>NC_140579.1:1175589767-1176852892 GCF_964204655.1 Triturus cristatus | reverse complement strand
CTCTCTCACAGACACTCTCTCACATACTCTCACAGACACTCCTACAGACTCTCACAGACACTCTCAGACTCTCACAGACACTCTCTCACAGACTCACACTCTCTCACAGACTCTCACACGCTCTCACAGACTCTCACAGACACACTCTTACAGACTCTCACAGACACTCTCACAGACTATCACAGACACTCTCACAGACTATCACAGACACTCTCTCACAGACTTTTACACTCTCACAGACACTCTCACAGACACTCTCACAGACACTCTCACAGACTATCACAGACTCTCACAGACTCTCACAGACACTCTCACAGACTCTCACAGACACTCTCGCACAGACACTCTCGCACAGACACTCTCTCACAGACTCTCACAGACAATCTCCCACAGACTCTCTCACAGACTCTCTCACAGACTCTCTCACATACACTCTCACAGACAATCGCTCGCAGACTCTCTCACAGACACTCTCTCACAGACACTCTCACACTCTCTCACAGACACTCACAGACTCTCAGACACTCTCTCACAGACTCTCACAGACACTCTCTTACACACTATCACAGACACTCTCACAGACTCACACAGACACTCTCTCACAGACTCTCTCACTCTCACACTCTCACAGACTCTAACAGATACTCTCACAGACAATCACAGACTCTTACAGACTCTCACTGACACTCTCCCACAGACTCTCACAGACACTCTCACAGATTATCACAGACTCTCACAGACACTGTCGCAGACACTCTCTCAGACTTTCACAGACACTCTCAGACTCTCACAGACACTCTCACAGACACTCTCTCGCAGACACTCTCTCACAGACTCTCTCTCACAGACTGACACTCTCACAGACTTACACTCTCACAGACACTCTCACAGACAGACTCTCTCAGACACTCTCTCACAGACTCTCACAGATTCTCACAGACACTCACAGACCCTCACATACACTCACAGACACTCTCTCACAGACTCTCTCACAGACTCTCTTCCACACTCTCTCACAGATACTCTCTCACAGACACTCTCACAGACACTCTCTCAGACACTCTCTCAGACACTCTCTCACAGACACTCTCACACTCTCACAGACACTCACAGACACTCACAGACTCTCACAGACACTCTCACAGACACTCTCTCACAGACACTCTCTCACATACTCTCACAGACACTCCTACAGACTCTCACAGACACTCTCAGACTCTCACAGACACTCTCACAGACACTCTCTCGCAGACACTCTCTCACAGACTCTCTCTCACAGACTGACACTCTCACAGACACTCTCACAGACAGACTCTCTCAGACACTCTCTCACAGACTCTCACAGATTCTCACAGACACTCACAGACACTCACATACACTCACATACTCTCTCACAGACACTCTCTCACAGACTCTCTCACAGACTCTCTTCCACACTCTCTCACAGACACTCTCTCACAGACACTCTCACAGACACTCTCTCAGACACTCTCTCAGACACTCTCTCACAGACACTCTCACACTCTCACAGACACTCACAGACACTCACAGACTCTCACAGACACTCTCACAGACACTCTCTCACATACTCTCACAGACACTCCTACAGACTCTCACAGACACTCTCAGACTCTCACAGACACTCTCTCACAGACTCACACTCTCTCACAGACTCTCACACGCTCTCACAGACTCTCACAGACACACTCTTACAGACTCTCACAGACAATCTCACAGACTATCACAGACACTCTCACAGACTATCACAGACACTCTCTCACAGACTTTTACACTCTCACAGACACTCTCACAGACACTCTCATAGACACTCTCACAGACACTCTCACAGACTATCACAGACTCTCACAGACTCTCACAGACACTCTCACAGACTCTCACAGACACTCTCGCACAGACACTCTCGCACAGACACTCTCTCACAGACTCTCACAGACAATCTCCCACAGACAATCTCACAGACTCTCTCACAGACTCTCTCACATACACTCTCACAGACAATTGCTTGCAGACTCTCTCACAGACACTCTCTCACAGACACTCTCACACTCTCTCACAGACACTCACAGACTCTTAGACACTCTCTCACAGACTCTCACAGACACTCTCTTACACACTATCACAGACACTCTCACAGACTCACACAGACACTCTCTCACAGACTCTCTCACAGACTCTCACACTCTCACAGACTCTAACAGATACTCTCACAGACAATCACAGACTCTTACAGACTCTCACTGACACTCTCCCACAGACTCTCACAGACACTCTCACAGATTATCACAGACTCTCACAGACACTCTCGCAGACACTCTCTCAGACTTTCACAGACACTCTCAGACTCTCACAGACACTCTCACAGACACTCTCTCGCAGACACTCTCTCACAGACTCTCTCTCACAGACTCTCTCTCACAGACTGACACTCTCACAGACTTACACTCTCACAGACACTCTCACAGACAGACTCTCTCAGACACTCTCTCACAGACTCTCACAGATTCTCACAGACCCTCACAGACCCTCACATTCACTCAGAGAGTCTCTCACAGACACTCTCTCACAGACACTCTCACAGACACTCTCTCAGACACTCTCTCACAGACACTCTCACACTCTCACAGACACTCACAGACACTCACAGACTCTCACAGACACTCTCACAGACACTCTCTCACAGACACTCTCTCACAGACACTCTCTCACATACTCTCACAGACACTCCTACAGACTCTCACAGACACTCTCAGACTCTCACAGACACTCTCTCACAGACTCACACTCTCTCACAGACTCTCACACACTCTTACAGACTCTCACAGACTCTTACAGAGTCTCAAAGACACTCTCACAGACTCTCACAGACACTCTCTCACAGACTATCACAGACTCTCACAGACTCTCACAGACTCTCACAGACACTCTCACAAACACTCACAGACTCTCACAGACACCATGGGCATAACACAGGCCCCCGCAGCCCCCGCGGTGCTGGGGGCCCCTTTGCTCCAGGGGCCCCCTCACTCTCACAGACTCACAGACTCTCACAGACACTCTCACAGACAGACTCTCGCAGACACACTCTCACAGACACTCTCTCACAGACTCTCACAGACACTCACAGACACTCTCTCAAAGACTCTCGAAGACACTCTCTCACACTCTTTCACAGACACACTCTCACAGAGTCTCTCACAGACACTCTCTCAAAGACACTCTCAGACACTCTCTCACACACTCTCACAGACACTCTCACAGACACTCTCTCACAGACTCTCACAGACACTCTCTTACAGACTCTCACAGACACTCTCACAGACTATCACAGACACTCTCGCACAGACTTTTACAGACTCTCACAGACACTCACAGACACTCTCACAGACACTCTCACAGACTATCACAGAAAGTCTCCCACAGACACTCTCTCACAGACTCTCACAGACACTCTCAGACTCTCACAGATACTCTCTCACAGACACTCTCTCACAGACACTCTCTCACAGACTCTCACAGACAGTCTCCCACAGACACTCTCTCACAGACTCTCACAGACAGTCTCCC
Source organism: Triturus cristatus (assembly GCF_964204655.1). Lineage (NCBI taxonomy): Eukaryota > Metazoa > Chordata > Amphibia > Caudata > Salamandridae > Triturus > Triturus cristatus. The sequence goes on along the minus strand of NC_140579.1, from coordinate 1,176,849,307 downwards.
ACAGACACTCTCACAGACTCTCCCACAGACTGTCTCACAGACTCTCTCACAGACTCTCTCACAGACACTCTCTCACAGACACTCTCTCACAGACACTCTCTCACAGACACTCTCTCACAGACACTCACACTCTCTCACAGACTCTCAGACACTCTCTCACAGACTCTCACAGACACTCTCTCACACTCTCTGACAGACTCTCACAGACACTCTCTCACAGACTCTCACAGACACTCTCACAGACACTCTCTCACAGACACTCTCTCACATACTCTCACAGACACTCCTACAGACTCTCACAGACACTCTCAGACTCTCGCAGACACTCTCTCACAGACTCACACTCTCTCACAGACTCTCACACACTCTTACAGACTCTCACAGACTCTTACAGAGTCTCAAAGACACTCTCACAGACACTCTTACAAACTCACAGACACTCTCACAGACTCGCACGGACACTCTCTCATAGACTCTCTCTCACAGACTCTCCCACTCTCTCACAGACTCTAACAGACACTCTCACAGACAATCACAGACTCTTACAGACTCTCACTGACACTCTCTCACAGACTCTCATAGACACTCTCACAGACTCTCACTGACACTCTCTCACAGACTCTCACAGACACTCTCACAGACTATCACTGACTCTCAGACACTCTCTCAGACTCTCACAGACACTCTCAGACTCTCACAGACACTCTCAGACTCACAGACACTCTCAGACTCACAGACTCTCACAGATACTCTCTCACAGACACTCTCTCACAGACACTCTCTCACAGACACTCTCTCTCAGACACTCTCTCTCAGACACTCTCTCTCAGACACTCTCTCTCAGACACTCTCACACTCTCTCACAGACTAACATACACTCTCACAGACTCTTACAGACACTCTCTCACAGACTCTCACAGACACTCTCTTACAGACTATCACAGACACTCTCTTACAGACTCTCTCACAGTCTCTCACAGACTCTCACAGACACTCTCTTACAGACTATCACAGACACTCTCTTACAGACTCACAGACACTCTCACAGACTCTTACAGACTCTCAAAGACACTCTCTCACAGACTCTCAGAGACACCCTCTCAGACTCTCACAGACACTCTCTCACAGACACTCTCAGACAATCTCACAGACAGTCTCAGTCTCTCACAGACACTCTCTCACAGACACTCTCACAGACACTCTCACAGACACTCTCACAGACAATCTCACAGACAATCTCACAGACAATCTCACAGACAATCTCACAGACAATCTCACAGACACTCTCTCACAGACACTCACACTCTCTCACAGACACTCACAGACTCTCAGACACTCTCTTACAGACTCTCACAGACACTCTCATAGACTCTCAGACACTCTCTCACAGACACTCACACTCTCTCACAGACACTCACAGACTCTCAGACACTCTCTTACAGACTCTCACAGACACTCTCATAGACTCTCAGACACTCTCTCACAGACTCTCACAGACACTCTCACAGACTCTCACAGACACTCTCTCACAGACTCACACTCTCTCACAGACTCTCACAGACACTCTCAGACTATCACAGACACTCTCTCACAGACTTTTACAGACTCACAGACACTCTCACAGACTATCTCACAGACTGTCTCTCTCCCAGACTCTCACAGACACTCTCTCACAGATACTCTCACATACTCTCTCACAGACTCTCTCACATACACTCTCACAGACAATCCCTCACAGACTCTCTCACAGACACTCTCTCACAGACACTCACACTCTCTCACAGACACTCACAGACTCTCAGACACTCTCTCATAGGCACTCTCTCACACTCTCTGACAGACTCTCACAGACACTCTCTTACACACTCTCACAGACACTCTCACAGACTCACAGAGACTCTCTCACAGACACTCTCTCACAGACTCTCACACTCTCTCACAGACTAACAGACACTCTCACAGACTCTTACAGACACTCTCTCACAGACTCTTACAGACTCTCATAGACACTCTCTCACAGTCTCTCACAGACACTCTCTTACAGACTATCACAGACACTCTCTTACAGACTCTCACACTCTCTCACAGACTAACAGACACTCTCACAGACTCTCACAGACTCACAGACAGTCTCTCACAGACACTCTCTTACAGACTATCACAGACACTCTCACAGACTCTCACAGACAGACTCTCACAGACACTCTCTCAGACTCTCACAGACACTCTCTCACAGACACTCTCTCACAGACACTCTCTCACAGACACTCTCTCACACTCTTAGACACTCTCTCACAGACTCTTAGACACTCTCTCACAGACTCTCACAGACACTCTCACAGACTCTCACAGACACTCTCACAGACTCTCACAGACACTCTCTCACAGACACTCTATCACAGACACTCTCTCACAGACACTCTCTCACAGACTCTTAGACACTCTCTCACAGACTCTCACACTGTCTCACAGACTCTCACAGACACTCACAGACACTCTCACAGACACTCTCTCACAGACTCTCACAGACACTCTCACAGACACTCTCACAGACAATCTCACAGACAATCTCACAGACAATCTCACAGACAATTTCACAGACACTCTCTCACAGACACTCACAGACACTCTCAGACTCTCAGACTCTCACAGACACTCTCTCACAGACACTCACAGACACTCTCAGACTCTCACAGACACTCTCTCACAGACACTCTCTCACAGACACTCACAGACACTCACAGACACTCTCAGACTCTCACAGACACTCTCTCACAGACACTCTCTCACAGACACTCTCTCACAGACACTCTCTCACAGACACTCTCTCACAGACACTCACAGACACTCTCTCACAGACACTCTCTCACAGACACTCTCTCACAGACACTCTCACAGACTCTCACAGACACTCTCTCATAGACTCTGACACTCTCACAGACTCTCACAGACACTCTCACAGACAGACTCTCGCAGACAGACTCTCTCACAGACCCTCTCTCACACTCTCACAGACACTCACAGACTCTCACAGACACTCTCTCACACTCTCTGACAGACTCTCACAGACACTCTCTTACACACTCTCACAGACTCACAGAGACACTCTCTCACAGACACTCTCTCACAGACTCTCACACTCTCTCACAGACTCTCACACTCTGTAAGAGTCTGTGAGAGTGTCTGTAAGTGTCTGTGAGAGTGTGAGAGAGTGTCTGTGAGAGAGTCTGTCTGCGAGAGTCTGTCTGTGAGAGTGTCTGTGAGAGTCTGTGAGAGTGTCAGAGTCTGTGAGAGAGTGTCTGTGAGAGTCTGTGAGAGTGTCTGTGAGAGAGTGTCTGTGAGAGAGTGTCTGTGAGAGTGTCTGTGAGTGTCTGTGAGAGAGTGTCTGTGAGAGAGTGTCTGTGAGAGAGTGTTTGTGAGAGAGTGTCTGTGAGAGAGTGTCTGTAAGAGTCTGTGAGAGTGTCTGTAAGAGTCTGTGAGAGACACTCTCTCACAGACACTCTCTCACAAACACTCTCTCACAGACACTCTCTCACAGACACTCTCTCACAGACACTCACAGACACTCTCACAGACACTCTCTCACAGACACTCTCTCACAGACACTCTCACAGACTCTCACAGACACTCTCTCACAGACTCTGACACTCTCACAGACTCTCACAGACACTCTCACAGACAGACTCTCGCAGACAGACTCTCTCACAGACACTCTCTCACACTCTCACAGACACTCACAGACTCTCACATACACTCTCTCACACTCTCTGACAGACTCTCACAGACACTCTCTTACACACTCTCACAGACACTCTCACAGACTCACAGAGACACTCTCTCACAGACACTCTCTCACAGACTCTCACACTGTCTCACAGACTAACAGACACTCTCACAGACTCTTACAGACACTCTCTCACAGACTCTCACAGACACTCTCTTACAGACTATCACAGATACTCTCTTACAGACTCTCTCACAGTCTCTCACAGACTCTCACAGACACTCTCTCACAGACACTCTCTCACAGACACTCTCTCACAGACACTCTCAGACACTCTCACAGACAGTCTCTCACAGTCTCTCACAGACACTCTCTTACAGACTATCACAGACACTCTCACAGACAGATTCTCACAGACAGATTCTCACAGACACTCTCAGACTCTCACAGACACTCTCTCACAGACACTCTCTCACAGACACTCTCTCACAGACACTCTCACAGACACTCTCAGACACTTTCTTACACTCTCTCACACTCTCTCACAGACACTCTCTCACAAACTCTCTCTCACAGACTCACAGACTCTCACAGACACTCTCTCACAGACACTCTCTCACAGACACTCTCACAGACTCTCACACTGTCTCACAGACTCTCACAGACACTCACAGACACTCTCACACACTCTCACAGACACTCTCTCACAGACTCTCTCTCACACTTTCTCACAGACTCTCACAGACACTCTCTCACACTCACTCACAGACTCTCACAGACACTCTCTCACACTCTCTGACAGACTCTCACAGACACTCTCTCACAGACACTCTCACAGACTCACACTCTCACAACCTCTAACAGACACTCTCACAGACTCTTACAGACTCTCACTGATGCTCTCTCACAGACTCTCACAGACACTCTCTCACAGACACTCTCTCACAGACACTCTCTCACAGACACTCTCTCACAGACACTCTCTCACAGACACTCTCTCACAGACACTCACAGACACTCTCATAGACACTCTCTCAAAGACACTCTCTCACAGACACTCTCACAGACTCTCACAGACACTCACAGACTCTCACAGACACTCTCTTACAGACTCTCACAGACACTCTCTCACAGACACTTTCTCACAGACTCTCTCACAGACACTCTCTCACAGACACTCTCTCACAGACACTCTCAGACACCCTCTCACACTCTCACAGACACTCACAGACTCTCACAGACACTCTCACAGACACTCTCACAGACTATCACAGACACTCTCACAGACACTCTCACAGACTATCACAGACTCTCACAGACACTCTCACAGACTCTCACAGACACTCTCGCACAGACACTCTCGCACAGACACTCTCTCACAGACTCTCACAGACAATCTCCCACAGACAATCTCACAGACTCTCTCACAGACTCTCTCACATACACTCTCACAGACAATCGCTCGCAGACTCTCTCACAGACACTCTCTCACAGACACTCTCACACTCTCTCACAGACACTCACAGACTCTCAGACACTCTCTCACAGACTCTCACAGACACTCTCTTACACACTATCACAGACACTCTCACAGACTCACACAGACACTCTCTCACAGACTCTCTCACAGACTCTCACACTCTCACAGACTCTAACAGATACTCTCACAGACAATCACAGACTCTTACAGACTCTCACTGACACTCTCCCACAGACTCTCACAGACACTCTCACAGATTATCACAGACTCTCACAGACACTCTCGCAGACACTCTCTCAGACTTTAACAGACACTCTCAGACTCTCACATACACTCTCACAGACACTCTCTCGCAGACAGACTCTCTCAGACACTCTCTCACAGACTCTCACAGATTCTCACAGACACTCACAGACCCTCACATACACTCACAGACTCTCTCACAGACACTCTCTCACAGACTCTCTCACAGACTCTCTTCCACACTCTCTCACAGACACTCTCACAGACACTCTCTTAGACACTCTCTCACAGACACTCTCACACTCTCACAGACACTCACAGACACTCACAGACTCTCACAGACTCTCACAGACACTCTCTCACAGACACTCTCTCACAGACACTCTCTCACATACTCTCACAGACACTCCTACAGACTCTCACAAACACTCTCAGACTCTCACAGACACTCTCTCACAGACTCACACTCTCTCACAGACTCTCACACGCTCTCACAGACTCTCACAGACACACTCTTACAGACTCTCACAGACACTCTCACAGACTATCACAGACACTCTCACAGACTATCACAGACACTCTCTCACAGACTTTTACACTCTCACAGACACTCTCACAGACACTCTCACAGACACTCTCACAGACACTCTCACAGACTATCACAGACTCTCACAGACTCTCACAGACACTCTCACAGACTCTCACAGACACTCTCGCACAGACACTCTCGCACAGACACTCTCTCACAGACTCTCAGAGACAATCTCCCACAGACAATCTCACAGACTCTCTCACAGACTCTCTCACATACACTCTCACAGACAATCGCTCGCAGACTCTCTCACAGACACTCTCTCACAGACACTCTCACACTCTCTCACAGACACTCACAGACTCTCAGACACTCTCTCACAGACTCTCACAGACACTCTCTTACACACTATCACAGACACTCTCACAGACTCACACAGACACTCTCTCACAGACTCTCTCACAGACTCTCACACTCTCACAGACTCTAACAGATACTCTCACAGACAATCACAGACTCTTACAGACTCTCACTGACACTCTCCCACAGACTCTCACAGACACTCTCACAGATTATCACAGACTCTCACAGACACTCTCGCAGACACTCTCTCAGACTTTCACAGACACTCTCAGACTCTCACAGACACTCTCACAGACACTCTCTCGCAGACACTCTCTCACAGACTCTCTCTCACAGACTGACCCTCTCACAGACTTACACTCTCACAGACACTCTCTTACAGACACTCTCACAGACTCTTACAGACACTCTCTCACAGACACTCTCTCACAAACACTCTCTCACAGACACTCTCTCACAGACACTCTCTCACAGACACTCACAGACACTCTCACAGACACTCTCTCACAGACACTCTCTCACAGACACTCTCACAGACTCTCACAGACACTCTCTCACAGACTCTGACACTCTCACAGACTCTCACAGACACTCTCACAGACAGACTCTCGCAGACAGACTCTCTCACAGACACTCTCTCACACTCTCACAGACACTCACAGACTCTCACATACACTCTCTCACACTCTCTGACAGACTCTCACAGACACTCTCTTACACACTCTCACAGACACTCTCACAGACTCACAGAGACACTCTCTCACAGACACTCTCTCACAGACTCTCACACTGTCTCACAGACTAACAGACACTCTCACAGACTCTTACAGACACTCTCTCACAGACTCTCACAGACACTCTCTTACAGACTATCACAGACACTCTCTTACAGACTCTCTCACAGTCTCTCACAGACTCTCACAGACACTCTCTTACAGACTATCACAGACACTCTCTTACAGACTCACAGACACTCTCACAGACTCTTACAGACTCTCAAAGACACTCTCTCACAGACTCTCACAGACACCCTCTCAGACTCTCACAGACACTCTCTCACAGACACTCTCTCACAGACACTCTCAGACACTCTCACAGACAGTCTCTCACAGTCTCTCACAGACACTCTCTTACAGACTATCACAGACACTCTCACAGACTCTCACAGACAGATTCTCACAGACACTCTCAGACTCTCACAGACACTCTCTCACAGATACTCTCTCACAGACACTCTCTCACAGACACTCTCACAGACACTCTCAGACACTTTCTTACACTCTCTCACACTCTCTCACAGACACTCTCTCACAAACTCTCTCTCACAGACTCACAGACTCTCACAGACACTCTCTCACAGACACTCTCTCACAGACACTCTCACAGACTCTCACACTGTCTCACAGACTCTCACAGACACTCACAGACACTCTCATACACTCTCACAGACACTCTCTCACAGACTCTCTCTCACACTTTCTCACAGACTCTCACAGACACTCTCTCACACTCACTCACAGACTCTCACAGACTCTCTCACACTCTCTGACAGACTCTCACAGACACTCTCTCACAGACACTCTCACAGACTCACACTCTCACAACCTCTAACAGACACTCTCACAGACTCTTACAGACTCTCACTGACGCTCTCTCACAGACTCTCACAGACACTCTCTCACAGACACTCTCTCACAGACACTCTCTCACAGACACTCTCTCACAAACACTCTCTCACAGACACTCACAGACACTCTCATAGACACTCTCTCAAAGACACTCTCTCACAGACACTCTCACATACTCTCACAGACACTCACAGACTCTCACAGACACTCTCTTACAGACTCTCACAGACACTCTCTCACAGACACTTTCTCACAGACTCTCTCACAGACACTCTCTCACAGACACTCTCTCACAGACACTCTCAGACACCCTCTCACACTCTCACAGACACTCACAGACTCTCACAGACACTCTCACAGACACTCTCACAGACTATCACAGACACTCTCACAGACTATCACAGACACTCTCTCACAGACTTTTACACTCTCACAGACACTCTCACAGACACTCTCACAGACACTCTCACAGACACTCTCACAGACTATCACAGACTCTCACAGACTCTCACAGACACTCTCACAGACTCTCACAGACACTCTCGCACAGACACTCTCGCACAGACACTCTCTCACAGACTCTCACAGACAATCTCCCACAGACAATCTCACAGACTCTCTCACAGACTCTCTCACATACACTCTCACAGACAATCGCTCGCAGACTCTCTCACAGACACTCTCTCACAGACACTCTCACACTCTCTCACAGACACTCACAGACTCTCAGACACTCTCTCACAGACTCTCACAGACACTCTCTTACACACTATCACAGACACTCTCACAGACTCACACAGACACTCTCTCACAGACTCTCTCACAGACTCTCACACTCTCACAGACTCTAACAGATACTCGCACAGACAATCACAGACTCTTACAGACTCTCACTGACACTCTCCCACAGACTCTCACAGACACTCTCACAGATTATCACAGACTCTCACAGACACTCTCGCAGACACTCTCTCAGACTTTAACAGACACTCTCAGACTCTCACATACACTCTCACAGACACTCTCTCGCAGACAGACTCTCTCAGACACTCTCTCACAGACTCTCACAGATTCTCACAGACACTCACAGACCCTCACATACACTCACAGACTCTCTCACAGACACTCTCTCACAGACTCTCTCACAGACTCTCTTCCACACTCTCTCACAGACACTCTCACAGACACTCTCTTAGACACTCTCTCACAGACACTCTCACACTCTCACAGACACTCACAGACACTCACAGACTCTCACAGACACTCTCTCACAGACACTCTCTCACATACTCTCACAGACACTCCTACAGACTCTCACAGACACTCTCAGACTCTCACAGACACTCTCTCACAGACTCACACTCTCTCACAGACTCTCACACGCTCTCACAGACTCTCACAGACACACTCTTACAGACTCTCACAGACACTCTCACAGACTATCACAGACACTCTCACAGACTATCACAGACACTCTCTCACAGACTTTTACACTCTCACAGACACTCTCACAGACACTCTCACAGACACTCTCACAGACACTCTCACAGACTATCACAGACTCTCACAGACTCTCACAGACACTCTCACAGACTCTCACAGACACTCTCGCACAGACACTCTCGCACAGACACTCTCTCACAGACTCTCAGACAATCTCCCACAGACAATCTCACAGACTCTCTCACAGACTCTCTCACATACACTCTCACAGACAATCGCTCGCAGACTCTCTCACAGACACTCTCTCACAGACACTCTCACACTCTCTCACAGACACTCACAGACTCTCAGACACTCTCTCACAGACTCTCACAGACACTCTCTTACACACTATCACAGACACTCTCACAGACTCACACAGACACTCTCTCACAGACTCTCTCACAGACTCTCACACTCTCACAGACTCTAACAGATACTCTCACAGACAATCACAGACTCTTACAGACTCTCACTGACACTCTCCCACAGACTCTCACAGACACTCTCACAGATTATCACAGACTCTCACAGACACTCTCGCAGACACTCTCTCAGACTTTCACAGACACTCTCAGACTCTCACAGACACTCTCACAGACACTCTCTCGCAGACACTCTCTCACAGACTCTCTCTCACAGACTGACCCTCTCACAGACTTACACTCTCACAGACACTCTCTTACAGACACTCTCACAGACTCTTACAGACACTCTCTCACAGACACTCTCTCACAAACACTCTCTCACAGACACTCTCTCACAGACACTCTCTCACATACACTCACAGACACTCTCACAGACACTCTCTCACAGACACTCTCTCACAGACACTCTCACAGACTCTCACAGACACTCTCTCACAGACTCTGACACTCTCACAGACTCTCACAGACACTCTCACAGACAGACTCTCGCAGACAGACTCTCTCACAGACACTCTCTCACACTCTCACAGACACTCACAGACTCTCACATACACTCTCTCACACTCTCTGACAGACTCTCACAGACACTCTCTTACACACTCTCACAGACACTCTCACAGACTCACAGAGACACTCTCTCACAGACACTCTCTCACAGACTCTCACACTGTCTCACAGACTAACAGACACTCTCACAGACTCTTACAGACACTCTCTCACAGACTCTCACAGACACTCTCTTACAGACTATCACAGACACTCTCTTACAGACTCTCTCACAGTCTCTCACAGACTCTCACAGACACTCTCTTACAGACTATCACAGACACTCTCTTACAGACTCACAGACACTCTCACAGACTCTTACAGACTCTCAAAGACACTCTCTCACAGACTCTCACAGACACCCTCTCAGACTCTCACAGACACTCTCTCACAGACACTCTCTCACAGACACTCTCAGACACTCTCACAGACAGTCTCTCACAGTCTCTCACAGACACTCTCTTACAGACTATCACAGACACTCTCACAGACTCTCACAGACAGATTCTCACAGACACTCTCAGACTCTCACAGACACTCTCTCACAGATACTCTCTCACAGACACTCTCTCACAGACACTCTCACAGACACTCTCAGACACTTTCTTACACTCTCTCACACTCTCTCACAGACACTCTCTCACAAACTCTCTCTCACAGACTCACAGACTCTCACAGACACTCTCTCACAGACACTCTCTCACAGACACTCTCACAGACTCTCACACTGTCTCACAGACTCTCACAGACACTCACAGACACTCTCACACACTCTCACAGACACTCTCTCACAGACTCTCTCTCACAGACACTCTCTCACAGACACTCTCTCACAGACACTCACAGACACTCTCATAGACACTCTCTCAAAGACACTCTCTCACAGACACTCTCACAGACTTTCACAGACACTCACAGACTCTCACAGACACTCTCTTACAGACTCTCACAGACACTCTCTCACAGACACTTTCTCACAGACTCTCTCACAGACACTCTCTCACAGACACTCTCTCACAGACACTCTCAGACACCCTCTCACACTCTCACAGACACTCACAGACTCTCACAGACACTCTCACAGACACTCTCACAGACTATCACAGACACTCTCACAGACTATCACAGACACTCTCTCACAGACTTTTACACTCTCACAGACACTCTCACAGACACTCTCACAGACACTCTCACAGACACTCTCACAGACTATCACAGACTCTCACAGACTCTCACAGACACTCTCACAGACTCTCACAGATACTCTCGCACAGACACTCTCGCACAGACACTCTCTCACAGACTCTCACAGACAATCTCCCACAGACAATCTCACAGACTCTCTCACAGACTCTCTCACATACACTCTCACAGACAATCGCTCGCAGACTCTCTCACAGACACTCTCTCACAGACACTCTCACACTCTCTCACAGACACTCACAGACTCTCAGACACTCTCTCACAGACTCTCACAGACACTCTCTTACACACTATCACAGACACTCTCACAGACTCACACAGACACTCTCTCACAGACTCTCTCACAGACTCTCACACTCTCACAGACTCTAACAGATACTCTCACAGACAATCACAGACTCTTACAGACTCTCACTGACACTCTCCCACAGACTCTCACAGACACTCTCACAGATTATCACAGACTCTCACAGACACTCTCGCAGACACTCTCTCAGACTTTAACAGACACTCTCAGACTCTCACATACACTCTCACAGACACTCTCTCGCAGACAGACTCTCTCAGACACTCTCTCACAGACTCTCACAGATTCTCACAGACACTCACAGACCCTCACATACACTCACAGACTCTCTCACAGACACTCTCTCACAGACTCTCTCACAGACTCTCTTCCACACTCTCTCACAGACACTCTCACAGACACTCTCTTAGACACTCTCTCACAGACACTCTCACACTCTCACAGACACTCACAGACACTCACAGACTCTCACAGACTCTCACAGACACTCTCACAGACACTCTCTCACAGACACTCTCTCACATACTCTCACAGACACTCCTACAGACTCTCACAGACACTCTCAGACTCTCACAGACACTCTCTCACAGACTCACACTCTCTCACAGACTCTCACACGCTCTCACAGACTCTCACAGACACACTCTTACAGACTCTCACAGACACTCTCACAGACTATCACAGACACTCTCACAGACTATCACAGACACTCTCTCACAGACTTTTACACTCTCACAGACACTCTCACAGACACTCTCACAGACACTCTCACAGACACTCTCACAGACTATCACAGACTCTCACAGACTCTCACAGACACTCTCACAGACTCTCACAGACACTCTCGCACAGACACTCTCGCACAGACACTCTCTCACAGACTCTCAGAGACAATCTCCCACAGACAATCTCACAGACTCTCTCACAGACTCTCTCACATACACTCTCACAGACAATCGCTTGCAGACTCTCTCACAGACACTCTCTCACAGACACTCTCACACTCTCTCACAGACACTCACAGACTCTCAGACACTCTCTCACAGACTCTCACAGACACTCTCTTACACACTATCACAGACACTCTCACAGACTCACACAGACACTCTCTCACAGACTCTCTCACAGACTCTCACACTCTCACAGACTCTAACAGATACTCTCACAGACAATCACAGACTCTTACAGACTCTCACTGACACTCTCCCACAGACTCTCACAGACACTCTCACAGATTATCACAGACTCTCACAGACACTCTCGCAGACACTCTCTCAGACTTTCACAGACACTCTCAGACTCTCACAGACACTCTCACAGACACTCTCTCGCAGACACTCTCTCACAGACTCTCTCTCACAGACTGACCCTCTCACAGACTTACACTCTCACAGACACTCTCACAGACAGCCTCTCTCAGACACTCTCTCACAGACACTCACAGATTCTCACAGACACTCACAGACCCTCACATACACTCACAGACTCTCTCACAGACACTCTCTCACAGACTCTCTCACAGACTCTCTTCCACACTCTCTCACAGACACTCTCTCACAGACACTCTCACAGACACTCTCTCAGACACTCTCTCAGATACTCTCTCACAGACACTCTCACACTCTCACAGACACTCACAGACTCTCACAGACACTCTCACAGACACTCTCTCACAGACACTCTCTCACATACTCTCACAGACACTCCTACAGACTCTCACAGACACTCTCAGACTCTCACAGACACTCTCTCACAGACTCACACTCTCTCACAGACTCTCACACACTCTTACAGACTCTCACAGACTCTTACAGAGTCTCAAAGACACTCTCACAGACTCTCACAGACACTCTCTCACAGACTATCACAGACTCTCACAGACTCTCACAGACACTCTCACAAACACTCACAGACTCTCACAGACACCATGGGCATAACACAGGCCCCCGCAGCCCCCGCGGTGCTGGGGGCCCCTTTGCTCCAGGGGCCCCCTCACTCTCACAGACTCACAGACTCTCACAGACACTCTCACAGACAGACTCTCGCAGACACTCTCTCACAGACACTCTCTCACAGACTCTCTCTCACAGACACTCTCTCACAGACACTCTCTCACAGACACTCTCTCACAGACTCTGGCACTCTCACAGACTCATACTCTCACAGACACTCTCACAGACAGACTCTGACACTCTCTCTCAGACACTCTCTCTCAGACACTCTCTCTCAGACACTCTCTCTCAGACACTCTCACAGACACTCTCTCTCAGACTCTCACACAGACTCTCACAGACACTCACAGACACTCTCACAGACTCTCACAGACTCTCACATACACTCTCTCACAGACTCTCTCACAAACACTCTCACAGACACTCTCTCACTCTCACAGACACTCACAGACTCTCACAGACACTCTCTCACAGACACTCTCTCACAGACTCTCACAGACACTCTCTCACACTCTCTCACATACTCTCACAGACACTCCTACAGACTCTCACAGACACTCTCTCACAGACTCACACTCTCTCACAGACTCTCACACACTCTTACAGACTCTCACAGATTCTTACAGACTCTCACAGATTCTTACAGACTCTCACAGACTCTTATAGACTCTCACACACTCTTACAGACTCTCACAGACACTCTCACAGACAGACTCTCTCAGACACTCTCTCTCAGACACTCTCTCACAGACACTCTCTCACAGACTCTCACAGACTCTCTCTCACAGACTCTCTCACAGACACTCTCTCACAGACACTCTCACTCTCACAGACACTCACAGACTCTCACAGACACTCTCTTACACACTCACAGACACTCTCAGACTTGCACAGACACTCTCTCACAGACACTCTCTCACAGACTCTCACACTCTCTAACAGACTCTAACAGACACTCTCACAGACAATCACAGACACTCTCTCACAGACTCACAGACACTCTCACAGACTCACAGACACTCTCACAGACTATCACAGACTCTCACAGACACTCTCTCACACTCTCACATACTCTCACAGACACTCCTACAAACTCTCACAGACACTCTCTCACAGACTCACACTCTCTCACAGACTCTTACAGACTCTTATGGAGTCTCACAGACACTCTCACAGACTCTCATAGACACTCTCTCACAGACTATCACAGATTCTCATGGACTCTCACAAACATTCACAAACTCTCACAGACACCAGGGGCGTAACACAGGCCCCCGCAGCCCCCGCGGTGCTGGGGGCCCCCTCGCTCCAGGGGCCCCCTCACTCTCACAGACTCTGACACTCTCACAGACTCTCACAGACACTGTCACAGACAGACTCTCGCAGACACTCTCTCACAGACACTCTCTCACAGACTCTCACAGACACTCACAGACTCTCACAGACACTTTCTCACAGACACTCTCTCACAGAGTCTCTCACAGACACTCTCTCACAGACACACTCTCACACTCTCACAGACACTCTTTCACACTCTCACAGACACTCACAGACACTCTCACAGACACTCTCACAGACACTCTCACAGACACTCTCACAGACACTCTCACAGACACTCTCACAGACACTCTCACACACACTCTCTCACACACACTCTCACACACACTCTCTCACAGACTCTCACAGACTCTCACAGACTCTCACAGACTCTCACAGACACTCTCTTACAGACTCTCACAGACACTCTCACAGACTATCACAGACACTCTCTCACAGACTTTTACAGACTCTCACAGACATTCTCTCAGACACTCTCAGGCTCTCACAGATACTCTCTCACAGACACTCTCTCACAGACACTCTCTCACAGACACTCTCTCACAGACACTCTCTCACAGACACTCTCACAGACTGTCTCACATACACTCTCATAGACAATCGCTCGCAGACTCTCTCACAGACACTCTCTCACAGACACTCTCTCACAGACTCTCACAGACACTCTCTCACAGACTCTCACAGACACTCTCTCACACACACTCTCTCACACTCTCTCACACTCTCTCACAGACTCTCACAGACTCTCACAGACACTCTCTTACAGACTCTCACAGACACTCTCACAGACAATCACAGACTCTCACAGACTCACAGACACTCTCACAGACTCACAGACACTCTCACAGACTATCACAGACTCTCACAGACACTCTCTCAGACTCACAGACACTCTCAGACTCTCATACTCTCACAGATACTCTCTCACAGACACTCAGACTCTCACAGATACTCTCTCACAGACACTCTCTCACAGACACTCTCTCTCAGACACTCTCTCTCAGACACTCTCTCTCAGACACTCTCTCACAGACACTCACAGACACTCTCTCACAGACACTCTCTCACAGACTCTCACAGATACTCTCTCACAGACTCTGGCACTCTCACAGACTCACACTCTCACAGACCCTCTCACAGACAGACTCTCAGACACTCTCTCACAGACTCTCACAGACACTCTCTCACACTCTCTGACAGACTCTCACAGACACTCTCTTACACACTCACAGACTCGCACGGACACTCTCTCAGACACTCTCTCACAGACACTCTCTCACAGACACTCTCTCACAGACACTCTCTCACAGACACTCTCTCACAGACTCTGGCACTCTCACAGACTCACACTCTCACAGACACTCTCACAGACAGACTCTCTCAGACACTCTCTCACAGACTCTGGCACTCTCACAGACTTACACTCTCACAGACACTCTCACAGACAGACTCTCAGACACTCTCTCACAGACACTCTCTCACACTCTCTGACAGACTCTCACAGACACTCTCTTACACACTCACAGACTCTCTCACACTCTCTCGCAGACACTCTCACAGACACTCTCTCACAGACACTCTCTCACAGACACTCTCTCACAGACACTCTCTCACAGACTCTCACAGACTCTCACAGACACTCACAGACACTCACAGACTCTCACATACACTCTCTCACAGACACTCTCTTACAGACTCTCTCACAAACACTCTCTTACAGACTCTCTCACAGACACTCTCTCACAGACTCTCTCTCACAGACACTCTCTCACAGACACTCTCTCACAGACTCTCACAGACTCTCACAGACTCTCAGACTCTCACAGACTCTCACAGACACTCCTACAGACTCTCACAGACACTCTCTCACAGACTCACACTCTCTCACAGACTCACACTCTCTAACAGACTCTCACACACTCTTACAGACTCTCACAGACTCTTACAGAATCTCACAGACACTCTCACAGACTCTCACAGACACTCTCTCACAGACTATCACAGACTCTCACAGACACTTTCACAAACACTCACAGACTCTCACAGACACCAGGGGGGTAACACAGGCCCCCACAGCCCCTGCGGTGCTGGGGGCCCCCTCGCTCCAGGGGCCCCCTCACTCTCACAGACTCTGATACTCACAGACTCACAGACTCTCACAGACACTCTCACAAACACTCAGACTCTCACAGACACCAGGGGCGTAACAGAGGCCCCCACAGCCCCCGCGGTGCTGGGGGCCCCCTCGCTCCAGGGCCCCCCTCACTCTCACAGACTCTGACACTCACAGACTCACAGACTCTCACAGACAGACTCTCACAGACACTCTCTCACAGACACTTTCTCACAGACTCTCACAGACACTCTCTCACAGACTCTCTCACAGACACTCTCTCACAGACACTCTCTCACAGAGTCTCTCATAGACACTCTCTCACAGACACTCTCAGACACTCTCAGACACTCTCTCACACTCTCACAGACACTCTCACAGACTCTCACAGACACTCTCACAGACTCTCACAGACACTCTCTCACACTCTCACAGACTCTCACAGACACTCTCTCACAGACTCTCACAGACACTCTCACAGACTATCACAGACTCTCACAGACACTCCCAGACTCTCACAGATACTCTCTCACAGACACTCTCTCACAGACACTCTCTCACAGACTCACAGACACTCTCTCACACTCTCTTACATACTCTCACAGACACTCCTACAGACTCTCACAGACACTCTCACAGACTCTCACAGACACTCTCTCACAGACTCACACTCTCTCACAGACTCTCACAGACTCTTATAGAGTCTCACAGACACTCTCACAGACTCTCACAGACACTCTCTCACAGACTATCACAGATTCTCACGGACTCTCACAGACACTCTCACAAACACTCACAGACTCTCACAGACACCAGGGGCGTAACACAGGCCCCCGCAGCCCCCGCGGTGCTGGAGGCCCCCTCGCTCCAGGGGCCCCCTCACTCTCACAGACTCTGACACTCTCACAGACTCTCACAGACACTCTCACAGACTCTCACAGACACTCTCACAGACAGACTCTCGCAGACACTCTCTCGCAGACACTCTCTCACAGACTCTCACAGATACTCACAGACTCTCACAGATACTCTCTCATACTCTCTCACAGACACTCTCTCTCACAGACACTCTCTCACACTCTCACAGACACTCACAGACTCTCTCACAGACTCACAGACACTCTCTCACACTCTCTCACAGACTCTCACAGACACTCTCTTACAGACTCTCACAGACACTCACAGACTATCACAGACACTCTCTCACAGACTTTTACAGACCTTCTCACAGACCTTCTCACAGACCTTCTCACAGACACTCTCACAGACACTCTCACAGACTCTCACAGACACTCTCTCACAGACACTCTCTCACAGACACTCTCTCACAGACTCTCTCACAGACACTCTCTCACAGACACTCTCACAGACACTCTCTCACAGACACTCTCTCACAGACACTCTCCCACAGACACTCTCCCACAGACACTCTCCCACAGACACTCTCCCACAGACACTCTCACAGACTGTCTCACATACACTCTCATAGATAATCGCTCGCAGACTCTCTCACAGACACTCTCTCACAGACACTCTCACACTCTCTCATAGACACTCTCAGGCACTCTCACAGACTCTCACAGACACTCTTACACACTCACAGACTCTCTCAGACTTGCACAGACACTCTCTCACAGACACTCTTTCACAGACTCTCACACTCTCTCACAGACTCTCACAGACACTCTCTCAGACTCTCACAGACACTTTCAGACTCTCAGACTCTCACAGATACTCTCTCATAGACACTCTCTCACAGACACTCTCTCACAGACTCTCTCACAGACTGTCTCACATACACTCTCACAGACACTCACAGACACTCACAGACTCTCATAGACACTCACAGACACTCTCTCACAGACACTCACAGACACTCACAGACACTCTCTCACAGACACTCTCACAGACACTCTCTCACAGACTCTCACAGACATTCTCTCACAGACTCACACTCTCACAGACACTCTCTCACAGACTCTCACAGACACCCTCTCACAGACTCACACTCTCACAGAAACTCTCACAGACTCACACTCTCACAGACACTCTCTCACAGACTCTCACAGACACTCACAGACTCTCACATACACTCTCTCACAGACTCTTACAGACACTCTCTCATAGACTCTCTCACAGACACTCTCTTCCAGACTCTCTCACAGACACTCTCACACTCACAGACACTCACAGACTCTCACAGACACTTTCACAGACTCTCACAGACACTCTCTCACACTCTCTCACATACTCTCACAGACACTTCTACAGACTCTCACAGACTCTCACAGACACTCTCTCAGACTCTCACAGACACTCTCAGACTCTCACAGACACTCTCACAGACACTCTCTCGCAGACACTCTCTCTCAGACACTCTCTCACAGACACTCTCTCACAGACACTCACAGACACTCTCTCACAGACACTCTCTCACAGACTCTCACAGACACTCTCTCACAGACACTCTCTAACAGACACTCTCTCACAGACACTCTCTCACAGACTGACACTCTCACAGGCTCACACTCTCACAGACACTCTCACAGACAGACTCTCTCAGACACTCTTTCGCAGACACTCTCTCACAGACTCTCTCAGACACTCTTTCGCAGACACTCTCTCACAGACTCACAGACTCTCAGACTCTCACAGACACTCTCTCACAGACTCTCTCACAGACACTCTCTCACAGACTCTCACAGACACTCTCTTCCAGACTCTCTCTTCCAGACTCTCCCACAGACACTCTCTCTCACAGATACTCTCACACTCACAGACACTCACAGACTCTCACAGACACTCTCACAGACTCTCACAGACACTCTCTCACAGACACACAGACACTCTCTCACATACTCACAGACACTCCTACAGACTCTCACAGACACTCTCACAGACTCTCACAGACACTCTCTCACAGACTCACACTCTCTCACAGACTCTCACACACTCTTACAGACTCTCACAGAGTCTCACAGACACTCTCACAGACTCTCACAGACACTCTCTCACAGACTATCACAGACTCTCACAGACTCTCACAGACACTCTCACAAACACTCACAGACTCTCACAGACACCATGGGCGTAACACAGCCCCCCGCAGCCCCCGTGGTGCTGGGGGCCCCCTCGCTCCAGGTGCCCCCTCACTCTCACAGACTCTGACACTCTCACAGACTCACAGACTCTCACAGACACTCTCACAGACAGACTCTCACAGACACTCTCTCACAGACTCTCACAGACACTCTCTCAGAGACTCTCACAGACACTCTCTCACACTCTCTCACAGACACTCTCACAGAGTCTCTCACAGACACTCTCTCACAGACACTCTCTTATACTCTCACAGACACTCACAGCCTCTCACAGACACTCTCTCCCACTCTCTCACAGACTCTCACAGACACTCTCTTACAGACTCTCACAGATACTCTCACAGACTATCACAGACACTCTCTCACAGACACTCTCACAGACTATCACAGCCACTCTCTCACAGACTTTTACAGACTCTCACAGACACTCTCTCACAGACACTCTCTCACAGACACTCTCTCACAGACTCTCTCACAGACTGTCTCACATACACTCTCACAGATACTCTCCCACAGACACTCTCCCACAGACACTCTCTCACAGACTCTCCCACTCTCTCACATACACTCTCACAGACAATCGCTCGCAGACTCTCTCACAGACACTCTCACACTCTCTCACAGACACTCACAGACTCTCAGACACTCTCTCACAGACTCTCACAGTCACTCTCTTACACACTCACAGACACTCTCACAGACTCGCACAGACACTCTCTCACAGACACTCTCACAGACACTCTCTCACAGACACTCTCTCACAGACTCTCCCACTCTCTCACAGACACTCTCACAGACTATCACAGACTCTCTCAGACTCTCACAGACTTTCACAGATACTCTCTCACAGACACTCTCTCACAGACACTCTCTCACAGACACTCTCACTCTCTCTCAGACACTCTCTCTCAGACACTCTCTCACACTCTCTCAGACACTCTCTCTCAGACACTCTCTCACACTCTCTCACAGACACTCACAGACACTCTCTCACAGACACTCTCTCACAGACACTCTCTCACAGACTCTCACAGACACTCTCTCACAGACTCTGGCACTCTCACAGACTCACAGACTCTCACAGACACTCTCACAGACTCTCACAGACTCTCTCAGACTCTCACAGACACTCTCAGACTCTCACAGACACTCTCTCTCAGACACTCTCTCTCAGACACTCTCTCTCAGACTCTCTCTCACAGACTCTCTCTCACAGACACTCTCTCACAGACACTCTCTCACAGACACTCTCTCACAGACTCTCACAGACTCTCACAGACTCTCACAGACACTCACAGACACTCTCTCACAGACACTCTCTCACAGACTCTCACAGACACTCTCTCACAGACACTCTCTCACAGACACTCACACTCTCACAGACACTCACACTCTCACAGACACTCACAGACTCTCACAGACTCTCACAGACTCTCACAGACACTCCTACAGACTCTCACAGATACTCTCTCACAGACTCACACTCTCTCACAGACTCACACTCTCTCACAGACTCTCACACACTCTTACAGACTCTCACAGACTCTTACAGAGTCTCACAGACACTATCACAGACTCTCACAGACACTCTCTCACAGACTATCACAGACTCTCACAGACACTCTCTCACAGACTCACACTCTCTCACAGACTCACACTCTCTCACAGACTCTCACAGACTCTTACAGACTCTCACAGACTCTTACAGAGTCTCACTGACACTCTCACAGACTCTCACAGACACTGTCTCACAGACTATCACAGACTCTCACAAACACTCACAGACTCTCACAGACACCAGGGGCGTAACACAGGCCCCCACAGCCCCTGCAGAGCTGGGGGCCCCCTCGCTCCAGGGGCCCCCTCACTCTCACAGACTCTGACACTCACAGACTCACAGACTCTCACAGACACTCACAAACACTCAGACTCTCACAGACACCAGGGGCGTAACAGAGGCCCCCACAGCCCCCGCGGTGCTGGGGGCCCCCTCGCTCCAGGGCCCCCCTCACTCTCACAGACTCTGACACTCACAGACTCACAGACTCTCACAGACAGACTCTCGCAGACACTCTCTCACAGACACTTTCTCACAGACTCTCACAGACACTCTCTCACAGACTCTCTCACAGACACTCTCTCACACTCTCTCACAGATACTCTCTCACAGAGTCTCTCACAGACACTCTCAGACACTCTCTCACACTCTCACAGACACTCTCACAGACTCTCACAGACCCACTCTCTCACACTCTCTCACAGACTCTCACAGACACTCTCACAGACTCTCACAGACACTCTCTCACACTCTCTCACAGACTCTCACAGACACTCTCACAGACTCTCACAGACACTCTTTCACACTCTCTCACAGATACTCTCTCACAGAGTCTCTCACAGACACTCTCAGACACTCTCTCACACTCTCACAGACACTCTCACAGACTCACAGACACTCTCTCACACTCTCTCATAGACTCTCACAGACACTCTCTTACAGACTCTCACAGACACTCACAGACTATCACAGACACTCTCTCACAGACTTTTACAGACTCTCACAGACCTTCTCACAGACCTTCTCACAGACACTCTCACAGACACTCTCACAGACTCTCACAGACACTCTCTCACAGACACTCTCTCACAGACACTCTCTCACAGACTCTCTCCAGACACTCTCTCACAGACACTCTCACAGACACTCTCTCACAGACACTCTCTCACAGACACTCTCCCACAGACACTCTCCCACAGACACTCTCCCACAGACACTCTCCCACAGACACTCTCACAGACTGTCTCACATACACTCTCATAGACAATCGCTCGCAGACTCTCTCACAGACACTCTCTCACAGACACTCTCACACTCTCTCATAGACACTCTCAGATACTCTCACAGACTCTCACAGACATTCTTACACACTCACAGACTCTCTCAGACTTGCACAGACACTCTCTCACAGACACTCTCTCACAGACTCTCACACTCTCTCACAGACTCTCACAGACACTCTCTCAGACTCTCACAGACACTTTCAGACTCTCAGACTCTCACAGATTCTCTCTCATAGACACTCTCTCACAGACACTCTCACAGACTGTCTCACATACACTCTCACAGACACTCACAGACACTCACAGACTCTCACAGACACTCACAGACACTCTCTCACAGACACTCACAGACACTCACAGACACTCTCTCACAGACACTCTCTCACAGACACTCTCACAGACACTCTCTCACAGACTCTCACAGACACTCTCTCACAGACTCACACTCTCACAGACACTCTCTCACAGACTCTCACAGACACTCACTCACAGACTCTCACAGACACTCACAGACTCTCACATACACTCTCTCACAGACTCTTACAGACACTCTCTCACAGACTCTCTCATAGATACTCTCTTCCAGACTCTCTCACAGACACTCTCACACTCACAGACACTCACAGACTCTCACAGACACTTTCACAGACTCTCACAGACACTCTCTCACACTCTCTCACATACTCTCACAGACACTCCTACAGACTCTCACAGACTCTCACAGACACTCTCTCAGACTCTCACAGACACTCTCAGACTCTCACAGACACTCTCACAGACACTCTCTCGCAGACACTCTCTCTCAGACACTCTCTCACAGACACTCTCTCACAGACACTCACAGACACTCTCTCACAGACACTCTCTCACAGACTCTCACAGACACTCTCTCACAGACACTCTCTCACAGACACTCTCTCACAGACACTCTCTCACAGACTGACACTCTCACAGGCTCACACTCTCACAGACACTCTCACAGACAGACTCTCTCAGACACTCTTTCGCAGACACTCTCTCACAGACTCTCTCAGACACTCTCTCACAGACACTCTCTCACAGACTCTCACAGGCACTCTCTCACAGACACTCTCTCACAGACACTCTCTCACAGACACTCTCTCACAGACTGACACTCTCACAGGCTCACACTCTCACAGACACTCTCACAGACAGACTCTCTCAGACACTCTTTCACAGACACTCTCTCACAGACTCTCTCAGACACTCTTTCGCAGACACTCTCTCACAGACTCACAGACTCTCAGACTCTCACAGACACTCTCTCACAGACTCTCTCACAGACACTCTCTCACAGACTCTCACAGACACTCTCTTCCAGACTCTCTCTTCCAGACTCTCCCACAGACACTCTCTCTCACAGATACTCTCACACTCTCACAGACACTCACAGACTCTCACAGACACTCTCACAGACTCTCACAGACACTCTCTCACAGACACACAGACACTCTCTCACATACTCACAGACACTCCTACAGACTCTCACAGACACTCTCACAGACTCTCACAGACACTCTCTCACAGACTCACACTCTCTCACAGACTCTCACAGACTCTCACAGACTCTCACAGACACTCTCACAAACACTCACAGACTCTCACAGACACCATGGGCGTAACACAGCCCCCCGCAGCCCCCGTGGTGCTGGGGGCCCCCTCGCTTCAGGGGCCCCCTCACTCTCACAGACTCTGACACTCTCACAGACTCACAGACTCTCACAGACACTCTCACAGACAGACTCTCACAGACACTCTCTCACAGACTCTCACAGACACTCTCTCAGAGACTCTCACAGACACTCTCTCACACTCTCTCACAGACACTCTCACAGAGTCTCTCACAGACACTCTCTCACAGACACTCTCTTATACTCTCACAGACACTCACAGACTCTCATAGACACTCTCTCATACTCTCTCACAGACTCTCACAGACACTCTCTTACAGACTCTCACAGACACTCTCACAGACTATCACAGACACTCTCTCACAGACACTCTCACAGACTATCACAGCCACTCTCTCACAGACTTTTACAGACTCTCACAGACACTCTCCCACAGACACTCTCCCACAGACACTCTCACAGACTGTCTCACATACACTCTCATAGATAATCGCTCGCAGACTCTCTCACAGACACTCTCTCACAGACACTCTCACACTCTCTCATAGACACTCTCAGGCACTCTCACAGACTCTCACAGACACTCTTACACACTCACAGACTCTCTCAGACTTGCACAGACACTCTCTCACAGACACTCTTTCACAGACTCTCACACTCTCTCACAGACTCTCACAGACACTCTCTCAGACTCTCACAGACACTTTCAGACTCTCAGACTCTCACAGATACTCTCTCATAGACACTCTCTCACAGACACTCTCTCACAGACTCTCTCACAGACTGTCTCACATACACTCTCACAGACACTCACAGACACTCACAGACTCTCATAGACACTCACAGACACTCTCTCACAGACACTCACAGACACTCACAGACACTCTCTCACAGACACTCTCACAGACACTCTCTCACAGACTCTCACAGACATTCTCTCACAGACTCACACTCTCACAGACACTCTCTCACAGACTCTCACAGACACTCTCTCACAGACTCACACTCTCACAGAAACTCTCACAGACTCACACTCTCACAGACACTCTCTCACAGACTCTCACAGACACTCACAGACTCTCACATACACTCTCTCACAGACTCTTACAGACACTCTCTCACAGACTCTCTCACAGACACTCTCTTCCAGACTCTCTCACAGACACTCTCACACTCACAGACACTCACAGACTCTCACAGACACTTTCACAGACTCTCACAGACACTCTCTCACACTCTCTCACATACTCTCACAGACACTTCTACAGACTCTCACAGACTCTCACAGACACTCTCTCAGACTCTCACAGACACTCTCAGACTCTCACAGACACTCTCACAGACACTCTCTCGCAGACACTCTCTCTCAGACACTCTCTCACAGACACTCTCTCACAGACACTCACAGACACTCTCTCACAGACACTCTCTCACAGACTCTCACAGACACTCTCTCACAGACACTCTCTCACAGACACTCTCTCACAGACACTCTCTCACAGACACTCTCTCACAGACTGACACTCTCACAGGCTCACACTCTCACAGACACTCTCACAGACAGACTCTCTCAGACACTCTTTCGCAGACACTCTCTCACAGACTCTCTCAGACACTCTTTCGCAGACACTCTCTCACAGACTCACAGACTCTCAGACTCTCACAGACACTCTCTCACAGACTCTCTCACAGACACTCTCTCACAGACTCTCACAGACACTCTCTTCCAGACTCTCTCTTCCAGACTCTCCCACAGACACTCTCTCTCACAGATACTCTCACACTCACAGACACTCACAGACTCTCACAGACACTCTCACAGACTCTCACAGACACTCTCTCACAGACACACAGACACTCTCTCACATACTCACAGACACTCCTACAGACTCTCACAGACACTCTCACAGACTCTCACAGACACTCTCTCACAGACTCACACTCTCTCACAGACTCTCACACACTCTTACAGACTCTCACAGAGTCTCACAGACACTCTCACAGACTCTCACAGACACTCTCTCACAGACTATCACAGACTCTCACAGACTCTCACAGACACTCTCACAAACACTCACAGACTCTCACAGACACCATGGGCGTAACACAGCCCCCCGCAGCCCCCGTGGTGCTGGGGGCCCCCTCGCTCCAGGGGCCCCCTCACTCTCACAGACTCTGACACTCTCACAGACTCACAGACTCTCACAGACACTCTCACAGACAGACTCTCACAGACACTCTCTCACAGACTCTCACAGACACTCTCTCAGAGACTCTCACAGACACTCTCTCACACTCTCTCACAGACACTCTCACAGAGTCTCTCACAGACACTCTCTCACAGACACTCTCTTATACTCTCACAGACACTCACAGCCTCTCACAGACACTCTCTCCCACTCTCTCACAGACTCTCACAGACACTCTCTTACAGACTCTCACAGATACTCTCACAGACTATCACAGACACTCTCTCACAGACACTCTCACAGACTATCACAGCCACTCTCTCACAGACTTTTACAGACTCTCACAGACACTCTCTCACAGACACTCTCTCACAGACACTCTCTCACAGACTCTCTCACAGACTGTCTCACATACACTCTCACAGATACTCTCCCACAGACACTCTCCCACAGACACTCTCTCACAGACTCTCCCACTCTCTCACATACACTCTCACAGACAATCGCTCGCAGACTCTCTCACAGACACTCTCACACTCTCTCACAGACACTCACAGACTCTCAGACACTCTCTTACAGACTCTCACAGTCACTCTCTTACACACTCACAGACACTCTCACAGACTCGCACAGACACTCTCTCACAGACACTCTCACAGACACTCTCTCACAGACACTCTCTCACAGACTCTCCCACTCTCTCACAGACACTCTCACAGACTATCACAGACTCTCTCAGACTCTCACAGACTTTCACAGATACTCTCTCACAGACACTCTCTCACAGACACTCTCTCACAGACACTCTCACTCTCTCTCAGACACTCTCTCTCAGACACTCTCTCATACTCTCTCAGACACTCTCTCTCAGACACTCTCTCACACTCTCTCACAGACACTCACAGACACTCTCTCACAGACACTCTCTCACAGACACTCTCTCACAGACTCTCACAGACACTCTCTCACAGACTCTGGCACTCTCACAGACTCACAGACTCTCACAGACACTCTCACAGACTCTCACAGACTCTCTCAGACTCTCTCAGACTCTCACAGACACTCTCAGACTCTCACAGACACTCTCTCTCAGACACTCTCTCTCAGACACTCTCTCTCAGACTCTCTCTCACAGACTCTCTCTCACAGACACTCTCTCACAGACACTCTCTCACAGACACTCTCTCACAGACTCTCACAGACTCTCACAGACACTCACAGACACTCTCTCACAGACACTCTCTCACAGACTCTCACAGACACTCTCTCACAGACACTCTCTCACAGACACTCACACTCTCACAGACACTCACACTCTCACAGACAATCACAGACTCTCACAGACTCTCACAGACTCTCACAGACACTCCTACAGACTCTCACAGATACTCTCTCACAGACTCACACTCTCTCACAGACTCACACTCTCTCACAGACTCTCACACACTCTTACAGACTCTCACAGACTCTTACAGAGTCTCACAGACACTATCACAGACTCTCACAGACACTCTCTCACAGACTATCACAGACTCTCACAGACACTCTCTCACAGACTCACACTCTCTCACAGACTCACACTCTCTCACAGACTCTCACAGACTCTTACAGACTCTCACAGACTCTTACAGAGTCTCACTGACACTCTCACAGACTCTCACAGACACTGTCTCACAGACTATCACAGACTCTCACAAACACTCACAGACTCTCACAGACACCAGGGGCGTAACACAGGCCCCCACAGCCCCTGCGGAGCTGGGGGCCCCCTCGCTCCAGGGGCCCCCTCACTCTCACAGACTCTGACACTCACAGACTCACAGACTCTCACAGACACTCACAAACACTCAGACTCTCACAGACACCAGGGGCGTAACAGAGGCCCCCACAGCCCCCGCGGTGCTGGGGGCCCCCTCGCTCCAGGGCCCCCCTCACTCTCACAGACTCTGACACTCACAGACTCACAGACTCTCACAGACAGACTCTCGCAGACACTCTCTCACAGACACTTTCTCACAGACTCTCACAGACACTCTCTCACAGACTCTCTCACAGACACTCTCTCACACTCTCTCACAGATACTCTCTCACAGAGTCTCTCACAGACACTCTCAGACACTCTCTCACACTCTCACAGACACTCTCACAGACTCTCACAGACCCACTCTCTCACACTCTCTCACAGACTCTCACAGACACTCTCACAGACTCTCACAGACACTCTCTCACACTCTCTCACAGACTCTCACAGACACTCTCACAGACTCTCACAGACACTCTTTCACACTCTCTCACAGATACTCTCTCACAGAGTCTCTCACAGACACTCTCAGACACTCTCTCACACTCTCACAGACACTCTCACAGACTCACAGACACTCTCTCACACTCTCTCATAGACTCTCACAGACACTCTCTTACAGACTCTCACAGACACTCACAGACTATCACAGACACTCTCTCACAGACTTTTACAGACTCTCACAGACCTTCTCACAGACCTTCTCACAGACACTCTCACAGACACTCTCACAGACTCTCACAGACACTCTCTCACAGACACTCTCTCACAGACACTCTCTCACAGACTCTCTCCAGACACTCTCTCACAGACACTCTCACAGACACTCTCTCACAGACACTCTCTCACAGACACTCTCCCACAGACACTCTCCCACAGACACTCTCCCACAGACACTCTCCCACAGACACTCTCACAGACTGTCTCACATACACTCTCATAGACAATCGCTCGCAGACTCTCTCACAGACACTCTCTCACAGACACTCTCACACTCTCTCATAGACACTCTCAGATACTCTCACAGACTCTCACAGACATTCTTACACACTCACAGACTCTCTCAGACTTGCACAGACACTCTCTCACAGACACTCTCTCACAGACTCTCACACTCTCTCACAGACTCTCACAGACACTCTCTCAGACTCTCACAGACACTTTCAGACTCTCAGACTCTCACAGATTCTCTCTCATAGACACTCTCTCACAGACACTCTCTCACAGACTCTCTCACAGACTGTCTCACATACACTCTCACAGACACTCACAGACACTCACAGACTCTCACAGACACTCACAGACACTCTCTCACAGACACTCACAGACACTCACAGACACTCTCTCACAGACACTCTCTCACAGACACTCTCACAGACACTCTCTCACAGACTCTCACAGACACTCTCTCACAGACTCACACTCTCACAGACACTCTCTCACAGACTCTCACAGACACTCTCTCACAGACTCTCACAGACACTCACAGACTCTCACATACACTCTCTCACAGACTCTTACAGACACTCTCTCACAGACTCTCTCATAGATACTCTCTTCCAGACTCTCTCACAGACACTCTCACACTCACAGACACTCACAGACTCTCACAGACACTTTCACAGACTCTCACAGACACTCTCTCACACTCTCTCACATACTCTCACAGACACTCCTACAGACTCTCACAGACTCTCACAGACACTCTCTCAGACTCTCACAGACACTCTCAGACTCTCACAGACACTCTCACAGACACTCTCTCGCAGACACTCTCTCTCAGACACTCTCTCACAGACACTCTCTCACAGACACTCACAGACACTCTCTCACAGACACTCTCTCACAGACTCTCACAGACACTCTCTCACAGACACTCTCTCACAGACACTCTCTCACAGACACTCTCTCACAGACTGACACTCTCACAGGCTCACACTCTCACAGACACTCTCACAGACAGACTCTCTCAGACACTCTTTCGCAGACACTCTCTCACAGACTCTCTCAGACACTCTCTCACAGACACTCTCTCACAGACTCTCACAGGCACTCTCTCACAGACACTCTCTCACAGACACTCTCTCACAGACACTCTCTCACAGACTGACACTCTCACAGGCTCACACTCTCACAGACACTCTCACAGACAGACTCTCTCAGACACTCTTTCACAGACACTCTCTCACAGACTCTCTCAGACACTCTTTCGCAGACACTCTCTCACAGACTCACAGACTCTCAGACTCTCACAGACACTCTCTCACAGACTCTCTCACAGACACTCTCTCACAGACTCTCACAGACACTCTCTTCCAGACTCTCTCTTCCAGACTCTCCCACAGACACTCTCTCTCACAGATACTCTCACACTCTCACAGACACTCACAGACTCTCACAGACACTCTCACAGACTCTCACAGACACTCTCTCACAGACACACAGACACTCTCTCACATACTCACAGACACTCCTACAGACTCTCACAGACACTCTCACAGACTCTCACAGACACTCTCTCACAGACTCACACTCTCTCACAGACTCTCACAGACTCTCACAGACTCTCACAGACACTCTCACAAACACTCACAGACTCTCACAGACACCATGGGCGTAACACAGCCCCCCGCAGCCCCCGTGGTGCTGGGGGCCCCCTCGCTTCAGGGGCCCCCTCACTCTCACAGACTCTGACACTCTCACAGACTCACAGACTCTCACAGACACTCTCACAGACAGACTCTCACAGACACTCTCTCACAGACTCTCACAGACACTCTCTCAGAGACTCTCACAGACACTCTCTCACACTCTCTCACAGACACTCTCACAGAGTCTCTCACAGACACTCTCTCACAGACACTCTCTTATACTCTCACAGACACTCACAGACTCTCACAGACACTCTCTCATACTCTCTCACAGACTCTCACAGACACTCTCTTACAGACTCTCACAGACACTCTCACAGACTATCACAGACACTCTCTCACAGACACTCTCACAGACTATCACAGCCACTCTCTCACAGACTTTTACAGACTCTCACAGACACTCTCTCACAGACACTCTCTCACAGACACTCTCTCACAGACTCTCTCACAGACTGTCTCACATACACTCTCACAGATACTCTCCCACAGACACTCTCCCACAGACACTCTCTCACAGACTCTCCCACTCTCTCACATACACTCTCACAGACAATCGCTCGCAGACTCTCTCACAGACACTCTCACACTCTCTCACAGACACTCACAGACTCTCAGACACTCTCTCACAGACTCTCACAGTCACTCTCTTACACACTCACAGACACTCTCACAGACTCGCACAGACACTCTCTCACAGACACTCTCACAGACACTCTCTCACAGACACTCTCTCACAGACTCTCCCACTCTCTCACAGACACTCTCACAGACTATCACAGACTCTCTCAGACTCTCACAGACTTTCACAGATACTCTCTCACAGACACTCTCTCACAGACACTCTCACTCTCTCTCAGACACTCTCTCTCAGACACTCTCTCACACTCTCTCAGACACTCTCTCTTAGACACTCTCTCACACTCTCTCACAGACACTCACAGACACTCTCTCACAGACACTCTCTCACAGACACTCTCTCACAGACTCTCACAGACACTCTCTCACAGACTCTGGTACTCTCATAGACTCACAGACTCTCACAGACACTCTCACAGACTCTCACAGACTCTTTCAGACTCTCTCAGACTCTCACAGACACTCTCTCTCAGACACTCTCTCTCAGACACTCTCTCTCAGACTCTCTCTCACAGACTCTCTCTCACAGACACTCTCTCACAGACACTCTCTCACAGACACTCTCTCACAGACTCTCACAGACTCTCACAGACACTCACAGACACTCTCTCACAGACACTCTCTCACAGACTCTCACAGACACTCTCTCACAGACACTCTCTCACAGACACTCACACTCTCACAGACACTCACACTCTCACAGACACTCACACTCTCACAGACACTCACAGACTCTCACAGACACTCCTACAGACTCTCACAGACACTCCTACAGACTCTCACAGACACTCTCTCACAGACTCACACTCTCTCACAGACTCACACTCTCTCACAGACTCTCACACACTCTTACAGACTCTCACAGACTCTTACAGAGTCTCACAGACACTCTCACAGACTCTCACAGACACTCTCTCACAGACTATCACAGACTCTCACAGACACTCTCTCACAGACTCACACTCTCTCACAGACTCACACTCTCTCACAGACTCTCACAGACTCTTACAGACTCTCACAGACTCTTACAGAGTCTCACAGACACTCTCACAGACTCTCACAGACACTCTCTCACAGACTATCACAGACTCTCACAGACACTCTCACAAACACTCACAGACTCTCACAGACACCAGGGGCGTAACACAGGCCCCCACAGCCCCTGCGGTGCTGGGGGCCCCCTCGCTCCAGGGGCCCCCTCACTCTCACAGACTCTGACACTCACAGACTCACAGACTCTCACAGACACTCACAAACACTCAGACTCTCACAGACACCAGGGGCGTAACAGAGGCCCCCACAGCCCCCGCGGTGCTGGGGGCCCCCTCGCTCCAGGGCCCCCCTCACTCTCACAGACTCTGACACTCACAGACTCACAGACTCTCACAGACAGACTCTCGCAGACACTCTCTCACAGACACTTTCTCACAGACTCTCACAGACACTCTCTCACAGACTCTCTCACAGACACTCTCTCACACTCTCTCACAGATACTCTCTCACAGAGTCTCTCACAGACACTCTCAGACACTCTCTCACAGACACTCTCACAGACTCTCACAGACACTCTCTCACACTCTCTCACAGACTCTCACAGACACTCTCACAGACTCTCACAGACACTCTCTCACACTCTCTCATAGACTCTCACAGACACTCTCTCACAGACTTTTACAGACTCTCACAGACACTCTCACAGACTATCACAGACTCTCACAGACACTCTCTCACAGACACTCTCTCACAGACTCTCACAGACTCTCACAGACACTCACAGACACTCTCTCACAGACACTCTCCCACAGACACAGACACTCTCTCACAGACACTCTCTCACAGACTTTTACAGACTCTCACAGACACTCTCACAGACTATCACAGACTCTCAGACACTCTCAGACTCTCACAGATACTCTCTCACAGACACTCTCTCACAGACACTCTCTCACAGACTCTCACAGACACTCTCTCACACTCTCTCACAGACTCACAGACACTCTCACAGACTCTCACAGACACTCTCACAGACTCACAGACTCTCACACACTCTTACAGACTCTTATAGAGTCTCACAGACACTCTCACAGACTCTCACAGACACTCTCTCACAGACTATCACAGATTCTCACGGACTCTCACAGACACTCTCACAAACACTCACAGACTCTCACAGACACCAGGGGCGTAACACAGGCCCCCACAGCCCCCGCGGTGCTGGGGGCCCCCTCGCTCCAGGGGCCCCCTCACTCTCACAGACTCTGACACTCTCACAGACTCACAGACTCACAGACTCTCACAGACACTCTCACAGACACTCTCACAGACAGACTCTCGCAGACACTCTCTCGCAGACACTCTCTCGCAGACACTCTCTCACAGATACTCACAGACTCTCACAGATACTCTCTCACAGACTCTCACAGACACTCTCTCACACTCTCTCACAGACACTCTCTCTCACAGACACTCTCTCACACTCTCTCACACTCTCTCACAGACACTCACAGACACTCACAGACTCTCACAGACTCTCACAGACACTCTCACAGACTCACAGACACTCTCTCACACTCTCTCACAGACTCTCACAGACACTCACAGACCTTCTCACAGACCTTCTCACAGACACTCTCACAGACTCTCACAGACACTCTCTCACACTCTCTCACAGACACTCTCTCAGACTCACAGACACTCTCACACTCTCTCACAGACACTCACAGACCTTCTCACAGACACTCTCACAGACACTCTCACAGACACTCTCTCACAGACACTCTCTCACAGACACTCTCTCACAGACACTCTCTCACAGACACTCTCTCACAGACACTCTCTCTCACAGACACTCTCTCACACTCTCTCACACTCTCTCGCAGACACTCACAGACACTCACAGACACTCACAGACTCTCACAGACTCTCTCACAGACACTCTCACAGACTCACAGAAACTCTCTCACACTCTCTCACAGACACTCTCTTACAGACTCTCACACACTCACAGACCTTCTCACAGACACAATCACAGACTCTCACAGACACTCTCTCATAGACGCTCTCTCACAGACACTCTCACAGACACTCTCACACTCTCTCACAGACACTCTCACACTCTCTCACAGACACTCTCACACTCTCAGACACTCTCACAGACTCTCACAGACACTCTTACACACTCACAGACACTCTCAGACTTGCACAGACACTCTCTCACAGACTCTCACACTCTCTCACAGACTCTCACAGACACTCTCTCAGACTCTCACAGACACTCTCTCAGACTCTCACAGATACTCTCTCAGACTCTCACAGACACTCTCTCACAGACACTCTCTCACAGACACTCTCTCACAGACACTCTCTCACAGACACTCTCTCACAGACACTCTCTCACAGACACTCTCTCACACTCTCTCACAGACACTCACAGACACTCACAGACACTCTCACAGACACTCACAGACACTCACAGACACTCTCTCACAGACACTCTCTCACAGACACTCACAGACACTCTCTCACAGACTCTCACAGACACTCTCTCACAGACTCACACTCTCACAGACACTCTCTCACAGACTCTCACAGACACTCTCTCACAGACTCACACTCTCACAGACACTCTCACAGACTCACACTCTCACAGACACTCTCTCACACAGACTCTCACAGACTCTCACATACACTCACAGACTCTCACATACACTCTCTCACAGACTCTCACAGACACTCTCTCACAGACTCTCTCACAGACACTCTCTCACAGACTCTCTCACAGACACTCTCTCACAGACACTCTCACCCTCACAGACACTCACAGACTCTCACAGACACTTTCACAGACTCTCACAGACACTCTCTCACACTCTCTCACATACTCTCACAGACACTCCTACAGACTCTCATAGACTCTCACAGACACTCTCTCAGACTCTCACAGACACTCTCAGACTCTCACAGACACTCTCACAGACACTCTCTCGCAGACACTCTCTCTCAGACACTCTCTCACAGACACTCACAGACACTCTCACAGACACTCTCTCACAGACTCTCACAGACACTCTCTCACAGACTGACACTCTCACAGGCTCACACTCACAGACACTCTCACAGACTCTCTCAGACACTCTTTCGCAGACACTCTCTCACAGACTCTCTCAGACACTCTTTCGCAGACACTCTCTCACAGACTCACAGACTCTCACAGACTCTCACAGACACTCTTTCGCAGACACTCTCCCACAGACTCTCTTAGACACTCTTTCGCAGACACTCTCTCACAGACTCACAGACTCTCACAGACTCTCACAGACACTCTCTCACAGACTCTCTCACAGACACTCTCTCACAGACTCTCACAGACACTCTCTTCCAGACTCTCTCACAGACACTCTCTTCCAGACACTCTCACAGACACTCTCTCACAGACACTCTCCCACAGACACTCTCTCACACTCTCTCACATACTCACAGACACTCCTACAGACTCTCACAGACACTCTCAGAGACTCTCACAGACACTCTCACAGACACTCTCTCACAGACTCTCACAGACACTCTCTCACAGACACTCACAGAGTCTCTCACAGAGTCTCTCACAGACACTCTCTCACACTCTCTCACATACTCTCACAGACACTCTCTTACAGACTCTCACAGACACTCTCACAGACTATCACTGACACTCTCACAGACTTTTACAGACTCTCACAGACACTCTCACAGACACTATCACAGACACTATCACAGACTCTCTCAGACTCTCACAGACACTCTCTCACAGACACTCTCTCACAGACACTCTCTCACAGACTCTCACAGACTCTCTCACAGACTCTCTCCCACAGACACTCTCACAGACTCTCTCACAGACTCTCTCACAGACTGTCTCACATACACTCTCACAGACAATCGCTCGCAGACTCTCTCACAGACACTCTCACACTCTCTCACAGACACTCACAGACTCTCAGACACTCTCTCACAGACTCTCACAGACACTCTCTTACACATTCACAGACACTCTCACAGACTCGCACAGACACTCTCTCACAGACACTCTCACAGACTCGCACAGACACTCTCTCACAGACACTCTCTCACAGACTCTCCCACTCTCTCACAGACTCTCACAGACACTCTCACAGACTATCACAGACTCTCACAGACTCTCTCAGACTCTCACAGACTCTCACAGACACTCTCAGACTTTCACAGATACTCTCTCACAGACACTCTCTCAGACACTCTCTCTCAGACACTCTCTCTCAGACACTCTCTCTCAGACACTCTCTCTCACTCTCTCACAGACACTCACAGACACTCTCTCACAGACACTCTCTCACAGACTCTCACAGACACTCTCTCACAGACTCTGGCACTCTCACAGACTCTCACAGACACTCTCACAGACTATCACAGACTCTCACAGACACTCTCTCAGACTCTCACAGACAATCTCAGACTCTCAGACTTTCACAGATACTCTCTCACAGATACTCTCTCAGACACTCTCTCTCAGACACTCTCTCTCAGACACTCTCTCTCAGACTCTCACAGACACTCTCTCACAGACTCTGGCACTCTCACAGACTCACACTCTCACAGACAGACTCTCTCAGACACTCTCTCTCAGACACTCTCTCTCAGACACTCTCTCACACTCTCTCTCAGACACTCATAGACACTCTCTCACAGACTCTCACAGACACTCTCTCACAGACTCTGGCACTCTCACAGACTCACACTCTCACAGACACTCTCACAGACAGACTCTCTCAGACACTCTCTCACAGACACTCACAGACTCTCACATACACTCTCTCACAGACACTCTCTCACAGACACTCTCTCACAGACACTCTCTCACAGACACTCTCTCACAGACACTCTCTCACAGACACTCTCTCACAGACACTCTCACACTCTCACAGACACTCACAGACTGTCACAGACACTCACAGACACTCTCTCACAGACACTCTCTCACACTCTCTCACATACTCTCACAGACACTCCTACAGTCTCTCAGACACTCTCACAGACTCTCACAGACACTCTCTCACAGACTCACACTCTCTCAGAGACTCTCACACACTCTTACAGACTGTCACAGACTCTTACAGAGTCTCAAAGACACTCTCACAGACTCTCACAGACACTCTCTCACAGACTATCACAGACTCTCACAGACACTCTCACAAACACTCACAGACTCTAAAAGACACCAAGGGCGTAACATAGGCCCCCACAGCCCCCGTGGTGCTGGGGGCCCCCTCGCTCCAGGGGCCCCCTCACTCTCACAGACTCTGACACTCTCACAGACTCACAGACTCTCACAGACAGACTCTCGCAGACACTCTCTCACAGACAGACTCTCACAGACACTCTCTCACACTCTCTCACAGACACTCTCTCACAGTCTCTCACAGACACTCTCAGACACTCTCTCACACTCTCACTGACTCTCACAGACTCTCACAGACTCTCACAGACACTCTCACAGACTCTCACAGACACTCTCACACTCTCACAGACTCTCACAGACACTCTCTCACAGACTTTTACAGACTCTCACAGACACTCTCACAGACACTCTCACAGACTATCACAGACTCTCTCAGACTCTCACAGACACTCAGACTCTCACAGACACTCTCTCTCAGACACTCTCTCTCAGACACTCTCTCACACTCTCTCACAGACTCTCACAGACACTCTCTCACAGACTTTTACAGACTCTCACAGACACTCTCACAGACTATCACAGACTCTCACAGACACTCTCTCACAGACACTCTCTCACAGACTCTCACAGACTCTCACAGACACTCACAGACACTCTCTCACAGACACTCTCACAGACACTCTCTCATAGTCACTCTCTCACAGACACTCTCTCACAGACTTTTACAGACTCTCACAGACACTCTCACAGACTATCACAGACTCTCAGACACTCTCAGACTCTCACAGATACTCTCTCACAGACACTCTCTCACAGACACTATCTCACAGACTCTCACAGACACTCTCTCACACTCTCTCACAGACTCACAGACACTCTCACAGACTCTCACAGACACTTTCACAGACTCACAGACTCTCACACACTCTTACAGACTATCACAGATTCTCACGGACTCTCACAGACACTCTCACAAACACTCACAGACTCTCACAGACACCAGGGGCATAACACAGGCCCCCGCAGCCCCCGCGGTGCTGGGGGCCCCCTCGCTCCAGGGGCCCCCTCACTCTCACAGACTCTGACACTCTCACAGACTCATAGACTCTCACAGACACTCTCACAGACTCTCACAGACACTCTCACAGACAGACTCTCGCAGACACTCTCTCGCAGACACTCTCTCGCAGACACTCTCTCGCAGACACTCTCTAACAGACTCTCACAGATACTCACAGACTCTCACAGATACTCTCTCACAGACTCTCACAGACACTCTCTCACACTCTCTCACAGACACTCTCTCTCACAGACACTCTCTCACACTCTCTCACAGACACTCACAGACACTCACAGACTCTCACAGACTCTCACAGACACTCTCACAGACTCACGGACACTCTCTCACACTCTCTCACAGACTCTCACAGACACTCACAGACCTTCTCACAGACCTTCTCACAGACCTTCTCACAGACACTCTCACAGACTCTCACAGACACTCTCTTACACTCTCTCACAGACACTCTCTCAGACTCACAGACACTCTCACACTCTCTCACAGACACTCACAGACCTTCTCACAGACACTCTCACAGACACTCTCACAGACTCTCACAGACACTCTCTCACAGACACTCTCTCACAGACACTCTCTCACACTCTCTCATAGACACTCTCTCTCACAGACACTCTCACACTCTCTCACACTCTCTCACAGACACTCACAGACACTCACAGACACTCACAGACACTCACAGACTCTCACAGACACTCTCACAGACACTCTCACAGACTCACAGAAACTCTCTCACACTCTCTCACAGACACTCTCTTACAGACTCTGACAGACACTCACAGACCATCTCATAGACACTCTCACAGACACTCTCACAGACTCTCACAGACACTCTCTCATAGACACTCTCTCACAGACACTCTCTCACAGACACTCTCTCACAGACACTCTCCCACAGACACTCTCACAGACTGTCTCACATACACTCTCACAGACACTCTCACAGACACTCTCACACTCTCTCACAGACACTCTCACACTCTCTCACAGACTCACAGACACTCTCACAGACTCTCACAGACACTCTCATAGACTCACAGACTCTCACACACTCTTACAGACTCTTATAGAGTCTCACAGACACTCTCACAGACTCTCACAGACACTCTCTCACAGACTATCACAGATTCTCACGGACTCTCACAGACACTCTCACAAACACTCACAGACTCTCACAGACACCAGGGGCGTAACACAGGCCCCCGCAGCCCCCGCGGTGCTGGGGGCCCCCTCGCTCCAGGGGCCCCCTCACTCTCACAGACTCTGACACTCTCACAGACTCACAGACTCTCACAGACACTCTCACAGACACTCTCACAGACAGACTCTCGCAGACACTCTCTCGCAGACACTCTCTCGCAGACACTCTCTCACAGATACTCACAGACTCTCACAGATACTCTCTCACAGACTCTCACAGACACTCTCTCACACTCTCTCACAGACACTCTCTCTCACAGACACTCTCTCACACTCTCTCACACTCTCTCACAGACACTCACAGACACTCTCACAGACTCACAGACACTCTCTCACACTCTCTCACAGACTCTCACAGACACTCACAGACCTTCTCACAGACCTTCTCACAGACACTCTCACAGACTCTCACAGACACTCTCTCACACTCTCTCACAGACACTCTCTCAGACTCACAGACACTCTCACACTCTCTCACAGACACTCACAGACCTTCTCACAGACACTCTCACAGACACTCTCTCACAGACACTCTCTCACAGACACTCTCTCACAGACACTCTCTCACAGACACTCTCTCTCACAGACACTCTCTCACACTCTCTCACACTCTCTCACAGACACTCACAGACACTCACAGACACTCACAGACTCTCACAGACTCTCTCACAGACACTCTCACAGACTCACAGAAACTCTCTCACACTCTCTCACAGACACTCTCTTACAGACTCTCACAGACACTCACAGACCTTCTCACAGACACAATCACAGACTCTCACAGACACTCTCTCATAGACGCTCTCTCACAGACACTCTCACAGACACTCTCACACTCTCTCACAGACACTCTCACACTCTCTCACAGACACTCTCACACTCTCAGACACTCTCACAGACTCTCACAGACACTCTTACACACTCACAGACACTCTCAGACTTGCACAGACACTCTCTCACAGACTCTCACACTCTCTCACAGACTCTCACAGACACTCTCTCAGACTCTCACAGACACTCTCTCAGACTCTCACAGATACTCTCTCAGACTCTCACAGACACTCTCTCACAGACACTCTCTCACAGACACTCTCTCACAGACACTCTCTCACAGACACTCTCTCACAGACACTCTCTCACAGACACTCTCTCACAGACACTCTCTCACACTCTCTCACAGACACTCACAGACACTCACAGACACTCTCACAGACACTCACAGACACTCACAGACACCCTCTCACAGACACTCTCTCACAGACACTAACAGACACTCTCTCACAGACTCTCACAGACACTCTCTCACAGACTCACACTCTCACAGACACTCTCTCACAGACTCTCACAGACACTCTCTCACAGACTCACACTCTCACAGACACTCTCACAGACTCACACTCTCACAGACACTCTCTCACACAGACTCTCACAGACTCTCACATACACTCACAGACTCTCACATACACTCTCTCACAGACTCTCACAGACACTCTCTCACAGACTCTCTCACAGACACTCTCTCACAGACTCTCTCACAGACACTCTCTCACAGACACTCTCACCCTCACAGACACTCACAGACTCTCACAGACACTTTCACAGACTCTCACAGACACTCTCTCACACTCTCTCACATACTCTCACAGACACTCCTACAGACTCTCATAGACTCTCACAGACACTCTCTCAGACTCTCACAGACACTCTCAGACTCTCACAGACACTCTCACAGACACTCTCTCGCAGACACTCTCTCTCAGACACTCTCTCACAGACACTCACAGACACTCTCACAGACACTCTCTCACAGACTCTCACAGACACTCTCTCACAGACTGACACTCTCACAGGCTCACACTCACAGACACTCTCACAGACTCTCTCAGACACTCTTTCGCAGACACTCTCTCACAGACTCTCTCAGACACTCTTTCGCAGACACTCTCTCACAGACTCACAGACTCTCACAGACTCTCACAGACACTCTTTCGCAGACACTCTCCCACAGACTCTCTTAGACACTCTTTCGCAGACACTCTCTCACAGACTCACAGACTCTCACAGACTCTCACAGACACTCTCTCACAGACTCTCTCACAGACACTCTCTCACAGACTCTCACAGACACTCTCTTCCAGACTCTCTCACAGACACTCTCTTCCAGACACTCTCACAGACACTCTCTCACAGACACTCTCCCACAGACACTCTCTCACACTCTCTCACATACTCACAGACACTCCTACAGACTCTCACAGACACTCTCAGAGACTCTCACAGACACTCTCACAGATACTCTCACAGACACTCTCTCACAGACACTC
Source organism: Triturus cristatus (assembly GCF_964204655.1). NCBI lineage: Eukaryota > Metazoa > Chordata > Amphibia > Caudata > Salamandridae > Triturus > Triturus cristatus. The sequence goes on along the minus strand of NC_140579.1, from coordinate 1,176,806,299 downwards.
TCTCACAGACTCTCTCACAGACTCTCACAGACTCTCTCACAGACTCTCTCCCACAGACACTCTCACAGACTCTCTCACAGACTCTCTCACAGACTGTCTCACATACACTCTCACAGACAATCGCTCGCAGACTCTCTCACAGACACTCTCACACTCTCTCACAGACACTCACAGACTCTCAGACACTCTCTCACAGACTCTCACAGACACTCTCTTACACATTCACAGACACTCTCACAGACTCGCACAGACACTCTCTCACAGACACTCTCACAGACTCGCACAGACACTCTCTCACAGACACTCTCTCACAGACTCTCCCACTCTCTCACAGACTCTCACAGACACTCTCACAGACTATCACAGACTCTCACAGACTCTCTCAGACTCTCACAGACTCTCACAGACACTCTCAGACTTTCACAGATACTCTCTCACAGACACTCTCTCAGACACTCTCTCTCAGACACTCTCTCTCAGACACTCTCTCTCAGACACTCTCTCTCACTCTCTCACAGACACTCACAGACACTCTCTCACAGACACTCTCTCACAGACTCTCACAGACACTCTCTCACAGACTCTGGCACTCTCACAGACTCTCACAGACACTCTCACAGACTATCACAGACTCTCACAGACACTCTCTCAGACTCTCACAGACAATCTCAGACTCTCAGACTTTCACAGATACTCTCTCACAGATACTCTCGCAGACACTCTCTCTCAGACACTCTCTCTCAGACACTCTCTCTCAGACTCTCACAGACACTCTCTCACAGACTCTGGCACTCTCACAGACTCACACTCTCACAGACAGACTCTCTCAGACACTCTCTCTCAGACACTCTCTCTCAGACACTCTCTCACACTCTCTCTCAGACACTCATAGACACTCTCTCACAGACTCTCACAGACACTCTCTCACAGACTCTGGCACTCTCACAGACTCACACTCTCACAGACACTCTCACAGACAGACTCTCTCAGACACTCTCTCACAGACACTCACAGACTCTCACATACACTCTCACAGACTCTCTCACAGACACTCTCTCACAGACACTCTCTCACAGACACTCTCTCACAGACACTCTCTCACAGACACTCTCTCACAGACACTCTCTCACAGACACTCTCACACTCTCACAGACACTCACAGACTCTCACAGACACTCACAGACACTCTCTCACAGACACTCTCTCACACTCTCTCACATACTCTCACAGACACTCCTACAGTCTCTCAGACACTCTCACAGACTCTCACAGACACTCTCTCACAGACTCACACTCTCTCAGAGACTCTCACACACTCTTACAGACTGTCACAGACTCTTACAGAGTCTCAAAGACACTCTCACAGACTCTCACAGACACTCTCTCACAGACTATCACAGACTCTCACAGACACTCTCACAAACACTCACAGACTCTAAAAGACACCAAGGGCGTAACATAGGCCCCCACAGCCCCCGTGGTGCTGGGGGCCCCCTCGCTCCAGGGGCCCCCTCACTCTCACAGACTCTGACACTCTCACAGACTCACAGACTCTCACAGACAGACTCTCGCAGACACTCTCTCACAGACAGACTCTCACAGACACTCTCTCACACTCTCTCACAGACACTCTCTCACAGTCTCTCACAGACACTCTCAGACACTCTCTCACACTCTCACTGACTCTCACAGACTCTCACAGACTCTCACAGACACTCTCACAGACTCTCACAGACACTCTCACACTCTCACAGACTCTCACAGACACTCTCTCACAGACTTTTACAGACTCTCACAGACACTCTCACAGACACTCTCACAGACTATCACAGACTCTCTCAGACTCTCACAGACACTCAGACTCTCACAGACACTCTCTCTCAGACACTCTCTCTCAGACACTCTCTCACACTCTCTCACAGACTCTCACAGACACTCTCTCACAGACTTTTACAGACTCTCACAGATACTCTCACAGACTATCACAGACTCTCACAGACACTCTCTCACAGACACTCTCTCACAGACTCTCACAGACTCTCACAGACACTCACAGACACTCTCTCACAGACACTCTCACAGACACTCTCTCACAGTCACTCTCTCATAGACACTCTCTCACAGACTTTTACAGACTCTCACAGACACTCTCACAGACTATCACAGACTCTCAGACACTCTCAGACTCTCACAGATACTCTCTCACAGACACTCTCTCACAGACACTATCTCACAGACTCTCACAGACACTCTCTCACACTCTCTCACAGACTCACAGACACTCTCACAGACTCTCACAGACACTTTCACAGACTCACAGACTCTCACACACTCTTACAGACTCTTATAGAGTCTCACAGACACTCTCACAGACTCTCACAGACACTCTCTCACAGACTATCACAGATTCTCACGGACTCTCACAGACACTCTCACAAACACTCACAGACTCTCACAGACACCAGGGGGATAACACAGGCCCCCGCAGCCCCCGCGGTGCTGGGGGCCCCCTCGCTCCAGGGGCCCCCTCACTCTCACAGACTCTGACACTCTCACAGACTCACAGACTCTCACAGACACTCTCACAGACTCTCACAGACACTCTCACAGACAGACTCTCACAGACACTCTCTAGCAGACACTCTCTCGCAGACACTCTCTTGCAGACACTCTCTAACAGACTCTCACAGATACTCACAGACTCTCACAGATACTCTCTCACAGACTCTCACAGACACTCTCTCACACTCTCTCACAGACACTCTCTCTCACAGACACTCTCTCACACTCTCTCACAGACACTCACAGACACTCACAGACTCTCACAGACTCTCACAGACACTCTCACAGACTCACGGACACTCTCTCACTCTCTCACAGACTCTCACAGACACTCACAGACCTTCTCACAGACCTTCTCACAGACCTTCTCACAGACACTCTCACAGACTCTCACAGACACTCTCTTACACTCTCTCACAGACACTCTCTCAGACTCACAGACACTCTCACACTCTCTCACAGACACTCACAGACCTTCTCACAGACACTCTCACAGACACTCTCACAGACTCTCACAGACACTCTCTCACAGACACTCTCTCACAGACACTCTCTCACACTCTCTCATAGACACTCTCTCTCACAGACACTCTCACACTCTCTCACACTCTCTCACAGACACTCACAGACACTCACAGACACTCACAGACACTCACAGACTCTCACAGACACTCTCACAGACACTCTCACAGACTCACAGAAACTCTCTCACACTCTCTCACAGACACTCTCTTACAGACTCTGACAGACACTCACAGACCATCTCATAGACACTCTCACAGACACTCTCACAGACTCTCACAGACACTCTCTCATAGACACTCTCTCACAGACACTCTCTCACAGACACTCTCTCACAGACACTCTCCCACAGACACTCTCACAGACTGTCTCACATACACTCTCACAGACACTCTCACAGACACTCTCACACTCTCTCACAGACACTCTCACACTCTCTCACAGACACTCTCACACTCTCAGACACTCTCACAGACTCTCACAGACACTCTTACACACTCACAGACACTCTCAGACTTGCACAGACACTCTCTCACAGACTCTCACACTCTCTCACAGACTCTCACAGACACTCTCTCAGACTCTCACAGACACTCTCTCAGACTCTCACAGACACTCTCTCAGACTCTCACAGACACTCTCTCACAGACACTCTCTCACAGACACTCTCTCACAGACACTCTGTCACACTCTCTCACAGACACTCACACACACTCACAGACACTCTCACACTCTCTCACAGACACTCACAGACCTTCTCATAGACACTCTCACAGACACTCTCACAGACTCTCACAGACACTCTCTCACAGACACTCTCTCACAGACACTCTCTCACACTCTCTCACAGACACTCTCTCTCACAGACACTCTCTCACACTCTCTCACACTCTCTCACAGACACTCACAGACACTCACAGACTCCCACAGACACTCTCACAGACTCACAGAAACTCTCTCACACTCTCTCACAGACACTCTCTTACAGACTCTCACAGACACTCACAGACCTTCTCACAGACACTCTCACAGACACTCTCACAGACTCTCACAGACACTCTCTCATAGACACTCTCTCACAGACACTCTCTCACAGACACTCTCTCACAGACACTCTCTCACAGACACTCTCACAGACTGTCTCACATACACTCTCACAGACACTCTCACAGACACTCTCACACTCTCTCACAGACACTCTCACACTCTCTCACAGACACTCTCACACTCTCAGACACTCTCACAGACTCTCACAGAAACTCTTACACACTCACAGACACTCTCAGACTTGCACAGACACTCTCTCACAGACTCTCACACTCTCTCACAGACTCTCACAGACACTCTCTCAGACTCTCACAGACACTCTTTCAGACTCTCACAGACACTTTCTCAGACTCTCACAGACACTCTCTCACAGACACTCTCTCACAGACACTCTCTCACAGACACTCTCTCACAGACACTCTCTCACAGACACTCTCTCACACTCTCTCACAGACACTCACAGACACTCACAGACACTCTCACAGACACTCACAGACACTCACAGACACTCTCTCACAGACACTCTCTCACAGACACTCACAGACACTCTCTCACAGACTCTCACAGACACTCTCTCACAGACTCACACTCTCACAGACACTCTCTCACAGACTCTCTCACAGACTGTCTCACATACACTCTCACAGACACTCACAGACACTCACAGACTCTCACAGACACTCACAGACACTCTCTCACAGACACTCACAGACACTCACAGACACTCTCTCACAGACACTCTCACAGACACTCTCTCACAGACTCTCACAGACACTCTCTCACAGACTCACACTCTCACAGACACTCTCTCACAGACTCTCACAGACACTCTCTCACAGACTCTCACAGACACTCACAGACTCTCACATACACTCTCTCACAGACTCTTACAGACACTCTCTCACAGACTCTCTCATAGATACTCTCTTCCAGACTCTCTCACAGACACTCTCACACTCACAGACACTCACAGACTCTCACAGACACTTTCACAGACTCTCACAGACACTCTCTCACACTCTCTCACATACTCTCACAGACACTCCTACAGACTCTCACAGACTCTCACAGACACTCTCTCAGACTCTCACAGACACTCTCAGACTCTCACAGACACTCTCACAGACACTCTCTCGCAGACACTCTCTCTCAGACACTCTCTCACAGACACTCTCTCACAGACACTCACAGACACTCTCTCACAGACACTCTCTCACAGACTCTCACAGACACTCTCTCACAGACACTCTCTCACAGACACTCTCTCACAGACACTCTCTCACAGACTGGCACTCTCACAGGCTCACACTCTCACAGACACTCTCACAGACAGACTCTCTCAGACACTCTTTCGCAGACACTCTCTCACAGACTCTCTCAGACACTCTCTCACAGACACTCTCTCACAGACTCTCACAGGCACTCTCTCACAGACACTCTCTCACAGACACTCTCTCACAGACACTCTCTCACAGACTGACACTCTCACAGGCTCACACTCTCACAGACACTCTCACAGACAGACTCTCTCAGACACTCTTTCGCAGACACTCTCTCACAGACTCTCTCAGACACTCTTTCGCAGACACTCTCTCACAGACTCACAGACTCTCAGACTCTCACAGACACTCTCTCACAGACTCTCTCACAGACACTCTCTCACAGACTCTCACAGACACTCTCTTCCAGACTCTCTCTTCCAGACTCTCCCACAGACACTCTCTCTCACAGATACTCTCACACTCTCACAGACACTCACAGACTCTCACAGACACTCTCACAGACTCTCACAGACACTCTCTCACAGACACACAGACACTCTCTCACATACTCACAGACACTCCTACAGACTCTCACAGACACTCTCACAGACTCTCACAGACACTCTCTCACAGACTCACACTCTCTCACAGACTCTCACAGACTCTCACAGACTCTCACAGACACTCTCACAAACACTCACAGACTCTCACAGACACCATGGGCGTAACACAGCCCCCCGCAGCCCCCGTGGTGCTGGGGGCCCCCTCGCTTCAGGGGCCCCCTCACTCTCACAGACTCTGACACTCTCACAGACTCACAGACTCTCACAGACACTCTCACAGACAGACTCTCACAGACACTCTCTCACAGACTCTCACAGACACTCTCTCAGAGACTCTCACAGACACTCTCTCACACTCTCTCACAGACACTCTCACAGAGTCTCTCACAGACACTCTCTCACAGACACTCTCTTATACTCTCACAGACACTCACAGACTCTCACAGACACTCTCTCATACTCTCTCACAGACTCTCACAGACACTCTCTTACAGACTCTCACAGACACTCTCACAGACTATCACAGACACTCTCTCACAGACACTCTCACAGACTATCACAGCCACTCTCTCACAGACTTTTACAGACTCTCACAGACACTCTCTCACAGACACTCTCTCACAGACACTCTCTCACAGACTCTCTCACAGACTGTCTCACATACACTCTCACAGATACTCTCCCACAGACACTCTCCCACAGACACTCTCTCACAGACTCTCCCACTCTCTCACATACACTCTCACAGACAATCGCTCGCAGACTCTCTCACAGACACTCTCACACTCTCTCACAGACACTCACAGACTCTCAGACACTCTCTCACAGACTCTCACAGTCACTCTCTTACACACTCACAGACACTCTCACAGACTCGCACAGACACTCTCTCACAGACACTCTCACAGACACTCTCTCACAGACACTCTCTCACAGACTCTCCCACTCTCTCACAGACACTCTCACAGACTATCACAGACTCTCTCAGACTCTCACAGACTTTCACAGATACTCTCTCACAGACACTCTCTCACAGACACTCTCACTCTCTCTCAGACACTCTCTCTCAGACACTCTCTCACACTCTCTCAGACACTCTCTCTTAGACACTCTCTCACACTCTCTCACAGACACTCACAGACACTCTCTCACAGACACTCTCTCACAGACACTCTCTCACAGACTCTCACAGACACTCTCTCACAGACTCTGGTACTCTCATAGACTCACAGACTCTCACAGACACTCTCACAGACTCTCACAGACTCTCTCAGACTCTCTCAGACTCTCACAGACACTCTCAGACTCTCACAGACACTCTCTCTCAGACACTCTCTCTCAGACACTCTCTCTCAGACTCTCTCTCACAGACTCTCTCTCACAGACACTCTCTCATAGACACTCTCTCACAGACACTCTCTCACAGACTCTCACAGACTCTCACAGACACTCACAGACACTCTCTCACAGACACTCTCTCACAGACTCTCACAGACACTCTCTCACAGACACTCTCTCACAGACACTCTCTCACAGACACTCTCTCACAGACACTCACACTCTCACAGACACTCACACTCTCACAGACACTCACAGACTCTCACAGACTCTCACAGACTCTCACAGACACTCCTACAGACTCTCACAGACACTCTCTCACAGACTCACACTCTCTCACAGACTCACACTCTCTCACAGACTCTCACACACTCTTACAGACTCTTACAGACTCTCACAGACTCTTACAGAGTCTCACAGACACTCTCACAGACTCTCACAGACACTCTCTCACAGACTATCACAGACTCTCACAGACACTCTCTCACAGACTCACACTCTCTCACAGACTCACACTCTCTCACAGACTCTCACAGACTCTTACAGACTCTCACAGACTCTTACAGAGTCTCACAGACACTCTCACAGACTCTCACAGACACTCTCTCACAGACTATCACAGACTCTCACAGACACTCTCACAAACACTCACAGACTCTCACAGACACCAGGGGCGTAACACAGGCCCCCACAGCCCCTGCGGTGCTGGGGGCCCCCTCGCTCCAGGGGCCCCCTCACTCTCACAGACTCTGACACTCACAGACTCACAGACTCTCACAGACACTCACAAACACTCAGACTCTCACAGACACCAGGGGCGTAACAGAGGCCCCCACAGCCCCCGCGGTGCTGGGGGCCCCCTCGCTCCAGGGCCCCCCTCACTCTCACAGACTCTGACACTCACAGACTCACAGACTCTCACAGACAGACTCTCGCAGACACTCTCTCACAGACACTTTCTCACAGACTCTCACAGACACTCTCTCACAGACTCTCTCACAGACACTCTCTCACACTCTCTCACAGATACTCTCTCACAGAGTCTCTCACAGACACTCTCAGACACTCTCTCACAGACACTCTCACAGACTCTCACAGACACTCTCTCACACTCTCTCACAGACTCTCACAGACACTCTCACAGACTCTCACAGACACTCTCTCACACTCTCTCACAGACTCTCACAGACACTCTCTCACAGACTTTTACAGACTCTCACAGACACTCTCACAGACTATCACAGACTCTCACAGACACTCTCTCACAGACACTCTCTCACAGACTCTCACAGACTCTCACAGACACTCACAGACACTCTCTCACAGACACTCTCACAGACACTCTCCCACAGACACAGACACTCTCTCACAGACACTCTCTCACAGACTTTTACAGACTCTCACAGACACTCTCACAGACTATCACAGACTCTCAGACACTCTCAGACTCTCACAGATACTCTCTCACAGACACTCTCTCACAGACACTCTCTCACAGACTCTCACAGACACTCTCTCACACTCTCTCACAGACTCACAGACACTCTCACAGACTCTCACAGACACTCTCACAGACTCACAGACTCTCACACACTCTTACAGACTCTTATAGAGTCTCACAGACACTCTCACAGACTCTCACAGACACTCTCTCACAGACTATCACAGATTCTCACGGACTCTCACAGACACTCTCACAAACACTCACAGACTCTCACAGACACCAGGGGCATAACACAGGCCCCCGCAGCCCCCGCGGTGCTGGGGGCCCCCTCGCTCCAGGGGCCCCCTCACTCTCACAGACTCTGACACTCTCACAGACTCACAGACTCTCACAGACACTCTCACAGACACTCTCACAGACAGACTCTCGCAGACACTCTCTTGCAGACACTCTCTCGCAGACACTCTCTCACAGATACTCACAGACTCTCACAGATACTCTCTCACAGACTCTCACAGACACTCTCTCACACTCTCTCACAGACACTCTCTCTCACAGACACTCTCTCACACTCTCTCACACTCTCTCACAGACACTCACAGACACTCACAGACTCTCACAGACTCTCACAGACACTCTCACAGACTCACAGACACTCTCTCACACTCTCTCACAGACACTCTCTCACAGACTATCACAGATTCTCACGGACTCTCACAGACACTCTCACAAACACTCACAGACCTTCTCACAGACCTTCTCACAGACACTCTCACAGACTCTCACAGACACTCTCTCACACTCTCTCACAGACACTCTCTCAGACTCACAGACACTCTCACACTCTCTCACAGACACTCACAGACCTTCTCACAGACACTCTCACAGACACTCTCACAGACACTCTCTCACAGACACTCTCTCACAGACACTCTCTCACAGACACTCTCTCACAGACACTCTCTCACAGACACTCTCTCTCACAGACACTCTCTCACACTCTCTCACACTCTCTCGCAGACACTCACAGACACTCACAGACACTCACAGACTCTCACAGACTCTCTCACAGACACTCTCACAGACTCACAGAAACTCTCTCACACTCTCTCACAGACACTCTCTTACAGACTCTCACAGACACTCACAGACCTTCTCACAGACACAATCACAGACTCTCACAGACACTCTCTCATAGACGCTCTCTCACAGACACTCTCACAGACACTCTCACACTCTCTCACAGACACTCTCACACTCTCTCACAGACACTATCACACTCTCAGACACTCTCACAGACTCTCACAGACACTCTTACACACTCACAGACACTCTCAGACTTGCACAGACACTCTCTCACAGACTCTCACACTCTCTCACAGACTCTCACAGACACTCTCTCAGACTCTCACAGACACTCTCTCAGACTCTCACAGATACTCTCTCAGACTCTCACAGACACTATCTCACAGACACTCTCTCACAGACACTCTCTCACAGACACTCTCTCACAGACACTCTCTCACAGACACTCTCTCACAGACACTCTCTCACAGACACTCTCTCACACTCTCTCACAGACACTCACAGACACTCACAGACACTCTCACAGACACTCACAGACACTCACAGACACTCTCTCACAGACACTCTCTCACAGACACTCACAGACACTCTCTCACAGACTCTCACAGACACTCTCTCACAGACTCACACTCTCACAGACACTCTCTCACAGACTCTCACAGACACTCTCTCACAGACTCACACTCTCACAGACACTCTCACAGACTCACACTCTCACAGACACTCTCTCACACAGACTCTCACAGACTCTCACATACACTCACAGACTCTCACATACACTCTCTCACAGACTCTCACAGACACTCTCTCACAGACTCTCTCACAGACACTCTCTCACAGACTCTCTCACAGACACTCTCTCACAGACACTCTCACCCTCACAGACACTCACAGACTCTCACAGGCACTTTCACAGACTCTCACAGACACTCTCTCACACTCTCTCACATACTCTCACAGACACTCCTACAGACTCTCATAGACTCTCACAGACACTCTCTCAGACTCTCACAGACACTCTCAGACTCTCACAGACACTCTCACAGACACTCTCTCGCAGACACTCTCTCTCAGACACTCTCTCACAGACACTCACAGACACTCTCACAGACACTCTCTCACAGACTCTCACAGACACTCTCTCACAGACTGACACTCTCACAGGCTCACACTCACAGACACTCTCACAGACTCTCTCAGACACTCTTTCGCAGACACTCTCTCACAGACTTTCTCAGACACTCTTTCGCAGACACTCTCTCACAGACTCACAGACTCTCACAGACTCTCACAGACACTCTTTCGCAGACACTCTCCCACAGACTCTCTTAGACACTCTTTCGCAGACACTCTCTCACAGACTCACAGACTCTCACAGACTCTCACAGACACTCTCTCACAGACTCTCTCACAGACACTCTCTCACAGACTCTCACAGACACTCTCTTCCAGACTCTCTCACAGACACTCTCTTCCAGACACTCTCACAGACACTCTCTCACAGACACTCTCCCACAGACACTCTCTCACACTCTCTCACATACTCACAGACACTCCTACAGACTCTCACAGACACTCTCAGAGACTCTCACAGACACTCTCACAGACACTCTCACAGATACTCTCTCACAGACACTCTCTCACAGACACTGTCTCACAGACTCTCACAGACACTCTCTCACTCTCTCACAGACACTCACAGAGTCTCTCACAGAGTCTCTCACAGACACTCTCTCACACTCTCTCACAGACTCTCACAGACACTCTCTTACAGACTCTCACAGACACTCTCACAGACTATCACTGACACTCTCACAGACTTTTACAGACTCTCACAGACACTCTCACAGACACTATCACAGACACTATCACAGACTCTCTCAGACTCTCACAGACACTCTCTCACAGACACTCTCTCACAGACACTCTCTCACAGACTCTCACAGACTCTCTCACAGACTCTCTCCCACAGACACTCTCACTGACTCTCTCACAGACTCTCTCACAGACTGTCTCACATACACTCTCACAGACAATCGCTCGCAGACTCTCTCACAGACACTCTCACACTCTCTCACAGACACTCACAGACTCTCAGACACTCTCTCACAGACTCTCACAGACACTCTCTTACACATTCACAGACACTCTCACAGACTCGCACAGACACTCTCTCACAGACACTCTCACAGACTCGCACAGACACTCTCTCACAGACACTCTCTCACAGACTCTCCCACTCTCTCACAGACTCTCACAGACACTCTCACAGACTATCACAGACTCTCACAGACTCTCTCAGACTCTTACAGACTCTCACAGACACTCTCAGACTTTCACAGATACTCTCTCACAGACACTCTCTCAGACACTCTCTCTCAGACACTCTCTCTCAGACACTCTCTCTCAGACACTCTCTCTCACTCTCTCACAGACACTCACAGACACTCTCTCACAGACACTCTCTCACAGACTCTCACAGACACTCTCTCACAGACTCTGGCACTCTCACAGACTCTCACAGACACTCTCACAGACTATCACAGACTCTCACAGACACTCTCTCAGACTCTCACAGACAATCTCAGACTCTCAGACTTTCACAGATACTCTCTCACAGATACTCTCTCAGACACTCTCTCTCAGACACTCTCTCTCAGACACTCTCTCTCAGACTCTCACAGACACTCTCTCACAGACTCTGGCACTCTCACAGACTCACACTCTCACAGACAGACTCTCTCAGACACTCTCTCTCAGACACTCTCTCTCAGACACTCTCTCACACTCTCTCTCAGACACTCATAGACACTCTCTCACAGACTCTCACAGACACTCTCTCACAGACTCTGGCACTCTCACAGACTCACACTCTCACAGACACTCTCACAGACAGACTCTCTCAGACACTCTCTCACAGACACTCACAGACTCTCACATACACTCTCACAGACTCTCTCACAGACACTCTCTCACAGACACTCTCTCACAGACACTCTCTCACAGACACTCTCTCACAGACACTCTCTCACAGACACTCTCACACTCTCACAGACACTCACAGACTCTCACAGACACTCACAGACACTCTCTCACAGACACTCTCTCACACTCTCTCACATACTCTCACAGACACTCCTACAGTCTCTCAGACACTCTCACAGACTCTCACAGACACTCTCTCACAGACTCACACTCTCTCAGAGACTCTCACACACTCTTACAGACTGTCACAGACTCTTACAGAGTCTCAAAGACACTCTCACAGACTCTCACAGACACTCTCTCACAGACTATCACAGACTCTCACAGACACTCTCACAAACACTCACAGACTCTAAAAGACACCAAGGGCGTAACATAGGCCCCTACAGCCCCCGTGGTGCTGGGGGCCCCCTCGCTCCAGGGGCCCCCTCACTCTCACAGACTCTGACACTCTCACAGACTCACAGACTCTCACAGACAGACTCTCGCAGACACTCTCTCACAGACAGACTCTCACAGACACTCTCTCACACTCTCTCACAGACACTCTCTCACAGTCTCTCACAGACACTCTCAGACACTCTCTCACACTCTCACTGACTCTCACAGACTCTCACAGACTCTCACAGACACTCTCACAGACTCTCACAGACACTCTCACACTCTCACAGACTCTCACAGACACTCTCTCACAGACTTTTACAGACTCTCACAGACACTCTCACAGACACTCTCACAGACTATCACAGTCTCTCTCAGACTCTCACAGACACTCAGACTCTCACAGACACTCTCTCTCAGACACTCTCTCTCAGACACTCTCTCACACTCTCTCACAGACTCTCACAGACACTCTCTCACAGACTTTTACAGACTCTCACAGACACTCTCACAGACTATCACAGACTCTCACAGACACTCTCTCACAGACACTCTCTCACAGACTCTCACAGACTCTCACAGACACTCACAGACACTCTCTCACAGACACTCTCACAGACACTCTCTCACAGTCACTCTCTCACAGACACTCTCTCACAGACTTTTACAGACTCTCACAGACACTCTCACAGACTATCACAGACTCTCAGACACTCTCAGACTCTCACAGATACTCTCTCACAGACACTCTCTCACAGACACTATCTCACAGACTCTCACAGACACTCTCTCACACTCTCTCACAGACTCACAGACACTCTCACAGACTCTCACAGACACTTTCACAGACTCACAGACTCTCACACACTCTTACAGACTCTTATAGAGTCTCACAGACACTCTCACAGACTCTCACAGACACTCTCTCACAGACTATCACAGATTCTCACGGACTCTCACAGACACTCTCACAAACACTCACAGACTCTCACAGACACCAGGGGCATAACACAGGCCCCCGCAGCCCCCGCGGTGCTGGGGGCCCCCTCGCTCCAGGGGCCCCCTCACTCTCACAGACTCTGACACTCTCACAGACTCACAGACTCTCACAGACACTCTCACAGACTCTCACAGACACTCTCACAGACAGACTCTCGCAGACACTCTCTCGCAGACACTCTCTCGCAGACACTCTCTCGCAGACACTCTCTAACAGACTCTCACAGATACTCACAGACTCTCACAGATACTCTCTCACAGACTCTCACAGACACTCTCTCACACTCTCTCACAGACACTCTCTCTCACAGACACTCTCTCACACTCTCTCACAGACACTCACAGACACTCACAGACTCTCACAGACTCTCACAGACACTCTCACAGACTCACGGACACTCTCTCACACTCTCTCACAGACTCTCACAGACACTCACAGACCTTCTCACAGACCTTCTCACAGACCTTCTCACAGACACTCTCACAGACTCTCACAGACACTCTCTTACACTCTCTCACAGACACTCTCTCAGACTCACAGACACTCTCACACTCTCTCACAGACACTCACAGACCTTCTCACAGACACTCTCACAGACACTCTCACAGACTCTCACAGACACTCTCTCACAGACACTCTCTCACAGACACTCTCTCACACTCTCTCATAGACACTCTCTCTCACAGACACTCTCACACTCTCTCACACTCTCTCACAGACACTCACAGACACTCACAGACACTCACAGACACTCACAGACTCTCACAGACACTCTCACAGACACTCTCACAGACTCACAGAAACTCTCTCACACTCTCTCACAGACACTCTCTTACAGACTCTGACAGACACTCACAGACCATCTCATAGACACTCTCACAGACACTCTCACAGACTCTCACAGACACTCTCTCATAGACACTCTCTCACAGACACTCTCTCACAGACACTCTCTCACAGACACTCTCCCACAGACACTCTCACAGACTGTCTCACATACACTCTCACAGACACTCTCACAGACACTCTCACACTCTCTCACAGACACTCTCACACTCTCTCACAGACTCACAGACACTCTCACAGACTCTCACAGACACTCTCACAGACTCACAGACTCTCACACACTCTTACAGACTCTTATAGAGTCTCACAGACACTCTCACAGACTCTCACAGACACTCTCTCACAGACTATCACAGATTCTCACGGACTCTCACAGACACTCTCACAAACACTCACAGACTCTCACAGACACCAGGGGCGTAACACAGGCCCCCGCAGCCCCCGCGGTGCTGGGGGCCCCCTCGCTCCAGGGGCCCCCTCACTCTCACAGACTCTGACACTCTCACAGACTCACAGACTCTCACAGACACTCTCACAGACACTCTCACAGACAGACTCTCGCAGACACTCTCTCGCAGACACTCTCTCGCAGACACTCTCTCACAGATACTCACAGACTCTCACAGATACTCTCTCACAGACTCTCACAGACACTCTCTCACACTCTCTCACAGACACTCTCTCTCACACTCTCTCACACTCTCTCACACTCTCTCACAGACACTCACAGACACTCACAGACTCTCACAGACTCTCACAGACACTCTCACAGACTCACAGACACTCTCTCACACTCTCTCACAGACTCTCACAGACACTCACAGACCTTCTCACAGACCTTCTCACAGACACTCTCACAGACTCTCACAGACACTCTCTCACACTCTCTCACAGACACTCTCTCAGACTCACAGACACTCTCACACTCTCTCACAGACACTCACAGACCTTCTCACAGACACTCTCACAGACACTCTCACAGACACTCTCTCACAGACACTCTCTCACAGACACTCTCTCACAGACACTCTCTCACAGACACTCTCTCACAGACACTCTCTCTCACAGACACTCTCTCACACTCTCTCACACTCTCTCGCAGACACTCACAGACACTCACAGACACTCACAGACTCTCACAGACTCTCTCACAGACACTCTCACAGACTCACAGAAACTCTCTCACACTCTCTCACAGACACTCTCTTACAGACTCTCACAGACACTCACAGACCTTCTCACAGACACAATCACAGACTCTCACAGACACTCTCTCATAGACGCTCTCTCACAGACACTCTCACAGACACTCTCACACTCTCTCACAGACACTCTCACACTCTCTCACAGACACTCTCACACTCTCAGACACTCTCACAGACTCTCACAGACACTCTTACACACTCACAGACACTCTCAGACTTGCACAGACACTCTCTCACAGACTCTCACACTCTCTCACAGACTCTCACAGACACTCTCTCAGACTCTCACAGACACTCTCTCAGACTCTCACAGATACTCTCTCAGACTCTCACAGACACTCTCTCACAGACACTCTCTCACAGACACTCTCTCACAGACACTCTCTCACAGACACTCTCTCACAGACACTCTCTCACAGACACTCTCTCACACTCTCTCACAGACACTCACAGACACTCACAGACACTCTCACAGACACTCACAGACACTCACAGACACTCTCTCACAGACACTCTCTCACAGACACTCACAGACACTCTCTCACAGACTCTCACAGACACTCTCTCACAGACTCACACTCTCACAGACACTCTCTCACAGACTCTCACAGACACTCTCTCACAGACTCACACTCTCACAGACACTCTCACAGACTCACACTCTCACAGACACTCTCTCACACAGACTCTCACAGACTCTCACATACACTCACAGACTCTCACATACACTCTCTCACAGACTCTCACAGACACTCTCTCACAGACTCTCTCACAGACACTCTCTCACAGACTCTCTCACAGACACTCTCTCACAGACACTCTCACCCTCACAGACACTCACAGACTCTCACAGACACTTTCACAGACTCTCACAGACACTCTCTCACACTCTCTCACATACTCTCACAGACACTCCTACAGACTCTCATAGACTCTCACAGACACTCTCTCAGACTCTCACAGACACTCTCAGACTCTCACAGACACTCTCACAGACACTCTCTCGCAGACACTCTCTCTCAGACACTCTCTCACAGACACTCACAGACACTCTCACAGACACTCTCTCACAGACTCTCACAGACACTCTCTCACAGACTGACACTCTCACAGGCTCACACTCACAGACACTCTCACAGACTCTCTCAGACACTCTTTCGCAGACACTCTCTCACAGACTCTCTCAGACACTCTTTCGCAGACACTCTCTCACAGACTCACAGACTCTCACAGACTCTCACAGACACTCTTTCGCAGACACTCTCCCACAGACTCTCTTAGACACTCTTTCGCAGACACTCTCTCACAGACTCACAGACTCTCACAGACTCTCACAGACACTCTCTCACAGACTCTCTCACAGACACTCTCTCACAGACTCTCACAGACACTCTCTTCCAGACTCTCTCACAGACACTATCTTCCAGACACTCTCACAGACACTCTCTCACAGACACTCTCCCACAGACACTCTCTCACACTCTCTCACATACTCACAGACACTCCTACAGACTCTCACAGACACTCTCAGAGACTCTCACAGACACTCTCACAGACACTCTCACAGACACTCTCTCACAGACACTCTCTCACAGACACTGTCTCACAGACTCTCACAGACACTCTCTCACTCTCTCACAGACACTCACAGAGTCTCTCACAGAGTCTCTCACAGACACTCTCTCACACTCTCTCACAGACTCTCACAGACACTCTCTTACAGACTCTCACAGACACTCTCACAGACTATCACTGACACTCTCACAGACTTTTACAGACTCTCACAGACACTCTCACAGACACTATCACAGACACTATCACAGACTCTCTCAGACTCTCACAGACACTCTCTCACAGACACTCTCTCACAGACACTCTCTCACAGACTCTCACAGACTCTCTCACAGACTCTCTCCCACAGACACTCTCACAGACTCTCTCACAGACTCTCTCACAGACTGTCTCACATACACTCTCACAGACAATCGCTCGCAGACTCTCTCACAGACACTCTCACACTCTCTCACAGACACTCACAGACTCTCAGACACTCTCTCACAGACTCTCACAGACACTCTCTTACACATTCACAGACACTCTCACAGACTCGCACAGACACTCTCTCACAGACACTCTCACAGACTCGCACAGACACTCTCTCACATACACTCTCTCACAGACTCTCCCACTCTCTCACAGACTCTCACAGACACTCTCACAGACTATCACAGACTCTCACAGACTCTCTCAGACTCTCACAGACTCTCACAGACACTCTCAGACTTTCACAGATACTCTCTCACAGACACTCTCTCAGACACTCTCTCTCAGACACTCTCTCTCAGACACTCTCTCTCAGACACTCTCTCTCACTCTCTCACAGACACTCACAGACACTCTCTCACAGACACTCTCTCACAGACTCTCACAGACACTCTCTCACAGACTCTGGCACTCTCACAGACTCTCACAGACACTCTCACAGACTATCACAGACTCTCACAGACACTCTCTCAGACTCTCACAGACAATCTCAGACTCTCAGACTTTCACAGATACTCTCTCACAGATACTCTCTCAGACACTCTCTCTCAGACACTCTCTCTCAGACACTCTCTCTCAGACTCTCACAGACACTCTCTCACAGACTCTGGCACTCTCACAGACTCACACTCTCACAGACAGACTCTCTCAGACACTCTCTCTCAGACACTCTCTCTCAGACACTCTCTCACACTCTCTCTCAGACACTCATAGACACTCTCTCACAGACTCTCACAGACACTCTCTCACAGACTCTGGCACTCTCACAGACTCACACTCTCACAGACACTCTCACAGACAGACTCTCTCAGACACTCTCTCACAGACACTCACAGACTCTCACATACACTCTCACAGACTCTCTCACAGACTCTCTCACAGACACTCTCTCACAGACACTCTCTCACAGACACTCTCTCACAGACACTCTCTCACAGACACTCTCTCACAGACACTCTCACACTCTCACAGACACTCACAGACTCTCACAGACACTCACAGACACTCTCTCACAGACACTCTCTCACACTCTCTCACATACTCTCACAGACACTCCTACAGTCTCTCAGACACTCTCACAGACTCTCACAGACACTCTCTCACAGACTCACACTCTCTCAGAGACTCTCACACACTCTTACAGACTGTCACAGACTCTTACAGAGTCTCAAAGACACTCTCACAGACTCTCACAGACACTCTCTCACAGACTATCACAGACTCTCACAGACACTCTCACAAACACTCACAGACTCTAAAAGACACCAAGGGCGTAACATAGGCCCCCACAGCCCCCGTGGTGCTGGGGGCCCCCTCGCTCCAGGGGCCCCCTCACTCTCACAGACTCTGACACTCTCACAGACTCACAGACTCTCACAGACAGACTCTCGCAGACACTCTCTCACAGACAGACTCTCACAGACACTCTCTCACACTCTCTCACAGACACTCTCTCACAGTCTCTCACAGACACTCTCAGACACTCTCTCACACTCTCACTGACTCTCACAGACTCTCACAGACTCTCACAGACACTCTCACAGACTCTCACAGACACTCTCACACTCTCACAGACTCTCACAGACACTCTCTCACAGACTTTTACAGACTCTCACAGACACTCTCACAGACACTCTCACAGACTATCACAGACTCTCTCAGACTCTCACAGACACTCAGACTCTCACAGACACTCTCTCTCAGACACTCTCTCTCAGACACTCTCTCACACTCTCTCACAGACTCTCACAGACACTCTCTCACAGACTTTTACAGACTCTCACAGACACTCTCACAGACTATCACAGACTCTCACAGACACTCTCTCACAGACACTCTCTCACAGACTCTCACAGACTCTCACAGACACTCACAGACACTCTCTCACAGACACTCTCACAGACACTCTCTCACAGTCACTCTCTCACAGACACTCTCTCACAGACTTTTACAGACTCTCACAGACACTCTCACAGACTATCACAGACTCTCAGACACTCTCAGACTCTCACAGATACTCTCTCACAGACACTCTCTCACAGACACTATCTCACAGACTCTCACAGACACTCTCCTACACTCTCTCACAGACTCACAGACACTCTCACAGACTCTCACAGACACTTTCACAGACTCACAGACTCTCACACACTCTTACAGACTCTTATAGAGTCTCACAGACACTCTCACAGACTCTCACAGACACCAGGGGCATAACACAGGCCCCCGCAGCCCCCGCGGTGCTGGGGGCCCCCTCGCTCCAGGGGCCCCCTCACTCTCACAGACTCTGACACTCTCACAGACTCACAGACTCTCACAGACACTCTCACAGACTCTCACAGACACTCTCACAGACAGACTCTCGCAGACACTCTCTCGCAGACACTCTCTCGCAGACACTCTCTCGCAGACACTCTCTAACAGACTCTCACAGATACTCACAGACTCTCACAGATACTCTCTCACAGACTCTCACAGACACTCTCTCACACTCTCTCACACTCTCTCACAGACACTCTCTCTCACAGACACTCTCTCACACTCTCTCACAGACACTCACAGACACTCACAGACTCTCACAGACTCTCACAGACACTCTCACAGACTCACGGACACTCTCTCACACTCTCTCACAGACTCTCACAGACACTCACAGACCTTCTCACAGACCTTCTCACAGACCTTCTCACAGACACTCTCACAGACTCTCACAGACACTCTTTTACACTCTCTCACAGACACTCTCTCAGACTCACAGACACTCTCACACTCTCTCACAGACACTCACAGACCTTCTCACAGACACTCTCACAGACACTCTCACAGACTCTCACAGACACTCTCTCACAGACACTCTCTCACAGACACTCTCTCACACTCTCTCATAGACACTCTCTCTCACAGACACTCTCACACTCTCTCACACTCTCTCACAGACACTCACAGACACTCACAGACACTCACAGACACTCACAGACTCTCACAGACACTCTCACAGACACTCTCACAGACTCACAGAAACTCTCTCACACTCTCTCACAGACACTCTCTTACAGACTCTGACAGACACTCACAGACCATCTCATAGACACTCTCACAGACACTCTCACAGACTCTCACAGACACTCTCTCATAGACACTCTCTCACAGACACTCTCTCACAGACACTCTCTCACAGACACTCTCTCACAGACACTCTCCCACAGACACTCTCACAGACTGTCTCACATACACTCTCACAGACACTCTCACAGACACTCTCACACTCTCTCACAGACACTCTCACACTCTCTCACAGACACTCTCACACTCTCAGACACTCTCACAGACTCTCACAGACACTCTTACACACTCACAGACACTCTCAGACTTGCACAGACACTCTCTCACAGACTCTCACACTCTCTCACAGACTCTCACAGACACTCTCTCAGACTCTCACAGACACTCTCTCAGACTCTCACAGACACTCTCTCAGACTCTCACAGACACTCTCTCACAGACACTCTCTCACAGACACTCTCTCACAGACACTCTGTCACACTCTCTCACAGACACTCACACACACTCACAGACACTCTCACACTCTCTCACAGACACTCACAGACCTTCTCATAGACACTCTCACAGACACTCTCACAGACTCTCACAGACACTCTCTCACAGACACTCTCTCACAGACACTCTCTCACACTCTCTCACAGACACTCTCTCTCACAGACACTCTCTCACACTCTCTCACAGACACTCACAGACACTCACAGACACTCACAGACACTCACAGACTCTCACAGACACTCTCACAGACTCACAGAAACTCTCTCACACTCTCTCACAGACACTCTCTTACAGACTCTCACAGACACTCACAGACCTTCTCACAGACACTCTCACAGACACTCTCACAGACTCTCACAGACACTCTCTCATAGACACTCTCTCACAGACACTCTCTCACAGACACTCTCTCACAGACACTCTCTCACAGACACTCTCACAGACTGTCTCACATACACTCTCACAGACACTCTCACAGACACTCTCACACTCTCTCACAGACACTCTCACACTCTCTCACAGACACTCTCACACTCTCAGACACTCTCACAGACTCTCACAGACACTCTTACACACTCACAGACACTCTCAGACTTGCACAGACACTCTCTCACAGACTCTCACACTCTCTCACAGACTCTCACAGACACTCTCTCAGACTCTCACAGACACTCTTTCAGACTCTCACAGACACTTTCTCAGACTCTCACAGACACTCTCTCACAGACACTCTCTCACAGACACTCTCTCACAGACACTCTCTCACAGACACTCTCTCACAGACACTCTCTCACACTCTCTCACAGACACTCACAGACACTCACAGACACTCTCACAGACACTCACAGACACTCACAGACACTCTCTCACAGACACTCTCTCACAGACACTCACAGACACTCTCTCACAGACTCTCACAGACACTCTCTCACAGACTCACACTCTCACAGACACTCTCTCACAGACTCTCACAGACACTCTCTCACAGACTCACACTCTCACACTCTCACAGACACTCTCACAGACTCACACTCTCACAGACACTCTCTCACACAGACTCTCACAGACTCTCACATACACTCACAGACTCTCACATACACTCTCTCACAGACTCTCACAGACACTCTCTCACAGACTCTCTCACAGACACTCTCTCACAGACTCTCTCACAGACACTCTCTCACAGACACTCTCACCCTCACAGACACTCACAGACTCTCACAGACACTTTCACAGACTCTCACAGACACTCTCTAACACTCTCTCACATACTCTCACAGACACTCCTACAGACTCTCATAGACTCTCACAGACACTCTCTCAGACTCTCACAGACACTCTCAGACTCTCACAGACACTCTCACAGACACTCTCTTGCAGACACTCTCTCTCAGACACTCTCTCACAGACACTCACAGACACTCTCACAGACACTCTCTCACAGACTCTCACAGACACTCTCTCACAGACTGACACTCTCACAGGCTCACACTCACAGACACTCTCACAGACTCTCTCAGACACTCTTTCGCAGACACTCTCTCACAGACTCTCTCAGACACTCTTTCGCAGACACTCTCTCACAGACTCACAGACTCTCACAGACTCTCACAGACACTCTTTCGCAGACACTCTCCCACAGACTCTCTTAGACACTCTTTCGCAGACACTCTCTCACAGACTCACAGACTCTCAAAGACTCTCACAGACACTCTCTCACAGACTCTCTCACAGACACTCTCTCACAGACTCTCACAGACACTCTCTTCCAGACTCTCTCACAGACACTCTCTTCCAGACACTCTCACAGACACTCTCTCACAGACACTCTCCCACAGACACTCTCTCACACTCTCTCACATACTCACAGACACTCCTACAGACTCTCACAGACACTCTCAGAGACTCTCACAGACACTCTCACAGACACTCTCACAGACACTCTCTCACAGACACTCTCTCACAGACACTGTCTCACAGACTCTCACAGACACTCTCTCACTCTCTCACAGACACTCACAGAGTCTCTCACAGAGTCTCTCACAGACACTCTCTCACACTCTCTCACAGACTCTCACAGACACTCTCTTACAGACTCTCACAGACACTCTCACAGACTATCACTGACACTCTCACAGACTTTTACAGACTCTCACAGACACTCTCACAGACACTATCACAGACACTATCACAGACTCTCTCAGACTCTCACAGACACTCTCTCACAGACACTCTCTCACAGACACTCTCTCACAGACTCTCACAGACTCTCTCACAGACTCTCTCCCACAGACACTCTCACAGACTCTCTCACAGACTCTCTCACAGACTGTCTCACATACACTCTCACAGACAATCGCTCGCAGACTCTCTCACAGACACTCTCACACTCTCTCACAGACACTCACAGACTCACAGACACTCTCTCACAGACTCTCACAGACACTCTCTTACACATTCACAGACACTCTCACAGACTCGCACAGACACTCTCTCACAGACACTCTCACAGACTCGCACAGACACTCTCTCACAGACACTCTCTCACAGACTCTCCCACTCTCTCACAGACTCTCACAGACACTCTCACAGACTATCACAGACTCTCACAGACTCTCTCAGACTCTCACAGACACTCAGACTTTCACAGATACTCTCTCACAGACACTCTCTCAGACACTCTCTCTCAGACACTCTCTCTCAGACACTCTCTCTCAGACTCTCTCTCACAGACTCTCTCTCACAGACACTCTCTCACAGACACTCTCTCACAGACACTCTCTCACAGACACTCTCTCACAGACACTCTCTCACAGACTCTCACAGACTCTCACAGACACTCACAGACACTCTCTCACAGACACTCTCTCACAGACTCTCACAGACACTCTCTCACAGACACTCTCTCACAGACACTCACACTCTCACAGACACTCACACTCTCACAGACACTCACAGACTCTCACAGACTCTCACAGACTCTCACAGACACTCCTACAGACTCTCACAGATACTCTCTCACAGACTCACACTCTCTCACAGACTCTCACAGACACTCTCTTACACATTCACAGACACTCTCACAGACTCGCACAGACACTCTCTCACAGACACTCTCACAGACTCGCACAGACACTCTCTCACAGACACTCTCTCACAGACTCTCCCACTCTCTCACAGACTCTCACAGACACTCTCACAGACTATCACAGACTCTCACAGACTCTCTCAGACTCTCACAGACTCTCACAGACACTCTCAGACTTTCACAGATACTCTCTCACAGACACTCTCTCAGACACTCTCTCAGACACTCTCTCTCAGACACTCTCTCTCACTCTCTCACAGACACTCACAGACACTCTCTCACAGACACTCTCTCACAGACTCTCACAGACACTCTCTCACAGACTCTGGCACTCTCACAGACTCTCACAGACACTCTCACAGACTATCACAGACTCTCACAGACACTCTCTCAGACTCTCACAGACAATCTCAGACTCTCAGACTTTCACAGATACTCTCTCACAGATACTCTCTCAGACACTCTCTCTCAGACACTCTCTCTCAGACACTCTCTCTCAGACTCTTACAGACACTCTCTCACAGACTCTGGCACTCTCACAGACTCACACTCTCACAGACAGACTCTCTCAGACACTCTCTCTCAGACACTCTCTCTCAGACACTCTCTCACACTCTCTCTCAGACACTCATAGACACTCTCTCACAGACTCTCACAGACACTCTCTCACAGACTCTGGCACTCTCACAGACTCACACTCTCACAGACACTCTCACAGACAGACTCTCTCAGACACTCTCTCACAGACACTCACAGACTCTCACATACACTCTCACAGACTCTCTCACATACACTCTCACAGACACTCTCTCACAGACACTCTCTCACAGACACTCTCTCACAGACACTCTCTCACAGACACTCTCTCACAGACACTCTCTCACAGACACTCTCTCACAGACACTCTCACACTCTCACAGACACTCACAGACTCTCACAGACACTCACAGACACTCTCTCACAGACACTCTCTCACACTCTCTCACATACTCTCACAGACACTCCTACAGTCTCTCAGACACTCTCACAGACTCTCACAGACACTCTCTCACAGACTCACACTCTCTCAGAGACTCTCACACACTCTTACAGACTGTCACAGACTCTTACAGAGTCTCAAAGACACTCTCACAGACTCTCACAGACACTCTCTCACAGACTATCACAGACTCTCACAGACACTCTCACAAACACTCACAGACTCTAAAAGACACCAAGGGCGTAACATAGGCCCCCACAGCCCCCGTGGTGCTGGGGGCCCCCTCGCTCCAGGGGCCCCCTCACTCTCACAGACTCTGACACTCTCACAGACTCACAGACTCTCACAGACAGACTCTCGCAGACACTCTCTCACAGACAGACTCTCACAGACACTCTCTCACACTCTCTCACAGACACTCTCTCACAGTCTCTCACAGACACTCTCAGACACTCTCTCACACTCTCACTGACTCTCACAGACTCTCACAGACTCTCACAGACACTCTCACAGACTCTCACAGACACTCTCACACTCTCACAGACTCTCACAGACACTCTCTCACAGACTTTTACAGACTCTCACAGACACTCTCACAGACACTCTCACAGACTATCACAGACTCTCTCAGACTCTCACAGACACTCAGACTCTCACAGACACTCTCTCTCAGACACTCTCTCTCAGACACTCTCTCACACTCTCTCACAGACTCTCACAGACACTCTCTCACAGACTTTTACAGACTCTCACAGACACTCTCACAGACTATCACAGACTCTCACAGACACTCTCTCACAGACACTCTCTCACAGACTCTCACAGACTCTCACAGACACTCACAGACACTCTCTCACAGACACTCTCACAGACACTCTCTCACAGTCACTCTCTCACAGACACTCTCTCACAGACTTTTACAGACTCTCACAGACACTCTCACAGACTATCACAGACTCTCAGACACTCTCAGACTCTCACAGATACTCTCTCACAGACACTATCTCACAGACTCTCACAGACACTCTCTCACACTCTCTCACAGACTCACAGACACTCTCACAGACTCTCACAGACACTTTCACAGACTCACAGACTCTCACACACTCTTACAGACTCTTATAGAGTCTCACAGACACTCTCACAGACTCTCACAGACACTCTCTCACAGACTATCACAGATTCTCACGGACTCTCACAGACACTCTCACAAACACTCACAGACTCTCACAGACACCAGGGGCATAACACAGGCCCCCGCAGCCCCCGCGGTGCTGGGGGCCCCCTCGCTCCAGGGGCCCCCTCACTCTCACAGACTCTGACACTCTCACAGACTCACAGACTCTCGCAGACACTCTCTCGCAGACACTCTCTCGCAGACACTCTCTCGCAGACACTCTCTAACAGACTCTCACAGATACTCACAGACTCTCACAGATACTCTCTCACAGACTCTCACAGACACTCTCTCACACTCTCTCACAGACACTCTCTCTCACAGACACTCTCTCACACTCTCTCACAGACACTCACAGACACTCACAGACTCTCACAGACTCTCACAGACACTCTCACAGACTCACGGACACTCTCTCACACTCTCTCACAGACTCTCACAGACACTCACAGACCTTCTCACAGACCTTCTCACAGACCTTCTCACAGACACTCTCACAGACTCTCACAGACACTCTCTTACACTCTCTCACAGACACTCTCTCAGACTCACAGACACTCTCACACTCTCTCACAGACACTCACAGACCTTCTCACAGACACTCTCACAGACACTCTCACAGACTCTCACAGACACTCTCTCACAGACACTCTCTCACAGACACTCTCTCACACTCTCTCATAGACACTCTCTCTCACAGACACTCTCACACTCTCTCACACTCTCTCACAGACACTCACAGACACTCACAGACACTCACAGACTCTCACAGACACTCTCACAGACACTCTCACAGACTCACAGAAACTCTCTCACACTCTCTCACAGACACTCTCTTACAGACTCTGACAGACACTCACAGACCATCTCATAGACACTCTCACAGACACTCTCACAGACTCTCACAGACACTCTCTCATAGACACTCTCTCACAGACACTCTCTCACAGACACTCTCTCACAGACACTCTCCCACAGACACTCTCACAGACTGTCTCACATACACTCTCACAGACACTCTCACAGACACTCTCACACTCTCTCACAGACACTCTCACACTCTCTCACAGACACTCTCACACTCTCAGACACTCTCACAGACTCTCACAGACACTCTTACACACTCACAGACACTCTCAGACTTGCACAGACACTCTCTCACAGACTCTCACACTCTCTCACAGACTCTCACAGACACTCTCTCAGACTCTCACAGACACTCTCTCAGACTCTCACAGACACTCTCTCAGACTCTCACAGACACTCTCTCACAGACACTCTCTCACAGACACTCTCTCACAGACACTCTGTCACACTCTCTCACAGACACTCACACACACTCACAGACACTCTCACACTCTCTCACAGACACTCACAGACCTTCTCATAGACACTCTCACAGACACTCTCACAGACTCTCACAGACACTCTCTCACAGACACTCTCTCACAGACACTCTCTCACACTCTCTCACAGACACTCTCTCTCACAGACACTCTCTCACACTCTCTCACACTCTCTCACAGACACTCACAGACACTCACAGACACTCACAGACACTCACAGACTCTCACAGACACTCTCACAGACTCACAGAAACTCTCTCACACTCTCTCACAGACACTCTCTTACAGACTCTCACAGACACTCACAGACCTTCTCACAGACACTCTCACAGACACTCTCACAGACTCTCACAGACACTCTCTCATAGACACTCTCTCACAGACACTCTCTCACAGACACTCTCTCACAGACACTCTCTCACAGACACTCTCACAGACTGTCTCACATACACTCTCACAGACACTCTCACAGACACTCTCACACTCTCTCACAGACACACACTCTCTCACAGACACTCTCACACTCTCAGACACTCTCACAGACTCTCACAGACACTCTTACACACTCACAGACACTCTCAGACTTGCACAGACACTCTCTCACAGACTCTCACACTCTCTCACAGACTCTCACAGACACTCTCTCAGACTCTCACAGACACTCTTTCAGACTCTCACAGACACTTTCTCAGACTCTCACAGACACTCTCTCACAGACACTCTCTCACAGACACTCTCTCACAGACACTCTCTCACAGACACTCTCTCACAGACACTCTCTCACACTCTCTCACAGACACTCACAGACACTCACAGACACTCTCACAGACACTCACAGACACTCACAGACACTCTCTCACAGACACTCTCTCACAGACACTCACAGACACTCTCTCACAGACTCTCACAGACTCACACTCTCACAGACACTCTCTCACAGACTCTCACAGACACTCTCTCACAGACTCACACTCTCACAGACACTCTTACAGACTCACACTCTCACAGACACTCTCTCACACAGACTCTCACAGACTCTCACATACACTCACAGACTCTCACATACACTCTCTCACAGACTCTCACAGACACTCTCTCACAGACTCTCTCACAGACACTCTCTCACAGACTCTCTCACAGACACTCTCTCACAGACACTCTCACCCTCACAGACACTCACAGACTCTCACAGACACTTTCACAGACTCTCACAGACACTCTCTCACACTCTCTCACATACTCTCACAGACACTCCTACAGACTCTCATAGACTCTCACAGACACTCTCTCAGACTCTCACAGACACTCTCAGACTCTCACAGACACTCTCACAGACACTCTCTTGCAGACACTCTCTCTCAGACACTCTCTCACAGACACTCACAGACACTCTCACAGACACTCTCTCACAGACTCTCACAGACACTCTCTCACAGACTGACACTCTCACAGGCTCACACTCACAGACACTCTCACAGACTCTCTCAGACACTCTTTCGCAGACACTCTCTCACAGACTCTCTCAGACACTCTTTCGCAGACACTCTCTCACAGACTCACAGACTCTCACAGACTCTCACAGACACTCTTTCGCAGACACTCTCCCACAGACTCTCTTAGACACTCTTTCGCAGACACTCTCTCACAGATTCACAGACTCTCACAGACTCTCTCTCACAGACTCTCTCACAGACACTCTCTCACAGACTCTCACAGACACTCTCTTCCAGACTCTCTCACAGACACTCTCTTCCAGACACTCTCACAGACACTCTCTCACAGACACTCTCCCACAGACACTCTCTCACACTCTCTCACATACTCACAGACACTCCTACAGACTCTCACAGACACTCTCAGAGACTCTCACAGACACTCTCACAGACACTCTCACAGACACTCTCTCACAGACACTCTCTCACAGACACTGTCTCACAGACTCTCACAGACACTCTCTCACTCTCTCACAGACACTCACAGAGTCTCTCACAGAGTCTCTCACAGACACTCTCTCACACTCTCTCACAGACTCTCACAGACACTCTCTTACAGACTCTCACAGACACTCTCACAGACTATCACTGACACTCTCACAGACTTTTACAGACTCTCACAGACACTCTCACAGACACTATCACAGACACTATCACAGACTCTCTCAGACTCTCACAGACACTCTCTCACAGACACTCTCTCACAGACACTCTCTCACAGACTCTCACAGACTCTCTCACAGACTCTCTCCCACAGACACTCTCACAGACTCTCTCACAGACTCTCTCACAGACTGTCTCACATACACTCTCACAGACAATCGCTCGCAGACTCTCTCACAGACACTCTCACACTCTCTCACAGACACTCACAGACTCTCAGACACTCTCTCACAGACTCTCACAGACACTCTCTTACACATTCACAGACACTCTCACAGACTCGCACAGACACTCTCTCACAGACACTCTCACAGACTCGCACAGACACTCTCTCACAGACACTCTCTCACAGACTCTCCCACTCTCTCACAGACTCTCACAGACACTCTCACAGACTATCACAGACTCTCACAGACTCTCTCAGACTCTCACAGACACTCTCAGACTTTCACAGATACTCTCTCACAGACACTCTCTCAGACACTCTCTCTCAGACACTCTCTCTCAGACACTCTCTCTCAGACTCTCTCTCACAGACTCTCTCTCACAGACACTCTCTCACAGACACTCTCTCACAGACACTCTCTCACAGACTCTCACAGACTCTCACAGACACTCACAGACACTCTCTCACAGACACTCTCTCACAGACTCTCACAGACACTCTCTCACAGACACTCTCTCAGACACTCACACTCTCACAGACACTCACACTCTCACAGACACTCACAGACTCTCACAGACTCTCACAGACTCTCACAGACACTCCTACAGACTCTCACAGATACTCTCTCACAGACTCACACTCTCTCACAGACTCTCACAGACACTCTCTTACACATTCACAGACACTCTCACAGACTCGCACAGACACTCTCACACAGACACTCTCACAGACTCGCACAGACACTCTCTCACAGACACTCTCTCACAGACTCTCCCACTCTCTCACAGACTCTCACAGACACTCTCACAGACTATCACAGACTCTCACAGACTCTCTCAGACTCTCACAGACTCTCACAGACACTCTCAGACTTTCACAGATACTCTCTCACAGACACTCTCTCAGACACTCTCTCTCAGACACTCTCTCAGACATTCTCTCTCAGACACTCTCTCTCACTCTCTCACAGACACTCACAGACACTCTCTCACAGACACTCTCTCACAGACTCTCACAGACACTCTCTCACAGACTCTGGCACTCTCACAGACTCTCACAGACACTCTCACAGACTATCACAGACTCTCACAGACACTCTCTCAGACTCACAGACAATCTCAGACTCTCAGACTTTCACAGATACTCTCTCACAGATACTCTCTCAGACACTCTCTCTCAGACACTCTCTCTCAGACACTCTCTCTCAGACTCTCACAGACACTCTCTCACAGACTCTGGCACTCTCACAGACTCACACTCTCACAGACAGACTCTCTCAGACACTCTCTCTCAGACACTCTCTCTCAGACACTCTCTCACACTCTCTCTCAGACACTCATAGACACTCTCTCACAGACTCTCACAGACACTCTCTCACAGACTCTGGCACTCTCACAGACTCACACTCTCACAGACACTCTCACAGACAGACTCTCTCAGACACTCTCTCACAGACACTCACAGACTCTCACATACACTCTCACAGACTCTCTCACAGACACTCTCTCACAGACACTCTCTCACAGACACTCTCTCACAGACACTCTCTCACAGACACTCTCTCACAGACACTCTCACACTCTCACAGACACTCACAGACTCTCACAGACACTCACAGACACTCTCTCACAGACACTCTCTCACACTCTCTCACATACTCTCACAGACACTCCTACAGTCTCTCAGACACTCTCACAGACTCTCACAGACACTCTCTCACAGACTCACACTCTCTCAGAGACTCTCACACACTCTTACAGACTGTCACAGACTCTTACAGAGTCTCAAAGACACTCTCACAGACTCTCACAGACACTCTCTCACAGACTATCACAGACTCTCACAGACACTCTCACAAACACTCACAGACTCTAAAAGACACCAAGGGCGTAACATAGGCCCCCACAGCCCCCGTGGTGCTGGGGGCCCCCTCGCTCCAGGGGCCCCCTCACTCTCACAGACTCTGACACTCTCACAGACTCACAGACTCTCACAGACAGACTCTCGCAGACACTCTCTCACAGACAGACTCTCACAGACACTCTCTCACACTCTCTCACAGACACTCTCTCACAGTCTCTCACAGACACTCTCAGACACTCTCTCACACTCTCACTGACTCTCACAGACTCTCACAGACTCTCACAGACACTCTCACAGACTCTCACAGACACTCTCACACTCTCACAGACTCTCACAGACACTCTCTCACAGACTTTTACAGACTCTCACAGACACTCTCACAGACACTCTCACAGACTATCACAGACTCTCTCAGACTCTCACAGACACTCAGACTCTCACAGACACTCTCTCTCAGACACTCTCTCTCAGACACTCTCTCACACTCTCTCACAGACTCTCACAGACACTCTCTCACAGACTTTTACAGACTCTCACAGACACTCTCACAGACTATCACAGACTCTCACAGACACTCTCTCACAGACACTCTCTCACAGACTCTCACAGACTCTCACAGACACTCACAGACACTCTCTCACAGACACTCTCACAGACACTCTCTCACAGTCACTCTCTCACAGACACTCTCTCACAGACTTTTACAGACTCTCACAGACACTCTCACAGACTATCACAGACTCTCAGACACTCTCAGACTCTCACAGATACTCTCTCACAGACACTCTCTCACAGACACTATCTCACAGACTCTCACAGACACTCTCTCACACTCTCTCACAGACTCACAGACACTCTCACAGACTCTCACAGACACTTTCACAGACTCACAGACTCTCAAACACTCTTACAGACTCTTATAGAGTCTCACAGACACTCTCACAGACTCTCACAGACACTCTCTCACAGACTATCACAGATTCTCACGGACTCTCACAGACACTCTCACAAACACTCACAGACTCTCACAGACACCAGGGGCATAACACAGGCCCCCGCAGCCCCCGCGGTGCTGGGGGCCCCCTCGCTCCAGGGGCCCCCTCACTCTCACAGACTCTGACACTCTCACAGACTCACAGACTCTCGCAGACACTCTCTCGCAGACACTCTCTCGCAGACACTCTCTCGCAGACACTCTCTAACAGACTCTCACAGATACTCACAGACTCTCACAGATACTCTCTCACAGACTCTCACAGACACTCTCTCACACTCTCTCACAGACACTCTCTCTCACAGACACTCTCTCACACTCTCTCACAGACACTCACAGACACTCACAGACTCTCACAGACTCTCACAGACACTCTCACAGACTCACGGACACTCTCTCACACTCTCTCACAGACTCTCACAGACACTCACAGACCTTCTCACAGACCTTCTCACAGACCTTCTCACAGACACTCTCACAGACTCTCACAGACACTCTCTTACACTCTCTCACAGACACTCTCTCAGACTCACAGACACTCTCACACTCTCTCACAGACACTCACAGACCTTCTCACAGACACTCTCACAGACACTCTCACAGACTCTCACAGACACTCTCTCACAGACACTCTCTCACAGACACTCTCTCACACTCTCTCATAGACACTCTCTCTCACAGACACTCTCACACTCTCTCACACTCTCTCACAGACACTCACAGACACTCACAGACACTCACAGACACTCACAGACTCTCACAGACACTCTCACAGACACTCTCACAGACTCACAGAAACTCTCTCACACTCTCTCACAGACACTCTCTTACAGACTCTGACAGACACTCACAGACCATCTCATAGACACTCTCACAGACACTCTCACAGACTCTCACAGACACTCTCTCATAGACACTCTCTCACAGACACTCTCTCACAGACACTCTCTCACAGACACTCTCCCACAGACACTCTCACAGACTGTCTCACATACACTCTCACAGACACTCTCACAGACACTCGCACACTCTCTCACAGACACTCTCACACTCTCTCACAGACTCACAGACACTCTCACAGACTCTCACAGACACTCTCACAGACTCACAGACTCTCACACACTCTTACAGACTCTTATAGAGTCTCACAGACACTCTCACAGACTCTCACAGACACTTTCTCACAGACTATCACAGATTCTCACGGACTCTCACAGACACTCTCACAAACACTCACAGACTCTCACAGACACCAGGGGCGTAACACAGGCCCCCGCAGCCCCCGCGGTGCTGGGGGCCCCCTCGCTCCAGGGGCCCCCTCACTCTCACAGACTCTGACACTCTCACAGACTCACAGACTCTCACAGACACTCTCACAGACACTCTCACAGACAGACTCTCGCAGACACTCTCTCGCAGACACTCTCTCGCAGACACTCTCTCACAGATACTCACAGACTCTCACAGATACTCTCTCACAGACTCTCACAGACACTCTCTCACACTCTCTCACAGACACTCTCTCTCACAGACACTCTCTCACACTCTCTCACACTCTCTCACAGACACTCACAGACACTCACAGACTCTCACAGACTCTCACAGACACTCTCACAGACTCACAGACACTCTCTCACACTCTCTCACAGACTCTCACAGACACTCACAGACCTTCTCACAGACCTTCTCACAGACACTCTCACAGACTCTCACAGACACTCTCTCACACTCTCTCACAGACACTCTCTCAGACTCACAGACACTCTCACACTCTCTCACAGACACTCACAGACCTTCTCACAGACACTCTCACAGACACTCTCACAGACACTCTCTCACAGACACTCTCTCACAGACACTCTCTCACAGACACTCTCTCACAGACACTCTCTCTCACAGACACTCTCTCACACTCTCTCACACTCTCTCGCAGACACTCACAGACACTCACAGACACTCACAGACTCTCACAGACTCTCTCACAGACACTCTCACAGACTCACAGAAACTCTCTCACACTCTCTCACAGACACTCTCTTACAGACTCTCACAGACACTCACAGACCTTCTCACAGACACAATCACAGACTCTCACAGACACTCTCTCATAGACGCTCTCTCACAGACACTCTCACAGACACTCTCACACTCTCTCACAGACACTCTCACACTCTCTCACAGACACTCTCACACTCTCAGACACTCTCACAGACTCTCACAGACACTCTTACACACTCACAGACACTCTCAGACTTGCACAGACACTCTCTCACAGACTCTCACACTCTCTCACAGACTCTCACAGACACTCTCTCAGACTCTCACAGACACTCTCTCAGACTCTCACAGATACTCTCTCAGACTCTCACAGACACTCTCTCACAGACACTCTCTCACAGACACTCTCTCACAGACACTCTCTCACAGACACTCTCTCACAGACACTCTCTCACACTCTCTCACAGACACTCACAGACACTCTCACAGACACTCTCACAGACACTCACAGACACTCACAGACACTCTCTCACAGACACTCTCTCACAGACACTCACAGACACTCTCTCACAGACACTCTCTCACAGACACTCTCTCTCACAGACACTCTCTCACACTCTCTCACACTCTCTCGCAGACACTCACAGACACTCACAGACACTCACAGACTCTCACAGACTCTCTCACAGACACTCTCACAGACTCACAGAAACTCTCTCACACTCTCTCACAGACACTCTCTTACAGACTCTCACAGACACTCACAGACCTTCTCACAGACACAATCACAGACTCTCACAGACACTCTCTCATAGACGCTCTCTCACAGACACTCTCACAGACACTCTCACACTCTCTCACAGACACT
Source organism: Triturus cristatus (assembly GCF_964204655.1). Lineage (NCBI taxonomy): Eukaryota > Metazoa > Chordata > Amphibia > Caudata > Salamandridae > Triturus > Triturus cristatus. Next base: position 1,176,769,822 of record NC_140579.1, on the reverse strand, counting down.
CTCACACTCTCTCACAGACACTCTCACACTCTCAGACACTCTCACAGACTCTCACAGACACTCTTACACACTCACAGACACTCTCAGACTTGCACAGACACTCTCTCACAGACTCTCACACTCTCTCACAGACTCTCACAGACACTCTCTCAGACTCTCACAGACACTCTCTCAGACTCTCACAGATACTCTCTCAGACTCTCACAGACACTCTCTCACAGACACTCTCTCACAGACACTCTCTCACAGACACTCTCTCACAGACACTCTCTCACAGACACTCTCTCACAGACACTCTCTCACACTCTCTCACAGACACTCACAGACACTCACAGACACTCTCACAGACACTCACAGACACTCACAGACACTCTCTCACAGACACTCTCTCACAGACACTCACAGACACTCTCTCACAGACTCTCACAGACACTCTCTCACAGACTCACACTCTCACAGACACTCTCTCACAGACTCTCACAGACACTCTCTCACAGACTCACACTCTCACAGACACTCTCACAGACTCACACTCTCACAGACACTCTCTCACACAGACTCTCACAGACTCTCACATACACTCACAGACTCTCACATACACTCTCTCACAGACTCTCACAGACACTCTCTCACAGACTCTCTCACAGACACTCTCTCACAGACTCTCTCACAGACACTCTCTCACAGACACTCTCACCCTCACAGACACTCACAGACTCTCACAGACACTTTCACAGACTCTCACAGACACTCTCTCACACTCTCTCACATACTCTCACAGACACTCCTACAGACTCTCATAGACTCTCACAGACACTCTCTCAGACTCTCACAGACACTCTCAGACTCTCACAGACACTCTCACAGACACTCTCTCGCAGACACTCTCTCTCAGACACTCTCTCACAGACACTCACAGACACTCTCACAGACACTCTCTCACAGACTCTCACAGACACTCTCTCACAGACTGACACTCTCACAGGCTCACACTCACAGACACTCTCACAGACTCTCTCAGACACTCTTTCGCAGACACTCTCTCACAGACTCTCTCAGACACTCTTTCGCAGACACTCTCTCACAGACTCACAGACTCTCACAGACTCTCACAGACACTCTTTCGCAGACACTCTCCCACAGACTCTCTTAGACACTCTTTCGCAGACACTCTCTCACAGACTCACAGACTCTCACAGACTCTCACAGACACTCTCTCACAGACTCTCTCACAGACACTCTCTCACAGACTCTCACAGACACTCTCTTCCAGACTCTCTCACAGACACTATCTTCCAGACACTCTCACAGACACTCTCTCACAGACACTCTCCCACAGACACTCTCTCACACTCTCTCACATACTCACAGACACTCCTACAGACTCTCACAGACACTCTCAGAGACTCTCACAGACACTCTCACAGACACTCTCACAGACACTCTCTCACAGACACTCTCTCACAGACACTGTCTCACAGACTCTCACAGACACTCTCTCACTCTCTCACAGACACTCACAGAGTCTCTCACAGAGTCTCTCACAGACACTCTCTCACACTCTCTCACAGACTCTCACAGACACTCTCTTACAGACTCTCACAGACACTCTCACAGACTATCACTGACACTCTCACAGACTTTTACAGACTCTCACAGACACTCTCACAGACACTATCACAGACACTATCACAGACTCTCTCAGACTCTCACAGACACTCTCTCACAGACACTCTCTCACAGACACTCTCTCACAGACTCTCACAGACTCTCTCACAGACTCTCTCCCACAGACACTCTCACAGACTCTCTCACAGACTCTCTCACAGACTGTCTCACATACACTCTCACAGACAATCGCTCGCAGACTCTCTCACAGACACTCTCACACTCTCTCACAGACACTCACAGACTCTCAGACACTCTCTCACAGACTCTCACAGACACTCTCTTACACATTCACAGACACTCTCACAGACTCGCACAGACACTCTCTCACAGACACTCTCACAGACTCGCACAGACACTCTCTCACATACACTCTCTCACAGACTCTCCCACTCTCTCACAGACTCTCACAGACACTCTCACAGACTATCACAGACTCTCACAGACTCTCTCAGACTCTCACAGACTCTCACAGACACTCTCAGACTTTCACAGATACTCTCTCACAGACACTCTCTCAGACACTCTCTCTCAGACACTCTCTCTCAGACACTCTCTCTCAGACACTCTCTCTCACTCTCTCACAGACACTCACAGACACTCTCTCACAGACACTCTCTCACAGACTCTCACAGACACTCTCTCACAGACTCTGGCACTCTCACAGACTCTCACAGACACTCTCACAGACTATCACAGACTCTCACAGACACTCTCTCAGACTCTCACAGACAATCTCAGACTCTCAGACTTTCACAGATACTCTCTCACAGATACTCTCTCAGACACTCTCTCTCAGACACTCTCTCTCAGACACTCTCTCTCAGACTCTCACAGACACTCTCTCACAGACTCTGGCACTCTCACAGACTCACACTCTCACAGACAGACTCTCTCAGACACTCTCTCTCAGACACTCTCTCTCAGACACTCTCTCACACTCTCTCTCAGACACTCATAGACACTCTCTCACAGACTCTCACAGACACTCTCTCACAGACTCTGGCACTCTCACAGACTCACACTCTCACAGACACTCTCACAGACAGACTCTCTCAGACACTCTCTCACAGACACTCACAGACTCTCACATACACTCTCACAGACTCTCTCACAGACTCTCTCACAGACACTCTCTCACAGACACTCTCTCACAGACACTCTCTCACAGACACTCTCTCACAGACACTCTCTCACAGACACTCTCACACTCTCACAGACACTCACAGACTCTCACAGACACTCACAGACACTCTCTCACAGACACTCTCTCACACTCTCTCACATACTCTCACAGACACTCCTACAGTCTCTCAGACACTCTCACAGACTCTCACAGACACTCTCTCACAGACTCACACTCTCTCAGAGACTCTCACACACTCTTACAGACTGTCACAGACTCTTACAGAGTCTCAAAGACACTCTCACAGACTCTCACAGACACTCTCTCACAGACTATCACAGACTCTCACAGACACTCTCACAAACACTCACAGACTCTAAAAGACACCAAGGGCGTAACATAGGCCCCCACAGCCCCCGTGGTGCTGGGGGCCCCCTCGCTCCAGGGGCCCCCTCACTCTCACAGACTCTGACACTCTCACAGACTCACAGACTCTCACAGACAGACTCTCGCAGACACTCTCTCACAGACAGACTCTCACAGACACTCTCTCACACTCTCTCACAGACACTCTCTCACAGTCTCTCACAGACACTCTCAGACACTCTCTCACACTCTCACTGACTCTCACAGACTCTCACAGACTCTCACAGACACTCTCACAGACTCTCACAGACACTCTCACACTCTCACAGACTCTCACAGACACTCTCTCACAGACTTTTACAGACTCTCACAGACACTCTCACAGACACTCTCACAGACTATCACAGACTCTCTCAGACTCTCACAGACACTCAGACTCTCACAGACACTCTCTCTCAGACACTCTCTCTCAGACACTCTCTCACACTCTCTCACAGACTCTCACAGACACTCTCTCACAGACTTTTACAGACTCTCACAGACACTCTCACAGACTATCACAGACTCTCACAGACACTCTCTCACAGACACTCTCTCACAGACTCTCACAGACTCTCACAGACACTCACAGACACTCTCTCACAGACACTCTCACAGACACTCTCTCACAGTCACTCTCTCACAGACACTCTCTCACAGACTTTTACAGACTCTCACAGACACTCTCACAGACTATCACAGACTCTCAGACACTCTCAGACTCTCACAGATACTCTCTCACAGACACTCTCTCACAGACACTATCTCACAGACTCTCACAGACACTCTCCTACACTCTCTCACAGACTCACAGACACTCTCACAGACTCTCACAGACACTTTCACAGACTCACAGACTCTCACACACTCTTACAGACTCTTATAGAGTCTCACAGACACTCTCACAGACTCTCACAGACACCAGGGGCATAACACAGGCCCCCGCAGCCCCCGCGGTGCTGGGGGCCCCCTCGCTCCAGGGGCCCCCTCACTCTCACAGACTCTGACACTCTCACAGACTCACAGACTCTCACAGACACTCTCACAGACTCTCACAGACACTCTCACAGACAGACTCTCGCAGACACTCTCTCGCAGACACTCTCTCGCAGACACTCTCTCGCAGACACTCTCTAACAGACTCTCACAGATACTCACAGACTCTCACAGATACTCTCTCACAGACTCTCACAGACACTCTCTCACACTCTCTCACACTCTCTCACAGACACTCTCTCTCACAGACACTCTCTCACACTCTCTCACAGACACTCACAGACACTCACAGACTCTCACAGACTCTCACAGACACTCTCACAGACTCACGGACACTCTCTCACACTCTCTCACAGACTCTCACAGACACTCACAGACCTTCTCACAGACCTTCTCACAGACCTTCTCACAGACACTCTCACAGACTCTCACAGACACTCTTTTACACTCTCTCACAGACACTCTCTCAGACTCACAGACACTCTCACACTCTCTCACAGACACTCACAGACCTTCTCACAGACACTCTCACAGACACTCTCACAGACTCTCACAGACACTCTCTCACAGACACTCTCTCACAGACACTCTCTCACACTCTCTCATAGACACTCTCTCTCACAGACACTCTCACACTCTCTCACACTCTCTCACAGACACTCACAGACACTCACAGACACTCACAGACACTCACAGACTCTCACAGACACTCTCACAGACACTCTCACAGACTCACAGAAACTCTCTCACACTCTCTCACAGACACTCTCTTACAGACTCTGACAGACACTCACAGACCATCTCATAGACACTCTCACAGACACTCTCACAGACTCTCACAGACACTCTCTCATAGACACTCTCTCACAGACACTCTCTCACAGACACTCTCTCACAGACACTCTCTCACAGACACTCTCCCACAGACACTCTCACAGACTGTCTCACATACACTCTCACAGACACTCTCACAGACACTCTCACACTCTCTCACAGACACTCTCACACTCTCTCACAGACACTCTCACACTCTCAGACACTCTCACAGACTCTCACAGACACTCTTACACACTCACAGACACTCTCAGACTTGCACAGACACTCTCTCACAGACTCTCACACTCTCTCACAGACTCTCACAGACACTCTCTCAGACTCTCACAGACACTCTCTCAGACTCTCACAGACACTCTCTCAGACTCTCACAGACACTCTCTCACAGACACTCTCTCACAGACACTCTCTCACAGACACTCTGTCACACTCTCTCACAGACACTCACACACACTCACAGACACTCTCACACTCTCTCACAGACACTCACAGACCTTCTCATAGACACTCTCACAGACACTCTCACAGACTCTCACAGACACTCTCTCACAGACACTCTCTCACAGACACTCTCTCACACTCTCTCACAGACACTCTCTCTCACAGACACTCTCTCACACTCTCTCACAGACACTCACAGACACTCACAGACACTCACAGACACTCACAGACTCTCACAGACACTCTCACAGACTCACAGAAACTCTCTCACACTCTCTCACAGACACTCTCTTACAGACTCTCACAGACACTCACAGACCTTCTCACAGACACTCTCACAGACACTCTCACAGACTCTCACAGACACTCTCTCATAGACACTCTCTCACAGACACTCTCTCACAGACACTCTCTCACAGACACTCTCTCACAGACACTCTCACAGACTGTCTCACATACACTCTCACAGACACTCTCACAGACACTCTCACACTCTCTCACAGACACTCTCACACTCTCTCACAGACACTCTCACACTCTCAGACACTCTCACAGACTCTCACAGACACTCTTACACACTCACAGACACTCTCAGACTTGCACAGACACTCTCTCACAGACTCTCACACTCTCTCACAGACTCTCACAGACACTCTCTCAGACTCTCACAGACACTCTTTCAGACTCTCACAGACACTTTCTCAGACTCTCACAGACACTCTCTCACAGACACTCTCTCACAGACACTCTCTCACAGACACTCTCTCACAGACACTCTCTCACAGACACTCTCTCACACTCTCTCACAGACACTCACAGACACTCACAGACACTCTCACAGACACTCACAGACACTCACAGACACTCTCTCACAGACACTCTCTCACAGACACTCACAGACACTCTCTCACAGACTCTCACAGACACTCTCTCACAGACTCACACTCTCACAGACACTCTCTCACAGACTCTCACAGACACTCTCTCACAGACTCACACTCTCACACTCTCACAGACACTCTCACAGACTCACACTCTCACAGACACTCTCTCACACAGACTCTCACAGACTCTCACATACACTCACAGACTCTCACATACACTCTCTCACAGACTCTCACAGACACTCTCTCACAGACTCTCTCACAGACACTCTCTCACAGACTCTCTCACAGACACTCTCTCACAGACACTCTCACTCTCACAGACACTCACAGACTCTCACAGACACTTTCACAGACTCTCACAGACACTCTCTAACACTCTCTCACATACTCTCACAGACACTCCTACAGACTCTCATAGACTCTCACAGACACTCTCTCAGACTCTCACAGACACTCTCAGACTCTCACAGACACTCTCACAGACACTCTCTTGCAGACACTCTCTCTCAGACACTCTCTCACAGACACTCACAGACACTCTCACAGACACTCTCTCACAGACTCTCACAGACACTCTCTCACAGACTGACACTCTCACAGGCTCACACTCACAGACACTCTCACAGACTCTCTCAGACACTCTTTCGCAGACACTCTCTCACAGACTCTCTCAGACACTCTTTCGCAGACACTCTCTCACAGACTCACAGACTCTCACAGACTCTCACAGACACTCTTTCGCAGACACTCTCCCACAGACTCTCTTAGACACTCTTTCGCAGACACTCTCTCACAGACTCACAGACTCTCAAAGACTCTCACAGACACTCTCTCACAGACTCTCTCACAGACACTCTCTCACAGACTCTCACAGACACTCTCTTCCAGACTCTCTCACAGACACTCTCTTCCAGACACTCTCACAGACACTCTCTCACAGACACTCTCCCACAGACACTCTCTCACACTCTCTCACATACTCACAGACACTCCTACAGACTCTCACAGACACTCTCAGAGACTCTCACAGACACTCTCACAGACACTCTCACAGACACTCTCTCACAGACACTCTCTCACAGACACTGTCTCACAGACTCTCACAGACACTCTCTCACTCTCTCACAGACACTCACAGAGTCTCTCACAGAGTCTCTCACAGACACTCTCTCACACTCTCTCACAGACTCTCACAGACACTCTCTTACAGACTCTCACAGACACTCTCACAGACTATCACTGACACTCTCACAGACTTTTACAGACTCTCACAGACACTCTCACAGACACTATCACAGACACTATCACAGACTCTCTCAGACTCTCACAGACACTCTCTCACAGACACTCTCTCACAGACACTCTCTCACAGACTCTCACAGACTCTCTCACAGACTCTCTCCCACAGACACTCTCACAGACTCTCTCACAGACTCTCTCACAGACTGTCTCACATACACTCTCACAGACAATCGCTCGCAGACTCTCTCACAGACACTCTCACACTCTCTCACAGACACTCACAGACTCATAGACACTCTCTCACAGACTCTCACAGACACTCTCTTACACATTCACAGACACTCTCACAGACTCGCACAGACACTCTCTCACAGACACTCTCACAGACTCGCACAGACACTCTCTCACAGACACTCTCTCACAGACTCTCCCACTCTCTCACAGACTCTCACAGACACTCTCACAGACTATCACAGACTCTCACAGACTCTCTCAGACTCTCACAGAAACTCAGACTTTCACAGATACTCTCTCACAGACACTCACAGACTCTCACATACACTCTCACAGACTCTCTCACAGACTCTCTCACAGACACTCTCTCACAGACACTCTCTCACAGACACTCTCTCACAGACACTCTCTCACAGACACTCTCTCACAGACACTCTCACACTCTCACAGACACTCACAGACTCTCACAGACACTCACAGACACTCTCTCACAGACACTCTCTCACACTCTCTCACATACTCTCACAGACACTCCTACAGTCTCTCAGACACTCTCACAGACTCTCACAGACACTCTCTCACAGACTCACACTCTCTCAGAGACTCTCACACACTCTTACAGACTGTCACAGACTCTTACAGAGTCTCAAAGACACTCTCACAGACTCTCACAGACACTCTCTCACAGACTATCACAGACTCTCACAGACACTCTCACAAACACTCACAGACTCTAAAAGACACCAAGGGCGTAACATAGGCCCCCACAGCCCCCGTGGTGCTGGGGGCCCCCTCGCTCCAGGGGCCCCCTCACTCTCACAGACTCTGACACTCTCACAGACTCACAGACTCTCACAGACAGACTCTCGCAGACACTCTCTCACAGACAGACTCTCACAGACACTCTCTCACACTCTCTCACAGACACTCTCTCACAGTCTCTCACAGACACTCTCAGACACTCTCTCACACTCTCACTGACTCTCACAGACTCTCACAGACTCTCACAGACACTCTCACAGACTCTCACAGACACTCTCACACTCTCACAGACTCTCACAGACACTCTCTCACAGACTTTTACAGACTCTCACAGACACTCTCACAGACACTCTCACAGACTATCACAGACTCTCTCAGACTCTCACAGACACTCAGACTCTCACAGACACTCTCTCTCAGACACTCTCTCTCAGACACTCTCTCACACTCTCTCACAGACTCTCACAGACACTCTCTCACAGACTTTTACAGACTCTCACAGACACTCTCACAGACTATCACAGACTCTCACAGACACTCTCTCACAGACACTCTCTCACAGACTCTCACAGACTCTCACAGACACTCACAGACACTCTCTCACAGACACTCTCACAGACACTCTCTCACAGTCACTCTCTCACAGACACTCTCTCACAGACTTTTACAGACTCTCACAGACACTCTCACAGACTATCACAGACTCTCAGACACTCTCAGACTCTCACAGATACTCTCTCACAGACACTCTCTCACAGACACTATCTCACAGACTCTCACAGACACTCTCCTACACTCTCTCACAGACTCACAGACACTCTCACAGACTCTCACAGACACTTTCACAGACTCACAGACTCTCACACACTCTTACAGACTCTTATAGAGTCTCACAGACACTCTCACAGACTCTCACAGACACTCTCTCACAGACTATCACAGATTCTCACGGACTCTCACAGACACTCTCACAAACACTCACAGACTCTCACAGACACCAGGGGCATAACACAGGCCCCCGCAGCCCCCGCGGTGCTGGGGGCCCCCTCGCTCCAGGGGCCCCCTCACTCTCACAGACTCTGACACTCTCACAGACTCACAGACTCTCACAGACACTCTCACAGACTCTCACAGACACTCTCACAGACAGACTCTCGCAGACACTCTCTCGCAGACACTCTCTCGCAGACACTCTCTCGCAGACACTCTCTAACAGACTCTCACAGATACTCACAGACTCTCACAGATACTCTCTCACAGACTCTCACAGACACTCTCTCACACTCTCTCACAGACACTCTCTCTCACAGACACTCTCTCACACTCTCTCACAGACACTCACAGACACTCACAGACTCTCACAGACTCTCACAGACACTCTCACAGACTCACGGACACTCTCTCACACTCTCTCACAGACTCTCACAGACACTCACAGACCTTCTCACAGACCTTCTCACAGACCTTCTCACAGACACTCTCACAGACTCTCACAGACACTCTTTTACACTCTCTCACAGACACTCTCTCAGACTCACAGACACTCTCACACTCTCTCACAGACACTCACAGACCTTCTCACAGACACTCTCACAGACACTCTCACAGACTCTCACAGACACTCTCTCACAGACACTCTCTCACAGACACTCTCTCACACTCTCTCATAGACACTCTCTCTCACAGACACTCTCACACTCTCTCACACTCTCTCACAGACACTCACAGACACTCACAGACACTCACAGACACTCACAGACTCTCACAGACACTCTCACAGACACTTTCACAGACTCACAGAAACTCTCTCACACTCTCTCACAGACACTCTCTTACAGACTCTGACAGACACTCACAGACCATCTCATAGACACTCTCACAGACACTCTCACAGACTCTCACAGACACTCTCTCATAGACACTCTCTCACAGACACTCTCTCACAGACACTCTCTCACAGACACTCTCTCACAGACACTCTCCCACAGACACTCTCACAGACTGTCTCACATACACTCTCACAGACACTCTCACAGACACTCTCACACTCTCTCACAGACACTCTCACACTCTCTCACAGACACTCTCACACTCTCAGACACTCTCACAGACTCTCACAGACACTCTTACACACTCACAGACACTCTCAGACTTGCACAGACACTCTCTCACAGACTCTCACACTCTCTCACAGACTCTCACAGACACTCTCTCAGACTCTCACAGACACTCTCTCAGACTCTCACAGACACTCTCTCAGACTCTCACAGACACTCTCTCACAGACACTCTCTCACAGACACTCTCTCACAGACACTCTGTCACACTCTCTCACAGACACTCACACACACTCACAGACACTCTCACACTCTCTCACAGACACTCACAGACCTTCTCATAGACACTCTCACAGACACTCTCACAGACTCTCACAGACACTCTCTCACAGACACTCTCTCACAGACACTCTCTCACACTCTCTCACAGACACTCTCTCTCACAGACACTCTCTCACACTCTCTCACAGACACTCACAGACACTCACAGACACTCACAGACACTCACAGACTCTCACAGACACTCTCACAGACTCACAGAAACTCTCTCACACTCTCTCACAGACACTCTCTTACAGACTCTCACAGACACTCACAGACCTTCTCACAGACACTCTCACAGACACTCTCACAGACTCTCACAGACACTCTCTCATAGACACTCTCTCACAGACACTCTCTCACAGACACTCTCTCACAGACACTCTCTCACAGACACTCTCACAGACTGTCTCACATACACTCTCACAGACACTCTCACAGACACTCTCACACTCTCTCACAGACACTCTCACACTCTCTCACAGACACTCTCACACTCTCAGACACTCTCACAGACTCTCACAGACACTCTTACACACTCACAGACACTCTCAGACTTGCACAGACACTCTCTCACAGACTCTCACACTCTCTCACAGACTCTCACAGACACTCTCTCAGACTCTCACAGACACTCTTTCAGACTCTCACAGACACTTTCTCAGACTCTCACAGACACTCTCTCACAGACACTCTCTCACAGACACTCTCTCACAGACACTCTCTCACAGACACTCTCTCACAGACACTCTCTCACACTCTCTCACAGACACTCACAGACACTCACAGACACTCTCACAGACACTCACAGACACTCACAGACACTCTCTCACAGACACTCTCTCACAGACACTCACAGACACTCTCTCACAGACTCTCACAGACACTCTCTCACAGACTCACACTCTCACAGACACTCTCTCACAGACTCTCACAGACACTCTCTCACAGACTCACACTCTCACACTCTCACAGACACTCTCACAGACTCACACTCTCACAGACACTCTCTCACACAGACTCTCACAGACTCTCACATACACTCACAGACTCTCACATACACTCTCTCACAGACTCTCACAGACATTCTCTCACAGACTCTCTCACAGACACTCTCTCACAGACTCTCTCACAGACACTCTCTCACAGACACTCTCACCCTCACAGACACTCACAGACTCTCACAGACACTTTCACAGACTCTCACAGACACTCTCTCACACTCTCTCACATACTCTCACAGACACTCCTACAGACTCTCATAGACTCTCACAGACACTCTCTCAGACTCTCACAGACACTCTCAGACTCTCACAGACACTCTCACAGACACTCTCTTGCAGACACTCTCTCTCAGACACTCTCTCACAGACACTCACAGACACTCTCACAGACACTCTCTCACAGACTCTCACAGACACTCTCTCACAGACTGACACTCTCACAGGCTCACACTCACAGACACTCTCACAGACTCTCTCAGACACTCTTTCGCAGACACTCTCTCACAGACTCTCTCAGACACTCTTTCGCAGACACTCTCTCACAGACTCACAGACTCTCACAGACTCTCACAGACACTCTTTCGCAGACACTCTCCCACAGACTCTCTTAGACACTCTTTCGCAGACACTCTCTCACAGACTCACAGACTCTCACAGACTCTCACAGACACTCTCTCACAGACTCTCTCACAGACACTCTCTCACAGACTCTCACAGACACTCTCTTCCAGACTCTCTCACAGACACTCTCTTCCAGACACTCTCACAGACACTCTCTCACAGACACTCTCCCACAGACACTCTCTCACACTCTCTCACATACTCACAGACACTCCTACAGACTCTCACAGACACTCTCAGAGACTCTCACAGACACTCTCACAGACACTCTCACAGACACTCTCTCACAGACACTCTCTCACAGACACTGTCTCACAGACTCTCACAGACACTCTCTCACTCTCTCACAGACACTCACAGAGTCTCTCACAGAGTCTCTCACAGACACTCTCTCACACTCTCTCACAGACTCTCACAGACACTCTCTTACAGACTCTCACAGACACTCTCACAGACTATCACTGACACTCTCACAGACTTTTACAGACTCTCACAGACACTCTCACAGACACTATCACAGACACTATCACAGACTCTCTCAGACTCTCACAGACACTCTCTCACAGACACTCTCTCACAGACACTCTCTCACAGACTCTCACAGACTCTCTCACAGACTCTCTCCCACAGACACTCTCACAGACTCTCTCACAGACTCTCTCACAGACTGTCTCACATACACTCTCACAGACAATCGCTCGCAGACTCTCTCACAGACACTCTCACACTCTCTCACAGACACTCACAGACTCACAGACACTCTCTCACAGACTCTCACAGACACTCTCTTACACATTCACAGACACTCTCACAGACTCGCACAGACACTCTCTCACAGACACTCTCACAGACTCGCACAGACACTCTCTCACAGACACTCTCTCACAGACTCTCCCACTCTCTCACAGACTCTCACAGACACTCTCACAGACTATCACAGACTCTCACAGACTCTCTCAGACTCTCACAGACACTCAGACTTTCACAGATACTCTCTCACAGACACTCTCTCAGACACTCTCTCTCAGACACTCTCTCTCAGACACTCTCTCTCAGACTCTCTCTCACAGACTCTCTCTCACAGACACTCTCTCACAGACACTCTCTCACAGACACTCTCTCACAGACACTCTCTCACAGACACTCTCTCACAGACTCTCACAGACTCTCACAGACACTCACAGACACTCTCTCACAGACACTCTCTCACAGACTCTCACAGACACTCTCTCACAGACACTCTCTCACAGACACTCACACTCTCACAGACACTCACACTCTCACAGACACTCACAGACTCTCACAGACTCTCACAGACTCTCACAGACACTCCTACAGACTCTCACAGATACTCTCTCACAGACTCACACTCTCTCACAGACTCTCACAGACACTCTCTTACACATTCACAGACACTCTCACAGACTCGCACAGACACTCTCTCACAGACACTCTCACAGACTCGCACAGACACTCTCTCACAGACACTCTCTCACAGACTCTCCCACTCTCTCACAGACTCTCACAGACACTCTCACAGACTATCACAGACTCTCACAGACTCTCTCAGACTCTCACAGACTCTCACAGACACTCTCAGACTTTCACAGATACTCTCTCACAGACACTCTCTCAGACACTCTCTCAGACACTCTCTCTCAGACACTCTCTCTCACTCTCTCACAGACACTCACAGACACTCTCTCACAGACACTCTCTCACAGACTCTCACAGACACTCTCTCACAGACTCTGGCACTCTCACAGACTCTCACAGACACTCTCACAGACTATCACAGACTCTCACAGACACTCTCTCAGACTCTCACAGACAATCTCAGACTCTCAGACTTTCACAGATACTCTCTCACAGATACTCTCTCAGACACTCTCTCTCAGACACTCTCTCTCAGACACTCTCTCTCAGACTCTTACAGACACTCTCTCACAGACTCTGGCACTCTCACAGACTCACACTCTCACAGACAGACTCTCTCAGACACTCTCTCTCAGACACTCTCTCTCAGACACTCTCTCACACTCTCTCTCAGACACTCATAGACACTCTCTCACAGACTCTCACAGACACTCTCTCACAGACTCTGGCACTCTCACAGACTCACACTCTCACAGACACTCTCACAGACAGACTCTCTCAGACACTCTCTCACAGACACTCACAGACTCTCACATACACTCTCACAGACTCTCTCACATACACTCTCACAGACACTCTCTCACAGACACTCTCTCACAGACACTCTCTCACAGACACTCTCTCACAGACACTCTCTCACAGACACTCTCTCACAGACACTCTCTCACAGACACTCTCACACTCTCACAGACACTCACAGACTCTCACAGACACTCACAGACACTCTCTCACAGACACTCTCTCACACTCTCTCACATACTCTCACAGACACTCCTACAGTCTCTCAGACACTCTCACAGACTCTCACAGACACTCTCTCACAGACTCACACTCTCTCAGAGACTCTCACACACTCTTACAGACTGTCACAGACTCTTACAGAGTCTCAAAGACACTCTCACAGACTCTCACAGACACTCTCTCACAGACTATCACAGACTCTCACAGACACTCTCACAAACACTCACAGACTCTAAAAGACACCAAGGGCGTAACATAGGCCCCCACAGCCCCCGTGGTGCTGGGGGCCCCCTCGCTCCAGGGGCCCCCTCACTCTCACAGACTCTGACACTCTCACAGACTCACAGACTCTCACAGACAGACTCTCGCAGACACTCTCTCACAGACAGACTCTCACAGACACTCTCTCACACTCTCTCACAGACACTCTCTCACAGTCTCTCACAGACACTCTCAGACACTCTCTCACACTCTCACTGACTCTCACAGACTCTCACAGACTCTCACAGACACTCTCACAGACTCTCACAGACACTCTCACACTCTCACAGACTCTCACAGACACTCTCTCACAGACTTTTACAGACTCTCACAGACACTCTCACAGACACTCTCACAGACTATCACAGACTCTCTCAGACTCTCACAGACACTCAGACTCTCACAGACACTCTCTCTCAGACACTCTCTCTCAGACACTCTCTCACACTCTCTCACAGACTCTCACAGACACTCTCTCACAGACTTTTACAGACTCTCACAGACACTCTCACAGACTATCACAGACTCTCACAGACACTCTCTCACAGACACTCTCTCACAGACTCTCACAGACTCTCACAGACACTCACAGACACTCTCTCACAGACACTCTCACAGACACTCTCTCACAGTCACTCTCTCACAGACACTCTCTCACAGACTTTTACAGACTCTCACAGACACTCTCACAGACTATCACAGACTCTCAGACACTCTCAGACTCTCACAGATACTCTCTCACAGACACTATCTCACAGACTCTCACAGACACTCTCTCACACTCTCTCACAGACTCACAGACACTCTCACAGACTCTCACAGACACTTTCACAGACTCACAGACTCTCACACACTCTTACAGACTCTTATAGAGTCTCACAGACACTCTCACAGACTCTCACAGACACTCTCTCACAGACTATCACAGATTCTCACGGACTCTCACAGACACTCTCACAAACACTCACAGACTCTCACAGACACCAGGGGCATAACACAGGCCCCCGCAGCCCCCGCGGTGCTGGGGGCCCCCTCGCTCCAGGGGCCCCCTCACTCTCACAGACTCTGACACTCTCACAGACTCACAGACTCTCGCAGACACTCTCTCGCAGACACTCTCTCGCAGACACTCTCTCGCAGACACTCTCTAACAGACTCTCACAGATACTCACAGACTCTCACAGATACTCTCTCACAGACTCTCACAGACACTCTCTCACACTCTCTCACAGACACTCTCTCTCACAGACACTCTCTCACACTCTCTCACAGACACTCACAGACACTCACAGACTCTCACAGACTCTCACAGACACTCTCACAGACTCACGGACACTCTCTCACACTCTCTCACAGACTCTCACAGACACTCACAGACCTTCTCACAGACCTTCTCACAGACCTTCTCACAGACACTCTCACAGACTCTCACAGACACTCTCTTACACTCTCTCACAGACACTCTCTCAGACTCACAGACACTCTCACACTCTCTCACAGACACTCACAGACCTTCTCACAGACACTCTCACAGACACTCTCACAGACTCTCACAGACACTCTCTCACAGACACTCTCTCACAGACACTCTCTCACACTCTCTCATAGACACTCTCTCTCACAGACACTCTCACACTCTCTCACACTCTCTCACAGACACTCACAGACACTCACAGACACTCACAGACTCTCACAGACACTCTCACAGACACTCTCACAGACTCACAGAAACTCTCTCACACTCTCTCACAGACACTCTCTTACAGACTCTGACAGACACTCACAGACCATCTCATAGACACTCTCACAGACACTCTCACAGACTCTCACAGACACTCTCTCATAGACACTCTCTCACAGACACTCTCTCACAGACACTCTCTCACAGACACTCTCCCACAGACACTCTCACAGACTGTCTCACATACACTCTCACAGACACTCTCACAGACACTCTCACACTCTCTCACAGACACTCTCACACTCTCTCACAGACACTCTCACACTCTCAGACACTCTCACAGACTCTCACAGACACTCTTACACACTCACAGACACTCTCAGACTTGCACAGACACTCTCTCACAGACTCTCACACTCTCTCACAGACTCTCACAGACACTCTCTCAGACTCTCACAGACACTCTCTCAGACTCTCACAGACACTCTCTCAGACTCTCACAGACACTCTCTCACAGACACTCTCTCACAGACACTCTCTCACAGACACTCTGTCACACTCTCTCACAGACACTCACACACACTCACAGACACTCTCACACTCTCTCACAGACACTCACAGACCTTCTCATAGACACTCTCACAGACACTCTCACAGACTCTCACAGACACTCTCTCACAGACACTCTCTCACAGACACTCTCTCACACTCTCTCACAGACACTCTCTCTCACAGACACTCTCTCACACTCTCTCACACTCTCTCACAGACACTCACAGACACTCACAGACACTCACAGACACTCACAGACTCTCACAGACACTCTCACAGACTCACAGAAACTCTCTCACACTCTCTCACAGACACTCTCTTACAGACTCTCACAGACACTCACAGACCTTCTCACAGACACTCTCACAGACACTCTCACAGACTCTCACAGACACTCTCTCATAGACACTCTCTCACAGACACTCTCTCACAGACACTCTCTCACAGACACTCTCTCACAGACACTCTCACAGACTGTCTCACATACACTCTCACAGACACTCTCACAGACACTCTCACACTCTCTCACAGACACACACTCTCTCACAGACACTCTCACACTCTCAGACACTCTCACAGACTCTCACAGACACTCTTACACACTCACAGACACTCTCAGACTTGCACAGACACTCTCTCACAGACTCTCACACTCTCTCACAGACTCTCACAGACACTCTCTCAGACTCTCACAGACACTCTTTCAGACTCTCACAGACACTTTCTCAGACTCTCACAGACACTCTCTCACAGACACTCTCTCACAGACACTCTCTCACAGACACTCTCTCACAGACACTCTCTCACAGACACTCTCTCACACTCTCTCACAGACACTCACAGACACTCACAGACACTCTCACAGACACTCACAGACACTCACAGACACTCTCTCACAGACACTCTCTCACAGACACTCACAGACACTCTCTCACAGACTCTCACAGACACTCTCTCACAGACTCACACTCTCACAGACACTCTCTCACAGACTCTCACAGACACTCTCTCACAGACTCACACTCTCACAGACACTCTTACAGACTCACACTCTCACAGACACTCTCTCACACAGACTCTCACAGACTCTCACATACACTCACAGACTCTCACATACACTCTCTCACAGACTCTCACAGACACTCTCTCACAGACTCTCTCACAGACACTCTCTCACAGACTCTCTCACAGACACTCTCTCACAGACACTCTCACCCTCACAGACACTCACAGACTCTCACAG
Organism: Triturus cristatus; assembly: GCF_964204655.1. Taxonomy (NCBI): domain Eukaryota; kingdom Metazoa; phylum Chordata; class Amphibia; order Caudata; family Salamandridae; genus Triturus; species Triturus cristatus. The sequence continues at coordinate 1,176,751,091 of NC_140579.1, read as the reverse complement.
ACACTTTCACAGACTCTCACAGACACTCTCTCACACTCTCTCACATACTCTCACAGACACTCCTACAGACTCTCATAGACTCTCACAGACACTCTCTCAGACTCTCACAGACACTCTCAGACTCTCACAGACACTCTCACAGACACTCTCTTGCAGACACTCTCTCTCAGACACTCTCTCACAGACACTCACAGACACTCTCACAGACACTCTCTCACAGACTCTCACAGACACTCTCTCACAGACTGACACTCTCACAGGCTCACACTCACAGACACTCTCACAGACTCTCTCAGACACTCTTTCGCAGACACTCTCTCACAGACTCTCTCAGACACTCTTTCGCAGACACTCTCTCACAGACTCACAGACTCTCACAGACTCTCACAGACACTCTTTCGCAGACACTCTCCCACAGACTCTCTTAGACACTCTTTCGCAGACACTCTCTCACAGATTCACAGACTCTCACAGACTCTCTCTCACAGACTCTCTCACAGACACTCTCTCACAGACTCTCACAGACACTCTCTTCCAGACTCTCTCACAGACACTCTCTTCCAGACACTCTCACAGACACTCTCTCACAGACACTCTCCCACAGACACTCTCTCACACTCTCTCACATACTCACAGACACTCCTACAGACTCTCACAGACACTCTCAGAGACTCTCACAGACACTCTCACAGACACTCTCACAGACACTCTCTCACAGACACTCTCTCACAGACACTGTCTCACAGACTCTCACAGACACTCTCTCACTCTCTCACAGACACTCACAGAGTCTCTCACAGAGTCTCTCACAGACACTCTCTCACACTCTCTCACAGACTCTCACAGACACTCTCTTACAGACTCTCACAGACACTCTCACAGACTATCACTGACACTCTCACAGACTTTTACAGACTCTCACAGACACTCTCACAGACACTATCACAGACACTATCACAGACTCTCTCAGACTCTCACAGACACTCTCTCACAGACACTCTCTCACAGACACTCTCTCACAGACTCTCACAGACTCTCTCACAGACTCTCTCCCACAGACACTCTCACAGACTCTCTCACAGACTCTCTCACAGACTGTCTCACATACACTCTCACAGACAATCGCTCGCAGACTCTCTCACAGACACTCTCACACTCTCTCACAGACACTCACAGACTCTCAGACACTCTCTCACAGACTCTCACAGACACTCTCTTACACATTCACAGACACTCTCACAGACTCGCACAGACACTCTCTCACAGACACTCTCACAGACTCGCACAGACACTCTCTCACAGACACTCTCTCACAGACTCTCCCACTCTCTCACAGACTCTCACAGACACTCTCACAGACTATCACAGACTCTCACAGACTCTCTCAGACTCTCACAGACACTCTCAGACTTTCACAGATACTCTCTCACAGACACTCTCTCAGACACTCTCTCTCAGACACTCTCTCTCAGACACTCTCTCTCAGACTCTCTCTCACAGACTCTCTCTCACAGACACTCTCTCACAGACACTCTCTCACAGACACTCTCTCACAGACTCTCACAGACTCTCACAGACACTCACAGACACTCTCTCACAGACACTCTCTCACAGACTCTCACAGACACTCTCTCACAGACACTCTCTCAGACACTCACACTCTCACAGACACTCACACTCTCACAGACACTCACAGACTCTCACAGACTCTCACAGACTCTCACAGACACTCCTACAGACTCTCACAGATACTCTCTCACAGACTCACACTCTCTCACAGACTCTCACAGACACTCTCTTACACATTCACAGACACTCTCACAGACTCGCACAGACACTCTCACACAGACACTCTCACAGACTCGCACAGACACTCTCTCACAGACACTCTCTCACAGACTCTCCCACTCTCTCACAGACTCTCACAGACACTCTCACAGACTATCACAGACTCTCACAGACTCTCTCAGACTCTCACAGACTCTCACAGACACTCTCAGACTTTCACAGATACTCTCTCACAGACACTCTCTCAGACACTCTCTCTCAGACACTCTCTCAGACATTCTCTCTCAGACACTCTCTCTCACTCTCTCACAGACACTCACAGACACTCTCTCACAGACACTCTCTCACAGACTCTCACAGACACTCTCTCACAGACTCTGGCACTCTCACAGACTCTCACAGACACTCTCACAGACTATCACAGACTCTCACAGACACTCTCTCAGACTCACAGACAATCTCAGACTCTCAGACTTTCACAGATACTCTCTCACAGATACTCTCTCAGACACTCTCTCTCAGACACTCTCTCTCAGACACTCTCTCTCAGACTCTCACAGACACTCTCTCACAGACTCTGGCACTCTCACAGACTCACACTCTCACAGACAGACTCTCTCAGACACTCTCTCTCAGACACTCTCTCTCAGACACTCTCTCACACTCTCTCTCAGACACTCATAGACACTCTCTCACAGACTCTCACAGACACTCTCTCACAGACTCTGGCACTCTCACAGACTCACACTCTCACAGACACTCTCACAGACAGACTCTCTCAGACACTCTCTCACAGACACTCACAGACTCTCACATACACTCTCACAGACTCTCTCACAGACACTCTCTCACAGACACTCTCTCACAGACACTCTCTCACAGACACTCTCTCACAGACACTCTCTCACAGACACTCTCACACTCTCACAGACACTCACAGACTCTCACAGACACTCACAGACACTCTCTCACAGACACTCTCTCACACTCTCTCACATACTCTCACAGACACTCCTACAGTCTCTCAGACACTCTCACAGACTCTCACAGACACTCTCTCACAGACTCACACTCTCTCAGAGACTCTCACACACTCTTACAGACTGTCACAGACTCTTACAGAGTCTCAAAGACACTCTCACAGACTCTCACAGACACTCTCTCACAGACTATCACAGACTCTCACAGACACTCTCACAAACACTCACAGACTCTAAAAGACACCAAGGGCGTAACATAGGCCCCCACAGCCCCCGTGGTGCTGGGGGCCCCCTCGCTCCAGGGGCCCCCTCACTCTCACAGACTCTGACACTCTCACAGACTCACAGACTCTCACAGACAGACTCTCGCAGACACTCTCTCACAGACAGACTCTCACAGACACTCTCTCACACTCTCTCACAGACACTCTCTCACAGTCTCTCACAGACACTCTCAGACACTCTCTCACACTCTCACTGACTCTCACAGACTCTCACAGACTCTCACAGACACTCTCACAGACTCTCACAGACACTCTCACACTCTCACAGACTCTCACAGACACTCTCTCACAGACTTTTACAGACTCTCACAGACACTCTCACAGACACTCTCACAGACTATCACAGACTCTCTCAGACTCTCACAGACACTCAGACTCTCACAGACACTCTCTCTCAGACACTCTCTCTCAGACACTCTCTCACACTCTCTCACAGACTCTCACAGACACTCTCTCACAGACTTTTACAGACTCTCACAGACACTCTCACAGACTATCACAGACTCTCACAGACACTCTCTCACAGACACTCTCTCACAGACTCTCACAGACTCTCACAGACACTCACAGACACTCTCTCACAGACACTCTCACAGACACTCTCTCACAGTCACTCTCTCACAGACACTCTCTCACAGACTTTTACAGACTCTCACAGACACTCTCACAGACTATCACAGACTCTCAGACACTCTCAGACTCTCACAGATACTCTCTCACAGACACTCTCTCACAGACACTATCTCACAGACTCTCACAGACACTCTCTCACACTCTCTCACAGACTCACAGACACTCTCACAGACTCTCACAGACACTTTCACAGACTCACAGACTCTCAAACACTCTTACAGACTCTTATAGAGTCTCACAGACACTCTCACAGACTCTCACAGACACTCTCTCACAGACTATCACAGATTCTCACGGACTCTCACAGACACTCTCACAAACACTCACAGACTCTCACAGACACCAGGGGCATAACACAGGCCCCCGCAGCCCCCGCGGTGCTGGGGGCCCCCTCGCTCCAGGGGCCCCCTCACTCTCACAGACTCTGACACTCTCACAGACTCACAGACTCTCGCAGACACTCTCTCGTAGACACTCTCTCGCAGACACTCTCTCGCAGACACTCTCTAACAGACTCTCACAGATACTCACAGACTCTCACAGATACTCTCTCACAGACTCTCACAGACACTCTCTCACACTCTCTCACAGACACTCTCTCTCACAGACACTCTCTCACACTCTCTCACAGACACTCACAGACACTCACAGACTCTCACAGACTCTCACAGACACTCTCACAGACTCACGGACACTCTCTCACACTCTCTCACAGACTCTCACAGACACTCACAGACCTTCTCACAGACCTTCTCACAGACCTTCTCACAGACACTCTCACAGACTCTCACAGACACTCTCTTACACTCTCTCACAGACACTCTCTCAGACTCACAGACACTCTCACACTCTCTCACAGACACTCACAGACCTTCTCACAGACACTCTCACAGACACTCTCACAGACTCTCACAGACACTCTCTCACAGACACTCTCTCACAGACACTCTCTCACACTCTCTCATAGACACTCTCTCTCACAGACACTCTCACACTCTCTCACACTCTCTCACAGACACTCACAGACACTCACAGACACTCACAGACACTCACAGACTCTCACAGACACTCTCACAGACACTCTCACAGACTCACAGAAACTCTCTCACACTCTCTCACAGACACTCTCTTACAGACTCTGACAGACACTCACAGACCATCTCATAGACACTCTCACAGACACTCTCACAGACTCTCACAGACACTCTCTCATAGACACTCTCTCACAGACACTCTCTCACAGACACTCTCTCACAGACACTCTCCCACAGACACTCTCACAGACTGTCTCACATACACTCTCACAGACACTCTCACAGACACTCGCACACTCTCTCACAGACACTCTCACACTCTCTCACAGACTCACAGACACTCTCACAGACTCTCACAGACACTCTCACAGACTCACAGACTCTCACACACTCTTACAGACTCTTATAGAGTCTCACAGACACTCTCACAGACTCTCACAGACACTTTCTCACAGACTATCACAGATTCTCACGGACTCTCACAGACACTCTCACAAACACTCACAGACTCTCACAGACACCAGGGGCGTAACACAGGCCCCCGCAGCCCCCGCGGTGCTGGGGGCCCCCTCGCTCCAGGGGCCCCCTCACTCTCACAGACTCTGACACTCTCACAGACTCACAGACTCTCACAGACACTCTCACAGACACTCTCACAGACAGACTCTCGCAGACACTCTCTCGCAGACACTCTCTCGCAGACACTCTCTCACAGATACTCACAGACTCTCACAGATACTCTCTCACAGACTCTCACAGACACTCTCTCACACTCTCTCACAGACACTCTCTCTCACAGACACTCTCTCACACTCTCTCACACTCTCTCACAGACACTCACAGACACTCACAGACTCTCACAGACTCTCACAGACACTCTCACAGACTCACAGACACTCTCTCACACTCTCTCACAGACTCTCACAGACACTCACAGACCTTCTCACAGACCTTCTCACAGACACTCTCACAGACTCTCACAGACACTCTCTCACACTCTCTCACAGACACTCTCTCAGACTCACAGACACTCTCACACTCTCTCACAGACACTCACAGACCTTCTCACAGACACTCTCACAGACACTCTCACAGACACTCTCTCACAGACACTCTCTCACAGACACTCTCTCACAGACACTCTCTCACAGACACTCTCTCTCACAGACACTCTCTCACACTCTCTCACACTCTCTCGCAGACACTCACAGACACTCACAGACACTCACAGACTCTCACAGACTCTCTCACAGACACTCTCACAGACTCACAGAAACTCTCTCACACTCTCTCACAGACACTCTCTTACAGACTCTCACAGACACTCACAGACCTTCTCACAGACACAATCACAGACTCTCACAGACACTCTCTCATAGACGCTCTCTCACAGACACTCTCACAGACACTCTCACACTCTCTCACAGACACTCTCACACTCTCTCACAGACACTCTCACACTCTCAGACACTCTCACAGACTCTCACAGACACTCTTACACACTCACAGACACTCTCAGACTTGCACAGACACTCTCTCACAGACTCTCACACTCTCTCACAGACTCTCACAGACACTCTCTCAGACTCTCACAGACACTCTCTCAGACTCTCACAGATACTCTCTCAGACTCTCACAGACACTCTCTCACAGACACTCTCTCACAGACACTCTCTCACAGACACTCTCTCACAGACACTCTCTCACAGACACTCTCTCACACTCTCTCACAGACACTCACAGACACTCTCACAGACACTCTCACAGACACTCACAGACACTCACAGACACTCTCTCACAGACACTCTCTCACAGACACTCACAGACACTCTCTCACAGACTCTCACAGACACTCTCTCACAGACTCACACTCTCACAGACACTCTCTCACAGACTCTCACAGACACTCTCTCACAGACTCACACTCTCACAGACACTCTCACAGACTCACACTCTCACAGACACTCTCTCACACAGACTCTCACAGACTCTCACATACACTCACAGACTCTCACATACACTCTCTCACAGACTCTCACAGACACTCTCTCACAGACTCTCTCACAGACACTCTCTCACAGACTCTCTCACAGACACTCTCTCACAGACACTCTCACCCTCACAGACACTCACAGACTCTCACAGACACTTTCACAGACTCTCACAGACACTCTCTCACACTCTCTCACATACTCTCACAGACACTCCTACAGACTCTCATAGACTCTCACAGACACTCTCTCAGACTCTCACAGACACTCTCAGACTCTCACAGACACTCTCACAGACACTCTCTCGCAGACACTCTCTCTCAGACACTCTCTCACAGACACTCACAGACACTCTCACAGACACTCTCTCACAGACTCTCACAGACACTCTCTCACAGACTGACACTCTCACAGGCTCACACTCACAGACACTCTCACAGACTCTCTCAGACACTCTTTCGCAGACACTCTCTCACAGACTCTCTCAGACACTCTTTCGCAGACACTCTCTCACAAACTCACAGACTCTCACAGACTCTCACAGACACTCTTTTGCAGACACTCTCCCACAGACTCCCTTAGACACTCTTTCGCAGACACTCTCTCACAGACTCACAGACTCTCACAGACTCTCACAGACACTCTCTCACAGACTCTCTCACAGACACTCTCTCACAGACTCTCACAGACACTCTCTTCCAGACTCTCTCACAGACACTCTCTTCCAGACACTCTCACAGACACTCTCTCACAGACACTCTCCCACAGACACTCTCTCACACTCTCTCACATACTCACAGACACTCCTACAGACTCTCACAGACACTCTCAGAGACTCTCACAGACACTCTCACAGACACTCTCACAGACACTCTCTCACAGACACTCTCTCACAGACACTGTCTCACAGACTCTCACAGACACTCTCTCACTCTCTCACAGACACTCACAGAGTCTCTCACAGAGTCTCTCACAGACACTCTCTCACACTCTCTCACAGACTCTCACAGACACTCTCTTACAGACTCTCACAGACACTCTCACAGACTATCACTGACACTCTCACAGACTTTTACAGACTCTCACAGACACTCTCACAGACACTATCACAGACACTATCACAGACTCTCTCAGACTCTCACAGACACTCTCTCACAGACACTCTCTCACAGACACTCTCTCACAGACTCTCACAGACTCTCTCACAGACTCTCTCCCACAGACACTCTCACAGACTCTCTCACAGACTCTCTCACAGACTGTCTCACATACACTCTCACAGACAATCGCTCGCAGACTCTCTCACAGACACTCTCACACTCTCTCACAGACACTCACAGACTCTCAGACACTCTCTCACAGACTCTCACAGACACTCTCTTACACATTCACAGACACTCTCACAGACTCGCACAGACACTCTCTCACAGACACTCTCACAGACTCGCACAGACACTCTCTCACAGACACTCTCTCACAGACTCTCCCACTCTCTCACAGACTCTCACAGACACTCTCACAGACTATCACAGACTCTCACAGACTCTCTCAGACTCTCACAGACTCTCACAGACACTCTCAGACTTTCACAGATACTCTCTCACAGACACTCTCTCAGACACTCTCTCTCAGATACTCTCTCTCAGACACTCTCTCTCAGACACTCTCTCTCACTCTCTCACAGACACTCACAGACACTCTCTCACAGACACTCTCTCACAGACTCTCACAGACACTCTCTCACAGACTCTGGCACTCTCACAGACTCTCACAGACACTCTCACAGACTATCACAGACTCTCACAGACACTCTCTCAGACTCTCACAGACAATCTCAGACTCTCAGACTTTCACAGATACTCTCTCACAGATACTCTCTCAGACACTCTCTCTCAGACACTCTCTCTCAGACACTCTCTCTCAGACTCTCACAGACACTCTCTCACAGACTCTGGCACTCTCACAGACTCACACTCTCACAGACAGACTCTCTCAGACACTCTCTCTCAGACACTCTCTCTCAGACACTCTCTCACACTCTCTCTCAGACACTCATAGACACTCTCTCACAGACTCTCACAGACACTCTCTCACAGACTCTGGCACTCTCACAGACTCACACTCTCACAGACACTCTCACAGACAGACTCTCTCAGACACTCTCTCACAGACACTCACAGACTCTCACATACACTCTCACAGACTCTCTCACAGACACTCTCTCACAGACACTCTCTCACAGACACTCTCTCACAGACACTCTCTCACAGACACTCTCTCACAGACACTCTCACACTCTCACAGACACTCACAGACTCTCACAGACACTCACAGACACTCTCTCACAGACACTCTCTCACACTCTCTCACATACTCTCACAGACACTCCTACAGTCTCTCAGACACTCTCACAGACTCTCACAGACACTCTCTCACAGACTCACACTCTCTCAGAGACTCTCACACACTCTTACAGACTGTCACAGACTCTTACAGAGTCTCAAAGACACTCTCACAGACTCTCACAGACACTCTCTCACAGACTATCACAGACTCTCACAGACACTCTCACAAACACTCACAGACTCTAAAAGACACCAAGGGCGTAACATAGGCCCCCACAGCCCCCGTGGTGCTGGGGGCCCCCTCGCTCCAGGGGCCCCCTCACTCTCACAGACTCTGACACTCTCACAGACTCACAGACTCTCACAGACAGACTCTCGCAGACACTCTCTCACAGACAGACTCTCACAGACACTCTCTCACACTCTCTCACAGACACTCTCTCACAGTCTCTCACAGACACTCTCAGACACTCTCTCACACTCTCACTGACTCTCACAGACTCTCACAGACTCTCACAGACACTCTCACAGACTCTCACAGACACTCTCACACTCTCACAGACTCTCACAGACACTCTCTCACAGACTTTTACAGACTCTCACAGGCACTCTCACAGACACTCTCACAGACTATCACAGACTCTCTCAGACTCTCACAGACACTCAGACTCTCACAGACACTCTCTCTCAGACACTCTCTCTCAGACACTCTCTCACACTCTCTCACAGACTCTCACAGACACTCTCTCACAGACTTTTACAGACTCTCACAGACACTCTCACAGACTATCACAGACTCTCACAGACACTCTCTCACAGACACTCTCTCACAGACTCTCACAGACTCTCACAGACACTCACAGACACTCTCTCACAGACACTCTCACAGACACTCTCTCACAGTCACTCTCTCACAGACACTCTCTCACAGACTTTTACAGACTCTCACAGACACTCTCACAGACTATCACAGACTCTCAGACACTCTCAGACTCTCACAGATACTCTCTCACAGACACTCTCTCACAGACACTATCTCACAGACTCTCACAGACACTCTCTCACACTCTCTCACAGACTCACAGACACTCTCACAGACTCTCACAGACACTTTCACAGACTCACAGACTCTCACACACTCTTACAGACTCTTATAGAGTCTCACAGACACTCTCACAGACTCTCACAGACACTCTCTCACAGACTATCACAGATTCTCACGGACTCTCACAGACACTCTCACAAACACTCACAGACTCTCACAGACACCAGGGGCATAACACAGGCCCCCGCAGCCCCCGCGGTGCTGGGGGCCCCCTCGCTCCAGGGGCCCCCTCACTCTCACAGACTCTGACACTCTCACAGACTCACAGACTCTCACAGACACTCTCACAGACTCTCACAGACACTCTCACAGACAGACTCTCGCAGACACTCTCTCGCAGACACTCTCTCGCAGACACTCTCTAACAGACTCTCACAGATACTCACAGACTCTCACAGATACTCTCTCACAGACTCTCACAGACACTCTCTCACACTCTCTCACAGACACTCTCTCTCACAGACACTCTCTCACACTCTCTCACAGACACTCACAGACACTCACAGACTCTCACAGACTCTCACAGACACTCTCACAGACTCACGGACACTCTCTCACACTCTCTCACAGACTCTCACAGACACTCACAGACCTTCTCACAGACCTTCTCACAGACCTTCTCACAGACACTCTCACAGACTCTCACAGACACTCTCTTACACTCTCTCACAGACACTCTCTCAGACTCACAGACACTCTCACACTCTCTCACAGACACTCACAGACCTTCTCACAGACCTTCTCACAGACACTCTCACAGACACTCTCACAGACTCTCACAGACACTCTCTCACAGACACTCTCTCACAGACACTCTCTCACACTCTCTCATAGACACTCTCTCTCACAGACACTCTCACACTCTCTCACACTCTCTCACAGACACTCACAGACACTCACAGACACTCACAGACACTCACAGACTCTCACAGACACTCTCACAGACACTCTCACAGACTCACAGAAACTCTCTCACACTCTCTCACAGACACTCTCTTACAGACTCTGACAGACACTCACGGACCATCTCATAGACACTCTCACAGACACTCTCACAGACTCTCACAGACACTCTCTCATAGACACTCTCTCACAGACACTCTCTCACAGACACTCTCTCACAGACACTCTCCCACAGACACTCTCACAGACTGTCTCACATACACTCTCACAGACACTCTCACAGACACTCTCACACTCTCTCACAGACACTCTCACACTCTCTCACAGACACTCTCACACTCTCAGACACTCTCACAGACTCTCACAGACACTCTTACACACTCACAGACACTCTCAGACTTGCACAGACACTCTCTCACAGACTCTCACACTCTCTCACAGACTCTCACAGACACTCTCTCAGACTCTCACAGACACTCTCTCAGACTCTCACAGACACTCTCTCAGACTCTCACAGACACTCTCTCACAGACACTCTCTCACAGACACTCTCTCACAGACACTCTGTCACACTCTCTCACAGACACTCACACACACTCACAGACACTCTCACACTCTCTCACAGACACTCACAGACCTTCTCATAGACACTCTCACAGACACTCTCTCACAGACACTCTCTCACAGACACTCTCTCACACTCTCTCACAGACACTCTCTCTCACAGACACTCTCTCACACTCTCTCACACTCTCTCACAGACACTCACAGACACTCACAGACACTCACAGACACTCACAGACTCTCACAGACACTCTCACAGACTCACAGAAACTCTCTCACACTCTCTCACAGACACTCTCTTACAGACTCTCACAGACACTCACAGACCTTCTCACAGACACTCTCACAGACACTCTCACAGACTCTCACAGACACTCTCTCATAGACACTCTCTCACAGACACTCTCTCACAGACACTCTCTCACAGACACTCTCTCACAGACACTCTCACAGACTGTCTCACATACACTCTCACAGACACTCTCACAGACACTCTCACACTCTCTCACAGACACTCTCACACTCTCTCACAGACACTCTCACACTCTCAGACACTCTCACAGACTCTCACAGACACTCTTACACACTCACAGACACTCTCAGACTTGCACAGACACTCTCTCACAGACTCTCACACTCTCTCACAGACTCTCACAGACACTCTCTCAGACTCTCACAGACACTCTTTCAGACTCTCACAGACACTTTCTCAGACTCTCACAGACTCTCTCACAGACACTCTCTCACAGACACTCTCTCACAGACACTCTCTCACAGACACTCTCTCACACTCTCTCACAGACACTCACAGACACTCACAGACACTCTCACAGACACTCACAGACACTCACAGACACTCTCTCACAGACACTCTCTCACAGACACTCACAGACACTCTCTCACAGACTCTCACAGACACTCTCTCACAGACTCACACTCTCACAGACACTCTCTCACAGACTCTCACAGACACTCTCTCACAGACTCACACTCTCACAGACACTCTCACAGACTCACACTCTCACAGACACTCTCTCACACAGACTCTCACAGACTCTCACATACACTCACAGACTCTCACATACACTCTCTCACAGACTCTCACAGACACTCTCTCACAGACTCTCTCACAGACACTCTCTCACAGACTCTCTCACAGACACTCTCTCACAGACACTCTCACCCTCACAGACACTCACAGACTCTCACAGACACTTTCACAGACTCTCACAGACACTCTCTCACACTCTCTCACATACTCTCACAGACACTCCTACAGACTCTCATAGACTCTCACAGACACTCTCTCAGACTCTCACAGACACTCTCAGACTCTCACAGACACTCTCACAGACACTCTCTCGCAGACACTCTCTCTCAGACACTCTCTCACAGACACTCACAGACACTCTCACAGACACTCTCTCACAGACTCTCACAGACACTCTCTCACAGACTGACACTCTCACAGGCTCACACTCACAGACACTCTCACAGACTCTCTCAGACACTCTTTCGCAGACACTCTCTCACAGACTCTCTCAGACACTCTTTCGCAGACACTCTCTCACAGACTCACAGACTCTCACAGACTCTCACAGACACTCTTTCGCAGACACTCTCCCACAGACTCTCTTAGACACTCTTTCGCAGACACTCTCTCACAGACTCACAGACTCTCACAGACTCTCACAGACACTCTCTCACAGACTCTCTCACAGACACTCTCTCACAGACTCTCACAGACACTCTCTTCCAGACTCTCTCACAGACACTCTCTTCCAGACACTCTCACAGACACTCTCTCACAGACACTCTCCCACAGACACTCTCTCACACTCTCTCACATACTCACAGACACTCCTACAGACTCTCACAGACACTCTCAGAGACTCTCACAGACACTCTCACAGACACTCTCACAGACACTCTCTCACAGACACTCTCTCACAGACACTGTCTCACAGACTCTCACAGACACTCTCTCACTCTCTCACAGACACTCACAGAGTCTCTCACAGAGTCTCTCACAGACACTCTCTCACACTCTCTCACAGACTCTCACAGACACTCTCTTACAGACTCTCACAGACACTCTCACAGACTATCACTGACACTCTCACAGACTTTTACAGACTCTCACAGACACTCTCACAGACACTATCACAGACACTATCACAGACTCTCTCAGACTCTCACAGACACTCTCTCACAGATACTCTCTCACAGACACTCTCTCACAGACTCTCACAGACTCTCTCACAGACTCTCTCCCACAGACACTCTCACAGACTCTCTCACAGACTCTCTCACAGACTGTCTCACATACACTCTCACAGACAATCGCTCGCAGACTCTCTCACAGACACTCTCACACTCTCTCACAGACACTCACAGACTCTCAGACACTCTCTCACAGACTCTCACAGACACTCTCTTACACATTCACAGACACTCTCACAGACTCGCACAGACACTCTCTCACAGACACTCTCACAGACTCGCACAGACACTCTCTCACAGACACTCTCTCACAGACTCTCCCACTCTCTCACAGACTCTCACAGACACTCTCACAGACTATCACAGACTCTCACAGACTCTCTCAGACTCTCACAGACTCTCACAGACACTCTCAGACTTTCACAGATACTCTCTCACAGACACTCTCTCAGACACTCTCTCTCAGACACTCTCTCTCAGACACTCTCTCTCAGACACTCTCTCTCACTCTCTCACAGACACTCACAGACACTCTCTCACAGACACTCTCTCACAGACTCTCACAGACACTCTCTCACAGACTCTGGCACTCTCACAGACTCTCACAGACACTCTCACAGACTATCACAGACTCTCACAGACACTCTCTCAGACTCTCACAGACAATCTCAGACTCTCAGACTTTCACAGATACTCTCTCACAGATACTCTCTCAGACACTCTCTCTCAGACACTCTCTCTCAGACACTCTCTCTCAGACTCTCACAGACACTCTCTCACAGACTCTGGCACTCTCACAGACTCACACTCTCACAGACAGACTCTCTCAGACACTCTCTCTCAGACACTCTCTCTCAGACACTCTCTCACACTCTCTCTCAGACACTCATAGACACTCTCTCACAGACTCTCACAGACACTCTCTCACAGACTCTGGCACTCTCACAGACTCACACTCTCACAGACACTCTCACAGACAGACTCTCTCAGACACTCTCTCACAGACACTCACAGACTCTCACATACACTCTCACAGACACTCTCTCACAGACACTCTCTCACAGACACTCTCTCACAGACACTCTCTCACAGACACTCTCTCACAGACACTCTCTCACAGACACTCTCACACTCTCACAGACACTCACAGACTCTCACAGACACTCACAGACACTCTCTCACAGACACTCTCTCACACTCTCTCACATACTCTCACAGACACTCCTACAGTCTCTCAGACACTCTCACAGACTCTCACAGACACTCTCTCACAGACTCACACTCTCTCAGAGACTCTCACACACTCTTACAGACTGTCACAGACTCTTACAGAGTCTCAAAGACACTCTCACAGACTCTCACAGACACTCTCTCACTGACTATCACAGACTCTCACAGACACTCTCACAAACACTCACAGACTCTAAAAGACACCAAGGGCGTAACATAGGCCCCCACAGCCCCCGTGGTGCTGGGGGCCCCCTCGCTCCAGGGGCCCCCTCACTCTCACAGACTCTGACACTCTCACAGACTCACAGACTCTCACAGACAGACTCTCGCAGACACTCTCTCACAGACAGACTCTCACAGACACTCTCTCACACTCTCTCACAGACACTCTCTCACAGTCTCTCACAGACACTCTCAGACACTCTCTCACACTCTCACTGACTCTCACAGACTCTCACAGACTCTCACAGACACTCTCACAGACTCTCACAGACACTCTCACACTCTCACAGACTCTCACAGACACTCTCTCACAGACTTTTACAGACTCTCACAGACACTCTCACAGACACTCTCACAGACTATCACAGACTCTCTCAGACTCTCACAGACACTCAGACTCTCACAGACACTCTCTCTCAGACACTCTCTCTCAGACACTCTCTCACACTCTCTCACAGACTCTCACAGACACTCTCTCACAGACTTTTACAGACTCTCACAGACACTCTCACAGACTATCACAGACTCTCACAGACACTCTCTCACAGACACTCTCTCACAGACTCTCACAGACTCTCACAGACACTCACAGACACTCTCTCACAGACACTCTCACAGATACTCTCTCACAGTCACTCTCTCACAGACACTCTCTCACAGACTTTTACAGACTCTCACAGACACTCTCACGGACTATCACAGACTCTCAGACACTCTCAGACTCTCACAGATACTCTCTCACAGACACTCTCTCACAGACACTATCTCACAGACTCTCACAGACACTCTCTCACACTCTCTCACAGACTCACAGACACTCTCACAGACTCTCACAGACACTTTCACAGACTCACAGACTCTCACACACTCTTACAGACTCTTATAGAGTCTCACAGACACTCTCACAGACTCTCACAGACACTCTCTCACAGACTATCACAGATTCTCACGGACTCTCACAGACACTCTCACAAACACTCACAGACTCTCACAGACACCAGGGGCATAACACAGGCCCCCGCAGCCCCCGCGGTGCTGGGGGCCCCCTCGCTCCAGGGGCCCCCTCACTCTCACAGACTCTGACACTCTCACAGACTCACAGACTCTCACAGACACTCTCACAGACTCTCACAGACACTCTCACAGACAGACTCTCGCAGACACTCTCTCGCAGACACTCTCTCGCAGACACTCTCTCGCAGACACTCTCTAACAGACTCTCACAGATACTCACAGACTCTCACAGATACTCTCTCACAGACTCTCACAGACACTCTCTCACACTCTCTCACAGACACTCTCTCTCACAGACACTCTCTCACACTCTCTCACAGACACTCACAGACACTCACAGACTCTCACAGACTCTCACAGACACTCTCACAGACTCACAGACACTCTCTCACACTCTCTCACAGACTCTCACAGACTCTCACAGACCTTCTCACAGACCTTCTCACAGACCTTCTCACAGACCTTCTCACAGACACTCTCACAGACTCTCACAGACACTCTCTTACACTCTCTCACAGACACTCTCTCAGACTCACAGACACTCTCACACTCTCTCACAGACACTCACAGACCTTCTCACAGACACTCTCACAGACACTCTCACAGACTCTCACAGACACTCTCTCACAGACACTCTCTCACAGACACTCTCTCACACTCTCTCATAGACACTCTCTCTCACAGACACTCTCACACTCTCTCACACTCTCTCACAGACACTCACAGACACTCACAGACACTCACAGACACTCACAGACTCTCACAGACACTCTCACAGACACTCTCACAGACTCACAGAAACTCTCTCACACTCTCTCACAGACACTCTCTTACAGACTCTGACAGACACTCACAGACCATCTCATAGACACTCTCACAGACACTCTCACAGACTCTCACAGACACTCTCTCATAGACACTCTCTCACAGACACTCTCTCACAGACACTCTCTCACAGACACTCTCCCACAGACACTCTCACAGACTGTCTCACATACACTCTCACAGACACTCTCACAGACACTCTCACACTCTCTCACAGACACTCTCACACTCTCTCACAGACACTCTCACACTCTCAGACACTCTCACAGACTCTCACAGACACTCTTACACACTCACAGACACTCTCAGACTTGCACAGACACTCTCTCACAGACTCTCACACTCTCTCACAGACTCTCACAGACACTCTCTCAGACTCTCACAGACACTCTCTCAGACTCTCACAGACACTCTCTCAGACTCTCACAGACACTCTCTCACAGACACTCTCTCACAGACACTCTCTCACAGACACTCTGTCACACTCTCTCACAGACACTCACACACACTCACAGACACTCTCACAGACACTCACAGACACTCACAGACACTCACAGACACTCTCTCACAGACACTCTCTCACAGACACTCACAGACACTCTCTCACAGACTCTCACAGACACTCTCTCACAGACTCACACTCTCACAGACACTCTCTCACAGACTCTCACAGACACTCTCTCACAGACTCACACTCTCACAGACACTCTCAGACTCACACTCTCACAGACACTCTCTCACAGACTCTCACAGACTCTCACATATACTCACAGACTCTCACATACACTCTCTCACAGACTCTCACAGACACTCTCTCACAGACTCTCTCACAGACACTCTCTCACAGACTCTCTCACAGACACTCTCTCACAGACACTCTCACACTCACAGACACTCACAGACTCTCACAGACACTTTCACAGACTCTCACAGACACTCTCTCACACTCTCTCACATACTCTAACAGACACTCCTACAGACTCTCATAGACTCTCACAGACACTCTCTCAGACTCTCACAGACACTCTCAGACTCTCACAGACACTCTCACAGACACTCTCTCGCAGACACTCTCTCTCAGACACTCTCTCACAGACACTCACAGACACTCTCACAGACACTCTCTCACAGACTCTCACAGACACTCTCTCACAGACTGACACTCTCACAGGCTCACACTCTCACAGACACTCTCACAGACAGACTCTCTCAGACACTCTTTCGCAGACACTCTCTCACAGACTCTCTCAGACACTCTTTCGCAGACACTCTCTCACAGACTCACAGACTCTCACAGACTCTCACAGACACTCTTTCGCAGATACTCTCTCAAAGACTCTCTCAGACACTCTTTCGCAGACACTCTCTCACAGACTCACAGACTCTCACAGACTCTCACAGACACTCTCTCACAGACACTCTCTCACAGACTCTCACAGACACTCTCTTCCAGACTCTCTCACAGACACTCTCTTCCAGACTCTCTCACAGACACTCTCTCTAACAGATACTCTCACACTCTCACAGACACTCACAGACTCTCACAGACACTCTCTCACAGACACTCTCTCACAGACACTCTCTCACACTCTCACATACTCAGACACTCCTACAGACTCTCACAGACACTCTCACAGACTCTCACAGACACTCTCTCATAGACTCACACTCTCTCACAGACTCTCACACACTCTTACAGACTCTCACAGACTCTTACAGAGTCTCACAGACACTCTCACAGACTCTCACAGACACTCTCACAGACAGACTCTCACAGACACTCTCTCACAGACACTCTCTCATAGACACTCTCTCACAGACACTCTCTCACTCTCTCACAGACACTCACAGAGTCTCTCACAGAGTCTCTCACAGACACTCTCTCACAGACACTCTCTTACACTCTCACAGACTCACAGACTCTCACAGACACTCTCTCACACTCTCTCACAGACTCTCACAGACACTCTCTTACAGACTCTCACAGATACTCTCACAGACTATCACAGACACTCTCACAGACTTTTACAGACTCTCACAGACACTCTCACAGACACTCTCACAGACACTATCACAGACTCTCACAGACACTCTCAGACTATCACAGACACTCTCTCACAGACACTCTCTCACAGACACTCTCTCACAGACTCTCTCACAGACACTCTCTCACAGACTCTCTCACAGACTCTCACAGACTCTCTCACAGACTCTCTCCCACAGACTCTCTCACAGACTCTCTCACAGACTCTCTCACAGACTGTCTCACATACACTCTCACAGACAATCGCTCGCAGACTCTCTCACAGACACTCTCACACTCTATCACAGACACTCACAGACTCTCAGACACTCTCTCACAGACTCTCACAGACACTCTCTTACACACTCACAGACACTCTCACAGACTCGCACAGACACTCTCTCACAGATACTCTCACAGACTCGCACAGACACTCTCTCACAGACACTCTCACAGACTCTCCCACTCTCTCACAGACTCTCACAGACACTCTCACAGACTATCACAGACTCTCACAGACTCTCTCAGACTCTCACAGACTCTCACAGACACTCTTAGACTTTCACAGATACTCTCTCGCAGACACTCTCTCAGACACTCTCTCTCAGACACTCTCTCTCAGACACTCTCTCATAGACACTCACAGACACTCTCTCACAGACACTCTCTCACAGACACTCTCTCACAGACACTCTCTCACAGACTCTCACAGACACTCTCTCACAGACTCTGGCACTCTCACAGACTCTCACAGACACTCTCACAGACTATCACAGACTCTCACACACACTCTCTCAGACTCTCACAGACAATCTCAGACTCTCAGACTGTCACAGATACTCTCTCACAGATACTCTCTCAGACACTCTCTCTCAGACACTCTCTCTCAGACATTCTCTCTCAGACTCTCACAGACACTCTCTCACAGACTCTGGCACTCTCACAGACTCACACTCTCACAGACAGACTCTCTCAGACACTCTCTCTCAGACACTCTCTCTCAGACACTCTCTCACACTCTCTCTCAGACACTCACAGACACTCTCTCACAGACTCTCACAGACACTCTCTCACAGACTCTGGCACTCTCACAGACTCACACTCTCACAGACACTCTCACAGACAGACTCTCTCAGACACTCTCTCACAGACACTCACAGACTCTCACATACACTCTCACAGACTCTCTCACAGACACTCTCTCACAGACACTCTCTTCCAGACTCTCTCACAGACACTCTCTCACAGACACTCTCTCACAGACACTCTCTCACAGACACTCTCACACTCTCACAGACACTCACAGACTCTCACAGACACTCACAGACACTCTCTCACAGACACTCTCTCACACTCTCTCACATACTCTCACAGACACTCCTACAGTCTCTCAGACACTCTCACAGACTCTCACAGACACTCTCTCACAGACTCACACTCTCTCAGAGACTCTCACACACTCTTACAGACTGTCACAGACTCTTACAGAGTCTCAAAGACACTCTCACAGACTCTCACAGACACTCTCTCACAGACTATCACAGACACTCTCACAAACACTCACAGACTCTAACAGACACCAGGGGCATAACATAGGCCCCCACAGCCCCCGTGGTGCTGGGGGCCCCCTCACTCCAGGGGCCCCCTCACTCTCACAGACTCTGACACTCTCACAGACTCACAGATTCTCACAGACAGACTCTCGCAGACACTCTCTCACAGACAGACTCTCACAGACACTCTCTCACAGACACTCTCTCACAGTCTCTCACAGACACTCTCAGACACTCTCTCACACTCTCACAGACACTCACTGACTCTCACAGACTCTCACAGACTCTCACAGACACTCTCACAGACTCTCACAGACACTCTCACACTCTCACAGACTCTCACAGACTCTCACAGACACTCTCTCACAGACTTTTACAGACTCTCACAGACACTCTCACAGACACTCTCACAGACTATCACAGACTCTCTCAGACTCTCACAGACACTCAGACTCTCACAGACACTCTCTCTCAGACACTCTCTCTCAGACACTCTCTCACACTCTCTCACAGACTCTCACAGACACTCTCTCACAGACTTTTACAGACTCTCACAGACACTCTCACAGACTCTCACAGACTCTCACAGACACTCTCTCACAGACACTCTCTCACAGACTCTCACAGACTCTCACAGACACTCACAGACACTCTCTCACAGACACTCTCACAGACACTCTCTCACAGACACTCTCTCACAGACACTCTCTCACAGACTTTTACAGACTCTCACAGACACTCTCACAGACTATCACAGACTCTCAGACACTCAGACTCTCACAGATACTCTCTCACAGACTCTCACAGACACTCTCTCACACTCTCTCACAGACTCACTGACACTCTCACAGACTCTCACAGACACTTTCACAGACTCACAGACTCTCACACACTCTTACAGACTCTTATAGAGTCTCACAGACACTCTCACAGACACTCTCTCACAGACTCTCACAGACACTCTCTCACACTCTCTCACAGACTCACAGACACTCTCTCTCAGACTCTCACAGACACTCTCTCACAGACTCTGGCACTCTCACAGACTCACACTCTCACAGACAGACTCTCTCAGACACTCTCTCTCAGACACTCTCTCTCAGACACTCTCTCACAGACACTCTCTCACAGACTCTCACAGACACTCTCTCACAGACTCTGGCACTCTCACAGACTCACACTCTCACAAACACTCTCACAGACAGACTCAGACACTCTCTCACAGACACTCAGAGACTCTCACATACACTCTCACAGACTCTCTCACAGACACTCTCTCACAGACTCTCTCACAGACACTCTCTCACAGACACTCTCACACTCACAGACACTCACAGACTCTCACAGACACTTTCACAGACTCTCACAGACACTCTCTCACACTCTCTCACATACTCTCACAGACACTCCTACAGACTCTCATAGACTCTCACAGACACTCTCTCAGACTCTCACAGACACTCTCAGACTCTCACAGACACTCTCACAGACACTCTCTCGCAGACACTCTCTCTCAGACACTCTCTCACAGACACTCACAGACACTCTCACAGACACTCTCTTACAGACTCTCACAGACACTCTCTCACAGACTGACACTCTCACAGGCTCACACTCTCACAGACACTCTCACAAACTCTCTCAGACACTCTTTTGCAGACACTCTCTCACAGACTCTCTCAGACACTCTTTCGCAGACACTCTCTCACAGACTCACAGACTCTCACAGACTCTCACAGACACTCTTTCGCAGACACTCTCTCACAGACTCTCTCAGACACTCTTTCGCAGACACTCTCATAGACTCACAGACTCTCACAGACACTCTCTCACAGACTCTCTCACAGACACTCTCTCACAGACTCTCACAGACACTCTCTTCCAGACTCTCTCACAGACACTCTCTTCCAGACTCTCTCACAGACACTCTCTCTAACAGATACTCTCACACTCTCACAGACACTCACAGACTCTCACAGACACTCTCTCACAGACACTCTCTCACAGACACTCTCTCACAGACACTCTCTCACACTCTCTCACATACTCACAGACACTCCTACAGACTCTCACAGACACTCTCACAGACTCTCACAGACACTCTCACAGACAGACTCTCACAGACACTCTCTCACAGACACTCTCTCACAGACACTCTCTCACAGACTCTCACAGATACTCTCTCACTCTCTCACAGACACTCACAGAGTCTCTCACAGAGTCTCTCACAGACACTCTCACAGACACTCTCTTACACTCTCAGAGACTCACAGACTCTCACAGACACTCTCTCACACTCTCTCACAGACTCTCACAGACACTCTCTTACAGGCTCTCACAGACACTCTCACAGACTATCACAGACACTCTCACAGACTTTTACAGACTCTCACAGACACTCTCACAGACACTCTCACAGACACTATCACAGACTCTCACAGACACTCTCAGACTCTCACAGACACTCTCTCACAGACACTCTCTCACAGACTCTCTCACAGACACTCTCTCACAGACTCTCTCACAGACTCTCACAGACTCTCTCACAGACTCTCTCCCACAGACACTCTCACAGACTCTCTCACAGACTCTCTCACAGACTGTCTCACATACACTCTCACAGACAATCGCTCGCAGACTCTCTCAGAGACACTCTCATACTCTCTCACAGACACTCACAGACTCTCAGACACTCTCTCACAGACTCTCACAGACACTCTCTTACACACTCACAGATACTCTCACAGACTCGCACAGACACTCTCTCACAGACACTCTCACAGACTCGCACAGACACTCTCTCACAGACACTCTCTCACAGACTCTCCCACTCTCTCACAGACTCTCACAGACACTCTAACAGACTATCACAGACTCTCACAGACTCTCTCAGACTCTCACAGACTCTCACAGACACTCTCAGACTTTCACAGATACTCTCTCACAGACACTCTCTCAGACACTCTCTCTCAGACACTCTCTCTCAGACACTCTCTCTCAGACACTCTCTCTCACTCTCTCACAGACACTCACAGACACTCTCTCACAGACACTCTCTCACAGACACTCTCTCACAGACTCTGGCACTCTCACAGACTCTCACAGACACTCTCACAGACTATCACAGACTCTCACAGACACTCTCTCAGACTCTCACAGACAATCTCAGACTCTCAGACTTTCACAGATACTCTCTCACAGATACTCTCTCAGACACTCTCTCTCGGACACTCTCTCTCAGACTCTCACAGACACTCTCTCACAGACTCTGGCACTCTCACAGACTCACACTCTCACAGACAGACTCTCTCAGACACTCTCTCTCAGACACTCTCTCTCAGACACTCTCTCACACTCCTACAGACTCTCATAGACTCTCACAGACACTCTCTCAGACTCTCACAGACACTCTCAGACTCTCACAGACACTCTCACAGACACTCTCTCGCAGACACTCTCTCTCAGACACTCTCTCACAGACACTCACAGACACTCTCACAGACACTCTCTTACAGACTCTCACAGACACTCTCTCACAGACTGACACTCTCACAGGCTCACACTCTCACAGACACTCTCACAAACTCTCTCAGACACTCTTTTGCAGACACTCTCTCACAGACTCTCTCAGACACTCTTTCGCAGACACTCTCTCACAGACTCACAGACTCTCACAGACTCTCACAGACACTCTTTCGCAGACACTCTCTCACAGACTCTCTCAGACACTCTTTCGCAGACACTCTCATAGACTCACAGACTCTCACAGACACTCTCTCACAGACTCTCTCACAGACACTCTCTCACAGACTCTCACAGACACTCTCTTCCAGACTCTCTCACAGACACTCTCTTCCAGACTCTCTCACAGACACTCTCTCTAACAGATACTCTCACACTCTCACAGACACTCACAGACTCTCACAGACACTCTCTCACAGACACTCTCTCACAGACACTCTCTCACAGACACTCTCTCACACTCTCTCACATACTCACAGACACTCCTACAGACTCTCACAGACACTCTCACAGACTCTCACAGACACTCTCACAGACAGACTCTCACAGACACTCTCTCACAGACACTCTCTCACAGACACTCTCTCACAGACTCTCACAGATACTCTCTCACTCTCTCACAGACACTCACAGAGTCTCTCACAGAGTCTCTCACAGACACTCTCACAGACACTCTCTTACACTCTCACAGACTCACAGACTCTCACAGACACTCTCTCACACTCTCTCACAGACTCTCACAGACACTCTCTTACAGGCTCTCACAGACACTCTCACAGACTATCACAGACACTCTCACAGACTTTTACAGACTCTCACAGACACTCTCACAGACACTCTCACAGACACTATCACAGACTCTCACAGACACTCTCAGACTCTCACAGACACTCTCTCACAGACACTCTCTCACAGACTCTCTCACAGACACTCTCTCACAGACTCTCTCACAGACTCTCACAGACTCTCTCACAGACTCTCTCCCACAGACACTCTCACAGACTCTCTCACAGACTCTCTCACAGACTGTCTCACATACACTCTCACAGACAATCGCTCGCAGACTCTCTCAGAGACACTCTCATACTCTCTCACAGACACTCACAGACTCTCAGACACTCTCTCACAGACTCTCACAGACACTCTCTTACACACTCACAGATACTCTCACAGACTCGCACAGACACTCTCTCACAGACACTCTCACAGACTCGCACAGACACTCTCTCACAGACACTCTCTCACAGACTCTCCCACTCTCTCACAGACTCTCACAGACACTCTAACAGACTATCACAGACTCTCACAGACTCTCTCAGACTCTCACAGACTCTCACAGACACTCTCAGACTTTCACAGATACTCTCTCACAGACACTCTCTCAGACACTCTCTCTCAGACACTCTCTCTCAGACACTCTCTCTCAGACACTCTCTCTCACTCTCTCACAGACACTCACAGACACTCTCTCACAGACACTCTCTCACAGACACTCTCTCACAGACTCTGGCACTCTCACAGACTCTCACAGACACTCTCACAGACTATCACAGACTCTCACAGACACTCTCTCAGACTCTCACAGACAATCTCAGACTCTCAGACTTTCACAGATACTCTCTCACAGATACTCTCTCAGACACTCTCTCTCGGACACTCTCTCTCAGACTCTCACAGACACTCTCTCACAGACTCTGGCACTCTCACAGACTCACACTCTCACAGACAGACTCTCTCAGACACTCTCTCTCAGACACTCTCTCTCAGACACTCTCTCACACTCTCTCTCAGACACTCACAGACACTCTCTCACAGACTCTCACAGACACTCTCTCACAGACTCTGGCACTCTCACAGACTCACACTCTCACAGACACTCTCACAGACAGACTCTCTCAGACACTCTATCACAGACACTCACAGACTCTCACATATACTCTCACAGACTCTCTCACAGACACTCTCTCACAGACACTCTCTTCCAGACTCTCTCACAGACACTCTCTCATAGACACTCTCTCACAGACACTCTCTCACAGACACTCTCACACTCTCACAGACACTCACAGACTCTCACAGACACTCACAGACACTCTCTCACAGACACTCTCTCACACTCTCTCACATACTCTCACATACACTCCTTAAGTCTCTCAGACACTCTCACAGACTCTCACAGACACTCTCTCACAGACTCACACTCTCTCAGAGACTCTCACACACTCTTACAGACTGTCACAGACTCTTACAGAGTCTCAAAGACACTCTCACAGACTCTCACAGACACTCTCTCACAGACTATCACAGACTCTCACAGACACTCTCACAAACACTCACAGACTCTAACAGACACCAGGGGCGTAACATAGGCCCCCACAGCCCCCGTGGTGCTGGGGGCCCCCTCGCTCCAGGGGCCCCCTCACTCTCCCAGACTCTGACACTCTCACAGACTCACAGACTCTCACAGACAGACTCTTGCAGACACTCTCTCACAGACAGACTCTCACAGACACTCTCTCACACTCTCTCACAGACACTCTCTCACAGTCTCTCACAGACACTCTCAGACACTCTCTCACACTCTCACAGACAATCACTGACTCTCACAGACTCTCACAGACTCTCACAGACACTCTCACAGACTCTCACAGACACTCTCACACTCTCACAGACTCTCACAGACTCTCACAGACACTCTCTTACAGACTTTTACAGACTCTCACAGACACTCTCATAGACACTCTCACAGACTATCACAGACTCTCTCAGACTCTCACAGACACTCAGACTCTCACAGACACTCTCTCTCAGACACTCTCTCTCAGACACTCTCTCACACTCTCTCACAGACTCTCACAGACACTCTCTCACAGACTTTTACAGACTCTCACAGACACTCTCACAGACTATCACAGACTCTCACAGACACTCTCTCACAGACACTCTCTCACAGACTCTCACAGACACTCACAGACACTCTCTCACAGACACTCTCACAGACACTCTCTCACAGACACTCTCTCACAGACACTCTCTCACAGACTTTTACAGACTCTCACAGACACTCTCACAGACTATCACAGACTCTCAGACACTCTCAGACTCTCACAGATACTCTCTCACAGACTCTCACAGACACTCTCTCACACTCTCTCACAGACTCACAGACACTCTCACAGACTCTCACAGACACTTTCACAGACTCACAGACTCTCACACACTCTTACAGACTCTTATAGAGTCTCACAGACACTCTCACAGACTCTCACAGACACTCTCTCACAGACTATCACAGATTCTCATGGACTCTCACAGACACTCTCACAAACACTCACAGACTCTCACAGACACCAGGGGCGTAACACAGGCCCCCGCAGCCCCCGCGGTGCTGGGGGCCCCCTCGCTCCAGGGGACCCCTCACTCTCACAGACTCTGACACTCTCACAGACTCACAGACTCTCACAGACACTCTCACAGACTCTCACAGACACTCTCACAGACAGACTCTCGCAGACACTCTCTCGCGGACACTCTCTCGCAGACACTCTCTCACAGACTCTCACAGATACTCACAGACTCTCACAGATACTCTCTCACAGACTCTCACAGACACTCTCTCACACTCTCTCACAGACACTCTCTCTCACAGACACTCTCTCACACTCTCTCACAGACACTCACAGACACTCACAGACTCTCACAGACTCTCACAGACACTCTCACAGACTCACAGACACTCTCTCACACTCTCTCACAGACTCTCACAGACACTCACAGACCTTCTCACAGACCTTCTCACAGACACTCTCACAGACTCTCACAGACACTCTCTCACACTCTCTCACAGACACTCTCTCAGACTCACAGACACTCTCACACTCTCTCACAGACACTCACAGACCTTCTCACAGACACTCTCACAGACACTCTCACAGACTCTCACAGACACTCTCTCACAGACACTCTCTCACAGACACTCTCTCACAGACACTCTCTCACACTCTCTCACAGACACTCTCTCTCACAGACACTCTCTCACACTCTCTCACACTCTCTCACAGACACTCACAGACACTCACAGACACTCACAGACACTCACAGACTCTCACAGACACTCTCACAGACACTCTCACAGACTCACAGAAACTCTCTCACACTCTCTCACAGACACTCTCTTACAGACTCTCACAGAGACTCACAGACCTTCTCACAGACACTCTCACAGACACTCTCACAGACTCTCACAGACACTCTCTCATAGACACTCTCTCACAGACACTCTCTCACAGACACTCTCACAGACACTCTCTCACAGACACTCTCTCACAGACACTCTCTCACAGACTTTTACAGACTCTCACAGACACTCTCACAGACTATCACAGACTCTCAGACACTCTCAGACTCTCACAGATACTCTCTCACAGACTCTCACAGACACGCTCTCACACTCTCTCACAGACTCACTGACACTCTCACAGACTCTCACAGACACTTTCACAGACTCACAGACTCTCACACACTCTTACAGACTCTTATAGAGTCTCACAGACACTCTCACAGACTCTCACTGACACTCTCTCACAGACTATCACAGATTCTTACGGACTCTCACAGACACTCTCACAAACACTCACAGACTCTCACAGACACCAGGGGCGTAACACAGGCCCCCGCAGCCCCCGCGGTGCTGGGGGCCCCCTCGCTCCAGGGGCCCCCTCACTCTCACAGACTCTGACACTCTCACAGACTCACAGACTCTCACAGACACTCTCACAGACTCTCACAGACACTCTCACAGACAGACTCTCGCAGACACTCTCTCGCAGACACTCTCTCACAGACTCTCACAGATACTCACAGACTCTCACAGATACTCTCTCACAGACTCTCACAGACACTCTCCCACACTCTCTCACAGACACTCTCTCTCACAGACACTCTCTCACACTCTCTCACACTCTCTCACAGACACTCACAGACACTCACAGACTCTCACATACTCTCACAGACACTCTCACAGACTCACAGACACTCTCTCACACTCTCTCACAGACTCTCACAGACACTCACAGACCTTCTCACAGACCTTCTCACAGACCTTCTCACAGACACTCTCACAGACTCTCACAGACTCTCTCTCACACTCTCTCACAGACACTCTCTCAGACTCACAGACACTCTCACACTCTCTCACAGACACTCACAGACCTTCTCATAGACACTCTCACAGACACTCTCACAGACTCTCACAGACACTCTCTCACAGACACTCTC
The DNA here is from genome assembly GCF_964204655.1 of Triturus cristatus. Lineage (NCBI taxonomy): Eukaryota > Metazoa > Chordata > Amphibia > Caudata > Salamandridae > Triturus > Triturus cristatus. Next base: position 1,176,721,575 of record NC_140579.1, on the reverse strand, counting down.
TCACAGACACTCTCTCACACTCTCTCACAGACACTCTCTCTCACAGACACTCTCTCACACTCTCTCACACTCTCTCACAGACACTCACAGACACTCACAGACACTCACAGACACTCACAGACTCTCACAGACACTCTCACAGACTCACAGAAACTCTCTCACACTCTCTCACAGACACTCTCTTACAGACTCTCACAGACACTCACAGACCTTCTCACAGACACTCTCACAGACACTCTCACAGACTCTCACAGACACTCTCTCATAGACACTCTCTCACAGACACTCTCTCACAGACACTCTCTCACAGACACTCTCTCACAGACACTCTCACAGACTGTCTCACATACACTCTCACAGACACTCTCACAGACACTCTCACACTCTCTCACAGACACTCTCACACTCTCTCACAGACACTCTCACACTCTCAGACACTCTCACAGACTCTCACAGACACTCTTACACACTCACAGACACTCTCAGACTTGCACAGACACTCTCTCACAGACTCTCACACTCTCTCACAGACACTCACAGACCTTCTCATAGACACTCTCACAGACACTCTCACAGACACTCACAGACTCTCACAGACACTCTCACAGACACTCTCTCACAGACACTCTCTCACAGACACTCTCTCACACTCTCACATACTCACAGACACTCCTACAGACTCTCACAGACACTCTCACAGACTCTCACAGACACTCTCTCATAGACTCACACTCTCTCACAGACTCTCACACACTCTTACAGACTCTCACAGACTCTTACAGAGTCTCACAGACACTCTCACAGACTCTCACAGACACTCTCACAGACAGACTCTCACAGACACTCTCTCACAGACACTCTCTCATAGACACTCTCTCACAGACACTCTCTCACTCTCTCACAGACACTCACAGAGTCTCTCACAGAGTCTCTCACAGACACTCTCTCACAGACACTCTCTTACACTCTCACAGACTCACAGACTCTCACAGACACTCTCTCACACTCTCTCACAGACTCTCACAGACACTCTCTTACAGACTCTCACAGATACTCTCACAGACTATCACAGACACTCTCACAGACTTTTACAGACTCTCACAGACACTCTCACAGACACTATCACAGACTCTCACAGACACTCTCAGACTATCACAGACACTCTCTCACAGACACTCTCTCACAGACACTCTCTCACAGACTCTCTCACAGACACTCTCTCACAGACTCTCTCACAGACTCTCACAGACTCTCTCACAGACTCTCTCCCACAGACTCTCTCACAGACTCTCTCACAGACTCTCTCACAGACTGTCTCACATACACTCTCACAGACAATCGCTCGCAGACTCTCTCACAGACACTCTCACACTCTATCACAGACACTCACAGACTCTCAGACACTCTCTCACAGACTCTCACAGACACTCTCTTACACACTCACAGACACTCTCACAGACTCGCACAGACACTCTCTCACAGATACTCTCACAGACTCGCACAGACACTCTCTCACAGACACTCTCACAGACTCTCCCACTCTCTCACAGACTCTCACAGACACTCTCACAGACTATCACAGACTATCACAGACTCTCACAGACTCTCTCAGACTCTCACAGACTCTCACAGACACTCTCAGACTTTCACAGATACTCTCTCGCAGACACTCTCTCAGACACTCTCTCTCAGACACTCTCTCTCAGACACTCTCTCATAGACACTCACAGACACTCTCTCACAGACACTCTCTCACAGACACTCTCTCACAGACACTCTCTCACAGACTCTCACAGACACTCTCTCACAGACTCTGGCACTCTCACAGACTCTCACAGACACTCTCACAGACTATCACAGACTCTCACACACACTCTCTCAGACTCTCACAGACAATCTCAGACTCTCAGACTGTCACAGATACTCTCTCACAGATACTCTCTCAGACACTCTCTCTCAGACACTCTCTCTCAGACATTCTCTCTCAGACTCTCACAGACACTCTCTCACAGACTCTGGCACTCTCACAGACTCACACTCTCACAGACAGACTCTCTCAGACACTCTCTCTCAGACACTCTCTCTCAGACACTCTCTCACACTCTCTCTCAGACACTCACAGACACTCTCTCACAGACTCTCACAGACACTCTCTCACAGACTCTGGCACTCTCACAGACTCACACTCTCTCAGACACTCTCACAGACAGACTCTCTCAGACACTCTCTCACAGACACTCACAGACTCTCACATACACTCTCACAGACTCTCTCACAGACACTCTCTCACAGACACTCTCTTCCAGACTCTCTCACAGACACTCTCTCACAGACACTCTCTCACAGACACTCTCTCACAGACACTCTCACACTCTCACAGACACTCACAGACTCTCACAGACACTCACAGACACTCTCTCACAGACACTCTCTCACACTCTCTCACATACTCTCACAGACACTCCTACAGTCTCTCAGACACTCTCACAGACTCTCACAGACACTCTCTCACAGACTCACACTCTCTCAGAGACTCTCACACACTCTTACAGACTGTCACAGACTCTTACAGAGTCTCAAAGACACTCTCACAGACTCTCACAGACACTCTCTCACAGACTATCACAGACACTCTCACAAACACTCACAGACTCTAACAGACACCAGGGGCATAACATAGGCCCCCACAGCCCCCGTGGTGCTGGGGGCCCCCTCACTCCAGGGGCCCCCTCACTCTCACAGACTCTGACACTCTCACAGACTCACAGACTCTCACAGACAGACTCTCGCAGACACTCTCTCACAGACAGACTCTCACAGACACTCTCTCACAGACACTCTCTCACAGTCTCTCACAGACACTCTCAGACACTCTCTCACACTCTCACAGACACTCACTGACTCTCACAGACTCTCACAGACTCTCACAGACACTCTCACAGACTCTCACAGACACTCTCACACTCTCACAGACTCTCACAGACTCTCACAGACACTCTCTCACAGACTTTTACAGACTCTCACAGACACTCTCACAGACACTCTCACAGACTATCACAGACTCTCTCAGACTCTCACAGACACTCAGACTCTCACAGACACTCTCTCTCAGATACTCTCTCTCAGACACTCTCTCACACTCTCTCACAGACTCTCACAGACACTCTCTCACAGACTTTTACAGACTCTCACAGACACTCTCACAGACTCTCACAGACTCTCACAGACACTCTCTCACAGACACTCTCTCACAGACTCTCACAGACTCTCACAGACACTCACAGACACTCTCTCACAGACACTCTCACAGACACTCTCTCACAGACACTCTCTCACAGACACTCTCTCACAGACTTTTACAGACTCTCACAGACACTCTCACAGACTATCACAGACTCTCAGACACTCAGACTCTCACAGATACTCTCTCACAGACTCTCACAGACACTCTCTCACACTCTCTCACAGACTCACTGACACTCTCACAGACTCTCACAGACACTTTCACAGACTCACAGACTCTCACACACTCTTACAGACTCTTATAGAGTCTCACAGACACTCTCACAGACACTCTCTCACAGACTCTCACAGACACTCTCTCACACTCTCTCACAGACTCACAGACACTCTCTCTCAGACTCTCACAGACACTCTCTCACAGACTCTGGCACTCTCACAGACTCACACTCTCACAGACAGACTCTCTCAGACACTCTCTCTCAGACACTCTCTCTCAGACACTCTCTCACAGACACTCTCTCACAGACTCTCACAGACACTCTCTCACAGACTCTGGCACTCTCACAGACTCACACTCTCACAAACACTCTCACAGACAGACTCAGACACTCTCTCACAGACACTCAGAGACTCTCACATACACTCTCACAGACTCTCTCACAGACACTCTCTCACAGACTCTCTCACAGACACTCTCTCACAGACACTCTCACACTCACAGACACTCACAGACTCTCACAGACACTTTCACAGACTCTCACAGACACTCTCTCACACTCTCTCACATACTCTCACAGACACTCCTACAGACTCTCATAGACTCTCACAGACACTCTCAGACTCTCACAGACACTCTCAGACTCTCACAGACACTCTCACAGACACTCTCTCGCAGACACTCTCTCTCAGACACTCTCTCACAGACACTCACAGACACTCTCACAGACACTCTCTTACAGACTCTCACAGACACTCTCTCACAGACTGACACTCTCACAGGCTCACACTCTCACAGACACTCTCACAAACTCTCTCAGACACTCTTTTGCAGACACTCTCTCACAGACTCTCTCAGACACTCTTTCGCAGACACTCTCTCACAGACTCACAGACTCTCACAGACTCTCACAGACACTCTTTCGCAGACACTCTCTCACAGACTCTCTCAGACACTCTTTCGCAGACACTCTCATAGACTCACAGACTCTCACAGACACTCTCTCACAGACTCTCTCACAGACACTCTCTCACAGACTCTCACAGACACTCTCTTCCAGACTCTCTCACAGACACTCTCTTCCAGACTCTCTCACAGACACTCTCTCTAACAGATACTCTCACACTCTCACAGACACTCACAGACTCTCACAGACACTCTCTCACAGACACTCTCTCACAGACACTCTCTCACAGACACTCTCTCACACTCTCTCACATACTCACAGACACTCCTACAGACTCTCACAGACACTCTCACAGACTCTCACAGACACTCTCACAGACAGACTCTCACAGACACTCTCTCACAGACACTCTCTCACAGACACTCTCTCACAGACTCTCACAGATACTGTCTCACTCTCTCACAGACACTCACAGAGTCTCTCACAGAGTCTCTCACAGACACTCTCACAGACACTCTCTTACACTCTCACAGACTCACAGACTCTCATAGACACTCTCTCACACTCTCTCACAGACTCTCACAGACACTCTCTTACAGGCTCTCACAGACACTCTCACAGACTATCACAGACACTCTCACAGACTTTTACAGACTCTCACAGACACTCTCACAGACACTCTCACAGACACTATCACAGACTCTCACAGACACTCTCAGACTCTCACAGACACTCTCTCACAGACACTCTCTCACAGACTCTCTCACAGACACTCTCTCACAGACTCTCTCACAGACTCTCACAGACTCTCTCACAGACTCTCTCCCACAGACACTCTCACAGACTCTCTCACAGACTCTCTCACAGACTGTCTCACATACACTCTCACAGACAATCGCTCGCAGACTCTCTCAGAGACACTCTCATACTCTCTCACAGACACTCACAGACTCTCAGACACTCTCTCACAGACTCTCACAGACACTCTCTTACACACTCACAGATACTCTCACAGACTCGCACAGACACTCTCTCACAGACACTCTCACAGACTCGCACAGACACTCTCTCACAGACACTCTCTCACAGACTCTCCCACTCTCTCACAGACTCTCACAGACACTCTAACAGACTATCACAGACTCTCACAGACTCTCTCAGACTCTCACAGACTCTCACAGACACTCTCAGACTTTCACAGATACTCTCTCACAGACACTCTCTCAGACACTCTCTCTCAGACACTCTCTCTCAGACACTCTCTCTCAGACACTCTCTCTCACTCTCTCACAGACACTCACAGACACTCTCTCACAGACACTCTCTCACAGACACTCTCTCACAGACTCTGGCACTCTCACAGACTCTCACAGACACTCTCACAGACTCTCTCAGACTCTCACAGACACTCAGACTCTCACAGACACTCTCTCTCAGACACTCTCTCTCAGACACTCTCTCACACTCTCTCACAGACTCTCACAGACACTCTCTCACAGACTTTTACAGACTCTCACAGACACTCTCACAGACTATCACAGACTCTCACAGACACTCTCTCACAGACACTCTCTCACAGACTCTCACAGACACTCACAGACACTCTCTCACAGACACTCTCACAGACACTCTCTCACAGACACTCTCTCACAGACACTCTCTCACAGACTTTTACAGACTCTCACAGACACTCTCACAGACTATCACAGACTCTCAGACACTCTCAGACTCTCACAGATACTCTCTCACAGACTCTCACAGACACTCTCTCACACTCTCTCACAGACTCACAGACACTCTCACAGACTCTCACAGACACTTTCACAGACTCACAGACTCTCACACACTCTTACAGACTCTTATAGAGTCTCACAGACACTCTCACAGACTCTCACAGACACTCTCTCACAGACTATCACAGATTCTCACGGACTCTCACAGACACTCTCACAAACACTCACAGACCCTCACAGACACCAGGGGCGTAACACAGGCCCCCGCAGCCCCCGCGGTGCTGGGGGCCCCCTCGCTCCAGGGGACCCCTCACTCTCACAGACTCTGACACTCTCACAGACTCACAGACTCTCACAGACACTCTCACAGACTCTCACAGACACTCTCACAGACAGACTCTCGCAGACACTCTCTCGCAGACACTCTCTCGCAGACACTCTCTCACAGACTCTCACAGATACTCACAGACTCTCACAGATACTCTCTCACAGACTCTCACAGACACTCTCTCACACTCTCTCACAGACACTCTCTCTCACAGACACTCTCTCACACTCTCTCACAGACTCTCACAGACACTCACAGACTCTCACAGACTCTCACAGACACTCTCACAGACTCACAGACACTCTCTCACACTCTCTCACAGACTCTCACAGACACTCACAGACCTTCTCACAGACCTTCTCACAGACACTCTCACAGACTCTCACAGACACTCTCTCACACTCTCTCACAGACACTCTCTCAGACTCACAGACACTCTCACACTCTCTCACAGACACTCACAGACCTTCTCACAGACACTCTCACAGACACTCTCACAGACTCTCACAGACACTCTCTCACAGACACTCTCTCACAGACACTCTCTCACAGACACTCTCTCACACTCTCTCACAGACACTCTCTCTCACAGACACTCTCTCACACTCTCTCACACTCTCTCACAGACACTCACAGACACTCACAGACACTCACAGACACTCACAGACTCTCACAGACACTCTCACAGACACTCTCACAGACTCACAGAAACTCTCTCACACTCTCTCACAGACACTCTCTTACAGACTCTCACAGACACTCACAGACCTTCTCACAGACACTCTCACAGACACTCTCACAGACTCTCACAGACACTCTCTCATAGACACTCTCTCACAGACACTCTCTCACAGACACTCTCACAGACACTCTCTCACAGACACTCTCTCACAGACACTCTCTCACAGACTTTTACAGACTCTCACAGACACTCTCACAGACTATCACAGACTCTCAGACACTCTCAGACTCTCACAGATACTCTCTCACAGACTCTCACAGACACTCTCTCACACTCTCTCACAGACTCACTGACACTCTCACAGACTCTCACAGACACTTTCACAGACTCACAGACTCTCACACACTCTTACAGACTCTTATAGAGTCTCACAGACACTCTCACAGACTCTCACAGACACTCTCTCACAGACTATCACAGATTCTTACGGACTCTCACAGACACTCTCACAAACACTCACAGACTCTCACAGACACCAGGGGCGTAACACAGGCCCCCGCAGCCCCCGCGGTGCTGGGGGCCCCCTCGCTCCAGGGGCCCCCTCACTCTCACAGACTCTGACACTCTCACAGACTCACAGACTCTCACAGACACTCTCACAGACTCTCACAGACACTCTCACAGACAGACTCTCGCAGACACTCTCTCGCAGACACTCTCTCACAGACTCTCACAGATACTCACAGACTCTCACAGATACTCTCTCACAGACTCTCACAGACACTCTCCCACACTCTCTCACAGACACTCTCTCTCACAGACACTCTCTCACACTCTCTCACACTCTCTCACAGACACTCACAGACACTCACAGACTCTCACATACTCTCACAGACACTCTCACAGACTCACAGACACTCTCTCACACTCTCTCACAGACTCTCACAGACACTCACAGACCTTCTCACAGACCTTCTCACAGACCTTCTCACAGACACTCTCACAGACTCTCACAGACTCTCTCTCACACTCTCTCACAGACACTCTCTCAGACTCACAGACACTCTCACACTCTCTCACAGACACTCACAGACCTTCTCATAGACACTCTCACAGACACTCTCACAGACTCTCACAGACACTCTCTCACAGACACTCTCTCACAGACACTCTCTCACACTCTCTCACAGACACTCTCTCTCACAGACACTCTCTCACACTCTCTCACACTCTCTCACAGACACTCACAGACACTCACAGACACTCACAGACACTCACAGACTCTCACAGACACTCTCACAGACTCACAGAAACTCTCTCACACTCTCTCACAGACACTCTCTTACAGACTCTCACAGACACTCACAGACCTTCTCACAGACACTCTCACAGACACTCTCACAGACTCTCACAGACACTCTCTCATAGACACTCTCTCACAGACACTCTCTCACAGACACTCTCTCACAGACACTCTCTCACAGACACTCTCACAGACTGTCTCACATACACTCTCACAGACACTCTCACAGACACTCTCACACTCTCTCACAGACACTCTCACACTCTCTCACAGACACTCTCACACTCTCAGACACTCTCACAGACTCTCAGAGACACTCTTACACACTCACAGACACTCTCAGACTTGCACAGACACTCTCTCACAGACTCTCACACTCTCTCACAGACTCTCACAGACACTCTCTCAGACTCTCACAGACACTCTTTCAGACTCTCACAGACACTTTCTCAGACTCTCACAGACACTCTCTCACAGACACTCTCTCACAGACACTCCCTCACAGACACTCTCTCACAGACACTCTCTCACACTCTCTCACAGACACTCACAGACACTCACAGACACTCTCACAGACACTCACAGACACTCTCACAGACACAGACACTCACAGACACTCACAGACACTCACAGACACTCTCTCACAGACACTCTCTCACAGACACTCACAGACACTCTCTCACAGACTCTCACAGACACTCTCTCACAGACTCACACTCTCACAGACACTCTCTCACAGACTCTCACAGATACTCTCTCACAGACTCACACTCTCACAGACACTCTCACAGACTCACACTCTCACAGACACTCTCTCACAGACTCTCACAGACTCTCACATACACTCACAGACTCTCACATACACTCTCTCACAGACTCTCACAGACACTCTCTCACAGACTCTCTCACAGACACTCTCTCACAGACTCTCTCACAGACACTCTCTCACAGACACTCTCACACTCACAGCCACTCACAGACTCTCACAGACACTTTCACATACTCTCACAGACACTCTCACACTCTCTCACATACTCTCACAGACACTCCTACAGACTCTCATAGACTCTCACAGACACTCTCTCAGACTCTCACAGACACTCTCAGACTCTCACAGACACTCTCACAGACACTCTCTCGCAGACACTCTCTCTTAGACACTCTCTCACAGACACTCACAGACACTCTCACAGACACTCTCTCACAGACTCTCACAGACACTCTCTCACAGACTGACACTCTCACAGGCTCACACTCTCACAGACACTCTCACAGACAGACTCTCTCAGACACTCTTTCGCAGACATTCTCTCACAGACTCTCTCAGACACTCTTTCGCAGACACTCTCTCACAGACTCACAGACTCTCACAGACTCTCACAGACACTCTTTCGCAGACACTCTCTCACAGACTCTCTCAGACACTCTTTCGCAGACACTCTCTCACAGACTCACAGACTCTCACAGACTCTCACAGACACTCTCTCACAGACACTCTCTCACAGACTCTCACAGACACTCTCTTCCAGACTCTCTCACAGACACTCTCTTCCAGACTCTCTCACAGACGCTCTCTCTAACAGATACTCTCACACTCTCACAGACACTCACAGACTCTCACAGACACTCTCACAGACACTCTCTCACAGACACTCTCACACAGACACTCTCTCACACTCTCTCACATACTCACAGACACTCCTACAGACTCTCACAGACACTCTCACAGACTCTCACAGACACTCTCTCACAGACTCACACTCTCTCACAGACTCTCACACACTCTTACAGACTCTCACAGACTCTTACAGAGTCTGTCACAGACACTCACAGACACTCTCTCACAGACACTCTCTCACAGACTCTCACAGACACTCTCTCACAGACTCTGGCACTCTCACAGACTCTCACAGACACTCTCACAGACTATCACAGACTCTCACAGACACTCTCTCAGACTCTCACAGACAATCTCAGACTCTCAGACTTTCACAGATACTCTCTCACAGATACTCTCTCAGACACTCTCTCTCAGACACTCTCTCTCAGACTCTCACAGACACTCTCTCACAGACTCTGGCACTCTCACAGACTCACACTCTCACAGACAGACTCTCTCAGACACTCTCTCTCAGACACTCTCTCTCAGACACTCTCTCACACTCTCTCTCAGACACTCACAGACACCCTCTCACAGACTCTCACAGACACTCTCTCACAGACTCTGGCACTCTCACAGACTCACACTCTCACAGACACTCTCACAGACAGACTCTCTCAGACACTCTCTCACAGACACTCACAGACTCTCACATATACTCTCACAGACTCTCTCACAGACACTCTCTCACAGACACTCTCTTCCAGACTCTCTCACAGACACTCTCTCACAGACACTCTCTCACAGACACTCTCTCACAGACACTCTCACACTCTCACAGACACTCACAGACTCTCACAGACACTCACAGACACTCTCTCACAGACACTCTCTCACACTCTCTCACATACTCTCACAGACACTCCTACAGTCTCTCAGACACTCTCACAGACTCTCACAGACACTCTCTCACAGACTCACACTCTCTCAGAGACTCTCACACACTCTTACAGACTGTCACAGACTCTTACAGAGTCTCAAAGACACTCTCACAGACTCTCACAGACACTCTCTCACAGACTATCACAGACTCTCACAGACACTCTCACAAACACTCACAGACTCTAACAGACACCAGGGGCGTAACATAGGCCCCCACAGCCCCCGTGGTGCTGGGGGCCCCCTCGCTCCAGGGGCCCCCTCACTCTCACAGACTCTGACACTCTCACAGACTCACAGACTCTCACAGACACTCTCACAGACTCTCACAGACACTCTCACAGACAGACTCTCGCAGACACTCTCTCGCAGACACTCTCTCACAGACTCTCACAGATACTCACAGACTCTCACAGATACTCTCTCATAGACTCTCACAGACACTCTCTCACACTCTCTCACACTCTCTCACAGACACTCACAGACACTCACAGACTCTCACAGACTCTCACAGACACTCTCACAGACTCACAGACACTCTCTCACACTCTCTCACAGACTCTCACAGACACTCACAGACCTTCTCACAGACCTTCTCACAGACCTTCTCACAGACACTCTCACAGACTCTCACAGACACTCTCTCACACTCTCTCACAGACACTCTCTCAGACTCACAGACACTCTCTCACACTCTCTCACAGACACTCACAGACCTTCTCACAGACACTCTCACAGACACTCTCACAGACTCTCACAGACACTCTCTCACAGACACTCTCTCACAGACACTCTCTCACACTCTCTCACAGACACTCTCTCTCACAGACACTCTCTCACACTCTCTCACACTCTCTCACAGACACTCACAGACACTCACAGACACTCACAGACACTCACAGACTTTCACAGACACTCTCACAGACACTCTCACAGACTCACAGAAACTCTCTCACACTCTCTCACAGACACTCTCTTACAGACTCTCACAGACACTCACAGACCTTCTCACAGACACTCTCACAGACACTCTCACAGACACTCACAGACACTCTCTCATAGACACTCTCTCACAGACACTCTCTCACAGACACTCTCACAGACACTCTCTCACAGACACTCTCTCACAGACACTCTCTCACAGACTTTTACAGACTCTCACAGACACTCTCACAGACTATCACAGACTCTCAGACACTCTCAGACTCTCACAGATACTCTCTCACAGACTCTCACAGACACTCTCTCACACTCTCTCACAGACTCACTGACACTCTCACAGACTCTCACAGACACTTTCACAGACTCACAGACTCTCACACACTCTTACAGACTCTTATAGAGTCTCACAGACACTCTCACAGACACTCTCTCACAGACTATCACAGATTCTCACGGACTCTCACAGACACTCTCACAAACACTCACAGACTCTCACAGACACCAGGGGCGTAACACAGGCCCCCGCAGCCCCCGCGGTGCTGGGGGCCCCTTGCTCCAGGGGCCCCCTCACTCTCACAGACTCTGACACTCTCACAGACTCACAGACTCTCACAGACACTCTCACAGACTCTCACAGACACTCTCACAGACAGACTCTCGCAGACACTCTCTCGCAGACACTCTCTCGCAGACACTCTCTCACACTCTCTCACAGACTCTCACAGACACTCTCTCACAGACTTTTACAGACTCTCACAGACACTCTCACAGACTATCACAGACTCTCACAGACACTCTCTCACAGACACTCTCTCACAGACTCTCACAGACTCTCACAGACACTCACAGACACTCTCTCACAGACACTCTCACAGACACTCTCTCACAGTCACTCTCTCACAGACACTCTCTCACAGACTTTTACAGACTCTCACAGACACTCTCACAGACTATCACAGACTCTCAGACACTCTCAGACTCTCACAGATACTCTCTCACAGACACTCTCTCACAGACACTATCTCACAGACTCTCACAGACACTCTCTCACACTCTCTCACAGACTCACAGACACTCTCACAGACTCTCACAGACACTTTCACAGACTCACAGACTCTCACACACTCTTACAGACTCTTATAGAGTCTCACAGACACTCTCACAGACTCTCACAGACACTCTCTCACAGACTATCACAGATTCTCACGGACTCTCACAGACACTCTCACAAACACTCACAGACTCTCACAGACACCAGGGGCATAACACAGGCCCCCGCAGCCCCCGCGGTGCTGGGGGCCCCCTCGCTCCAGGGGCCCCCTCACTCTCACAGACTCTGACACTCTCACAGACTCACAGACTCTCACAGACACTCTCACAGACTCTCACAGACACTCTCACAGACAGACTCTCGCAGACACTCTCTCGCAGACACTCTCTCGCAGACACTCTCTCGCAGACACTCTCTAACAGACTCTCACAGATACTCACAGACTCTCACAGATACTCTCTCACAGACTCTCACAGACACTCTCTCACACTCTCTCACAGACACTCTCTCTCACAGACACTCTCTCACACTCTCTCACAGACACTCACAGACACTCACAGACTCTCACAGACTCTCACAGACACTCTCACAGACTCACGGACACTCTCTCACACTCTCTCACAGACTCTCACAGACACTCACAGACCTTCTCACAGACCTTCTCACAGACCTTCTCACAGACACTCTCACAGACTCTCACAGACACTCTCTTACACTCTCTCACAGACACTCTCTCAGACTCACAGACACTCTCACACTCTCTCACAGACACTCACAGACCTTCTCACAGACACTCTCACAGACACTCTCACAGACTCTCACAGACACTCTCTCACAGACACTCTCTCACAGACACTCTCTCACACTCTCTCATAGACACTCTCTCTCACAGACACTCTCACACTCTCTCACACTCTCTCACAGACACTCACAGACACTCACAGACACTCACAGACACTCACAGACTCTCACAGACACTCTCACAGACACTCTCACAGACTCACAGAAACTCTCTCACACTCTCTCACAGACACTCTCTTACAGACTCTGACAGACACTCACAGACCATCTCATAGACACTCTCACAGACACTCTCACAGACTCTCACAGACACTCTCTCATAGACACTCTCTCACAGACACTCTCTCACAGACACTCTCTCACAGACACTCTCCCACAGACACTCTCACAGACTGTCTCACATACACTCTCACAGACACTCTCACAGACACTCTCACACTCTCTCACAGACACTCTCACACTCTCTCACAGACTCACAGACACTCTCACAGACTCTCACAGACACTCTCACAGACTCACAGACTCTCACACACTCTTACAGACTCTTATAGAGTCTCACAGACACTCTCACAGACTCTCACAGACACTCTCTCACAGACTATCACAGATTCTCACGGACTCTCACAGACACTCTCACAAACACTCACAGACTCTCACAGACACCAGGGGCGTAACACAGGCCCCCGCAGCCCCCGCGGTGCTGGGGGCCCCCTCGCTCCAGGGGCCCCCTCACTCTCACAGACTCTGACACTCTCACAGACTCACAGACTCTCACAGACACTCTCACAGACACTCTCACAGACAGACTCTCGCAGACACTCTCTCGCAGACACTCTCTCGCAGACACTCTCTCACAGATACTCACAGACTCTCACAGATACTCTCTCACAGACTCTCACAGACACTCTCTCACACTCTCTCACAGACACTCTCTCTCACAGACACTCTCTCACACTCTCTCACACTCTCTCACAGACACTCACAGACACTCACAGACTCTCACAGACTCTCACAGACACTCTCACAGACTCACAGACACTCTCTCACACTCTCTCACAGACTCTCACAGACACTCACAGACCTTCTCACAGACCTTCTCACAGACACTCTCACAGACTCTCACAGACACTCTCTCACACTCTCTCACAGACACTCTCTCAGACTCACAGACACTCTCACACTCTCTCACAGACACTCACAGACCTTCTCACAGACACTCTCACAGACACTCTCACAGACACTCTCTCACAGACACTCTCTCACAGACACTCTCTCACAGACACTCTCTCACAGACACTCTCTCACAGACACTCTCTCTCACAGACACTCTCTCACACTCTCTCACACTCTCTCGCAGACACTCACAGACACTCACAGACACTCACAGACTCTCACAGACTCTCTCACAGACACTCTCACAGACTCACAGAAACTCTCTCACACTCTCTCACAGACACTCTCTTACAGACTCTCACAGACACTCACAGACCTTCTCACAGACACAATCACAGACTCTCACAGACACTCTCTCATAGACGCTCTCTCACAGACACTCTCACAGACACTCTCACACTCTCTCACAGACACTCTCACACTCTCTCACAGACACTCTCACACTCTCAGACACTCTCACAGACTCTCACAGACACTCTTACACACTCACAGACACTCTCAGACTTGCACAGACACTCTCTCACAGACTCTCACACTCTCTCACAGACTCTCACAGACACTCTCTCAGACTCTCACAGACACTCTCTCAGACTCTCACAGATACTCTCTCAGACTCTCACAGACACTCTCTCACAGACACTCTCTCACAGACACTCTCTCACAGACACTCTCTCACAGACACTCTCTCACAGACACTCTCTCACACTCTCTCACAGACACTCTCTCACACTCTCTCACAGACACTCACAGACACTCACAGACACTCTCACAGACACTCACAGACACTCACAGACACTCTCTCACAGACACTCTCTCACAGACACTCACAGACACTCTCTCACAGACTCTCACAGACACTCTCTCACAGACTCACACTCTCACAGACACTCTCTCACAGACTCTCACAGACACTCTCTCACAGACTCACACTCTCACAGACACTCTCACAGACTCACACTCTCACAGACACTCTCTCACACAGACTCTCACAGACTCTCACATACACTCACAGACTCTCACATACACTCTCTCACAGACTCTCACAGACACTCTCTCACAGACTCTCTCACAGACACTCTCTCACAGACTCTCTCACAGACACTCTCTCACAGACACTCTCACCCTCACAGACACTCACAGACTCTCACAGACACTTTCACAGACTCTCACAGACACTCTCTCACACTCTCTCACATACTCTCACAGACACTCCTACAGACTCTCATAGACTCTCACAGACACTCTCTCAGACTCTCACAGACACTCTCAGACTCTCACAGACACTCTCACAGACACTCTCTCGCAGACACTCTCTCTCAGACACTCTCTCACAGACACTCACAGACACTCTCACAGACACTCTCTCACAGACTCTCACAGATACTCTCTCACAGACTGACACTCTCACAGGCTCACACTCACAGACACTCTCACAGACTCTCTCAGACACTCTTTCACAGACACTCTCTCATAGACTCTCTCAGACACTCTTTCGCAGACACTCTCTCACAGACTCACAGACTCTCACA
This sequence comes from Triturus cristatus, assembly GCF_964204655.1. NCBI lineage: Eukaryota > Metazoa > Chordata > Amphibia > Caudata > Salamandridae > Triturus > Triturus cristatus. The sequence goes on along the minus strand of NC_140579.1, from coordinate 1,176,705,127 downwards.
GACTCTCACAGACACTCTTTCGCAGACACTCTCCCACAGACTCTCTTAGACACTCTTTCGCAGACACTCTCTCACAGACTCACAGACTCTCACAGACTCTCACAGACACTCTCTCACAGACTCTCTCACAGACACTCTCTCACAGACTCTCACAGACACTCTCTTCCAGACTCTCTCACAGACACTCTCTTCCAGACACTCTCACAGACACTCTCTCACAGACACTCTCCCACAGACACTCTCTCACACTCTCTCACATACTCACAGACACTCCTACAGACTCTCACAGACACTCTCAGAGACTCTCACAGACACTCTCACAGACACTCTCACAGACACTCTCTCACAGACACTCTCTCACAGACACTGTCTCACAGACTCTCACAGACACTCTCTCACTCTCTCACAGACACTCACAGAGTCTCTCACAGAGTCTCTCACAGACACTCTCTCACACTCTCTCACAGACTCTCACAGACACTCTCTTACAGACTCTCACAGACACTCTCACAGACTATCACTGACACTCTCACAGACTTTTACAGACTCTCACAGACACTCTCACAGACACTATCACAGACACTATCACAGACTCTCTCAGACTCTCACAGACACTCTCTCACAGACACTCTCTCACAGACACTCTCTCACAGACTCTCACAGACTCTCTCACAGACTCTCTCCCACAGACACTCTCACAGACTCTCTCACAGACTCTCTCACAGACTGTCTCACATACACTCTCACAGACAATCGCTCGCAGACTCTCTCACAGACACTCTCACACTCTCTCACAGACACTCACAGACTCTCAGACACTCTCTCACAGACTCTCACAGACACTCTCTTACACATTCACAGACACTCTCACAGACTCGCACAGACACTCTCTCACAGACACTCTCACAGACTCGCACAGACACTCTCTCACAGACTCTCCCACTCTCTCACAGACTCTCACAGACACTCTCACAGACTATCACAGACTCTCACAGACTCTCTCAGACTCTCACAGACTCTCACAGACACTCTCAGACTTTCACAGATACTCTCTCACAGACACTCTCTCAGACACTCTCTCTCAGACACTCTCTCTCAGACACTCTCTCTCAGACACTCTCTCACTCTCTCACAGACACTCTCTCACAGACACTCTCTCACAGACTCTCACAGACACTCTCTCACAGACTCTGGCACTCTCACAGACTCTCACAGACACTCTCACAGACTATCACAGACTCTCACAGACACTCTCTCAGACTCTCACAGACAATCTCAGACTCTCAGACTTTCACAGATACTCTCTCACAGATACTCTCTCAGACACTCTCTCTCAGACACTCTCTCTCAGACACTCTCTCTCAGACTCTCACAGACACTCTCTCACAGACTCTGGCACTCTCACAGACTCACACTCTCACAGACAGACTCTCTCAGACACTCTCTCTCAGACACTCTCTCTCAGACACTCTCTCACACTCTCTCTCAGACACTCATAGACACTCTCTCACAGACTCTCACAGACACTCTCTCACAGACTCTGGCACTCTCACAGACTCACACTCTCACAGACACTCTCACAGACAGACTCTCTCAGACACTCTCTCACAGACACTCACAGACTCTCACATACACTCTCACAGACTCTCTCACAGACACTCTCTCACAGACACTCTCTCACAGACACTCTCTCACAGACACTCTCTCACAGACACTCTCTCACAGACACTCTCTCACAGACACTCTCACACTCTCACAGACACTCACAGACTCTCACAGACACTCACAGACACTCTCTCACAGACACTCTCTCACACTCTCTCACATACTCTCACAGACACTCCTACAGTCTCTCAGACACTCTCACAGACTCTCACAGACACTCTCTCACAGACTCACACTCTCTCAGAGACTCTCACACACTCTTACAGACTGTCACAGACTCTTACAGAGTCTCAAAGACACTCTCACAGACTCTCACAGACACTCTCTCACAGACTATCACAGACTCTCACAGACACTCTCACAAACACTCACAGACTCTAAAAGACACCAAGGGCGTAACATAGGCCCCCACAGCCCCCGTGGTGCTGGGGGCCCCCTCGCTCCAGGGGCCCCCTCACTCTCACAGACTCTGACACTCTCACAGACTCACAGACTCTCACAGACAGACTCTCGCAGACACTCTCTCACAGACAGACTCTCACAGACACTCTCTCACACTCTCTCACAGACACTCTCTCACAGTCTCTCACAGACACTCTCAGACACTCTCTCACACTCTCACTGACTCTCACAGACTCTCACAGACTCTCACAGACACTCTCACAGACTCTCACAGACACTCTCACAGACTCTCACAGACACTCTCTCACAGACTTTTACATACTCTCACAGACACTCTCACAGACACTCTCACAGACTATCACAGACTCTCTCAGACTCTCACAGACACTCAGACTCTCACAGACACTCTCTCTCAGACACTCTCTCTCAGACACTCTCTCACACTCTCTCACAGACTCTCACAGACACTCTCTCACAGACTTTTACAGACTCTCACAGACACTCTCACAGACTATCACAGACTCTCACAGACACTCTCTCACAGACACTCTCTCACAGACTCTCACAGACTCTCACAGACACTCACAGACACTCTCTCACAGACACTCTCACAGACACTCTCTCACAGTCACTCTCTCACAGACACTCTCTCACAGACTTTTACAGACTCTCACAGACACTCTCACAGACTATCACAGACTCTCAGACACTCTCAGACTCTCACAGATACTCTCTCACAGACACTCTCTCACAGACACTATCTCACAGACTCTCACAGACACTCTCTCACACTCTCTCACAGACTCACAGACACTCTCACAGACTCTCACAGACACTTTCACAGACTCACAGACTCTCACACACTCTTACAGACTCTTATAGAGTCTCACAGACACTCTCACAGACTCTCACAGACACTCTCTCACAGACTATCACAGATTCTCACGGACTCTCACAGACACTCTCACAAACACTCACAGACTCTCACAGACACCAGGGGCATAACACAGGCCCCCGCAGCCCCCGCGGTGCTGGGGGCCCCCTCGCTCCAGGGGCCCCCTCACTCTCACAGACTCTGACACTCTCACAGACTCACAGACTCTCACAGACACTCTCACAGACTCTCACAGACACTCTCACAGACAGACTCTCGCAGACACTCTCTCGCAGACACTCTCTCGCAGACACTCTCTCGCAGACACTCTCTAACAGACTCTCACAGATACTCACAGACTCTCACAGATACTCTCTCACAGACTCTCACAGACACTCTCTCACACTCTCTCACAGACACTCTCTCTCACAGACACTCTCTCACACTCTCTCACAGACACTCACAGACACTCACAGACACTCACAGACTCTCACAGACTCTCACAGACACTCTCACAGACTCACGGACACTCTCTCACACTCTCTCACAGACTCTCACAGACACTCACAGACCTTCTCACAGACCTTCTCACAGACCTTCTCACAGACACTCTCACAGACTCTCACAGACACTCTCTTACACTCTCTCACAGACACTCTCTCAGACTCACAGACACTCTCACACTCTCTCACAGACACTCACAGACCTTCTCACAGACACTCTCACAGACACTCTCACAGACTCTCACAGACACTCTCTCACAGACACTCTCTCACAGACACTCTCTTACACTCTCACAGACTCACAGACTCTCACAGACACTCTCTCACACTCTCTCACAGACTCTCACAGACACTCTCTTACAGGCTCTCACAGACACTCTCACAGACTATCACAGACACTCTCACAGACTTTTACAGACTCTCACAGACACTCTCACAGACACTCTCACAGACACTATCACAGACTCTCACAGACACTCTCAGACTCTCACAGACACTCTCTCACAGACACTCTCTCACAGACTCTCTCACAGACACTCTCTCACAGACTCTCTCACAGACTCTCACAGACTCTCTCACAGACTCTCTCCCACAGACACTCTCACAGACTCTCTCACAGACTCTCTCACAGACTGTCTCACATACACTCTCACAGACAATCGCTCGCAGACTCTCTCAGAGACACTCTCATACTCTCTCACAGACACTCACAGACTCTCAGACACTCTCTCACAGACTCTCACAGACACTCTCTTACACACTCACAGATACTCTCACAGACTCGCACAGACACTCTCTCACAGACACTCTCACAGACTCGCACAGACACTCTCTCACAGACACTCTCTCACAGACTCTCCCACTCTCTCACAGACTCTCACAGACACTCTAACAGACTATCACAGACTCTCACAGACTCTCTCAGACTCTCACAGACTCTCACAGACACTCTCAGACTTTCACAGATACTCTCTCACAGACACTCTCTCAGACACTCTCTCTCAGACACTCTCTCTCAGACACTCTCTCTCAGACACTCTCTCTCACTCTCTCACAGACACTCACAGACACTCTCTCACAGACACTCTCTCACAGACACTCTCTCACAGACTCTGGCACTCTCACAGACTCTCACAGACACTCTCACAGACTCTCTCAGACTCTCACAGACACTCAGACTCTCACAGACACTCTCTCTCAGACACTCTCTCTCAGACACTCTCTCACACTCTCTCACAGACTCTCACAGACACTCTCTCACAGACTTTTACAGACTCTCACAGACACTCTCACAGACTATCACAGACTCTCACAGACACTCTCTCACAGACACTCTCTCACAGACTCTCACAGACACTCACAGACACTCTCTCACAGACACTCTCACAGACACTCTCTCACAGACACTCTCTCACAGACACTCTCTCACAGACTTTTACAGACTCTCACAGACACTCTCACAGACTATCACAGACTCTCAGACACTCTCAGACTCTCACAGATACTCTCTCACAGACTCTCACAGACACTCTCTCACACTCTCTCACAGACTCACAGACACTCTCACAGACTCTCACAGACACTTTCACAGACTCACAGACTCTCACACACTCTTACAGACTCTTATAGAGTCTCACAGACACTCTCACAGACTCTCACAGACACTCTCTCACAGACTATCACAGATTCTCACGGACTCTCACAGACACTCTCACAAACACTCACAGACTCTCACAGACACCAGGGGCGTAACACAGGCCCCCGCAGCCCCCGCGGTGCTGGGGGCCCCCTCGCTCCAGGGGACCCCTCACTCTCACAGACTCTGACACTCTCACAGACTCACAGACTCTCACAGACACTCTCACAGACTCTCACAGACACTCTCACAGACAGACTCTCGCAGACACTCTCTCGCAGACACTCTCTCGCAGACACTCTCTCACAGACTCTCACAGATACTCACAGACTCTCACAGATACTCTCTCACAGACTCTCACAGACACTCTCTCACACTCTCTCACAGACACTCTCTCTCACAGACACTCTCTCACACTCTCTCACAGACTCTCACAGACACTCACAGACTCTCACAGACTCTCACAGACACTCTCACAGACTCACAGACACTCTCTCACACTCTCTCACAGACTCTCACAGACACTCACAGACCTTCTCACAGACCTTCTCACAGACACTCTCACAGACTCTCACAGACACTCTCTCACACTCTCTCACAGACACTCTCTCAGACTCACAGACACTCTCACACTCTCTCACAGACACTCACAGACCTTCTCACAGACACTCTCACAGACACTCTCACAGACTCTCACAGACACTCTCTCACAGACACTCTCTCACAGACACTCTCTCACAGACACTCTCTCACACTCTCTCACAGACACTCTCTCTCACAGACACTCTCTCACACTCTCTCACACTCTCTCACAGACACTCACAGACACTCACAGACACTCACAGACACTCACAGACTCTCACAGACACTCTCACAGACACTCTCACAGACTCACAGAAACTCTCTCACACTCTCTCACAGACACTCTCTTACAGACTCTCACAGACACTCACAGACCTTCTCACAGACACTCTCACAGACACTCTCACAGACTCTCACAGACACTCTCTCATAGACACTCTCTCACAGACACTCTCTCACAGACACTCTCACAGACACTCTCTCACAGACACTCTCTCACAGACACTCTCTCACAGACTTTTACAGACTCTCACAGACACTCTCACAGACTATCACAGACTCTCAGACACTCTCAGACTCTCACAGATACTCTCTCACAGACTCTCACAGACACTCTCTCACACTCTCTCACAGACTCACTGACACTCTCACAGACTCTCACAGACACTTTCACAGACTCACAGACTCTCACACACTCTTACAGACTCTTATAGAGTCTCACAGACACTCTCACAGACTCTCACAGACACTCTCTCACAGACTATCACAGATTCTTACGGACTCTCACAGACACTCTCACAAACACTCACAGACTCTCACAGACACCAGGGGCGTAACACAGGCCCCCGCAGCCCCCGCGGTGCTGGGGGCCCCCTCGCTCCAGGGGCCCCCTCACTCTCACAGACTCTGACACTCTCACAGACTCACAGACTCTCACAGACACTCTCACAGACTCTCACAGACACTCTCACAGACAGACTCTCGCAGACACTCTCTCGCAGACACTCTCTCACAGACTCTCACAGATACTCACAGACTCTCACAGATACTCTCTCACAGACTCTCACAGACACTCTCCCACACTCTCTCACAGACACTCTCTCTCACAGACACTCTCTCACACTCTCTCACACTCTCTCACAGACACTCACAGACACTCACAGACTCTCACATACTCTCACAGACACTCTCACAGACTCACAGACACTCTCTCACACTCTCTCACAGACTCTCACAGACACTCACAGACCTTCTCACAGACCTTCTCACAGACCTTCTCACAGACACTCTCACAGACTCTCACAGACTCTCTCTCACACTCTCTCACAGACACTCTCTCAGACTCACAGACACTCTCACACTCTCTCACAGACACTCACAGACCTTCTCATAGACACTCTCACAGACACTCTCACAGACTCTCACAGACACTCTCTCACAGACACTCTCTCACAGACACTCTCTCACACTCTCTCACAGACACTCTCTCTCACAGACACTCTCTCACACTCTCTCACACTCTCTCACAGACACTCACAGACACTCACAGACACTCACAGACACTCACAGACTCTCACAGACACTCTCACAGACTCACAGAAACTCTCTCACACTCTCTCACAGACACTCTCTTACAGACTCTCACAGACACTCACAGACCTTCTCACAGACACTCTCACAGACACTCTCACAGACTCTCACAGACACTCTCTCATAGACACTCTCTCACAGACACTCTCTCACAGACACTCTCTCACAGACACTCTCTCACAGACACTCTCACAGACTGTCTCACATACACTCTCACAGACACTCTCACAGACACTCTCACACTCTCTCACAGACACTCTCACACTCTCTCACAGACACTCTCACACTCTCAGACACTCTCACAGACTCTCACAGACACTCTTACACACTCACAGACACTCTCAGACTTGCACAGACACTCTCTCACAGACTCTCACACTCTCTCACAGACTCTCACAGACACTCTCTCAGACTCTCACAGACACTCTTTCAGACTCTCACAGACACTTTCTCAGACTCTCACAGACACTCTCTCACAGACACTCTCTCACAGACACTCCCTCACAGACACTCTCTCACAGACACTCTCTCACACTCTCTCACAGACACTCACAGACACTCACAGACACTCTCACAGACACTCACAGACACTCTCACAGACACAGACACTCACAGACACTCACAGACACTCACAGACACTCTCTCACAGACACTCTCTCACAGACACTCACAGACACTCTCTCACAGACTCTCACAGACACTCTCTCACAGACTCACACTCTCACAGACACTCTCTCACAGACTCTCACAGATACTCTCTCACAGACTCACACTCTCACAGACACTCTCACAGACTCACACTCTCACAGACACTCTCTCACAGACTCTCACAGACTCTCACATACACTCACAGACTCTCACATACACTCTCTCACAGACTCTCACAGACACTCTCTCACAGACTCTCTCACAGACACTCTCTCACAGACTCTCTCACAGACACTCTCTCACAGACACTCTCACACTCACAGCCACTCACAGACTCTCACAGACACTTTCACATACTCTCACAGACACTCTCACACTCTCTCACATACTCTCACAGACACTCCTACAGACTCTCATAGACTCTCACAGACACTCTCTCAGACTCTCACAGACACTCTCAGACTCTCACAGACACTCTCACAGACACTCTCTCGCAGACACTCTCTCTTAGACACTCTCTCACAGACACTCACAGACACTCTCACAGACACTCTCTCACAGACTCTCACAGACACTCTCTCACAGACTGACACTCTCACAGGCTCACACTCTCACAGACACTCTCACAGACAGACTCTCTCAGACACTCTTTCGCAGACATTCTCTCACAGACTCTCTCAGACACTCTTTCGCAGACACTCTCTCACAGACTCACAGACTCTCACAGACTCTCACAGACACTCTTTCGCAGACACTCTCTCACAGACTCTCTCAGACACTCTTTCGCAGACACTCTCTCACAGACTCACAGACTCTCACAGACTCTCACAGACACTCTCTCACAGACACTCTCTCACAGACTCTCACAGACACTCTCTTCCAGACTCTCTCACAGACACTCTCTTCCAGACTCTCTCACAGACGCTCTCTCTAACAGATACTCTCACACTCTCACAGACACTCACAGACTCTCACAGACACTCTCACAGACACTCTCTCACAGACACTCTCACACAGACACTCTCTCACACTCTCTCACATACTCACAGACACTCCTACAGACTCTCACAGACACTCTCACAGACTCTCACAGACACTCTCTCACAGACTCACACTCTCTCACAGACTCTCACACACTCTTACAGACTCTCACAGACTCTTACAGAGTCTGTCACAGACACTCACAGACACTCTCTCACAGACACTCTCTCACAGACTCTCACAGACACTCTCTCACAGACTCTGGCACTCTCACAGACTCTCACAGACACTCTCACAGACTATCACAGACTCTCACAGACACTCTCTCAGACTCTCACAGACAATCTCAGACTCTCAGACTTTCACAGATACTCTCTCACAGATACTCTCTCAGACACTCTCTCTCAGACACTCTCTCTCAGACTCTCACAGACACTCTCTCACAGACTCTGGCACTCTCACAGACTCACACTCTCACAGACAGACTCTCTCAGACACTCTCTCTCAGACACTCTCTCTCAGACACTCTCTCACACTCTCTCTCAGACACTCACAGACACCCTCTCACAGACTCTCACAGACACTCTCTCACAGACTCTGGCACTCTCACAGACTCACACTCTCACAGACACTCTCACAGACAGACTCTCTCAGACACTCTCTCACAGACACTCACAGACTCTCACATATACTCTCACAGACTCTCTCACAGACACTCTCTCACAGACACTCTCTTCCAGACTCTCTCACAGACACTCTCTCACAGACACTCTCTCACAGACACTCTCTCACAGACACTCTCACACTCTCACAGACACTCACAGACTCTCACAGACACTCACAGACACTCTCTCACAGACACTCTCTCACACTCTCTCACATACTCTCACAGACACTCCTACAGTCTCTCAGACACTCTCACAGACTCTCACAGACACTCTCTCACAGACTCACACTCTCTCAGAGACTCTCACACACTCTTACAGACTGTCACAGACTCTTACAGAGTCTCAAAGACACTCTCACAGACTCTCACAGACACTCTCTCACAGACTATCACAGACTCTCACAGACACTCTCACAAACACTCACAGACTCTAACAGACACCAGGGGCGTAACATAGGCCCCCACAGCCCCCGTGGTGCTGGGGGCCCCCTCGCTCCAGGGGCCCCCTCACTCTCACAGACTCTGACACTCTCACAGACTCACAGACTCTCACAGACACTCTCACAGACTCTCACAGACACTCTCACAGACAGACTCTCGCAGACACTCTCTCGCAGACACTCTCTCACAGACTCTCACAGATACTCACAGACTCTCACAGATACTCTCTCATAGACTCTCACAGACACTCTCTCACACTCTCTCACACTCTCTCACAGACACTCACAGACACTCACAGACTCTCACAGACTCTCACAGACACTCTCACAGACTCACAGACACTCTCTCACACTCTCTCACAGACTCTCACAGACACTCACAGACCTTCTCACAGACCTTCTCACAGACCTTCTCACAGACACTCTCACAGACTCTCACAGACACTCTCTCACACTCTCTCACAGACACTCTCTCAGACTCACAGACACTCTCTCACACTCTCTCACAGACACTCACAGACCTTCTCACAGACACTCTCACAGACACTCTCACAGACTCTCACAGACACTCTCTCACAGACACTCTCTCACAGACACTCTCTCACACTCTCTCACAGACACTCTCTCTCACAGACACTCTCTCACACTCTCTCACACTCTCTCACAGACACTCACAGACACTCACAGACACTCACAGACTTTCACAGACACTCTCACAGACACTCTCACAGACTCACAGAAACTCTCTCACACTCTCTCACAGACACTCTCTTACAGACTCTCACAGACACTCACAGACCTTCTCACAGACACTCTCACAGACACTCTCACAGACACTCACAGACACTCTCTCATAGACACTCTCTCACAGACACTCTCTCACAGACACTCTCACAGACACTCTCTCACAGACACTCTCTCACAGACACTCTCTCACAGACTTTTACAGACTCTCACAGACACTCTCACAGACTATCACAGACTCTCAGACACTCTCAGACTCTCACAGATACTCTCTCACAGACTCTCACAGACACTCTCTCACACTCTCTCACAGACTCACTGACACTCTCACAGACTCTCACAGACACTTTCACAGACTCACAGACTCTCACACACTCTTACAGACTCTTATAGAGTCTCACAGACACTCTCACAGACACTCTCTCACAGACTATCACAGATTCTCACGGACTCTCACAGACACTCTCACAAACACTCACAGACTCTCACAGACACCAGGGGCGTAACACAGGCCCCCGCAGCCCCCGCGGTGCTGGGGGCCCCTTGCTCCAGGGGCCCCCTCACTCTCACAGACTCTGACACTCTCACAGACTCACAGACTCTCACAGACACTCTCACAGACTCTCACAGACACTCTCACAGACAGACTCTCGCAGACACTCTCTCGCAGACACTCTCTCGCAGACACTCTCTCACACTCTCTCACAGACTCTCACAGACACTCTCTCACAGACTTTTACAGACTCTCACAGACACTCTCACAGACTATCACAGACTCTCACAGACACTCTCTCACAGACACTCTCTCACAGACTCTCACAGACTCTCACAGACACTCACAGACACTCTCTCACAGACACTCTCACAGACACTCTCTCACAGTCACTCTCTCACAGACACTCTCTCACAGACTTTTACAGACTCTCACAGACACTCTCACAGACTATCACAGACTCTCAGACACTCTCAGACTCTCACAGATACTCTCTCACAGACACTCTCTCACAGACACTATCTCACAGACTCTCACAGACACTCTCTCACACTCTCTCACAGACTCACAGACACTCTCACAGACTCTCACAGACACTTTCACAGACTCACAGACTCTCACACACTCTTACAGACTCTTATAGAGTCTCACAGACACTCTCACAGACTCTCACAGACACTCTCTCACAGACTATCACAGATTCTCACGGACTCTCACAGACACTCTCACAAACACTCACAGACTCTCACAGACACCAGGGGCATAACACAGGCCCCCGCAGCCCCCGCGGTGCTGGGGGCCCCCTCGCTCCAGGGGCCCCCTCACTCTCACAGACTCTGACACTCTCACAGACTCACAGACTCTCACAGACACTCTCACAGACTCTCACAGACACTCTCACAGACAGACTCTCGCAGACACTCTCTCGCAGACACTCTCTCGCAGACACTCTCTCGCAGACACTCTCTAACAGACTCTCACAGATACTCACAGACTCTCACAGATACTCTCTCACAGACTCTCACAGACACTCTCTCACACTCTCTCACAGACACTCTCTCTCACAGACACTCTCTCACACTCTCTCACAGACACTCACAGACACTCACAGACTCTCACAGACTCTCACAGACACTCTCACAGACTCACGGACACTCTCTCACACTCTCTCACAGACTCTCACAGACACTCACAGACCTTCTCACAGACCTTCTCACAGACCTTCTCACAGACACTCTCACAGACTCTCACAGACACTCTCTTACACTCTCTCACAGACACTCTCTCAGACTCACAGACACTCTCACACTCTCTCACAGACACTCACAGACCTTCTCACAGACACTCTCACAGACACTCTCACAGACTCTCACAGACACTCTCTCACAGACACTCTCTCACAGACACTCTCTCACACTCTCTCATAGACACTCTCTCTCACAGACACTCTCACACTCTCTCACACTCTCTCACAGACACTCACAGACACTCACAGACACTCACAGACACTCACAGACTCTCACAGACACTCTCACAGACACTCTCACAGACTCACAGAAACTCTCTCACACTCTCTCACAGACACTCTCTTACAGACTCTGACAGACACTCACAGACCATCTCATAGACACTCTCACAGACACTCTCACAGACTCTCACAGACACTCTCTCATAGACACTCTCTCACAGACACTCTCTCACAGACACTCTCTCACAGACACTCTCCCACAGACACTCTCACAGACTGTCTCACATACACTCTCACAGACACTCTCACAGACACTCTCACACTCTCTCACAGACACTCTCACACTCTCTCACAGACTCACAGACACTCTCACAGACTCTCACAGACACTCTCACAGACTCACAGACTCTCACACACTCTTACAGACTCTTATAGAGTCTCACAGACACTCTCACAGACTCTCACAGACACTCTCTCACAGACTATCACAGATTCTCACGGACTCTCACAGACACTCTCACAAACACTCACAGACTCTCACAGACACCAGGGGCGTAACACAGGCCCCCGCAGCCCCCGCGGTGCTGGGGGCCCCCTCGCTCCAGGGGCCCCCTCACTCTCACAGACTCTGACACTCTCACAGACTCACAGACTCTCACAGACACTCTCACAGACACTCTCACAGACAGACTCTCGCAGACACTCTCTCGCAGACACTCTCTCGCAGACACTCTCTCACAGATACTCACAGACTCTCACAGATACTCTCTCACAGACTCTCACAGACACTCTCTCACACTCTCTCACAGACACTCTCTCTCACAGACACTCTCTCACACTCTCTCACACTCTCTCACAGACACTCACAGACACTCACAGACTCTCACAGACTCTCACAGACACTCTCACAGACTCACAGACACTCTCTCACACTCTCTCACAGACTCTCACAGACACTCACAGACCTTCTCACAGACCTTCTCACAGACACTCTCACAGACTCTCACAGACACTCTCTCACACTCTCTCACAGACACTCTCTCAGACTCACAGACACTCTCACACTCTCTCACAGACACTCACAGACCTTCTCACAGACACTCTCACAGACACTCTCACAGACACTCTCTCACAGACACTCTCTCACAGACACTCTCTCACAGACACTCTCTCACAGACACTCTCTCACAGACACTCTCTCTCACAGACACTCTCTCACACTCTCTCACACTCTCTCGCAGACACTCACAGACACTCACAGACACTCACAGACTCTCACAGACTCTCTCACAGACACTCTCACAGACTCACAGAAACTCTCTCACACTCTCTCACAGACACTCTCTTACAGACTCTCACAGACACTCACAGACCTTCTCACAGACACAATCACAGACTCTCACAGACACTCTCTCATAGACGCTCTCTCACAGACACTCTCACAGACACTCTCACACTCTCTCACAGACACTCTCACACTCTCTCACAGACACTCTCACACTCTCAGACACTCTCACAGACTCTCACAGACACTCTTACACACTCACAGACACTCTCAGACTTGCACAGACACTCTCTCACAGACTCTCACACTCTCTCACAGACTCTCACAGACACTCTCTCAGACTCTCACAGACACTCTCTCAGACTCTCACAGATACTCTCTCAGACTCTCACAGACACTCTCTCACAGACACTCTCTCACAGACACTCTCTCACAGACACTCTCTCACAGACACTCTCTCACAGACACTCTCTCACACTCTCTCACAGACACTCTCTCACACTCTCTCACAGACACTCACAGACACTCACAGACACTCTCACAGACACTCACAGACACTCACAGACACTCTCTCACAGACACTCTCTCACAGACACTCACAGACACTCTCTCACAGACTCTCACAGACACTCTCTCACAGACTCACACTCTCACAGACACTCTCTCACAGACTCTCACAGACACTCTCTCACAGACTCACACTCTCACAGACACTCTCACAGACTCACACTCTCACAGACACTCTCTCACACAGACTCTCACAGACTCTCACATACACTCACAGACTCTCACATACACTCTCTCACAGACTCTCACAGACACTCTCTCACAGACTCTCTCACAGACACTCTCTCACAGACTCTCTCACAGACACTCTCTCACAGACACTCTCACCCTCACAGACACTCACAGACTCTCACAGACACTTTCACAGACTCTCACAGACACTCTCTCACACTCTCTCACATACTCTCACAGACACTCCTACAGACTCTCATAGACTCTCACAGACACTCTCTCAGACTCTCACAGACACTCTCAGACTCTCACAGACACTCTCACAGACACTCTCTCGCAGACACTCTCTCTCAGACACTCTCTCACAGACACTCACAGACACTCTCACAGACACTCTCTCACAGACTCTCACAGATACTCTCTCACAGACTGACACTCTCACAGGCTCACACTCACAGACACTCTCACAGACTCTCTCAGACACTCTTTCACAGACACTCTCTCATAGACTCTCTCAGACACTCTTTCGCAGACACTCTCTCACAGACTCACAGACTCTCACAGACTCTCACAGACACTCTTTCGCAGACACTCTCCCACAGACTCTCTTAGACACTCTTTCGCAGACACTCTCTCACAGACTCACAGACTCTCACAGACTCTCACAGACACTCTCTCACAGACTCTCTCACAGACACTCTCTCACAGACTCTCACAGACACTCTCTTCCAGACTCTCTCACAGACACTCTCTTCCAGACACTCTCACAGACACTCTCTCACAGACACTCTCCCACAGACACTCTCTCACACTCTCTCACATACTCACAGACACTCCTACAGACTCTCACAGACACTCTCAGAGACTCTCACAGACACTCTCACAGACACTCTCACAGACACTCTCTCACAGACACTCTCTCACAGACACTGTCTCACAGACTCTCACAGACACTCTCTCACTCTCTCACAGACACTCACAGAGTCTCTCACAGAGTCTCTCACAGACACTCTCTCACACTCTCTCACAGACTCTCACAGACACTCTCTTACAGACTCTCACAGACACTCTCACAGACTATCACTGACACTCTCACAGACTTTTACAGACTCTCACAGACACTCTCACAGACACTATCACAGACACTATCACAGACTCTCTCAGACTCTCACAGACACTCTCTCACAGACACTCTCTCACAGACACTCTCTCACAGACTCTCACAGACTCTCTCACAGACTCTCTCCCACAGACACTCTCACAGACTCTCTCACAGACTCTCTCACAGACTGTCTCACATACACTCTCACAGACAATCGCTCGCAGACTCTCTCACAGACACTCTCACACTCTCTCACAGACACTCACAGACTCTCAGACACTCTCTCACAGACTCTCACAGACACTCTCTTACACATTCACAGACACTCTCACAGACTCGCACAGACACTCTCTCACAGACACTCTCACAGACTCGCACAGACACTCTCTCACAGACTCTCCCACTCTCTCACAGACTCTCACAGACACTCTCACAGACTATCACAGACTCTCACAGACTCTCTCAGACTCTCACAGACTCTCACAGACACTCTCAGACTTTCACAGATACTCTCTCACAGACACTCTCTCAGACACTCTCTCTCAGACACTCTCTCTCAGACACTCTCTCTCAGACACTCTCTCACTCTCTCACAGACACTCTCTCACAGACACTCTCTCACAGACTCTCACAGACACTCTCTCACAGACTCTGGCACTCTCACAGACTCTCACAGACACTCTCACAGACTATCACAGACTCTCACAGACACTCTCTCAGACTCTCACAGACAATCTCAGACTCTCAGACTTTCACAGATACTCTCTCACAGATACTCTCTCAGACACTCTCTCTCAGACACTCTCTCTCAGACACTCTCTCTCAGACTCTCACAGACACTCTCTCACAGACTCTGGCACTCTCACAGACTCACACTCTCACAGACAGACTCTCTCAGACACTCTCTCTCAGACACTCTCTCTCAGACACTCTCTCACACTCTCTCTCAGACACTCATAGACACTCTCTCACAGACTCTCACAGACACTCTCTCACAGACTCTGGCACTCTCACAGACTCACACTCTCACAGACACTCTCACAGACAGACTCTCTCAGACACTCTCTCACAGACACTCACAGACTCTCACATACACTCTCACAGACTCTCTCACAGACACTCTCTCACAGACACTCTCTCACAGACACTCTCTCACAGACACTCTCTCACAGACACTCTCTCACAGACACTCTCTCACAGACACTCTCACACTCTCACAGACACTCACAGACTCTCACAGACACTCACAGACACTCTCTCACAGACACTCTCTCACACTCTCTCACATACTCTCACAGACACTCCTACAGTCTCTCAGACACTCTCACAGACTCTCACAGACACTCTCTCACAGACTCACACTCTCTCAGAGACTCTCACACACTCTTACAGACTGTCACAGACTCTTACAGAGTCTCAAAGACACTCTCACAGACTCTCACAGACACTCTCTCACAGACTATCACAGACTCTCACAGACACTCTCACAAACACTCACAGACTCTAAAAGACACCAAGGGCGTAACATAGGCCCCCACAGCCCCCGTGGTGCTGGGGGCCCCCTCGCTCCAGGGGCCCCCTCACTCTCACAGACTCTGACACTCTCACAGACTCACAGACTCTCACAGACAGACTCTCGCAGACACTCTCTCACAGACAGACTCTCACAGACACTCTCTCACACTCTCTCACAGACACTCTCTCACAGTCTCTCACAGACACTCTCAGACACTCTCTCACACTCTCACTGACTCTCACAGACTCTCACAGACTCTCACAGACACTCTCACAGACTCTCACAGACACTCTCACAGACTCTCACAGACACTCTCTCACAGACTTTTACATACTCTCACAGACACTCTCACAGACACTCTCACAGACTATCACAGACTCTCTCAGACTCTCACAGACACTCAGACTCTCACAGACACTCTCTCTCAGACACTCTCTCTCAGACACTCTCTCACACTCTCTCACAGACTCTCACAGACACTCTCTCACAGACTTTTACAGACTCTCACAGACACTCTCACAGACTATCACAGACTCTCACAGACACTCTCTCACAGACACTCTCTCACAGACTCTCACAGACTCTCACAGACACTCACAGACACTCTCTCACAGACACTCTCACAGACACTCTCTCACAGTCACTCTCTCACAGACACTCTCTCACAGACTTTTACAGACTCTCACAGACACTCTCACAGACTATCACAGACTCTCAGACACTCTCAGACTCTCACAGATACTCTCTCACAGACACTCTCTCACAGACACTATCTCACAGACTCTCACAGACACTCTCTCACACTCTCTCACAGACTCACAGACACTCTCACAGACTCTCACAGACACTTTCACAGACTCACAGACTCTCACACACTCTTACAGACTCTTATAGAGTCTCACAGACACTCTCACAGACTCTCACAGACACTCTCTCACAGACTATCACAGATTCTCACGGACTCTCACAGACACTCTCACAAACACTCACAGACTCTCACAGACACCAGGGGCATAACACAGGCCCCCGCAGCCCCCGCGGTGCTGGGGGCCCCCTCGCTCCAGGGGCCCCCTCACTCTCACAGACTCTGACACTCTCACAGACTCACAGACTCTCACAGACACTCTCACAGACTCTCACAGACACTCTCACAGACAGACTCTCGCAGACACTCTCTCGCAGACACTCTCTCGCAGACACTCTCTCGCAGACACTCTCTAACAGACTCTCACAGATACTCACAGACTCTCACAGATACTCTCTCACAGACTCTCACAGACACTCTCTCACACTCTCTCACAGACACTCTCTCTCACAGACACTCTCTCACACTCTCTCACAGACACTCACAGACACTCACAGACACTCACAGACTCTCACAGACTCTCACAGACACTCTCACAGACTCACGGACACTCTCTCACACTCTCTCACAGACTCTCACAGACACTCACAGACCTTCTCACAGACCTTCTCACAGACCTTCTCACAGACACTCTCACAGACTCTCACAGACACTCTCTTACACTCTCTCACAGACACTCTCTCAGACTCACAGACACTCTCACACTCTCTCACAGACACTCACAGACCTTCTCACAGACACTCTCACAGACACTCTCACAGACTCTCACAGACACTCTCTCACAGACACTCTCTCACAGACACTCTCTCACACTCTCTCATAGACACTCTCTCTCACAGACACTCTCACACTCTCTCACACTCTCTCACACTCTCTCACAGACACTCACAGACACTCACAGACACTCACAGACTCTCACAGACACTCTCACAGACACTCTCACAGACTCACAGAAACTCTCTCACACTCTCTCACAGACACTCTCTTACAGACTCTGACAGACACTCACAGACCATCTCATAGACACTCTCACAGACACTCTCACAGACTCTCACAGACACTCTCTCATAGACACTCTCTCACAGACACTCTCTCACAGACACTCTCTCACAGACACTCTCCCACAGACACTCTCACAGACTGTCTCACATACACTCTCACAGACACTCTCACAGACACTCTCACACTCTCTCACAGACACTCTCACACTCTCAGACACTCTCACAGACTCTCACAGACACTCTTACACACTCACAGACACTCTCAGACTTGCACAGACACTCTCTCACAGACTCTCACACTCTCTCACAGACTCTCACAGACACTCTCTCAGACTCTCACAGACACTCTCTCAGACTCTCACAGACACTCTCTCAGACTCTCACAGACACTCTCTCACAGACACTCTCTCACAGACACTCTCTCACAGACACTCTGTCACACTCTCTCACAGACACTCACACACACTCACAGACACTCTCACACTCTCTCACAGACACTCACAGACCTTCTCATAGACACTCTCACAGACACTCTCACAGACTCTCACAGACACTCTCTCACAGACACTCTCTCACAGACACTCTCTCACACTCTCTCACAGACACTCTCTCTCACAGACACTCTCTCACACTCTCTCACACTCTCTCACAGACACTCACAGACACTCACAGACACTCACAGACACTCACAGACTCTCACAGACACTCTCACAGACTCACAGAAACTCTCTCACACTCTCTCACAGACACTCTCTTACAGACTCTCACAGACACTCACAGACCTTCTCACAGACACAATCACAGACTCTCACAGACACTCTCTCATAGACGCTCTCTCACAGACACTCACAGACCTTCTCACAGACACTCTCACAGACACTCTCACAGACTCTCACAGACACTCTCTCATAGACACTCTCTCACAGACACTCTCTCACAGACACTCTCTCACAGACACTCTCTCACAGACACTCTCACAGACTGTCTCACATACACTCTCACAGACACTCTCACAGACACTCTCACACTCTCTCACAGACACTATCACACTCTCTCACAGACACTCTCACACTCTCAGACACTCTCACAGACTCTCACAGACACTCTTACACACTCACAGACACTCTCAGACTTGCACAGACACTCTCTCACAGACTCTCACACTCTCTCACAGACTCTCACAAACACTCTCTCAGACTCTCACAGACACTCTTTCAGACTCTCACAGACACTTTCTCAGACTCTCACAGACACTCTCTCACAGACACTCTCTCACAGACACTCTCTCACAGACACTCTCTCACAGACACTCTCTCACACTCTCTCACAGACACTCACAGACACTCACAGACACTCTCACAGACACTCACAGACACTCACAGACACTCTCTCACAGACACTCTCTCACAGACACTCACAGACACTCTCTCACAGACTCTCACAGACACTCTCTCACAGACTCACACTCTCACAGACACTCTCTCACAGACTCTCACAGACACTCTCTCACAGACTCACACTCTCACAGACACTCTCACAGACTCACACTCTCACAGACACTCTCTCACACAGACTCTCACAGACTCTCACATACACTCACAGACTCTCACATACACTCTCTCACAGACTCTCACAGACACTCTCTCACAGACTCTCTCACAGACACTCTCTCACAGACTCTCTCACAGACACTCTCTCACAGACACTCTCACCCTCACAGACACTCACAGACTCTCACAGACACTTTCACAGACTCTCACAGACACTCTCTCACACTCTCTCACATACTCTCACAGACACTCCTACAGACTCTCATAGACTCTCACAGACACTCTCTCAGACTCTCACAGACACTCTCAGACTCTCACAGACACTCTCACAGACACTCTCTCGCAGACACTCTCTCTCAGACACTCTCTCACAGACACTCACAGACACTCTCACAGACACTCTCACACTCTCTCACAGACACTATCACACTCTCTCACAGACACTCTCACACTCTCAGACACTCTCACAGACTCTCACAGACACTCTTACACACTCACAGACACTCTCAGACTTGCACAGACACTCTCTCACAGACTCTCACACTCTCTCACAGACTCTCACAAACACTCTCTCAGACTCTCACAGACACTCTTTCAGACTCTCACAGACACTTTCTCAGACTCTCACAGACACTCTCTCACAGACACTCTCTCACAGACACTCTCTCACAGACACTCTCTCACAGACACTCTCTCACACTCTCTCACAGACACTCACAGACACTCACAGACACTCTCACAGACACTCACAGACACTCACAGACACTCTCTCACAGACACTCTCTCACAGACACTCACAGACACTCTCTCACAGACTCTCACAGACACTCTCTCACAGACTCACACTCTCACAGACACTCTCTCACAGACTCTCACAGACACTCTCTCACAGACTCACACTCTCACAGACACTCTCACAGACTCACACTCTCACAGACACTCTCTCACACAGACTCTCACAGACTCTCACATACACTCACAGACTCTCACATACACTCTCTCACAGACTCTCACAGACACTCTCTCACAGACTCTCTCACAGACACTCTCTCACAGACTCTCTCACAGACACTCTCTCACAGACACTCTCACCCTCACAGACACTCACAGACTCTCACAGACACTTTCACAGACTCTCACAGACACTCTCTCACACTCTCTCACATACTCTCACAGACACTCCTACAGACTCTCATAGACTCTCACAGACACTCTCTCAGACTCTCACAGACACTCTCAGACTCTCACAGACACTCTCACAGACACTCTCTCGCAGACACTCTCTCTCAGACACTCTCTCACAGACACTCACAGACACTCTCACAGACACTCTCTCACAGACTCTCACAGACACTCTCTCACAGACTGACACTCTCACAGGCTCACACTCACAGACACTCTCACAGACTCTCTCAGACACTCTTTCGCAGACACTCTCTCACAGACTCTCTCAGACACTCTTTCGCAGACACTCTCTCACAGACTCACAGACTCTCACAGACTCTCACAGACACTCTTTCGCAGACACTCTCCCACAGACTCTCTTAGACACTCTTTCGCAGACACTCTCTCACAGACTCACAGACTCTCACAGACTCTCACAGACACTCTCTCACAGACTCTCT
This sequence comes from Triturus cristatus, assembly GCF_964204655.1. NCBI lineage: Eukaryota > Metazoa > Chordata > Amphibia > Caudata > Salamandridae > Triturus > Triturus cristatus. The sequence goes on along the minus strand of NC_140579.1, from coordinate 1,176,682,752 downwards.
CACAGACACTCTCTCACAGACTCTCACAGACACTCTCTTCCAGACTCTCTCACAGACACTCTCTTCCAGACACTCTCACAGACACTCTCTCACAGACACTCTCCCACAGACACTCTCTCACACTCTCTCACATACTCACAGACACTCCTACAGACTCTCACAGACACTCTCAGAGACTCTCACAGACACTCTCACAGACACTCTCACAGACACTCTCTCACAGACACTCTCTCACAGACACTGTCTCACAGACTCTCACAGACACTCTCTCACTCTCTCACAGACACTCACAGAGTCTCTCACAGAGTCTCTCACAGACACTCTCTCACACTCTCTCACAGACTCTCACAGACACTCTCTTACAGACTCTCACAGACACTCTCACAGACTATCACTGACACTCTCACAGACTTTTACAGACTCTCACAGACACTCTCACAGACACTATCACAGACACTATCACAGACTCTCTCAGACTCTCACAGACACTCTCTCACAGACACTCTCTCACAGACACTCTCTCACAGACTCTCACAGACTCTCTCACAGACTCTCTCCCACAGACACTCTCACAGACTCTCTCACAGACTCTCTCACAGACTGTCTCACATACACTCTCACAGACAATCGCTCGCAGACTCTCTCACAGACACTCTCACACTCTCTCACAGACACTCACAGACTCTCAGACACTCTCTCACAGACTCTCACAGACACTCTCTTACACATTCACAGACACTCTCACAGACTCGCACAGACACTCTCTCACAGACACTCTCACAGACTCGCACAGACACTCTCTCACAGACACTCTCTCACAGACTCTCCCACTCTCTCACAGACTCTCACAGACACTCTCACAGACTATCACAGACTCTCACAGACTCTCTCAGACTCTCACAGACTCTCACAGACACTCTCAGACTTTCACAGATACTCTCTCACAGACACTCTCTCAGACACTCTCTCTCAGACACTCTCTCTCAGACACTCTCTCTCAGACACTCTCTCTCACTCTCTCACAGACACTCACAGACACTCTCTCACAGACACTCTCTCACAGACTCTCACAGACACTCTCTCACAGACTCTGGCACTCTCACAGACTCTCACAGACACTCTCACAGACTATCACAGACTCTCACAGACACTCTCTCAGACTCTCACAGACAATCTCAGACTCTCAGACTTTCACAGATACTCTCTCACAGATACTCTCTCAGACACTCTCTCTCAGACACTCTCTCTCAGACACTCTCTCTCAGACTCTCACAGACACTCTCTCACAGACTCTGGCACTCTCACAGACTCACACTCTCACAGACAGACTCTCTCAGACACTCTCTCTCAGACACTCTCTCACACTCTCTCTCAGACACTCATAGACACTCTCTCACAGACTCTCACAGACACTCTCTCACAGACTCTGGCACTCTCACAGACTCACACTCTCACAGACACTCTCACAGACAGACTCTCTCAGACACTCTCTCACAGACACTCACAGACTCTCACATACACTCTCACAGACTCTCTCACAGACACTCTCTCACAGACACTCTCTCACAGACACTCTCTCACAGACACTCTCTCACAGACACTCTCTCACAGACACTCTCTCACAGACACTCTCACACTCTCACAGACACTCACAGACTCTCACAGACACTCACAGACACTCTCTCACAGACACTCTCTCACACTCTCTCACATACTCTCACAGACACTCCTACAGTCTCTCAGACACTCTCACAGACTCTCACAGACACTCTCTCACAGACTCACACTCTCTCAGAGACTCTCACACACTCTTACAGACTGTCACAGACTCTCACAGACACTCTCACAAACACTCACAGACTCTAAAAGACACCAAGGGCGTAACATAGGCCCCCACAGCCCCCGTGGTGCTGGGGGCCCCCTCGCTCCAGGGGCCCCCTCACTCTCACAGACTCTGACACTCTCACAGACTCACAGACTCTCACAGACACTCTCTCACACTCTCTCACAGACACTCTCTCACAGTCTCTCACAGACACTCTCAGACACTCTCTCACACTCTCACTGACTCTCACAGACTCTCACAGACTCTCACAGACACTCTCACAGACTCTCACAGACACTCTCACACTCTCACAGACTCTCACAGACACTCTCTCACAGACTTTTACAGACTCTCACAGACACTCTCACAGACACTCTCACAGACTATCACAGACTCTCTCAGACTCTCACAGACACTCAGACTCTCACAGACACTCTCTCTCAGACACTCTCTCTCAGACACTCTCTCACACTCTCTCACAGACTCTCACAGACACTCTCTCACAGACTTTTACAGACTCTCACAGACACTCTCACAGACTATCACAGACTCTCACAGACACTCTCTCACAGACACTCTCTCACAGACTCTCACAGACTCTCACAGACACTCACAGACACTCTCTCACAGACACTCTCACAGATACTCTCTCACAGTCACTCTCTCACAGACACTCTCTCACAGACTTTTACAGACTCTCACAGACACTCTCACAGACTATCACAGACTCTCAGACACTCTCAGACTCTCACAGATACTCTCTCACAGACACTCTCTCACAGACACTATCTCACAGACTCTCACAGACACTCTCTCACACTCTCTCACAGACTCACAGACACTCTCACAGACTCTCACAGACACTTTCACAGACTCACAGACTCTCACACACTCTTACAGACTCTTATAGAGTCTCACAGACACTCTCACAGACTCTCACAGACACTCTCTCACAGACTATCACAGATTCTCACGGACTCTCACAGACACTCTCACAAACACTCACAGACTCTCACAGACACCAGGGGCATAACACAGGCCCCCGCAGCCCCCGCGGTGCTGGGGGCCCCCTCGCTCCAGGGGCCCCCTCACTCTCACAGACTCTGACACTCTCACAGACTCACAGACTCTCACAGACACTCTCACAGACTCTCACAGACACTCTCACAGACAGACTCTCGCAGACACTCTCTCGCAGACACTCTCTCGCAGACACTCTCTCGCAGACACTCTCTAACAGACTCTCACAGATACTCACAGACTCTCACAGATACTCTCTCACAGACTCTCACAGACACTCTCTCACACTCTCTCACAGACACTCTCTCTCACAGACACTCTCTCACACTCTCTCACAGACACTCACAGACACTCACAGACTCTCACAGACTCTCACAGACACTCTCACAGACTCACAGACACTCTCTCACACTCTCTCACAGACTCTCACAGACACTCACAGACCTTCTCACAGACCTTCTCACAGACCTTCTCACAGACACTCTCACAGACTCTCACAGACACTCTCTTACACTCTCTCACAGACACTCTCTCAGACTCACAGACACTCTCATACTCTCTCACAGACACTCACAGACCTTCTCACAGACACTCTCACAGACACTCTCACAGACTCTCACAGACACTCTCTCACAGACACTCTCTCACAGACACTCTCTCACACTCTCTCATAGACACTCTCTCTCACAGACACTCTCACACTCTCTCACACTCTCTCACAGACACTCACAGACACTCACAGACACTCACAGACACTCACAGACTCTCACAGACACTCTCACAGACACTCTCACAGACTCACAGAAACTCTCTCACACTCTCTCACAGACACTCTCTTACAGACTCTGACAGACACTCACAGACCATCTCATAGACACTCTCACAGACACTCTCACAGACTCTCACAGACACTCTCTCATAGACACTCTCTCACAGACACTCTCTCACAGACACTCTCTCACAGACACTCTCCCACAGACACTCTCACAGACTGTCTCACATACACTCTCACAGACACTCTCACAGACACTCTCACACTCTCTCACAGACACTCTCACACTCTCTCACAGACACTCTCACACTCTCTCACAGACACTCTCACACTCTCAGACACTCTCACAGACTCTCACAGACACTCTTACACACTCACAGACACTCTCAGACTTGCACAGACACTCTCTCACAGACTCTCACACTCTCTCACAGACTCTCACAGACACTCTCTCAGACTCTCACAGACACTCTCTCAGACTCTCACAGACACTCTCTCAGACTCTCACAGACACTCTCTCACAGACACTCTCTCACAGACACTCTCTCACAGACACTCTGTCACACTCTCTCACAGACACTCACACACACTCACAGACACTCTCACAGACACTCACAGACACTCACAGACACTCACAGACACTCTCTCACAGACACTCTCTCACAGACACTCACAGACACTCTCTCACAGACTCTCACAGACACTCTCTCACAGACTCACACTCTCACAGACACTCTCTCACAGACTCTCACAGACACTCTCTCACAGACTCACACTCTCACAGACACTCTCAGACTCACACTCTCACAGACACTCTCTCACAGACTCTCACAGACTCTCACATATACTCACAGACTCTCACATACACTCTCTCACAGACTCTCACAGACACTCTCTCACAGACTCTCTCACAGACACTCTCTCACAGACTCTCTCACAGACACTCTCTCACAGACACTCTCACACTCACAGACACTCACAGACTCTCACAGACACTTTCACAGACTCTCACAGACACTCTCTCACACTCTCTCACATACTCTAACAGACACTCCTACAGACTCTCATAGACTCTCACAGACACTCTCTCAGACTCTCACAGACACTCTCAGACTCTCACAGACACTCTCACAGACACTCTCTCGCAGACACTCTCTCTCAGACACTCTCTCACAGACACTCACAGACACTCTCACAGACACTCTCTCACAGACTCTCACAGACACTCTCTCACAGACTGACACTCTCACAGGCTCACACTCTCACAGACACTCTCACAGACAGACTCTCTCAGACACTCTTTCGCAGACACTCTCTCACAGACTCTCTCAGACACTCTTTCGCAGACACTCTCTCACAGACTCACAGACTCTCACAGACTCTCACAGACACTCTTTCGCAGATACTCTCTCAAAGACTCTCTCAGACACTCTTTCGCAGACACTCTCTCACAGACTCACAGACTCTCACAGACTCTCACAGACACTCTCTCACAGACACTCTCTCACAGACTCTCACAGACACTCTCTTCCAGACTCTCTCACAGACACTCTCTTCCAGACTCTCTCACAGACACTCTCTCTAACAGATACTCTCACACTCTCACAGACACTCACAGACTCTCACAGACACTCTCACAGACACTCTCTCACAGACACTCTCTCACAGACACTCTCTCACACTCTCACATACTCACAGACACTCCTACAGACTCTCACAGACACTCTCACAGACTCTCACAGACACTCTCTCATAGACTCACACTCTCTCACAGACTCTCACACACTCTTACAGACTCTCACAGACTCTTACAGAGTCTCACAGACACTCTCACAGACTCTCACAGACACTCTCACAGACAGACTCTCACAGACACTCTCTCACAGACACTCTCTCATAGACACTCTCTCACAGACACTCTCTCACTCTCTCACAGACACTCACAGAGTCTCTCACAGAGTCTCTCACAGACACTCTCTCACAGACACTCTCTTACACTCTCACAGACTCACAGACTCTCACAGACACTCTCTCACACTCTCTCACAGACTCTCACAGACACTCTCTTACAGACTCTCACAGATACTCTCACAGACTATCACAGACACTCTCACAGACTTTTACAGACTCTCACAGACACTCTCACAGACACTCTCACAGACACTATCACAGACTCTCACAGACACTCTCAGACTATCACAGACACTCTCTCACAGACACTCTCTCACAGACACTCTCTCACAGACTCTCTCACAGACACTCTCTCACAGACTCTCTCACAGACTCTCACAGACTCTCTCACAGACTCTCTCCCACAGACTCTCTCACAGACTCTCTCACAGACTCTCTCACAGACTGTCTCACATACACTCTCACAGACAATCGCTCGCAGACTCTCTCACAGACACTCTCACACTCTATCACAGACACTCACAGACTCTCAGACACTCTCTCACAGACTCTCACAGACACTCTCTTACACACTCACAGACACTCTCACAGACTCGCACAGACACTCTCTCACAGATACTCTCACAGACTCGCACAGACACTCTCTCACAGACACTCTCACAGACTCTCCCACTCTCTCACAGACTCTCACAGACACTCTCACAGACTATCACAGACTCTCACAGACTCTCTCAGACTCTCACAGACTCTCACAGACACTCTCAGACTTTCACAGATACTCTCTCGCAGACACTCTCTCAGACACTCTCTCTCAGACACTCTCTCTCAGACACTCTCTCATAGACACTCACAGACACTCTCTCACAGACACTCTCTCACAGACACTCTCTCACAGACACTCTCTCACAGACTCTCACAGACACTCTCTCACAGACTCTGGCACTCTCACAGACTCTCACAGACACTCTCACAGACTATCACAGACTCTCACACACACTCTCTCAGACTTCCACAGACAATCTCAGACTCTCAGACTGTCACAGATACTCTCTCACAGATACTCTCTCAGACACTCTCTCTCAGACACTCTCTCTCAGACATTCTCTCTCAGACTCTCACAGACACTCTCTCACAGACTCTGGCACTCTCACAGACTCACACTCTCACAGACAGACTCTCTCAGACACTCTCTCTCAGACACTCTCTCAGACACTCTCTCACACTCTCTCTCAGACACTCACAGACACTCTCTCACAGACTCTCACAGACACTCTCTCACAGACTCTGGCACTCTCACAGACTCACACTCTCACAGACACTCTCACAGACAGACTCTCTCAGACACTCTCTCACAGACACTCACAGACTCTCACATACACTCTCACAGACTCTCTCACAGACACTCTCTCACAGACACTCTCTTCCAGACTCTCTCACAGACACTCTCTCGCAGACACTCTCTCACAGACACTCTCTCACAGACACTCTCACACTCTCACAGACACTCACAGACTCTCACAGACACTCACAGACACTCTCTCACAGACACTCTCTCACACTCTCTCACATACTCTCACAGACACTCCTACAGTCTCTCAGACACTCTCACAGACTCTCACAGACACTCTCTCACAGACTCACACTCTCTCAGAGACTCTCACACACTCTTACAGACTGTCACAGACTCTTACAGAGTCTCAAAGACACTCTCACAGACTCTCACAGACACTCTCTCACAGACTATCACAGACACTCTCACAAACACTCACAGACTCTAACAGACACCAGGGGCATAACATAGGCCCCCACAGCCCCCGTGGTGCTGGGGGCCCCCTCACTCCAGGGGCCCCCTCACTCTCACAGACTCTGACACTCTCACAGACTCACAGACTCTCACAGACAGACTCTCGCAGACACTCTCTCACAGACAGACTCTCACAGACACTCTCTCACAGACACTCTCTCACAGTCTCTCACAGACACTCTCAGACACTCTCTCACACTCTCACAGACACTCACTGACTCTCACAGACTCTCACAGACTCTCACAGACACTCTCACAGACTCTCACAGACACTCTCACACTCTCACAGACTCTCACAGACTCTCACAGACACTCTCTCACAGACTTTTACAGACTCTCACAGACACTCTCACAGACACTCTCACAGACTATCACAGACTCTCTCAGACTCTCACAGACACTCAGACTCTCACAGACACTCTCTCTCAGACACTCTCTCTCAGACACTCTCTCACACTCTCTCACAGACTCTCACAGACACTCTCTCACAGACTTTTACAGACTCTCACAGACACTCTCACAGACTCTCACAGACTCTCACAGACACTCTCTCACAGACACTCTCTCACAGACTCTCACAGACTCTCACAGACACTCACAGACACTCTCTCACAGACACTCTCACAGACACTCTCTCACAGACACTCTCTCACAGACACTCTCTCACAGACTTTTACAGACTCTCACAGACACTCTCACAGACTATCACAGACTCTCAGACACTCAGACTCTCACAGATACTCTCTCACAGACTCTCACAGACACTCTCTCACAGACTCACTGACACTCTCACAGACTCTCACAGACACTTTCACAGACTCACAGACTCTCACACACTCTTACAGACTCTTATAGAGTCTCACAGACACTCTCACAGACACTCTCTCACAGACTCTCACAGACACTCTCTCACACTCTCTCACAGACTCACAGACACTCTCTCTCAGACTCTCACAGACACTCTCTCACAGACTCTGGCACTCTCACAGACTCACACTCTCACAGACAGACTCTCTCAGACACTCTCTCTCAGACACTCTCTCTCAGACACTCTCTCACAGACACTCTCTCACAGACTCTCACAGACACTCTCTCACAGACTCTGGCACTCTCACAGACTCACACTCTCACAGACACTCTCACAGACAGACTCAGACACTCTCTCACAGACACTCAGAGACTCTCACATACACTCTCACAGACTCTCTCACAGACACTCTCTCACAGACTCTCTCACAGACACTCTCTCACAGACACTCTCACACTCACAGACACTCACAGACTCTCACAGACACTTTCACAGACTCTCACAGACACTCTCTCACACTCTCTCACATACTCTCACAGACACTCCTACAGACTCTCATAGACTCTCACAGACACTCTCTCAGACTCTCACAGACACTCTCAGACTCTCACAGACACTCTCACAGACACTCTCTCGCAGACACTCTCTCTCAGACACTCTCTCACAGACACTCACAGACACTCTCACAGACACTCTCTTACAGACTCTCACAGACACTCTCTCACAGACTGACACTCTCACAGGCTCACACTCTCACAGACACTCTCACAAACTCTCTCAGACACTCTTTTGCAGACACTCTCTCACAGACTCTCTCAGACACTCTTTCGCAGACACTCTCTCACAGACTCACAGACTCTCACAGACTCTCACAGACACTCTTTCGCAGACACTCTCTCACAGACTCTCTCAGACACTCTTTCGCAGACACTCTCATAGACTCACAGACTCTCACAGACACTCTCTCACAGACTCTCTCACAGACACTCTCTCACAGACTCTCACAGACACTCTCTTCCAGACTCTCTCACAGACACTCTCTTCCAGACTCTCTCACAGACACTCTCTCTAACAGATACTCTCACACTCTCACAGACACTCACAGACTCTCACAGACACTCTCTCACAGACACTCTCTCACAGACACTCTCTCACAGACACTCTCTCACACTCTCTCACATACTCACAGACACTCCTACAGACTCTCACAGACACTCTCACAGACTCTCACAGACACTCTCACAGACAGACTCTCACAGACACTCTCTCACAGACACTCTCTCACAGACACTCTCTCACAGACTCTCACAGATACTCTCTCACTCTCTCACAGACACTCACAGAGTCTCTCACAGAGTCTCTCACAGACACTCTCACAGACACTCTCTTACACTCTCACAGACTCACAGACTCTCACAGACACTCTCTCACACTCTCTCACAGACTCTCACAGACACTCTCTTACAGGCTCTCACAGACACTCTCACAGACTATCACAGACACTCTCACAGACTTTTACAGACTCTCACAGACACTCTCACAGACACTCTCACAGACACTATCACAGACTCTCACAGACACTCTCAGACTCTCACAGACACTCTCTCACAGACACTCTCTCACAGACACTCTCTCACAGACTCTCTCACAGACACTCTCTCACAGACTCTCTCACAGACTCTCACAGACTCTCTCACAGACTCTCTCCCACAGACACTCTCACAGACTCTCTCACAGACTCTCTCACAGACTGTCTCACATACACTCTCACAGACAATCGCTCGCAGACTCTCTCAGAGACACTCTCATACTCTCTCACAGACACTCACAGACTCTCAGACACTCTCTCACAGACTCTCACAGACACTCTCTTACACACTCACAGATACTCTCACAGACTCGCACAGACACTCTCTCACAGACACTCTCACAGACTCGCACAGACACTCTCTCACAGACACTCTCTCACAGACTCTCCCACTCTCTCACAGACTCTCACAGACACTCTAACAGACTATCACAGACTCTCACAGACTCTCTCAGACTCTCACAGACTCTCACAGACACTCTCAGACTTTCACAGATACTCTCTCACAGACACTCTCTCAGACACTCTCTCTCAGACACTCTCTCTCAGACACTCTCTCTCAGACACTCTCTCTCACTCTCTCACAGACACTCACAGACACTCTCTCACAGACACTCTCTCACAGACACTCTCTCACAGACTCTGGCACTCTCACAGACTCTCACAGACACTCTCACAGACTATCACAGACTCTCACAGACACTCTCTCAGACTCTCACAGACAATCTCAGACTCTCAGACTTTCACAGATACTCTCTCACAGATACTCTCTCAGACACTCTCTCTCAGACACTCTCTCTCAGACTCTCACAGACACTCTCTCACAGACTCTGGCACTCTCACAGACTCACACTCTCACAGACAGACTCTCTCAGACACTCTCTCTCAGACACTCTCTCTCAGACACTCTCTCACACTCTCTCTCAGACACTCACAGACACTCTCTCACAGACTCTCACAGACACTCTCTCACAGACTCTGGCACTCTCACAGACTCACACTCTCACAGACACTCTCACAGACAGACTCTCTCAGACACTCTCTCACAGACACTCACAGACTCTCACATATACTCTCACAGACTCTCTCACAGACACTCTCTCACAGACACTCTCTTCCAGACTCTCTCACAGACACTCTCTCATAGACACTCTCTCACAGACACTCTCTCACAGACACTCTCACACTCTCACAGACACTCACAGACTCTCACAGACACTCACAGACACTCTCTCACAGACACTCTCTCACACTCTCTCACATACTCTCACAGACACTCCTTAAGTCTCTCAGACACTCTCACAGACTCTCACAGACACTCTCTCACAGACTCACACTCTCTCAGAGACTCTCACACACTCTTACAGACTGTCACAGACTCTTACAGAGTCTCAAAGACACTCTCACAGACTCTCACAGACACTCTCTCACAGACTATCACAGACTCTCACAGACACTCTCACAAACACTCACAGACTCTAACAGACACCAGGGGCGTAACATAGGCCCCCACAGCCCCCGTGGTGCTGGGGGCCCCCTCGCTCCAGGGGCCCCCTCACTCTCCCAGACTCTGACACTCTCACAGACTCACAGACTCTCACAGACAGACTCTTGCAGACACTCTCTCACAGACAGACTCTCACAGACACTCTCTCACACTCTCTCACAGACACTCTCTCACAGTCTCTCACAGACACTCTCAGACACTCTCTCACACTCTCACAGACAATCACTGACTCTCACAGACTCTCACAGACTCTCACAGACACTCTCACAGACTCTCACAGACACTCTCACACTCTCACAGACTCTCACAGACTCTCACAGACACTCTCTCACAGACTTTTACAGACTCTCACAGACACTCTCACAGACACTCTCACAGACTATCACAGACTCTCTCAGACTCTCACAGACACTCAGACTCTCACAGACACTCTCTCTCAGACACTCTCTCTCAGACACTCTCTCACACTCTCTCACAGACTCTCACAGACACTCTCTCACAGACTTTTACAGACTCTCACAGACACTCTCACAGACTATCACAGACTCTCACAGACACTCTCTCACAGACACTCTCTCACAGACTCTCACAGACACTCACAGACACTCTCTCACAGACACTCTCACAGACACTCTCTCACAGACACTCTCTCACAGACACTCTCTCACAGACTTTTACAGACTCTCACAGACACTCTCACAGACTATCACAGACTCTCAGACACTCTCAGACTCTCACAGATACTCTCTCACAGACTCTCACAGACACTCTCTCACACTCTCTCACAGACTCACAGACACTCTCACAGACTCTCACAGACACTTTCACAGACTCACAGACTCTCACACACTCTTACAGACTCTTATAGAGTCTCACAGACACTCTCACAGACTCTCACAGACACTCTCTCACAGACTATCACAGATTCTCACGGACTCTCACAGACACTCTCACAAACACTCACAGACTCTCACAGACACCAGGGGCGTAACACAGGCCCCCGCAGCCCCCGCGGTGCTGGGGGCCCCCTCGCTCCAGGGGGCCCCTCACTCTCACAGACTCTGACACTCTCACAGACTCACAGACTCTCACAGACACTCTCACAGACTCTCACAGACACTCTCACAGACAGACTCTCGCAGACACTCTCTCGCAGACACTCTCTCGCAGACACTCTCTCACAGACTCTCACAGATACTCACAGACTCTCACAGATACTCTCTCACAGACTCTCACAGACACTCTCTCACACTCTCTCACAGACACTCTCTCTCACAGACACTCTCTCACACTCTCACAGACACTCACAGACACTCACAGACTCTCACAGACTCTCACAGACACTCTCACAGACTCACAGACACTCTCTCACACTCTCTCACAGACTCTCACAGACACTCACAGACCTTCTCACAGACCTTCTCACAGACACTCTCACAGACTCTCACAGACACTCTCTCACACTCTCTCACAGACACTCTCTCAGACTCACAGACACTCTCACACTCTCTCACAGACACTCACAGACCTTCTCACAGACACTCTCACAGACACTCTCACAGACTCTCACAGACACTCTCTCACAGACACTCTCTCACAGACACTCTCTCACAGACACTCTCTCACACTCTCTCACAGACACTCTCTCTCACAGACACTCTCTCACACTCTCTCACACTCTCTCACAGACACTCACAGACACTCACAGACACTCACAGACACTCACAGACTCTCACAGACACTCTCACAGACACTCTCACAGACTCACAGAAACTCTCTCACACTCTCTCACAGACACTCTCTTACAGACTCTCACAGACACTCACAGACCTTCTCACAGACACTCTCACAGACACTCTCACAGACTCTCACAGACACTCTCTCATAGACACTCTCTCACAGACACTCTCTCACAGACACTCTCACAGACACTCTCTCACAGACACTCTCTCACAGACACTCTCTCACAGACTTTTACAGACTCTCACAGACACTCTCACAGACTATCACAGACTCTCAGACACTCTAGGACTCTCACAGATACTCTCTCACAGACTCTCACAGACACTCTCTCACACTCTCTCACAGACTCACTGACACTCTCACAGACTCTCACAGACACTTTCACAGACTCACAGACTCTCACACACTCTTACAGACTCTTATAGAGTCTCACAGACACTCTCACAGACTCTCACAGACACTCTCTCACAGACTATCACAGATTCTTACGGACTCTCACAGACACTCTCACAAACACTCACAGACTCTCACAGACACCAGGGGCGTAACACAGGCCCCCGCAGCCCCCGCGGTGCTGGGGGCCCCCTCGCTCCAGGGGCCCCCTCACTCTCACAGACTCTGACACTCTCACAGACTCACAGACTCTCACAGACACTCTCACAGACTCTCACAGACACTCTCACAGACAGACTCTCGCAGACACTCTCTCGCAGACACTCTCTCACAGACTCTCACAGATACTCACAGACTCTCACAGATACTCTCTCACAGACTCTCACAGACACTCTCCCACACTCTCTCACAGACACTCTCTCTCACAGACACTCTCTCACACTCTCTCACACTCTCTCACAGACACTCACAGACACTCACAGACTCTCACATACTCTTACAGACACTCTCACAGACTCACAGACACTCTCTCACACTCTCTCACAGACTCTCACAGACACTCACAGACCTTCTCACAGACCTTCTCACAGACCTTCTCACAGACACTCTCACAGACTCTCACAGACTCTCTCTCACACTCTCTCACAGACACTCTCTCAGACTCACAGACACTCTCACACTCTCTCACAGACACTCACAGACCTTCTCATAGACACTCTCACAGACACTCTCACAGACTCTCACAGACACTCTCTCACAGACACTCTCTCACAGACACCCTCTCACACTCTCTCACAGACACTCTCTCTCACAGACACTCTCTCACACTCTCTCACACTCTCTCACAGACACTCACAGACACTCACAGACACTCACAGACACTCACAGACTCTCACAGACACTCTCACAGACTCACAGAAACTCTCTCACACTCTCTCACAGACACTCTCTTACAGACTCTCACAGACACTCACAGACCTTCTCACAGACACTCTCACAGACACTCTCACAGACTCTCACAGACACTCTCTCATAGACACTCTCTCACAGACACTCTCTCACAGACACTCTCTCACAGACACTCTCTCACAGACACTCTCACAGACTGTCTCACATACACTCTCACAGACACTCTCACAGACACTCTCACACTCTCTCACAGACACTCTCACAGACACTCTCACACTCTCTCACAGACACTCTCACACTCTCTCACAGACACTCTCACACTCTCAGACACTCTCACAGACTCTCACAGACACTCTTACACACTCACAGACACTCTCAGACTTGCACAGACACTCTCTCACAGACTCTCACACTCTCTCACAGACTCTCACAGACACTCTCTCAGACTCTCACAGACACTCTTTCAGACTCTCACAGACACTTTCTCAGACTCTCACAGACACTCTCTCACAGACACTCTCTCACAGACACTCCCTCACAGACACTCTCTCACAGACACTCTCTCACACTCTCTCACAGACACTCACAGACACTCACAGACACTCTCACAGACACTCACAGACACTCTCACAGACACAGACACTCACAGACACTCACAGACGCTCACAGACACTCTCTCACAGACACTCTCTCACAGACACTCACAGACACTCTCTCACAGACTCTCACAGACACTCTCTCACAGACTCACACTCTCACAGACACTCTCTCACAGACTCTCACAGATACTCTCTCACAGACTCACACTCTCACAGACACTCTCACAGACTCACACTCTCACAGACACTCTCTCACAGACTCTCACAGACTCTCACATACACTCACAGACTCTCACATACACTCTCACAGACACTCTCTCACAGACTCTCTCACAGACACTCTCTCACAGACTCTCTCACAGACACTCTCTCACAGACACTCTCACACTCACAGCCACTCACAGACTCTCACAGACACTTTCACATACTCTCACAGACACTCTCTCACACTCTCTCACATACTCTCACAGACACTCCTACAGACTCTCATAGACTCTCACAGACACTCTCTCAGACTCTCACAGACACTCTCAGACTCTCACAGACACTCTCACAGACACTCTCTCGCAGACACTCTCTCTTAGACACTCTCTCACAGACACTCACAGACACTCTCACAGACACTCTCTCACAGACTCTCACAGACACTCTCTCACAGACTGACACTCTCACAGGCTCACACTCTCACAGACACTCTCACAGACAGACTCTCTCAGACACTCTTTCGCAGACATTCTCTCACAGACTCTCTCAGACACTCTTTCGCAGACACTCTCTCACAGACTCACAGACTCTCACAGACTCTCACAGACACTCTTTCGCAGACACTCTCTCACAGACTCTCTCAGACACTCTTTCGCAGACACTCTCTCACAGACTCACAGACTCTCACAGACTCTCACAGACACTCTCTCACAGACACTCTCTCACAGACTCTCACAGACACTCTCTTCCAGACTCTCTCACAGACACTCTCTTCCAGACTCTCTCACAGACGCTCTCTCTAACAGATACTCTCACACTCTCACAGACACTCACAGACTCTCACAGACACTCTCACAGACACTCTCTCACAGACACTCTCACACAGACACTCTCTCACACTCTCTCACATACTCACAGACACTCCTACAGACTCTCACAGACGCTCTCACAGACTCTCACAGACACTCTCTCACAGACTCACACTCTCTCACAGACTCTCACACACTCTTACAGACTCTCACAGACTCTTACAGAGTCTGTCACAGACACTCACAGACACTCTCTCACAGACACTCTCTCACAGACTCTCACAGACACTCTCTCACAGACTCTGGCACTCTCACAGACTCTCACAGACACTCTCACAGACTATCACAGACTCTCACAGACACTCTCTCAGACTCTCACAGACAATCTCAGACTCTCAGACTTTCACAGATACTCTCTCACAGATACTCTCTCAGACACTCTCTCTCAGACACTCTCTCTCAGACTCTCACAGACACTCTCTCACAGACTCTGGCACTCTCACAGACTCACACTCTCACAGACAGACTCTCTCAGACACTCTCTCTCAGACACTCTCTCTCAGACACTCTCTCACACTCTCTCTCAGACACTCACAGACACCCTCTCACAGACTCTCACAGACACTCTCTCACAGACTCTGGCACTCTCACAGACTCACACTCTCACAGACACTCTCACAGACAGACTCTCTCAGACACTCTCTCACAGACACTCACAGACTCTCACATATACTCTCACAGACTCTCTCACAGACACTCTCTCACAGACACTCTCTTCCAGACTCTCTCACAGACACTCTCTCACAGACACTCTCTCACAGACACTCTCTCACAGACACTCTCTCACAGACACTCTCACACTCTCACAGACACTCACAGACTCTCACAGACACTCACAGACACTCTCTCACAGACACTCTCTCACACTCTCTCACATACTCTCACAGACACTCCTACAGTCTCTCAGACACTCTCACAGACTCTCACAGACACTCTCTCACAGACTCACACTCTCTCAGAGACTCTCACACACTCTTACAGACTGTCACAGACTCTTACAGAGTCTCAAAGACACTCTCACAGACTCTCACAGACACTCTCTCACAGACTATCACAGACTCTCACAGACACTCTCACAAACACTCACAGACTCTAACAGACACCAGGGGCGTAACATAGGCCCCCACAGCCCCCGTGGTGCTGGGGGCCCCCTCGCTCCAGGGGCCCCCTCACTCTCACAGACTCTGACACTCTCACAGACTCACAGACTCTCACAGACAGACTCTCGCAGATACTCTCTCACAGACAGACTCTCACAGACACTCTCTCACACTCTCTCACTGACACTCTCTCACAGTCTCTCACAGACACTCTCAGACACTCTCTCACACTCTCACAGACACTCACTGACTCTCATAGACTCTCACAGACTCTCACAGACACTCTCACAGACTCTCACAGACACTCTCACACTCTCACAGACTCTCACAGACTCCCACAGACACTCTCTCACAGACTTTTACAGACTCTCACAGACACTCTCACAGACACTCTCACAGACTATCACAGACTCTCTCAGACTCTCACAGACACTCAGACTCTCACAGACACTCTCTCTCAGACACTCTCTCACACTCTCTCACAGACTCTCACAGACACTCTCTCACAGACTTTTACAGACTCTCACAGACACTCTCACAGACTATCACAGACTCTCACAGACACTCTCTCACAGACACTCTCTCACAGACTCTCACAGACACTCACAGACACTCTCTCACAGACACTCTCACAGACACTCTCTCACAGACACTCTCTCACAGACTTTTACAGACTCTCACAGACACTCTCACAGACTATCACAGACTCTCAGACACTCTCAGACTCTCACAGATACTCTCTCATAGACTCTCACAGATACTCTCTCACACTCTCTCACAGACTCACAGACACTCTCACAGACTCTCACAGACACTTTCTCAGACTCACAGACTCTCACACACTCTTACAGACTCTTATAGAGTCTCACAGACACTCTCACAGACTCTCACAGACACTCTCTCACAGACTATCACAGATTCTCACGGACTCTCACAGACACTCTCACAAACACTCACAGACTCTCACAGACACCAGGGGCATAACACAGGCCCCCGCAGCCCCCGCGGTGCTGGGGGCCCCCTCGCTCCAGGGGCCCCCTCACTCTCACAGACTCTGACACTCTCACAGACTCACAGACTCTCACAGACACTCTCACAGACTCTCACAGACACTCTCACAGACAGACTCTCGCAGACACTCTCTCGCAGACACTCTCTCACAGACTCTCACAGATACTCACAGACTCTCACAGATACTCTCTCATAGACTCTCACAGACACTCTCTCACACTCTCTCACACTCTCTCACAGACACTCACAGACACTCACAGACTCTCACAGACTCTCACAGACACTCTCACAGACTCACAGACACTCTCTCACACTCTCTCACAGACTCTCACAGACACTCACAGACCTTCTCACAGACCTTCTCACAGACCTTCTCACAGACACTCTCACAGACTCTCACAGACACTCTCTCACACTCTCTCACAGACACTCTCTCAGACTCACAGACACTCTCTCACACTCTCTCACAGACACTCACAGACCTTCTCACAGACACTCTCACAGACACTCTCACAGACTCTCACAGACACTCTCTCACAGACACTCTCTCACAGACACTCTCTCACACTCTCTCACAGACACTCTCTCTCACAGACACTCTCTCACACTCTCTCACACTCTCTCACAGACACTCACAGACACTCACAGACACTCACAGACTTTCACAGACACTCTCACAGACACTCTCACAGACTCACAGAAACTCTCTCACACTCTCTCACAGACACTCTCTTACAGACTCTCACAGACACTCACAGACCTTCTCACAGACACTCTCACAGACACTCTCACAGACACTCACAGACACTCTCTCATAGACACTCTCTCACAGACACTCTCTCACAGACACTCTCACAGACACTCTCTCACAGACACTCTCTCACAGACACTCTCTCACAGACTTTTACAGACTCTCACAGACACTCTCACAGACTATCACAGACTCTCAGACACTCTCAGACTCTCACAGATACTCTCTCACAGACTCTCACAGACACTCTCTCACACTCTCTCACAGACTCACTGACACTCTCACAGACTCTCACAGACACTTTCACAGACTCACAGACTCTCACACACTCTTACAGACTCTTATAGAGTCTCACAGACACTCTCACAGACACTCTCTCACAGACTATCACAGATTCTCACGGACTCTCACAGACACTCTCACAAACACTCACAGACTCTCACAGACACCAGGGGCGTAACACAGGCCCCCGCAGCCCCCGCGGTGCTGGGGGCCCCTTGCTCCAGGGGCCCCCTCACTCTCACAGACTCTGACACTCTCACAGACTCACAGACTCTCACAGACACTCTCACAGACTCTCACAGACACTCTCACAGACAGACTCTCGCAGACACTCTCTCGCAGACACTCTCTCGCAGACACTCTCTCACACTCTCTCACAGACTCTCACAGACACTCTCTCACAGACTTTTACAGACTCTCACAGACACTCTCACAGACTATCACAGACTCTCACAGACACTCTCTCACAGACACTCTCTCACAGACTCTCACAGACTCTCACAGACACTCACAGACACTCTCTCACAGACACTCTCACAGACACTCTCTCACAGTCACTCTCTCACAGACACTCTCTCACAGACTTTTACAGACTCTCACAGACACTCTCACAGACTATCACAGACTCTCAGACACTCTCAGACTCTCACAGATACTCTCTCACAGACACTCTCTCACAGACACTATCTCACAGACTCTCACAGACACTCTCTCACACTCTCTCACAGACTCACAGACACTCTCACAGACTCTCACAGACACTTTCACAGACTCACAGACTCTCACACACTCTTACAGACTCTTATAGAGTCTCACAGACACTCTCACAGACTCTCACAGACACTCTCTCACAGACTATCACAGATTCTCACGGACTCTCACAGACACTCTCACAAACACTCACAGACTCTCACAGACACCAGGGGCATAACACAGGCCCCCGCAGCCCCTGCGGTGCTGGGGGCCCCCTCGCTCCAGGGGCCCCCTCACTCTCACAGACTCTGACACTCTCACAGACTCACAGACTCTCACAGACACTCTCACAGACTCTCACAGACACTCTCACAGACAGACTCTCGCAGACACTCTCTCGCAGACACTCTCTCGCAGACACTCTCTCGCAGATACTCTCTAACAGACTCTCACAGATACTCACAGACTCTCACAGATACTCTCTCACAGACTCTCACAGACACTCTCTCACACTCTCTCACAGACACTCTCTCTCACAGACACTCTCTCACACTCTCTCACAGACACTCACAGACACTCACAGACTCTCACAGACTCTCACAGACACTCTCACAGACTCACGGACACTCTCTCACACTCTCTCACAGACTCTCACAGACACTCACAGACCTTCTCACAGACCTTCTCACAGACCTTCTCACAGACACTCTCACAGACTCTCACAGACACTCTCTTACACTCTCTCACAGACACTCTCTCAGACTCACAGACACTCTCACACTCTCTCACAGACACTCACAGACCTTCTCACAGACACTCTCACAGACACTCTCACAGACTCTCACAGACACTCTCTCACAGACACTCTCTCACAGACACTCTCTCACACTCTCTCATAGACACTCTCTCTCACAGACACTCTCACACTCTCTCACACTCTCTCACAGACACTCACAGACACTCACAGACACTCACAGACACTCACAGACTCTCACAGACACTCTCACAGACACTCTCACAGACTCACAGAAACTCTCTCACACTCTCTCACAGACACTCTCTTACAGACTCTGACAGACACTCACAGACCATCTCATAGACACTCTCACAGACACTCTCACAGACTCTCACAGACACTCTCTCATAGACACTCTCTCACAGACACTCTCTCACAGACACTCTCTCACAGACACTCTCCCACAGACACTCTCACAGACACTCTCACAGACTGTCTCACATACACTCTCACAGACACTCTCACAGACACTCTCACACTCTCTCACAGACACTCTCACACTCTCTCACAGACTCACAGACACTCTCACAGACTCTCACAGACACTCTCACAGACTCACAGACTCTCACACACTCTTACAGACTCTTATAGAGTCTCACAGACACTCTCACAGACTCTCACAGACACTCTCTCACAGACTATCACAGATTCTCACGGACTCTCACAGACACTCTCACAAACACTCACAGACTCTCACAGACACCAGGGGCGTAACACAGGCCCCCGCAGCCCCCGCGGTGCTGGGGGCCCCCTCGCTCCAGGGGCCCCCTCACTCTCACAGACTCTGACACTCTCACAGACTCACAGACTCTCACAGACACTCTCACAGACACTCTCACAGACAGACTCTCGCAGACACTCTCTCGCAGACACTCTCTCGCAGACACTCTCTCACAGATACTCACAGACTCTCACAGATACTCTCTCACAGACTCTCACAGACACTCTCTCACACTCTCTCACAGACACTCTCTCTCACAGACACTCTCTCACACTCTCTCACACTCTCTCACAGACACTCACAGACACTCACAGACTCTCACAGACTCTCACAGACACTCTCACAGACTCACAGACACTCTCTCACACTCTCTCACAGACTCTCACAGACACTCACAGACCTTCTCACAGACCTTCTCACAGACACTCTCACAGACTCTCACAGACACTCTCTCACACTCTCTCACAGACACTCTCTCAGACTCACAGACACTCTCACACTCTCTCACAGACACTCACAGACCTTCTCACAGACACTCTCACAGACACTCTCACAGACACTCTCTCACAGACACTCTCTCACAGACACTCTCTCACAGACACTCTCTCACAGACACTCTCTCACAGACACTCTCTCTCACAGACACTCTCTCACACTCTCTCACACTCTCTCGCAGACACTCACAGACACTCACAGACACTCACAGACTCTCACAGACTCTCTCACAGACACTCTCACAGACTCACAGAAACTCTCTCACACTCTCTCACAGACACTCTCTTACAGACTCTCACAGACACTCACAGACCTTCTCACAGACACAATCACAGACTCTCACAGACACTCTCTCATAGACGCTCTCTCACAGACACTCTCACAGACACTCTCACACTCTCTCACAGACACTCTCACACTCTCTCACAGACACTCTCACACTCTCAGACACTCTCACAGACTCTCACAGACACTCTTACACACTCACAGACACTCTCAGACTTGCACAGACACTCTCTCACAGACTCTCACACTCTCTCACAGACTCTCACAGACACTCTCTCAGACTCTCACAGACACTCTCTCAGACTCTCACAGATACTCTCTCAGACTCTCACAGACACTCTCTCACAGACACTCTCTCACAGACACTCTCTCACAGACACTCTCTCACAGACACTCTCTCACAGACACTCTCTCACACTCTCTCACAGACACTCTCTCACACTCTCTCACAGACACTCACAGACACTCACAGACACTCTCACAGACACTCACAGACACTCACAGACACTCTCTCACAGACACTCTCTCACAGACACTCACAGACACTCTCTCACAGACTCTCACAGACACTCTCTCACAGACTCACACTCTCACAGACACTCTCTCACAGACTCTCACAGACACTCTCTCACAGACTCACACTCTCACAGAAACTCTCACAGACTCACACTCTCACAGACACTCTCTCACACAGACTCTCACAGACTCTCACATACACTCACAGACTCTCACATACACTCTCTCACAGACTCTCACAGACACTCTCTCACAGACTCTCTCACAGACACTCTCTCACAGACTCTCTCACAGACACTCTCTCACAGACACTCTCACCCTCACAGACACTCACAGACTCTCACAGACACTTTCACAGACTCTCACAGACACTCTCTCACACTCTCTCACATACTCTCACAGACACTCCTACAGACTCTCATAGACTCTCACAGACACTCTCTCAGACTCTCACAGACACTCTCAGACTCTCACAGACACTCTCACAGACACTCTCTCGCAGACACTCTCTCTCAGACACTCTCTCACAGACACTCACAGACACTCTCACAGACACTCTCTCACAGACTCTCACAGACACTCTCTCACAGACTGACACTCTCACAGGCTCACACTCACAGACACTCTCACAGACTCTCTCAGACACTCTTTCGCAGACACTCTCTCACAGACTCTCTCAGACACTCTTTCGCAGACACTCTCTCACAGACTCACAGACTCTCACAGACTCTCACAGACACTCTTTCGCAGACACTCTCCCACAGACTCTCTTAGACACTCTTTCGCAGACACTCTCTCACAGACTCACAGACTCTCACAGACTCTCACAGACACTCTCTCACAGACTCTCTCACAGACACTCTCTCACAGACTCTCACAGACACTCTCTTCCAGACTCTCTCACAGACACTCTCTTCCAGACACTCTCACAGACACTCTCTCACAGACACTCTCCCACAGACACTCTCTCACACTCTCTCACATACTCACAGACACTCCTACAGACTCTCACAGACACTCTCAGAGACTCTCACAGACACTCTCACAGACACTCTCACAGACACTCTCTCACAGACACTCTCTCACAGACACTGTCTCACAGACTCTCACAGACACTCTCTCACTCTCTCACAGACACTCACAGAGTCTCTCACAGAGTCTCTCACAGACACTCTCTCACACTCTCTCACAGACTCTCACAGACACTCTCTTACAGACTCTCACAGACACTCTCACAGACTATCACTGACACTCTCACAGACTTTTACAGACTCTCACAGACACTCTCACAGACACTATCACAGACACTATCACAGACTCTCTCAGACTCTCACAGACACTCTCTCACAGACACTCTCTCACAGACACTCTCTCACAGACTCTCTCACAGACTCTCTCCCACAGACACTCTCACAGACTCTCTCACAGACTCTCTCACAGACTGTCTCACATACACTCTCACAGACAATCGCTCGCAGACTCTCTCACAGACACTCTCACACTCTCTCACAGACACTCACAGACTCTCAGACACTCTCTCACAGACTCTCACAGACACTCTCTTACACATTCACAGACACTCTCACAGACTCGCACAGACACTCTCTCACAGACACTCTCACAGACTCGCACAGACACTCTCTCACAGACACTCTCTCACAGACTCTCCCACTCTCTCACAGACTCTCACAGACACTCTCACAGACTATCACAGACTCTCACAGACTCTCTCAGACTCTCACAGACTCTCACAGACACTCTCAGACTTTCACAGATACTCTCTCACAGACACTCTCTCAGACACTCTCTCTCAGACACTCTCTCTCAGACACTCTCTCTCAGACACTCTCTCACTCTCTCACAGACACTCACAGACACTCTCTCACAGACACTCTCTCACAGACTCTCACAGACACTCTCTCACAGACTCTGGCACTCTCACAGACTCTCACAGACACTCTCACAGACTATCACAGACTCTCACAGACACTCTCTCAGACTCTCACAGACAATCTCAGACTCTCAGACTTTCACAGATACTCTCTCACAGATACTCTCTCAGACACTCTCTCTCAGACACTCTCTCTCAGACACTCTCTCTCAGACTCTCACAGACACTCTCTCACAGACTCTGGCACTCTCACAGACTCACACTCTCACAGACAGACTCTCTCAGACACTCTCTCTCAGACACTCTCTCTCAGACACTCTCTCACACTCTCTCTCAGACACTCATAGACACTCTCTCACAGACTCTCACAGACACTCTCTCATAGACTCTGGCACTCTCACAGACTCACACTCTCACAGACACTCTCACAGACAGACTCTCTCAGACACTCTCTCACAGACACTCACAGACTCTCACATACACTCTCACAGACTCTCTCACAGACACTCTCTCACAGACACTCTCTCACAGACACTCTCACAGACACTCTCTCACAGACACTCTCTCACAGACACTCTCACACTCTCACAGACACTCACAGACTCTCACAGACACTCACAGACACTCTCTCACAGACACTCTCTCACACTCTCTCACATACTCTCACAGACACTCCTACAGTCTCTCAGACACTCTCACAGACTCTCACAGACACTCTCTCACAGACTCACACTCTCTCAGAGACTCTCACACACTCTTACAGACTGTCACAGACTCTTACAGAGTCTCAAAGACACTCTCACAGACTCTCACAGACACTCTCTCACAGACTATCACAGACTCTCACAGACACTCTCACAAACACTCACAGACTCTAAAAGACACCAAGGGCGTAACATAGGCCCCCACAGCCCCCGTGGTGCTGGGGGCCCCCTCGCTCCAGGGGCCCCCTCACTCTCACAGACTCTGACACTCTCACAGACTCACAGACTCTCACAGACAGACTCTCGCAGACACTCTCTCACAGACAGACTCTCACAGACACTCTCTCACACTCTCTCACAGACACTCTCTCACAGTCTCTCACAGACACTCTCAGACACTCTCTCACACTCTCACTGACTCTCACAGACTCTCACAGACTCTCACAGACACTCTCACAGACTCTCACAGACACTCTCACAGACTCTCACAGACACTCTCTCACAGACTTTTACATACTCTCACAGACACTCTCACAGACACTCTCACAGACTATCACAGACTCTCTCAGACTCTCACAGACACTCAGACTCTCACAGACACTCTCTCTCAGACACTCTCTCTCAGACACTCTCTCACACTCTCTCACAGACTCTCACAGACACTCTCTCACAGACTTTTACAGACTCTCACAGACACTCTCACAGACTATCACAGACTCTCACAGACACTCTCTCACAGACACTCTCTCACAGACTCTCACAGACTCTCACAGACACTCACAGACACTCTCTCACAGACACTCTCACAGACACTCTCTCACAGTCACTCTCTCACAGACACTCTCTCACAGACTTTTACAGACTCTCACAGACACTCTCACAGACTATCACAGACTCTCAGACACTCTCAGACTCTCACAGATACTCTCTCACAGACACTCTCTCACAGACACTATCTCACAGACTCTCACAGACACTCTCTCACACTCTCTCACAGACTCACAGACACTCTCACAGACTCTCACAGTCACTTTCACAGACTCACAGACTCTCACACACTCTTACAGACTCTTATAGAGTCTCACAGACACTCTCACAGACTCTCACAGACACTCTCTCACAGACTATCACAGATTCTCACGGACTCTCACAGACACTCTCACAAACACTCACAGACTCTCACAGACACCAGGGGCATAACACAGGCCCCCGCAGCCCCCGCGGTGCTGGGGGCCCCCTCGCTCCAGGGGCCCCCTCACTCTCACAGACTCTGACACTCTCACAGACTCACAGACTCTCACAGACACTCTCACAGACTCTCACAGACACTCTCACAGACAGACTCTCGCAGACACTCTCTCGCAGACACTCTCTCGCAGACACTCTCTCGCAGACACTCTCTAACAGACTCTCACAGATACTCACAGACTCTCACAGATACTCTCTCACAGACTCTCACAGACACTCTCTCACACTCTCTCACAGACACTCTCTCTCACAGACACTCTCTCACACTCTCTCACAGACACTCACAGACACTCACAGACACTCACAGACTCTCACAGACTCTCACAGACACTCTCACAGACTCATGGACACTCTCTCACACTCTCTCACAGACTCTCACAGACACTCACAGACCTTCTCACAGACCTTCTCACAGACCTTCTCACAGACACTCTCACAGACTCTCACAGACACTCTCTTACACTCTCTCACAGACACTCTCTCAGACTCACAGACACTCTCACACTCTCTCACAGACACTCACAGACCTTCTCACAGACACTCTCACAGACACTCTCACAGACTCTCACAGACACTCTCTCACAGACACTCTCTCACAGACACTCTCTCACACTCTCTCATAGACACTCTCTCTCACAGACACTCTCACACTCTCTCACACTCTCTCACACTCTCTCACAGACACTCACAGACACTCACAGACACTCACAGACTCTCACAGACACTCTCACAGACACTCTCTCACAGACTCTCACAGACACTCTCTTACAGACTCTGACAGACACTCACAGACCATCTCATAGACACTCTCACAGACACTCTCACAGACTCTCACAGACACTCTCTCATAGACACTCTCTCACAGACACTCTCTCACAGACACTCTTTCACAGACACTCTCCCACAGACACTCTCACAGACTGTCTCACATACACTCTCACAGACACTCTCACAGACACTCTCACACTCTCTCACAGACACTCTCACACTCTCTCACAGACACTCTCACACTCTCAGACACTCTCACAGACTCTCACAGACACTCTTACACACTCACAGACACTCTCAGACTTGCACAGACACTCTCTCACAGACTCTCACACTCTCTCACAGACTCTCACAGACACTCTCTCAGACTCTCACAGACACTCTCTCAGACTCTCACAGACACTCTCTCAGACTCTCACAGACACTCTCTCACAGACACTCTCTCACAGACACTCTCACAGACACTCTGTCACACTCTCTCACAGACACTCACACACACTCACAGACACTCTCACACTCTCTCACAGACACTCACAGACCTTCTCATAGACACTCTCACAGACACTCTCACAGACTCTCACAGACACTCTCTCACAGACACTCTCTCACAGACACTCTCTCACACTCTCTCACAGACACTCTCTCTCACAGACACTCTCTCACACTCTCTCACACTCTCTCACAGACACTCACAGACACTCACAGACACTCACAGACTTTCACAGACACTCTCACAGACTCACAGAAACTCTCTCACACTCTCTCACAGACACTCTCTTACAGACTCTCACAGACACTCACAGACCTTCTCACAGACACAATCACAGACTCTCACAGACACTCTCTCATAGACGCTCTCTCACAGACACTCACAGACCTTCTCACAGACACTCTCACAGACACTCTCACAGACTCTCACAGACACTCTCTCATAGACACTCTCTCACAGACACTCTCTCACAGACACTCTCTCACAGACACTCTCTCACAGACACTCTCACAGACTGTCTCACATACACTCTCACAGACACTCTCACAGACACTCTCACACTCTCTCACAGACACTCTCACACTCTCTCACAGACACTCTCACACTCTCAGACACTCTCACAGACTCTCACAGACACTCTTACACACTCACAGACACTCTCAGACTTGCACAGACACTCTCTCACAGACTCTCACACTCTCTCACAGACTCTCACAGACACTCTCTCAGACTCTCACAGACACTCTTTCAGACTCTCACAGACACTTTCTCAGACTCTCACAGACACTCTCTCACAGACACTCTCTCACAGACACTCTCTCACAGACACTCTCTCACAGACACTCTCTCACACTCTCTCACAGACACTCACAGACACTCACAGACACTCTCACAGACACTCACAGACACTCACAGACACTCTCTCACAGACACTCTCTCACAGACACTCACAGACACTCTCTCACAGACTCTCACAGACACTCTCTCACAGACTCACACTCTCACAGACACTCTCTCACAGACTCTCACAGACACTCTCTCACAGACTCACACTCTCACAGACACTCTCACAGACTCACACTCTCACAGACACTCTCTCACACAGACTCTCACAGACTCTCACATACACTCACAGACTCTCACATACACTCTCTCACAGACTCTCACAGACACTCTCTCACAGACTCTCTCACAGACACTCTCTCACAGACTCTCTCACAGACACTCTCTCACAGACACTCTCACCCTCACAGACACTCACAGACTCTCACAGACACTTTCACAGACTCTCACAGACACTCTCTCACACTCTCTCACATACTCTCACAGACACTCCTACAGACTCTCATAGACTCTCACAGACACTCTCTCAGACTCTCACAGACACTCTCAGACTCTCACAGACACTCTCACAGACACTCTCTCGCAGACACTCTCTCTCAGACACTCTCTCACAGACACTCACAGACACTCTCACAGACACTCTCTCACAGACTCTCACAGACACTCTCTCACAGACTGACACTCTCACAGGCTCACACTCACAGACACTCTCACAGACTCTCTCAGACACTCTTTCGCAGACACTCTCTCACAGACTCTCTCAGACACTCTTTCGCAGACACTCTCTCACAGACTCACAGACTCTCACAGACTCTCACAGACACTCTTTCGCAGACACTCTCCCACAGACTCTCTTAGACACTCTTTCGCAGACACTCTCTCACAGACTCACAGACTCTCACAGACTCTCACAGACACTCTCTCACAGACTCTCTCACAGACACTCTCTCACAGACTCTCACAGACACTCTCTTCCAGACTCTCTCACAGACACTCTCTTCCAGACACTCTCACAGACACTCTCTCACAGACACTCTCCCACAGACACTCTCTCACACTCTCTCACATACTCACAGACACTCCTACAGACTCTCACAGACACTCTCAGAGACTCTCACAGACACTCTCACAGACACTCTCACAGACACTCTCTCACAGACACTCTCTCACAGACACTGTCTCACAGACTCTCACAGACACTCTCTCACTCTCTCACAGACACTCACAGAGTCTCTCACAGAGTCTCTCACAGACACTCTCTCACACTCTCTCACAGACTCTCACAGACACTCTCTTACAGACTCTCACAGACACTCTCACAGACTATCACTGACACTCTCACAGACTTTTACAGACTCTCACAGACACTCTCACAGACACTATCACAGACACTATCACAGACTCTCTCAGACTCTCACAGACACTCTCTCACAGACACTCTCTCACAGACACTCTCTCACAGACTCTCACAGACTCTCTCACAGACTCTCTCCCACAGACACTCTCACAGACTCTCTCACAGACTCTCTCACAGACTGTCTCACATACACTCTCACAGACAATCGCTCGCAGACTCTCTCACAGACACTCTCACACTCTCTCACAGACACTCACAGACTCTCAGACACTCTCTAACAGACTCTCACAGACACTCTCTTACACATTCACAGACACTCTCACAGACTCGCACAGACACTCTCTCACAGACACTCTCACAGACTCGCACAGACACTCTCTCACAGACACTCTCTCACAGACTCTCCCACTCTCTCACAGACTCTCACAGACACTCTCACAGACTATCACAGACTCTCACAGACTCTCTCAGACTCTCACAGACTCTCACAGACACTCTCAGACTTTCACAGATACTCTCTCACAGACACTCTCTCAGACACTCTCTCTCAGACACTCTCTCTCAGACACTCTCTCTCAGACACTCTCTCTCACTCTCTCACAGACACTCACAGACACTCTCTCACAGACACTCTCTCACAGACTCTCACAGACACTCTCTCACAGACTCTGGCACTCTCACAGACTCTCACAGACACTCTCACAGACTATCACAGACTCTCACAGACACTCTCTCAGACTCTCACAGACAATCTCAGACTCTCAGACTTTCACAGATACTCTCTCACAGATACTCTCTCAGACACTCTCTCTCAGACACTCTCTCTCAGACACTCTCTCTCAGACTCTCACAGACACTCTCTCACAGACTCTGGCACTCTCACAGACTCACACTCTCACAGACAGACTCTCTCAGACACTCTCTCTCAGACACTCTCTCACACTCTCTCTCAGACACTCATAGACACTCTCTCACAGACTCTCACAGACACTCTCTCACAGACTCTGGCACTCTCACAGACTCACACTCTCACAGACACTCTCACAGACAGACTCTCTCAGACACTCTCTCACAGACACTCACAGACTCTCACATACACTCTCACAGACTCTCTCACAGACACTCTCTCACAGACACTCTCTCACAGACACTCTCTCACAGACACTCTCTCACAGACACTCTCTCACAGACACTCTCACACTCTCACAGACACTCACAGACTCTCACAGACACTCACAGACACTCTCTCACAGACACTCTCTCACACTCTCTCACATACTCTCACAGACACTCCTACAGTCTCTCAGACACTCTCACAGACTCTCACAGACACTCTCTCACAGACTCACACTCTCTCAGAGACTCTCACACACTCTTACAGACTGTCACAGACTCTTACAGAGTCTCAAAGACACTCTCACAGACTCTCACAGACACTCTCTCACAGACTATCACAGACTCTCACAGACACTCTCACAAACACTCACAGACTCTAAAAGACACCAAGGGCGTAACATAGGCCCCCACAGCCCCCGTGGTGCTGGGGGCCCCCTCGCTCCAGGGGCCCCCTCACTCTCACAGACTCTGACACTCTCACAGACTCACAGACTCTCACAGACAGACTCTCGCAGACACTCTCTCACAGACAGACTCTCACAGACACTCTCTCACACTCTCTCACAGACACTCTCTCACAGTCTCTCACAGACACTCTCAGACACTCTCTCACACTCTCACTGACTCTCACAGACTCTCACAGACTCTCACAGACACTCTCACAGACTCTCACAGACACTCTCACACTCTCACAGACTCTCACAGACACTCTCTCACAGACTTTTACAGACTCTCACAGACACTCTCACAGACACTCTCACAGACTATCACAGACTCTCTCAGACTCTCACAGACACTCAGACTCTCACAGACACTCTCTCTCAGACACTCTCTCTCAGACACTCTCTCACACTCTCTCACAGACTCTCACAGACACTCTCTCACAGACTTTTACAGACTCTCACAGACACTCTCACAGACTATCACAGACTCTCACAGACACTCTCTCACAGACACTCTCTCACAGACTCTCACAGACTCTCACAGACACTCACAGACACTCTCTCACAGACACTCTCACAGATACTCTCTCACAGTCACTCTCTCACAGACACTCTCTCACAGACTTTTACAGACTCTCACAGACACTCTCACAGACTATCACAGACTCTCAGACACTCTCAGACTCTCACAGATACTCTCTCACAGACACTCTCTCACAGACACTATCTCACAGACTCTCACAGACACTCTCTCACACTCTCTCACAGACTCACAGACACTCTCACAGACTCTCACAGACACTTTCACAGACTCACAGACTCTCACACACTCTTACAGACTCTTATAGAGTCTCACAGACACTCTCACAGACTCTCACAGACACTCTCACAGACTATCACAGATTCTCACGGACTCTCACAGACACTCTCACAAACACTCACAGACTCTCACAGACACCAGGGGCATAACACAGGCCCCCGCAGCCCCCGCGGTGCTGGGGGCCCCCTCGCTCCAGGGGCCCCCTCACTCTCACAGACTCTGACACTCTCACAGACTCACAGACTCTCACAGACACTCTCACAGACTCTCACAGACACTCTCACAGACAGACTCTCGCAGACACTCTCTCGCAGACACTCTCTCGCAGACACTCTCTCGCAGACACTCTCTAACAGACTCTCACAGATACTCACAGACTCTCACAGATACTCTCTCACAGACTCTCACAGACACTCTCTCACACTCTCTCACAGACACTCTCTCTCACAGACACTCTCTCACACTCTCTCACAGACACTCACAGACACTCACAGACTCTCACAGACTCTCACAGACACTCTCACAGACTCACAGACACTCTCTCACACTCTCTCACAGACTCTCACAGACACTCACAGACCTTCTCACAGACCTTCTCACAGACCTTCTCACAGACACTCTCACAGACTCTCACAGACACTCTCTTACACTCTCTCACAGACACTCTCTCAGACTCACAGACTCTCTCACAGACTCTCACAGACCTTCTCACAGACACTCTCACAGACACTCTCACAGACTCTCACAGACACTCTCTCACAGACACTCTCTCACAGACACTCTCTCACACTCTCTCATAGACACTCTCTCTCACAGACACTCTCACACTCTCTCACACTCTCTCACAGACACTCACAGACACTCACAGACACTCACAGACACTCACAGACTCTCACAGACACTCTCACAGACACTCTCACAGACTCACAGAAACTCTCTCACACTCTCTCACAGACACTCTCTTACAGACTCTGATAGACACTCACAGACCATCTCATAGACACTCTCACAGACACTCTCACAGACTCTCACAGACACTCTCTCATAGACACTCTCTCACAGACACTCTCTCACAGACACTCTCTCAGAGACACTCTCCCACAGACACTCTCACAGACTGTCTCACATACACTCTCACAGACACTCTCACAGACACTCTCACACTCTCTCACAGACACTCTCACACTCTCTCACAGACACTCTCACACTCTCAGACACTCTCACAGACTCTCACAGACACTCTTACACACTCACAGACACTCTCAGACTTGCACAGACACTCTCTCACAGACTCTCACACTCTCTCACAGACTCTCACAGACACTCTCTCAGACTCTCACAGACACTCTCTCAGACTCTCACAGACACTCTCTCAGACTCTCACAGACACTCTCTCACAGACACTCTCTCACAAACACTCTCTCACAGACACTCACACACACTCACAGACACTCTCACAGACACTCACAGACACTCACAGACACTCACAGACACTCTCTCACAGACACTCTCTCACAGACACTCACAGACACTCTCTCACAGACTCTCACAGACACTCTCTCACAGACTAACACTCTCACAGACACTCTCTCACAGACTCTCACAGACACTCTCTCACAGACTCACACTCTCACAGACACTCTCAGACTCACACTCTCACAGACACTCTCTCACAGACTCTCACATATACTCACAGACTCTCACATACACTCTCTCACAGACTCTCACAGACACTCTCTCACAGACTCTCTCACAGACACTCTCTCACAGACTCTCTCACAGACACTCTCTCACAGACACTCTCACACTCACAGACACTCACAGACTCTCACAGACACTTTCACAGACTCTCACAGACACTCTCTCACACTCTCTCACATACTCTAACAGACACTCCTACAGACTCTCATAGACTCTCACAGACACTCTCTCAGACTCTCACAGACACTCTCAGACTCTCACAGACACTCTCACAGACACTCTCTCGCAGACACTCTCTCTCAGACACTCTCTCACAGACACTCACAGACACTCTCACAGACACTCTCTCACAGACTCTCACAGACACTCTCTCACAGACTGACACTCTCACAGGCTCACACTCTCACAGACACTCTCACAGACAGACTCTCTCAGACACTCTTTCGCAGACACTCTCTCACAGACTCTCTCAGACACTCTTTCGCAGACACTCTCTCACAGACTCACAGACTCTCACAGACTCTCACAGACACTCTTTCGCAGATACTCTCTCAAAGACTCTCTCAGACACTCTTTCGCAGACACTCTCTCACAGACTCACAGACTCTCACAGACTCTCACAGACACTCTCTCACAGACACTCTCTCACAGACTCTCACAGACACTCTCTTCCAGACTCTCTCACAGACACTCTCTTCCAGACTCTCTCACAGACACTCTCTCTAACAGATACTCTCACACTCTCACAGACACTCACAGACTCTCACAGACACTCTCACAGACACTCTCTCACAGACACTCTCTCACAGACACTCTCTCACACTCTCACATACTCACAGACACTCCTACAGACTCTCACAGACACTCTCACAGACTCTCACAGACACTCTCTCATAGACTCACACTCTCTCACAGACTCTCACACACTCTTACAGACTCTCACAGACTCTTACAGAGTCTCACAGACACTCTCACAGACTCTCACAGACACTCTCACAGACAGACTCTCACAGACACTCTCTCACAGACACTCTCTCATAGACACTCTCTCACAGACACTCTCTCACTCTCTCACAGACACTCACAGAGTCTCTCACAGAGTCTCTCACAGACACTCTCTCACAGACACTCTCTTACACTCTCACAGACTCACAGACTCTCACAGACACTCTCTCACACTCTCTCACAGACTCTCACAGACACTCTCTTACAGACTCTCACAGATACTCTCACAGACTATCACAGACACTCTCACAGACTTTTACAGACTCTCACAGACACTCTCACAGACACTCTCACAGACACTATCACAGACTCTCACAGACACTCTCTCACAGACACTCTCTCACAGACACTCTCTCACAGACTCTCTCACAGACACTCTCTCACAGACTCTCTCACAGACTCTCACAGACTCTCTCACAGACTCTCTCCCACAGACTCTCTCACAGACTCTCTCACAGACTCTCTCACAGACTGTCTCACATACACTCTCACAGACAATCGCTCGCAGACTCTCTCACAGACACTCTCACACTCTATCACAGACACTCACAGACTCTCAGACACTCTCTCACAGACTCTCACAGACACTCTCTTACACACTCACAGACACTCTCACAGACTCGCACAGACACTCTCTCA
This sequence comes from Triturus cristatus, assembly GCF_964204655.1. Classification (NCBI taxonomy): domain Eukaryota; kingdom Metazoa; phylum Chordata; class Amphibia; order Caudata; family Salamandridae; genus Triturus; species Triturus cristatus. The sequence continues at coordinate 1,176,647,125 of NC_140579.1, read as the reverse complement.
CAGATACTCTCACAGACTCGCACAGACACTCTCTCACAGACACTCTCTCACAGACTCTCCCACTCTCTCACAGACTCTCACAGACACTCTCACAGACTATCACAGACTCTCACAGACTCTCTCAGACTCTCACAGACTCTCACAGACACTCTCAGACTTTCACAGATACTCTCTCGCAGACACTCTCTCAGACACTCTCTCTCAGACACTCTCTCTCAGACACTCTCTCATAGACACTCACAGACACTCTCTCACAGACACTCTCTCACAGATACTCTCTCACAGACACTCTCTCACAGACTCTCACAGACACTCTCTCACAGACTCTGGCACTCTCACAGACTCTCACAGACACTCTCACAGACTATCACAGACTCTCACACACACTCTCTCAGACTCTCACAGACAATCTCAGACTCTCAGACTGTCACAGATACTCTCTCACAGATACTCTCTCAGACACTCTCTCTCAGACACTCTCTCTCAGACATTCTCTCTCAGACTCTCACAGACACTCTCTCACAGACTCTGGCACTCTCACAGACTCACACTCTCACAGACAGACTCTCTCAGACACTCTCTCTCAGACACTCTCTCTCAGACACTCTCTCACACTCTCTCTCAGACACTCACAGACACTCTCTCACAGACTCTCACAGACACTCTCTCACAGACTCTGGCACTCTCACAGACTCACACTCTCACAGACACTCTCACAGACAGACTCTCTCAGACACTCTCTCACAGACACTCACAGACTCTCACATACACTCTCACAGACTCTCTCACAGACACTCTCTCACAGACACTCTCTTCCAGACTCTCTCACAGACACTCTCTCACAGACACTCTCTCACAGACACTCTCTCACAGACACTCTCACACTCTCACAGACACTCACAGACTCTCACAGACACTCACAGACACTCTCTCACAGACACTCTCTCACACTCTCTCACATACTCTCACAGACACTCCTACAGTCTCTCAGACACTCTCACAGACTCTCACAGACACTCTCTCACAGACTCACACTCTCTCAGAGACTCTCACACACTCTTACAGACTGTCACAGACTCTTACAGAGTCTCAAAGACACTCTCACAGACTCTCACAGACACTCTCTCACAGACTATCACAGACACTCTCACAAACACTCACAGACTCTAACAGACACCAGGGGCATAACATAGGCCCCCACAGCCCCCGTGGTGCTGGGGGCCCCTTCACTCCAGGGGCCCCCTCACTCTCACAGACTCTGACACTCTCACAGACTCACAGACTCTCACAGACAGACTCTCGCAGACACTCTCTCACAGACAGACTCTCACAGACACTCTCTCACAGACACTCTCTCACAGTCTCTCACAGACACTCTCAGACACTCTCTCACACTCTCACAGACACTCACTGACTCTCACAGACTCTCACAGACTCTCACAGACACTCTCACAGACTCTCACAGACACTCTCACACTCTCACAGACTCTCACAGACTCTCACAGACACTCTCTCACAGACTTTTACAGACTCTCACAGACACTCTCACAGACACTCTCACAGACTATCACAGACTCTCTCAGACTCTCACAGACACTCAGACTCTCACAGACACTCTCTCTCAGACACTCTCTCTCAGACACTCTCTCACACTCTCTCACAGACTCTCACAGACACTCTCTCACAGACTTTTACAGACTCTCACAGACACTCTCACAGACTCTCACAGACTCTCACAGACACTCTCTCACAGACACTCTCTCACAGACTCTCACAGACTCTCACAGACACTCACAGACACTCTCTCACAGACACTCTCACAGACACTCTCTCACAGACACTCTCTCACAGACACTCTCTCACAGACTTTTACAGACTCTCACAGACACTCTCACAGACTATCACAGATTCTCAGACACTCTCAGACTCTCACAGATACTCTCTCACAGACTCTCACAGACACTCTCTCACACTCTCTCACAGACTCACTGACACTCTCACAGACTCTCACAGACACTTTCACAGACTCACAGACTCTCACACACTCTTACAGACTCTTATAGAGTCTCACAGACACTCTCACAGACACTCTCTCACAGACTCTCACAGACACTCTCTCACACTCTCTCACAGACTCACAGACACTCTCTCTCAGACTCTCACAGACACTCTCTCACAGACTCTGGCACTCTCACAGACTCACACTCTCACAGACAGACTCTCTCAGACACTCTCTCTCAGACACTCTCTCTCAGACACTCTCTCACAGACACTCTCTCACAGACTCTCACAGACACTCTCTCACAGACTCTGGCACTCTCACAGACTCACACTCTCACAGACACTCTCACAGACAGACTCAGACACTCTCTCACAGACACTCAGAGACTCTCACATACACTCTCACAGACTCTCTCACAGACACTCTCTCACAGACTCTCTCACAGACACTCTCTCACAGACACTCTCACACTCACAGACACTCACAGACTCTCACAGACACTTTCACAGACTCTCACAGACACTCTCTCACACTCTCTCACATACTCTCACAGACACTCCTACAGACTCTCATAGACTCTCACAGACACTCTCTCAGACTCTCACAGACACTCTCAGACTCTCACAGACACTCTCACAGACACTCTCTCGCAGACACTCTCTCTCAGACACTCTCTCACAGACACTCACAGACACTCTCACAGACACTCTCTTACAGACTCTCACAGACACTCTCTCACAGACTGACACTCTCACAGGCTCACACTCTCACAGACACTCTCACAAACTCTCTCAGACACTCTTTTGCAGACACTCTCTCACAGACTCTCTCAGACACTCTTTCGCAGACACTCTCTCACAGACTCACAGACTCTCACAGACTCTCACAGACACTCTTTCGCAGACACTCTCTCACAGACTCTCTCAGACACTCTTTCGCAGACACTCTCATAGACTCACAGACTCTCACAGACACTCTCTCACAGACTCTCTCACAGACACTCTCTCACAGACTCTCACAGACACTCTCTTCCAGACTCTCTCACAGACACTCTCTTCCAGACTCTCTCACAGACACTCTCTCTAACAGATACTCTCACACTCTCACAGACACTCACAGACTCTCACAGACACTCTCTCACAGACACTCTCTCACAGACACTCTCTCACAGACACTCTCTCACACTCTCTCACATACTCACAGACACTCCTACAGACTCTCACAGACACTCTCACAGACTCTCACAGACACTCTCACAGACAGACTCTCACAGACACTCTCTCACAGACACTCTCTCACAGACACTCTCTCACAGACTCTCACAGATACTCTCTCACTCTCTCACAGACACTCACAGAGTCTCTCACAGAGTCTCTCACAGACACTCTCACAGACACTCTCTTACACTCTCACAGACTCACAGACTCTCACAGACACTCTCTCACACTCTCTCACAGACTCTCACAGACACTCTCTTACAGACTCTCACAGACACTCTCACAGACTATCACAGACACTCTCACAGACTTTTACAGACTCTCACAGACACTCTCACAGACACTCTCACAGACACTATCACAGACTCTCACAGACACTCTCAGACTCTCACAGACACTCTCTCACAGACACTCTCTCACAGACACTCTCTCACAGACTCTCTCACAGACACTCTCTCACAGACTCTCTCCCACAGACACTCTCACAGACTCTCTCACAGACTCTCTCACAGACTGTCTCACATACACTCTCACAGACAATCGCTCGCAGACTCTCTCAGAGACACTCTCATACTCTCTCACAGACACTCACAGACTCTCAGACACTCTCTCACAGACTCTCACAGACACTCTCTTACACACTCACAGATACTCTCATAGACTCGCACAGACACTCTCTCACAGACACTCTCACAGACTCGCACAGACACTCTCTCACAGACACTCTCTCACAGACTCTCCCACTCTCTCACAGACTCTCACAGACACTCTAACAGACTATCACAGACTCTCACAGACTCTCTCAGACTCTCACAGACTCTCACAGACACTCTCAGACTTTCACAGATACTCTCTCATAGACACTCTCTCAGACACTCTCTCTCAGACACTCTCTCTCAGACACTCTCTCTCAGACACTCTCTCTCACTCTCTCACAGACACTCACAGACACTCTCTCACAGACACTCTCTCACAGACACTCTCTCACAGACTCTGGCACTCTCACAGACTCTCACAGACACGCTCACAGACTATCACAGACTCTCACAGACACTCTCTCAGACTCTCACAGACAATCTCAGACTCTCAGACTTTCACAGATACTCTCTCACAGATACTCTCTCAGACACTCTCTCTCAGACACTCTCTCTCAGACTCTCACAGACACTCTCTCACAGACTCTGGCACTCTCACAGACTCACACTCTCACAGACAGACTCTCTCAGACACTCTCTCTCAGACACTCTCTCTCAGACACTCTCTCACACTCTCTCTCAGACACTCACAGACACTCTCTCACAGACTCTCACAGACACTCTCTCACAGACTCTGGCACTCTCACAGACTCACACTCTCACAGACACTCTCACAGACAGACTCTCTCAGACACTCTCTCACAGACACTCACAGACTCTCACATATACTCTCACAGACTCTCTCACAGACACTCTCTCACAGACACTCTCTTCCAGACTCTCTCACAGACACTCTCTCATAGACACTCTCTCACAGACACTCTCTCACAGACACTCTCACACTCTCACAGACACTCACAGACTCTCACAGACACTCACAGACACTCTCTCACAGACACTCTCTCACACTCTCTCACATACTCTCACAGACACTCCTTAAGTCTCTCAGACACTCTCACAGACTCTCACAGACACTCTCTCACAGACTCACACTCTCTCAGAGACTCTCACACACTCTTACAGACTGTCACAGACTCTTACAGAGTCTCAAAGACACTCTCACAGACTCTCACAGACACTCTCTCACAGACTATCACAGACTCTCACAGACACTCTCACAAACACTCACAGACTCTAACAGACACCAGGGGCGTAACATAGGCCCCCACAGCCCCCGTGGTGCTGGGGGCCCCCTCGCTCCAGGGGCCCCCTCACTCTCCCAGACTCTGACACTCTCACAGACTCACAGACTCTCACAGACAGACTCTTGCAGACACTCTCTCACAGACAGACTCTCACAGACACTCTCTCACACTCTCTCACAGACACTCTCTCACAGTCTCTCACAGACACTCTCAGACACTCTCACAGACACTCACTGACTCTCACAGACTCTCACAGACTCTCACAGACACTCTCACAGACTCTCACAGACACTCTCACACTCTCACAGACTCTCACAGACTCTCACAGACACTCTCTCACAGACTTTTACAGACTCTCACAGACACTCTCACAGACACTCTCACAGACTATCACAGACTCTCTCAGACTCTCACAGACACTCAGACTCTCACAGACACTCTCTCTCAGACACTCTCTCTCAGACACTCTCTCACACTCTCTCACAGACTCTCACAGACACTCTCTCACAGACTTTTACAGACTCTCACAGACACTCTCACAGACTATCACAGACTCTCACAGACACTCTCTCACAGACACTCTCTCACAGACTCTCACAGACACTCACAGACACTCTCTCACAGACACTCTCACAGACACTCTCTCACAGACACTCTCTCACAGACACTCTCTCACAGACTTTTACAGACTCTCACAGACACTCTCACAGACTATCACAGACTCTCAGACACTCTCAGACTCTCACAGATACTCTCTCACAGACTCTCACAGACACTCTCTCACACTCTCTCACAGACTCACAGACACTCTCACAGACTCTCACAGACACTTTCACAGACTCACAGACTCTCACACACTCTTACAGACTCTTATAGAGTCTCACAGACACTCTCACAGACTCTCACAGACACTCTCTCACAGACTATCACAGATTCTCACGGACTCTCACAGACACTCTCACAAACACTCACAGACTCTCACAGACACCAGGGGCGTAACACAGGCCCCCGCAGCCCCCGCGGTGCTGGGGGCCCCCTCGCTCCAGGGGACCCCTCACTCTCACAGACTCTGACACTCTCACAGACTCACAGACTCTCACAGACACTCTCACAGACTCTCACAGACACTCTCACAGACAGACTCTCGCAGACACTCTCTCGCAGACACTCTCTCACAGACTCTCACAGATACTCACAGACTCTCACAGATACTCTCTCACAGACTCTCACAGACACTCTCTCACACTCTCTCACAGACACTCTCTCTCACAGACACTCTCTCACACTCTCTCACAGACACTCACAGACACTCACAGACTCTCACAGACTCTCACAGACACTCTCACAGACTCACAGACACTCTCTCACACTCTCTCACAGACTCTCACAGACACTCACAGACCTTCTCACAGACCTTCTCACAGACACTCTCACAGACTCTCACAGACACTCTCTCACACTCTCTCACAGACACTCTCTCAGACTCACAGACACTCTCACACTCTCTCACAGACACTCACAGACCTTCTCACAGACACTCTCACAGACACTCTCACAGACTCTCACAGACACTCTCTCACAGACACTCTCTCACAGACACTCTCTCACAGACACTCTCTCACACTCTCTCACAGACACTCTCTCTCACAGACACTCTCTCACACTCTCTCACACTCTCTCACAGACACTCACAGACACTCACAGACACTCACAGACACTCACAGACTCTCACAGACACTCTCACAGACACTCTCACAGACTCACAGAAACTCTCTCACACTCTCTCACAGACACTCTCTTACAGACTCTCACAGACACTCACAGACCTTCTCACAGACACTCTCACAGACACTCTCACAGACTCTCACAGACACTCTCTCATAGACACTCTCTCACAGACACTCTCTCAACAGACACTCTCACAGACACTCTCTCACAGACACTCTCTCACAGACACTCTCTCACAGACTTTTACAGACTCTCACAGACACTCTCACAGACTATCACAGACTCTCAGACACTCTCAGACTCTCACAGATACTCTCTCACAGACTCTCACAGACACTCTCTCACACTCTCTCACAGACTCACTGACACTCTCACAGACTCTCACAGACACTTTCACAGACTCACAGACTCTCACACACTCTTACAGACTCTTATAGAGTCTCACAGACACTCTCACAGACACTCTCTCACAGACTATCACAGATTCTCACGGACTCTCACAGACACTCTCACAAACACTCACAGACTCTCACAGACACCAGGGGCGTAACACAGGCCCCCGCAGCCCCCGCGGTGCTGGGGGCCCCCTCGCTCCAGGGGCCCCCTCACTCTCACAGACTCTGACACTCTCACAGACTCACAGACTCTCACAGACACTCTCACAGACTCTCACAGACACTCTCACAGACAGACTCTCGCAGACACTCTCTCGCAGACACTCTCTCACAGACTCTCACAGATACTCACAGACTCTCACAGATACTCTCTCACAGACTCTCACAGACACTCTCTCACACTCTCTCACAGACACTCTCTCTCACAGACACTCTCTCACACTCTCTCACACTCTCTCACAGACACTCACAGACACTCACAGACTCTCACATACTCTCACAGACACTCTCACAGACTCACAGACACTCTCTCACACTCTCTCACAGACTCTCACAGACACTCACAGACCTTCTCACAGACCTTCTCACAGACCTTCTCACAGACACTCTCACAGACTCTCACAGACTCTCTCTCACACTCTCTCACAGACACTCTCTCAGACTCACAGACACTCTCACACTCTCTCACAGACACTCACAGACCTTCTCATAGACACTCTCACAGACACTCTCACAGACTCTCACAGACACTCTCTCACAGACACTCTCTCACAGACACTCTCTCACACTCTCTCACAGACACTCTCTCTCACAGACACTCTCTCACACTCTCTCACACTCTCTCACAGACACTCACAGACACTCACAGACACTCACAGACACTCACAGACTCTCACAGACACTCTCACAGACTCACAGAAACTCTCTCACACTCTCTCACAGACACTCTCTTACAGACTCTCACAGACACTCACAGACCTTCTCACAGACACTCTCACAGACACTCTCACAGACTCTCACAGACACTCTCTCATAGACACTCTCTCACAGACACTCTCTCACAGACACTCTCTCACAGACACTCTCTCACAGACACTCTCACAGACTGTCTCACATACACTCTCACAGACACTCTCACAGACACTCTCACACTCTCTCACAGACACTCTCACACTCTCTCACAGACACTCTCACACTCTCAGACACTCTCACAGACTCTCACAGACACTCTTACACACTCACAGACACTCTCAGACTTGCACAGACACTCTCTCACAGACTCTCACACTCTCTCACAGACTCTCACAGACACTCTCTCAGACTCTCACAGACACTCTTTCAGACTCTCACAGACACTTTCTCAGACTCTCACAGACACTCTCTCACAGACACTCTCTCACAGACACTCCCTCACAGACACTCTCTCACACTCTCTCACAGACACTCACAGACACTCACAGACACTCTCACAGACACTCACAGACACTCTCACAGACACTCACAGACACTCACAGACACTCACAGACACTCACAGACACTCTCTCACAGACACTCTCTCACAGACACTCACAGACACTCTCTCACAGACTCTCACACTCTCTCACAGACTCACACTCTCACAGACACTCTCTCACAGACTCTCACAGACACTCTCTCACAGACTCACACTCTCACAGACACTCTCACAGACTCACACTCTCACAGACACTCTCTCACAGACTCTCACAGACTCTCACATACACTCACAGACTCTCACATACACTCTCTCACAGACTCTCACAGACACTCTCTCACAGACTCTCTCACAGACACTCTCTCACAGACTCTCTCACAGACACTCTCTCACAGACACTCTCACACTCACAGCCACTCACAGACTCTCACAGACACTTTCACATACTCTCACAGACACTCTCTCACACTCTCTCACATACTCTCACAGACACTCCTACAGACTCTCATAGACTCTCACAGACACTCTCTCAGACTCTCACAGACACTCTCAGACTCTCTCAGACACTCTCTCTCAGACACTCTCTCTCAGACACTCTCTCACACTCTCTCTCAGACACTCACAGACACTCTCTCACAGACTCTCACAGACACTCTCTCACAGACTCTGGCACTCTCACAGACTCACACTCTCACAGACACTCTCACAGACAGACTCTCTCAGACACTCTCTCACAGACACTCACAGACTCTCACATACACTCTCACAGACTCTCTCACAGACACTCTCTCACAGACACTCTCTTCCAGACTCTCTCACAGACACTCTCTCACAGACACTCTCTCACAGACACTCTCTCACAGACACTCTCACACTCTCACAGACACTCACAGACTCTCACAGACACTCACAGACACTCTCTCACAGACACTCTCTCACACTCTCTCACATACTCTCACAGACACTCCTACAGTCTCTCAGACACTCTCACAGACTCTCACAGACACTCTCTCACAGACTCACACTCTCTCAGAGACTCTCACACACTCTTACAGACTGTCACAGACTCTTACAGAGTCTCAAAGACACTCTCACAGACTCTCACAGACACTCTCTCACAGACTATCACAGACACTCTCACAAACACTCACAGACTCTAACAGACACCAGGGGCATAACATAGGCCCCCACAGCCCCCGTGGTGCTGGGGGCCCCCTCACTCCAGGGGCCCCCTCACTCTCACAGACTCTGACACTCTCACAGACTCACAGACTCTCACAGACAGACTCTCGCAGACACTCTCTCACAGACAGACTCTCACAGACACTCTCTCACAGACACTCTCTCACAGTCTCTCACAGACACTCTCAGACACTCTCTCACACTCTCACAGACACTCACTGACTCTCACAGACTCTCACAGACTCTCACAGACACTCTCACAGACTCTCACAGACACTCTCACACTCTCACAGACTCTCACAGACTCTCACAGACACTCTCTCACAGACTTTTACAGACTCTCACAGACACTCTCACAGACACTCTCACAGACTATCACAGACTCTCTCAGACTCTCACAGACACTCAGACTCTCACAGACACTCTCTCTCAGACACTCTCTCTCAGACACTCTCTCACACTCTCTCACAGACTCTCACAGACACTCTCTCACAGACTTTTACAGACTCTCACAGACACTCTCACAGACTCTCACAGACTCTCACAGACACTCTCTCACAGACACTCTCTCACAGACTCTCACAGACTCTCACAGACACTCACAGACACTCTCTCACAGACACTCTCACAGACACTCTCTCACAGACACTCTCTCACAGACACTCTCTCACAGACTTTTACAGACTCTCACAGACACTCTCACAGACTATCACAGATTCTCAGACACTCTCAGACTCTCACAGATACTCTCTCACAGACTCTCACAGACACTCTCTCACACTCTCTCACAGACTCACTGACACTCTCACAGACTCTCACAGACACTTTCACAGACTCACAGACTCTCACACACTCTTACAGACTCTTATAGAGTCTCACAGACACTCTCACAGACACTCTCTCACAGACTCTCACAGACACTCTCTCACACTCTCTCACAGACTCACAGACACTCTCTCTCAGACTCTCACAGACACTCTCTCACAGACTCTGGCACTCTCACAGACTCACACTCTCACAGACAGACTCTCTCAGACACTCTCTCTCAGACACTCTCTCTCAGACACTCTCTCTCAGACACTCTCTCACAGACACTCTCTCACAGACTCTCACAGACACTCTCTCACAGACTCTGGCACTCTCACAGACTCACACTCTCACAGACACTCTCACAGACAGACTCAGACACTCTCTCAGACACTCAGAGACTCTCACATACACTCTCACAGACTCTCTCACAGACACTCTCTCACAGACTCTCTCACAGACACTCTCTCACAGACACTCTCACACTCACAGACACTCACAGACTCTCACAGACACTTTCACAGACTCTCACAGACACTCTCTCACACTCTCTCACATACTCTCACAGACACTCCTACAGACTCTCATAGACTCTCACAGACACTCTCTCAGACTCTCACAGACACTCTCAGACTCTCACAGACACTCTCACAGACACTCTCTCGCAGACACTCTCTCTCAGACACTCTCTCACAGACACTCACAGACACTCTCACAGACACTCTCTTACAGACTCTCACAGACACTCTCTCACAGACTGACACTCTCACAGGCTCACACTCTCACAGACACTCTCACAAACTCTCTCAGACACTCTTTTGCAGACACTCTCTCACAGACTCTCTCAGACACTCTTTCGCAGACACTCTCTCACAGACTCACAGACTCTCACAGACTCTCACAGACACTCTTTCGCAGACACTCTCTCACAGACTCTCTCAGACACTCTTTCGCAGACACTCTCATAGACTCACAGACTCTCACAGACACTCTCTCACAGACTCTCTCACAGACACTCTCTCACAGACTCTCACAGACACTCTCTTCCAGACTCTCTCACAGACACTCTCTTCCAGACTCTCTCACAGACACTCTCTCTAACAGATACTCTCACACTCTCACAGACACTCACAGACTCTCACAGACACTCTCTCACAGACACTCTCTCACAGACACTCTCTCACAGACACTCTCTCACACTCTCTCACATACTCACAGACACTCCTACAGACTCTCACAGACACTCTCACAGACTCTCACAGACACTCTCACAGACAGACTCTCACAGACACTCTCTCACAGACACTCTCTCACAGACACTCTCTCACAGACTCTCACAGATACTCTCTCACTCTCTCACAGACACTCACAGAGTCTCTCACAGAGTCTCTCACAGACACTCTCACAGACACTCTCTTACACTCTCACAGACTCACAGACTCTCACAGACACTCTCTCACACTCTCTCACAGACTCTCACAGACACTCTCTTACAGACTCTCACAGACACTCTCACAGACTATCACAGACACTCTCACAGACTTTTACAGACTCTCACAGACACTCTCACAGACACTCTCACAGACACTATCACAGACTCTCACAGACACTCTCAGACTCTCACAGACACTCTCTCACAGACACTCTCTCACAGACACTCTCTCACAGACTCTCTCACAGACACTCTCTCACAGACTCTCTCCCACAGACACTCTCACAGACTCTCTCACAGACTCTCTCACAGACTGTCTCACATACACTCTCATAGACAATCGCTCGCAGACTCTCTCAGAGACACTCTCATACTCTCTCACAGACACTCACAGACTCTCAGACACTCTCTCACAGACTCTCACAGACACTCTCTTACACACTCACAGATACTCTCACAGACTCGCACAGACACTCTCTCACAGACACTCTCACAGACTCGCACAGACACTCTCTCACAGACACTCTCTCACAGACTCTCCCACTCTCTCACAGACTCTCACAGACACTCTAACAGACTATCACAGACTCTCACAGACTCTCTCAGACTCTCACAGACTCTCACAGACACTCTCAGACTTTCACAGATACTCTCTCATAGACACTCTCTCAGACACTCTCTCTCAGACACTCTCTCTCAGACACTCTCTCTCAGACACTCTCTCTCACTCTCTCACAGACACTCACAGACACTCTCTCACAGACACTCTCTCACAGACACTCTCTCACAGACTCTGGCACTCTCACAGACTCTCACAGACACTCTCACAGACTATCACAGACTCTCACAGACACTCTCTCAGACTCTCACAGACAATCTCAGACTCTCAGACTTTCACAGATACTCTCTCACAGATACTCTCTCAGACACTCTCTCTCAGACACTCTCTCTCAGACTCTCACAGACACTCTCTCACAGACTCTGGCACTCTCACAGACTCACACTCTCACAGACAGACTCTCTCAGACACTCTCTCTCAGACACTCTCTCTCAGACACTCTCTCACACTCTCTCTCAGACACTCACAGACACTCTCTCACAGACTCTCACAGACACTCTCTCACAGACTCTGGCACTCTCACAGACTCACACTCTCACAGACACTCTCACAGACAGACTCTCTCAGACACTCTCTCACAGACACTCACAGACTCTCACATATACTCTCACAGACTCTCTCACAGACACTCTCTCACAGACACTCTCTTCCAGACTCTCTCACAGACACTCTCTCATAGACACTCTCTCACAGACACTCTCTCACAGACACTCTCACACTCTCACACACTCACAGACTCTCACAGACACTCACAGACACTCTCTCACAGACACTCTCTCACACTCTCTCACATACTCTCACAGACACTCCTTAAGTCTCTCAGACACTCTCACAGACTCTCACAGACACTCTCTCACAGACTCACACTCTCTCAGAGACTCTCACACACTCTTACAGACTGTCACAGACTCTTACAGAGTCTCAAAGACACTCTCACAGACTCTCACAGACACTCTCTCACAGACTATCACAGACTCTCACAGACACTCTCACAAACACTCACAGACTCTAACAGACACCAGGGGCGTAACATAGGCCCCCACAGCCCCCGTGGTGCTGGGGGCCCCCTCGCTCCAGGGGCCCCCTCACTCTCCCAGACTCTGACACTCTCACAGACTCACAGACTCTCACAGACAGACTCTTGCAGACACTCTCTCACAGACAGACTCTCACAGACACTCTCTCACACTCTCTCACAGACACTCTCTCACAGTCTCTCACAGACACTCTCAGACACTCTCACAGACACTCACTGACTCTCACAGACTCTCACAGACTCTCACAGACACTCTCACAGACTCTCACAGACACTCTCACACTCTCACAGACTCTCACAGACTCTCACAGACACTCTCTCACAGACTTTTACAGACTCTCACAGACACTCTCACAGACACTCTCACAGACTATCACAGACTCTCTCAGACTCTCACAGACACTCAGACTCTCACAGACACTCTCTCTCAGACACTCTCTCTCAGACACTCTCTCACACTCTCTCACAGACTCTCACAGACACTCTCTCACAGACTTTTACAGACTCTCACAGACACTCTCACAGACTATCACAGACTCTCACAGACACTCTCTCACAGACACTCTCTCACAGACTCTCACAGACACTCACAGACACTCTCTCACAGACACTCTCACAGACACTCTCTCACAGACACTCTCTCACAGACACTCTCTCACAGACTTTTACAGACTCTCACAGACACTCTCACAGACTATCACAGACTCTCAGACACTCTCAGACTCTCACAGATACTCTCTCACAGACTCTCACAGACACTCTCTCACACTCTCTCACAGACTCACAGACACTCTCACAGACTCTCACAGACACTTTCACAGACTCACAGACTCTCACACACTCTTACAGACTCTTATAGAGTCTCACAGACACTCTCACAGACTCTCACAGACACTCTCTCACAGACTATCACAGATTCTCACGGACTCTCACAGACACTCTCACAAACACTCACAGACTCTCACAGACACCAGGGGCGTAACACAGGCCCCCGCAGCCCCCGCGGTGCTGGGGGCCCCCTCGCTCCAGGGGACCCCTCACTCTCACAGACTCTGACACTCTCACAGACTCACAGACTCTCACAGACACTCTCACAGACTCTCACAGACACTCTCACAGACAGACTCTCGCAGACACTCTCTCGCAGACACTCTCTCACAGACTCTCACAGATACTCACAGACTCTCACAGATACTCTCTCACAGACTCTCACAGACACTCTCTCACACTCTCTCACAGACACTCTCTCTCACAGACACTCTCTCACACTCTCTCACAGACACTCACAGACACTCACAGACTCTCACAGACTCTCACAGACACTCTCACAGACTCACAGACACTCTCTCACACTCTCTCACAGACTCTCACAGACACTCACAGACCTTCTCACAGACCTTCTCACAGACACTCTCGCAGACTCTCACAGACACTCTCTCACACTCTCTCACAGACACTCTCTCAGACTCACAGACACTCTCACACTCTCTCACAGACACTCACAGACCTTCTCACAGACACTCTCACAGACACTCTCACAGACTCTCACAGACACTCTCTCACAGACACTCTCTCACAGACACTCTCTCACAGACACTCTCTCACACTCTCTCACAGACACTCTCTCTCACAGACACTCTCTCACACTCTCTCACACTCTCTCACAGACACTCACAGACACTCACAGACACTCACAGACTCTCACAGACACTCTCACAGACACTCTCACAGACTCACAGAAACTCTCTCACACTCTCTCACAGACACTCTCTTACAGACTCTCACAGACACTCACAGACCTTCTCACAGACACTCTCACAGACACTCTCACAGACTCTCACAGACACTCTCTCATAGACACTCTCTCACAGACACTCTCTCACAGACACTCTCACAGACACTCTCTCACAGACACTCTCTCACAGACACTCTCTCACAGACTTTTACAGACTCTCACAGACACTCTCACAGACTATCACAGACTCTCAGACACTCTCAGACTCTCACAGATACTCTCTCACAGACTCTCACAGACACTCTCTCACACTCTCTCACAGACTCACTGACACTCTCACAGACTCTCACAGACACTTTCACAGACTCACAGACTCTCACACACTCTTACAGACTCTTATAGAGTCTCACAGACACTCTCACAGACACTCTCTCACAGACTATCACAGATTCTCACGGACTCTCACAGACACTCTCACAAACACTCACAGACTCTCACAGACACCAGGGGCGTAACACAGGCCCCCGCAGCCCCCGCGGTGCTGGGGGCCCCCTCGCTCCAGGGGCCCCCTCACTCTCACAGACTCTGACACTCTCACAGACTCACAGACTCTCACAGACACTCTCACAGACTCTCACAGACACTCTCACAGACAGACTCTCGCAGACACTCTCTCGCAGACACTCTCTCACAGACTCTCACAGATACTCACAGACTCTCACAGATACTCTCTCACAGACTCTCACAGACACTCTCTCACACTCTCTCACAGACACTCTCTCTCACAGACACTCTCTCACACTCTCTCACACTCTCTCACAGACACTCACAGACACTCACAGACTCTCACATACTCTCACAGACACTCTCACAGACTCACAGACACTCTCTCACACTCTCTCACAGACTCTCACAGACACTCACAGACCTTCTCACAGACCTTCTCACAGACCTTCTCACAGACCTTCTCACAGACACTCTCACAGACTCTCACAGACTCTCTCTCACACTCTCTCACAGACACTCTCTCAGACTCACAGACACTCTCACACTCTCTCACAGACACTCACAGACCTTCTCATAGACACTCTCACAGACACTCTCACAGACTCTCACAGACACTCTCTCACAGACACTCTCTCACAGACACTCTCTCACACTCTCTCACAGACACTCTCTCTCACAGACACTCTCTCACACTCTCTCACACTCTCTCACACTCTCTCACAGACACTCACAGACACTCACAGACACTCACAGACACTCACAGACTCTCACAGACACTCTCACAGACTCACAGAAACTCTCTCACACTCTCTCACAGACACTCTCTTACAGACTCTCACAGACACTCACAGACCTTCTCACAGACACTCTCACAGACACTCTCACAGACTCTCACAGACACTCTCTCATAGACACTCTCTCACAGACACTCTCTCACAGACACTCTCTCACAGACACTCTCTCACAGACACTCTCACAGACTGTCTCACATACACTCTCACAGACACTCTCACAGACACTCTCACACTCTCTCACAGACACTCTCACACTCTCTCACAGACACTCTCACACTCTCAGACACTCTCACAGACTCTCACAGACACTCTTACACACTCACAGACACTCTCAGACTTGCACAGACACTCTCTCACAGACTCTCACACTCTCTCACAGACTCTCACAGACACTCTCTCAGACTCTCACAGACACTCTTTCAGACTCTCACAGACACTTTCTCAGACTCTCACAGACACTCTCTCACAGACACTCTCTCACAGACACTCCCTCACAGACACTCTCTCACACTCTCTCACAGACACTCACAGACACTCACAGACACTCTCACAGACACTCACAGACACTCTCACAGACACTCACAGACACTCACAGACACTCACAGACACTCACAGACACTCTCTCACAGACACTCTCTCACAGACACTCACAGACACTCTCTCACAGACTCACACTCTCACAGACTCACACTCTCACAGACACTCTCTCACAGACTCTCACAGACACTCTCTCACAGACTCACACTCTCACAGACACTCTCACAGACTCACACTCTCACAGACACTCTCTCACAGACTCTCACAGACTCTCACATACACTCACAGACTCTCACATACACTCTCTCACAGACTCTCACAGACACTCTCTCACAGACTCTCTCACAGACACTCTCTCACAGACTCTCTCACAGACACTCTCTCACAGACACTCTCACACTCACAGCCACTCACAGACTCTCACAGACACTTTCACATACTCTCACAGACACTCTCTCACACTCTCTCACATACTCTCACAGACACTCCTACAGACTCTCATAGACTCTCACAGACACTCTCTCAGACTCTCACAGACACTCTCAGACTCTCACAGACACTCTCACAGACACTCTCTCGCAGACACTCTCTCTTAGACACTCTCTCACAGACACTCACAGACACTCTCACAGACACTCTCTCACAGACTCTCACAGACACTCTCTCACAGACTGACACTCTCACAGGCTCACACTCTCACAGACACTCTCACAGACAGACTCTCTCAGACACTCTTTCGCAGACATTCTCTCACAGACTCTCTCAGACACTCTTTCGCAGACACTCTCTCACAGACTCACAGACTCTCACAGACTCTCACAGACACTCTTTCGCAGACACTCTCTCACAGACTCTCTCAGACACTCTTTCGCAGACACTCTCTCACAGACTCACAGACTCTCACAGACTCTCACAGACACTCTCTCACAGACACTCTCTCACAGACTCTCACAGCCACTCTCTTCCAGACTCTCTCACAGACACTCTCTTCCAGACTCTCTCACAGACGCTCTCTCTAACAGATACTCTCACACTCTCACAGACACTCACAGACTCTCACAGACACTCTCACAGACACTCTCTCACAGACACTCTCTCACAGACACTCTCTCACACTCTCTCACATACTCACAGACACTCCTACAGACTCTCACAGACACTCTCACAGACTCTCACAGACACTCTCTCACAGACTCACACTCTCTCACAGACTCTCACACACTCTTACAGACTCTCACAGACTCTTACAGAGTCTGTCACAGACACTCACAGACACTCTCTCACAGACACTCTCTCACAGACTCTCACAGACACTCTCTCACAGACTCTGGCACTCTCACAGACTCTCACAGACACTCTCACAGACTATCACAGACTCTCACAGACACTCTCTCAGACTCTCACAGACAATCTCAGACTCTCAGACTTTCACAGATACTCTCTCACAGATACTCTCTCAGACACTCTCTCTCAGACACTCTCTCTCAGACTCTCACAGACACTCTCTCACAGACTCTGGCACTCTCACAGACTCACACTCTCACAGACAGACTCTCTCAGACACTCTCTCTCAGACACTCTCTCTTAGACACTCTCTCACACTCTCTCTCAGACACTCACAGACACCCTCTCACAGACTCTCACAGACACTCTCTCACAGACTCTGGCACTCTCACAGACTCACACTCTCACAGACACTCTCACAGACAGACTCTCTCAGACACTCTCTCACAGACACTCACAGACTCTCACATATACTCTCACAGACTCTCTCACAGACACTCTCTCACAGACACTCTCTTCCAGACTCTCTCACAGACACTCTCTCACAGACACTCTCTCACAGACACTCTCTCACAGACACTCTCACACTCTCACAGACACTCACAGACTCTCACAGACACTCACAGACACTCTCTCACAGACACTCTCTCACACTCTCTCACATACTCTCACAGACACTCCTACAGTCTCTCAGACACTCTCACAGACTCTCACAGACACTCTCTCACAGACTCACACTCTCTCAGAGACTCTCACACACTCTTACAGACTGTCACAGACTCTTACAGAGTCTCAAAGACACTCTCACAGACTCTCACAGACACTCTCTCACAGACTATCACAGACTCTCACAGACACTCTCACAAACACTCACAGACTCTAACAGACACCAGGGGCGTAACATAGGCCCCCACAGCCCCCGTGGTGCTGGGGGCCCCCTCGCTCCAGGGGCCCCCTCACTCTCACAGACTCTGACACTCTCACAGACTCACAGACTCTCACAGACAGACTCTCGCAGATACTCTCTCACAGACAGACTCTCACAGACACTCTCTCACACTCTCTCACTGACACTCTCTCACAGTCTCTCACAGACACTCTCAGACACTCTCTCACACTCTCACAGACACTCACTGACTCTCACAGACTCTCACAGACTCTCACAGACACTCTCACAGACTCTCACAGACACTCTCACACTCTCACAGACTCTCACAGACTCTCACAGACACTCTCTCACAGACTTTTACAGACTCTCACAGACACTCTCACAGACACTCTCACAGACTATCACAGACTCTCTCAGACTCTCACAGACACTCAGACTCTCACAGACACTCTCTCTCAGACACTCTCTCACACTCTCTCACAGACTCTCACAGACACTCTCTCACAGACTTTTACAGACTCTCACAGACACTCTCACAGACTATCACAGACTCTCACAGACACTCTCTCACAGACACTCTCTCACAGACTCTCACAGACACTCACAGACACTCTCTCACAGACTCTCACAGACACTCTCTCACACTCTCTCACAGACACTCTCTCTCACAGACACTCTCTCACACTCTCTCACACTCTCTCACAGACACTCACAGACACTCACAGACTCTCACATACACTCACAGACACTCTCACAGACTCACAGACACTCTCTCACACTCTCTCACAGACTCTCACAGACACTCACAGACCTTCTCACAGACCTTCTCACAGACCTTCTCACAGACACTCTCACAGACTCTCACAGACTCTCTCTCACACTCTCTCACAGACACTCTCTCAGACTCACAGACACTCTCACACTCTCTCACAGACACTCACAGACCTTCTCATAGACACTCTCACAGACACTCTCACAGACTCTCACAGACACTCTCTCACAGACACTCTCTCACAGACACTCTCTCACACTCTCTCACAGACACTCTCTCTCACAGACACTCTCTCACACTCTCTCACACTCTCTCACACTCTCTCACAGACACTCACAGACACTCACAGACACTCACAGACACTCACAGACTCTCACAGACACTCTCACAGACTCACAGAAACTCTCTCACACTCTCTCACAGACACTCTCTTACAGACTCTCACAGACACTCACAGACCTTCTCACAGACACTCTCACAGACACTCTCACAGACTCTCACAGACACTCTCTCATAGACACTCTCTCACAGACACTCTCTCACAGACACTCTCTCACAGACACTCTCTCACAGACACTCTCACAGACTGTCTCACATACACTCTCACAGACACTCTCACAGACACTCTCACACTCTCTCACAGACACTCTCACACTCTCTCACAGACACTCTCACACTCTCAGACACTCTCACAGACTCTCACAGACACTCTTACACACTCACAGACACTCTCAGACTTGCACAGACACTCTCTCACAGACTCTCACACTCTCTCACAGACTCTCACAGACACTCTCTCAGACTCTCACAGACACTCTTTCAGACTCTCACAGACACTTTCTCAGACTCTCACAGACACTCTCTCACAGACACTCTCTCACAGACACTCCCTCACAGACACTCTCTCACACTCTCTCACAGACACTCACAGACACTCACAGACACTCTCACAGACACTCACAGACACTCTCACAGACACTCACAGACACTCACAGACACTCACAGACACTCACAGACACTCTCTCACAGACACTCTCTCACAGACACTCACAGACACTCTCTCACAGACTCACACTCTCACAGACTCACACTCTCACAGACACTCTCTCACAGACTCTCACAGACACTCTCTCACAGACTCACACTCTCACAGACACTCTCACAGACTCACACTCTCACAGACACTCTCTCACAGACTCTCACAGACTCTCACATACACTCACAGACTCTCACATACACTCTCTCACAGACTCTCACAGACACTCTCTCAGACTCTCTCACAGACACTCTCTCACAGACTCTCTCACAGACACTCTCTCACAGACACTCTCACACTCACAGCCACTCACAGACTCTCACAGACACTTTCACATACTCTCACAGACACTCTCTCACACTCTCTCACATACTCTCACAGACACTCCTACAGACTCTCATAGACTCTCACAGACACTCTCTCAGACTCTCACAGACACTCTCAGACTCTCACAGACACTCTCACAGACACTCTCTCGCAGACACTCTCTCTTAGACACTCTCTCACAGACACTCACAGACACTCTCACAGACACTCTCTCACAGACTCTCACAGACACTCTCTCACAGACTGACACTCTCACAGGCTCACACTCTCACAGACACTCTCACAGACAGACTCTCTCAGACACTCTTTCGCAGACATTCTCTCACAGACTCTCTCAGACACTCTTTCGCAGACACTCTCTCACAGACTCACAGACTCTCACAGACTCTCACAGACACTCTTTCGCAGACACTCTCTCACAGACTCTCTCAGACACTCTTTCGCAGACACTCTCTCACAGACTCACAGACTCTCACAGACTCTCACAGACACTCTCTCACAGACACTCTCTCACAGACTCTCACAGACACTCTCTTCCAGACTCTCTCACAGACACTCTCTTCCAGACTCTCTCACAGACGCTCTCTCTAACAGATACTCTCACACTCTCACAGACACTCACAGACTCTCACAGACACTCTCACAGACACTCTCTCACAGACACTCTCTCACAGACACTCTCTCACACTCTCTCACATACTCACAGACACTCCTACAGACTCTCACAGACACTCTCACAGACTCTCACAGACACTCTCTCACAGACTCACACTCTCTCACAGACTCTCACACACTCTTACAGACTCTCACAGACTCTTACAGAGTCTGTCACAGACACTCACAGACACTCTCTCACAGACACTCTCTCACAGACTCTCACAGACACTCTCTCACAGACTCTGGCACTCTCACAGACTCTCACAGACACTCTCACAGACTATCACAGACTCTCACAGACACTCTCTCAGACTCTCACAGACAATCTCAGACTCTCAGACTTTCACAGATACTCTCTCACAGATACTCTCTCAGACACTCTCTCTCAGACACTCTCTCTCAGACTCTCACAGACACTCTCTCACAGACTCTGGCACTCTCACAGACTCACACTCTCACAGACAGACTCTCTCAGACACTCTCTCTCAGACACTCTCTCTTAGACACTCTCTCACACTCTCTCTCAGACACTCACAGACACCCTCTCACAGACTCTCACAGACACTCTCTCACAGACTCTGGCACTCTCACAGACTCACACTCTCACAGACACTCTCACAGACAGACTCTCTCAGACACTCTCTCACAGACACTCACAGACTCTCACATATACTCTCACAGACTCTCTCACAGACACTCTCTCACAGACACTCTCTTCCAGACTCTCTCACAGACACTCTCTCACAGACACTCTCTCACAGACACTCTCTCACAGACACTCTCACACTCTCACAGACACTCACAGACTCTCACAGACACTCACAGACACTCTCTCACAGACACTCTCTCACACTCTCTCACATACTCTCACAGACACTCCTACAGTCTCTCAGACACTCTCACAGACTCTCACAGACACTCTCTCACAGACTCACACTCTCTCAGAGACTCTCACACACTCTTACAGACTGTCACAGACTCTTACAGAGTCTCAAAGACACTCTCACAGACTCTCACAGACACTCTCTCATAGACTATCACAGACTCTCACAGACACTCTCACAAACACTCACAGACTCTAACAGACACCAGGGGCGTAACATAGGCCCCCACAGCCCCCGTGGTGCTGGGGGCCCCCTCGCTCCAGGGGCCCCCTCACTCTCACAGACTCTGACACTCTCACAGACTCACAGACTCTCACAGACAGACTCTCGCAGATACTCTCTCACAGACAGACTCTCACAGACACTCTCTCACACTCTCTCACTGACACTCTCACAGTCTCTCACAGACACTCTCAGACACTCTCTCACACTCTCACAGACACTCACTGACTCTCACAGACTCTCACAGACTCTCACAGACACTCTCACAGACTCTCACAGACACTCTCACACTCTCACAGACTCTCACAGACTCTCACAGACACTCTCTCACAGACTTTTACAGACTCTCACAGACACTCTCACAGACACTCTCACAGACTATCACAGACTCTCTCAGACTCTCACAGACACTCAGACTCTCACAGACACTCTCTCTCAGACACTCTCTCACACTCTCTCACAGACTCTCACAGACACTCTCTCACAGACTTTTACAGACTCTCACAGACACTCTCACAGACTATCACAGACTCTCACAGACACTCTCTCACAGACACTCTCTCACAGACTCTCACAGACACTCACAGACACTCTCTCACAGACACTCTCACAGACACTCTCTCACAGACACTCTCTCACAGACTTTTACAGACTCTCACAGACACTCTCACAGACTATCACAGACTCTCAGACACTCTCAGACTCTCACAGATACTCTCTCACAGACTCTCACAGATACTCTCTCACACTCTCTCACAGACTCACAGACACTCTCACAGACTCTCACAGACACTTTCACAGACTCACAGACTCTCACACACTCTTACAGACTCTTATAGAGTCTCACAGACACTCTCACAGACTCTCACAGACACTCTCTCACAGACTATCACAGATTCTCACGGACTCTCACAGACACTCTCACAAACACTCACAGACTCTCACAGACACCAGGGGCATAACACAGGCCCCCGCAGCCCCCGCGGTGCTGGGGGCCCCCTCGCTCCAGGGGCCCCCTCACTCTCACAGACTCTGACACTCTCACAGACTCACAGACTCTCACAGACACTCTCACAGACTCTCACAGACACTCTCACAGACAGACTCTCGCAGACACTCTCTCGCAGACACTCTCTCACAGACTCTCACAGATACTCACAGACTCTCACAGATACTCTCTCATAGACTCTCACAGACACTCTCTCACACTCTCTCACACTCTCTCACAGACACTCACAGACACTCACAGACTCTCACAGACTCTCACAGACACTCTCACAGACTCACAGACACTCTCTCACACTCTCTCACAGACTCTCACAGACACTCACAGACCTTCTCACAGACCTTCTCACAGACCTTCTCACAGACACTCTCACAGACTCTCACAGACACTCTCTCACACTCTCTCACAGACACTCTCTCAGACTCACAGACACTCTCTCACACTCTCTCACAGACACTCACAGACCTTCTCACAGACACTCTCACAGACACTCTCACAGACTCTCACAGACACTCTCTCACAGACACTCTCTCACAGACACTCTCTCACCCTCTCTCACAGACACTCTCTCTCACAGACACTCTCTCACACTCTCTCACAGACACTCAGACACTCACAGACTCTCACAGACTCTCACAGACACTCTCACAGACTCACAGACACTCTCTCACACTCTCTCACAGACTCTCACAGACACTCACAGACCTTCTCACAGACCTTCTCACAGACCTTCTCACAGACACTCTCACAGACTCTCACAGACACTCTCTCACACTCTCTCACAGACACTCTCTCAGACTCACAGACACTCTCACACTCTCTCACAGACACTCACAGACCTTCTCACAGACACTCTCACAGACACTCTCACAGACTCTCACAGACACTCTCTCACAGACACTCTCTCACAGACACTCTCTCACACTCTCTCACAGACACTCTCTCTCACAGACACTCTCTCACACTCTCTCACACTCTCACAGACACTCACAGACACTCACAGACACTCACAGACACTCACAGACTCTCACAGACACTCTCACAGACACTCTCACAGACTCACAGAAACTCTCTCACACTCTCTCACAGACACTCTCTTACAGACTCTCACAGACACTCACAGACCTTCTCACAGACACTCTCACAGACACTCTCACAGACTCTCACAGACACTCTCTCATAGACACTCTCTCACAGACACTCTCTCACAGACACTCTCTCACAGACACTCTCTCACAGACACTCTCACAGACTGTCTCACATACACTCTCACAGACACTCTCACAGACACTCTCACACTCTCTCACAGACACTCTCACACTCTCTCACAGACACTCTCACACTCTCAGACACTCTCACGGACTCTCACAGACACTCTTACACACTCACAGACACTCTTAGACTTGCACAGACACTCTCTCACAGACTCTCACACTCTCTCACAGACTCTCACAGACACTCTCTCAGACTCTCACAGACACTCTCTCAGACTCTCACAGACACTCTCTCAGACTCTCACAGACACTCTCTCACAGACACTCTCTCACAGACACTCTCTCACAGACACTCTCTCAGAGACACTCTCTCACACTCTCTCACAGACACTCACAGACACTCACAGACAAACTCACAGACACTCACAGACACTCACAGACACTCACAGACACTCACAGACACTCACAGACACTCTCACAGACACTCTCTCACAGACACTCAGAGACACTCTCTCACAGACTCTCACAGACACTCTCTCACAGACTCACACTCTCACAGACACTCTCTCACAGACTCTCACAGACACTCTCTCAGACTCACAGACACTCTCACACTCTCTCACAGACACTCACAGACCTTCTCATAGACACTCTCACAGACACTCTCACAGACTCTCACAGACACTCTCTCACAGACACTCTCTCACAGACACTCTCTCACACTCTCTCACAGACACTCTCTCTCACAGACACTCTCTCACACTCTCTCACACTCTCTCACAGACACTCACAGACACTCACAGACACTCACAGACACTCACAGACTCTCACAGACACTCTCACAGACTCACAGAAACTCTCTCACACTCTCTCACAGACACTCTCTTACAGACTCTCACAGACACTCACAGACCTTCTCACAGACACTCTCACAGACACTCTCACAGACTCTCACAGACACTCTCTCATAGACACTCTCTCACAGACACTCTCTCACAGACACTCTCTCACAGACACTCTCTCACAGACACTCTCACAGACTGTCTCACATACACTATCACAGACACTCTCACAGACACTCTCACACTCTCTCACAGACACTCTCACACTCTCTCACAGACACTCTCACACTCTCAGACACTCTCACAGACTCTCACAGACACTCTTACACACTCACAGACACTCTCAGACTTGCACAGACACTCTCTCACAGACTCTCACACTCTCTCACAGACTCTCACAGACACTCTCTCAGACTCTCACAGACACTCTTTCAGACTCTCACAGACACTTTCTCAGACTCTCACAGACACTCTCTCACAGACACTCTCTCACAGACACTCCCTCACAGACACTCTCTCACAGACACTCTCTCACACTCTCTCACAGACACTCACAGACACTCACAGACACTCTCACAGACACTCACAGACACTCTCACAGACACTCACAGACACTCACAGACACTCACAGACACTCTCTCACAGACACTCTCTCACAGACACTCACAGACACTCTCTCACAGACTCTCACAGACACTCT
Source organism: Triturus cristatus (assembly GCF_964204655.1). NCBI lineage: Eukaryota > Metazoa > Chordata > Amphibia > Caudata > Salamandridae > Triturus > Triturus cristatus. Next base: position 1,176,620,008 of record NC_140579.1, on the reverse strand, counting down.
CTCACAGACTCACACTCTCACAGACACTCTCTCACAGACTCTCACAGACACTCTCTCACAGACTCACACTCTCACAGACACTCTCACAGACTCACACTCTCACAGACACTCTCTCACAGACTCTCACAGACTCTCACATACACTCACAGACTCTCACATACACTCTCTCACAGACTCTCACAGACACTCTCTCACAGACTCTCTCACAGACACTCTCTCACAGACTCTCTCACAGACACTCTCTCACAGACACTCTCACACTCACAGCCACTCACAGACTCTCACAGACACTTTCACATACTCTCACAGACACTCTCTCACACTCTCTCACATACTCTCACAGACACTCCTACAGACTCTCATAGACTCTCACAGACACTCTCTCAGACTCTCACAGACACTCTCAGACTCTCACAGACACTCTCACAGACACTCTCTCGCAGACACTCTCTCTTAGACACTCTCTCACAGACACTCACAGACACTCTCACAGACACTCTCTCACAGACTCTCACAGACACTCTCTCACAGACTGACACTCTCACAGGCTCACACTCTCACAGACACTCTCACAGACAGACTCTCTCAGACACTCTTTCGCAGACATTCTCTCACAGACTCTCTCAGACACTCTTTCGCAGACACTCTCTCACAGACTCACAGACTCTCACAGACTCTCACAGACACTCTTTCGCAGACACTCTCTCACAGACTCTCTCAGACACTCTTTCGCAGACACTCTCTCACAGACTCACAGACTCTCACAGACTCTCACAGACACTCTCTCACAGACACTCTCTCACAGACTCTCACAGACACTCTCTTCCAGACTCTCTCACAGACACTCTCTTCCAGACTCTCTCACAGACGCTCTCTCTAACAGATACTCTCACACTCTCACAGACACTCACAGACTCTCACAGACACTCTCACAGACACTCTCTCACAGACACTCTCTCACAGACACTCTCTCACACTCTCTCACATACTCACAGACACTCCTACAGACTCTCACAGACACTCTCACAGACTCTCACAGACACTCTCTCACAGACTCACACTCTCTCACAGACTCTCACACACTCTTACAGACTCTCACAGACTCTTACAGAGTCTGTCACAGACACTCACAGACACTCTCTCACAGACACTCTCTCACAGACTCTCACAGACACTCTCTCACAGACTCTGGCACTCTCACAGACTCTCACAGACACTCTCACAGACTATCACAGACTCTCACAGACACTCTCTCAGACTCTCACAGACAATCTCAGACTCTCAGACTTTCACAGATACTCTCTCACAGATACTCTCTCAGACACTCTCTCTCAGACACTCTCTCTCAGACTCTCACAGACACTCTCTCACAGACTCTGGCACTCTCACAGACTCACACTCTCACAGACAGACTCTCTCAGACACTCTCTCTCAGACACTCTCTCTTAGACACTCTCTCACACTCTCTCTCAGACACTCACAGACACCCTCTCACAGACTCTCACAGACACTCTCTCACAGACTCTGGCACTCTCACAGACTCACACTCTCACAGACACTCTCACAGACAGACTCTCTCAGACACTCTCTCACAGACACTCACAGACTCTCACATATACTCTCACAGACTCTCTCACAGACACTCTCTCACAGACACTCTCTTCCAGACTCTCTCACAGACACTCTCTCACAGACACTCTCTCACAGACACTCTCTCACAGACACTCTCACACTCTCACAGACACTCACAGACTCTCACAGACACTCACAGACACTCTCTCACAGACACTCTCTCACACTCTCTCACATACTCTCACAGACACTCCTACAGTCTCTCAGACACTCTCACAGACTCTCACAGACACTCTCTCACAGACTCACACTCTCTCAGAGACTCTCACACACTCTTACAGACTGTCACAGACTCTTACAGAGTCTCAAAGACACTCTCACAGACTCTCACAGACACTCTCTCAAAGACTATCACAGACTCTCACAGACACTCTCACAAACACTCACAGACTCTAACAGACACCAGGGGCGTAACATAGGCCCCCACAGCCCCCGTGGTGCTGGGGGCCCCCTCGCTCCAGGGGCCCCCTCACTCTCACAGACTCTGACACTCTCACAGACTCACAGACTCTCACAGACAGACTCTCGCAGATACTCTCTCACAGACAGACTCTCACAGACACTCTCTCACACTCTCTCACTGACACTCTCTCACAGTCTCTCACAGACACTCTCAGACACTCTCTCACACTCTCACAGACACTCACTGACTCTCACAGACTCTCACAGACTCTCACAGACACTCTCACAGACTCTCACAGACACTCTCACACTCTCACAGACTCTCACAGACTCTCACAGACACTCTCTCACAGACTTTTACAGACTCTCACAGACACTCTCACAGACACTCTCACAGACTATCACAGACTCTCTCAGACTCTCACAGACACTCAGACTCTCACAGACACTCTCTCTCAGACACTCTCTCACACTCTCTCACAGACTCTCACAGACACTCTCTCACAGACTTTTACAGACTCTCACAGACACTCTCACAGACTATCACAGACTCTCACAGACACTCTCTCACAGACACTCTCTCACAGACTCTCACAGACACTCACAGACACTCTCTCACAGACACTCTCACAGACACTCTCTCACAGACACTCTCTCACAGACTTTTACAGACTCTCACAGACACTCTCACAGACTATCACAGACTCTCAGACACTCTCAGACTCTCACAGATACTCTCTCACAGACTCTCACAGATACTCTCTCACACTCTCTCACAGACTCACAGACACTCTCACAGACTCTCACAGACACTTTCACAGACTCACAGACTCTCACACACTCTTACAGACTCTTATAGAGTCTCACAGACACTCTCACAGACTCTCACAGACACTCTCTCACAGACTATCACAGATTCTCACGGACTCTCACAGACACTCTCACAAATACTCACAGACTCTCACAGACACCAGGGGCATAACACAGGCCCCCGCAGCCCCCGCGGTGCTGGGGGCCCCCTCGCTCCAGGGGCCCCCTCACTCTCACAGACTCTGACACTCTCACAGACTCACAGACTCTCACAGACACTCTCACAGACTCTCACAGACACTCTCACAGACAGACTCTCGCAGACACTCTCTCGCAGACACTCTCTCACAGACTCTCACAGATACTCACAGACTCTCACAGATACTCTCTCATAGACTCTCACAGACACTCTCTCACACTCTCTCACACTCTCTCACAGACACTCACAGACACTCACAGACTCTCACAGACACTCTCACAGACTCACAGACACTCTCTCACACTCTCTCACAGACTCTCACAGACACTCACAGACCTTCTCACAGACCTTCTCACAGACCTTCTCACAGACACTCTCACAGACTCTCACAGACACTCTCTCACACTCTCTCACAGACACTCTCTCAGACTCACAGACACTCTCTCACACTCTCTCACAGACACTCACAGACCTTCTCACAGACACTCTCACAGACACTCTCATAGACTCTCACAGACACTCTCTCACAGACACTCTCTCACAGACACTCTCTCACACTCTCTCACAGACACTCTCTCTCACAGACACTCTCTCACACTCTCTCACACTCTCTCACAGACACTCACAGACACTCACAGACACTCACAGACTTTCACAGACACTCTCACAGACACTCTCACAGACTCACAGAAACTCTCTCACACTCTCTCACAGACACTCTCTTACAGACTCTCACAGACACTCACAGACCTTCTCACAGACACTCTCACAGACACTCTCACAGACACTCACAGACACTCTCTCATAGACACTCTCTCACAGACACTCTCTCACAGACACTCTCACAGACACTCTCTCACAGACACTCTCTCACAGACACTCTCTCACAGACTTTTACAGACTCTCACAGACACTCTCACAGACTATCACAGACTCTCAGACACTCTCAGACTCTCACAGATACTCTCTCACAGACTCTCACAGACACTCTCTCACACTCTCTCACAGACTCACTGACACTCTCACAGACTCTCACAGACACTTTCACAGACTCACAGACTCTCACACACTCTTACAGACTCTTATAGAGTCTCACAGACACTCTCACAGACACTCTCTCACAGACTATCACAGATTCTCACGGACTCTCACAGACACTCTCACAAACACTCACAGACTCTCACAGACACCAGGGGCGTAACACAGGCCCCCGCAGCCCCCGCGGTGCTGGGGGCCCCTCGCTCCAGGGGCCCCCTCACTCTCACAGACTCTGACACTCTCACAGACTCACAGACTCTCACAGACACTCTCACAGACTCTCACAGACACTCTCACAGACAGACTCTTGCAGACACTCTCTCGCAGACACTCTCTCGCAGACACTCTCTCACAGACTCTCACAGATACTCACAGACTCTCACAGATACTCTCTCACAGACTCTCACAGACACTCTCTCACCCTCTCTCACAGACACTCTCTCTCACAGACACTCTCTCACACTCTCTCACAGACACTCAGACACTCACAGACTCTCACAGACTCTCACAGACACTCTCACAGACTCACAGACACTCTCTCACACTCTCTCACAGACTCTCACAGACACTCACAGACCTTCTCACAGACCTTCTCACAGACCTTCTCACAGACACTCTCACAGACTCTCACAGACACTCTCTCACACTCTCTCACAGACACTCTCTCAGACTCACAGACACTCTCACACTCTCTCACACTCTCACAGACACTCACAGACACTCACAGACACTCACAGACACTCACAGACTCTCACAGACACTCTCACAGACACTCTCACAGACTCACAGAAACTCTCTCACACTCTCTCACAGACACTCTCTTACAGACTCTCACAGACACTCACAGACCTTCTCACAGACACTCTCACAGACACTCTCACAGACTCTCACAGACACTCTCTCATAGACACTCTCTCACAGACACTCTCTCACAGACACTCTCTCACAGACACTCTCTCACAGACACTCTCACAGACTGTCTCACATACACTCTCACAGACACTCTCACAGACACTCTCACACTCTCTCACAGACACTCTCACACTCTCTCACAGACACTCTCACACTCTCAGACACTCTCACAGACTCTCACAGACACTCTTACACACTCACAGACACTCTTAGACTTGCACAGACACTCTCTCACAGACTCTCACACTCTCTCACAGACTCTCACAGACACTCTCTCAGACTCTCACAGACACTCTCTCAGACTCTCACAGACACTCTCTCAGACTCTCACAGACACTCTCTCACAGACACTCTCTCACAGACACTCTCTCACAGACACTCTCTCAGAGACACTCTCTCACACTCTCTCACAGACACTCACAGACACTCACAGACAAACTCACAGACACTCACAGACACTCACAGACACTCACAGACACTCACAGACACTCTCTCACAGACACTCTCTCACAGACACTCAGAGACACTCTCTCACAGACTCTCACAGACACTCTCTCACAGACTCACACTCTCACAGACACTCTCTCACAGACTCTCACAGACACTCTCTCACAGACTCACACTCTCACAGACACTCTCACAGACTCACACTCTCACAGACACTCTCTCACAGACTCTCACAGACTCTCACATACACTCACAGACTCTCACATACACTCTCTCACAGACTCTCACAGACACTCTCTCACAGACTCTCTCACAGACACTCTCTCACAGACTCTCTCACAGACACTCTCTCACAGACACTCTCACACTCACAGACACTCACAGACTCTCACAGACACTTTCACAGACTCTCACAGACACTCTCTCACACTCTCTCACATACTCTCACAGACACTCCTACAGACTCTCATAGACTCTCACAGACACTCTCTCAGACTCTCACAGACACTCTCACAGACACTCTCGCAGACACTCTCTCTTAGACACTCTCTCACAGACATTCACAGACACTCTCACAGACACTCTCTCACAGACTCTCACAGACACTCTCTCACAGACTTTTACAGACTCTCACAGACACTCTCACAGACTATCACAGACTCTCACAGACACTCTCTCACAGACACTCTCTCACAGACTCTCACAGACTCTCACAGACACTCACAGACACTCTCTCACAGACACTCTCACAGACACTCTCTCACAGACACTCTCTCACAGACACTCTCTCACAGACTTTTACAGACTCTCACAGACACTCTCACAGACTATCACAGACTCTCAGACACTCTCAGACTCTCACAGATACTCTCTCACAGACACTCTCTCACAGACACTATCTCACAGACTCTCACAGACACTCTCTCACACTCTCTCACAGACTCACAGACACTCTCACAGACTCTCACAGACACTTTCACAGACTCACAGACTCTCACACACTCTTACAGACTCTTATAGAGTCTCACAGACACTCTCACAGACTCTCACAGACACTCTCTCACAGACTATCACAGATTCTCACGGACTCTCACAGACACTCTCACAAACACTCACAGACTCTCACAGACACCAGGGGCGTAACACAGGCCCCCGCAGCCCCCGCGGTGCTGGGGGCCCCCTCGCTCCAGGGGCCCCCTCACTCTCACAGACTCTGACACTCTCACAGACTCACAGACTCTCACAGACACTCTCACAGACTCTCACAGACACTCTCACAGACAGACTCTCGCAGACACTCTCTCGCAGACACTCTCTCGCAGACACTCTCTCGCAGACACTCTCTAACAGACTCTCACAGATACTCACAGACTCTCACAGATACTCTCTCACAGACTCTCACAGACACTCTCTCACACTCTCTCACAGACACTCTCTCTCACAGACACTCTCTCACACTCTCTCACACTCTCTCGCAGACACTCTCTCGCAGACACTCTCTAACAGACTCTCACAGATACTCACAGACTCTCACAGATACTCTCTCACAGACTCACAGACACTCTCTCACACTCTCTCACAGACTCTCACAGACACTCACAGACCTTCTCATAGACCTTCTCACAGACCTTCTCACAGACCTTCTCACAGACACTCTCACAGACTCTCACAGACACTCTCTCACACTCTCTCACAGACACTCTCTCAGACTCACAGACACTCTCACACTCTCTCACAGACACTCACAGACCTTCTCACAGACCTTCTCACAGACACTCTCACAGACTCTCACAGACACTCTCTCACAGACACTCTCTCACAGACACTCTCTCACACTCTCTCACAGACACTCTCTCTCACAGACACTCTCTCACACTCTCTCACACTCTCTCACAGACACTCACAGACACTCACAGACACTCACAGACACTCACAGACTCTCACAGACACTCTCACAGACACTCTCACAGACTCACAGAAACTCTCTCACACTCTCTCACAGACACTTTCTTACAGACTCTGACAGACACTCACAGACCATCTCACAGACACTCTCACAGACACTCTCACAGACTCTCACAGACACTCTCTCATAGACACTCTCTCACAGACACTCTCTCACAGACACTCTCTCACAGACACTCTCCCACAGACACTCTCACAGACTGTCTCACATACACTCTCACAGACACTCTCACAGACACTCTCACACTCTCTCACAGACACTCTCACACTCTCTCACAGACACTCACACTCTCAGACACTCTCACAGACTCTCACAGACACTCTTACACACTCACAGACACTCTCAGACTTGCACAGACACTCTCTCACAGACTCTCACACTCTCTCACAGACTTTCACAGACACTCTCTCAGACTCTCACAGACACTCTCTCAGACTCTCACAGACACTCTCTCAGACTCTCACAGACACTCTCTCACAGACACTCTCTCACAGACACTCTCTCACAGACACTCTGTCACACTCTCTCACAGACACTCACACACACTCACAGACACTCTCACAGACACTCACAGACACTCACAGACACTCACAGACACTCACAGACACTCTCTCACAGACACTCTCTCACAGACACTCACAGACACTCTCTCACAGACTCTCACAGACACTCTCTCACAGACTCACACTCTCACAGACACTCTCTCACAGACTCTCACAGACACTCTCTCACAGACTCACACTCTCACAGACACTCTCAGACTCACACTCTCACAGACACTCTCTCACAGACTCTCACAGACTCTCACATATACTCACAGACTCTCACATACACTCTCTCACAGACTCTCACAGACACTCTCTCACAGACTCTCTCACAGACACTCTCTCACAGACTCTCTCACAGACACTCTCTCACAGACACTCTCATACTCACAGACACTCACAGACTCTCACAGACACTTTCACAGACTCTCACAGACACTCTCTCACACTCTCTCACATACTCTCACAGACACTCCTACAGACTCTCATAGACTCTCACAGACACTCTCTCAGACTCTCACAGACACTCTCAGACTCTCACAGACACTCTCACAGACACTCTCTCGCAGACACTCTCTCTCAGACACTCTCTCACAGACACTCTCTCACAGACTCTCACAGACACTCTCTCACAGACTGACACTCTCACAGGCTCACACTCTCACAGACACTCTCACAGACAGACTCTCTCAGACACTCTTTCGCAGACACTCTCTCACAGACTCTCTCAGACACTCTTTCGCAGACACTCTCTCACAGACTCACAGACTCTCACAGACTCTCACAGACACTCTTTCGCAGATACTCTCTCACATACTCTCTCAGACACTCTTTCGCAGACACTCTCTCACAGACTCACAGACTCTCACAGACTCTCACAGACACTCTCTCACAGACACTCTCTCACAGACTCTCACAGACACTCTCTTCCAGACTCTCTCACAGACACTCTCTTCTAGACTCTCTCACAGACACTCTCTAACAGATACTCTCACACTCTCACAGACACTCACAGACTCTCACAGACACTCTCACAGACACTCTCTCACAGACACTCTCTCACAGACACTCTCTCACACTCTCACATACTCACAGACACTCCTACAGACTCTCACAGACACTCTCACAGACTCTCACAGACACTCTCTCATAGACTCACACTCTCTCACAGACTCTCACACACTCTTACAGACTCTCACAGACTCTTACAGAGTCTCACAGACACTCTCACAGACTCTCACAGACACTCTCACAGACAGACTCTCACAGACACTCTCTCACAGACACTCTTTCACAGACACTCTCTCACAGACTCTCACAGACACTCTCTCACTCTCTCACAGACACTCACAGAGTCTCTCACAGAGTCTCTCACAGACACTCTCTCACAGACACTCTCTTACACTCTCACAGACTCACAGACTCTCACAGACACTCTCTCACACTCTCTCACAGACTCTCACAGACACTCTCTTACAGACTCTCACAGATACTCTCACAGACTATCACAGACACTCTCACAGACTTTTACAGACTCTCACAGACACTCTCACAGACACTCTCACAGACACTATCACAGACTCTCACAGACACTCTCAGACTCTCACAGACACTCTCTCACAGACACTCTCTCACAGACACTCTCTCAAAGACTCTCTCACAGACACTCTCTCACAGACTCTCTCACAGACTCTCACAGACTCTCTCACAGACTCTCTCCCACAGACTCTCTCACAGACTCTCTCACAGACTCTCTCACAGACTGTCTCACATACACTCTCACAGACAATCGCTCGCAGACTCTCTCACAGACACTCTCACACTCTCTCACAGACACTCACAGACTCTCGGACACTCTCTCACAGACTCTCACAGACACTCTCTTACACACTCACAGACACTCTCACAGACTCGCACAGACACTCTCTCTCAGATACTCTCACAGACTCGCACAGACACTCTCTCACAGACACTCTCTCACAGACTCTCCCACTCTCTCACAGACTCTCACAGACACTCTCACAGACTATCACAGACTCTCACAGACTCTCTCAGACTCTCACAGACTCTCACAGACACTCTCATACTTTCACAGATACTCTCTCACAGACACTCTCTCAGACACTCTCTCTCAGACACTCTCTCTCAGACACTCTCTCATAGACACTCACAGACACTCTCTCACAGACACTCTCTCACAGACACTCTCTCACAGACACTCTCTCACAGACTCTCACAGACACTCTCTCACAGACTCTGGCACTCTCACAGACTCTCACAGACACTCTCACAGACTATCACAGACTCTCACACACACTCTCTCAGACTCTCACAGACAATCTCAGGCTCTCAGACTTTCACAGATACTCTCTCACAGATACTCTCTCAGACACTCTCTCTCAGACACTCTCTCTCAGACATTCTCTCTCAGACTCTCACAGACACTCTCTCACAGACTCTGGCACTCTCACAGACTCACACTCTCACAGACAGACTCTCTCAGACACTCTCTCTCAGACACTCTCTCTCAGACACTCTCTCACACTCTCTCTCAGACACTCACAGACACTCTCTCACAGACTCTCACAGACACTCTCTCACAGACTCTGGCACTCTCACAGACTCACACTCTCACAGACACTCTCACAGACAGACTCTCTCAGACACTCTCTCACAGACACTCACAGACTCTCACATACACTCTCACAGACTCTCTCACAGACACTCTCTCACAGACACTCTCTTCCAGACTCTCTCACAGACACTCTCTCACAGACACTCTCTCACAGACACTCTCTCACAGACACTCTCACACTCTCACAGACACTCACAGACTCTCACAGACACTCTCTCACAGACACTCTCTCACACTCTCTCACATACTCTCACAGACACTCCTACAGTCTCTCAGACACTCTCACAGACTCTCACAGACACTCTCTCACAGACTCACACTCTCTCAGAGACTCTCACACACTCTTACAGACTGTCACAGACTCTTACAGAGTCTCAAAGACACTCTCACAGACTCTCACAGACACTCTTTCACAGACTATCACAGACACTCTCACAGACACCAGGGGCGTAACATAGGCCCCCACAGCCCCCGTGGTGCTGGGGGCCCCCTCACTCCAGGGGCCCCCTCACTCTCACAGACTCTGACACTCTCACAGACTCACAGACTCTCACAGACAGACTCTCGCAGACACTCTCTCACAGACAGACTCTCACAGACACTCTCTCACAGACACTCTCTCACAGTCTCTCACAGACACTCTCAGACACTCTCTCACACTCTCACAGACACTCACTGACTCTCACAGACTCTCACAGACTCTCACAGACACTCTCACCGACTCTCACAGACACTCTCACACTCTCACAGACTCTCACAGACTCTCACAGACACTCTCTCACAGACTTTTACAGACTCTCACAGACACTCTCACAGACACTCTCACAGACTATCACAGACTCTCTCAGACTCTCACAGACACTCAGACTCTCACAGACACTCTCTCTCAGACACTCTCTCTCAGACACTCTCTCACACTCTCTCACAGACTCTCACAGACACTCTCTCACAGACTTTTACAGACTCACAGACACTCTCACAGACTCTCACAGACTCTCACAGACACTCTCTCACAGACACTCTCTCACAGACTCTCACAGACTCTCACAGACACTCACAGACACTCTCTCACAGACACTCTCACAGACACTCTCTCACAGACACTCTCTCACAGACACTCTCTCACAGACTTTTACAGACTCTCACAGACACTCTCACAGACTATCACAGACTCTCAGACACTCTCAGACTCTCACAGATACTCTCTCACAGACACTCTCTCACAGACACTCTCTCACAGACTCTCACAGACACTCTCTCACACTCTCTCACAGACTCACAGACACTCTCTCTCAGACTCTCACAGACACTCTCTCACAGACTCTGGCACTCTCACAGACTCACACTCTCACAGACAGACTCTCTCAGACACTCTCTCTCAGACACTCTCTCACAGACACTCTCTCACAGACTCTCACAGACACTCTCTCACAGACTCTGGCACTCTCACAGACTCACACTCTCACAGACACTCTCACAGACAGACTCAGACACTCTCTCACAGACACTCACAGACTCTCACATACACTCTCACAGACTCTCTGACAGACACTCTCTCACAGACTCTCTCACAGACACTCTCTCACAGACACTCTCACAGACACTCCTACAGACTCTCATAGACTCTCACAGACACTCTCTCAGACTCTCACAGACACTCTCAGACTCTCACAGACACTCTCACAGACACTCTCTCGCAGACACTCTCTCTCAGACACTCTCTCACAGACACTCACAGACACTCTCACAGACACTCTCTCACAGACTCTCACAGACACTCTCTCACAGACTGACACTCTCACAGGCTCACACTCTCACAGACACTCTCACAAACTCTCTCAGACACTCTTTTGCAGACACTCTCTCACAGACTCTCTCAGACACTCTTTCGCAGACACTCTCTCACAGACTCTCACAGACTCTCACAGACACTCTTTCGCAGACACTCTCTCACAGACTCTCTCAGACACTCTTTCACAGACACTCTCATAGACTCACAGACTCTCACAGACACTCTCTCACAGACTCTCTCACAGACACTCTCTCACAGACTCTCACAGACACTCTCTTCCAGACTCTCTCACAGACACTCTCTTCCAGACTCTCTCACAGACACTCTCTCTAACAGATACTCTCACACTCTCACAGACACTCACAGACTCTCACAGACACTCTCACAGACACTCTCTCACAGACACTCTCTCACAGACACTCTCTCACACTCTCTCACATACTCACAGACACTCCTACAGACTCTCACAGACACTCTCACAGACTCTCACAGACACTCTCACAGACAGACTCTCACAGACACTCTCTCACAGACACTCTCTCACAGACTCTCACAGATACTCTCTCACTCTCTCACAGACACTCACAGAGTCTCTCACAGAGTCTCTCACAGACACTCTCACAGACACTCTCTTACACTCTCACAGACTCACAGACTCTCACAGACACTCTCTCACACTCTCTCACAGACTCTCACAGACACTCTCTTACAGACTCTCACAGACACTCTCACAGACTATCACAGACACTCTCACAGACTTTTACAGACTCTCACAGACACTCTCACAGACACTCTCACAGACACTATCACAGACTCTCACAGACACTCTCAGACTCTCACAGACACTCTCTCACAGACACTCTCTCACAGACTCTCTCACAGACACTCTCTCACAGACACTCTCTCACAGACTTTCTCAAAGACTCTCTCCCACAGACACTCTCACAGACTCTCTCACAGACTCTCTCACAGACTGTCTCACATACACTCTCACAGACAATCGCTCGCAGACTCTCACAGACACTCTCTCAGACTCTCACAGACACTCTCTCAGACTCTCACAGACACTCTCTCACAGACACTCTCTCACAGACACTCTCTCACAGACACTCTGTCACACTCTCTCACAGACACTCACACACACTCACAGACACTCTCACAGACACTCACAGACACTCACAGACACTCACAGACACTCACAGACACTCTCTCACAGACACTCTCTCACAGACACTCACAGACACTCTCTCACAGACTCTCACAGACACTCTCTCACAGACTCACACTCTCACAGACACTCTCTCACAGACTCTCACAGACACTCTCTCACAGACTCACACTCTCACAGACACTCTCAGACTCACACTCTCACAGACACTCTCTCACAGACTCTCACAGACTCTCACATATACTCACAGACTCTCACATACACTCTCTCACAGACTCTCACAGACACTCTCTCACAGACTCTCTCACAGACACTCTCTCACAGACTCTCTCACAGACACTCGCTCACAGACACTCTCATACTCACAGACACTCACAGACTCTCACAGACACTTTCACAGACTCTCACAGACACTCTCTCACACTCTCTCACATACTCTCACAGACACTCCTACAGACTCTCATAGACTCTCACAGACACTCTCTCAGACTCTCACAGACACTCTCAGACTCTCACAGACACTCTCACAGACACTCTCTCGCAGACACTCTCTCTCAGACACTCTCTCACAGACACTCTCTCACAGACACTCTCTCACAGACTGACACTCTCACAGGCTCACACTCTCACAGACACTCTCACAGACAGACTCTCTCAGACACTCTTTCGCAGACACTCTCTCACAGACTCTCTCAGACACTCTTTCGCAGACACTCTCTCACAGACTCACAGACTCTCACAGACTCTCACAGACACTCTTTCGCAGATACTCTCTCACATACTCTCTCAGACACTCTTTCGCAGACACTCTCTCACAGACTCACAGACTCTCACAGACACTCTCTCACAGACACTCTCTCACAGACTCTCACAGACACTCTCTTCCAGACTCTCTCACAGACACTCTCTTCTAGACTCTCTCACAGACACTCTCTCTAACAGATACTCTCACACTCTCACAGACACTCACAGACTCTCACAGACACTCTCACAGACACTCTCTCACAGACACTCTCTCACAGACACTCTCTCACACTCTCACATACTCACAGACACTCCTACAGACTCTCACAGACACTCTCACAGACTCTCACAGACACTCTCTCATAGACTCACACTCTCTCACAGACTCTCACACACTCTTACAGACTCTCACAGACTCTTACAGAGTCTCACAGACACTCTCACAGACTCTCACAGACACTCTCACAGACAGACTCTCACAGACACTCTCTCACAGACACTCTTTCACAGACACTCTCTCACAGACTCTCACAGACACTCTCTCACTCTCTCACAGACACTCACAGAGTCTCTCACAGAGTCTCTCACAGACACTCTCTCACAGACACTCTCTTACACTCTCACAGACTCACAGACTCTCACAGACACTCTCTCACACTCTCTCACAGACTCTCACAGACACTCTCTTACAGACTCTCACAGATACTCTCACAGACTATCACAGACACTCTCACAGACTTTTACAGACTCTCACAGACACTCTCACAGACACTCTCACAGACACTATCACAGACTCTCACAGACACTCTCAGACTCTCACAGACACTCTCTCACAGACACTCTCTCACAGACACTCTCTCACAGACTCTCTCACAGACACTCTCTCACAGACTCTCTCCCACAGACTCTCTCACAGACTCTCTCACAGACTCTCTCACAGACTGTCTCACATACACTCTCACAGACAATCACTCGCAGACTCTCTCACAGACACTCTCACACTCTCTCACAGACACTCACAGACTCTCGGACACTCTCTCACAGACTCTCACAGACACTCTCTTACACACTCACAGACACTCTCACAGACTCGCACAGACACTCTCTCTCAGATACTCTCACAGACTCGCACAGACACTCTCTCACAGACACTCTCTCACAGACTCTCCCACTCTCTCACAGACTCTCACAGACACTCTCACAGACTATCACAGACTCTCACAGACTCTCTCAGACTCTCACAGACTCTCACAGACACTCTCAGACTTTCACAGATACTCTCTCACAGACACTCTCTCAGACACTCTCTCTCAGACACTCTCTCTCAGACACTCTCTCATAGACACTCACAGACACTCTCTCACAGACACTCTCTCACAGACACTCTCTCACAGACACTCTCTCACAGACTCTCACAGACACTCTCTCACAGACTCTGGCACTCTCACAGACTCTCACAGACACTCTCACAGACTATCACAGACTCTCACACACACTCTCTCAGACTCTCACAGACAATCTCAGGCTCTCAGACTTTCACAGATACTCTCTCACAGATACTCTCTCAGACACTCTCTCTCAGACACTCTCTCTCAGACATTCTCTCTCAGACTCTCACAGACACTCTCTCACAGACTCTGGCACTCTCACAGACTCACACTCTCACAGACAGACTCTCTCAGACACTCTCTCTCAGACACTCTCTCTCAGACACTCTCTCACACTCTCTCTCAGACACTCACAGACACTCTCTCACAGACTCTCACAGACACTCTCTCACAGACTCTGGCACTCTCACAGACTCACACTCTCACAGACACTCTCACAGACAGACTCTCTCAGACACTCTCTCACAGACACTCACAGACTCTCACATACACTCTCACAGACTCTCTCACAGACACTCTCTCACAGACACTCTCTTCCAGACTCTCTCACAGACACTCTCTCACAGACACTCTCTCACAGACACTCTCTCACAGACACTCTCACACTCTCACAGACACTCACAGACTCTCACAGACACTCTCTCACAGACACTCTCTCACACTCTCTCACATACTCTCACAGACACTCCTACAGTCTCTCAGACACTCTCACAGACTCTCACAGACACTCTCTCACAGACTCACACTCTCTCAGAGACTCTCACACACTCTTACAGACTGTCACAGACTCTTACAGAGTCTCAAAGACACTCTCACAGACTCTCACAGACACTCTTTCACAGACTATCACAGACACTCTCACAGACACCAGGGGCGTAACATAGGCCCCCACAGCCCCCGTGGTGCTGGGGGCCCCCTCACTCCAGGGGCCCCCTCACTCTCACAGACTCTGACACTCTCACAGACTCTCACAGACAGACTCTCACAGACAGACTCTCGCAGACACTCTCTCACAGACAGACTCTCACAGACACTCTCTCACAGACACTCTCTCACAGTCTCTCACAGACACTCTCAGACACTCTCTCACACTCTCACAGACACTCACTGACTCTCACAGACTCTCACAGACTCTCACAGACACTCTCACAGACTCTCACAGACACTCTCACACTCTCACAGACTCTCACAGACTCTCACAGACACTCTCTCACAGACTTTTACAGACTCTCACAGACACTCTCACAGACACTCTCACAGACTATCACAGACTCTCTCAGACTCTCACAGACACTCAGACTCTCACAGACACTCTCTCTCAGACACGCTCTCTCAGACACTCTCTCACACTCTCTCACAGACTCTCACAGACACTCTCTCACAGACTTTTACAGACTCACAGACACTCTCACAGACTCTCACAGACTCTCACAGACACTCTCTCACAGACACTCTCTCACAGACTCTCACAGACACTCACAGACACTCTCTCACAGACACTCTCACAGACACTCTCTCACAGACACTCTCTCACAGACACTCTCTCACAGACTTTTACAGACTCTCACAGACACTCTCACAGACTATCACAGACTCTCAGACACTCTCAGACTCTCACAGATACTCTCTCACAGACACTCTCTCACAGACACTCTCTCACAGACTCTCACAGACACTCTCTCACACTCTCTCACAGACTCACAGACACTCTCTCTCAGACTCTCACAGACACTCTCTCACAGACTCTGGCACTCTCACAGACTCACACTCTCACAGACAGACTCTCTCAGACACTCTCTCTCAGACACTCTCTCACAGACACTCTCTCACAGACTCTCACAGACACTCTCTCACAGACTCTGGCACTCTCACAGACTCACACTCTCACAGACACTCTCACAGACAGACTCAGACACTCTCTCACAGACACTCACAGACTCTCACATACACTCTCACAGACTCTCTCACAGACACTCTCTCACAGACTCTCTCACAGACACTCTCTCACAGACACTCTCACACTCACAGACACTCCTACAGACTCTCATAGACTCTCACAGACACTCTCTCAGACTCTCACAGACACTCTCAGACTCTCACAGACACTCTCACAGACACTCTCTCGCAGACACTCTCTCTCAGACACTCTCTCACAGACACTCACAGACACTCTCACAGACACTCTCTCACAGACTCTCACAGACACTCTCTCACAGACTGACACTCTCACAGGCTCACACTCTCACAGACACTCTCACAAACTCTCTCAGACACTCTTTTGCAGACACTCTCTCACAGACTCTCTCAGACACTCTTTCGCAGACACTCTCTCACAGACTCTCACAGACTCTCACAGACACTCTTTCGCAGACACTCTCTCACAGACTCTCTCAGACACTCTTTCACAGACACTCTCATAGACTCACAGACTCTCACAGACACTCTCTCACAGACTCTCTCACAGACACTCTCTCACAGACTCTCACAGACACTCTCTTCCAGACTCTCTCACAGACACTCTCTTCCAGACTCTCTCACAGACACTCTCTCTAACAGATACTCTCACACTCTCACAGACACTCACAGACTCTCACAGACACTCTCACAGACACTCTCTCACAGACACTCTCTCACAGACACTCTCTCACACTCTCTCACATACTCACAGACACTCCTACAGACTCTCACAGACACTCTCACAGACTCTCACAGACACTCTCACAGACAGACTCTCACAGACACTCTCTCACAGACACTCTCTCACAGACTCTCACAGATACTCTCTCACTCTCTCACAGACACTCACAGAGTCTCTCACAGAGTCTCTCACAGACACTCTCACAGACACTCTCTTACACTCTCACAGACTCACAGACTCTCACAGACACTCTCTCACACTCTCTCACAGACTCTCACAGACACTCTCTTACAGACTCTCACAGACACTCTCACAGACTATCACAGACACTCTCACAGACTTTTACAGACTCTCACAGACACTCTCACAGACACTCTCACAGACACTATCACAGACTCTCACAGACACTCTCAGACTCTCACAGACACTCTCTCACAGACACTCTCTCACAGACTCTCTCACAGACACTCTCTCACAGACACTCTCTCACAGACTCTCTCACAGACTCTCTCCCACAGACACTCTCACAGACTCTCTCACAGACTCTCTCACAGACTGTCTCACATACACTCTCACAGACAATCGCTCGCAGACTCTCTCAGAGACACTCTCACACTCTCTCACAGACACTCACAGACTCTCAGACACTCTCTCACAGACTCTCACAGACACTCTCTTACACACTCACAGATACTCTCACAGACTCGCACAGACACTCTCTCACAGACACTCTCACAGACTTGCACAGACACTCTCTCACAGACACTCTCTCACAGACTCTCCCACTCTCTCACAGACTCTCACAGACACTCTTACAGACTATCACAGACTCTCACAGACTCTCTCAGACTCTCACAGACTCTCACAGACACTCTCAGACTTTCACAGATACTCTCTCACAGACACTCTCTCAGACACTCTCTCTCAGACACTCTCTCTCAGACACTCTCTCTCAGACACTCTCTCTCACTCTCTCACAGACACTCACAGACACTCTCTCACAGACACTCTCTCACAGACTCTCACAGACACTCTCTCACAGACTCTGGCACTCTCACAGACTCTCACAGACACTCTCACAGACTATCACAGACTCTCACAGACACTCTCTCAGACTCTCACAGACAATCTCAGACTCTCAGACTTTCACAGATACTCTCTCACAGATACTCTCTCAGACACTCTCTCTCAGACACTCGCTCTCAGACACTCTCTCTCAGACTCTCACAGACACTCTCTCTCAGACACTCTCTCTCAGACACTCTCTCACACTCTCTCTCAGACACTCACAGACACTCTCTCACAGACTCTCACAGACACTCTCTCACAGACTCTGGCACTCTCACAGACTCAGACTCTCACAGACACTCTCACAGACAGACTCTCTCAGACACTCTCTCACAGACACTCACAGACTCTCACATATACTCTCACAGACTCTCTCACAGACACTCTCTCACAGACACTCTCTTCCAGACTCTCTCACAGACACTCTCTCATAGACACTCTCTCACAGACACTCTCTCACAGACACTCTCACACTCTCACAGACACTCACAGACTCTCACAGACACTCACAGACACTCTCTCACAGACACTCTCTCACACTCTCTCACATACTCTCACAGACACTCCTACAGTCTCTCAGACACTCTCACAGACTCTCACAGACACTCTCTCACAGACTCACACTCTCTCAGAGACTCTCACACACTCTTACAGACTGTCACAGACTCTTACAGAGTCTCAAAGACACTCTCACAGACTCTCACAGACACTCTCTCACAGACTATCACAGACTCTCACAGACACTCTCACAAACACTCACAGACTCTAACAGACACCAGGGGCGTAACATAGGCCCCCACAGCCCCCGTGGTGCTGGGGGCCCCCTCGCTCCAGGGGCCCCCTCACTCTCACAGACTCTGACACTCTCACAGACTCACAGACTCTCACAGACAGACTCTCGCAGACACTCTCTCACAGACAGACTCTCACAGACACTCTCTCACACTCTCTCATAGACACTCTCTCACAGTCTCTCACAGACACTCACAGACACTCTCTCACACTCTCACAGACACTCACTGACTCTCACAGACTCTCACAGACTCTCACAGACACTCTCACAGACTCTCACAGACACTCTCACACTCTCACAGACTCTCACAGACTCTCACAGACACTCTCTCACAGACTTTTACAGACTCTCTCAGACACTCTCACAGACACTCTCACAGACTATCACAGACTCTCTCAGACTCTCTCAGACACTCAGACTCTCACAGACACTCTCTCTCAGACACTCTCTCTCAGACACTCTCTCTCAGACACTCTCTCTCAGACTCTCTCTCTCAGACTCTCTTTCACAGACACTCTCTCACAGACACTCTCTCACAGACTCTCACAGATACTCACAGACACTCTCTCACAGACACTCTCTCACAGACTCTCACAGACACTCTCTCACAGACACTCTCTCACAGACACTCTCTCACAGACACTCACACTCTCACAGACACTCACAGACTCTCACAGACTCTCACAGACTCTCACAGACACTCCTACACTCTCTCACAGACTCACACTCTCTCACAGACTCACACTCTCTCACAGACTCACACTCTCTCACAGACTCTCACACACTCTTACAGACTCTCACAGACTCTTACAGTCTCACAGACACTCTCACAGACTCTCACAGACACTCTCTCATAGACTATCACAGACTCTCACAGACACTCTCTCACAGACTCACACTCTCTCACAGACTCACACTCTCTCACAGACTCTCACAGACTCTTATAGACTCCCACAGACTCTTACAGAGTCTCACAGACACTCTCACAGACTCTCACAGACACTCTCTCACAGACTATCACAGACTCTCACAGACACTCTCACAAACACTCACAGACTCTCACAGACACCAGGGGCGTAACACAGGCCCCCACAGCCCCTGCGGTGCTGGGGGCCCCCTCGCTCCAGGGGCCCCCTCACTCTCACAGACTCTGACACTCACAGACTCACAGACTCTCACAGACACTCACAAACACTCAGACTCTCACAGACACCAGGGGCGTAACACAGGCCCCCACAGCCCCCGTGGTGCTGGGGGCCCCCTCGCTCCAGGGGCCCCCTCACTCTCACAGACTCTGACACTCTCACAGACTCACAGACTCTCACAGACAGACTCTCGCAGACACTCTCTCACTGACAGACTCTCACAGACACTCTCTCACACTCTCTCACAGACACTCTCTCACAGACACTCTCAGACACTCTCTCACAGACACTCACAGACACTCTCTCACAGACACTCTCTCACAGGCACTCTCTGGCACTCTCACAGACTCTGGCACTCTCACAGACTCTGGCACTCTCACAGACACTCTCACAGACAGACTCTCTCAGACACTCTCTCACAGACTCTGGCACTCTCACAGACTCACACTCTCACAGACACTCACAGACAGACTCTCAGACACTCTCTCACAGACTCTCACAGACACTCTCTCACACTCTCTGACAGACACTCACAGACACTCTCTCACAGACACTCTCTCACAGACTCTCATAGACACTCTCTCACAGACTAACACAGACACTCTCTCACAGACTTTTACAGACTCTCACAGACACTCTCACAGACACTCTCACAGACTCTCACAGACTCTCACAGACACTCTCACAGACTCTCACAGACACTCTCTCATAGACTCACACTCTCTCACAGACTCTCACACACTCTTACAGACTCTCACAGACTCTTACAGAGTCTCACAGACACTCTCACAGACTCTCACAGACACTCTCACAGACAGACTCTCACAGACACTCTCTCACAGACACTCTTTCACAGACACTCTCTCACAGACTCTCACAGACACTCTCTCACTCTCTCACAGACACTCACAGAGTCTCTCACAGAGTCTCTCACAGACACTCTCTCACAGACACTCTCTTACACTCTCACAGACTCACAGACTCTCACAGACACTCTCTCACACTCTCTCACAGACTCTCACAGACACTCTCTTACAGACTCTCACAGATACTCTCACAGACTATCACAGACACTCTCACAGACTTTTACAGACTCTCACAGACACTCTCACAGACACTCTCACAGACACTATCACAGACTCTCACAGACACTCTCAGACTCTCACAGACACTCTCTCACAGACACTCTCTCACAGACACTCTCTCACAGACTCTCTCACAGACACTCTCTCACAGACTCTCTCACAGACTCTCACAGACTCTCTCACAGACTCTCTCCCACAGACTCTCTCACAGACTCTCTCACAGACTCTCTCACAGACTGTCTCACATACACTCTCACAGACAATCACTCGCAGACTCTCTCACAGACACTCTCACACTCTCTCACAGACACTCACAGACTCTCGGACACTCTCTCACAGATTCTCACAGACACTCTCTTACACACTCACAGACACTCTCACAGACTCGCACAGACACTCTCTCTCAGATACTCTCACAGACTCGCACAGACACTCTCTCACAGACACTCTCTCACAGACTCTCCCACTCTCTCACAGACTCTCACAGACACTCTCACAGACTATCACAGACTCTCACAGACTCTCTCAGACTCTCACAGACTCTCACAGACACTCTCAGACTTTCACAGATACTCTCTCACAGACACTCTCTCAGACACTCTCTCTCAGACACTCTCTCTCAGACACTCTCTCATAGACACTCACAGACACTCTCTCACAGACACTCTCTCACAGACACTCTCTCACAGACACTCTCTCACAGACTCTCACAGACACTCTCTCACAGACTCTGGCACTCTCACAGACTCTCACAGACACTCTCACAGACTATCACAGACTCTCACACACACTCTCTCAGACTCTCACAGACAATCTCAGGCTCTCAGACTTTCACAGATACTCTCTCACAGATACTCTCTCAGACACTCTCTCTCAGACACTCTCTCTCAGACATTCTCTCTCAGACTCTCACAGACACTCTCTCACAGACTCTGGCACTCTCACAGACTCACACTCTCACAGACAGACTCTCTCAGACACTCTCTCTCAGACACTCTCTCTCAGACACTCTCTCACACTCTCTCTCAGACACTCACAGACACTCTCTCACAGACTCTCACAGACACTCTCTCACAGACTCTGGCACTCTCACAGACTCACACTCTCACAGACACTCTCACAGACAGACTCTCTCAGACACTCTCTCACAGACACTCACAGACTCTCACATACACTCTCACAGACTCTCTCACAGACACTCTCTCACAGACACTCTCTTCCAGACTCTCTCACAGACACTCTCTCACAGACACTCTCTCACAGACACTCTCTCACAGACACTCTCACACTCTCACAGACACTCACAGACTCTCACAGACACTCTCTCACAGACACTCTCTCACACTCTCTCACATACTCTCACAGACACTCCTACAGTCTCTCAGACACTCTCACAGACTCTCACAGACACTCTCTCACAGACTCACACTCTCTCAGAGACTCTCACACACTCTTACAGACTGTCACAGACTCTTACAGAGTCTCAAAGACACTCTCACAGACTCTCACAGACACTCTTTCACAGACTATCACAGACACTCTCACAGACACCAGGGGCGTAACATAGGCCCCCACAGCCCCCGTGGTGCTGGGGGCCCCCTCACTCCAGGGGCCCCCTCACTCTCACAGACTCTGACACTCTCACAGACTCACAGACTCTCACAGACAGACTCTCGCAGACACTCTCTCACAGACAGACTCTCACAGACACTCTCTCACAGACACTCTCTCACAGTCTCTCACAGACACTCTCAGACACTCTCTCACACTCTCACAGACACTCACTGACTCTCACAGACTCTCACAGACTCTCACAGACACTCTCACAGACTCTCACAGACACTCTCACACTCTCACAGACTCTCACAGACTCTCACAGACACTCTCTCACAGACTTTTACAGACTCTCACAGACACTCTCACAGACACTCTCACAGACTATCACAGACTCTCTCAGACTCTCACAGACACTCAGACTCTCACAGACACTCTCTCTCAGACACGCTCTCTCAGACACTCTCTCACACTCTCTCACAGACTCTCACAGACACTCTCTCACAGACTTTTACAGACTCACAGACACTCTCACAGACTCTCACAGACTCTCACAGACACTCTCTCACAGACACTCTCTCACAGACTCTCACAGACACTCACAGACACTCTCTCACAGACACTCTCACAGACACTCTCTCACAGACACTCTCTCACAGACACTCTCTCACAGACTTTTACAGACTCTCACAGACACTCTCACAGACTATCACAGACTCTCAGACACTCTCAGACTCTCACAGATACTCTCTCACAGACACTCTCTCACAGACACTCTCTCATAGACTCTCACAGACACTCTCTCACACTCTCTCACAGACTCACAGACACTCTCTCTCAGACTCTCACAGACACTCTCTCACAGACTCTGGCACTCTCACAGACTCACACTCTCACAGACAGACTCTCTCAGACACTCTCTCTCAGACACTCTCTCACAGACACTCTCTCACAGACTCTCACAGACACTCTCTCACAGACTCTGGCACTCTCACAGACTCACACTCTCACAGACACTCTCACAGACAGACTCAGACACTCTCTCACAGACACTCACAGACTCTCACATACACTCTCACAGACTCTCTCACAGACACTCTCTCACAGACTCTCTCACAGACACTCTCTCACAGACACTCTCACACTCACAGACACTCCTACAGACTCTCATAGACTCTCACAGACACTCTCTCAGACTCTCACAGACACTCTCAGACTCTCACAGACACTCTCACAGACACTCTCTCGCAGACACTCTCTCTCAGACACTCTCTCACAGACACTCACAGACACTCTCACAGACACTCTCTCACAGACTCTCACAGACACTCTCTCACAGACTGACACTCTCACAGGCTCACACTCTCACAGACACTCTCACAAACTCTCTCAGACACTCTTTTGCAGACACTCTCTCACAGACTCTCTCAGACACTCTTTCGCAGACACTCTCTCACAGACTCTCACAGACTCTCACAGACACTCTTTCGCAGACACTCTCTCACAGACTCTCTCAGACACTCTTTCACAGACACTCTCATAGACTCACAGACTCTCACAGACACTCTCTCACAGACTCTCTCACAGACACTCTCTCACAGACTCTCACAGACACTCTCTTCCAGACTCTCTCACAGACACTCTCTTCCAGACTCTCTCACAGACACTCTCTCTAACAGATACTCTCACACTCTCACAGACACTCACAGACTCTCACAGACACTCTCACAGACACTCTCTCACAGACACTCTCTCACAGACACTCTCTCACACTCTCTCACATACTCACAGACACTCCTACAGACTCTCACAGACACTCTCACAGACTCTCACAGACACTCTCACAGACAGACTCTCACAGACACTCTCTCACAGACACTCTCTCACAGACTCTCACAGATACTCTCTCACTCTCTCACAGACACTCACAGAGTCTCTCACAGAGTCTCTCACAGACACTCTCACAGACACTCTCTTACACTCTCACAGACTCACAGACTCTCACAGACACTCTCTCACACTCTCTCACAGACTCTCACAGACACTCTCTTACAGACTCTCACAGACACTCTCACAGACTATCACAGACACTCTCACAGACTTTTACAGACTCTCACAGACACTCTCACAGACACTCTCACAGACACTATCACAGACTCTCACAGACACTCTCAGACTCTCACAGACACTCTCTCACAGACACTCTCTCACAGACTCTCTCACAGACACTCTCTCACAGACACTCTCTCACAGACTCTCTCACAGACTCTCTCCCACAGACACTCTCACAGACTCTCTCACAGACTCTCTCACAGACTGTCTCACATACACTCTCACAGACAATCGCTCGCAGACTCTCTCAGAGACACTCTCACACTCTCTCACAGACACTCACAGACTCTCAGACACTCTCTCACAGACTCTCACAGACACTCTCTTACACACTCACAGATACTCTCACAGACTCGCACAGACACTCTCTCACAGACACTCTCACAGACTTGCACAGACACTCTCTCACAGACACTCTCTCACAGACTCTCCCACTCTCTCACAGACTCTCACAGACACTCTTACAGACTATCACAGACTCTCACAGACTCTCTCAGACTCTCACAGACTCTCACAGACACTCTCAGACTTTCACAGATACTCTCTCACAGACACTCTCTCAGACACTCTCTCTCAGACACTCTCTCTCAGACACTCTCTCTCAGACACTCTCTCTCACTCTCTCACAGACACTCACAGACACTCTCTCACAGACACTCTCTCACAGACTCTCACAGACACTCTCTCACAGACTCTGGCACTCTCACAGACTCTCACAGACACTCTCACAGACTATCACAGACTCTCACAGACACTCTCTCAGACTCTCACAGACAATCTCAGACTCTCAGACTTTCACAGATACTCTCTCACAGATACTCTCTCAGACACTCTCTCTCAGACACTCTCTCTCAGACACTCTCTCTCAGACTCTCACAGACACTCTCTCTCAGACACTCTCTCTCAGACACTCTCTCACACTCTCTCTCAGACACTCACAGACACTCTCTCACAGACTCTCACAGACACTCTCTCACAGACTCTGGCACTCTCACAGACTCAGACTCTCACAGACACTCTCACAGACAGACTCTCTCAGACACTCTCTCACAGACACTCACAGACTCTCACATATACTCTCACAGACTCTCTCACAGACACTCTCTCACAGACACTCTCTTCCAGACTCTCTCACAGACACTCTCTCATAGACACTCTCTCACAGACACTCTCTCACAGACACTCTCACACTCTCACAGACACTCACAGACTCTCACAGACACTCACAGACACTCTCTCACAGACACTCTCTCACACTCTCTCACATACTCTCACAGACACTCCTACAGTCTCTCAGACACTCTCACAGACTCTCACAGACACTCTCTCACAGACTCACACTCTCTCAGAGACTCTCACACACTCTTACAGACTGTCACAGACTCTTACAGAGTCTCAAAGACACTCTCACAGACTCTCACAGACACTCTCTCACAGACTATCACAGACTCTCACAGACACTCTCACAAACACTCACAGACTCTAACAGACACCAGGGGCGTAACATAGGCCCCCACAGCCCCCGTGGTGCTGGGGGCCCCCTCGCTCCAGGGGCCCCCTCACTCTCACAGACTCTGACACTCTCACAGACTCACAGACTCTCACAGACAGACTCTCGCAGACACTCTCTCACAGACAGACTCTCACAGACACTCTCTCACACTCTCTCATAGACACTCTCTCACAGTCTCTCACAGACACTCACAGACACTCTCTCACACTCTCACAGACACTCACTGACTCTCACAGACTCTCACAGACTCTCACAGACACTCTCACAGACTCTCACAGACACTCTCACACTCTCACAGACTCTCACAGACTCTCACAGACACTCTCTCACAGACTTTTACAGACTCTCACAGACACTCTCACAGACACTCTCACAGACTATCACAGACTCTCTCAGACTCTCTCAGACACTCAGACTCTCACAGACACTCTCTCTCAGACACTCTCTCTCAGACACTCTCTCTCAGACACTCTCTCTCAGACTCTCTCTCTCAGACTCTCTTTCACAGACACTCTCTCACAGACACTCTCTCACAGACTCTCACAGATACTCACAGACACTCTCTCACAGACACTCTCTCACAGACTCTCACAGACACTCTCTCACAGACACTCTCTCACAGACACTCTCTCACAGACACTCACACTCTCACAGACACTCACAGACTCTCACAGACTCTCACAGACTCTCACAGACACTCCTACACTCTCTCACAGACTCACACTCTCTCACAGACTCACACTCTCTCACAGACTCACACTCTCTCACAGACTCTCACACACTCTTACAGACTCTCACAGACTCTTACAGTCTCACAGACACTCTCACAGACTCTCACAGACACTCTCTCATAGACTATCACAGACTCTCACAGACACTCTCTCACAGACTCACACTCTCTCACAGACTCACACTCTCTCACAGACTCTCACAGACTCTTATAGACTCCCACAGACTCTTACAGAGTCTCACAGACACTCTCACAGACTCTCACAGACACTCTCTCACAGACTATCACAGACTCTCACAGACACTCTCACAAACACTCACAGACTCTCACAGACACCAGGGGCGTAACACAGGCCCCCACAGCCCCTGCGGTGCTGGGGGCCCCCTCGCTCCAGGGGCCCCCTCACTCTCACAGACTCTGACACTCACAGACTCACAGACTCTCACAGACACTCACAAACACTCAGACTCTCACAGACACCAGGGGCGTAACACAGGCCCCCACAGCCCCCGTGGTGCTGGGGGCCCCCTCGCTCCAGGGGCCCCCTCACTCTCACAGACTCTGACACTCTCACAGACTCACAGACTCTCACAGACAGACTCTCGCAGACACTCTCTCACTGACAGACTCTCACAGACACTCTCTCATACTCTCTCACAGACAGTCTCTCACAGACACTCACAGACACTCTCTCACACTCTCACAGACACTCACTGGCTCTCACAGACTCTCTCAGACTCTCACAGACACTCTCACAGACTCTCACAGACACTCTCACACTCTCACAGACTCTCACAGACTCTCACAGACACTCTCTCACAGACTCTCACAGACACTCTCACAGACACTCTCACAGACACTCTCACAGACTATCACAGACTCTCTCAGACTCTCTCAGACACTCAGACTCTCACAGACACTCTCTCTCAGACACTCTCTCTCAGACACTCTCTCTCAGACTCTCTCTCACAGACTCTCTCTCACAGACACTCTCTCACAGACACTCTCTCACAGACTCTCACAGATACTCACAGACACTCTCTCACAGACACTCTCTCACAGACTCTCACAGACACTCTCTCATAGACACTCTCTCACAGACACTCTCTCACAGACACTCACACTCTCACAGACACTCACAGACTCTCACAGACTCTCACAGATACTCCTACAGACTCTCACAGACACTCTCTCACAGACTCACACTCTCTCACAGACTCACACTCTCTCACAGACTCTCACACACTCTTACAGTCTCTCACAGACTCTTACAGAGTCTCACAGACACTCTCACAGACACTCTCTCACAGACTCTCACAGACTCTCACAGACACTCTCTCACAGACTCACACTCTCTCACAGACTCACACTCTCTCACAGACTCTCACAGACTCTTACAGACTCTCACAGACTCTTACAGAGTCTCACAGACACTCTCACAGACTCTCACAGACACTCTCTCACAGACTATCACAGACTCTCACAGACACTCTCACAAACACTCACAGACTCTCACAGACACCAGGGGCGTAACACAGGCCCCCACAGCCCCTGCGGTGCTGGGGGCCCCCTCGCTCCAGGGGCCCCCTCACTCTCACAGACTCTGACACTCACAGACTCACAGACTCTCACAGACACTCACAAACACTCAGACTCTCACAGACACCAGGGGTGTAACAGAGGCCCCCACAGCCCCCGCGGTGCTGGGGGCCCCCTCGCTCCAGGGCCCCCCTCACTCTCACAGACTCTGACACTCACAGACTCACAGACTCTCACAGACAGACTCTCGCAGACACTCTCTCACAGACACTTTCTCACAGACTCTCACAGACACTCTCTCACAGACTCTCTCACAGACACTCTCTCACACTCTCTCACAGATACTCTCTCACAGAGTCTCTCACAGACACTCTCAGACACTCTCTCACACTCTCACAGACTCTCACAGACACTCTCACAGACTCTCACAGACACTCACTCACACTCTCTCACAGACTCTCACAGACACTCTCACAGACACTCTCTCACACTCTCTCACAGACTCTCACAGACACTCTCTCACAGACTTTTACAGACTCTCACAGACACTCTCACAGACTCTCACAGACTCTCACAGACACTCTCAGACTCTCACAGATACTCTCTCACAGACACTCTCACAGACACTCTCTCACAGACACTCTCTCACAGACACTCTCTCACAGACTTTTACAGACTCTCACAGACACTCTCACAGACTATCACAGACTCTCAGACACTCTCAGACTCTCACAGATACTCTCTCACAGACACTCTCTCACAGACACTCTCTCACAGACTCTCACGGACACTCTCTCACACTCTCTCACAGACTCACAGACACTCTCACAGACTCTCACAGACACTCTCACAGACTCACAGACTCTCACACACTCTTACAGACTCTTATAGAGTCTCACAGACACTCTCACAGACTCTCACAGACACTCTCTCACAGACTATCACAGATTCTCACGGACTCTCACAGACACTCTCACAAACACTCACAGACTCTCACAGACACCAGGGGCGTAACACAGGCCCCCGCAGCCCCCACGGTGCTGGGGGCCCCCTCGCTCCAGGGGCCCCCTCACTCTCACAGACTCTGACACTCTCACAGACTCACAGACTCTCACAGACACTCTCACAGACTCTCACAGACACTCTCACAGACAGACTCTCGCAGACACTCTCTCGCAGACACTCTCTCGCAGACACTCTCTCACAGACTCTCACAGATACTCACAGACTCTCACAGATACTCTCTCACAGACTCTCACAGACACTCTCTCACACTCTCTCACAGACACTCTCTCTCACAGACACTCTCTCACACTCTCTCACACTCTCTCACAGACACTCACAGACACTCACAGACTCTCACAGACACTCTCACAGACTCACAGACACTCTCTCACACTCTCTCACAGACTCTCACAGACACTCACAGACCTTCTCACAGACCTTCTCACAGACACTCTCACAGACACTCTCACAGACACTCTCACAGACACTCTCCCACAGACTCTCTCACAGACTGTCTCACAGACACTCTCAAAGACAATCGCTCGCAGACTCTCTCTCACAGACTCTCAGACACTCTCTCACAGACTCTCACAGACACTCTCTCACACTCTCTGACAGACTCCCACAGACACTCTCGTACACACTCACAGACACTCTCTTACACACTCACAGACACTCTCACAGACTCGCACAGACACTCTCTCACAGACTCTCACACTCTCTCACAGACACTCTCTCACAGACTCTCACACTCTCTCACAGACTCTCACAGACACTCTCACAGACTCTCACAGACTCTCACAGACACTCTCACAGACTCTCACAGACTCTCACAGACACTCTCTCAGACTCTCACAGACACTCTCAGACTCTAAGACTCTCTCAGACACTCTCAGACACTCTCTCACAGACACTCTCAGACACTCTCTCACAGACACTCACAGACACTCTCTCACAGACACTCTCTCACAGACACTCTCTGGCACTCTCACAGACTCTGGCACTCTCACAGACTCTGGCACTCTCACAGACACTCTCACAGACAGACTCTCTCAGACACTCTCTCACAGACTCTGGCACTCTCACAGACTCACACTCTCACAGACACTCACAGACAGACTCTCAGACACTCTCTCACAGACTCTCACAGACACTCTCTCACACTCTCTGACAGACACTCACAGACACTCTCTCACAGACACTCTCTCACAGACTCTCATAGACACTCTCTCACAGACTAACACAGACACTCTCTCACAGACTTTTACAGACTCTCACAGACACTCTCACAGACTCTCACAGACTCTCACAGACTCTCACAGACTCTCACAGACACTCTCTCACAGACTCTCACAGACACTCTCTCACAGACACTCCTACAGACTCTCACAGATACTCTCTCACAGACTCACACTCTCTCACAGACTCTCACACACTCTTACAGACTCTCACAGACTCTTACAGAGTTTCACAGACACTCTCACAGACTCTCACAGACACTCTCTCACAGACTATCACAGATTCTCACGGACTCTCACAGACACTCTCACAAACACTCACAGACTCTCACAGACACCAGGGGCGTAACACAGGCCACCACAGCCCCCGTGGTGCTGGGGGCCCCATTGCTCCAGGGGCCCCCTCACTCTCACAGACTCTGACACTCTCACAGACTCACAGACTCTCACAGACACTCTCACAGACTCACAGACTCTCACAGATACTCTCACAGACAGACTCCCACAGATACTCTCGCAGACAGACTCTCGCAGACAGACTCTCGCAGACAGACTCTCACAGACAGACTCTCACAGACACTCTCACAGACACTCTCACAGACACTCTCTCACAGACACTCTCTCACAGACACTCTCTCTCAGACACTCTCTCGCAGACACTCTCTCACAGAGTCTCTCAGAGACACTCTCTCAGAGACACTCTCTCACACTCTCACAGACACTCACAGACTCTCATAGACACTCTCACAGACTTTTACAGACTCTCACAGACATTCTCACACACTCTCACAGACACTCTCAGACTCTCACAGACAGTCTCCCACAGACACTCTCTCACAGACTCTCTCTCACAGACTCTCTCTCACAGACTCTCTCTCACAGACTCTCTCTCACAGACTCTCACAGACACTCTCCCACAGACTCTCTCACAGACTGTCTCACAGACACTCTCACAGACAATCACTCGTAGACTCTCTCTCACAGACTCTCAGACACTCTCTCACAGACTCTCACAGACACTCTCTCACACTCTGACAGACTCCCACAGACACTCTCTTACACACTCACAGACACTCTCTTACACACTCACAGACACTCTCACAGACTCGCACAGACACTCTCTCACAGACTCTCACACTCTCTCACAGACACTCTCTCACAGACTCTCACACTCTCTCACAGACTCTCACAGACACTCTCACAGACTCTCACAGACTCTCACAGACACTCTCACAGACTCTCACAGACACTCTCACAGACTCTATCTCAGACTCTCACAGACACTGTCTCAGACTCTCACAGACACTCTCAGACACTCTCAGACACTCTCTCACAGACACTCTCAGACACTCTCTCACAGACACTCACAGACACTCTCTCACAGACACTCACAGACACTCACAGACACTCTCTCACAGACACTCAAAGACACTCACTGGCACTCTCACAGACTCTGGCACTCTCACAGACTCTGGCACTCTCACAGACTCTGGCACTCTCACAGTCACTCTCACAGACAGACTCTCTCAGATACTCTCTCACAGACTCTGGCACTCTCACAGACTCACACTCTCACAGACACTCACAGACAGACTCTCAGACACTCTCTCACAGACTCTCACAGACACTCTCTCACACTCTCTGACAGACACTCACAGACACTCTCTTACAGACTCTCACAGATACTCTCACAGACTATCACAGACACTCTCACAGACTTTTACAGACTCTCACAGACACTCTCACAGACACTCTCACAGACACTATCACAGACTCTCACAGACACTCTCAGACTCTCACAGACACTCTCTCATAGACACTCTCTCACAGACACTCTCTCACAGACTCTCTCACAGACACTCTCTCACAGACTCTCTCACAGACTCTCACAGACTCTCTCACAGACTCTCTCCCACAGACACTCTCACAGACTCTCTCACAGACTCTCTCACAGACTGTCTCACATACACTCTCACAGACAATCGCTCGCAGACTCTCTCACAGACACTCTCACACTCTCTCACAGACACTCACAGACTCTCAGACACTCTCTCACAGACTCTCACAGACACTCTCTTACACACTCACAGACACTCTCACAGACTCGCACAGACACTCTCTCACAGATACTCTCACAGACTCGCACAGACACTCTCTCACAGACACTCTCTCACAGACTCTCCCACTCTCTCACAGACTCTCACAGACACTCTCACAGACTATCACAGACTCTCACAGACTCTCTCAGACTCTCACAGACTCTCACAGACACTCTCAGACTTTCAGATACTCTCTCACAGACACTCTCTCAGACACTCTCTCTCAGACACTCTCTCTCAGACACTCTCTCATAGACACTCACAGACACTCTCTCACAGACACTCTCTCACAGACACTCTCTCACAGACACTCTCTCACAGACACTCTCTCACAGACTCTCACAGACACTCTCTCACAGACTCTGGCACTCTCACAGACTCTCACAGACACTCTCACAGACTATCACAGACTCTCACACACACTCTCTCAGACTCTCACAGACAATCTCAGACTCTCAGACTTTCACAGATACTCTCTCACAGATACTCTCTCAGACACTCTCTCTCAGACACTCTCTCTCAGACATTCTCTCTCAGACTCTCACAGACACTCTCTCACAGACTCTGGCACTCTCACAGACTCACACTCTCACAGACAGACTCTCTCAGACACTCTCTCTCAGACACTCTCTCTCAGACACTCTCTCACACTCTCTCTCAGACACTCACAGACACTCTCTCACAGACTCTCACAGACACTCTCTCACAGACTCTGGCACTCTCACAGACTCACACTCTCACAGACACTCTCACAGACAGACTCTCTCAGACACTCTCTCACAGACACTCACAGACTCTCACATACACTCTCACAGACTCTCTCACAGACACTCTCTCACAGACACTCTCTTCCAGACTCTCTCACAGACACTCTCTCACAGACACTCTCTCACAGACACTCTCTCACAGACACTCTCACACTCTCACAGACACTCACAGACTCTCACAGACACTCTCTCACAGACACTCTCTCACACTCTCTCACATACTCTCACAGACACTCCTACAGTCTCTCAGACACTCTCACAGACTCTCACAGACACTCTCTCACAGACTCACACTCTCTCAGAGACTCTCACACACTCTTACAGACTGTCACAGACTCTTACAGAGTCTCAAAGACACTCTCACAGACTCTCACAGACACTCTCTCACAGACTATCACAGACACTCTCACAAACACTCACAGACTCTAACAGACACCAGGGGCATAACATAGGCCCCCACAGCCCCTGTGGTGCTGGGGGCCCCCTCACTCCAGGGGCCCCCTCACTCTCACAGACTCTGACACTCTCACAGACTCACAGACTCTCACAGACAGACTCTTGCAGACACTCTCTCACAGACAGACTCTCACAGACACTCTCTCACACTCTCTCATAGACACTCTCTCACAGTCTCTCACAGACACTCACAGACACTCTCTCACACTCTCACAGACACTCACTGACTCTCACAGACTCTCACAGACTCTCACAGACACTATCACAGACTCTCACAGACACTCTCACACTCTCACAGACTCTCACAGACTCTCACAGACACTCTCTCACAGACTTTTACAGACTCTCACAGACACTCTCACAGACACTCTCACAGACTATCACAGACTCTCTCAGACTCTCTCAGACACTCAGACTCTCACAGACACTCTCTCTCAGACACTCTCTCTCAGACACTCTCTCTCAGACTCTCTCTCTCAGACTCTCTCTCACAGACACTCTCTCACAGACACTCTCTCACAGACTCTCACAGATACTCACAGACACTCTCTCACAGACACTCTCTCACAGACTCTCACAGACACTCTCTCACAGACACTCTCTCACAGACACTCTCTCACAGACACTCACACTCTCACAGACACTCACAGACTCTCACAGACTCTCACAGACTCTCACAGACACTCCTACACTCTCTCACAGACTCACACTCTCTCACAGACTCACACTCTCTCACAGACTCTCACACACTCTTACAGTCTCTCACAGACTCTTACAGAGTCTCACAGACACTCTCACAGACACTCTCTCACAGACTCTCACAGACTCTCACAGACACTCTCTCACAGACTCACACTCTCTCACAGACTCACACTCTCTCACAGACACTCACAGACTCTTACAGACTCTCACAGACTCTTACAGAGTCTCACAGACACTCTCACAGACTCTCACAGAAACTCTCTCACAGACTATCACAGACTCTCACAGACACTCTCACAAACACTCACAGACTCTCACAGACACCAGGGGCGTAACACAGGCCCCCACAGCCCCTGCGGTGCTGGGGGCCCCCTCGCTCCAGGGGCCCCCTCACTCTCACAGACTCTGACACTCACAGACTCACAGACTCTCACAGACACTCACAAACACTCAGACTCTCACAGACACCAGGGGCGTAACAGAGGCCCCCACAGCCCCCGCGGTGCTGGGGGCCCCCTCGCTCCAGGGCCCCCCTAACTCTCACAGACTCTGACACTCACAGACTCACAGACTCTCACAGACAGACTCTCGCAGACACTCTCTCACAGACACTTTCTCACAGACTCTCACAGACACTCTCTCACAGACTCTCTCACAGACACTCTCTCACACTTTCTCACAGATACTCTCTCACAGAGTCTCTCACAGACACTCTCAGACACTCTCTCACACTCTCACAGACTCTCACAGACACTCTCACAGACTCTCACAGACACTCACTCACACTCTCTCACAGACTCTCACAGACACTCTCACAGACTCTCACAGACACTCTCTCACACTCTCTCACAGACTCTCACAGACACTCTCTCACAGACTTTTACAGACTCTCACAGACACTCTCACAGACTCTCACAGACTCTCACAGACACTCTCAGACTCTCACAGATACTCTCTCACAGACACTCTCACAGACACTCTCTCACAGACACTCTCTCACAGACACTCTCTCACAGACTTTTACAGACTCTCACAGACACTCTCACAGACTATCACAGACTCTCAGACACTCTCAGACTCTCACAGATACTCTCTCAGAGACACTCTCTCACAGACACTCTCTCACAGACTCTCACGGACACTCTCTCACACTCTCTCACAGACTCACAGACACTCTCACAGACTCTCACAGACACTCTCACAGACTCACAGACTCTCACACACTCTTACAGACTCTTATAGAGTCTCACAGACACTCTCACAGACTCTCACAGACACTCTCTCACAGACTATCACAGATTCTCACGGACTCTCACAGACACTCTCACAAACACTCACAGACTCTCACAGACACCAGGGGCGTAACACAGGCCCCCGCAGCCCCCACGGTGCTGGGGGCCCCCTCGCTCCAGGGGCCCCCTCACTCTCACAGACTCTGACACTCTCACAGACTCACAGACTCTCACAGACACTCTCACAGACTCTCACAGACACTCTCACAGACAGACTCTCGCAGACACTCTCTCGCAGACACTCTCTCGCAGACACTCTCTCACAGACTCTCACAGATACTCACAGACTCTCACAGATACTCTCTCACAGACTCTCATAGACACTCTCTCACACTCTCTCACAGACACTCTCTCTCACAGACACTCTCTCACACTCTCTCACACTCTCTCACAGACACTCACAGACACTCACAGACTCTCACAGACACTCTCACAGACTCACAGACACTCTCTCACACTCTCTCACAGACTCTCACAGACACTCACAGACCTTCTCACAGACCTTCTCACAGACACTCTCACAGACACTCTCACAGACACTCTCACAGACACTCTCCCACAGACTCTCTCACAGACTGTCTCACAGACACTCTCAAAGACAATCGCTCGCAGACTCTCTCTCACAGACTCTCAGACACTCTCTCACAGACTCTCACAGACACTCTCTCACACTCTCTGACAGACTCCCACAGACACTCTTGTACACACTCACAGACACTCTCTTACACACTCACAGACACTCTCACAGACTCGCACAGACACTCTCTCACAGACTCTCACACTCTCTCACAGACACTCTCTCACAGACTCTCACACTCTCTCACAGACTCTCACAGACACTCTCACAGACTCTCACAGACTCTCTCAGACTCTCACAGACACTCTCAGACTCTAAGACTCTCTCAGACACTCTCAGACACTCTCTCACAGACACTCTCAGACACTCTCTCACAGACACTCACAGACACTCTCTCACAGACACTCTCTCACAGACACTCTCTGGCACTCTCACAGACTCTGGCACTCTCACAGACTCTGGCACTCTCACAGACACTCTCACAGACAGACTCTCTCAGACACTCTCTCACAGACTCTGGCACTCTCACAGACTCACACTCTCACAGACACTCACAGACAGACTCTCAGACAC
The DNA here is from genome assembly GCF_964204655.1 of Triturus cristatus. Classification (NCBI taxonomy): domain Eukaryota; kingdom Metazoa; phylum Chordata; class Amphibia; order Caudata; family Salamandridae; genus Triturus; species Triturus cristatus. The sequence continues at coordinate 1,176,581,444 of NC_140579.1, read as the reverse complement.
TCTCTCACAGACTCTCACAGACACTCTCTCACACTCTCTGACAGACACTCACAGACACTCTCTCACAGACACTCTCTCACAGACTCTCATAGACACTCTCTCACAGACTAACACAGACACTCTCTCACAGACTTTTACAGACTCTCACAGACACTCTCACAGACTCTCACAGACTCTCACAGACTCTCACAGACTCTCACAGACACTCTCTCACAGACTCTCACAGACTCTCACAGACACTCTCTCACAGACACTCCTACAGACTCTCACAGATACTCTCTCACAGACTCACACTCTCTCACAGACTCTCACACACTCTTACAGACTCTCACAGACTCTTACAGAGTCTCACAGACACTCTCACAGACTCTCACAGACACTCTCTCACAGACTATCACAGATTCTCACGGACTCTCACAGACACTCTCACAAACACTCACAGACTCTCACAGACACCAGGGGCGTAACACAGGCCACCACAGCCCCCGTGGTGCTGGGGGCCCCATTGCTCCAGGGGCCCCCTCACTCTCACAGACTCTGACACTCTCACAGACTCACAGACTCTCACAGACACTCTCACAGACTCACAGACTCTCACAGATACTCTCACAGACAGACTCCCACAGATACTCTCGCAGACAGACTCTCGCAGACAGACTCTCGCAGACAGACTCTCACAGACAGACTCTCACAGACACTCTCACAGACACTCTCACAGACATTCTCGCACAGACACTCTCTCACAGACACTCTCTCTCAGACACTCTCTCACAGACACTCTCTCACAGAGTCTCTCAGAGACACTCTCTCAGAGACACTCTCTCACACTCTCACAGACACTCACAGACTCTCATAGACACTCTCACAGACTTTTACAGACTCTCACAGACATTCTCACACACTCTCACAGACACTCTCAGACTCTCACAGATACTCTCTCACAGACACTCTCTCACAGACACTCTCTCACAGACTCTCACAGACAGTCTCCCACAGACACTCTCTCACAGACTCTCTCTCACAGACTCTCTCTCACAGACTCTCTCTCACAGACTCTCTCTCACAGACTCTCACAGACACTCTCCCACAGACTCTCTCACAGACTGTCTCACAGACACTCTCACAGACAATCACTCGTAGACTCTCTCTCACAGACTCTCAGACACTCTCTCACAGACTCTCACAGACACTCTCTCACACTCTCTGACAGACTCCCACAGACACTCTCTTACACACTCACAGACACTCTCTTACACACTCACAGACACTCTCACAGACTCGCACAGACACTCTCTCACAGACTCTCACACTCTCTCACAGACACTCTCTCACAGACTCTCACACTCTCTCACAGACTCTCACAGACACTCTCACAGACTCTCACAGACTCTCACAGACACTCTCACAGACTCTCACAGACACTCTCACAGACTCTCTCTCAGACTCTCACAGACACTCTCTCAGACTCTCACAGACACTCTCAGACACTCTCAGACACTCTCTCACAGACACTCTCAGACACTCTCTCACAGACACTCTCTCACAGACACTCACAGACACTCACAGACACTCTCTCACAGACACTCAAAGACACTCACTGGCACTCTCACAGACTCTGGCACTCTCACAGACTCTGGCACTCTCACAGACTCTGGCACTCTCACAGTCACTCTCACAGACAGACTCTCTCAGATACTCTCTCACAGACTCTGGCACTCTCACAGACTCACACTCTCACAGACACTCACAGACAGACTCTCAGACACTCTCTCACAGACTCTCACAGACACTCTCTCACACTCTCTGACAGACACTCACAGACACTCTCTTACAGACTCTCACAGATACTCTCACAGACTATCACAGACACTCTCACAGACTTTTACAGACTCTCACAGACACTCTCACAGACACTCTCACAGACACTATCACAGACTCTCACAGACACTCTCAGACTCTCACAGACACTCTCTCACAGACACTCTCTCACAGACACTCTCTCACAGACTCTCTCACAGACACTCTCTCACAGACTCTCTCACAGACTCTCACAGACTCTCTCACAGACTCTCTCCCACAGACTCTCTCACAGACTCTCTCACAGACTCTCTCACAGACTGTCTCACATACACTCTCACAGACAATCACTCGCAGACTCTCTCACAGACACTCTCACACTCTCTCACAGACACTCACAGACTCTCGGACACTCTCTCACAGACTCTCACAGACACTCTCTTACACACTCACAGACACTCTCACAGACTCGCACAGACACTCTCTCTCAGATACTCTCACAGACTCGCACAGACACTCTCTCACAGACACTCTCTCACAGACTCTCCCACTCTCTCACAGACTCTCACAGACACTCTCACAGACTATCACAGACTCTCACAGACTCTCTCAGACTCTCACAGACTCTCATAGACACTCTCAGACTTTCACAGATACTCTCTCACAGACACTCTCTCAGACACTCTCTCTCAGACACTCTCTCTCAGACACTCTCTCATAGACACTCACAGACACTCTCTCACAGACACTCTCTCACAGACACTCTCTCACAGACACTCTCTCACAGACTCTCACAGACACTCTCTCACAGACTCTGGCACTCTCACAGACTCTCACAGACACTCTCACAGACTATCACAGACTCTCACACACACTCTCTCAGACTCTCACAGACAATCTCAGGCTCTCAGACTTTCACAGATACTCTCTCACAGATACTCTCTCAGACACTCTCTCTCAGACACTCTCTCTCAGACATTCTCTCTCAGACTCTCACAGACACTCTCTCACAGACTCTGGCACTCTCACAGACTCACACTCTCACAGACAGACTCTCTCAGACACTCTCTCTCAGACACTCTCTCTCAGACACTCTCTCACACTCTCTCTCAGACACTCACAGACACTCTCTCACAGACTCTCACAGACACTCTCTCACAGACTCTGGCACTCTCACAGACTCACACTCTCACAGACACTCTCACAGACAGACTCTCTCAGACACTCTCTCACAGACACTCACAGACTCTCACATACACTCTCACAGACTCTCTCACAGACACTCTCTCACAGACACTCTCTTCCAGACTCTCTCACAGACACTCTCTCACAGACACTCTCTCACAGACACTCTCTCACAGACACTCTCCCACTCTCACAGACACTCACAGACTCTCACAGACACTCTCTCACAGACACTCTCTCACACTCTCTCACATACTCTCACAGACACTCCTACAGTCTCTCAGACACTCTCACAGACTCTCACAGACACTCTCTCACAGACTCACACTCTCTCAGAGACTCTCACACACTCTTACAGACTGTCACAGACTCTTACAGAGTCTCAAAGACACTCTCACAGACTCTCACAGACACTCTTTCACAGACTATCACAGACACTCTCACAGACACCAGGGGCGTAACATAGGCCCCCACAGCCCCCGTGGTGCTGGGGGCCCCCTCACTCCAGGGGCCCCCTCACTCTCACAGACTCTGACACTCTCACATACTCACAGACTCTCACAGACAGACTCTCGCAGACACTCTCTCACAGACAGACTCTCACAGACACTCTCTCACAGACACTCTCTCACAGTCTCTCACAGACACTCTCAGACACTCTCTCACACTCTCACAGACACTCACTGACTCTCACAGACTCTCACAGACTCTCACAGACACTCTCACAGACTCTCACAGACACTCTCACACTCTCACAGACTCTCACAGACTCTCACAGACACTCTCTCACAGACTTTTACAGACTCTCACAGACACTCTCACAGACACTCTCACAGACTATCACAGACTCTCTCAGACTCTCACAGACACTCAGACTCTCACAGACACTCTCTCTCAGACACGCTCTCTCAGACACTCTCTCACACTCTCTCACAGACTCTCACAGACACTCTCTCACAGACTTTTACAGACTCACAGACACTCTCACAGACTCTCACAGACTCTCACAGACACTCTCTCACAGACACTCTCTCACAGACTCTCACAGACACTCACAGACACTCTCTCACAGACACTCTCACAGACACTCTCTCACAGACACTCTCTCACAGACACTCTCTCACAGACTTTTACAGACTCTCACAGACACTCTCACAGACTATCACAGACTCTCAGACACTCTCAGACTCTCACAGATACTCTCTCACAGACACTCTCTCACAGACACTCTCTCATAGACTCTCACAGACACTCTCTCACACTCTCTCACAGACTCACAGACACTCTCTCTCAGACTCTCACAGACACTCTCTCACAGACTCTGGCACTCTCACAGACTCACACTCTCACAGACAGACTCTCTCAGACACTCTCTCTCAGACACTCTCTCACAGACACTCTCTCACAGACTCTCACAGACACTCTCTCACAGACTCTGGCACTCTCACAGACTCACACTCTCACAGACACTCTCACAGACAGACTCAGACACTCTCTCACAGACACTCACAGACTCTCACATACACTCTCACAGACTCTCTCACAGACACTCTCTCACAGACTCTCTCACAGACACTCTCTCACAGACACTCTCACACTCACAGACACTCCTACAGACTCTCATAGACTCTCACAGACACTCTCTCAGACTCTCACAGACACTCTCAGACTCTCACAGACACTCTCACAGACACTCTCTCGCAGACACTCTCTCTCAGACACTCTCTCACAGACACTCACAGACACTCTCACAGACACTCTCTCACAGACTCTCACAGACACTCTCTCACAGACTGACACTCTCACAGGCTCACACTCTCACAGACACTCTCACAAACTCTCTCAGACACTCTTTTGCAGACACTCTCTCACAGACTCTCTCAGACACTCTTTCGCAGACACTCTCTCACAGACTCTCACAGACTCTCACAGACACTCTTTCGCAGACACTCTCTCACAGACTCTCTCAGACACTCTTTCACAGACACTCTCATAGACTCACAGACTCTCACAGACACTCTCTCACAGACTCTCTCACAGACACTCTCTCACAGACTCTCACAGACACTCTCTTCCAGACTCTCTCACAGACACTCTCTTCCAGACTCTCTCACAGACACTCTCTCTAACAGATACTCTCACACTCTCACAGACACTCACAGACTCTCACAGACACTCTCACAGACACTCTCTCACAGACACTCTCTCACAGACACTCTCTCACACTCTCTCACATACTCACAGACACTCCTACAGACTCTCACAGACACTCTCACAGACTCTCACAGACACTCTCACAGACAGACTCTCACAGACACTCTCTCACAGACACTCTCTCACAGACTCTCACAGATACTCTCTCACTCTCTCACAGACACTCACAGAGTCTCTCACAGAGTCTCTCACAGACACTCTCACAGACACTCTCTTACACTCTCACAGACTCACAGACTCTCACAGACACTCTCTCACACTCTCTCACAGACTCTCACAGACACTCTCTTACAGACTCTCACAGACACTCTCACAGACTATCACAGACACTCTCACAGACTTTTACAGACTCTCACAGACACTCTCACAGACACTCTCACAGACACTATCACAGACTCTCACAGACACTCTCAGACTCTCACAGACACTCTCTCACAGACACTCTCTCACAGACTCTCTCACAGACACTCTCTCACAGACACTCTCTCACAGACTCTCTCACAGACTCTCTCCCACAGACACTCTCACAGACTCTCTCACAGACTCTCTCACAGACTGTCTCACATACACTCTCACAGACAATCGCTCGCAGACTCTCTCAGAGACACTCTCACACTCTCTCACAGACACTCACAGACTCTCAGACACTCTCTCACAGACTCTCACAGACACTCTCTTACACACTCACAGATACTCTCACAGACTCGCACAGACACTCTCTCACAGACACTCTCACAGACTTGCACAGACACTCTCTCACAGACACTCTCTCACAGACTCTCCCACTCTCTCACAGACTCTCACAGACACTCTTACAGACTATCACAGACTCTCACAGACTCTCTCAGACTCTCACAGACTCTCACAGACACTCTCAGACTTTCACAGATACTCTCTCACAGACACTCTCTCAGACACTCTCTCTCAGACACTCTCTCTCAGACACTCTCTCTCAGACACTCTCTCTCACTCTCTCACAGACACTCACAGACACTCTCTCACAGACACTCTCTCACAGACTCTCACAGACACTCTCTCACAGACTCTGGCACTCTCACAGACTCTCACAGACACTCTCACAGACTATCACAGACTCTCACAGACACTCTCTCAGACTCTCACAGACAATCTCAGACTCTCAGACTTTCACAGATACTCTCTCACAGATACTCTCTCAGACACTCTCTCTCAGACACTCTCTCTCAGACACTCTCTCTCAGACTCTCACAGACACTCTCTCTCAGACACTCTCTCTCAGACACTCTCTCACACTCTCTCTCAGACACTCACAGACACTCTCTCACAGACTCTCACAGACACTCTCTCACAGACTCTGGCACTCTCACAGACTCAGACTCTCACAGACACTCTCACAGACAGACTCTCTCAGACACTCTCTCACAGACACTCACAGACTCTCACATATACTCTCACAGACTCTCTCACAGACACTCTCTCACAGACACTCTCTTCCAGACTCTCTCACAGACACTCTCTCATAGACACTCTCTCACAGACACTCTCTCACAGACACTCTCACACTCTCACAGACACTCACAGACTCTCACAGACACTCACAGACACTCTCTCACAGACACTCTCTCACACTCTCTCACATACTCTCACAGACACTCCTACAGTCTCTCAGACACTCTCACAGACTCTCACAGACACTCTCTCACAGACTCACACTCTCTCAGAGACTCTCACACACTCTTACAGACTGTCACAGACTCTTACAGAGTCTCAAAGACACTCTCACAGACTCTCACAGACACTCTCTCACAGACTATCACAGACTCTCACAGACACTCTCACAAACACTCACAGACTCTAACAGACACCAGGGGCGTAACATAGGCCCCCACAGCCCCCGTGGTGCTGGGGGCCCCCTCGCTCCAGGGGCCCCCTCACTCTCACAGACTCTGACACTCTCACAGACTCACAGACTCTCACAGACAGACTCTCGCAGACACTCTCTCACAGACAGACTCTCACAGACACTCTCTCACACTCTCTCATAGACACTCTCTCACAGTCTCTCACAGACACTCACAGACACTCTCTCACACTCTCACAGACACTCACTGACTCTCACAGACTCTCACAGACTCTCACAGACACTCTCACAGACTCTCACAGACACTCTCACACTCTCACAGACTCTCACAGACTCTCACAGACACTCTCTCACAGACTTTTACAGACTCTCACAGACACTCTCACAGACACTCTCACAGACTATCACAGACTCTCTCAGACTCTCTCAGACACTCAGACTCTCACAGACACTCTCTCTCAGACACTCTCTCTCAGACACTCTCTCTCAGACACTCTCTCTCAGACTCTCTCTCTCAGACTCTCTTTCACAGACACTCTCTCACAGACACTCTCTCACAGACTCTCACAGATACTCACAGACACTCTCTCACAGACACTCTCTCACAGACTCTCACAGACACTCTCTCACAGACACTCTCTCACAGACACTCTCTCACAGACACTCACACTCTCACAGACACTCACAGACTCTCACAGACTCTCACAGACTCTCACAGACACTCCTACACTCTCTCACAGACTCACACTCTCTCACAGACTCACACTCTCTCACAGACTCACACTCTCTCACAGACTCTCACAGACTCTTACAGACTCTCACAGACTCTTACAGTCTCACAGACACTCTCACAGACTCTCACAGACACTCTCTCATAGACTATCACAGACTCTCACAGACACTCTCTCACAGACTCACACTCTCTCACAGACTCACACTCTCTCACAGACTCTCACAGACTCTTATAGACTCCCACAGACTCTTACAGAGTCTCACAGACACTCTCACAGACTCTCACAGACACTCTCTCACAGACTATCACAGACTCTCACAGACACTCTCACAAACACTCACAGACTCTCACAGACACCAGGGGCGTAACACAGGCCCCCACAGCCCCTGCGGTGCTGGGGGCCCCCTCGCTCCAGGGGCCCCCTCACTCTCACAGACTCTGACACTCACAGACTCACAGACTCTCACAGACACTCACAAACACTCAGACTCTCACAGACACCAGGGGCGTAACACAGGCCCCCACAGCCCCCGTGGTGCTGGGGGCCCCCTCGCTCCAGGGGCCCCCTCACTCTCACAGACTCTGACACTCTCACAGACTCACAGACTCTCACAGACAGACTCTCGCAGACACTCTCTCACTGACAGACTCTCACAGACACTCTCTCACACTCTCTCACAGACAGTCTCTCACAGACACTCACAGACACTCTCTCACACTCTCACAGACACTCACTGGCTCTCACAGACTCTCTCAGACTCTCACAGACACTCTCACAGACTCTCACAGACACTCTCACACTCTCACAGACTCTCACAGACTCTCACAGACACTCTCTCACAGACTCTCACAGACACTCTCACAGACACTCTCACAGACACTCTCACAGACTATCACAGACTCTCTCAGACTCTCTCAGACACTCAGACTCTCACAGACACTCTCTCTCAGACACTCTCTCTCAGACACTCTCTCTCAGACTCTCTCTCACAGACTCTCTCTCACAGACACTCTCTCACAGACACTCTCTCACAGACTCTCACAGATACTCACAGACACTCTCTCACAGACACTCTCTCACAGACTCTCACAGACACTCTCTCATAGACACTCTCTCACAGACACTCTCTCACAGACACTCACACTCTCACAGACACTCACAGACTCTCACAGACTCTCACAGATACTCCTACAGACTCTCACAGACACTCTCTCACAGACTCACACTCTCTCACAGACTCACACTCTCTCACAGACTCTCACACACTCTTACAGTCTCTCACAGACTCTTACAGAGTCTCACAGACACTCTCACAGACACTCTCTCACAGACTCTCACAGACTCTCACAGACACTCTCTCACAGACTCACACTCTCTCACAGACTCACACTCTCTCACAGACTCTCACAGACTCTTACAGACTCTCACAGACTCTTACAGAGTCTCACAGACACTCTCACAGACTCTCACAGACACTCTCTCACAGACTATCACAGACTCTCACAGACACTCTCACAAACACTCACAGACTCTCACAGACACCAGGGGCGTAACACAGGCCCCCACAGCCCCTGCGGTGCTGGGGGCCCCCTCGCTCCAGGGGCCCCCTCACTCTCACAGACTCTGACACTCACAGACTCACAGACTCTCACAGACACTCACAAACACTCAGACTCTCACAGACACCAGGGGTGTAACAGAGGCCCCCACAGCCCCCGCGGTGCTGGGGGCCCCCTCGCTCCAGGGCCCCCCTCACTCTCACAGACTCTGACACTCACAGACTCACAGACTCTCACAGACAGACTCTCGCAGACACTCTCTCACAGACACTTTCTCACAGACTCTCACAGACACTCTCTCACAGACTCTCTCACAGACACTCTCTCACACTCTCTCACAGATACTCTCTCACAGAGTCTCTCACAGACACTCTCAGACACTCTCTCACACTCTCACAGACTCTCACAGACACTCTCACAGACTCTCACAGACACTCACTCACACTCTCTCACAGACTCTCACAGACACTCTCACAGACACTCTCTCACACTCTCTCACAGACTCTCACAGACACTCTCTCACAGACTTTTACAGACTCTCACAGACACTCTCACAGACTCTCACAGACTCTCACAGACACTCTCAGACTCTCACAGATACTCTCTCACAGACACTCTCACAGACACTCTCTCACAGACACTCTCTCACAGACACTCTCTCACAGACTTTTACAGACTCTCACAGACACTCTCACAGACTATCACAGACTCTCAGACACTCTGAGACTCTCACAGATACTCTCTCACAGACACTCTCTCACAGACACTCTCTCACAGACTCTCACGGACACTCTCTCACACTCTCTCACAGACTCACAGACACTCTCACAGACTCTCACAGACACTCTCACAGACTCACAGACTCTCACACACTCTTACAGACTCTTATAGAGTCTCACAGACACTCTCACAGACTCTCACAGACACTCTCTCACAGACTATCACAGATTCTCACGGACTCTCACAGACACTCTCACAAACACTCACAGACTCTCACAGACACCAGGGGCGTAACACAGGCCCCCGCAGCCCCCACGGTGCTGGGGGCCCCCTCGCTCCAGGGGCCCCCTCACTCTCACAGACTCTGACACTCTCACAGACTCACAGACTCTCACAGACACTCTCACAGACTCTCACAGACACTCTCACAGACAGACTCTCGCAGACACTCTCTCGCAGACACTCTCTCGCAGACACTCTCTCACAGACTCTCACAGATACTCACAGACTCTCACAGATACTCTCTCACAGACTCTCACAGACACTCTCTCACACTCTCTCACAGACACTCTCTCTCACAGACACTCTCTCACACTCTCTCACACTCTCTCACAGACACTCACAGACACTCACAGACTCTCACAGACACTCTCACAGACTCACAGACACTCTCTCACACTCTCTCACAGACTCTCACAGACACTCACAGACCTTCTCACAGACCTTCTCACAGACACTCTCACAGACACTCTCACAGACACTCTCACAGACACTCTCCCACAGACTCTCTCACAGACTGTCTCACAGACACTCTCAAAGACAATCGCTCGCAGACTCTCTCTCACAGACTCTCAGACACTCTCTCACAGACTCTCACAGACACTCTCTCACACTCTCTGACAGACTCCCACAGACACTCTCGTACACACTCACAGACACTCTCTTACACACTCACAGACACTCTCACAGACTCGCACAGACACTCTCTCACAGACTCTCACACTCTCTCACAGACACTCTCTCACAGACTCTCACACTCTCTCACAGACTCTCACAGACACTCTCACAGACTCTCACAGACTCTCACAGACACTCTCACAGACTCTCACAGACTCTCACAGACACTCTCTCAGACTCTCACAGACACTCTCAGACTCTAAGACTCTCTCAGACACTCTCAGACACTCTCTCACAGACACTCTCAGACACTCTCTCACAGACACTCACAGACACTCTCTCACAGACACTCTCTCACAGACACTCTCTGGCACTCTCACAGACTCTGGCACTCTCACAGACTCTGGCACTCTCACAGACACTCTCACAGACAGACTCTCTCAGACACTCTCTCACAGACTCTGGCACTCTCACAGACTCACACTCTCACAGACACTCACAGACAGACTCTCAGACACTCTCTCACAGACTCTCACAGACACTCTCTCACACTCTCTGACAGACACTCACAGACACTCTCTCACAGACACTCTCTCACAGACTCTCATAGACACTCTCTCACAGACTAACACAGACACTCTCTCACAGACTTTTACAGACTCTCACAGACACTCTCACAGACTCTCACAGACTCTCACAGACTCTCACAGACTCTCACAGACACTCTCTCACAGACTCTCACAGACACTCTCTCACAGACACTCCTACAGACTCTCACAGATACTCTCTCACAGACTCACACTCTCTCACAGACTCTCACACACTCTTACAGACTCTCACAGACTCTTACAGAGTCTCACAGACACTCTCACAGACTCTCACAGACACTCTCTCACAGACTATCACAGATTCTCACGGACTCTCACAGACACTCTCACAAACACTCACAGACTCTCACAGACACCAGGGGCGTAACACAGGCCACCACAGCCCCCGTGGTGCTGGGGGCCCCATTGCTCCAGGGGCCCCCTCACTCTCACAGACTCTGACACTCTCACAGACTCACAGACTCTCACAGACACTCTCACAGACTCACAGACTCTCACAGATACTCTCACAGACAGACTCCCACAGATACTCTCGCAGACAGACTCTCGCAGACAGACTCTCGCAGACAGACTCTCACAGACAGACTCTCACAGACACTCTCACAGACACTCTCACAGACACTCTCTCACAGACACTCTCTCACAGACACTCTCTCTCAGACACTCTCTCGCAGACACTCTCTCACAGAGTCTCTCAGAGACACTCTCTCAGAGACACTCTCTCACACTCTCACAGACACTCACAGACTCTCATAGACACTCTCACAGACTTTTACAGACTCTCACAGACATTCTCACACACTCTCACAGACACTCTCAGACTCTCACAGACAGTCTCCCACAGACACTCTCTCACAGACTCTCTCTCACAGACTCTCTCTCACAGACTCTCTCTCACAGACTCTCTCTCACAGACTCTCACAGACACTCTCCCACAGACTCTCTCACAGACTGTCTCACAGACACTCTCACAGACAATCACTCGTAGACTCTCTCTCACAGACTCTCAGACACTCTCTCACAGACTCTCACAGACACTCTCTCACACTCTCTGACAGACTCCCACAGACACTCTCTTACACACTCACAGACACTCTCTTACACACTCACAGACACTCTCACAGACTCGCACAGACACTCTCTCACAGACTCTCACACTCTCTCACAGACACTCTCTCACAGACTCTCACACTCTCTCACAGACTCTCACAGACACTCTCACAGACTCTCACAGACTCTCACAGACACTCTCACAGACTCTCACAGACACTCTCACAGACTCTATCTCAGACTCTCACAGACACTGTCTCAGACTCTCACAGACACTCTCAGACACTCTCAGACACTCTCTCACAGACACTCTCAGACACTCTCTCACAGACACTCACAGACACTCTCTCACAGACACTCACAGACACTCACAGACACTCTCTCACAGACACTCAAAGACACTCACTGGCACTCTCACAGACTCTGGCACTCTCACAGACTCTGGCACTCTCACAGACTCTGGCACTCTCACAGTCACTCTCACAGACAGACTCTCTCAGATACTCTCTCACAGACTCTGGCACTCTCACAGACTCACACTCTCACAGACACTCACAGACAGACTCTCAGACACTCTCTCACAGACTCTCACAGACACTCTCTCACACTCTCTGACAGACACTCACAGACACTCTCTTACAGACTCTCACAGATACTCTCACAGACTATCACAGACACTCTCACAGACTTTTACAGACTCTCACAGACACTCTCACAGACACTCTCACAGACACTATCACAGACTCTCACAGACACTCTCAGACTCTCACAGACACTCTCTCATAGACACTCTCTCACAGACACTCTCTCACAGACTCTCTCACAGACACTCTCTCACAGACTCTCTCACAGACTCTCACAGACTCTCTCACAGACTCTCTCCCACAGACACTCTCACAGACTCTCTCACAGACTCTCTCACAGACTGTCTCACATACACTCTCACAGACAATCGCTCGCAGACTCTCTCACAGACACTCTCACACTCTCTCACAGACACTCACAGACTCTCAGACACTCTCTCACAGACTCTCACAGACACTCTCTTACACACTCACAGACACTCTCACAGACTCGCACAGACACTCTCTCACAGATACTCTCACAGACTCGCACAGACACTCTCTCACAGACACTCTCTCACAGACTCTCCCACTCTCTCACAGACTCTCACAGACACTCTCACAGACTATCACAGACTCTCACAGACTCTCTCAGACTCTCACAGACTCTCACAGACACTCTCAGACTTTCAGATACTCTCTCACAGACACTCTCTCAGACACTCTCTCTCAGACACTCTCTCTCAGACACTCTCTCATAGACACTCACAGACACTCTCTCACAGACACTCTCTCACAGACACTCTCTCACAGACACTCTCTCACAGACACTCTCTCACAGACTCTCACAGACACTCTCTCACAGACTCTGGCACTCTCACAGACTCTCACAGACACTCTCACAGACTATCACAGACTCTCACACACACTCTCTCAGACTCTCACAGACAATCTCAGACTCTCAGACTTTCACAGATACTCTCTCACAGATACTCTCTCAGACACTCTCTCTCAGACACTCTCTCTCAGACATTCTCTCTCAGACTCTCACAGACACTCTCTCACAGACTCTGGCACTCTCACAGACTCACACTCTCACAGACAGACTCTCTCAGACACTCTCTCTCAGACACTCTCTCTCAGACACTCTCTCACACTCTCTCTCAGACACTCACAGACACTCTCTCACAGACTCTCACAGACACTCTCTCACAGACTCTGGCACTCTCACAGACTCACACTCTCACAGACACTCTCACAGACAGACTCTCTCAGACACTCTCTCACAGACACTCACAGACTCTCACATACACTCTCACAGACTCTCTCACAGACACTCTCTCACAGACACTCTCTTCCAGACTCTCTCACAGACACTCTCTCACAGACACTCTCTCACAGACACTCTCTCACAGACACTCTCACACTCTCACAGACACTCACAGACTCTCACAGACACTCTCTCACAGACACTCTCTCACACTCTCTCACATACTCTCACAGACACTCCTACAGTCTCTCAGACACTCTCACAGACTCTCACAGACACTCTCTCACAGACTCACACTCTCTCAGAGACTCTCACACACTCTTACAGACTGTCACAGACTCTTACAGAGTCTCAAAGACACTCTCACAGACTCTCACAGACACTCTCTCACAGACTATCACAGACACTCTCACAAACACTCACAGACACTCACTGACTCTCACAGACTCTCACAGACTCTCACAGACACTATCACAGACTCTCACAGACACTCTCACACTCTCACAGACTCTCACAGACTCTCACAGACACTCTCTCACAGACTTTTACAGACTCTCACAGACACTCTCACAGACACTCTCACAGACTATCACAGACTCTCTCAGACTCTCTCAGACACTCAGACTCTCACAGACACTCTCTCTCAGACACTCTCTCTCAGACACTCTCTCTCAGACTCTCTCTCTCAGACTCTCTCTCACAGACACTCTCTCACAGACACTCTCTCACAGACTCTCACAGATACTCACAGACACTCTCTCACAGACACTCTCTCACAGACTCTCACAGACACTCTCTCACAGACACTCTCTCACAGACACTCTCTCACAGACACTCACACTCTCACAGACACTCACAGACTCTCACAGACTCTCACAGACTCTCACAGACACTCCTACACTCTCTCACAGACTCACACTCTCTCACACTCACACTCTCTCACAGACTCTCACACACTCTTACAGTCTCTCACAGACTCTTACAGAGTCTCACAGACACTCTCACAGACACTCTCTCACAGACTCTCACAGACTCTCACAGACACTCTCTCACAGACTCACACTCTCTCACAGACTCACACTCTCTCACAGACACTCACAGACTCTTACAGACTCTCACAGACTCTTACAGAGTCTCACAGACACTCTCACAGACTCTCACAGAAACTCTCTCACAGACTATCACAGACTCTCACAGACACTCTCACAAACACTCACAGACTCTCACAGACACCAGGGGCGTAACACAGGCCCCCACAGCCCCTGCGGTGCTGGGGGCCCCCTCGCTCCAGGGGCCCCCTCACTCTCACAGACTCTGACACTCACAGACTCACAGACTCTCACAGACACTCACAAACACTCAGACTCTCACAGACACCAGGGGCGTAACAGAGGCCCCCACAGCCCCCGCGGTGCTGGGGGCCCCCTCGCTCCAGGGCCCCCCTAACTCTCACAGACTCTGACACTCACAGACTCACAGACTCTCACAGACAGACTCTCGCAGACACTCTCTCACAGACACTTTCTCACAGACTCTCACAGACACTCTCTCACAGACTCTCTCACAGACACTCTCTCACACTTTCTCACAGATACTCTCTCACAGAGTCTCTCACAGACACTCTCAGACACTCTCTCACACTCTCACAGACTCTCACAGACACTCTCACAGACTCTCACAGACACTCACTCACACTCTCTCACAGACTCTCACAGACACTCTCACAGACTCTCACAGACACTCTCTCACACTCTCTCACAGACTCTCACAGACACTCTCTCACAGACTTTTACAGACTCTCACAGACACTCTCACAGACTCTCACAGACTCTCACAGACACTCTCAGACTCTCACAGATACTCTCTCACAGACACTCTCACAGACACTCTCTCACAGACACTCTCTCACAGACACTCTCTCACAGACTTTTACAGACTCTCACAGACACTCTCACAGACTATCACAGACTCTCAGACACTCTCAGACTCTCACAGATACTCTCTCACAGACACTCTCTCACAGACACTCTCTCACAGACTCTCACGGACACTCTCTCACACTCTCTCACAGACTCACAGACACTCTCACAGACTCTCACAGACACTCTCACAGACTCACAGACTCTCACACACTCTTACAGACTCTTATAGAGTCTCACAGACACTCTCACAGACTCTCACAGACACTCTCTCACAGACTATCACAGATTCTCACGGACTCTCACAGACACTCTCACAAACACTCACAGACTCTCACAGACACCAGGGGCGTAACACAGGCCCCCGCAGCCCCCACGGTGCTGGGGGCCCCCTCGCTCCAGGGGCCCCCTCACTCTCACAGACTCTGACACTCTCACAGACTCACAGACTCTCACAGACACTCTCACAGACTCTCACAGACACTCTCACAGACAGACTCTCGCAGACACTCTCTCGCAGACACTCTCTCGCAGACACTCTCTCACAGACTCTCACAGATACTCACAGACTCTCACAGATACTCTCTCACAGACTCTCACAGACACTCTCTCACACTCTCTCACAGACACTCTCTCTCACAGACACTCTCTCACACTCTCTCACACTCTCTCACAGACACTCACAGACACTCACAGACTCTCACAGACACTCTCACAGACTCACAGACACTCTCTCACACTCTCTCACAGACTCTCACAGACACTCACAGACCTTCTCACAGACCTTCTCACAGACACTCTCACAGACACTCTCACAGACACTCTCACAGACACTCTCCCACAGACTCTCTCACAGACTGTCTCACAGACACTCTCAAAGACAATCGCTCGCAGACTCTCTCTCACAGACTCTCAGACACTCTCTCACAGACTCTCACAGACACTCTCTCACACTCTCTGACAGACTCCCACAGACACTCTTGTACACACTCACAGACACTCTCTTACACACTCACAGACACTCTCACAGACTCGCACAGACACTCTCTCACAGACTCTCACACTCTCTCACAGACACTCTCTCACAGACTCTCACACTCTCTCACAGACTCTCACAGACACTCTCACAGACTCTCACAGACTCTCTCAGACTCTCACAGACACTCTCAGACTCTAAGACTCTCTCAGACACTCTCAGACACTCTCTCACAGACACTCTCAGACACTCTCTCACAGACACTCACAGACACTCTCTCACAGACACTCTCTCACAGACACTCTCTGGCACTCTCACAGACTCTGGCACTCTCACAGACTCTGGCACTCTCACAGACACTCTCACAGACAGACTCTCTCAGACACTCTCTCACAGACTCTGGCACTCTCACAGACTCACACTCTCACAGACACTCACAGACAGACTCTCAGACACTCTCTCACAGACTCTCACAGACACTCTCTCACACTCTCTGACAGACACTCACAGACACTCTCTCACAGACACTCTCTCACAGACTCTCATAGACACTCTCTCACAGACTAACACAGACACTCTCTCACAGACTTTTACAGACTCTCACAGACACTCTCACAGACTCTCACAGACTCTCACAGACTCTCACAGACTCTCACAGACACTCTCTCACAGACTCTCACAGACTCTCACAGACACTCTCTCACAGACACTCCTACAGACTCTCACAGATACTCTCTCACAGACTCACACTCTCTCACAGACTCTCACACACTCTTACAGACTCTCACAGACTCTTACAGAGTCTCACAGACACTCTCACAGACTCTCACAGACACTCTCTCACAGACTATCACAGATTCTCACGGACTCTCACAGACACTCTCACAAACACTCACAGACTCTCACAGACACCAGGGGCGTAACACAGGCCACCACAGCCCCCGTGGTGCTGGGGGCCCCATTGCTCCAGGGGCCCCCTCACTCTCACAGACTCTGACACTCTCACAGACTCACAGACTCTCACAGACACTCTCACAGACTCACAGACTCTCACAGATACTCTCACAGACAGACTCCCACAGATACTCTCGCAGACAGACTCTCGCAGACAGACTCTCGCAGACAGACTCTCACAGACAGACTCTCACAGACACTCTCACAGACACTCTCACAGACATTCTCGCACAGACACTCTCTCACAGACACTCTCTCTCAGACACTCTCTCACAGACACTCTCTCACAGAGTCTCTCAGAGACACTCTCTCAGAGACACTCTCTCACACTCTCACAGACACTCACAGACTCTCATAGACACTCTCACAGACTTTTACAGACTCTCACAGACATTCTCACACACTCTCACAGACACTCTCAGACTCTCACAGATACTCTCTCACAGACACTCTCTCACAGACACTCTCTCACAGACTCTCACAGACAGTCTCCCACAGACACTCTCTCACAGACTCTCTCTCACAGACTCTCTCTCACAGACTCTCTCTCACAGACTCTCTCTCACAGACTCTCACAGACACTCTCCCACAGACTCTCTCACAGACTGTCTCACAGACACTCTCACAGACAATCACTCGTAGACTCTCTCTCACAGACTCTCAGACACTCTCTCACAGACTCTCACAGACACTCTCTCACACTCTCTGACAGACTCCCACAGACACTCTCTTACACACTCACAGACACTCTCTTACACACTCACAGACACTCTCACAGACTCGCACAGACACTCTCTCACAGACTCTCACACTCTCTCACAGACACTCTCTCACAGACTCTCACACTCTCTCACAGACTCTCACAGACACTCTCACAGACTCTCACAGACTCTCACAGACACTCTCACAGACTCTCACAGACACTCTCACAGACTCTCTCTCAGACTCTCACAGACACTCTCTCAGACTCTCACAGACACTCTCAGACACTCTCAGACACTCTCTCACAGACTCTCTCACAGACACTCTCTCACAGACACTCTCTCACAGACACTCACAGACACTCACAGACACTCTCTCACAGACACTCAAAGACACTCACTGGCACTCTCACAGACTCTGGCACTCTCACAGACTCTGGCACTCTCACAGACTCTGGCACTCTCACAGTCACTCTCACAGACAGACTCTCTCAGATACTCTCTCACAGACTCTGGCACTCTCACAGACTCACACTCTCACAGACACTCACAGACAGACTCTCAGACACTCTCTCACAGACTCTCACAGACACTCTCTCACACTCTCTGACAGACACTCACAGACACTCTCTTACAGACTCTCACAGATACTCTCACAGACTATCACAGACACTCTCACAGACTTTTACAGACTCTCACAGACACTCTCACAGACACTCTCACAGACACTATCACAGACTCTCACAGACACTCTCAGACTCTCACAGACACTCTCTCACAGACACTCTCTCACAGACACTCTCTCACAGACTGTCTCACAGACACTCTCTCACAGACTCTCTCACAGACTCTCACAGACTCTCTCACAGACTCTCTCCCACAGACACTCTCACAGACTCTCTCACAGACTCTCTCACAGACTGTCTCACATACACTCTCACAGACAATCGCTCGCAGACTCTCTCACAGACACTCTCACACTCTCTCACAGACACTCACAGACTCTCAGACACTCTCTCACAGACTCTCACAGACACTCTCTTACACACTCACAGACACTCTCACAGACTCGCACAGACACTCTCTCACAGATACTCTCACAGACTCGCACAGACACTCTCTCACAGACACTCTCTCACAGACTCTCCCACTCTCTCACAGACTCTCACAGACACTCTCACAGACTATCACAGACTCTCACAGACTCTCTCAGACTCTCACAGACTCTCACAGACACTCTCAGACTTTCACAGATACTCTCTCACAGACACTCTCTCAGACACTCTCTCTCAGACACTCTCTCTCAGACACTCTCTCATAGACACTCACAGACACTCTCTCACAGACACTCTCTCACAGACACTCTCTCACAGACGCTCTCTCACAGACTCTCACAGACACTCTCTCACAGACTCTGGCACTCTCACAGACTCTCACAGACACTCTCACAGACTATCACAGACTCTCACACACACTCTCTCAGACTCTCACAGACAATCTCAGACTCTCAGACTTTCACAGATACTCTCTCACAGATACTCTCTCAGACACTCTCTCTCAGACACTCTCTCTCAGACATTCTCTCTCAGACTCTCACAGACACTCTCTCACAGACTCTGGCACTCTCACAGACTCACACTCTCACAGACAGACTCTCTCAGACACTCTCTCTCAGACACTCTCTCACAGACACTCACAGACTCTCACATACACTCTCACAGACTCTCTCACAGACACTCTCTCACAGACACTCTCTTCCAGACTCTCTCACAGACTCTCACAGACACTCTCTCACAGACTCTGGCACTCTCACAGACTCACACTCTCACAGACACTCTCACAGACAGACTCTCTCAGACACTCTCTCACAGACACTCACAGACTCTCACATACACTCTCACAGACTCTCTCACAGACACTCTCTCACAGACACTCTCTTCCAGACTCTCTCACAGACACTCTCTCACAGACACTCTCTCACAGACACTCTCTCACAGACACTCTCACAGTCTCACAGACACTCACAGACTCTCACAGACACTCTCTCACAGACACTCTCTCACACTCTCTCACATACTCTCACAGACACTCCTACAGTCTCTCAGACACTCTCACAGACTCTCACAGACACTCTCTCACAGACTCACACTCTCTCAGAGACTCTCACACACTCTTACAGACTGTCACAGACTCTTACAGAGTCTCAAAGACACTCTCACAGACTCTCACAGACACTCTCTCACAGACTATCACAGACACTCTCACAAACACTCACAGACTCTAACAGACACCAGGGGCATAACATAGGCCCCCACAGCCCCCGTGGTGCTGGGGGCCCCCTCACTCCAGGGGCCCCCTCACTCTCACAGACTCTGACACTCTCACAGACTCACAGACTCTCACAGACAGACTCTCGCAGACACTTTCTCACAGACAGACTCTCACAGACACTCTCTCACACTCTCTCACAGACACTCTCTCACAGTCTCTCACAGACACTCACAGACACTCTCTCACACTCTCACAGACACTCACTGACTCTCACAGACTCTCACAGACTCTCACAGACACTCTCACAGACTCTCACAGACACTCTCACACTCTCACAGACTCTCACAGACTCTCACAGACACTCTCTCACAGACTTTTACAGACTCTCACAGACACTCTCACAGACACTCTCACAGACTATCACAGACTCTCTCAGACACTCAGACTCTCACAGACACTCTCTCTCAGACACTCTCTCTCAGACACTCTCTCTCAGACTCTCTCTCTCAGACTCTCTTTCACAGACACTCTCTCACAGACACTCTCTCACAGACTCTCACAGATACTCACAGACACTCTCTCACAGACACTCTCTCACAGACTCTCACAGACACTCTCTCACAGACACTCTCTCACAGACACTCTCTCACAGACACTCACACTCTCACAGACACTCACAGACTCTCACAGACTCTCACAGACTCTCACAGACACTCCTACACTCTCTCACAGACTCACACTCTCTCACAGACTCACACTCTCTCACAGACTCACACTCTCTCACAGACTCTCACACACTCTTACAGACTCTCACAGACTCTTACAGTCTCACAGACACTCTCACAGACTCTCACAGACACTCTCTCATAGACTATCACAAACTCTCACAGACACTCTCTCACAGACTCACACTCTCTCACAGACTCACACTCTCTCACAGACTCTCAGAGACTCTTACAGACTCCCACAGACTCTTACAGAGTCTCACAGACACTCTCACAGACTCTCACAGACACTCTCTCACAGACTATCACAGACTCTCACAGACACTCTCACAAACACTCACAGACTCTCACAGACACCAGGGGCGTAACACAGGCCCCCACAGCCCCTGCGGTGCTGGGGGCCCCCTCGCTCCAGGGGCCCCCTCACTCTCACAGACTCTGACACTCACAGACTCACAGACTCTCACAGACACTCACAAACACTCAGACTCTCACAGACACCAGGGGCGTAACACAGGCCCCCACAGCCCCCGTGGTGCTGGGGGCCCCCTCGCTCCAGGGGCCCCCTCACTCTCACAGACTCTGACACTCTCACAGACTCACAGACTCTCACAGACAGACTCTCGCAGACACTCTCTCACTGACAGACTCTCACAGACACTCTCTCACACTCTCTCACAGACAGTCTCTCACAGACACTCACAGACACTCTCTCACACTCTCACAGACACTCACTGGCTCTCACAGACTCTCACAGACTCTCACAGACACTCTCACAGACTCTCACAGACACTCTCACACTCTCACAGACTCTCACAGACTCTCACAGACACTCTCTCACAGACTTTTACAGACTCTCACAGACACTCTCACAGACACTCTCACAGACTATCACAGACTCTCTCAGACTCTCTCAGACACTCAGACTCTCACAGACACTCTCTCTCAGACACTCTCTCTCAGACACTCTCTCTCAGACTCTCTCTCACAGACTCTCTCTCACAGACACTCTCTCACAGACACTCTCTCACAGACTCTCACAGATACTCACAGACACTCTCTCACAGACACTCTCTCACAGACTCTCACAGACACTCTCTCACAGACACTCTCTCACAGACACTCTCTCACAGACACTCACACTCTCACAGACACTCACAGACTCTCACAGACTCTCAGACTCTCACAGATACTCCTACAGACTCTCACAGACACTCTCTCACAGACTCACACTCTCTCACAGACTCACACTCTCTCACAGACTCTCACACACTCTTACAGTCTCTCACAGACTCTTACAGAGTCTCACAGACACTCTCACAGACACTCTCTCACAGACTCTCACAGACTCTCACAGACACTCTCTCACAGACTCACACTCTCTCACAGACTCACACTCTCTCACAGACTCTCACAGACTCTTACAGACTCTCACAGACTGACTCACACTCTCTCACAGACTCACACTCTCTCACAGACTCTCACAGACTCTTACAGACTCTCACAGACTCTTACAGTCTCACAGACACTCTCACAGACTCTCACAGACACTCTCTCATAGACTATCACAGACTCTCACAGACACTCTCTCACAGACTCACACTCTCTCACAGACTCACACTCTCTCACAGACTCTCACAGACTCTTATAGACTCCCACAGACTCTTACAGAGTCTCACAGACACTCTCACAGACTCTCACAGACACTCTCTCACAGACTATCACAGACTCTCACAGACACTCTCACAAACACTCACAGACTCTCACAGACACCAGGGGCGTAACACAGGCCCCCACAGCCCCTGCGGTGCTGGGGGCCCCCTCGCTC
Organism: Triturus cristatus; assembly: GCF_964204655.1. Taxonomy (NCBI): domain Eukaryota; kingdom Metazoa; phylum Chordata; class Amphibia; order Caudata; family Salamandridae; genus Triturus; species Triturus cristatus. The sequence continues at coordinate 1,176,557,633 of NC_140579.1, read as the reverse complement.
CAGGGGCCCCCTCACTCTCACAGACTCTGACACTCACAGACTCACAGACTCTCACAGACACTCACAAACACTCAGACTCTCACAGACACCAGGGGCGTAACACAGGCCCCCACAGCCCCCGTGGTGCTGGGGGCCCCCTTGCTCCAGGGGCCCCCTCACTCTCACAGACTCTGACACTCTCACAGACTCACAGACTCTCACAGACAGACTCTCGCAGACACTCTCTCACTGACAGACTCTCACAGACACTCTCTCACACTCTCTCACAGACAGTCTCTCACAGACACTCACAGACACTCTCTCACACTCTCACAGACACTCACTGGCTCTCACAGACTCTCTCAGACTCTCACAGACACTCTCACAGACTCTCACAGACACTCTCACACTCTCACAGACTCTCACAGACTCTCACAGACACTCTCTCACAGACTCTCACAGACACTCTCACAGACACTCTCACAGACACTCTCACAGACTATCACAGACTCTCTCAGACTCTCTCAGACACTCAGACTCTCACAGACACTCTCTCTCAGACACTCTCTCTCAGACACTCTCTCTCAGACTCTCTCTCACAGACTCTCTCTCACAGACACTCTCTCACAGACACTCTCTCACAGACTCTCACAGATACTCACAGACACTCTCTCACAGACACTCTCTCACAGACTCTCACAGACACTCTCTCATAGACACTCTCTCACAGACACTCTCTCACAGACACTCACACTCTCACAGACACTCACAGACTCTCACAGACTCTCACAGATACTCCTACAGACTCTCACAGACACTCTCTCACAGACTCACACTCTCTCACAGACTCACACTCTCTCACAGACTCTCACACACTCTTACAGTCTCTCACAGACTCTTACAGAGTCTCACAGACACTCTCACAGACACTCTCTCACAGACTCTCACAGACTCTCACAGACACTCTCTCACAGACTCACACTCTCTCACAGACTCACACTCTCTCACAGACTCTCACAGACTCTTACAGACTCTCACAGACTCTTACAGAGTCTCACAGACACTCTCACAGACTCTCACAGACACTCTCTCACAGACTATCACAGACTCTCACAGACACTCTCACAAACACTCACAGACTCTCACAGACACCAGGGGCGTAACACAGGCCCCCACAGCCCCTGCGGTGCTGGGGGCCCCCTCGCTCCAGGGGCCCCCTCACTCTCACAGACTCTGACACTCACAGACTCACAGACTCTCACAGACACTCACAAACACTCAGACTCTCACAGACACCAGGGGTGTAACAGAGGCCCCCACAGCCCCCGCGGTGCTGGGGGCCCCCTCGCTCCAGGGCCCCCCTCACTCTCACAGACTCTGACACTCACAGACTCACAGACTCTCACAGACAGACTCTCGCAGACACTCTCTCACAGACACTTTCTCACAGACTCTCACAGACACTCTCTCACAGACTCTCTCACAGACACTCTCTCACACTCTCTCACAGATACTCTCTCACAGAGTCTCTCACAGACACTCTCAGACACTCTCTCACACTCTCACAGACTCTCACAGACACTCTCACAGACTCTCACAGACACTCACTCACACTCTCTCACAGACTCTCACAGACACTCTCACAGACACTCTCTCACACTCTCTCACAGACTCTCACAGACACTCTCTCACAGACTTTTACAGACTCTCACAGACACTCTCACAGACTCTCACAGACTCTCACAGACACTCTCAGACTCTCACAGATACTCTCTCACAGACACTCTCACAGACACTCTCTCACAGACACTCTCTCACAGACACTCTCTCACAGACTTTTACAGACTCTCACAGACACTCTCACAGACTATCACAGACTCTCAGACACTCTGAGACTCTCACAGATACTCTCTCACAGACACTCTCTCACAGACACTCTCTCACAGACTCTCACGGACACTCTCTCACACTCTCTCACAGACTCACAGACACTCTCACAGACTCTCACAGACACTCTCACAGACTCACAGACTCTCACACACTCTTACAGACTCTTATAGAGTCTCACAGACACTCTCACAGACTCTCACAGACACTCTCTCACAGACTATCACAGATTCTCACGGACTCTCACAGACACTCTCACAAACACTCACAGACTCTCACAGACACCAGGGGCGTAACACAGGCCCCCGCAGCCCCCACGGTGCTGGGGGCCCCCTCGCTCCAGGGGCCCCCTCACTCTCACAGACTCTGACACTCTCACAGACTCACAGACTCTCACAGACACTCTCACAGACTCTCACAGACACTCTCACAGACAGACTCTCGCAGACACTCTCTCGCAGACACTCTCTCGCAGACACTCTCTCACAGACTCTCACAGATACTCACAGACTCTCACAGATACTCTCTCACAGACTCTCACAGACACTCTCTCACACTCTCTCACAGACACTCTCTCTCACAGACACTCTCTCACACTCTCTCACACTCTCTCACAGACACTCACAGACACTCACAGACTCTCACAGACACTCTCACAGACTCACAGACACTCTCTCACACTCTCTCACAGACTCTCACAGACACTCACAGACCTTCTCACAGACCTTCTCACAGACACTCTCACAGACACTCTCACAGACACTCTCACAGACACTCTCCCACAGACTCTCTCACAGACTGTCTCACAGACACTCTCAAAGACAATCGCTCGCAGACTCTCTCTCACAGACTCTCAGACACTCTCTCACAGACTCTCACAGACACTCTCTCACACTCTCTGACAGACTCCCACAGACACTCTCGTACACACTCACAGACACTCTCTTACACACTCACAGACACTCTCACAGACTCGCACAGACACTCTCTCACAGACTCTCACACTCTCTCACAGACACTCTCTCACAGACTCTCACACTCTCTCACAGACTCTCACAGACACTCTCACAGACTCTCACAGACTCTCACAGACACTCTCACAGACTCTCACAGACTCTCACAGACACTCTCTCAGACTCTCACAGACACTCTCAGACTCTAAGACTCTCTCAGACACTCTCAGACACTCTCTCACAGACACTCTCAGACACTCTCTCACAGACACTCACAGACACTCTCTCACAGACACTCTCTCACAGACACTCTCTGGCACTCTCACAGACTCTGGCACTCTCACAGACTCTGGCACTCTCACAGACACTCTCACAGACAGACTCTCTCAGACACTCTCTCACAGACTCTGGCACTCTCACAGACTCACACTCTCACAGACACTCACAGACAGACTCTCAGACACTCTCTCACAGACTCTCACAGACACTCTCTCACACTCTCTGACAGACACTCACAGACACTCTCTCACAGACACTCTCTCACAGACTCTCATAGACACTCTCTCACAGACTAACACAGACACTCTCTCACAGACTTTTACAGACTCTCACAGACACTCTCACAGACTCTCACAGACTCTCACAGACTCTCACAGACTCTCACAGACACTCTCTCACAGACTCTCACAGACACTCTCTCACAGACACTCCTACAGACTCTCACAGATACTCTCTCACAGACTCACACTCTCTCACAGACTCTCACACACTCTTACAGACTCTCACAGACTCTTACAGAGTCTCACAGACACTCTCACAGACTCTCACAGACACTCTCTCACAGACTATCACAGATTCTCACGGACTCTCACAGACACTCTCACAAACACTCACAGACTCTCACAGACACCAGGGGCGTAACACAGGCCACCACAGCCCCCGTGGTGCTGGGGGCCCCATTGCTCCAGGGGCCCCCTCACTCTCACAGACTCTGACACTCTCACAGACTCACAGACTCTCACAGACACTCTCACAGACTCACAGACTCTCACAGATACTCTCACAGACAGACTCCCACAGATACTCTCGCAGACAGACTCTCGCAGACAGACTCTCGCAGACAGACTCTCACAGACAGACTCTCACAGACACTCTCACAGACACTCTCACAGACACTCTCTCACAGACACTCTCTCACAGACACTCTCTCTCAGACACTCTCTCGCAGACACTCTCTCACAGAGTCTCTCAGAGACACTCTCTCAGAGACACTCTCTCACACTCTCACAGACACTCACAGACTCTCATAGACACTCTCACAGACTTTTACAGACTCTCACAGACATTCTCACACACTCTCACAGACACTCTCAGACTCTCACAGACAGTCTCCCACAGACACTCTCTCACAGACTCTCTCTCACAGACTCTCTCTCACAGACTCTCTCTCACAGACTCTCTCTCACAGACTCTCACAGACACTCTCCCACAGACTCTCTCACAGACTGTCTCACAGACACTCTCACAGACAATCACTCGTAGACTCTCTCTCACAGACTCTCAGACACTCTCTCACAGACTCTCACAGACACTCTCTCACACTCTCTGACAGACTCCCACAGACACTCTCTTACACACTCACAGACACTCTCTTACACACTCACAGACACTCTCACAGACTCGCACAGACACTCTCTCACAGACTCTCACACTCTCTCACAGACACTCTCTCACAGACTCTCACACTCTCTCACAGACTCTCACAGACACTCTCACAGACTCTCACAGACTCTCACAGACACTCTCACAGACTCTCACAGACACTCTCACAGACTATCTCTCAGACTCTCACAGACACTCTCTCAGACTCTCACAGACACTCTCAGACACTCTCAGACACTCTCTCACAGACACTCTCAGACACTCTCTCACAGACACTCACAGACACTCTCTCACAGACACTCACAGACACTCACAGACACTCTCTCACAGACACTCAAAGACACTCACTGGCACTCTCACAGACTCTGGCACTCTCACAGACTCTGGCACTCTCACAGACTCTGGCACTCTCACAGTCACTCTCACAGACAGACTCTCTCAGATACTCTCTCACAGACTCTGGCACTCTCACAGACTCACACTCTCACAGACACTCACAGACAGACTCTCAGACACTCTCTCACAGACTCTCACAGACACTCTCTCACACTCTCTGACAGACACTCACAGACACTCTCTTACAGACTCTCACAGATACTCTCACAGACTATCACAGACACTCTCACAGACTTTTACAGACTCTCACAGACACTCTCACAGACACTCTCACAGACACTATCACAGACTCTCACAGACACTCTCAGACTCTCACAGACACTCTCTCATAGACACTCTCTCACAGACACTCTCTCACAGACTCTCTCACAGACACTCTCTCACAGACTCTCTCACAGACTCTCACAGACTCTCTCACAGACTCTCTCCCACAGACACTCTCACAGACTCTCTCACAGACTCTCTCACAGACTGTCTCACATACACTCTCACAGACAATCGCTCGCAGACTCTCTCACAGACACTCTCACACTCTCTCACAGACACTCACAGACTCTCAGACACTCTCTCACAGACTCTCACAGAGACTCTCTTACACACTCACAGACACTCTCACAGACTCGCACAGACACTCTCTCACAGATACTCTCACAGACTCGCACAGACACTCTCTCACAGACACTCTCTCACAGACTCTCCCACTCTCTCACAGACTCTCACAGACACTCTCACAGACTATCACAGACTCTCACAGACTCTCTCAGACTCTCACAGACTCTCACAGACACTCTCAGACTTTCAGATACTCTCTCACAGACACTCTCTCAGACACTCTCTCTCAGACACTCTCTCTCAGACACTCTCTCATAGACACTCACAGACACTCTCTCACAGACACTCTCTCACAGACACTCTCTCACAGACACTCTCTCACAGACTCTCACAGACACTCTCTCACAGACTCTGGCACTCTCACAGACTCTCACAGACACTCTCACAGACTATCACAGACTCTCACACACACTCTCTCAGACTCTCACAGACAATCTCAGACTCTCAGACTTTCACAGATACTCTCTCACAGATACTCTCTCAGACACTCTCTCTCAGACACTCTCTCTCAGACATTCTCTCTCAGACTCTCACAGACACTCTCTCACAGACTCTGGCACTCTCACAGACTCACACTCTCACAGACAGACTCTCTCAGACACTCTCTCTCAGACACTCTCTCTCAGACACTCTCTCACACTCTCTCTCAGACACTCACAGACACTCTCTCACAGACTCTCACAGACACTCTCTCACAGACTCTGGCACTCTCACAGACTCACACTCTCACAGACACTCTCACAGACAGACTCTCTCAGACACTCTCTCACAGACACTCACAGACTCTCACATACACTCTCACAGACTCTCTCACAGACACTCTCTCACAGACACTCTCTTCCAGACTCTCTCACAGACACTCTCTCACAGACACTCTCTCACAGACACTCTCTCACAGACACTCTCACACTCTCACAGACACTCACAGACTCTCACAGACACTCTCTCACAGACACTCTCTCACACTCTCTCACATACTCTCACAGACACTCCTACAGTCTCTCAGACACTCTCACAGACTCTCACATACACTCTCACAGACTCTCTCACAGACACTCTCTCACAGACACTCTCTCACAGACACTCTCACACAGACACTCTCACACTCTCACAGACACTCACAGACTCTCACAGACACTCACAGACACTCTCTCACAGACACTCTCTCACACTCTCTCACATACTCTCACAGACACTCCTACAGTCTCTCAGACACTCTCACAGACTCTCACAGACTATCACAGACTCTCTCAGACTCTCTCAGACACTCAGACTCTCACAGACACTCTCTCTCAGACACTCTCTCTCAGACACTCTCTCTCAGACTCTCTCTCTCAGACTCTCTCTCACAGACACTCTCTCACAGACACTCTCTCACAGACTCTCACAGATACTCACAGACACTCTCTCACAGACACTCTCTCACAGACTCTCACAGACACTCTCTCACAGACACTCTCTCACAGACACTCTCTCACAGACACTCACACTCTCACAGACACTCACAGACTCTCACAGACTCTCACAGACTCTCACAGACACTCCTACACTCTCTCACAGACTCACACTCTCTCACAGACTCACACTCTCTCACAGACTCTCACACACTCTTACAGTCTCTCACAGACTCTTACAGAGTCTCACAGACACTCTCACAGACACTCTCTCACAGACTCTCACAGACTCTCACAGACACTCTCTCACAGACTCACACTCTCTCACAGACTCACACTCTCTCACAGACACTCACAGACTCTTACAGACTCTCACAGACTCTTACAGAGTCTCACAGACACTCTCACAGACTCTCACAGACACTCTCTCACAGACTATCACAGACTCTCACAGACACTCTCACAAACACTCACAGACTCTCACAGACACCAGGGGCGTAACACAGGCCCCCACAGCCCCTGCAGTGCTGGGGGCCCCCTCGCTCCAGGGGCCCCCTCACTCTCACAGACTCTGACACTCACAGACTCACAGACTCTCACAGACACTCACAAACACTCAGACTCTCACAGACACCAGGGGCGTAACAGAGGCCCCCACAGCCCCCGCGGTGCTGGGGGCCCCCTCGCTCCAGGGCCCCCCTCACTCTCACAGACTCTGACACTCACAGACTCACAGACTCTCACAGACAGACTCGCGCAGACACTCTCTCACAGACACTTTCTCACAGACTCTCACAGACACTCTCTCACAGACTCTCTCACAGACACTCTCTCACACTCTCTCACAGATACTCTCTCACAGAGTCTCTCACAGACACTCTCAGACACTCTCTCACACTCTCACAGACTCTTACAGACACTCTCACAGACTCTCACAGACACTCACTCACACTCTCTCATAGACTCTCACAGACACTCTCACAGACTCTCACAGACACTCTCTCACACTCTCTCACAGACTCTCACAGACACTCTCTCACAGACTTTTACAGACTCTCACAGACACTCTCACAGACTCTCACAGACTCTCACAGACACTCTCAGACTCTCACAGATACTCTCTCACAGACACTCTCACAGACACTCTCTCACAGACTATCACAGATTCTCACAGACTCTCACAGACACTCTCACAAACACTCACAGACTCTCACAGACACCAGGGGCGTAACACAGGCCCCCGCAGCCCCCACGGTGCTGGGGGCCCCCTCGCTCCAGGGGCCCCCTCACTCTCACAGACTCTGACACTCTCACAGACTCACAGACTCTCACAGACACTCTCACAGACTCTCACAGACACTCTCACAGACAGACTCTCGCAGACACTCTCTCGCAGACACTCTCTCGCAGACACTCTCTCACAGACTCTCACAGATACTCACAGACTCTCACAGATACTCTCTCACAGACTCTCACAGACACTCTCTCACACTCTCTCACAGACACTCTCTCTCACAGACACTCTCTCACACTCTCTCACACTCTCTCACAGACACTCACAGACACTCACAGACTCTCACAGACACTCTCACAGACTCACAGACACTCTCTCACACTCTCTCACAGACTCTCACAGACACTCACAGACCTTCTCACAGACCTTCTCACAGACACTCTCACAGACACTCTCACAGACACTCTCCCACAGACTCTCTCACAGACTGTCTCACAGACACTCTCAAAGACAATCGCTCGCAGACTCTCTCTCACAGACTCTCAGACACTCTCTCACAGACTCTCACAGACACTCTCTCACACTCTCTGACAGACTCCCACAGACACTCTCGTACACACTCACAGACACTCTCTTACACACTCACAGACACTCTCACAGACTCGCACAGACACTCTCTCACAGACTCTCACACTCTCTCACAGACACTCTCTCACAGACTCTCACACTCTCTCACAGACTCTCACAGACACTCTCACAGACTCTCACAGACTCTCACAGACACTCTCACAGACTCTCACAGACTCTCACAGACACTCTCTCAGACTCTCACAGACACTCTCAGACTCTAAGACTCTCTCAGACACTCTCAGACACTCTCTCACAGACACTCTCAGACACTCTCTCACAGACACTCACAGACACTCTCTCACAGACACTCTCTCACAGACACTCTCTGGCACTCTCACAGACTCTGGCACTCTCACAGACTCTGGCACTCTCACAGACACTCTCACAGACAGACTCTCTCAGACACTCTCTCACAGACTGGCACTCTCACAGACTCACACTCTCACAGACACTCACAGACAGACTCTCAGACACTCTCTCACAGACTCTCACAGACACTCTCTCACACTCTCTGACAGACACTCACAGACACTCTCTCACAGACACTCTCTCACAGACTCTCATAGACACTCTCTCACAGACTAACACAGACACTCTCTCACAGACTTTTACAGACTCTCACAGACACTCCCACAGACTCTCACAGACTCTCACAGACTCTCACAGACTCTCACAGACACTCTCTCACAGACTCTCACAGACACTCTCTCACAGACACTCCTACAAACTCTCACAGATACTCTCTCACAGACTCACACTCTCTCACAGACTCTCACACACTCTTACAGACTCTCACAGACTCTTACAGAGTCTCACAGACACTCTCACAGACTCTCACAGACACTCTCTCACAGACTATCACAGATTCTCACGGACTCTCACAGACACTCTCACAAACACTCACAGACTCTCACAGACACCAGGGGCGTAACACAGGCCACCACAGCCCCCGTGGTGCTGGGGGCCCCATTGCTCCAGGGGCCCCCTCACTCTCACAGACTCTGACACTCTCACAGACTCACAGACTCTCACAGACACTCTCACAGACTCACAGACTCTCACAGATACTCTCACAGACAGACTCCCACAGATACTCTCGCAGACAGACTCTCGCAGACAGACTCTCGCAGACAGACTCTCACAGACAGACTCTCACAGACACTCTCACAGACACTCTCACAGACACTCTCTCACAGACACTCTCTCACAGACACTCTCTCTCAGACACTCTCTCACAGACACTCTCTCACAGAGTCTCTCAGAGACACTCTCTTAGAGACACTCTCTCACACTCTCACAGACACTCACAGACTCTCATAGACACTCTCACAGACTTTTACAGACTCTCACAGACATTCTCACACACTCTCACAGACACTCTCAGACTCTCACAGACAGTCTCCCACAGACACTCTCTCACAGACTCTCTCTCACAGACTCTCTCTCACAGACTCTCTCTCTCAGACTCTCTCTCACAGACTCTCACAGACACTCTCCCACAGACTCTCTCACAGACTGTCTCACAGACACTCTCACAGACAATCACTCATAGACTCTCTCTCACAGACTCTCAGACACTCTCTCACAGACTCTCACAGACACTCTCTCACACTCTCTGACAGACTCCCACAGACACTCTCTTACACACTCACAGACACTCTCTTACACACTCACAGACACTCTCACAGACTCGCACAGACACTCTCTCACAGACTCTCCCACTCTCTCACAGACACTCTCTCACAGACTCTCACACTCTCTCACAGACTCTCACAGACACTCTCACAGACTCTCACAGACTCTCACAGACACTCTCACAGACTCTCACAGACACTCTCACAGACTCTCTCTCAGACTCTCACAGACACTCTCTCAGACTCTCACAGACACTCTCAGACACTCTCTCACAGACACTCTCAGACACTCTCTCACAGACACTCACAGACACTCTCGCACAGACACTCACAGACACTCACAGACACTCTCTCACAGACACTCAAAGACACTCACTGGCACTCTCACAGACTCTGGCACTCTCACAGACTCTGGCACTCTCACAGACTCTGGCACTCTCACAGTCACTCTCACAGACAGACTCTCTCAGATACTCTCTCACAGACTCTGGCACTCTCACAGACTCACACTCTCACAGACACTCACAGACAGACTCTCAGACACTCTCTCACAGACTCTCACAGACACTCTCTCACACTCTCTGACAGACACTCACAGACACTCTCTTACAGACTCTCACAGATACTCTCACAGACTATCACAGACACTCTCACAGACTTTTACAGACTCTCACAGACACTCTCACAGACACTCTCACAGACACTATCACAGACTCTCACAGACACTCTCAGACTCTCACAGACACTCTCTCATAGACACTCTCTCACAGACACTCTCTCACAGACTCTCTCACAGACACTCTCTCACAGACTCTCTCACAGACTCTCACAGACTCTCTCACAGACTCTCTCCCACAGACACTCTCACAGACTCTCTCACAGACTCTCTCACAGACTGTCTCACATACACTCTCACAGACAATCGCTCGCAGACTCTCTCACAGACACTCTCACACTCTCTCACAGACACTCACAGACTCTCAGACACTCTCTCACAGACTCTCACAGACACTCTCTTACACACTCACAGACACTCTCACAGACTCGCACAGACACTCTCTCACAGATACTCTCACAGACTCGCACAGACACTCTCTCACAGACACTCTCTCACAGACTCTCCCACTCTCTCACAGACTCTCACAGACACTCTCACAGACTATCACAGACTCTCACAGACTCTCTCAGACTCTCACAGACTCTCACAGACACTCTCAGACTTTCAGATACTCTCTCACAGACACTCTCTCAGACACTCTCTCTCAGACACTCTCTCTCAGACACTCTCTCATAGACACTCACAGACACTCTCTCACAGACACTCTCTCACAGACACTCTCTCACAGACACTCTCTCACAGACTCTCACAGACACTCTCTCACAGACTCTGGCACTCTCACAGACTCTCACAGACACTCTCACAGACTATCACAGACTCTCACACACACTCTCTCAGACTCTCACAGACAATCTCAGACTCTCAGACTTTCACAGATACTCTCTCACAGATACTCTCTCAGACACTCTCTCTCAGACACTCTCTCTCAGACATTCTCTCTCAGACTCTCACAGACACTCTCTCACAGACTCTGGCACTCTCACAGACTCACACTCTCACAGACAGACTCTCTCAGACACTCTCTCTCAGACACTCTCTCTCAGACACTCTCTCACACTCTCTCTCAGACACTCACAGACACTCTCTCACAGACTCTCACAGACACTCTCTCACAGACTCTGGCACTCTCATAGACTCACACTCTCACAGACACTCTCACAGACAGACTCTCTCAGACACTCTCTCACAGACACTCACAGACTCTCACATACACTCTCACAGACTCTCTCTCACAGACACTCTCACACTCTCACAGACACTCACAGACTCTCACAGACACTCTCTCACAGACACTCTCTCACACTCTCTCACATACTCTCACAGACACTCCTACAGTCTCTCAGACACTCTCACAGACTCTCACAGACACTCTCTCACAGACTCACACTCTCTCAGAGACTCTCACACACTCTTACAGACTGTCACAGACTCTTACAGAGTCTCAAAGACACTCTCACAGACTCTCACAGACACTCTCTCACAGACTATCACAGACACTCTCACAAACACTCACAGACTCTAACAGACACCAGGGGCATAACATAGGCCCCTGTGGTGCTGGGGGCCCCCTCACTCCAGGGGCCCCCTCACTCTCACAGACTCTGACACTCTCACAGACTCACAGACTCTCACAGACAGACTCTTGCAGACACTCTCTCACAGACAGACTCTCACAGACACTCTCTCACACTCTCTCACCGACACTCTCTCACAGTCTCTCACAGACACTCACAGACACTCTCTCACACTCTCACAGACACTCACTGACTCTCACAGACTCTCACAGACTCTCACAGACACTATCACAGACTCTCACAGACACTCTCACACTCTCACAGACTCTCACAGACTCTCACAGACACTCTCTCACAGACTTTTACAGACTCTCACAGACACTCTCACAGACACTCTCACAGACTATCACAGACTCTCTCAGACTCTCACAGACACTCTCTATCAGACACTCTCTCTCAGACACTCTCTCTCAGACTCTCTCTCTCAGACTCTCTCTCACAGACACTCTCTCACAGACACTCTCTCACAGACTCTCACAGATACTCACAGACACTCTCTCACAGACACTCTCTCACAGACTCTCACAGACACTCTCTCACAGACACTCTCTCACAGACACTCTCTCACAGACACTCACACTCTCACAGACACTCACAGACTCTCACAGACTCTCACAGACTCTCACAGACACTCCTACACTCTCTCACAGACTCACACTCTCTCACAGACTCACACTCTCTCACAGACTCTCACACACTCTTACAGTCTCTCACAGACTCTTACAGAGTCTCACAGACACTCTCACAGACACTCTCTCACAGACTCTCACAGACTCTCACAGACACTCTCTCACAGACTCACACTCTCTCACAGACTCACACTCTCTCACAGACACTCACAGACTCTTACAGACTCTCACAGACTCTTACAGAGTCTCACAGACACTCTCACAGACTCTCACAGACACTCTCTCACAGACTATCACAGACTCTCACAGACACTCTCACAAACACTCACAGACTCTCACAGACACCAGGGGCGTAACACAGGCCCCCACAGCCCCTGCAGTGCTGGGGGCCCCCTCGCTCCAGGGGCCCCCTCACTCTCACAGACTCTGACACTCACAGACTCACAGACTCTCACAGACACTCACAAACACTCAGACTCTCACAGACACCAGGGGCGTAACAGAGGCCCCCACAGCCCCCGCGGTGCTGGGGGCCCCCTCGCTCCAGGGCCCCCCTCACTCTCACAGACTCTGACACTCACAGACTCACAGACTCTCACAGACAGACTCTCGCAGACACTCTCTCACAGACACTTTCTCACAGACTCTCACAGACACTCTCTCACAGACTCTCTCACAGACACTCTCTCACACTCTCTCACAGATACTCTCTCACAGAGTCTCTCACAGACACTCTCAGACACTCTCTCACACTCTCACAGACTCTCACAGACACTCTCACAGACTCTCACAGACACTCACTCACACTCTCTCATAGACTTTCACAGACACTCTCACAGACTCTCACAGACACTCTCTCACACTCTCTCACAGACTCTCACAGACACTCTCTCACAGACTTTTACAGACTCTCACAGACACTCTCACAGACTCTCACAGACTCTCACAGACACTCTCAGACTCTCACAGATACTCTCTCACAGACACTCTCACAGACACTCTCTCACAGACTATCACAGATTCTCACGGACTCTCACAGACACTCTCACAAACACTCACAGACTCTCACAGACACCAGGGGCGTAACACAGGCCCCCGCAGCCCCCACGGTGCTGGGGGCCCCCTCGCTCCAGGGGCCCCCTCACTCTCACAGACTCTGACACTCTCACAGACTCACAGACTCTCACAGACACTCTCACAGACTCTCACAGACACTCTCACAGACAGACTCTCGCAGACACTCTCTCGCAGACACTCTCTCACAGACTCTCACAGATACTCACAGACTCTCACAGACACTCTCTCACAGACTCTCACAGACACTCTCTCACACTCTCTCACAGACACTCTCTCTCACAGACACTCTCTCACACTCTCTCACACTCTCTCACAGACACTCACAGACACTCACAGACTCTCACAGACACTCTCACAGACTCACAGACACTCTCTCACACTCTCTCACAGACTCTCACAGACACTCACAGACCTTCTCACAGACCTTCTCACAGACACTCTCACAGACACTCTCACAGACACTCTCACAGACACTCTCCCACAGACTCTCTCACAGACTGTCTCACAGACACTCTCAAAGACAATCGCTCGCAGACTCTCTCTCACAGACTCTCAGACACTCTCTCACAGACTCTCACAGACACTCACAGACTCTCTCATATACTCTCAGACTCTCACAGACACTCTCTCACACTCTCTCACAGACACTCTCTCACACTCTCTCACACTCTCTCACAGACACTCACAGACACTCACAGACTCTCACAGACTCTCACAGACACTCTCACAGACTCACGGACACTCTCTCACACTCTCTCACAGACTCTCACAGACACTCACAGACCTTCTCACAGACCTTCTCACAGACCTTCTCACAGACACTCTCACAGACTCTCACAGACACTCTCTTACACTCTCTCACAGACACTCTCTCAGACTCACAGACACTCTCACACTCTCTCACAGACACTCACAGACCTTCTCACAGACACTCTCACAGACACTCTCACAGACTCTCACAGACACTCTCTCTCAGACACTCTCTCTCAGACACTCTCTCTCAGACTCTCTCTCTCAGACTCTCTCTCACAGACACTCTCTCACAGACACTCTCTCACAGACTCTCACAGATACTCACAGACACTCTCTCACAGACACTCTCTCACAGACTCTCACAGACACTCTCTCACAGACACTCTCTCACAGACACTCTCTCACAGACACTCACACTCTCACAGACACTCACACTCTCACAGACACTCACAGACTCTCACAGACTCTCACAGACTCTCACAGACACTCCTACACTCTCTCACAGACTCACACTCTCTCACAGACTCACACTCTCTCACAGACTCACACTCTCTCACAGACTCTCACACACTCTTACAGACTCTCACAGACTCTTACAGTCTCACAGACACTCTCACAGACTCTCACAGACACTCTCTCATAGACTATCACAGACTCTCACAGACACTCTCTCACAGACTCACACTCTCTCACAGACTCACACTCTCTCACAGACTCTCACAGACTCTTACAGACTCTCACAGACTCTTACAGAGTCTCACAGACACTCTCACAGACTCTCACAGACACTCTCTCACAGACTATCACAGACTCTCACAGACACTCTCACAAACACTCACAGACTCTCACAGACACCAGGGGCGTAACACAGGCCCCCACAGCCCCTGCAGTGCTGGGGGCCCCCTTGCTCCAGGGGCCCCCTCACTCTCACAGACTCTGACACTCACAGACTCACAGACTCTCACAGACACTCACAAACACTCAGACTCTCACAGACACCAGGGGCGTAACAGAGGCCCCCACAGCCCACGCGGTGCTGGGGGCCCCCTCGCTCCAGGGCCCCCCTCACTCTCACAGACTCTGACACTCACAGACTCACAGACTCTCACAGACAGACTCTCGCAGACACTCTCTCACAGACACTTTCTCACAGACTCTCACAGACACTCTCTCACAGACTCTCTCACAGACACTCTCTCACACTCTCTCACAGATACTCTCTCACAGAGTCTCTCAGAG
Organism: Triturus cristatus; assembly: GCF_964204655.1. Classification (NCBI taxonomy): domain Eukaryota; kingdom Metazoa; phylum Chordata; class Amphibia; order Caudata; family Salamandridae; genus Triturus; species Triturus cristatus. Next base: position 1,176,541,361 of record NC_140579.1, on the reverse strand, counting down.
ACACTCTCAGACACTCTCTCACACTCTCACAGACTCTCACAGACACTCTCACAGACTCTCACAGACACTCACTCACACTCTCTCACAGACTCTCACAGACACTCTCACAGACTCTCACAGACACTCTCTCACACTCTCTCACAGACTCTCACAGACACTCTCCCACAGACTTTTACAGACTCTCACAGACACTCTCACAGACTCTCACAGACTCTCACAGACACTCTCAGACTCTCACAGATACTCTCTCACAGACACTCTCACAGACACTCTCTCACAGACACTCTCTCACAGACACTCTCTCACAGACTTTTACAGACTCTCACAGACACTCTCACAGACTATCACAGACTCTCAGACACTCTCAGACTCTCACAGATACTCTCTCACAGACACTCTCTCACAGACACTCTCTCACAGACTCTCACGGACACTCTCTCACACTCTCTCACAGACTCACAGACACTCTCACAGACTCTCACAGACACTCTCACAGACTCACAGACTCTCACACACTCTTACAGACTCTTATAGAGTCTCACAGACACTCTCACAGACTCTCACAGACACTCTCTCACAGACTATCACAGATTCTCACGGACTCTCACAGACACTCTCACAAACACTCACAGACTCTCACAGACACCAGGGGCGTAACACAGGCCCCCGCAGCCCCCACGGTGCTGGGGGCCCCCTCGCTCCAGGGGCCCCCTCACTCTCACAGACTCTGACACTCTCACAGACTCACAGACTCTCACAGACACTCTCACAGACTCTCACAGACACTCTCACAGACAGACTCTCGCAGACACTCTCTCGCAGACACTCTCTCGCAGACACTCTCTTACAGACTCTCACAGATACTCACAGACTCTCACAGATACTCTCTCACAGACTCTCACAGACACTCTCTCACACTCTCTCACAGACACTCTCTCTCACAGACACTCTCTCACACTCTCTCACACTCTCTCACAGACACTCACAGACACTCACAGACTCTCACAGACACTCTCACAGACTCACAGACACTCTCTCACACTCTCTCACAGACTCTCACAGACACTCACAGACCTTCTCACAGACCTTCTCACAGACACTCTCACAGACACTCTCACAGACACTCTCACAGACACTCTCCCACAGACTCTCTCACAGACTGTCTCACAGACACTCTCAAAGACAATCGCTCGCAGACTCTCTCTCACAGACTCTCAGACACTCTCTCACAGACTCTCACAGACACTCTCTCACACTCTCTGACAGACTCCCACAGACACTCTCGTACACGCTCACAGACACTCTCTTACACACTCACAGACACTCTCACAGACTCGCACAGACACTCTCTCACAGACTCTCACACTCTCTCACAGACACTCTCTCACAGACTCTCACACTCTCTCACAGACTCTCACAGACACTCTCACAGACTCTCACAGACTCTCACAGACACTCTCACAGACTCTCACAGACTCTCACAGACACTCTCTCAGACTCTCACAGACACTCTCAGACTCTAAGACTCTCTCAGACACTCTCAGACACTCTCTCACAGACACTCTCAGACACTCTCTCACAGACACTCACAGACACTCTCTCACAGACACTCTCTCACAGGCACTCTCTGGCACTCTCACAGACTCTGGCACTCTCACAGACTCTGGCACTCTCACAGACACTCTCACAGACAGACTCTCTCAGACACTCTCTCACAGACTCTGGCACTCTCACAGACTCACACTCTCACAGACACTCACAGACAGACTCTCAGACACTCTCTCACAGACTCTCACAGACACTCTCTCACACTCTCTGACAGACACTCACAGACACTCTCTCACAGACACTCTCTCACAGACTCTCATAGACACTCTCTCACAGACTAACACAGACACTCTCTCACAGACTTTTACAGACTCTCACAGACACTCTCACAGACTCTCACAGACTCTCACAGACTCTCACAGACTCTCACAGACACTCTCTCACAGACTCTCACAGACACTCTCTCACAGACACTCCTACAGACTCTCACAGATACTCTCTCACAGACTCACACTCTCTCACAGACTCTCACACACTCTTACAGACTCTCACAGACTCTTACAGAGTCTCACAGACACTCTCACAGACTCTCACAGACACTCTCTCACAGACTATCACAGATTCTCACGGACTCTCACAGACACTCTCACAAACACTCACAGACTCTCACAGACACCAGGGGCGTAACACAGGCCACCACAGCCCCGTGGTGCTGGGGGCCCCATTGCTCCAGGGCCCCCCTCACTCTCACAGACTCTGACACTCTCACAGACTCACAGACTCTCACAGACACTCTCACAGACTCACAGACTCTCACAGATACTCTCACAGACAGACTCCCACAGATACTCTCGCAGACAGACTCTCGCAGACAGACTCTCGCAGACAGACTCTCACAGACAGACTCTCACAGACACTCTCACAGACACTCTCTCACAGACACTCTCTCACAGACACTCTCTCACAGACACTCTCTCTCAGACACTCTCTCACAGACACTCTCTCACAGAGTCTCTCAGAGACACTCTCTCAGAGACACTCTCTCACACTCTCACAGACACTCACAGACTCTCATAGACACTCTCACAGACTTTTACAGACTCTCACAGACATTCTCACACACTCTCACAGACACTCTCAGACTCTCACAGACAGTCTCCCACAGACACTCTCTCACAGACTCTCTCTCACAGACTCTCTCTCACAGACACTCTCTCTCAGACTCTCTCTCTCAGACTCTCTTTCACAGACACTCTCTCACAGACACTCTCTCACAGACTCTCACAGATACTCACAGACACTCTCTCACAGACACTCTCTCACAGACTCTCACAGACACTCTCTCACAGACACTCTCTCACAGACACTCTCTCACAGACACTCACACTCTCACAGACACTCACAGACTCTCACAGACTCTCACAGACACTCCTACACTCTCTCACAGACTCACACTCTCTCACAGACTCACACTCTCTCACAGACTCACACTCTCTCACAGACTCTCACACACTCTTACAGACTCTCACAGACTCTTACAGTCTCACAGACACTCTCACAGACTCTCACAGACACTCTCTCATAGACTATCACAGACTCTCACAGACACTCTCTCACAGACTCACACTCTCTCACAGACTCACACTCTCTCACAGACTCTCACAGACTCTTACAGACTCCCACAGACTCTTACAGAGTCTCACAGACACTCTCACAGACTCTCACAGACACTCTCTCACAGACTATCACAGACTCTCACAGACACTCTCACAAACACTCACAGACTCTCACAGACACCAGGGGCGTAACACAGGCCCCCACAGCCCCTGCGGTGCTGGGGGCCCCCTCGCTCCAGGGGCCCCCTCACTCTCACAGACTCTGACACTCACAGACTCACAGACTCTCACAGACACTCACAAACACTCAGACTCTCACAGACACCAGGGGCGTAACACAGGCCCCCACAGCCCCCGTGGTGCTGGGGGCCCCCTCGCTCCAGGGGCCCCCTCACTCTCACAGACTCTGACACTCTCACAGACTCACAGACTCTCACAGACAGACTCTCGCAGACACTCTCTCACTGACAGACTCTCACAGACACTCTCTCACACTCTCTCACAGACAGTCTCTCACAGACACTCACAGACACTCTCTCACACTCTCACAGACACTCACTGGCTCTCACAGACTCTCACAGACTCTCAAATACACTCTCACAGACTCTCACAGACACTCTCACACTCTCACAGACTCTCACAGACTCTCACAGACACTCTCTCACAGACTTTTACAGACTCTCACAGACACTCTCACAGACACTCTCACAGACTATCACAGACTCTCTCAGACTCTCTCAGACACAGACTCTCACAGACACTCTCTCTCAGACACTCTCTCTCAGACACTCTCTCTCAGACTCTCTCTCACAGACTCTCTCTCACAGACACTCTCTCACAGACACTCTCTCACAGACTCTCACAGATACTCACAGACACTCTCTCACAGACACTCTCTCACAGACTCTCACAGACACTCTCTCACAGACACTCTCTCACAGACACTCTCTCACAGACACTCACACTCTCACAGACACTCACAGACTCTCACAGACTCTCACAGACTCTCACAGATACTCCTACAGACTCTCACAGACACTCTCTCACAGACTCACACTCTCTCACAGACTCACACTCTCTCACAGACTCTCACACACTCTTACAGTCTCTCACAGACTCTTACAGAGTCTCACAGACACTCTCACAGACACTCTCTCACAGACTCTCACAGACTCTCACAGACACTCTCTCACAGACTCACACTCTCTCACAGACTCACACTCTCTCACAGACTCTCACAGACTCTTACAGACTCTCACAGACTCTTACAGAGTCTCACAGACACTCTCACAGACTCTCACAGACACTCTCTCACAGACTATCACAGACTCTCACAGACACTCTCACAAACACTCACAGACTCTCACAGACACCAGGGGCGTAACACAGGCCCCCACAGCCCCTGCGGTGCTGGGGGCCCCCTCGCTCCAGGGGCCCCCTCACTCTCACAGACTCTGACACTCTCACAGACTCACAGACTCTCACAGACTCTCACAGACACTCTCACAGACAGACTCTCGCAGACACTCTCTCGCAGACACTCTCTCGCAGACACTCTCTCACAGACTCTCACAGATACTCACAGACTCTCACAGATACTCTCTCACAGACTCTCTGAGACACTCTCTCACACTCTCTCACAGACACTCTCTCTCACAGACACTCTCTCACACTCTCTCACACTCTCTCACAGACACTCACAGACACTCACAGACTCTCACAGACACTCTCACAGACTCACAGACACTCTCTCACACTCTCTCACAGACTCTCACAGACACTCACAGACCTTCTCACAGACCTTCTCACAGACACTCTCACAGACACTCTCACAGACACTCTCACAGACACTCTCCCACAGACTCTCTCACAGACTGTCTCACAGACACTCTCAAAGACAATCGCTCGCAGACTCTCTCTCACAGACTCTCAGACACTCTCTCACAGACTCTCACAGACACTCACAGACTCTCTCATATACTCTCAGACTCTCACAGACACTCTCTCACACTCTCTCACAGACACTCTCTCACACTCTCTCACACTCTCTCACAGACACTCACAGACACTCACAGACTCTCACAGACTCTCACAGACACTCTCACAGACTCACGGACACTCTCTCACACTCTCTCACAGACTCTCACAGACACTCACAGACCTTCTCACAGACCTTCTCACAGACCTTCTCACAGACACTCTCACAGACTCTCACAGACACTCTCTTACACTCTCTCACAGACACTCTCTCAGACTCACAGACACTCTCACACTCTCTCACAGACACTCACAGACCTTCTCACAGACACTCTCACAGACACTCTCACAGACTCTCACAGACACTCTCTCTCAGACACTCTCTCTCAGACACTCTCTCTCAGACTCTCTCTCTCAGACTCTCTCTCACAGACACTCTCTCACAGACACTCTCTCACAGACTCTCACAGATACTCACAGACACTCTCTCACAGACACTCTCTCACAGACTCTCACAGACACTCTCTCACAGACACTCTCTCACAGACACTCTCTCACAGACACTCACACTCTCACAGACACTCACAGACTCTCACAGACTCTCACAGACTCTCACAGACACTCCTACACTCTCTCACAGACTCACACTCTCTCACAGACTCACACTCTCTCACAGACTCACACTCTCTCACAGACTCTCACACACTCTTACAGACTCTCACAGACTCTTACAGTCTCACAGACACTCTCACAGACTCTCACAGACACTCTCTCATAGACTATCACAGACTCTCACAGACACTCTCTCACAGACTCACACTCTCTCACAGACTCACACTCTCTCACAGACTCTCACAGACTCTTACAGACTCTCACAGACTCTTACAGAGTCTCACAGACACTCTCACAGACTCTCACAGACACTCTCTCACAGACTATCACAGACTCTCACAGACACTCTCACAAACACTCACAGACTCTCACAGACACCAGGGGCGTAACACAGGCCCCCACAGCCCCTGCGGTGCTGGGGGCCCCCTCGCTCCAGGGGCCCCCTCACTCTCACAGACTCTGACACTCACAGACTCACAGACTCTCACAGACACTCACAAACACTCAGACTCTCACAGACACCAGGGGCGTAACAGAGGCCCCCACAGCCCCCGCGGTGCTGGGGGCCCCCTCGCTCCAGGGCCCCCCTCACTCTCACAGACTCTGACACTCACAGACTCACAGACTCTCACAGACAGACTCTCGCAGACACTCTCTCACAGACACTTTCTCACAGACTCTCACAGACACTCTCTCACAGACTCTCTCACAGATACTCTCTCACACTCTCTCACAGATACTCTCTCACAGAGTCTCTCAGAGACACTCTCAGACACTCTCTCACACTCTCACAGACTCTCACAGACACTCTCACAGACTCTCACAGACACTCACTCACACTCTCTCACAGACTCTCACAGACACTCTCACAGACTCTCACAGACACTCTCTCACACTCTCTCACAGACTCTCACAGACACTCTCCCACAGACTTTTACAGACTCTCACAGACACTCTCACAGACTCTCACAGACTCTCACAGACACTCTCAGACTCTCACAGATACTCTCTCACAGACACTCTCACAGACACTCTCTCACAGACACTCTCTCACAGACACTCTCTCACAGACTTTTACAGACTCTCACAGACACTCTCACAGACTATCACAGACTCTCAGACACTCTCAGACTCTCACAGATACTCTCTCACAGACACTCTCTCACAGACACTCTCTCACAGACTCTCACGGACACTCTCTCACACTCTCTCACAGACTCACAGACACTCTCACAGACTCTCACAGACACTCTCACAGACTCACAGACTCTCACACACTCTTACAGACTCTTATAGAGTCTCACAGACACTCTCACAGACTCTCACAGACACTCTCTCACAGACTATCACAGATTCTCACGGACTCTCACAGACACTCTCACAAACACTCACAGACTCTCACAGACACCAGGGGCATAACACAGGCCCCCGCAGCCCCCACGGTGCTGGGGGCCCCCTCGCTCCAGGGGCCCCCTCACTCTCACAGACTCTGACACTCTCACAGACTCACAGACTCTCACAGACACTCTCACAGACTCTCACAGACACTCTCACAGACAGACTCTCGCAGACACTCTCTCGCAGACACTCTCTCGCAGACACTCTCTTACAGACTCTCACAGATACTCACAGACTCTCACAGATACTCTCTCACAGACTCTCACAGACACTCTCTCACACTCTCTCACAGACACTCTCTCTCACAGACACTCTCTCACACTCTCTCACACTCTCTCACAGACACTCACAGACACTCACAGACTCTCACAGACACTCTCACAGACTCACAGACACTCTCTCACACTCTCTCACAGACTCTCACAGACACTCACAGACCTTCTCACATACCTTCTCACAGACACTCTCACAGACACTCTCACAGACACTCTCACAGACACTCTCCCACAGACTCTCTCACAGACTGTCTCACAGACACTCTCAAAGACAATCGCTCGCAGACTCTCTCTCACAGACTCTCAGACACTCTCTCACAGACTCTCACAGACACTCTCTCACACTCTCTGACAGACTCCCACAGACACTCTCGTACACACTCACAGACACTCTCTTACACACTCACAGACACTCTCACAGACTCGCACAGACACTCTCTCACAGACTCTCACACTCTCTCACAGACACTCTCTCACAGACTCTCACACTCTCTCACAGACTCTCACAGACACTCTCACAGACTCTCACAGACTCTCACAGACACTCTCACAGACTCTCACAGACTCTCACAGACACTCTCTCAGACTCTCACAGACACTCTCAGACTCTAAGACTCTCTCAGACACTCTCAGACACTCTCTCACAGACACTCTCAGACACTCTCTCACAGACACTCACAGACACTCTCTCACAGACACTCTCTCACAGGCACTCTCTGGCACTCTCACAGACTCTGGCACTCTCACAGACTCTGGCACTCTCACAGACACTCTCACAGACAGACTCTCTCAGACACTCTCTCACAGACTCTGGCACTCTCACAGACTCACACTCTCACAGACACTCACAGACAGACTCTCAGACACTCTCTCACAGACTCTCACAGACACTCTCTCACACTCTCTGACAGACACTCACAGACACTCTCTCACAGACACTCTCTCACAGACTCTCATAGACACTCTCTCACAGACTAACACAGACACTCTCTCACAGACTTTTACAGACTCTCACAGACACTCTCACAGACTCTCACAGACTCTCACAGACTCTCACAGACTCTCACAGACACTCTCTCACAGACTCTCACAGACACTCTCTCACAGACACTCCTACAGACTCTCACAGATACTCTCTCACAGACTCACACTCTCTCACAGACTCTCACACACTCTTACAGACTCTCACAGACTCTTACAGAGTCTCACAGACACTCTCACAGACTCTCACAGACACTCTCTCACAGACTATCACAGATTCTCACGGACTCTCACAGACACTCTCACAAACACTCACAGACTCTCACAGACACCAGGGGCGTAACACAGGCCACCACAGCCCCCGTGGTGCTGGGGGCCCCATTGCTCCAGGGGCCCCCTCACTCTCACAGACTCTGACACTCTCACAGACTCACAGACTCTCACAGACACTCTCACAGACTCACAGACTCTCACAGATACTCTCACAGACAGACTCCCACAGATACTCTCGCAGACAGACTCTCGCAGACAGACTCTCGCAGACAGACTCTCACAGACAGACTCTCACAGACACTCTCACAGACACTCTCACAGACACTCTCTCACAGACACTCTCTCACAGACACTCTCTCTCAGACACTCTCTCACAGACACTCTCTCACAGAGTCTCTCAGAGACACTCTCTCAGAGACACTCTCTCACACTCTCACAGACACTCACAGACTCTCATAGACATTCTCACAGACTTTTACAGACTCTCACAGACATTCTCACACACTCTCACAGACACTCTCAGACTCTCACAGACAGTCTCCCACAGACACTCTCTCACAGACTCTCTCTCACAGACTCTCTCTCACAGACTCTCTCTCACAGACTCTCTCTCACAGACTCTCACAGACACTCTCCCACAGACTCTCTCACAGACTGTCTCACAGACACTCTCACAGACAATCACTCGTAGACTCTCTCTCACAGACTCTCAGACACTCTCTCACAGACTCTCACAGACACTCTCTCACACTCTCTGACAGACTCCCACAGACACTCTCTTACACACTCACAGACACTCTCTTACACACTCACAGACACTCTCACAGACTCGCACAGACACTCTCTCACAGACTCTCACACTCTCTCACAGACACTCTCTCACAGACTCTCACACTCTCTCACAGACTCTCACAGACACTCTCACAGACTCTCACAGACTCTCACAGACACTCTCACAGACTCTCACAGACACTCTCACAGACTCTCTCTCAGACTCTCACAGACACTCTCTCAGACTCTCACAGACACTCTCAGACACTCTCAGACACTCTCTCACAGACACTCTCAGACACTCTCTCACAGACACTCACAGACACTCTCTCACAGACACTCACAGACACTCACAGACACTCTCTCACAGACACTCAAAGACACTCACTGGCACTCTCACAGACTCTGGCACTCTCACAGACTCTGGCACTCTCACAGACTCTGGCACTCTCACAGTCACTCTCACAGACAGACTCTCTCAGATACTCTCTCACAGACTCTGGCACTCTCACAGACTCACACTCTCACAGACACTCACAGACAGACTCTCAGACACTCTCTCACAGACTCTCACAGACACTCTCTCACACTCTCTGACAGACACTCACAGACACTCTCTTACAGACTCTCACAGATACTCTCACAGACTATCACAGACACTCTCACAGACTTTTACAGACTCTCACAGACACTCTCACAGACACTCTCACAGACACTATCACAGACTCTCACAGACACTCTCAGACTCTCACAGACACTCTCTCATAGACACTCTCTCACAGACACTCTCTCACAGACTCTCTCACAGACACTCTCTCACAGACTCTCTCACAGACTCTCACAGACTCTCTCACAGACTCTCTCCCACAGACACTCTCACAGACTCTCTCACAGACTCTCTCACAGACTGTCTCACATACACTCTCACAGACAATCGCTCGCAGACTCTCTCACAGACACTCTCACACTCTCTCACAGACACTCACAGACTCTCAGACACTCTCTCACAGACTCTCACAGACACTCTCTTACACACTCACAGACACTCTCACAGACTCGCACAGACACTCTCTCACAGATACTCTCACAGACTCGCACAGACACTCTCTCACAGACACTCTCTCACAGACTCTCCCACTCTCTCACAGACTCTCACAGACACTCTCACAGACTATCACAGACTCTCACAGACTCTCTCAGACTCTCACAGACTCTCACAGACACTCTCAGACTTTCAGATACTCTCTCACAGACACTCTCTCAGACACTCTCTCTCAGACACTCTCTCTCAGACACTCTCTCATAGACACTCACAGACACTCTCTCACAGACACTCTCTCACAGACACTCTCTCACAGACACTCTCTCACAGACTCTCACAGACACTCTCTCACAGACTCTGGCACTCTCACAGACTCTCACAGACACTCTCACAGACTATCACAGACTCTCACACACACTCTCTCAGACTCTCACAGACACTCTCTCACACTCTCTCACAGACTCTCACAGACACTCTCCCACAGACTTTTACAGACTCTCACAGACACTCTCACAGACTCTCACAGACAATCTCAGACTCTCAGACTTTCACAGATACTCTCTCACAGATACTCTCTCAGACACTCTCTCTCAGACACTCTCTCTCAGACATTCTCTCTCAGACTCTCACAGACACTCTCTCACAGACTCTGGCACTCTCACAGACTCACACTCTCACAGACAGACTCTCTCAGACACTCTCTCTCAGACACTCTCTCTCAGATACTCTCTCACACTCTCTCTCAGACACTCACAGACACTCTCTCACAGACTCTCACAGACACTCTCTCACAGACTCTGGCACTCTCACAGACTCACACTCTCACAGACACTCTCACAGACAGACTCTCTCAGACACTCTCTCACAGACACTCACAGACTCTCACATACACTCTCACAGACTCTCTCACAGACACTCTCTCACAGACACTCTCTTCCAGACTCTCTCACAGACACTCTCTCACAGACACTCTCTCACAGACACTCTCTCACAGACACTCTCACACTCTCACAGACACTCACAGACTCTCACAGACACTCTCTCACAGACACTCTCTCACACTCTCTCACATACTCTCACAGACACTCCTACAGTCTCTCAGACACTCTCACAGACTCTCACAGACACTCTCTCACAGACTCACACTCTCTCAGAGACTCTCACACACTCTTACAGACTGTCACAGACTCTTACAGAGTCTCAAAGACACTCTCACAGACTCTCACAGACACTCTCTCACAGACTATCACAGACACTCTCACAAACACTCACAGACTCTAACAGACACCAGGGGCATAACATAGGCCCCCACAGCCCCTGTGGTGCTGGGGGCCCCCTCACTCCAGGGGCCCCCTCACTCTCACAGACTCTGACACTCTCACAGACTCACAGACTCTCACAGACAGACTCTTGCAGACACTCTCTCACAGACAGACTCTCACAGACACTCTCTCACACTCTCTCACAGACACTCTCTCACAGTCTCTCACAGACACTCACAGACACTCTCTCACACTCTCACAGACACTCACTGACTCTCACAGACTCTCACAGACTCTCACAGACACTATCACAGACTCTCAAAGACACTCTCACACTCTCACAGACTCTCACAGACTCTCACAGACACTCTCTCACAGACTTTTACAGACTCTCACAGACACTCTCACAGACACTCTCACAGACTATCACAGACTCTCTCAGACTCTCTCAGACACTCAGACTCTCACAGACACTCTCTCTCAGACACTCTCTCTCAGACACTCTCTCTCAGACTCTCTCTCTCAGACTCTCTCTCACAGACACTCTCTCACAGACACTCTCTCACAGACTCTCACAGATACTCACAGACACTCTCTCACAGACACTCTCTCACAGACTCTCACAGACACTCTCTCACAGACACTCTCTCACAGACACTCTCTCACAGACACTCACACTCTCACAGACACTCACAGACTCTCACAGACTCTCACAGACTCTCACAGACACTCCTACACTCTCTCACAGACTCACACTCTCTCACAGACTCACACTCTCTCACAGACTCTCACACACTCTTACAGTCTCTCACAGACTCTTACAGAGTCTCACAGACACTCTCACAGACACTCTCTCACAGACTCTCACAGACTCTCACAGACACTCTCTCACAGACTCACACTCTCTCACAGACTCACACTCTCTCACAGACACTCACAGACTCTTACAGACTCTCACAGACTCTTACAGAGTCTCACAGACACTCTCACAGACTCTCACAGACACTCTCTCACAGACTATCACAGACTCTCACAGACACTCTCACAAACACTCACAGACTCTCACAGACACCAGGGGCGTAACACAGGCCCCCACAGCCCCTGCAGTGCTGGGGGCCCCCTCGCTCCAGGGGCCCCCTCACTCTCACAGACTCTGACACTCACAGACTCACAGACTCTCACAGACACTCACAAACACTCAGACTCTCACAGACACCAGGGGCGTAACAGAGGCCCCCACAGCCCCCGCGGTGCTGGGGGCCCCCTCGCTCCAGGGCCCCCCTCACTCTCACAGACTCTGACACTCACAGACTCACAGACTCTCACAGACAGACTCGCGCAGACACTCTCTCACAGACACTTTCTCACAGACTCTCACAGACACTCTCTCACAGACTCTCTCACAGACACTCTCTCACACTCTCTCACAGATACTCTCTCACAGAGTCTCACAGACACTCTCAGACACTCTCTCACACTCTCACAGACTCTCACAGACACTCTCACAGACTCTCACAGACACTCACTCACACTCTCTCATAGACTCTCACAGACACTCTCACAGACTCTCACAGACACTCTCTCACACTCTCTCACAGACTCTCACAGACACTCTCTCACAGACTTTTACAGACTCTCACAGACACTCTCACAGACTCTCACAGACTCTCACAGACACTCTCAGACTCTCACAGATACTCTCTCACAGACACTCTCACAGACACTCTCTCACAGACTATCACAGATTCTCACGGACTCTCACAGACACTCTCACAAACACTCACAGACTCTCACAGACACCAGGGGCGTAACACAGGCCCCCGCAGCCCCCACGGTGCTGGGGGCCCCCTCGCTCCAGGGGCCCCCTCACTCTCACAGACTCTGACACTCTCACAGACTCACAGACTCTCACAGACACTCTCACAGACTCTCACAGACACTCTCACAGACAGACTCTCGCAGACACTCTCTCGCAGACACTCTCTCGCAGACACTCTCTCACAGACTCTCACAGATACTCACAGACTCTCACAGATACTCTCTCACAGACTCTCACAGACACTCTCTCACACTCTCTCACAGACACTCTCTCTCACAGACACTCTCTCACACTCTCTCACACTCTCTCACAGACACTCACAGACACTCACAGACTCTCACAGACACTCTCACAGACTCACAGACACTCTCTCACACTCTCTCACAGACTCTCACAGACACTCACAGACCTTCTCACAGACCTTCTCACAGACACTCTCACAGACACTCTCACAGACACTCTCACAGACACTCTCCCACAGACTCTCTCACAGACTGTCTCACAGACACTCTCAAAGACAATCGCTCGCAGACTCTCTCTCACAGACTCTCAGACACTCTCTCACAGACTCTCACAGACACTCTCTCACACTCTCTGACAGACTCCCACAGACACTCTCGTACACACTCACAGACACTCTCTTACACACTCACAGACACTCTCACAGACTCGCACAGACACTCTCTCACAGACTCTCACACTCTCTCACAGACACTCTCTCACAGACTCTCACACTCTCTCACAGACTCTCACAGACACTCTCACAGACTCTCACAGACTCTCACAGACACTCTCACAGACTCTCACAGACTCTCACAGACACTCTCTCAGACTCTCACAGACACTCTCAGACTCTAAGACTCTCTCAGACACTCTCAGACACTCTCTCACAGACACTCTCAGACACTCTCTCACAGACACTCACAGACACTCTCTCACAGACACTCTCTCACAGGCACTCTCTGCCACTCTCACAGACTCTGGCACTCTCACAGACTCTGGCACTCTCACAGACACTCTCACAGACAGACTCTCTCAGACACTCTCTCACAGACTCTGGCACTCTCACAGACTCACACTCTCACAGACACTCACAGACAGACTCTCAGACACTCTCTCACAGACTCTCACAGACACTCTCTCACACTCTCTGACAGACACTCACAGACACTCTCTCACAGACACTCTCTCACAGACTCTCATAGACACTCTCTCACAGACTAACACAGACACTCTCTCACAGACTTTTACAGACTCTCACAGACACTCTCACAGACTCTCACAGACTCTCACAGACTCTCACAGACACTCTCTCACAGACTCTCACAGACACTCTCTCACAGACACTCCTACAGACTCTCACAGATACTCTCTCACAGACTCACACTCTCTCACAGACTCTCACACACTCTTACAGACTCTCACAGACTCTTACAGAGTCTCACAGACACTCTCACAGACTCTCACAGACACTCTCTCACAGACTATCACAGATTCTCACGGACTCTCACAGACACTCTCACAAACACTCACAGACTCTCACAGACACCAGGGGCGTAACACAGGCCACCACAGCCCCCGTGGTGCTGGGGGCCCCATTGCTCCAGGGGCCCCCTCACTCTCACAGACTCTGACACTCTCACAGACTCACAGACTCTCACAGACACTCTCACAGACTCACAGACTCTCACAGATACTCTCACAGACAGACTCCCACAGATACTCTCGCAGACAGACTCTCGCAGACAGACTCTCGCAGACAGACTCTCACAGACAGACTCTCACAGACACTCTCACAGACACTCTCACAGACACTCTCTCACAGACACTCTCTCACAGACACTCTCTCTCAGACACTCTCTCACAGACACTCTCTCACAGAGTCTCTCAGAGACACTCTCTCAGAGACACTCTCTCACACTCTCACAGACACTCACAGACTCTCATAGACACTCTCACAGACTTTTACAGACTCTCACAGACATTCTCACACACTCTCACAGACACTCTCAGACTCTCACAGACAGTCTCCCACAGACACTCTCTCACAGACTCTCTCTCACAGACTCTCTCTCACAGACTCTCTCTCACAGACTCTCTCTCACAGACTCTCACAGACACTCTCCCACAGACTCTCTCACAGACTGTCTCACAGACACTCTCACAGACAATCACTCGTAGACTCTCTCTCACAGACTCTCAGACACTCTCTCACAGACTCTCACAGACACTCTCTCACACTCTCTGACAGACTCCCACAGACACTCTCTTACACACTCACAGACACTCTCTTACACACTCACAGACACTCTCACAGACTCGCACAGACACTCTCTCACAGACTCTCACACTCTCTCACAGACACTCTCTCACAGACTCTCACACTCTCTCACAGACTCTCACAGACACTCTCACAGACTCTCACAGACTCTCACAGACACTCTCACAGACTCTCACAGACACTCTCACAGACTCTCTCTCAGACTCTCACAGACACTCTCTCAGACTCTCACAGACACTCTCAGACACTCTCAGACACTCTCTCACAGACACTCTCAGACACTCTCTCACAGACACTCACAGACACTCTCTCACAGACACTCACAGACACTCACAGACACTCTCTCACAGACACTCAAAGACACTCACTGGCACTCTCACAGACTCTGGCACTCTCACAGACTCTGGCACTCTCACAGACTCTGGCACTCTCACAGTCACTCTCACAGACAGACTCTCTCAGATACTCTCTCACAGACTCTGGCACTCTCACAGACTCACACTCTCACAGACACTCACAGACAGACTCTCAGACACTCTCTCACAGACTCTCACAGACACTCTCTCACACTCTCTGACAGACACTCACAGACACTCTCTTACAGACTCTCACAGATACTCTCACAGACTATCACAGACACTCTCACAGACTTTTACAGACTCTCACAGACACTCTCACAGACACTCTCACAGACACTATCACAGACTCTCACAGACACTCTCAGACTCTCACAGACACTCTCTCATAGATACTCTCTCACAGACACTCTCTCACAGACTCTCTCACAGACACTCTCTCACAGACTCTCTCACAGACTCTCACAGACTCTCTCACAGACTCTCTCCCACAGACACTCTCACAGACTCTCTCACAGACTCTCTCACAGACTGTCTCACATACACTCTCACAGACAATCGCTCGCAGACTCTCTCACAGACACTCTCACACTCTCTCACAGACACTCACAGACTCTCAGACACTCTCTCACAGACTCTCACAGACACTCTCTTACACACTCACAGACACTCTCACAGACTCGCACAGACACTCTCTCACAGATACTCTCACAGACTCGCACAGACACTCTCTCACAGACACTCTCTCACAGACTCTCCCACTCTCTCACAGACTCTCACAGACACTCTCACAGACTATCACAGACTCTCACAGACTCTCAGACTCTCACAGACTCTCACAGACTCTCACAGACTCTCTCAGACTCTCACAGACTCTCACAGACACTCTCAGACTTTCAGATACTCTCTCACAGACACTCTCTCAGACACTCTCTCTCAGACACTCTCTCTCAGACACTCTCATAGACACTCACAGACACTCTCTCACAGACACTCTCTCACAGACACTCTCTCACAGACACTCTCTCACAGACTCTCACAGACACTCTCTCACAGACTCTGGCACTCTCACAGACTCGCACAGACACTCTCTCACAGACACTCTCTCACAGACTCTCCCACTCTCTCACAGACTCTCACAGACACTCTCACAGACTATCACAGACTCTCACAGACTCTCTCAGACTCTCACAGACTCTCACAGACACTCTCAGACTTTCAGATACTCTCTCACAGACACTCTCTCAGACACTCTCTCTCAGACACTCTCTCTCAGACACTCTCATAGACACTCACAGACACTCTCTCACAGACACTCTCTCACAGACACTCTCTCACAGACACTCTCTCACAGACTCTCACAGACACTCTCTCACAGACTCTGGCACTCTCACAGACTCTCACAGACACTCTCACAGACTATCACAGACTCTCACACACACTCTCTCAGACTCTCACAGACAATCTCAGACTCTCAGACTTTCACAGATACTCTCTCACAGATACTCTCTCAGACACTCTCTCTCAGACACTCTCTCTCAGACATTCTCTCTCAGACTCTCACAGACACTCTCTCACAGACTCTGGCACTCTCACAGACTCACACTCTCACAGACAGACTCTCTCAGACACTCTCTCTCAGACACTCTCTCTCAGACACTCTCTCACACTCTCTCTCAGACACTCACAGACACTCTCTCACAGACTCTCACAGACACTCTCTCACAGACTCTGGCACTCTCACAGACTCACACTCTCACAGACACTCTCACAGACAGACTCTCTCAGACACTCTCTCACAGACACTCACAGACTCTCACATACACTCTCACAGACTCTCTCACAGACACTCTCTCACAGACACTCTCTTCCAGACTCTCTCACAGACACTCTCTCACAGACACTCTCTCACAGACACTCTCTCACAGACACTCTCACACTCTCACAGACACTCACAGACTCTCACAGACACTCTCTCACAGACACTCTCTCACACTCTCTCACATACTCTCACAGACACTCCTACAGTCTCTCAGACACTCTCACAGACTCTCACAGACACTCTCTCACAGACTCACACTCTCTCAGAGACTCTCACACACTCTTACAGACTGTCACAGACTCTTACAGAGTCTCAAAGACACTCTCACAGACTCTCACAGACACTCTCTCACAGACTATCACAGACACTCTCACAAACACTCACAGACTCTAACAGACACCAGGGGCATAACATAGGCCCCCACAGCCCCTGTGGTGCTGGGGGCCCCCTCACTCCAGGGGCCCCCTCACTCTCACAGACTCTGACACTCTCACAGACTCACAGACTCTCACAGACAGACTCTTGCAGACACTCTCTCACAGACAGACTCTCACAGACACTCTCTCACACTCTCTCACAGACACTCTCTCACAGTCTCTCACAGACACTCACAGACACTCTCTCACACTCTCACAGACACTCACTGACTCTCACAGACTCTCACAGACTCTCACAGACACTATCACAGACTCTCACAGACACTCTCACACTCTCACAGACTCTCACAGACTCTCACAGACACTCTCTCACAGACTTTTACAGACTCTCACAGACACTCTCACAGACACTCTCACAGACTATCACAGACTCTGTCAGACTCTCTCAGACACTCAGACTCTCACAGACACTCTCTCTCAGACACTCTCTCTCAGACACTCTCTCTCAGACTCTCTCTCTCAGACTCTCTCTCACAGACACTCTCTCACAGACACTCTCTCACAGACTCTCACAGATACTCACAGACACTCTCTCACAGACACTCTCTCACAGACTCTCACAGACACTCTCTCACAGACACTCTCTCACAGACACTCTCTCACAGACACTCACACTCTCACAGACACTCACAGACTCTCACAGACTCTCACAGACTCTCACAGACACTCCTACACTCTCTCACAGACTCACACTCTCTCACAGACTCACACTCTCTCACAGACTCTCACACACTCTTACAGTCTCTCACAGACTCTTACAGAGTCTCACAGACACTCTCACAGACACTCTCTCACAGACTCTCACAGACTCTCACAGACACTCTCTCACAGACTCACACTCTCTCACAGACTCACACTCTCTCACAGACACTCACAGACTCTTACAGACTCTCACAGACTCTTACAGAGTCTCACAGACACTCTCACAGACTCTCACAGACACTCTCTCACAGACTATCACAGACTCTCACAGACACTCTCACAAACACTCACAGACTCTCACAGACACCAGGGGCGTAACACAGGCCCCCACAGCCCCTGCAGTGCTGGGGGCCCCCTCGCTCCAGGGGCCCCCTCACTCTCACAGACTCTGACACTCACAGACTCACAGACTCTCACAGACACTCACAAACACTCAGACTCTCACAGACACCAGGGGCGTAACAGAGGCCCCCACAGCCCCCGCGGTGCTGGGGGCCCCCTCGCTCCAGGGCCCCCCTCACTCTCACAGACTCTGACACTCACAGACTCACAGACTCTCACAGACAGACTCGCGCAGACACTCTCTCACAGACACTTTCTCACAGACTCTCACAGACACTCTCTCACAGACTCTCTCACAGACACTCTCTCACACTCTCTCACAGATACTCTCTCACAGAGTCTCTCACAGACACTCTCAGACACTCTCTCACACTCTCACAGACTCTCACAGACACTCTCACAGACTCTCACAGACACTCACTCACACTCTCTCATAGACTCTCACAGACACTCTCACAGACTCTCACAGACACTCTCTCACACTCTCTCACAGACTCTCACAGACACTCTCTCACAGACTTTTACAGACTCTCACAGACACTCTCACAGACTCTCACAGACTCTCACAGACACTCTCAGACTCTCACAGATACTCTCTCACAGACACTCTCACAGACACTCTCTCACAGACTATCACAGATTCTCACGGACTCTCACAGACACTCTCACAAACACTCACAGACTCTCACAGACACCAGGGGCGTAACACAGGCCCCCGCAGCCCCCACGGTGCTGGGGGCCCCCTCGCTCCAGGGGCCCCCTCACTCTCACAGACTCTGACACTCTCACAGACTCACAGACTCTCACAGACACTCTCACAGACTCTCACAGACACTCTCACAGACAGACTCTCGCAGACACTCTCGCAGACACTCTCTCGCAGACACTCTCTCACAGACTCTCACAGATACTCACAGACTCTCACAGATACTCTCTCACAGACTCTCACAGACACTCTCTCACACTCTCTCACAGACACTCTCTCTCACAGACACTCTCTCACACTCTCTCACACTCTCTCACAGACACTCACAGACACTCACAGACTCTCACAGACACTCTCACAGACTCACAGACACTCTCTCACACTCTCTCACAGACTCTCACAGACACTCACAGACCTTCTCACAGACCTTCTCACAGACACTCTCACAGACACTCTCACAGACACTCTCACAGACACTCTCCCACAGACTCTCTCACAGACTGTCTCACAGACACTCTCAAAGACAATCGCTCGCAGACTCTCTCTCACAGACTCTCAGACACTCTCTCACAGACTCTCACAGACACTCTCTCACACTCTCTGACAGACTCCCACAGACACTCTCGTACACACTCACAGACACTCTCTTACACACTCACAGACACTCTCACAGACTCGCACAGACACTCTCTCACAGACTCTCACACTCTCTCACAGACACTCTCTCACAGACTCTCACACTCTCTCACAGACTCTCACAGACACTCTCACAGACTCTCACAGACTCTCACAGACACTCTCACAGACTCTCACAGACTCTCACAGACACTCTCTCAGACTCTCACAGACACTCTCAGACTCTAAGACTCTCTCAGACACTCTCAGACACTCTCTCACAGACACTCTCAGACACTCTCTCACAGACACTCACAGACACTCTCTCACAGACACTCTCTCACAGGCACTCTCTGGCACTCTCACAGACTCTGGCACTCTCACAGACTCTGGCACTCTCACAGACACTCTCACAGACAGACTCTCTCAGACACTCTCTCACAGACTCTGGCACTCTCACAGACTCACACTCTCACAGACACTCACAGACAGACTCTCAGACACTCTCTCACAGACTCTCACAGACACTCTCTCACACTCTCTGACAGACACTCACAGACACTCTCTCACAGACACTCTCTCACAGACTCTCATAGACACTCTCTCACAGACTAACACAGACACTCTCTCACAGACTTTTACAGACTCTCACAGACACTCTCACAGACTCTCACAGACTCTCACAGACTCTCACAGACACTCTCTCACAGACTCTCACAGACACTCTCTCACAGACACTCCTACAGACTCTCACAGATACTCTCTCACAGACTCACACTCTCTCACAGACTCTCACACACTCTTACAGACTCTCACAGACTCTTACAGAGTCTCACAGACACTCTCACAGACTCTCACAGACACTCTCTCACAGACTATCACAGATTCTCACGGACTCTCACAGACACTCTCACAAACACTCACAGACTCTCACAGACACCAGGGGCGTAACACAGGCCACCACAGCCCCCGTGGTGCTGGGGGCCCCATTGCTCCAGGGGCCCCCTCACTCTCACAGACTCTGACACTCTCACAGACTCACAGACTCTCACAGACACTCTCACAGACTCACAGACTCTCACAGATACTCTCACAGACAGACTCCCACAGATACTCTCGCAGACAGACTCTCGCAGACAGACTCTCGCAGACAGACTCTCACAGACAGACTCTCACAGACACTCTCACAGACACTCTCACAGACACTCTCTCACAGACACTCTCTCACAGACACTCTCTCTCAGACACTCTCTCACAGACACTCTCTCACAGAGTCTCTCAGAGACACTCTCTCAGAGACACTCTCTCACACTCTCACAGACACTCACAGACTCTCATAGACACTCTCACAGACTTTTACAGACTCTCACAGACATTCTCACACACTCTCACAGACACTCTCAGACTCTCACAGACAGTCTCCCACAGACACTCTCTCACAGACTCTCTCTCACAGACTCTCTCTCACAGACTCTCTCTCACAGACTCTCTCTCACAGACTCTCACAGACACTCTCCCACAGACTCTCTCACAGACTGTCTCACAGACACTCTCACAGACAATCACTCGTAGACTCTCTCTCACAGACTCTCAGACACTCTCTCACAGACTCTCACAGACACTCTCTCACACTCTCTGACAGACTCCCACAGACACTCTCTTACACACTCACAGACACTCTCTTACACACTCACAGACACTCTCACAGACTCGCACAGACACTCTCTCACAGACTCTCACACTCTCTCACAGACACTCTCTCACAGACTCTCACACTCTCTCACAGACTCTCACAGACACTCTCACAGACTCTCACAGACTCTCACAGACACTCTCACAGACTCTCACAGACACTCTCACAGACTCTCTCTCAGACTCTCACAGACACTCTCTCAGACTCTCACAGACACTCTCAGACACTCTCAGACACTCTCTCACAGACACTCTCAGACACTCTCTCACAGACACTCACAGACACTCTCTCACAGACACTCACAGACACTCACAGACACTCTCTCACAGACACTCAAAGACACTCACTGGCACTCTCACAGACTCTGGCACTCTCACAGACTCTGGCACTCTCACAGACTCTGGCACTCTCACAGTCACTCTCACAGACAGACTCTCTCAGATACTCTCTCACAGACTCTGGCACTCTCACAGACTCACACTCTCACAGACACTCACAGACAGACTCTCAGACACTCTCTCACAGACTCTCACAGACACTCTCTCACACTCTCTGACAGACACTCACAGACACTCTCTTACAGACTCTCACAGATACTCTCACAGACTATCACAGACACTCTCACAGACTTTTACAGACTCTCACAGACACTCTCACAGACACTCTCACAGACACTATCACAGACTCTCACAGACACTCTCAGACTCTCACAGACACTCTCTCATAGACACTCTCTCACAGACACTCTCTCACAGACTCTCTCACAGACACTCTCTCACAGACTCTCTCACAGACTCTCACAGACTCTCTCACAGACTCTCTCCCACAGACACTCTCACAGACTCTCTCACAGACTCTCTCACAGACTGTCTCACATACACTCTCACAGACAATCGCTCGCAGACTCTCTCACAGACACTCTCACACTCTCTCACAGACACTCACAGACTCTCAGACACTCTCTCACAGACTCTCACAGACACTCTCTTACACACTCACAGACACTCTCACAGACTCGCACAGACACTCTCTCACAGATACTCTCACAGACTCGCACAGACACTCTCTCACAGACACTCTCTCACAGACTCTCCCACTCTCTCACAGACTCTCACAGACACTCTCACAGACTATCACAGACTCTCACAGACTCTCAGACTCTCACAGACTCTCACAGACTCTCACAGACTCTCTCAGACTCTCACAGACTCTCACAGACACTCTCAGACTTTCAGATACTCTCTCACAGACACTCTCTCAGACACTCTCTCTCAGACACTCTCTCTCAGACACTCTCATAGACACTCACAGACACTCTCTCACAGACACTCTCTCACAGACACTCTCTCACAGACACTCTCTCACAGACTCTCACAGACACTCTCTCACAGACTCTGGCACTCTCACAGACTCGCACAGACACTCTCTCACAGACACTCTCTCACAGACTCTCCCACTCTCTCACAGACTCTCACAGACACTCTCACAGACTATCACAGACTCTCACAGACTCTCTCAGACTCTCACAGACTCTCACAGACACTCTCAGACTTTCAGATACTCTCTCACAGACACTCTCTCAGACACTCTCTCTCAGACACTCTCTCTCAGACACTCTCATAGACACTCACAGACACTCTCTCACAGACACTCTCTCACAGACACTCTCTCACAGACACTCTCTCACAGACTCTCACAGACACTCTCTCACAGACTCTGGCACTCTCACAGACTCTCACAGACACTCTCACAGACTATCACAGACTCTCACACACACTCTCTCAGACTCTCACAGACAATCTCAGACTCTCAGACTTTCACAGATACTCTCTCACAGATACTCTCTCAGACACTCTCTCTCAGACACTCTCTCTCAGACATTCTCTCTCAGACTCTCACAGACACTCTCTCACAGACTCTGGCACTCTCACAGACTCACACTCTCACAGACAGACTCTCTCAGACACTCTCTCTCAGACACTCTCTCTCAGACACTCTCTCACACTCTCTCTCAGACACTCACAGACACTCTCTCACAGACTCTCACAGACACTCTCTCACAGACTCTGGCACTCTCACAGACTCACACTCTCACAGACACTCTCACAGACAGACTCTCTCAGACACTCTCTCACAGACACTCACAGACTCTCACATACACTCTCACAGACTCTCTCACAGACACTCTCTCACAGACACTCTCTTCCAGACTCTCTCACAGACACTCTCTCACAGACACTCTCTCACAGACACTCTCTCACAGACACTCTCACACTCTCACAGACACTCACAGACTCTCACAGACACTCTCTCACAGACACTCTCTCACACTCTCTCACATACTCTCACAGACACTCCTACAGTCTCTCAGACACTCTCACAGACTCTCACAGACACTCTCTCACAGACTCACACTCTCTCAGAGACTCTCACACACTCTTACAGACTGTCACAGACTCTTACAGAGTCTCAAAGACACTCTCACAGACTCTCACAGACACTCTCTCACAGACTATCACAGACACTCTCACAAACACTCACAGACTCTAACAGACACCAGGGGCATAACATAGGCCCCCACAGCCCCTGTGGTGCTGGGGGCCCCCTCACTCCAGGGGCCCCCTCACTCTCACAGACTCTGACACTCTCACAGACTCACAGACTCTCACAGACAGACTCTTGCAGACACTCTCTCACAGACAGACTCTCACAGACACTCTCTCACACTCTCTCACAGACACTCTCTCACAGTCTCTCACAGACACTCACAGACACTCTCTCACACTCTCACAGACACTCACTGACTCTCACAGACTCTCACAGACTCTCACAGACACTATCACAGACTCTCACAGACACTCTCACACTCTCACAGACTCTCACAGACTCTCACAGACACTCTCTCACAGACTTTTACAGACTCTCACAGACACTCTCACAGACACTCTCACAGACTATCACAGACTCTGTCAGACTCTCTCAGACACTCAGACTCTCACAGACACTCTCTCTCAGACACTCTCTCTCAGACACTCTCTCTCAGACTCTCTCTCTCAGACTCTCTCTCACAGACACTCTCTCACAGACACTCTCTCACAGACTCTCACAGATACTCACAGACACTCTCTCACAGACACTCTCTCACAGACTCTCACAGACACTCTCTCACAGACACTCTCTCACAGACACTCTCTCACAGACACTCACACTCTCACAGACACTCACAGACTCTCACAGACTCTCACAGACTCTCACAGACACTCCTACACTCTCTCACAGACTCACACTCTCTCACAGACTCACACTCTCTCACAGACTCTCACACACTCTTACAGTCTCTCACAGACTCTTACAGAGTCTCACAGACACTCTCACAGACACTCTCTCACAGACTCTCACAGACTCTCACAGACACTCTCTCACAGACTCACACTCTCTCACAGACTCACACTCTCTCACAGACACTCACAGACTCTTACAGACTCTCACAGACTCTTACAGAGTCTCACAGACACTCTCACAGACTCTCACAGACACTCTCTCACAGACTATCACAGACTCTCACAGACACTCTCACAAACACTCACAGACTCTCACAGACACCAGGGGCGTAACACAGGCCCCCACAGCCCCTGCAGTGCTGGGGGCCCCCTCGCTCCAGGGGCCCCCTCACTCTCACAGACTCTGACACTCACAGACTCACAGACTCTCACAGACACTCACAAACACTCAGACTCTCACAGACACCAGGGGCGTAACAGAGGCCCCCACAGCCCCCGCGGTGCTGGGGGCCCCCTCGCTCCAGGGCCCCCCTCACTCTCACAGACTCTGACACTCACAGACTCACAGACTCTCACAGACAGACTCGCGCAGACACTCTCTCACAGACACTTTCTCACAGACTCTCACAGACACTCTCTCACAGACTCTCTCACAGACACTCTCTCACACTCTCTCACAGATACTCTCTCACAGAGTCTCTCACAGACACTCTCAGACACTCTCTCACACTCTCACAGACTCTCACAGACACTCTCACAGACTCTCACAGACACTCACTCACACTCTCTCATAGACTCTCACAGACACTCTCACAGACTCTCACAGACACTCTCTCACACTCTCTCACAGACTCTCACAGACACTCTCTCACAGACTTTTACAGACTCTCACAGACACTCTCACAGACTCTCACAGACTCTCACAGACACTCTCAGACTCTCACAGATACTCTCTCACAGACACTCTCACAGACACTCTCTCACAGACTATCACAGATTCTCACGGACTCTCACAGACACTCTCACAAACACTCACAGACTCTCACAGACACCAGGGGCGTAACACAGGCCCCCGCAGCCCCCACGGTGCTGGGGGCCCCCTCGCTCCAGGGGCCCCCTCACTCTCACAGACTCTGACACTCTCACAGACTCACAGACTCTCACAGACACTCTCACAGACTCTCACAGACACTCTCACAGACAGACTCTCGCAGACACTCTCGCAGACACTCTCTCGCAGACACTCTCTCACAGACTCTCACAGATACTCACAGACTCTCACAGATACTCTCTCACAGACTCTCACAGACACTCTCTCACACTCTCTCACAGACACTCTCTCTCACAGACACTCTCTCACACTCTCTCACACTCTCTCACAGACACTCACAGACACTCACAGACTCTCACAGACACTCTCACAGACTCACAGACACTCTCTCACACTCTCTCACAGACTCTCACAGACACTCACAGACCTTCTCACAGACCTTCTCACAGACACTCTCACAGACACTCTCACAGACACTCTCCCACAGACTCTCTCACAGACTGTCTCAGACACTCTCAAAGACAATCGCTCGCAGACTCTCTCTCACAGACTCTCAGACACTCTCTCACAGACTCTCACAGACACTCTCTCACACTCTCTGACAGACTCCCACAGACACTCTCGTACACACTCACAGACACTCTCTTACACACTCACAGACACTCTCACAGACTCGCACAGACACTCTCTCACAGACTCTCACACTCTCTCACAGACACTCTCTCACAGACTCTCACACTCTCTCACAGACTCTCACAGACACTCTCACAGACTCTCACAGACTCTCACAGACACTCTCACAGACTCTCACAGACTCTCACAGACACTCTCTCAGACTCTCACAGACACTCTCAGACTCTAAGACTCTCTCAGACACTCTCAGACACTCTCTCACAGACACTCTCAGACACTCTCTCACAGACACTCACAGACACTCTCTCACAGACACTCTCTCACAGACACTCTCTGGCACTCTCACAGACTCTGGCACTCTCACAGACTCTGGCACTCTTACAGACACTCTCACAGACAGACTCTCTCAGACACTCTCTCACAGACTGGCACTCTCACAGACTCACACTCTCACAGACACTCACAGACAGACTCTCAGACACTCTCTCACAGACTCTCACAGACACTCACAGACAGACTCTCAGACACTCTCTCACAGACACTCTCTCACAGACTCTCATAGACACTCTCTCACAGACTAACACAGACACTCTCTCACAGACTTTTACAGACTCTCACAGACACTCTCACAGACTCTCACAGACTCTCACAGACTCTCACAGACACTCTCTCACAGACTCTCACAGACACTCTCTCACAGACACTCCTACAGACTCTCACAGATACTCTCTCACAGACTCACACTCTCTCACAGACTCTCACACACTCTTACAGACTCTCACAGACTCTTACAGAGTCTCACAGACACTCTCACAAACTCTCGCAGACTCTCTCTCACAGACTCTCAGACACTCTCTCACAGACTCTCACAGACACTCTCTCACACTCTCTCACACTCTCTGACAGACTCCCACAGACACTCTCGTACACACTCACAGACACTCTCTTACACACTCACAGACACTCTCACAGACTCGCACAGACACTCTCTCACAGACTCTCACACTCTCTCACAGACACTCTCTCACAGACTCTCACACTCTCTCACAGACTCTCACAGACACTCTCACAGACTCTCACAGACTCTCACAGACACTCTCACAGACTCTCACAGACTCTCACAGACACTCTCTCAGACTCTCACAGACACTCTCAGACTCTAAGACTCTCTCAGACACTCTCAGACACTCTCTCACAGACACTCTCAGACACTCTCTCACAGACACTCACAGACACTCTCTCACAGACACTCTCTCACAGACACTCTCTGGCACTCTCACAGACTCTGGCACTCTCACAGACTCTGGCACTCTTACAGACACTCTCACAGACAGACTCTCTCAGACACTCTCTCACAGACTGGCACTCTCACAGACTCACACTCTCACAGACACTCACAGACAGACTCTCAGACACTCTCTCACAGACTCTCACAGACACTCACAGACAGACTCTCAGACACTCTCTCACAGACACTCTCTCACAGACTCTCATAGACACTCTCTCACAGACTAACACAGACACTCTCTCACAGACTTTTACAGACTCTCACAGACACTCTCACAGACTCTCACAGACTCTCACAGACTCTCACAGACTCTCACAGACACTCTCTCACAGACTCTCACAGACACTCTCTCACAGACACTCCTACAGACTCTCACAGATACTCTCTCACAGACTCACACTCTCTCACAGACTCTCACACACTCTTACAGACTCTCACAGACTCTTACAGAGTCTCACAGACACTCTCACAGACTCTCACAGACACTCTCTCACAGACTATCACAGATTCTCACGGACTCTCACAGACACTCTCACAAACACTCACAGACTCTCACAGACACCAGGGGCGTAACACAGGCCACCACAGCCCCCGTGGTGCTGGGGGCCCCATTGCTCCAGGGGCCCCCTCACTCTCACAGACTCTGACACTCTCACAGACTCACAGACTCTCACAGACACTCTCACAGACTCACAGACTCTCACAGATACTCTCACAGACAGACTCCCACAGATACTCTCGCAGACAGACTCTCGCAGACAGACTCTCGCAGACAGACTCTCACAGACAGACTCTCACAGACACTCTCACAGACACTCTCACAGACACTCTCTCACAGACACTCTCTCACAGACACTCTCTCTCAGACACTCTCTCACAGACACTCTCTCACAGAGTCTCTCAGAGACACTCTCTCAGAGACACTCTCTCACACTCTCACAGACACTCACAGACTCTCATAGACACTCTCACAGACTTTTACAGACTCTCACAGACATTCTCACACACTCTCACAGACACTCTCAGACTCTCACAGACAGTCTCCCACAGACACTCTCTCACAGACTCTCTCTCACAGACTCTCTCTCACAGACTCTCTCTCTCAGACTCTCTCTCACAGACTCTCACAGACACTCTCCCACAGACTCTCTCACAGACTGTCTCACAGACACTCTCACAGACAATCACTCATAGACTCTCTCTCACAGACTCTCAGACACTCTCTCACAGACTCTCACAGACACTCTCTCACACTCTCTGACAGACTCCCACAGACATTCTCTTACACACTCACAGACACTCTCTTACACACTCACAGACACTCTCACAGACTCGCACAGACACTCTCTCACAGACTCTCCCACTCTCTCACAGACACTCTCTCACAGACTCTCACACTCTCTCACAGACTCTCACAGACACTCTCACAGACTCTCACAGACTCTCACAGACACTCTCACAGACTCTCACAGACACTCTCACAGACTCTCTCTCAGACTCTCACAGACACTCTCTCAGACTCTCACAGACACTCTCAGACACTCTCAGACACTCTCTCACAGACACTCTCAGACACTCTCTCACAGACACTCACAGACACTCTCTCACAGACACTCACAGACACTCACAGACACTCTCTCACAGACACTCAAAGACACTCACTGGCACTCTCACAGACTCTGGCACTCTCACAGACTCTGGCACTCTCACAGACTCTGGCACTCTCACAGTCACTCTCACAGACAGACTCTCTCAGATACTCTCTCACAGACTCTGGCACTCTCACAGACTCACACTCTCACAGACACTCACAGACAGACTCTCAGACACTCTCTCACAGACTCTCACAGACACTCTCTCACACTCTCTGACAGACACTCACAGACACTCTCTTACAGACTCTCACAGATACTCTCACAGACTATCACAGACACTCTCACAGACTTTTACAGACTCTCACAGACACTCTCACAGACACTCTCACAGACACTATCACAGACTCTCACAGACACTCTCAGACTCTCACAGACACTCTCTCATAGACACTCTCTCACAGACACTCTCTCACAGACTCTCTCACAGACACTCTCTCACAGACTCTCTCACAGACTCTCACAGACTCTCTCACAGACTCTCTCCCACAGACACTCTCACAGACTCTCTCACAGACTCTCTCACAGACTGTCTCACATACACTCTCACAGACAATCGCTCGCAGACTCTCTCACAGACACTCTCACACTCTCTCACAGACACTCACAGACTCTCAGACACTCTCTCACAGACTCTCACAGACACTCTCTTACACACTCACAGACACTCTCACAGACTCGCACAGACACTCTCTCACAGATACTCTCACAGACTCGCACAGACACTCTCTCACAGACACTCTCTCACAGACTCTCCCACTCTCTCACAGACTCTCACAGACACTCTCACAGACTATCACAGACTCTCACAGACTCTCTCAGACTCTCACAGACTCTCACAGACACTCTCAGACTTTCAGATACTCTCTCACAGACACTCTCTCAGACACTCTCTCTCAGACACTCTCTCTCAGACACTCTCTCATAGACACTCACAGACACTCTCTCACAGACACTCTCTCACAGACACTCTCTCACAGACACTCTCTCACAGACTCTCACAGACACTCTCTCACAGACTCTGGCACTCTCACAGACTCTCACAGACACTCTCACAGACTATCACAGACTCTCACACACACTCTCTCAGACTCTCACAGACAATCTCAGACTCTCAGACTTTCACAGATACTCTCTCACAGATACTCTCTCAGACACTCTCTCTCAGACACTCTCTCTCAGACATTCTCTCTCAGACTCTCACAGACACTCTCTCACAGACTCTGGCACTCTCACAGACTCACACTCTCACAGACAGACTCTCTCAGACACTCTCTCTCAGACACTCTCTCTCAGACACTCTCTCACACTCTCTCTCAGACACTCACAGACACTCTCTCACAGACTCTCACAGACACTCTCTCACAGACTCTGGCACTCTCATAGACTCACACTCTCACAGACACTCTCACAGACAGACTCTCTCAGACACTCTCTCACAGACACTCACAGACTCTCACATACACTCTCACAGACTCTCTCACAGACACTCTCTCACAGACACTCTCTTCCAGACTCTCTCACAGACACTCTCTCACAGACACTCTCTCACAGACACTCTCTCACAGACACTCTCACACTCTCACAGACACTCACAGACTCTCACAGACACTCTCTCACAGACACTCTCTCACACTCTCTCACATACTCTCACAGACACTCCTACAGTCTCTCAGACACTCTCACAGACTCTCACAGACACTCTCTCACAGACTCACACTCTCTCAGAGACTCTCACACACTCTTACAGACTGTCACAGACTCTTACAGAGTCTCAAAGACACTCTCACAGACTCTCACAGACACTCTCTCACAGACTATCACAGACACTCTCACAAACACTCACAGACTCTAACAGACACCAGGGGCATAACATAGGCCCCCACAGCCCCTGTGGTGCTGGGGGCCCCCTCACTCCAGGGGCCCCCTCACTCTCACAGACTCTGACACTCTCACAGACTCACAGACTCTCACAGACAGACTCTTGCAGACACTCTCTCACAGACAGACTCTCACAGACACTCTCTCACACTCTCTCACAGACACTCTCTCACAGTCTCTCACAGACACTCACAGACACTCTCTCACACTCTCACAGACACTCACTGACTCTCACAGACTCTCACAGACTCTCACAGACACTATCACAGACTCTCACAGACACTCTCACAGACTCTCACAGACTCTCACAGACACTCTCTCACAGACTTTTACAGACTCTCACAGACACTCTCACAGACACTCTCACAGACTATCACAGACTCTCTCAGACTCTCACAGACACTCTCTCTCAGACACTCTCTCTCAGACACTCTCTCTCAGACTCTCTCTCTCAGACTCTCTCTCACAGACACTCTCTCACAGACACTCTCTCACAGACTCTCACAGATACTCACAGACACTCTCTCACAGACACTCTCTCACAGACTCTCACAGACACTCTCTCACAGACACTCTCTCACAGACACTCTCTCACAGACACTCACACTCTCACAGACACTCACAGACTCTCACAGACTCTCACAGACTCTCACAGACACTCCTACACTCTCTCACAGACTCACACTCTCTCACAGACTCACACTCTCTCACAGACTCTCACACACTCTTACAGTCTCTCACAGACTCTTACAGAGTCTCACAGACACTCTCACAGACACTCTCTCACAGACTCTCACAGACTCTCACAGACACTCTCTCACAGACTCACACTCTCTCACAGACTCACACTCTCTCACAGACACTCACAGACTCTTACAGACTCTCACAGACTCTTACAGAGTCTCACAGACACTCTCACAGACTCTCACAGACACTCTCTCACAGACTATCACAGACTCTCACAGACACTCTCACAAACACTCACAGACTCTCACAGACACCAGGGGCGTAACACAGGCCCCCACAGCCCCTGCAGTGCTGGGGGCCCCCTCGCTCCAGGGGCCCCCTCACTCTCACAGACTCTGACACTCACAGACTCACAGACTCTCACAGACACTCACAAACACTCAGACTCTCACAGACACCAGGGGCGTAACAGAGGCCCCCACAGCCCCCGCGGTGCTGGGGGCCCCCTCGCTCCAGGGCCCCCCTCACTCTCACAGACTCTGACACTCACAGACTCACAGACTCTCACAGACAGACTCTCGCAGACACTCTCTCACAGACACTTTCTCACAGACTCACAGACACTCTCTCACAGACTCTCTCACAGACACTCTCTCACACTCTCTCACAGATACTCTCTCACAGAGTCTCTCACAGACACTCTCAGACACTCTCTCACACTCTCACAGACTCTCACAGACACTCTCACAGACTCTCACAGACACTCACTCACACTCTCTCATAGACTTTCACAGACACTCTCACAGACTCTCACAGACACTCTCTCACACTCTCTCACAGACTCTCACAGACACTCTCTCACAGACTTTTACAGACTCTCACAGACACTCTCACAGACTCTCACAGACTCTCACAGACACTCTCAGACTCTCACAGATACTCTCTCACAGACACTCTCACAGACACTCTCTCACAGACTATCACAGATTCTCACGGACTCTCACAGACACTCTCACAAACACTCACAGACTCTCACAGACACCAGGGGCGTAACACAGGCCCCCGCAGCCCCCACGGTGCTGGGGGCCCCCTCGCTCCAGGGGCCCCCTCACTCTCACAGACTCTGACACTCTCACAGACTCACAGACTCTCACAGACACTCTCACAGACTCTCACAGACACTCTCACAGACAGACTCTCGCAGACACTCTCTCGCAGACACTCTCTCGCAGACACTCTCTCACAGACTCTCACAGATACTCACAGACTCTCACAGATACTCTCTCACAGACTCTCACAGACACTCTCTCACACTCTCTCACAGACACTCTCTCTCACAGACACTCTCTCACACTCTCTCACAGACACTCACAGACTCTCACAGACACTCTCACAGACTCACAGACACTCTCTCACACTCTCTCACAGACTCTCACAGACACTCACAGACCTTCTCACAGACACTCTCACAGACACTCTCACAGACACTCTCACAGACACTCTCACAGACACTCTCCCACAGACTCTCTCACAGACTGTCTCACAGACACTCTCAAAGACAATCGCTCGCAGACTCTCTCTCACAGACTCTCAGACACTCTCTCACAGACTCTCACAGACACTCTCTCACACTCTCTGACAGACTCCCACAGACACTCTCGTACACACTCACAGACACTCTCTTACACACTCACAGACACTCTCACAGACTCGCACAGACACTCTCTCACAGACTCTCACACTCTCTCACAGACACTCTCTCACAGACTCTCACACTCTCTCACAGACTCTCACAGACACTCTCACAGACTCTCACAGACTCTCACAGACACTCTCACAGACTCTCACAGACTCTCACAGACACTCTCTCAGACTCTCACAGACACTCTCAGACTCTAAGACTCTCTCAGACACTCTCAGACACTCTCTCACAGACACTCTCAGACACTCTCTCACAGACACTCACAGACACTCTCTCACAGACACTCTCTCACAGACACTCTCTGGCACTCTCACAGACTCTGGCACTCTCACAGACTCTGGCACTCTCACAGACACTCTCACAGACAGACTCTCTCAGACACTCTCTCACAGACTCTGGCACTCTCACAGACTCACACTCTCACAGACACTCACAGACAGACTCTCAGACACTCTCTCACAGACTCTCACAGACACTCTCTCACACTCTCTGACAGACACTCACAGACACTCTCTCACAGACACTCTCTCACAGACTCTCATAGACACTCTCTCACAGACTAACACAGACACTCTCTCACAGACTTTTACAGACTCTCACAGACACTCTCACAGACTCTCACAGACTCTCACAGACTCTCACAGACTCTCACAGACACTCTCTCACAGACTCTCACAGACACTCTCTCACAGACACTCCTACAGACTCTCACAGATACTCTCTCACAGACTCACACTCTCTCACAGACTCTCACACACTCTTACAGACTCTCACAGACTCTTACAGAGTCTCACAGACACTCTCACAGACTCTCACAGACACTCTCTCACAGACTATCACAGATTCTCACGGACTCTCACAGACACTCTCACAAACACTCACAGACTCTCACAGACACCAGGGGCGTAACACAGGCCACCACAGCCCCCGTGGTGCTGGGGGCCCCATTGCTCCAGGGGCCCCCTCACTCTCACAGACTCTGACACTCTCACAGACTCACAGACTCTCACAGACACTCTCACAGACTCACAGACTCTCACAGATACTCTCACAGACAGACTCCCACAGATACTCTCGCAGACAGACTCTCGCAGACAGACTCTCGCAGACAGACTCTCACAGACAGACTCTCACAGACACTCTCACAGACACTCTCACAGACACTCTCTCACAGACACTCTCTCACAGACACTCTCTCTCAGACACTCTCTCACAGACACTCTCTCACAGAGTCTCTCAGAGACACTCTCTCAGAGACACTCTCTCACACTCTCACAGACACTCACAGACTCTCATAGACACTCTCACAGACTTTTACAGACTCTCACAGACATTCTCACACACTCTCACAGACACTCTCAGACTCTCACAGACAGTCTCCCACAGACACTCTCTCACAGACTCTCTCTCACAGACTCTCTCTCAGACTCTCTCTCACAGACTCTCTCTCACAGACTCTCACAGACACTCTCCCACAGACTCTCTCACAGACTGTCTCACAGACACTCTCACAGACAATCACTCATAGACTCTCTCT
Source organism: Triturus cristatus (assembly GCF_964204655.1). NCBI lineage: Eukaryota > Metazoa > Chordata > Amphibia > Caudata > Salamandridae > Triturus > Triturus cristatus. Next base: position 1,176,505,121 of record NC_140579.1, on the reverse strand, counting down.
CACAGACTCTCAGACACTCTCTCACAGACTCTCACAGACACTCTCTCACACTCTCTGACAGACTCCCACAGACACTCTCTTACACACTCACAGACACTCTCTTACACACTCACAGACACTCTCACAGACTCGCACAGACACTCTCTCACAGACTCTCACACTCTCTCACAGACACTCTCTCACAGACTCTCACACTCTCTCACAGACTCTCACAGACACTCTCACAGACTCTCACAGACTCTCACAGACACTCTCACAGACTCTCACAGACACTCTCACAGACTCTCTCTCAGACTCTCACAGACACTCTCTCAGACTCTCACAGTCACTCTCAGACACTCTCAGACACTCTCTCACAGACACTCTCAGACACTCTCTCACAGACACTCACAGACACTCTCTCACAGACACTCACAGACACTCACAGACACTCTCTCACAGACACTCAAAGACACTCACTGGCACTCTCACAGACTCTGGCACTCTCACAGACTCTGGCACTCTCACAGACTCTGGCACTCTCACAGTCACTCTCACAGACAGACTCTCTCAGATACTCTCTCACAGACTCTGGCACTCTCACAGACTCACACTCTCACAGACACTCACAGACAGACTCTCAGACACTCTCTCACAGACTCTCACAGACACTCTCTCACACTCTCTGACAGACACTCACAGACACTCTCTTACAGACTCTCACAGATACTCTCACAGACTATCACAGACACTCTCACAGACTTTTACAGACTCTCACAGACACTCTCACAGACACTCTCACAGACACTATCACAGACTCTCACAGACACTCTCAGACTCTCACAGACACTCTCTCATAGACACTCTCTCACAGACACTCTCTCACAGACTCTCTCACAGACACTCTCTCACAGACTCTCTCACAGACTCTCACAGACTCTCTCACAGACTCTCTCCCACAGACACTCTCACAGACTCTCTCACAGACTCTCTCACAGACTGTCTCACATACACTCTCACAGACAATCGCTCGCAGACTCTCTCACAGACACTCTCACACTCTCTCACAGACACTCACAGACTCTCAGACACTCTCTCACAGACTCTCACAGACATTCTCTTACACACTCACAGACACTCTCACAGACTCGCACAGACACTCTCTCACAGATACTCTCACAGACTCGCACAGACACTCTCTCACAGACACTCTCTCACAGACTCTCCCACTCTCTCACAGACTCTCACAGACACTCTCACAGACTATCACAGACTCTCACAGACTCTCTCAGACTCTCACAGACACTCTCAGACTTTCAGATACTCTCTCACAGACACTCTCTCAGACACTCTCTCTCAGACACTCTCTCTCAGACACTCTCTCATAGACACTCACAGACACTCTCTCACAGACACTCTCTCACAGACACTCTCTCACAGACACTCTCTCACAGACTCTCACAGACACTCTCTCACAGACTCTGGCACTCGCACAGACTCTCACAGACACTCTCACAGACTATCACAGACTCTCACACACACTCTCTCAGACTCTCACAGACAATCTCAGACTCTCAGACTTTCACAGATACTCTCTCACAGATACTCTCTCAGACACTCTCTCTCAGACACTCTCTCTCAGACATTCTCTCTCAGACTCTCACAGACACTCTCTCACAGACTCTGGCACTCTCACAGACTCACACTCTCACAGACAGACTCTCTCAGACACTCTCTCTCAGACACTCTCTCTCAGACACTCTCTCACACTCTCTCTCAGACACTCACAGACACTCTCTCACAGACTCTCACAGACACTCTCTCACAGACTCTGGCACTCTCATAGACTCACACTCTCACAGACACTCTCACAGACAGACTCTCTCAGACACTCTCTCACAGACACTCACAGACTCTCACATACACTCTCACAGACTCTCTCACAGACACTCTCTCACAGACACTCTCTTCCAGACTCTCTCACAGACACTCTCTCACAGACACTCTCTCACAGACACTCTCTCACAGACACTCTCACACTCTCACAGACACTCACAGACTCTCACAGACACTCTCTCACAGACACTCTCTCACACTCTCTCACATACTCTCACAGACACTCCTACAGTCTCTCAGACACTCTCACAGACTCTCACAGACACTCTCTCACAGACTCACACTCTCTCAGAGACTCTCACACACTCTTACAGACTGTCACAGACTCTTACAGAGTCTCAAAGACACTCTCACAGACTCTCACAGACACTCTCTCACAGACTATCACAGACACTCTCACAAACACTCACAGACTCTAACAGACACCAGGGGCATAACATAGGCCCCCACAGCCCCTGTGGTGCTGGGGGCCCCCTCACTCCAGGGGCCCCCTCACTCTCACAGACTCTGACACTCTCACAGACTCACAGACTCTCACAGACAGACTCTTGCAGACACTCTCTCACAGACAGACTCTCACAGACACTCTCTCACACTCTCTCACAGACACTCTCTCACAGACACTATCACAGACTCTCACAGACACTCTCACACTCTCACAGACTCTCACAGACTCTCACAGACACTCTCTCACAGACTTTTACAGACTCTCACAGACACTCTCACAGACACTCTCACAGACTATCACAGACTCTCTCAGACTCTCTCAGACACTCAGACTCTCACAGACACTCTCTCTCAGACACTCTCTCTCAGACACTCTCTCTCAGACTCTCTCTCTCAGACTCTCTCTCACAGACACTCTCTCACAGACACTCTCTCACAGACTCTCACAGATACTCACAGACACTCTCTCACAGACACTCTCTCACAGACTCTCACAGACACTCTCTCACAGACACTCTCTCACAGACACTCTCTCACAGACACTCACACTCTCACAGACACTCACAGACTCTCACAGACTCTCACAGACTCTCACAGACACTCCTACACTCTCTCACAGACTCACACTCTCTCACAGACTCACACTCTCTCACAGACTCTCACACACTCTTACAGTCTCTCACAGACTCTTACAGAGTCTCACAGACACTCTCACAGACACTCTCTCACAGACACTCTCTCACAGACTCTCACAGACACTCTCTCACAGACTCACACTCTCTCACAGACTCACACTCTCTCACAGACACTCACAGACTCTTACAGACTCTCACAGACTCTTACAGAGTCTCACAGACACTCTCACAGACTCTCACAGACACTCTCTCACAGACTATCACAGACTCTCACAGACACTCTCACAAACACTCACAGACTCTCACAGACACCAGGGGCGTAACACAGGCCCCCACAGCCCCTGCAGTGCTGGGGGCCCCCTCGCTCCAGGGGCCCCCTCACTCTCACAGACTCTGACACTCACAGACTCACAGACTCTCACAGACACTCACAAACACTCAGACTCTCACAGACACCAGGGGCGTAACAGAGGCCCCCACAGCCCCCGCGGTGCTGGGGGCCCCCTCGCTCCAGGGCCCCCCTCACTCTCACAGACTCTGACACTCACAGACTCACAGACTCTCACAGACAGACTCTCGCAGACACTCTCTCACAGACACTTTCTCACAGACTCTCACAGACACTCTCTCACAGACTCTCTCACAGACACTCTCTCACACTCTCTCACAGATACTCTCTCACAGAGTCTCTCACAGACACTCTCAGACACTCTCTCACACTCTCACAGACTCTCACAGACACTCTCACAGACTCTCACAGACACTCACTCACACTCTCTCATAGACTCTCACAGACACTCTCACAGACTCTCACAGACACTCTCTCACACTCTCTCACAGACTCTCACAGACACTCTCTCACAGACTTTTACAGACTCTCACAGACACTCTCACAGACTCTCACAGACTCTCACAGACACTCTCAGACTCTCACAGATACTCTCTCACAGACACTCTCACAGACACTCTCTCACAGACACTCTCTCACAGACACTCTCTCACAGACTTTTACAGACTCTCACAGACACTCTCACAGACTATCACAGACTCTCAGACACTCTCAGACTCTCACAGATACTCTCTCACAGACACTCTCTCACAGACACTCTCTCACAGACTCTCACGGACACTCTCTCACACTCTCTCACAGACTCACAGACACTCTCACAGACTCTCACAGACACTCTCACAGACTCACAGACTCTCACACACTCTTACAGACTCTTATAGAGTCTCACAGACACTCTCACAGACTCTCACAGACACTCTCTCACAGACTATCACAGATTCTCACGGACTCTCACAGACACTCTCACAAACACTCACAGACTCTCACAGACACCAGGGGCATAACACAGGCCCCCGCAGCCCCCACGGTGCTGGGGGCCCCCTCGCTCCAGGGGCCCCCTCACTCTCACAGACTCTGACACTCTCACAGACTCACAGACTCTCACAGACACTCTCACAGACTCTCACAGACACTCTCACAGACAGACTCTCGCAGACACTCTCTCGCAGACACTCTCTCGCAGACACTCTCTCACAGACTCTCACAGATACTCACAGACTCTCACAGATACTCTCTCACAGACTCTCACAGACACTCTCTCACACTCTCTCACAGACACTCTCTCTCACAGACACTCTCTCACACTCTCTCACACTCTCTCACAGACACTCACAGACACTCACAGACTCTCACAGACACTCTCACAGACTCACAGACACTCTCTCACACTCTCTCACAGACTCTCACAGACACTCACAGACCTTCTCACAGACCTTCTCACAGACACTCTCACAGACACTCTCACAGACACTCTCACAGACACTCTCCCACAGACTCTCTCACAGACTGTCTCACAGACACTCTCAAAGACAATCGCTCGCAGACTCTCTCTCACAGACTCTCAGACACTCTCTCACAGACTCTCACAGACACTCTCTCACACTCTCTGACAGACTCCCACAGACACTCTCGTACACACTCACAGACACTCTCTTACACACTCACAGACACTCTCACAGACTCGCACAGACACTCTCTCACAGACTCTCACACTCTCTCACAGACACTCTCTCACAGACTCTCACACTCTCTCACAGACTCTCACAGACACTCTCACAGACTCTCACAGACTCTCACAGACACTCTCACAGACTCTCACAGACTCTCACAGACACTCTCTCAGACTCTCACAGACACTCTCAGACTCTAAGACTCTCTCAGACACTCTCAGACACTCTCTCACAGACACTCTCAGACACTCTCTCACAGACACTCACAGACACTCTCTCACAGACACTCTCTCACAGACACTCTCTGGCACTCTCACAGACTCTGGCACTCTCACAGACTCTGGCACTCTCACAGACTCTGGCACTCTCACAGACACTCTCACAGACAGACTCTCTCAGACACTCTCTCACAGACTCTGGCACTCTCACAGACTCACACTCTCACAGACACTCACAGACAGACTCTCAGACACTCTCTCACAGACTCTCACAGACACTCTCTCACACTCTCTGACAGACACTCACAGACACTCTCTCACAGACACTCTCTCACAGACTCTCATAGACACTCTCTCACAGACTAACACAGACACTCTCTCACAGACTTTTACAGACTCTCACAGACACTCTCACAGACTCTCACAGACTCTCACAGACTCTCACAGACTCTCACAGACACTCTCTCACAGACTCTCACAGACTCTCACAGACACTCTCTCACAGACACTCCTACAGACTCTCACAGATACTCTCTCACAGACTCACACTCTCTCACAGACTCTCACACACTCTTACAGACTCTCACAGACTCTTACAGAGTCTCACAGACACTCTCACAGACTCTCACAGACACTCTCTCACAGACTATCACAGATTCTCACGGACTCTCACAGACACTCTCACAAACACTCACAGACTCTCACAGACACCAGGGGCGTAACACAGGCCACCACAGCCCCCGTGGTGCTGGGGGCCCCATTGCTCCAGGGGCCCCCTCACTCTCACAGACTCTGACACTCTCACAGACTCACAGACTCTCACAGACACTCTCACAGACTCACAGACTCTCACAGATACTCTCACAGACAGACTCCCACAGATACTCTCGCAGACAGACTCTCGCAGACAGACTCTCATAGACAGACTCTCACAGACACTCTCACAGACACTCTCACAGACACTCTCACACAGACACTCTCTCACAGACACTCTCTCTCAGACACTCTCTCACAGACACTCTCTCACAGAGTCTCTCAGAGACACTCACAGACTCTCATAGACACTCTCACAGACTTTTACAGACTCTCACAGACATTCTCACACACTCTCACAGACACTCTCAGACTCTCACAGATACTCTCTCACAGACACTCTCTCACAGACACTCTCTCACAGACTCTCACAGACAGTCTCCCACAGACACTCTCTCACAGACTCTCTCTCACAGACTCTCTCTCACAGACTCTCTCTCACAGACTCTCTCTCACAGACTCTCACAGACACTCTCCCACAGACTCTCTCACAGACTGTCTCACAGACACTCTCACAGACAATCACTCGTAGACTCTCTCTCACAGACTCTCAGACACTCTCTCACAGACTCTCACAGACACTCTCTCACACTCTCTGACAGACTCCCACAGACACTCTCTTACACACTCACAGACACTCTCTTACACACTCACAGACACTCTCACAGACTCGCACAGACACTCTCTCACAGACTCTCACACTCTCTCACAGACACTCTCTCACAGACTCTCACACTCTCTCACAGACTCTCACAGACACTCTCACAGACTCTCACAGACTCTCACAGACACTCTCACAGACTCTCACAGACACTCTCACAGACACTCTCACAGACTCTCTCTCAGACTCTCACAGACACTCTCTCAGACTCTCACAGACACTCTCAGACACTCTCAGACACTCTCTCACAGACATTCTCAGACACTCTCTCACAGACACTCACAGACACTCTCTCACAGACACTCACAGACACTCACAGACACTCTCTCACAGACACTCAAAGACACTCACTGGCACTCTCACAGACTCTGGCACTCTCACAGACTCTGGCACTCTCACAGACTCTGGCACTCTCACAGTCACTCTCACAGACAGACTCTCTCAGATACTCTCTCACAGACTCTGGCACTCTCACAGACTCACACTCTCACAAACTCTCACAGACACTCTCACAGACTCTCACAGACTCTCACAGACACTCTCACAGACTCTCACAGACTCTCACAGACACTCTCTCAGACTCTCACAGACACTCTCAGACTCTAAGACTCTCTCAGACACTCTCAGACACTCTCTCACAGACACTCTCAGACACTCTCTCACAGACACTCACAGACACTCTCTCACAGACACTCTCTCACAGACACTCTCTGGCACTCTCACAGACTCTGGCACTCTCACAGACTCTGGCACTCTCACAGACTCTGGCACTCTCACAGACACTCTCACAGACAGACTCTCTCAGACACTCTCTCACAGACTCTGGCACTCTCACAGACTCACACTCTCACAGACACTCACAGACAGACTCTCAGACACTCTCTCACAGACTCTCACAGACACTCTCTCACACTCTCTGACAGACACTCACAGACACTCTCTCACAGACACTCTCTCACAGACTCTCATAGACACTCTCTCACAGACTAACACAGACACTCTCTCACAGACTTTTACAGACTCTCACAGACACTCTCACAGACTCTCACAGACTCTCACAGACTCTCACAGACACTCTCTCACAGACTCTCACAGACTCTCACAGACACTCTCTCACAGACACTCCTACAGACTCTCACAGATACTCTCTCACAGACTCACACTCTCTCACAGACTCTCACAGACTCTTACAGACTCTCAAAGACTCTTACAGAGTCTCGCAGACACTCTCACAGACTCTCACAGACACTCTCTCACAGACTATCACAGATTCTCACGGACTCTCACAGACACTCTCACAAACACTCACAGACTCTCACAGACACCAGGGGCGTAACACAGGCCACCACAGCCCCCGTGGTGCTGGGGGCCCCATTGCTCCAGGGGCCCCCTCACTCTCACAGACTCTGACACTCTCACAGACTCACAGACTCTCACAGACACTCTCACAGACTCACAGACTCTCACAGATACTCTCACAGACAGACTCCCACAGATACTCTCGCAGACAGACTCTCGCAGACAGACTCTCGCAGACAGACTCTCACAGACAGACTCTCACAGACACTCTCACAGACACTCTCACAGACACTCTCACACAGACACTCTCTCACAGACACTCTCTCTCAGACACTCTCTCACAGACACTCTCTCACAGAGTCTCTCAGAGACACTCTCTCAGAGACACTCTCTCACACTCTCACAGACACTCACAGACTCTCATAGACACTCTCACAGACTTTTACAGACTCTCACAGACATTCTCACACACTCTCACAGACACTCTCAGACTCTCACAGATACTCTCTCACAGACACTCTCTCACAGACACTCTCTCACAGACTCTCACAGACAGTCTCCCACAGACACTCTCTCACAGACTCTCTCACAGACTCTCTCTCACAGACTCTCTCTCACAGACTCTCTCTCACAGACTCTCACAGACACTCTCCCACAGACTCTCTCACAGACTGTCTCACAGACACTCTCACAGACAATCACTCGTAGACTCTCTCTCACAGACTCTCAGACACTCTCTCACAGACTCTCACAGACACTCTCTCACACTCTCTGACAGACTCCCACAGACACTCTCTTACACACTCACAGACACTCTCTTACACACTCACAGACACTCTCACAGACTCGCACAGACACTCTCTCACAGACTCTCACACTCTCTCACAGACACTCTCTCACAGACTCTCACACTCTCTCACAGACTCTCACAGACACTCTCACAGACTCTCACAGACTCTCACAGACACTCTCACAGACTCTCACAGACACTCTCACAGACACTCTCACAAACTCTCTCTCAGACTCTCACAGACACTCTCTCAGACTCTCACAGACACTCTCAGACACTCTCAGACACTCTCTCACAGACACTCTCAGACACTCTCTCACAGACACTCACAGACACTCTCTCACAGACACTCACAGACACTCAGAGACACTCTCTCACAGACACTCAAAGACACTCACTGGCACTCTCACAGACTCTGGCACTCTCACAGACTCTGGCACTCTCACAGACTCTGGCACTCTCACAGTCACTCTCACAGACAGACTCTCTCAGATACTCTCTCACAGACTCTGGCACTCTCACAGACTCACACTCTCACAGACACTCACAGACAGACTCTCAGACACTCTCTCACAGACTCTCACAGACACTCTCTCACACTCTCTGACAGACACTCACAGACACTCTCTTACAGACTCTCACAGATACTCTCACAGACTATCACAGACACTCTCACAGACTTTTACAGACTCTCACAGACACTCTCACAGACACTCTCACAGACACTATCACAGACTCTCACAGACACTCTCAGACTCTCACAGACACTCTCTCACAGACACTCTCTCACAGACACTCTCTCACAGACTCTCTCACAGACACTCTCTCACAGACTCTCTCACAGACTCTCACAGACTCTCTCACAGACTCTCTCCCACAGACACTCTCACAGACTCTCTCACAGACTCTCTCACAGACTGTCTCACATACACTCTCACAGACAATCGCTCGCAGACTCTCTCACAGACACTCTCACACTCTCTCACAGACACTCACAGACTCTCAGACACTCTCTCACAGACTCTCACAGACACTCTCTTACACACTCACAGACACTCTCACAGACTCGCACAGACACTCTCTCACAGATACTCTCACAGACTCACACAGACACTCTCTCACAGACACTCTCTCACAGACTCTCCCACTCTCTCACAGACTCTCACAGACACTCTCACAGACTATCACAGACTCTCACAGACTCTCTCAGACTCTCACAGACTCTCACAGACACTCTCAGACTTTCACAGATACTCTCTCACAGACACTCTCTCAGCCACTCTCTCTCAGACACTCTCTCTCAGACACTCTCTCATAGACACTCACAGACACTCTCTCACAGACACTCTCTCACAGACGCTCTCTCACAGACGCTCTCTCACAGACTCTCACAGACACTCTCTCACAGACTCTGGCACTCTCACAGACTCTCACAGACGCTCTCTCACAGACTCTCACAGACACTCTCTCACAGACTCTGGCACTCTCACAGACTCACACTCTCACAGACAGACTCTCTCAGACACTCTCTCTCAGACACTCTCTCTCAGACACTCTCTCACACTCTCTCTCAGACACTCACAGACACTCTCTCACAGACTCTCACAGACACTCTCTCACAGACTCTGGCACTCTCATAGACTCACACTCTCACAGACACTCTCACAGACAGACTCTCTCAGACACTCTCTCACAGACACTCACAGACTCTCACATACACTCTCACAGACTCTCTCACAGACACTCTCTCACAGACACTCTCTTCCAGACTCTCTCACAGACACTCTCTCACAGACACTCTCTCACAGACACTCTCTCACAGACACTCTCACACTCTCACAGACACTCACAGACTCTCACAGACACTCTCTCACAGACACTCTCTCACACTCTCTCACATACTCTCACAGACACTCCTACAGTCTCTCAGACACTCTCACAGACTCTCACAGACACTCTCTCACAGACTCACACTCTCTCAGAGACTCTCACACACTCTTACAGACTGTCACAGACTCTTACAGAGTCTCAAAGACACTCTCACAGACTCTCACAGACACTCTCTCACAGACTATCACAGACACTCTCACAAACACTCACAGACTCTAACAGACACCAGGGGCATAACATAGGCCCCCACAGCCCCTGTGGTGCTGGGGGCCCCCTCACTCCAGGGGCCCCCTCACTCTCACAGACTCTGACACTCTCACAGACTCACAGACTCTCACAGACAGACTCTCGCAGACACTCTCTCACAGACAGACTCTCACAGACACTCTCTCACACTCTCTCACAGACACTCTCTCACAGTCTCTCACAGACACTCACAGACACTCTCTCACACTCTCACAGACACTCACTGACTCTCACAGACTCTCACAGACTCTCACAGACACTCTCACAGACTCTCACAGACACTCTCACACTCTCACAGACTCTCACAGACTCTCACAGACACTCTCTCACAGACTTTTACAGACTCTCACAGACACTCTCACAGACACTCTCACAGACTATCACAGACTCTCTCAGACTCTCTCAGACACTCAGACTCTCACAGACACTCTCTCTCAGACACTCTCTCTCAGACACTCTCTCTCAGACTCTCTCTCTCAGACTCTCTCTCACAGACACTCTCTCACAGACACTCTCTCACAGACTCTCACAGATACTCACAGACACTCTCTTACAGACACTCTCTAACAGACTCTCACAGACACTCTCTCACAGACACTCTCTCACAGACACTCTCTCACAGACACTCACACTCTCACAGACACTCACAGACTCTCACAGACTCTCACAGACTCTCACAGACACTCCTACACTCTCTCACAGACTCACACTCTCTCACAGACTCACACTCTCTCACAGACTCACACTCTCTCACAGACTCTCACACACTCTTACAGACTCTCACAGACTCTTACAGTCTCACAGACACTCTCACAGACTCTCACAGACACTCTCTCACAGACTATCACAGACTCTCACAGACACTCTCTCACAGACTCACACTCTCTCACAGACTCACACTCTCTCACAGACTCTCACAGACTCTTACAGACTCCCACAGACTCTTACAGAGTCTCACAGACACTCTCACAGACTCTCACAGACACTCTCTCACAGACTATCACAGACTCTCACAGACACTCTCACAAACACTCACAGACTCTCACAGACACCAGGGGCGTAACACAGGCCCCCACAGCCACTGCGGTGCTGGGGGCCCCCTCGCTCCAGGGGCCCCCTCACTCTCACAGACTCTGACACTCACAGACTCACAGACTCTCACAGACACCAGGGGCGTAACACAGGCCCCCAGAGCCCCCGTGGTGCTGGGGGCCCCCTCGCTCCAGGGGCCCCCTCACTCTCACAGACTCTGACACTCTCACAGACTCACAGACTCTCACAGACAGACTCTCGCAGACACTCTCTCACTGACAGACTCTCACAGACACTCTCTCACACTCTCTCACAGACACTCTCTCACAGTCTCTCACAGACACTCACAGACACTCTCTCACAGACACTCACTGACTCTCACAGACTCTCACAGACTCTCACAGACACTCTCACAGACTCTCACAGACACTCTCACACTCTCACAGACTCTCACAGACTCTCAAAGACACTCTCTCACAGACTTTTACAGACTCTTACAGACACTCTCACAGACACTCTCACAGACTATCACAGACTCTCTCAGACTCTCTCAGACACTCAGACTCTCACAGACACTCTCTCTCAGACACTCTCTCTCAGACACTCTCTCTCAGACACTCTCTCTCAGACTCTCTCTCACAGACTCTCTCTCACAGACACTCTCTCACAGACACTCTCTCACAGACTCTCACAGATACTCACAGACACTCTCTCACAGACACTCTCTCACAGACTCTCACAGACACTCTCTCACAGACACTCTCTCACAGACACTCTCCCACAGACACTCACACTCTCACAGACACTCAGACTCTCACAGACTCTCACAGACTCTCACAGATACTCCTACAGACTCTCACAGACACTCTCTCACAGACTCACACTCTCTCACAGACTCACACTCTCTCACAGACTCTCACACACTGTTACAGTCTCTCACAGACTCTTACAGAGTCTCACAGACACTCTCACAGACACTCTCTCACAGACTCTCACAGACTCTCACAGACACTCTCTCACAGACTCACACTCTCTCACAGACTCACACTCTCTCACAGACTCTCACAGACTCTTACAGACTCTCACAGACTCTTACAGAGTCTCACAGACACTCTCACAGACTCTCACAGACACTCTCTCACAGACTATCACAGACTCTCACAGACACTCTCACAAACACTCACAGACTCTCACAGACACCAGGGGCGTAACACAGGCCCCCACAGCCCCTGCGGTGCTGGGGGCCCCCTCGCTCCAGGGGCCCCCTCACTCTCACAGACTCTGACACTCACAGACTCACAGACTCTCACAGACACTCACAAACACTCAGACTCTCACAGACACCAGGGGCGTAACAGAGGCCCCCACAGCCCCCGCGGTGCTGGGGGACCCCTCGCTCCAGGGCCCCCCTCACTCTCACAGACTCTGACACTCACAGACTCACAGACTCTCACAGACAGACTCTCGCAGACACTCTCTCACAGACACTTTCTCACAGACTCTCACAGACACTCTCTCACAGACTCTCTCACGGACACTCTCTCACACTCTCTCACAGATACTCTCTCACAGATACTCTCTCACAGAGTCTCTCACAGACACTCTCAGACACTCTCTCACACTCTCACAGACTCTCACAGACACTCTCACAGACTCTCACAGACACTCACTCACACTCTCTCACAGACTCTCACAGACACTCTCACAGACTCTCACAGACACTCTCTCACACTCTCTCACAGACTCTCACAGACACTCTCTCACAGACTTTTACAGACTCTCACAGACACTCTCACAGACTCTCACAGACTCTCACAGACACTCTCAGACTATCACAGATACTCTCTCACAGACACTCTCATAGACACTCTCTCACAGACACTCTCTCACAGACACTCTCTCACAGACACTCTCTCACAGACTTTTACAGACTCTCACAGACACTCTCACAGACTATCACAGACTCTCAGACACTCTCAGACTCTCACAGATACTCTCTCACAGACACTCTCTCACAGACACTCTCTCACAGACTCTCACGGACACTCTCTCACACTCTCTCACAGACTCACAGACACTCTCACAGACTCTCACAGACACTCTCACAGACTCACAGACTCTCACACACTCTTACAGGCTCTTATAGAGTCTCACAGACACTCTCACAGACTCTCACAGACACTCTCTCACAGACTATCACAGATTCTCACGGACTCTCACAGACACTCTCACAAACACTCACAGACTCTCACAGACACCAGGGGTGTAACACAGGCCCCCGCAGCCCCCACGGTGCTGGGGGCCCCCTCGCTCCAGGGGCCCCCTCACTCTCACAGACTCTGACACTCTCACAGACTCACAGACTCTCACAGACACTCTCACAGACTCTCACAGACACTCTCACAGACAGACTCTCGCAGACACTCTCTCGCAGACACTCTCTCGCAGACACTCTCTCACAGACTCTCACAGATACTCACAGACTCTCACAGATACTCTCTCACAGACTCTCACAGACACTCTCTCACACTCTCTCACAGACACTCTCTCTCACAGACACTCTCTCACACTCTCTCACACTCTCTCACAGACACTCACAGACACTCACAGACTCTCACAGACACTCTCACAGACTCACAGACACTCTCTCACACTCTCTCACAGACTCTCACAGACACTCACAGACCTTCTCACAGACCTTCTCACAGACACTCTCACAGACACTCTCACAGACACTCTCACAGACACTCTCCCACAGACTCTCTCACAGACTGTCTCACAGACACTCTCAAAGACAATCGCTCGCAGACTCTCTCTCACAGACTCTCAGACACTCTCTCACAGACTCTCACAGACACTCTCTCACACTCTCTGACAGACTCCCACAGACACTCTCGTACACACTCACAGACACTCTCTTACACACTCACAGACACTCTCACAGACTCGCACAGACACTCTCTCACAGACTCTCACACTCTCTCACAGACACTCTCTCACAGACTCTCACACTCTCTCACAGACTCTCACAGACACTCTCACAGACTCTCACAGACTCTCACAGACACTCTCACAGACTCTCACAGACTCTCACAGACACTCTCTCAGACTCTCACAGACACTCTCAGACTCTAAGACTCTCTCAGACACTCTCAGACACTCTCTCACAGACACTCTCAGACACTCTCTCACAGACACTCACAGACACTCTCTCACAGACACTCTCTCACAGACACTCTCTGGCACTCTCACAGACTCTGGCACTCTCACAGACTCTGGCACTCTCACAGACTCTGGCACTCTCACAGACACTCTCACAGACAGACTCTCTCAGACACTCTCTCACAGACTGGCACTCTCACAGACTCACACTCTCACAGACACTCACAGACAGACTCTCAGACACTCTCTCACAGACTCTCACAGACACTCTCTCACACTCTCTGACAGACACTCACAGACACTCTCTCACAGACACTCTCTCACAGACTCTCATAGACACTCTCTCACAGACTAACACAGACACTCTCTCACAGACTTTTACAGACTCTCACAGACACTCTCACAGACTCTCACAGACTCTCACAGACTCTCACAGACACTCTCACAGACTCTCACAGACTCTCACAGACACTCTCACAGACTCTCACAGACACTCTCACAGACACTCTCACAGACTCTCTCTCAGACTCTCACAGACACTCTCTCAGACTCTCACAGACACTCTCAGACACTCTCAGACACTCTCTCACAGACACTCTCAGACACTCTCTCACAGACACTCACAGACACTCTCTCACAGACACTCACAGACACTCAGAGACACTCTCTCACAGACACTCAAAGACACTCACTGGCACTCTCACAGACTCTGGCACTCTCACAGACTCTGGCACTCTCACAGACTCTGGCACTCTCACAGTCACTCTCACAGACAGACTCTCTCAGATACTCTCTCACAGACTCTGGCACTCTCACAGACTCACACTCTCACAGACACTCACAGACAGACTCTCAGACACTCTCTCACAGACTCTCACAGACACTCTCTCACACTCTCTGACAGACACTCACAGACACTCTCTTACAGACTCTCACAGATACTCTCACAGACTATCACAGACACTCTCACAGACTTTTACAGACTCTCACAGACACTCTCACAGACACTCTCACAGACACTATCACAGACTCTCACAGACACTCTCAGACTCTCACAGACACTCTCTCACAGACACTCTCTCACAGACTCTCTCACAGACACTCTCTCACAGACTCTCTCACAGACTCTCACAGACTCTCTCACAGACTCTCTCCCACAGACACTCTCACAGACTCTCTCACAGACTCTCTCACAGACTGTCTCACATACACTCTCACAGACAATCGCTCGCAGACTCTCTCACAGACACTCTCACACTCTCTCACAGACACTCACAGACTCTCAGACACTCTCTCACAGACTCTCACAGACACTCTCTTACACACTCACAGACACTCTCACAGACTCGCACCTACACTCTCTCACAGATACTCTCACAGACTCGCACAGACACTCTCTCACAGACACTCTCTCACAGACTCTCCCACTCTCTCACAGACTCTCACAGACACTCTCACAGACTATCACAGACTCTCACAGACTCTCTCAGACTCTCACAGACTCTCACAGACACTCTCAGACTTTCACAGATACTCTCTCACAGACACTCTCTCAGCCACTCTCTCTCAGACACTCTCTCTCAGACACTCTCTCATAGACACTCACAGACACTCTCTCACAGACACTCTCTCACAGACGCTCTCTCACAGACGCTCTCTCACAGACTCTCACAGACACTCTCTCACAGACTCTGGCACTCTCACAGACTCTCACAGACACTCTCACAGACTATCACAGACTCTCACAGACAATCTCAGACTCTCAGACTTTCACAGATACTCTCTCACAGATACTCTCTCAGACACTCTCTCTCAGACACTCTCTCTCAGACATTCTCTCTCAGACTCTCACAGACACTCTCTCACAGACTCTGGCACTCTCACAGACTCACACTCTCACAGACAGACTCTCTCAGACACTCTCTCTCAGACACTCTCTCTCAGACACTCTCTCACACTCTCTCTCAGACACTCACAGACACTCTCTCACAGACTCTCACAGACACTCTCTCACAGACTCTGGCACTCTCATAGACTCACACTCTCACAGACACTCTCACAGACAGACTCTCTCAGACACTCTCTCACAGACACTCACAGACTCTCACATACACTCTCACAGACTCTCTCACAGACACTCTCTCACAGACACTCTCTTCCAGACTCTCTCACAGACACTCTCTCACAGACACTCTCTCACAGACACTCTCTCACAGACACTCTCACACTCTCACAGACACTCACAGACTCTCACAGACACTCTCTCACAGACACTCTCTCACACTCTCTCACATACTCTCACAGACACTCCTACAGTCTCTCAGACACTCTCACAGACTCTCACAGACACTCTCTCACAGACTCACACTCTCTCAGAGACTCTCACACACTCTTACAGACTGTCACAGACTCTTACAGAGTCTCAAAGACACTCTCACAGACTCTCACAGACACTCTCTCACAGACTATCACAGACACTCTCACAAACACTCACAGACTCTAACAGACACCAGGGGCATAACATAGGCCCCCACAGCCCCTGTGGTGCTGGGGGCCCCCTCACTCCAGGGGCCCCCTCACTCTCACAGACTCTGACACTCTCACAGACTCACAGACTCTCACAGACAGACTCTCGCAGACACTCTCTCACAGACAGACTCTCACAGACACTCTCTCACACTCTCTCACAGACACTCTCTCACAGTCTCTCACAGACACTCACAGACACTCTCTCACACTCTCACAGACACTCACTGACTCTCACAGACTCTCACAGACTCTCACAGACACTCTCACAGACTCTCACAGACACTCTCACACTCTCACAGACTCTCACAGACTCTCACAGACACTCTCTCACAGACTTTTACAGACTCTCACAGACACTCTCACAGACACTCTCACAGACTATCACAGACTCTCTCAGACTCTCTCAGACACTCAGACTCTCACAGACACTCTCTCTCAGACACTCTCTCTCAGACACTCTCTCTCAGACTCTCTCTCTCAGACTCTCTCTCACAGACACTCTCTCACAGACACTCTCTCACAGACTCTCACAGATACTCACAGACACTCTCTCACAGACACTCTCTAACAGACTCTCACAGACACTCTCTCACAGACACTCTCTCACAGACACTCTCTCACAGACACTCACACTCTCACAGACACTCACAGACTCTCACAGACTCTCACAGACTCTCACAGACACTCCTACACTCTCTCACAGACTCACACTCTCTCACAGACTCACACTCTCTCACAGACTCACACTCTCTCACAGACTCTCACACACTCTTACAGACTCTCACAGACTCTTACAGTCTCACAGACACTCTCACAGACTCTCACAGACACTCTCTCACAGACTATCACAGACTCTCACAGACACTCTCTCACAGACTCACACTCTCTCACAGACTCACACTCTCTCACAGACTCTCACAGACTCTTACAGACTCCCACAGACTCTTACAGAGTCTCACAGACACTCTCACAGACTCTTACAGACACTCTCTCACAGACTATCACAGACTCTCACAGACACTCTCACAAACACTCACAGACTCTCACAGACACCAGGGGCGTAACACAGGCCCCCACAGCCCCTGCGGTGCTGGGGGCCCCCTCGCTCCAGGGGCCCCCTCACTCTCACAGACTCTGACACTCACAGACTCACAGACTCTCACAGACACTCACAAACACTCAGACTCTCACAGACACCAGGGGCGTAACACAGGCCCCCAGAGCCCCCGTGGTGCTGGGGGCCCCCTCGCTCCAGGGGCCCCCTCACTCTCACAGACTCTGACACTCTCACAGACTCACAGACTCTCACAGACAGACTCTCGCAGACACTCTCTCACTGACAGACTCTCACAGACACTCTCTCACACTCTCTCACAGACACTCTCTCACAGTCTCTCACAGACACTCACAGACACTCTCTCACACTCTCACAGACACTCACTGACTCTCACAGACTCTCACAGACTCTCACAGACACTCTCACAGACTCTCACAGACACTCTCACACTCTCACAGACTCTCACAGACTCTCAAAGACTCTCAAAGACACTCTCTCACAGACTTTTACAGACTCTCACAGACACTCTCACAGACACTCTCACAGACTATCACAGACTCTCTCAGACTCTCTCAGACACTCAGACTCTCACAGACACTCTCTCTCAGACACTCTCTCTCAGACACTCTCTCTCAGACTCTCTCTCACAGACTCTCTCTCACAGACACTCTCTCACAGACACTCTCTCACAGACTCTCACAGATACTCACAGACACTCTCTCACAGACACTCTCTCACAGACTCTCACAGACACTCTCTCACAGACACTCTCTCACAGACACTCTCCCACAGACACTCACACTCTCACAGACACTCACAGACTCTCACAGACTCTCACAGACTCTCACAGATACTCCTACAGACTCTCACAGACACTCTCTCACAGACTCACACTCTCTCACAGACTCACACTCTCTCACAGACTCTCACACACTCTTACAGTCTCTCACAGACTCTTACAGAGTCTCACAGACACTCTCACAGACACTCTCTCACAGACTCTCACAGACTCTCACAGACACTCTCTCACAGACTCACACTCTCTCACAGACTCACACTCTCTCACAGACTCTCACAGACTCTTACAGACTCTCACAGACTCTTACAGAGTCTCACAGACACTCTCACAGACTCTCACAGACACTCTCTCACAGACTATCACAGACTCTCACAGACACTCTCACAAACACTCACAGACTCTCACAGACACCAGGGGCGTAACACAGGCCCCCACAGCCCCTGCGGTGCTGGGGGCCCCCTCGCTCCAGGGGCCCCCTCACTCTCACAGACTCTGACACTCACAGACTCACAGACTCTCATAGACACTCACAAACACTCAGACTCTCACAGACACCAGGGGCGTAACAGAGGCCCCCACAGCCCCCGCGGTGCTGGGGGACCCCTCGCTCCAGGGCCCCCCTCACTCTCACAGACTCTGACACTCACAGACTCACAGACTCTCACAGACAGACTCTCGCAGACACTCTCTCACAGACACTTTCTCACAGACTCTCACAGACACTCTCTCACAGACTCTCTCACGGACACTCTCTCACACTCTCTCACAGATACTCTCTCACAGAGTCTCTCACAGACACTCTCAGACACTCTCTCACACTCTCACAGACTCTCACAGACACTCTCACAGACTCTCACAGACACTCACTCACACTCTCTCACAGACTCTCACAGACACTCTCACAGACTCTCACAGACACTCTCTCACACTCTCTCACAGACTCTCACAGACACTCTCTCACAGACTTTTACAGACTCTCACAGACACTCTCACAGACTCTCACAGACTCTCACAGACACTCTCAGACTATCACAGATACTCTCTCACAGACACTCTCATAGACACTCTCTCACAGACACTCTCTCACAGACACTCTCTCACAGACTTTTACAGACTCTCACAGACACTCTCACAGACTATCACAGACTCTCAGACACTCTCAGACTCTCACAGATACTCTCTCACAGACACTCTCTCACAGACACTCTCTCACAGACTCTCACGGACACTCTCTCACACTCTCTCACAGACTCACAGACACTCTCACAGACTCTCACAGACACTCTCACAGACTCACAGACTCTCACACACTCTTACAGACTCTTATAGAGTCTCACAGACACTCTCACAGACTCTCACAGACACTCTCTCACAGACTATCACAGATTCTCACGGACTCTCACAGACACTCTCACAAACACTCACAGACTCTCACAGACACCAGGGGCGTAACACAGGCCCCCGCAGCCCCCACGGTGCTGGGGGCCCCCTCGCTCCAGGGGCCCCCTCACTCTCACAGACTCTGACACTCTCACAGACTCACAGACTCTCACAGACACTCTCACAGACTCTCACAGACACTCTCACAGACAGACTCTCGCAGACACTCTCTCGCAGACACTCTCTCGCAGACACTCTCTCACAGACTCTCACAGATACTCACAGACTCTCACAGATACTCTCTCACAGACTCTCACAGACACTCTCTCACACTCTCTCACAGACACTCTCTCTCACAGACACTCTCTCACACTCTCTCACACTCTCTCACAGACACTCACAGACACTCACAGACTCTCACAGACACTCTCACAGACTCACAGACACTCTCTCACACTCTCTCACAGACTCTCACAGACACTCACAGACCTTCTCACAGACCTTCTCACAGACACTCTCACAGACACTCTCACAGACACTCTCACAGACACTCTCCCACAGACTCTCTCACAGACTGTCTCACAGACACTCTCAAAGACAATCGCTCGCAGACTCTCTCTCACAGACTCTCAGACACTCTCTCACAGACTCTCACAGACACTCTCTCACACTCTCTGACAGACTCCCACAGACACTCTCGTACACACTCACAGACACTCTCTTACACACTCACAGACACTCTCACATACTCGCACAGACACTCTCTCACAGACTCTCACACTCTCTCACAGACACTCTCTCACAGACTCTCACACTCTCTCACAGACTCTCACAGACACTCTCACAGACTCTCACAGACTCTCACAGACACTCTCACAGACTCTCACAGACTCTCACAGACACTCTCTCAGACTCTCACAGACACTCTCAGACTCTAAGACTCTCTCAGACACTCTCAGACACTCTCTCACAGACACTCTCAGACACTCTCTCACAGACACTCACAGACACTCTCTCACAGACACTCTCTCACAGACACTCTCTGGCACTCTCACAGACTCTGGCACTCTCACAGACTCTGGCACTCTCACAGACTCTGGCACTCTCACAGACACTCTCACAGACAGACTCTCTCAGACACTCTCTCACAGACTGGCACTCTCACAGACTCACACTCTCACAGACACTCACAGACAGACTCTCAGACACTCTCTCACAGACTCTCACAGACACTCTCTCACACTCTCTGACAGACACTCACAGACACTCTCTCACAGACACTCTCTCACAGACTCTCATAGACACTCTCTCACAGACTAACACAGACACTCTCTCACAGACTTTTACAGACTCTCACAGACACTCTCACAGACTCTCACAGACTCTCACAGACTCTCACAGACACTCTCACAGACTCTCACAGACTCTCACAGACACTCTCACAGACTCTCACAGACACTCTCACAGACACTCTCACAGACTCTCTCAGACTCTCACAGACACTCTCTCAGACTCTCACAGACACTCTCAGACACTCTCAGACACTCTCTCACAGACACTCTCAGACACTCTCTCACAGACACTCACAGACACTCTCTCACAGACACTCACAGACACTCAGAGACACTCTCTCACAGACACTCAAAGACACTCACTGGCACTCTCACAGACTCTGGCACTCTCACAGACTCTGGCACTCTCACAGACTCTGGCACTCTCACAGTCACTCTCACAGACAGACTCTCTCAGATACTCTCTCACAGACTCTGGCACTCTCACAGACTCACACTCTCACAGACACTCACAGACAGACTCTCAGACACTCTCTCACAGACTCTCACAGACACTCTCTCACACTCTCTGACAGACACTCACAGACACTCTCTTACAGACTCTCACAGATACTCTCACAGACTATCACAGACACTCTCACAGACTTTTACAGACTCTCACAGACACTCTCACAGACACTCTCACAGACACTATCACAGACTCTCACAGACACTCTCAGACTCTCACAGACACTCTCTTACAGACACTCTCTCACAGACACTCTCTCACAGACTCTCTCACAGACACTCTCTCACAGACTCTCTCACAGACTCTCACAGACTCT
This sequence comes from Triturus cristatus, assembly GCF_964204655.1. Classification (NCBI taxonomy): domain Eukaryota; kingdom Metazoa; phylum Chordata; class Amphibia; order Caudata; family Salamandridae; genus Triturus; species Triturus cristatus. The sequence continues at coordinate 1,176,482,153 of NC_140579.1, read as the reverse complement.
CTCACAGACTCTCTCCCACAGACACTCTCACAGACTCTCTCACAGACTCTCTCACAGACTGTCTCACATACACTCTCACAGACAATCGCTCGCAGACTCTCTCACAGACACTCTCACACTCTCTCACAGACACTCACAGACTCTCAGACACTCTCTCACAGACTCTCACAGACACTCTCTTACACACTCACAGACACTCTCACAGACTCGCACAGACACTCTCTCACAGACACTCTCTCACAGACTCTCCCACTCTCTCACAGACTCTCACAGACACTCTCACAGACTATCACAGACTCTCACAGACTCTCTCAGACTCTCACAGACTCTCACAGACACTCTCAGACTTTCACAGATACTCTCTCACAGACACTCTCTCAGCCACTCTCTCTCAGACACTCTCTCTCAGACACTCTCTCATAGACACTCACAGACACTCTCTCACAGACACTCTCTCACAGACGCTCTCTCACAGACGCTCTCTCACAGACTCTCACAGACACTCTCTCACAGACTCTGGCACTCTCACAGACTCTCACAGACACTCTCACAGACTATCACAGACTCTCACAGACAATCTCAGACTCTCAGACTTTCACAGATACTCTCTCACAGATACTCTCTCAGACACTCTCTCTCAGACACTCTCTCTCAGACATTCTCTCTCAGACTCTCACAGACACTCTCTCACAGACTCTGGCACTCTCACAGACTCACACTCTCACAGACAGACTCTCTCAGACACTCTCTCTCAGACACTCTCTCTCAGACACTCTCTCACACTCTCTCTCAGACACTCACAGACACTCTCTCACAGACTCTCACAGACACTCTCTCACAGACTCTGGCACTCTCATAGACTCACACTCTCACAGACACTCTCACAGACAGACTCTCTCAGACACTCTCTCACAGACACTCACAGACTCTCACATACACTCTCACAGACTCTCTCACAGACACTCTCTCACAGACACTCTCTTCCAGACTCTCTCACAGACACTCTCTCACAGACACTCTCTCACAGACACTCTCTCACAGACACTCTCACACTCTCACAGACACTCACAGACTCTCACAGACACTCTCTCACAGACACTCTCTCACACTCTCTCACATACTCTCACAGACACTCCTACAGTCTCTCAGACACTCTCACAGACTCTCACAGACACTCTCTCACAGACTCACACTCTCTCAGAGACTCTCACACACTCTTACAGACTGTCACAGACTCTTACAGAGTCTCAAAGACACTCTCACAGACTCTCACAGACACTCTCTCACAGACTATCACAGACACTCTCACAAACACTCACAGACTCTAACAGACACCAGGGGCATAACATAGGCCCCCACAGCCCCTGTGGTGCTGGGGGCCCCCTCACTCCAGGGGCCCCCTCACTCTCACAGACTCTGACACTCTCACAGACTCACAGACTCTCACAGACAGACTCTCGCAGACACTCTCTCACAGACAGACTCTCACAGACACTCTCTCACACTCTCTCACAGACACTCTCTCACAGTCTCTCACAGACACTCACAGACACTCTCTCACACTCTCACAGACACTCACTGACTCTCACAGACTCTCACAGACTCTCACAGACACTCTCACAGACTCTCACAGACACTCTCACACTCTCACAGACTCTCACAGACTCTCACAGACACTCTCTCACAGACTTTTACAGACTCTCACAGACACTCTCACAGACACTCTCACAGACTATCACAGACTCTCTCAGACTCTCTCAGACACTCAGACTCTCACAGACACTCTCTCTCAGACACTCTCTCTCAGACACTCTCTCTCAGACTCTCTCTCTCAGACTCTCTCTCACAGACACTCTCTCACAGACACTCTCTCACAGACTCTCACAGATACTCACAGACACTCTCTCACAGACACTCTCTAACAGACTCTCACAGACACTCTCTCACAGACACTCTCTCACAGACACTCTCTCACAGACACTCACACTCTCACAGACACTCACAGACTCTCACAGACTCTCACAGACTCTCACAGACACTCCTACACTCTCTCACAGACTCACACTCTCTCACAGACTCACACTCTCTCACAGACTCACACTCTCTCACAGACTCTCACACACTCTTACAGACTCTCACAGACTCTTACAGTCTCACAGACACTCTCACAGACTCTCACAGACACTCTCTCACAGACTATCACAGACTCTCACAGACACTCTCTCACAGACTCACACTCTCTCACAGACTCACACTCTCTCACAGACTCTCACAGACTCTTACAGACTCCCACAGACTCTTACAGAGTCTCACAGACACTCTCACAGACTCTCACAGACACTCTCTCACAGACTATCACAGACTCTCACAGACACTCTCACAAACACTCACAGACTCTCACAGACACCAGGGGCGTAACACAGGCCCCCACAGCCCCTGCGGTGCTGGGGGCCCCCTCGCTCCAGGGGCCCCCTCACTCTCACAGACTCTGACACTCACAGACTCACAGACTCTCACAGACACTCACAAACACTCAGACTCTCACAGACACCAGGGGCGTAACACAGGCCCCCAGAGCCCCCGTGGTGCTGGGGGCCCCCTCGCTCCAGGGGCCCCCTCACTCTCACAGACTCTGACACTCTCACAGACTCACAGACTCTCACAGACAGACTCTCGCAGACACTCTCTCACTGACAGACTCTCACAGACACTCTCTCACACTCTCTCACAGACACTCTCTCACAGTCTCTCACAGACACTCACAGACACTCTCTCACACTCTCACAGACACTCACTGACTCTCACAGACTCTCACAGACTCTCACAGACACTCTCACAGACTCTCACAGACACTCTCACACTCTCACAGACTCTCACAGACTCTCAAAGACACTCTCTCACAGACTTTTACAGACTCTCACAGACACTCTCACAGACACTCTCACAGACTATCACAGACTCTCTCAGACTCTCTCAGACACTCAGACTCTCACAGACACTCTCTCTCAGACACTCTCTCTCAGACACTCTCTCTCAGACTCTCTCTCACAGACTCTCTCTCACAGACACTCTCTCACAGACACTCTCTCACAGACTCTCACAGATACTCACAGACACTCTCTCACAGACACTCTCTCACAGACTCTCACAGACACTCTCTCACAGACACTCTCTCACAGACACTCTCCCACAGACACTCACACTCTCACAGACACTCACAGACTCTCACAGACTCTCACAGACTCTCACAGATACTCCTACAGACTCTCACAGACACTCTCTCACAGACTCACACTCTCTCACAGACTCACACTCTCTCACAGACTCTCACACACTCTTACAGTCTCTCACAGACTCTTACAGAGTCTCACAGACACTCTCACAGACACTCTCTCACAGACTCTCACAGACTCTCACAGACACTCTCTCACAGACTCACACTCTCTCACAGACTCACACTCTCTCACAGACTCTCACAGACTCTTACAGACTCTCACAGACTCTTACAGAGTCTCACAGACACTCTCACAGACTCTCACAGACACTCTCTCACAGACTATCACAGACTCTCACAGACACTCTCACAAACACTCACAGACTCTCACAGACACCAGGGGCGTAACACAGGCCCCCACAGCCCCTGCGGTGCTGGGGGCCCCCTCACTCCAGGGGCCCCCTCACTCTCACAGACTCTGACACTCACAGACTCACAGACTCTCACAGACACTCACAAACACTCAGACTCTCACAGACACCAGGGGCGTAACAGAGGCCCCCACAGCCCCCGCGGTGCTGGGGGACCCCTCGCTCCAGGGCCCCCCTCACTCTCACAGACTCTGACACTCACAGACTCACAGACTCTCACAGACAGACTCTCGCAGACACTCTCTCACAGACACTTTCTCACAGACTCTCACAGACACTCTCTCACAGACTCTCTCACGGACACTCTCTCACACTCTCTCACAGATACTCTCTCACAGAGTCTCTCACAGACACTCTCAGACACTCTCTCACACTCTCACAAACTCTCACAGACACTCTCACAGACTCTCACAGACACTCACTCACACTCTCTCACAGACTCTCACAGACACTCTCACAGACTCTCACAGACACTCTCTCACACTCTCTCACAGACTCTCACAGACACTCTCTCACAGACTTTTACAGACTCTCACAGACACTCTCACAGACTCTCACAGACTCTCACAGACACTCTCAGACTATCACAGATACTCTCTCACAGACACTCTCATAGACACTCTCTCACAGACACTCTCTCACAGACACTCTCTCACAGACTTTTACAGACTCTCACAGACACTCTCACAGACTATCACAGACTCTCAGACACTCTCAGACTCTCACAGATACTCTCTCACAGACACTCTCTCACAGACACTCTCTCACAGACTCTCACGGACACTCTCTCACACTCTCTCACAGACTCACAGACACTCTCACAGACTCTCACAGACACTCTCACAGACTCACAGACTCTCACACACTCTTACAGACTCTTATAGAGTCTCACAGACACTCTCACAGACTCTCACAGACACTCTCTCACAGACTATCACAGATTCTCACGGACTCTCACAGACACTCTCACAAACACTCACAGACTCTCACAGACACCAGGGGCGTAACACAGGCCCCCGCAGCCCCCACGGTGCTGGGGGCCCCCTCGCTCCAGGGGCCCCCTCACTCTCACAGACTCTGACACTCTCACAGACTCACAGACTCTCACAGACACTCTCACAGACTCTCACAGACACTCTCACAGACAGACTCTCGCAGACACTCTCTCGCAGACACTCTCTCGCAGACACTCTCTCACAGACTCTCACAGATACTCACAGACTCTCACAGATACTCTCTCACAGACTCTCACAGACACTCTCTCACACTCTCTCACAGACACTCTCTCTCACAGACACTCTCTCACACTCTCTCACACTCTCTCACAGACACTCACAGACACTCACAGACTCTCACAGACACTCTCACAGACTCACAGACACTCTCTCACACTCTCTCACAGACTCTCACAGACACTCACAGACCTTCTCACAGACCTTCTCACAGACACTCTCACAGACACTCTCACAGACACTCTCACAGACACTCTCCCACAGACTCTCTCACAGACTGTCTCACAGACACTCTCAAAGACAATCGCTCGCAGACTCTCTCTCACAGACTCTCAGACACTCTCTCACAGACTCTCACAGACACTCTCTCACACTCTCTGACAGACTCCCACAGACACTCTCGTACACACTCACAGACACTCTCTTACACACTCACAGACACTCTCACAGACTCGCACAGACACTCTCTCACAGACTCTCACACTCTCTCACAGACACTCTCTCACAGACTCTCACACTCTCTCACAGACTCTCACAGACACTCTCACAGACTCTCACAGACTCTCACAGACACTCTCACAGACTCTCACAGACTCTCACAGACACTCTCTCAGACTCTCACAGACACTCTCAGACTCTAAGACTCTCTCAGACACTCTCAGACACTCTCTCACAGACACTCTCAGACACTCTCTCACAGACACTCACAGACACTCTCTCACAGACACTCTCTCACAGACACTCTCTGGCACTCTCACAGACTCTGGCACTCTCACAGACTCTGGCACTCTCACAGACTCTGGCACTCTCACAGACACTCTCACAGACAGACTCTCTCAGACACTCTCTCACAGACTGGCACTCTCACAGACTCACACTCTCACAGACACTCACAGACAGACTCTCAGACACTCTCTCACAGACTCTCACAGACACTCTCTCACACTCTCTGACAGACACTCACAGACACTCTCTCACAGACACTCTCTCACAGACTCTCATAGACACTTTCTCACAGACTAACACAGACACTCTCTCACAGACTTTTACAGACTCTCACAGACACTCTCACAGACTCTCACAGACTCTCACAGACTCTCACAGACACTCTCTCACAGACTCTCACAGACTCTCACAGACACTCTCTCACAGACACTCCTACAGACTCTCACAGATACTCTCTCACAGACTCACACTCTCTCACAGACTCTCACACACTCTTACAGACTCTCACAGACTCTTACAGAGTCTCACAGACACTCTCACAGACTCTCACAGACACTCTCTCACAGACTATCACAGATTCTCACGGACTCTCACAGACACTCTCACAAACACTCACAGACTCTCACAGACACCAGGGGCGTAACACAGGCCACCACAGCCCCCGTGGTGCTGGGGGCCCCATTGCTCCAGGGGCCCCCTCACTCTCACAGACTCTGACACTCTCACAGACTCACAGACTCTCACAGACACTCTCACAGACTCACAGACTCTCACAGATACTCTCACAGACAGACTCCCACAGATACTCTCGCAGACAGACTCTCGCAGACAGACTCTCGCAGACAGACTCTCACAGACAGACTCTCACAGACACTCTCACAGACACTCTCTCACAGACACTCTCTCACAGACACTCTCTCTCAGACACTCTCTCACAGACACTCTCTCACAGAGTCTCTCAGAGACACTCTCTCAGAGACACTCTCTCACACTCTCACAGACACTCACAGACTCTCACAGACACTCTCACAGACTTTTACAGACTCTCACAGACATTCTCACACACTCTCACAGACACTCTCAGACTCTCACAGATACTCTCTCACAGACACTCTCTCACAGACACTCTCTCACAGACTCTCACAGACAGTCTCCCACAGACACTCTCTCACAGACTCTCTCTCACAGACTCTCTCTCACAGACTCTCTCTCACAGACTCTCACAGACACTCTCCCACAGACTCTCTCACAGACTGTCTCACAGACACTCTCACAGACAATCACTCGTAGACTCTCTCTCACAGACTCTCAGACACTCTCTCACAGACTCTCACAGACACTCTCTCACACTCTCTGACAGACTCCCACAGACACTCTCTTACACACTCACAGACACTCTCTTACACACTCACAGACACTCTCACAGACTCGCACAGACACTCTCTCACAGACTCTCACACTCTCTCACAGACACTCTCTCACAGACTCTCACACTCTCTCACAGACTCTCACAGACACTCTCACAGACTCTCACAGACTCTCACAGACACTCTCACAGACTCTCACAGACTCTCACAGACACTCTCTCAGACTCTCACAGACACTCTCTCAGACTCTCACAGACACTCTCAGACACTCTCAGACACTCTCTCACAGACACTCTCAGACACTCTCTCACAGACACTCACAGACACTCTCTCACAGACACTCACAGACACTCACAGACACTCTCTCACAGACACTCAAAGACACTCACTGGCACTCTCACAGACTCTGGCACTCTCACAGACTCTGGCACTCTCACAGACTCTGGCACTCTCACAGTCACTCTCACAGACAGACTCTCTCAGATACTCTCTCACAGACTCTGGCACTCTCACAGACTCACACTCTCACAGACACTCACAGACAGACTCTCAGACACTCTCTCACAGACTCTCACAGACACTCTCTCACACTCTCTGACAGACACTCACAGACACTCTCTTACAGACTCTCACAGATACTCTCACAGACTATCACAGACACTCTCACAGACTTTTACAGACTCTCACAGACACTCTCACAGACACTCTCACAGACACTATCACAGACTCTCACAGACACTCTCAGACTCTCACAGACACTCTCTCACAGACACTCTCTCACAGACACTCTCTCACAGACTCTCTCACAGACACTCTCTCACAGACTCTCTCACAGACTCTCACAGACTCTCTCACAGACTCTCTCCCACAGACACTCTCACAGACTCTCTCACAGACTCTCTCACAGACTGTCTCACATACACTCTCACAGACAATCGTTTGCAGACTCTCTCACAGACTCTCAGACACTCTCTCACAGACTCTCACAGACACTCTCTTACACACTCACAGACACTCTCACAGACTCGCACAGACACTCTCTCACAGATACTCTCACAGACTCGCACAGACACTCTCTCACAGACACTCTCTCACAGACTCTCCCACTCTCTCACAGACTCTCACAGACACTCTCACAGACTATCACAGACTCTCACAGACTCTCTCAGACTCTCACAGACTCTCACAGACACTCTCAGACTTTCACAGATACTCTCTCACAGACACTCTCTCAGACACTCTCTCTCAGACACTCTCTCTCAGACACTCTCTCATAGACTCTCACAGACACTCTCTCACAGACACTCTCTCACAGACACTCTCTCACAGACACTCTCTCACAGACTCTCACAGACACTCTCTCACAGACTCTGGCACTCTCACAGACTCTCACAGACACTCTCACAGACTATCACAGACTCTCACACACACTCTCTCAGACTCTCACAGACAATCTCAGACTCTCAGACTTTCACAGATACTCTCTCACAGATACTCTCTCAGACACTCTCTCTCAGACACTCTCTCTCAGACATTCTCTCTCAGACTCTCACAGACACTCTCTCACAGACTCTGGCACTCTCACAGACTCACACTCTCACAGACAGACTCTCTCAGACACTCTCTCTCAGACACTCTCTCTCAGACACTCTCTCACACTCTCTCTCAGACACTCACAGACACTCTCTCACAGACTCTCACAGACACTCTCTCACAGACTCTGGCACTCTCACAGACTCACACTCTCACAGACACTCTCACAGACAGACTCTCTCAGACACTCTCTCACAGACACTCACAGACTCTCACATACACTCTCACAGACTCTCTCACAGACACTCTCTCACAGACACTCTCTTCCAGACTCTCTCACAGACACTCTCTCACAGACACTCTCTCACAGACACTCTCACACTCTCACAGACACTCACAGACTCTCACAGACACTCTCTCACAGACACTCTCTCACACTCTCTCACATACTCTCACAGACACTCCTACAGTCTCTCAGACACTCTCACAGACTCTCACAGACACTCTCTCACAGACTCACACTCTCTCGGAGACTCTCACACACTCTTACAGAGTCTCAAAGACACTCTCACAGACTCTCACAGACACTCTCTCACAGACTCACACTCTCTCGGAGACTCTCACACACTCTTACAGAGTCTCAAAGACACTCTCACAGACTCTCACAGACACTCTCTCACAGACTATCACAGACACTCTCACAAACAGTCACAGACTCTAACAGACACCAGGGGCATAACATAGGCCCCCACAGCCCCCGTGGTGCTGGGGGCCCCCTCACTCCAGGGGCCCCCTCACTCTCACAGACTCTGACACTCTCACAGACTCACAGACTCTCACAGACAGACTCTCGCAGACACTCTCTCACAGACAGACTCTCACAGACACTCTCTCACAGTCTCTCACAGACACTCTCAGACACTCTCTCACACTCTCACAGACACTCACTGACTCTCACAGACTCTCACAGACTCTCACAGACACTCTCACAGACTCTCACAGATACTCTCACACTCTCACAGACTCTCACAGACTCTCACAGACACTCTCTCACAGACTTTTACAGACTCTCACAGACACTCTCACAGAAACTCTCACAGACTATCACAGACTCTCTCAGACTCTCACAGACACTCAGACTCTCACAGACACTCTCTCTCAGACACTCTCTCTCAGACACTCTCTCACACTCTCTCACAGACTCTCACAGACACTCTCTCACAGACTTTTACAGACTCTCACAGACACTCTCACAGACTCTCACAGACTCTCACAGACACTCTCTCACAGACACTCTCTCACAGACTCTCACAGACTCTCACAGACACAGACACTCTCTCACAGACACTCTCACAGACACTCTCTCACAGACACTCTCTCACAGACACTCTCTCACAGACTTTTACAGACTCTCACAGACACTCTCACAGACTATCACAGACTCTCAGACACTCTCAGACTCTCACAGATACTCTCTCACAGACACTCTCTCACAGACACTCTCTCACAGACTCTCACAGACACTCTCTCACACTCTCTCACAGACTCACAGACACTCTCTCTTAGACTCTCACAGACACTCTCTCACAGACTCTGGCACTCTCACAGACTCACACTCTCACAGACAGACTCTCTCAGACACTCTCTCAGACACTCTCTCTCAGACACTCTCTCACAGACACTCTCTCACAGACTCTCACAGACACTCTCTCACAGACTCTGGCACTCTCACAGACTCACACTCTCACAGACACTCTCACAGACAGACTCAGACACTCTCTCACAGACACTCACAGACTCTCACATACACTCTCACAGACTCTCTCACAGACATTCTCTCACAGACTCTCTCACAGACACTCTCTCACAGACACTCTCACACTCACAGACACTCACAGACTCTCACAGACACTTTCACAGACTCTCACAGACACTCTCTCACACTCTCTCACATACTCTCACAGACACTCCTACAGACTCTCATAGACTCTCACAGACACTCTCTCAGACTCTCACAGACACTCTCAGACTCTCACAGACACTCTCACAGACACTCTCTCGCAGACACTCTCTCTCAGACACTCTCTCACAGACACTCACAGACACTCTCACAGACACTCTCTCACAGACTCTCACAGACACTCTCTCACAGACTGACACTCTCACAGGCTCACACTCTCACAGACACTCTCACAAACTCTCTCAGACACTCTTTTGCAGACACTCTCTCACAGACTCTCTCAGACACTCTTTCGCAGACACTCTCTCACAGACTCACAGACTCTCACAGACTCTCACAGACACTCTTTCGCAGACACTCTCTCACAGACTCTCTCAGACACTCTTTCACAGACACTCTCATAGACTCACAGACTCTCACAGACACTCTCTCACAGACTCTCTCACAGACACTCTCTCACAGACTCTCACAGACACTCTCTTCCAGACTCTCTCACAGACACTCTCTTCCAGACTCTCTCACAGACACTCTCACACTCTCACAGACTCTCACAGACACTCTCTCACAGACTTTTACAGACTCTCACAGACACTCTCACAGAAACTCTCACAGACTATCACAGACTCTCTCAGACTCTCACAGACACTCAGACTCTCACAGACACTCTCTCTCAGACACTCTCTCTCAGACACTCTCTCACACTCTCTCACAGACTCTCACAGACACTCTCTCACAGACTTTTACAGACTCTCACAGACACTCTCACAGACTCTCACAGACTCTCACAGACACTCTCTCACAGACACTCTCTCACAGACTCTCACAGACACTCACAGACACTCTCTCACAGACACTCTCACAGACACTCTCTCACAGACACTCTCTCACAGACACTCTCTCACAGACTTTTACAGACTCTCACAGACACTCTCACAGACTATCACAGACTCTCAGACACTCTCAGACTCTCACAGATACTCTCTCACAGACACTCTCTCACAGACACTCTCACAGACTCTCACAGACACTCTCTCACACTCTCTCACAGACTCACAGACACTCTCTCTCAGACTCTCACAGACACTCTCTCACAGACTCTGGCACTCTCACAGACTCACACTCTCACAGACAGACTCTCTCAGACACTCTCTCTCAGACACTCTCTCAGACACTCTCTCACAGACACTCTCTCACAGACTCTCACAGACACTCTCTCACAGACTCTGGCACTCTCACAGACTCACACTCTCACAGACACTCTCACAGACAGACTCAGACACTCTCTCACAGACACTCACAGACTCTCACATACACTCTCACAGACTCTCTCACAGACACTCTCTCACAGACTCTCTCACAGACACTCTCTCACAGACACTCTCTCACAGACACTCTCTCACAGACTCTCACAGATACTCTCTCACTCTCTCACAGACACTCACAGAGTCTCTCACAGAGTCTCTCACAGACACTCTCACAGACACTCTCTTACACTCTCACAGACTCACAGACTCTCACAGACACTCTCTCACACTCTCTCACAGACTCTCACAGACACTCTCTTACAGACTCTCACAGACACTCTCACAGACTATCACAGACACTCTCACAGACTTTTACAGACTCTCACAGACACTCTCACAGACACTATCACAGACTCTCACAGACACTCTCAGACTCTCACAGACACTCTCTCACAGACACTCTCTCACAGACACTCTCTCACAGACTCTCTCACAGACACTCTCTCACAGACTCTCTCACAGACTCTCACAGACTCTCTCACAGACTCTCTCCCACAGACACTCTCACAGACTCTCTCACAGACTCTCTCACAGACTGTCTCACATACACTCTCACAGACAATCGCTCTCAGACTCTCTCAGAGACACTCTCACACTCTCTCACAGACACTCACAGACTCTCAGACACTCTCACAGACTCTCACAGACACTCTCTTACACACTCACAGATACTCTCACAGACTCGCACAGACACTCTCTCACAGACACTCTCACAGACTTGCACAGACACTCTCTCACAGACACTCTCTCACAGACTCTCCCACTCTCTCACAGACTCTCACAGACACTCTTACAGACTATCACAGACTCTCACAGACTCTCTCAGACTCTCACAGACTCTCACAGACACTCTCAGACTTTCACAGATACTCTCTCACAGACACTCTCTCAGACACTCTCTCTCAGACACTCTCTTTCACTCTCTCACAGACACTCACAGACACTCTCTCACAGACACTCTCTCACAGACTCTCAAAGACACTCTCTCACAGACTCTGGCACTCTCACAGACTCTCACAGACACTCTCACAGACTATCACAGACTCTCACAGACACTCTCTCAGACTCTCACAGACAATCTCAGACTCTCAGACTTTCACAGCTACTCTCTCACAGATACTCTCTCAGACACTCTCTCTCAGACACTCTCTCTCAGACACTCTCTCTCAGACTCTCACAGACACTCTCTCACAGACTCTGGCACTCTCACAGACTCACACTCTCACAGACAGACTCTCTCAGACACTCTCTCTCAGACACTCTCTCTCAGACACTCTCTCACACTCTCTCTCAGACACTCACAGACACTCTCTCACAGACTCTCACAGACACTCTCTCACAGACTCTGGCACTCTCACAGACTCACACTCTCACAGACACTCTCACAGACAGACTCTCTCAGACACTCTCTCACAGACACTCACAGACTCTCACATATACTCTCACAGACTCTCTCACAGACACTCTCTCACAGACACTCTCTTCAATACTCTCTCACAGACACTCTCTCATAGACACTCTCTCACAGACACTCTCTCACAGACACTCTCACACTCTCACAGACACTCACAGACTCTCACAGACACTCACAGACACTCTCTCACAGACACTCTCTCACACTCTCTCACATACTCTCACAGACACTCCTACAGTCTCTCAGACACTCTCACAGACTCTCACAGACACTCTCTCACAGACTCACACTCTCTCAGAGACTCTCACACACTCTTACAGACTGTCACAGACTCTTACAGAGTCTCAAAGACACTCTCACAGACTCTCACAGACACTCTCTCACAGACTCTCACAGACACTCTCACAAACACTCACAGACTCTAACAGACACCAGGGGCATAACATAGGCCCCCACAGCCCCCGTGGTGCTGGGGGCCCCCTCGCTCCAGGGGCCCCCTCACTCTCACAGACTCTGACACTCTCACAGACTCACAGACTCTCACAGACAGACTCTCGCAGACACTCTCTCACAGACAGACTCTCACAGACACTCTCTCACACTCTCTCACAGACACTCTCTCACAGTCTCTCACAGACACTCACAGACACTCTCTCACACTCTCACAGACACTTACTGACTCTCACAGACTCTCACAGACTCTCACAGACACTCTCACAGACTCTCACAGACACTCTCACACTCTCACAGACTCTCACAGACTCTCACAGACACTCTCTCACAGACTTTTACAGACTCTCACAGACACTCTCACAGACACTCTCACAGACTATCACAGACTCTCTCAGACTCTCTCAGACACTCAGACTCTCACAGACACTCTCTCTCAGACACTCTCTCTCAGACACTCTCTCTCAGACTCTCTCTCTCAGACTCTCTCTCACAGACACTCTCTCACAGACACTCACAGACACTCTCTCACACTCTCACAGACACTCACTGACTCTCACAGACTCTCACAGACTCTCACAGACTCTCACAGACTCTCACAGACACTCTCACAGACTCTCACAGACACTCTCACACTCTCACAGACTCTCACAGACTCTCAAAGACACTCTCTCACAGACTTTTACAGACTCTCACAGACACTCTCACAGACACTCTCACAGACTATCACAGACTCTCTCAGACTCTCTCAGACACTCAGACTCTCACAGACACTCTCTCTCAGACACTCTCTCTCAGACACTCTCTCTCAGACTCTCTCTCACAGACTCTCTCTCACAGACACTCTCTCACAGACACTCTCTCACAGACTCTCACAGATACTCACAGACACTCTCTCACAGACACTCTCTCACAGACTCTCACAGACACTCTCTCACAGACACTCTCTCACAGACACTCTCCCACAGACACTCACACTCTCACAGACACTCACAGACTCTCACAGACTCTCACAGACTCTCACAGACTCTCACAGACTCTCACAGATACTCCTACAGACTCTCACAGACACTCTCTCACAGACTCACACTCTCTCACAGACTCACACTCTCTCACAGACTCTCACACACTCTTACAGTCTCTCACAGACTCTTACAGAGTCTCACAGACACTCTCACAGACACTCTCTCACAGACTCTCACAGACTCTCACAGACACTCTCTCACAGACTCACACTCTCTCACAGACTCACACTCTCTCACAGACTCTCACAGACTCTTACAGACTCTCACAGACTCTTACAGAGTCTCACAGACACTCTCACAGACACTCTCTCACAGACTATCACAGACTCTCACAGACACTCTCACAAACACTCAGAGACTCTCACAGACACCAGGGGCGTAACACAGGCCCCCACAGCCCCTGCGGTGCTGGGGGCCCCCTCACTCCAGGGGCCCCCTCACTCTCACAGACTCTGACACTCACAGACTCACAGACTCTCACAGACACTCACAAACACTCAGACTCTCACAGACACCAGGGGCGTAACAGAGGCCCCCACAGCCCCCGCGGTGCTGGGGGACCCCTCGCTCCAGGGCCCCCCTCACTCTCACAGACTCTGACACTCACAGACTCACAGACTCTCACAGACAGACTCTCGCAGACACTCTCTCACAGACACTTTCTCACAGACTCTCACAGACACTCTCTCACAGACTCTCTCACGGACACTCTCTCACACTCTCTCACAGATACTCTCTCACAGAGTCTCTCACAGACACTCTCAGACACTCTCTCACACTCTCACAGACTCTCACAGACACTCTCACAGACTCTCACAGACACTCACTCACACTCTCTCACAGACTCTCACAGACACTCTCACAGACTCTCACAGACACTCTCTCACACTCTCTCACAGACTCTCACAGACACTCTCTCACAGACTTTTACAGACTCTCACAGACACTCTCACAGACTCTCACAGACTCTCACAGACACTCTCAGACTATCACAGATACTCTCTCACAGACACTCTCATAGACACTCTCTCACAGACACTCTCTCACAGACACTCTCTCACAGACTTTTACAGACTCTCACAGACACTCTCACAGACTATCACAGACTCTCAGACACTCTCAGACTCTCACAGATACTCTCTCACAGACACTCTCTCACAGACACTCTCTCACAGACTCTCACGGACACTCTCTCACACTCTCTCACAGACTCACAGACACTCTCACAGACTCTCACAGACACTCTCACAGACTCACAGACTCTCACACACTCTTACAGACTCTTATAGAGTCTCACAGACACTCTCACAGACTCTCACAGACACTCTCTCACAGACTATCACAGATTCTCACGGACTCTCACAGACACTCTCACAAACACTCACAGACTCTCACAGACACCAGGGGCGTAACACAGGCCCCCGCAGCCCCCACGGTGCTGGGGGCCCCCTCGCTCCAGGGGCCCCCTCACTCTCACAGACTCTGACACTCTCACAGACTCACAGACTCTCACAGACACTCTCACAGACTCTCACAGACACTCTCACAGACAGACTCTCGCAGACACTCTCTCGCAGACACTCTCTCGCAGACACTCTCTCACAGACTCTCACAGATACTCACAGACTCTCACAGATACTCTCTCACAGACTCTCACAGACACTCTCTCACACTCTCTCACAGACACTCTCTCTCACAGACACTCTCTCACACTCTCTCACACTCTCTCACAGACACTCACAGACACTCACAGACTCTCACAGACACTCTCACAGACTCACAGACACTCTCTCACACTCTCTCACAGACTCTCACAGACACTCACAGACCTTCTCACAGACCTTCTCACAGACACTCTCACAGACACTCTCACAGACACTCTCACAGACACTCTCCCACAGACTCTCTCACAGACTGTCTCACAGACACTCTCAAAGACAATCGCTCGCAGACTCTCTCTCACAGACTCTCAGACACTCTCTCACAGACTCTCACAGACACTCTCTCACACTCTCTGACAGACTCCCACAGACACTCTCGTACACACTCACAGACACTCTCTTACACACTCACAGACACTCTCACAGACTCGCACAGACACTCTCTCACAGACTCTCACACTCTCTCACAGACACTCTCTCACAGACTCTCACACTCTCTCACAGACTCTCACAGACACTCTCACAGACGCTCACAGACTCTCACAGACACTCTCACAGACTCTCACAGACTCTCACAGACACTCTCTCAGACTCTCACAGACACTCTCAGACTCTAAGACTCTCTCAGACACTCTCAGACACTCTCTCACAGACACTCTCAGACACTCTCTCACAGACACTCACAGACACTCTCTCACAGACACTCTCTCACAGACACTCTCTGGCACTCTCACAGACTCTGGCACTCTCACAGACTCTGGCACTCTCACAGACTCTGGCACTCTCACAGACACTCTCACAGACAGACTCTCTCAGACACTCTCTCACAGACTGGCACTCTCACAGACTCACACTCTCACAGACACTCACAGACAGACTCTCAGACACTCTCTCACAGACTCTCACAGACACTCTCTCACACTCTCTGACAGACACTCACAGACACTCTCTCACAGACACTCTCTCACAGACTCTCATAGACACTCTCTCACAGACTAACACAGACACTCTCTCACAGACTTTTACAGACTCTCACAGACACTCTCACAGACTCTCACAGACTCTCACAGACTCTCACAGACACTCTCTCACAGACTCTCACAGACTCTCACAGACACTCTCTCACAGACACTCCTACAGACTCTCACAGATACTCTCTCACAGACTCACACTCTCTCACAGACTCTCACACACTCTTACAGACTCTCACAGACTCTTACAGAGTCTCACAGACACTCTCACAGACTCTCACAGACACTCTCTCACAGACTATCACAGATTCTCACGGACTCTCACAGACACTCTCACAAACACTCACAGACTCTCACAGACACCAGGGGCGTAACACAGGCCACCACAGCCCCCGTGGTGCTGGGGGCCCCATTGCTCCAGGGGCCCCCTCACTCTCACAGACTCTGACACTCTCACAGACTCACAGACTCTCACAGACACTCTCACAGACTCACAGACTCTCACAGATACTCTCACAGACAGACTCCCACAGATACTCTCGCAGACAGACTCTCGCAGACAGACTCTCGCAGACAGACTCTCACAGACAGACTCTCACAGACACTCTCACAGACACTCTCACAGACACTCTCTCACAGACACTCTCTCACAGACACTCTCTCTCAGACACTCTCTCACAGACACTCTCTCACAGAGTCTCTCAGAGACACTCTCTCAGAGACACTCTCTCACACTCTCACAGACACTCACAGACTCTCACAGACACTCTCACAGACTTTTACAGACTCTCACAGACATTCTCACACACTCTCACAGACACTCTCAGACTCTCACAGATACTCTCTCACAGACACTCTCTCACAGACACTCTCTCACAGACTCTCACAGACAGTCTCCCACAGACACTCTCTCACAGTCTCTCTCTCACAGACTCTCTCTCACAGACTCTCTCTCACAGACTCTCACAGACACTCTCCCACAGACTCTCTCACAGACTGTCTCACAGACACTCTCACAGACAATCACTCGTAGACTCTCTCTCACAGACTCTCAGACACTCTCTCACAGACTCTCACAGACACTCTCTCACACTCTCTGACAGACTCCCACAGACACTCTCTTACACACTCACAGACACTCTCTTACACACTCACAGACACTCTCACAGACTCGCACAGACACTCTCTCACAGACTCTCACACTCTCTCACAGACACTCTCTCACAGACTCTCACACTCTCTCACAGACTCTCACAGACACTCTCACAGACTCTCACAGACTCTCACAGACACTCTCACAGACTCTCACAGACTCTCACAGACACTCTCTCAGACTCTCACAGACACTCTCTCAGACTCTCACAGACACTCTCAGACACTCTCAGACACTCTCTCACAGACACTCTCAGACACTCTCTCACAGACACTCACAGACACTCTCTCACAGACACTCACAGACACTCACAGACACTCTCTCACAGACACTCAAAGACACTCACTGGCACTCTCACAGACTCTGGCACTCTCACAGACTCTGGCACTCTCACAGACTCTGGCACTCTCACAGTCACTCTCACAGACAGACTCTCTCAGATACTCTCTCACAGACTCTGGCACTCTCACAGACTCACACTCTCACAGACACTCACAGACAGACTCTCAGACACTCTCTCACAGACTCTCACAGACACTCTCTCACACTCTCTGACAGACACTCACAGACACTCTCTTACAGACTCTCACAGATACTCTCACAGACTATCACAGACACTCTCACAGACTTTTACAGACTCTCACAGACACTCTCACAGACACTCTCACAGACACTATCACAGACTCTCACAGACACTCTCAGACTCTCACAGACACTCTCTCACAGACACTCTCTCACAGACACTCTCTCACAGACTCTCTCACAGACACTCTCTCACAGACTCTCTCACAGACTCTCACAGACTCTCTCACAGACTCTCTCCCACAGACACTCTCACAGACTCTCTCACAGACTCTCTCACAGACTGTCTCACATACACTCTCACAGACAATCGCTCGCAGACTCTCTCACAGACACTCTCACACTCTCTCACAGACACTCACAGACTCTCAGACACTCTCTCACAGACTCTCACAGACACTCTCTTACACACTCACAGACACTCTCACAGACTCGCACAGACACTCTCTCACAGATACTCTCACAGACTCGCACAGACACTCTCTCACAGACACTCTCTCACAGACTCTCCCACTCTCTCACAGACTCTCACAGACACTCTCACAGACTATCACAGACTCTCACAGACTCTCTCAGACTCTCACAGACTCTCACAGACACTCTCAGACTTTCACAGATACTCTCTCACAGACACTCTCTCAGACACTCTCTCTCAGACACTCTCTCTCAGACACTCTCTCATAGACTCTCACAGACACTCTCTCACAGACACTCTCTCACAGACACTCTCTCACAGACACTCTCTCACAGACTCTCACAGACACTCTCTCACAGACTCTGGCACTCTCACAGACTCTCACAGACACTCTCACAGACTATCACAGACTCTCACACACACTCTCTCAGACTCTCACAGACAATCTCAGACTCTCAGACTTTCACAGATACTCTCTCACAGATACTCTCTCAGACACTCTCTCTCAGACACTCTCTCTCAGACATTCTCTCTCAGACTCTCACAGACACTCTCTCACAGACTCTGGCACTCTCACAGACTCACACTCTCACAGACAGACTCTCTCAGACACTCTCTCTCAGACACTCTCTCTCAGACACTCTCTCACACTCTCTCTCAGACACTCACAGACACTCTCTCACAGACTCTCACAGACACTCTCTCACAGACTCTGGCACTCTCACAGACTCACACTCTCACAGACACTCTCACAGACAGACTCTCTCAGACACTCTCTCACAGACACTCACAGACTCTCACATACACTCTCACAGACTCTCTCACAGACACTCTCTCACAGACACTCTCTTCCAGACTCTCTCACAGACACTCTCTCACAGACACTCTCTCACAGACACTCTCTCACAGACACTCTCACACTCTCACAGACACTCACAGACTCTCACAGACACTCTCTCACAGACACTCTCTCACACTCTCTCACATACTCTCACAGACATTCCTACAGTCTCTCAGACACTCTCACAGACTCTCACAGACACTCTCTCACAGACTCACACTCTCTCGGAGACTCTCACACACTCTTACAGAGTCTCAAAGACACTCTCACAGACTCTCACAGACACTCTCTCACAGACTCACACTCTCTCGGAGACTCTCACACACTCTTACAGAGTCTCAAAGACACTCTCACAGACTCTCACAGACACTCTCTCACAGACTATCACAGACACTCTCACAAACAGTCACAGACTCTAACAGACACCAGGGGCATAACATAGGCCCCCACAGCCCCCGTGGTGCTGGGGGCCCCCTCACTCCAGGGGCCCCCTCACTCTCACAGACTCTGACACTCTCACAGACTCACAGACTCTCACAGACAGACTCTCGCAGACACTCTCTCACAGACAGACTCTCACAGACACTCTCTCACAGTCTCTCACAGACACTCTCAGACACTCTCTCACACTCTCACAGACACTCACTGACTCTCACAGACTCTCACAGACTCTCACAGACACTCTCACAGACTCTCACAGATACTCTCACACTCTCACAGACTCTCACAGACTCTCACAGACACTCTCTCACAGACTTTTACAGACTCTCACAGACACTCTCACAGAAACTCTCACAGACTATCACAGACTCTCTCAGACTCTCACAGACACTCAGACTCTCACAGACACTCTCTCTCAGACACTCTCTCTCAGACACTCTCTCACACTCTCTCACAGACTCTCACAGACACTCTCTCACAGACTTTTACAGACTCTCACAGACACTCTCACAGACTCTCACAGACTCTCACAGACACTCTCTCACAGACACTCTCTCACAGACTCTCACAGACTCTCACAGACACAGACACTCTCTCACAGACACTCTCACAGACACTCTCTCACAGACACTCTCTCACAGACACTCTCTCACAGACTTTTACAGACTCTCACAGACACTCTCACAGACTATCACAGACTCTCAGACACTCTCAGACTCTCACAGATACTCTCTCACAGACACTCTCTCACAGACACTCTCTCACAGACTCTCACAGACACTCTCTCACACTCTCTCACAGACTCACAGACACTCTCTCTCAGACTCTCACAGACACTCTCTCACAGACTCTGGCACTCTCACAGACTCACACTCTCACAGACAGACTCTCTCAGACACTCTCTCTCAGACACTCTCTCTCAGACACTCTCTCACAGACACTCTCTCACAGACTCTCACAGACACTCTCTCACAGACTCTGGCACTCTCACAGACTCACACTCTCACAGACACTCTCACAGACAGACTCAGACACTCTCTCACAGACACTCACAGACTCTCACATACACTCTCACAGACTCTCTCACAGACATTCTCTCACAGACTCTCTCACAGACACTCTCTCACAGACACTCTCACACTCACAGACACTCACAGACTCTCACAGACACTTTCACAGACTCTCACAGACACTCTCTCACACTCTCTCACATACTCTCACAGACACTCCTACAGACTCTCATAGACTCTCACAGACACTCTCTCAGACTCTCACAGACACTCTCAGACTCTCACAGACACTCTCACAGACACTCTCTCGCAGACACTCTCTCTCAGACACTCTCTCACAGACACTCACAGACACTCTCACAGACACTCTCTCACAGACTCTCACAGACACTCTCTCACAGACTGACACTCACAGGCTCACACTCTCACAGACACTCTCACAAACTCTCTCAGACACTCTTTTGCAGACACTCTCTCACAGACTCTCTCAGACACTCTTTCGCAGACACTCTCTCACAGACTCACAGACTCTCACAGACTCTCACAGACACTCTTTCGCAGACACTCTCTCACAGACTCTCTCAGACACTCTTTCACAGACACTCTCATAGACTCACAGACTCTCACAGACACTCTCTCACAGACTCTCTCACAGACACTCTCTCACAGACTCTCACAGACACTCTCTTCCAGACTCTCTCACAGACACTCTCTTCCAGACTCTCTCACAGACACTCTCACACTCTCACAGACTCTCACAGACACTCTCTCACAGACTTTTACAGACTCTCACAGACACTCTCACAGAAACTCTCACAGACTATCACAGACTCTCTCAGACTCTCACAGACACTCAGACTCTCACAGACACTCTCTCTCAGACACTCTCTCTCAGACACTCTCTCACACTCTCTCACAGACTCTCACAGACACTCTCTCACAGACTTTTACAGACTCTCACAGACACTCTCACAGACTCTCACAGACTCTCACAGACACTCTCTCACAGACACTCTCTCACAGACTCTCACAGACTCTCACAGACACTCACAGACACTCTCTCACAGACACTCTCACAGACACTCTCTCACAGACACTCTCTCACAGACACTCTCTCACAGACTTTTACAGACTCTCACAGACACTCTCACAGACTATCACAGACTCTCAGACACTCTCAGACTCTCACAGATACTCTCTCACAGACACTCTCTCACAGACACTCTCTCACAGACTCTCACAGACACTCTCTCACACTCTCTCACAGACTCACAGACACTCTCTCTCAGACTCTCACAGACACTCTCTCACAGACTCTGGCACTCTCACAGACTCACACTCTCACAGACAGACTCTCTCAGACACTCTCTCTCAGACACTCTCTCAGACACTCTCTCACAGACACTCTCTCACAGACTCTCACAGACACTCTCTCACAGACTCTGGCACTCTCACAGACTCACACTCTCACAGACACTCTCACAGACAGACTCAGACACTCTCTCACAGACACTCACAGACTCTCACATACACTCTCACAGACTCTCTCACAGACACTCTCTCACAGACTCTCTCACAGACACTCTCTCACAGACACTCTCTCACAGACACTCTCTCACAGACTCTCACAGATACTCTCTCACTCTCTCACAGACACTCACAGAGTCTCTCACAGAGTCTCTCACAGACACTCTCACAGACACTCTCTTACACTCTCACAGACTCACAGACTCTCACAGACACTCTCTCACACTCTCTCACAGACTCTCACAGACACTCTCTTACAGACTCTCACAGACACTCTCACAGACTATCACAGACACTCTCACAGACTTTTACAGACTCTCACAGACACTCTCACAGACACTCTCACAGACACTATCACAGACTCTCACAGACACTCTCAGACTCTCACAGACACTCTCTCACAGACACTCTCTCACAGACACTCTCTCACAGACTCTCTCACAGACACTCTCTCACAGACTCTCT
This sequence comes from Triturus cristatus, assembly GCF_964204655.1. Lineage (NCBI taxonomy): Eukaryota > Metazoa > Chordata > Amphibia > Caudata > Salamandridae > Triturus > Triturus cristatus. Next base: position 1,176,458,431 of record NC_140579.1, on the reverse strand, counting down.
CACAGACTCTCACAGACTCTCTCACAGACTCTCTCCCACAGACACTCTCACAGACTCTCTCACAGACTCTCTCACAGACTGTCTCACATACACTCTCACAGACAATCGCTCTCAGACTCTCTCAGAGACACTCTCACACTCTCTCACAGACACTCACAGACTCTCAGACACTCTCTCACAGACTCTCACAGACACTCTCTTACACACTCACAGATACTCTCACAGACTCGCACAGACACTCTCTCACAGACACTCTCACAGACTTGCACAGACACTCTCTCACAGACACTCTCTCACAGACTCTCCCACTCTCTCACAGACTCTCACAGACACTCTTACAGACTATCACAGACTCTCACAGACTCTCTCAGACTCTCACAGACTCTCACAGACACTCTCAGACTTTCACAGATACTCTCTCACAGACACTCTCTCAGACACTCTCTCTCAGACACTCTCTTTCACTCTCTCACAGACACTCACAGACACTCTCTCACAGACACTCTCTCACAGACTCTCAAAGACACTCTCTCACAGACTCTGGCACTCTCACAGACTCTCACAGACACTCTCACAGACTATCACAGACTCTCACAGACACTCTCTCAGACTCTCACAGACAATCTCAGACTCTCAGACTTTCACAGCTACTCTCTCACAGATACTCTCTCAGACACTCTCTCTCAGACACTCTCTCTCAGACACTCTCTCTCAGACTCTCACAGACACTCTCTCACAGACTCTGGCACTCTCACAGACTCACACTCTCACAGACAGACTCTCTCAGACACTCTCTCTCAGACACTCTCTCTCAGACACTCTCTCACACTCTCTCTCAGACACTCACAGACACTCTCTCACAGACTCTCACAGACACTCTCTCACAGACTCTGGCACTCTCACAGACTCACACTCTCACAGACACTCTCACAGACAGACTCTCTCAGACACTCTCTCACAGACACTCACAGACTCTCACATATACTCTCACAGACTCTCTCACAGACACTCTCTCACAGACACTCTCTTCAATACTCTCTCACAGACACTCTCTCATAGACACTCTCTCACAGACACTCTCTCACAGACACTCTCACACTCTCACAGACACTCACAGACTCTCACAGACACTCACAGACACTCTCTCACAGACACTCTCTCACACTCTCTCACATACTCTCACAGACACTCCTACAGTCTCTCAGACACTCTCACAGACTCTCACAGACACTCTCTCACAGACTCACACTCTCTCAGAGACTCTCACACACTCTTACAGACTGTCACAGACTCTTACAGAGTCTCAAAGACACTCTCACAGACTCTCACAGACACTCTCTCACAGACTATCACAGACTCTCACAGACACTCTCACAAACACTCACAGACTCTAACAGACACCAGGGGCGTAACATAGGCCCCCACAGCCCCCGTGGTGCTGGGGGCCCCCTCGCTCCTGGGGCCCCCTCACTCTCACAGACTCTGACACTCTCACAGACTCACAGACTCTCACAGACAGACTCTCGCAGACACTCTCTCACAGACAGACTCTCACAGACACTCTCTCACACTCTCTCACAGACACTCTCTCACAGTCTCTCACAGACACTCACAGACACTCTCTCACACTCTCACAGACACTCACTGACTCTCACAGACTCTCACAGACTCTCACAGACACTCTCACAGACTCTCACAGACACTCTCACACTCTCACAGACTCTCACAGACTCTCACAGACTCTCACAGACACTCCTACACTCTCTCACAGACTCACACTCTCTCACATACTCACACTCTCTCACAGACTCACACTCTCTCACAGACTCTCACACACTCTTACAGACTCTCACAGACTCTTACAGAGTCTCACAGACACTCTCACAGACTCTCACAGACACTCTCTCACAGACTATCACAGATTCTCACGGACTCTCACAGACACTCTCACAAACACTCACAGACTCTCACAGACACCAGGGGCGTAACACAGGCCACCACAGCCCCCGTGGTGCTGGGGGCCCCATTGCTCCAGGGGCCCCCTCACTCTCACAGACTCTGACACTCTCACAGACTCACAGACTCTCACAGACACTCTCACAGACTCACAGACTCTCACAGATACTCTCACAGACAGACTCCCACAGATACTCTCGCAGACAGACTCTCGCAGACAGACTCTCGCAGACAGACTCTCACAGACAGACTCTCACAGACACTCTCACAGACACTCTCACAGACACTCTCTCACAGACACTCTCTCACAGACACTCTCTCTCAGACACTCTCTCACAGACACTCTCTCACAGAGTCTCTCAGAGACACTCTCTCAGAGACACTCTCTCACACTCTCACAGACACTCACAGACTCTCACAGACACTCTCACAGACTTTTACAGACTCTCACAGACATTCTCACACACTCTCACAGACACTCTCAGACTCTCACAGATACTCTCTCACAGACACTCTCTCACAGACACTCTCTCACAGACTCTCACAGACAGTCTCCCACAGACACTCTCTCACAGACTCTCTCTCACAGACTCTCTCTCACAGACTCTCTCTCACAGACTCTCAGACACTCTCTCACAGACTCTCACAGACACTCTCTCACACTCTCTGACAGACTCCCACAGACACTCTCTTACACACTCACAGACACTCTCTTACACACTCACAGACACTCTCACAGACTCGCACAGACACTCTCTCACAGACTCTCACACTCTCTCACAGACACTCTCTCACAGACTCTCACACTCTCTCACAGACTCTCACAGACACTCTCACAGACTCTCACAGACTCTCACAGACACTCTCACAGACTCTCACAGACTCTCACAGACACTCTCTCAGACTCTCACAGACACTCTCTCAGACTCTCACAGACACTCTCAGACACTCTCAGACACTCTCTCACAGACACTCTCAGACACTCTCTCACAGACACTCACAGACACTCTCTCACAGACACTCACAGACACTCACAGACACTCTCTCACAGACACTCAAAGACACTCACTGGCACTCTCACAGACTCTGGCACTCTCACAGACTCTGGCACTCTCACAGACTCTGGCACTCTCACAGTCACTCTCACAGACAGACTCTCTCAGATACTCTCTCACAGACTCTGGCACTCTCACAGACTCACACTCTCACAGACACTCACAGACAGACTCTCAGACACTCTCTCACAGACTCTCACAGACACTCTCTCACACTCTCTGACAGACACTCACAGACACTCTCTTACAGACTCTCACAGATACTCTCACAGACTATCACAGACACTCTCACAGACTTTTACAGACTCTCACAGACACTCTCACAGACACTCTCACAGACACTCTCACAGACACTATCACAGACTCTCACAGACACTCTCAGACTCTCACAGACACTCTCTCACAGACACTCTCTCACAGACACTCTCTCACAGACTCTCTCACAGACACTCTCTCACAGACTCTCTCACAGACTCTCACAGACTCTCTCACAGACTCTCTCCCACAGACACTCTCACAGACTCTCTCACAGACTCTCTCACAGACTGTCTCACATACACTCTCACAGACAATCGCTCGCAGACTCTCTCACAGACACTCTCACACTCTCTCACAGACACTCACAGACTCTCAGACACTCTCTCACAGACTCTCACAGACACTCTCTTACACACTCACAGACACTCTCACAGACTCGCACAGACACTCTCTCACAGATACTCTCACAGACTCGCACAGACACTCTCTCACAGACACTCTCTCACAGACTCTCCCACTCTCTCACAGACTCTCACAGACACTCTCACAGACTATCACAGACTCTCACAGACTCTCTCAGACTCTCACAGACTCTCACAGACACTCTCAGACTTTCACAGATACTCTCTCACAGACACTCTCTCAGACACTCTCTCTCAGACACTCTCTCTCAGACACTCTCTCATAGACTCTCACAGACACTCTCTCACAGACACTCTCTCACAGACACTCTCTCACAGACACTCTCTCACAGACTCTCACAGACACTCTCTCACAGACTCTGGCACTCTCACAGACTCTCACAGACACTCTCACAGACTATCACAGACTCTCACACACACTCTCTCAGACTCTCACAGACAATCTCAGACTCTCAGACTTTCACAGATACTCTCTCACAGATACTCTCTCAGACACTCTCTCTCAGACACTCTCTCTCAGACATTCTCTCTCAGACTCTCACAGACACTCTCTCACAGACTCTGGCACTCTCACAGACTCACACTCTCACAGACAGACTCTCTCAGACACTCTCTCTCAGACACTCTCTCTCAGACACTCTCTCACACTCTCTCTCAGACACTCACAGACACTCTCTCACAGACTCTCACAGACACTCTCTCACAGACTCTGGCACTCTCACAGACTCACACTCTCACAGACACTCTCACAGACAGACTCTCTCAGACACTCTCTCACAGACACTCACAGACTCTCACATACACTCTCACAGACTCTCTCACAGACACTCTCTCACAGACACTCTCTTCCAGACTCTCTCACAGACACTCTCTCACAGACACTCTCTCACAGACACTCTCTCACAGACACTCTCACACTCTCACAGACACTCACAGACTCTCACAGACACTCTCTCACAGACACTCTCTCACACTCTCTCACATACTCTCACAGACACTCCTACAGTCTCTCAGACACTCTCACAGACTCTCACAGACACTCTCTCACAGACTCACACTCTCTCGGAGACTCTCACACACTCTTACAGAGTCTCAAAGACACTCTCACAGACTCTCACAGACACTCTCTCACAGACTCACACTCTCTCGGAGACTCTCACACACTCTTACAGAGTCTCAAAGACACTCTCACAGACTCTCACAGACACTCTCTCACAGACTATCACAGACACTCTCACAAACAGTCACAGACTCTAACAGACACCAGGGGCATAACATAGGCCCCCACAGCCCCCGTGGTGCTGGGGGCCCCCTCACTCCAGGGGCCCCCTCACTCTCACAGACTCTGACACTCTCACAGACTCACAGACTCTCACAGACAGACTCTCGCAGACACACTCTCACAGACAGACTCTCACAGACACTCTCTCACAGTCTCTCACAGACACTCTCAGACACTCTCTCACACTCTCACAGACACTCACTGACTCTCACAGACTCTCACAGACTCTCACAGACACTCTCACAGACTCTCACAGATACTCTCACACTCTCACAGACTCTCACAGACTCTCACAGACACTCTCTCACAGACTTTTACAGACTCTCACAGACACTCTCACAGAAACTCTCACAGACTATCACAGACTCTCTCAGACTCTCACAGACACTCAGACTCTCACAGACACTCTCTCTCAGACACTCTCTCTCAGACACTCTCTCACACTCTCTCACAGACTCTCACAGACACTCTCTCACAGACTTTTACAGACTCTCACAGACACTCTCACAGACTCTCACAGACTCTCACAGACACTCTCTCACAGACACTCTCTCACAGACTCTCACAGACTCTCACAGACACAGACACTCTCTCACAGACACTCTCACAGACACTCTCTCACAGACACTCTCTCACAGACACTCTCTCACAGACTTTTACAGACTCTCACAGACACTCTCACAGACTATCACAGACTCTCAGACACTCTCAGACTCTCACAGATACTCTCTCACAGACACTCTCTCACAGACACTCTCTCACAGACTCTCACAGACACTCTCTCACACTCTCTCACAGACTCACAGACACTCTCTCTCAGACTCTCACAGACACTCTCTCACAGACTCTGGCACTCTCACAGACTCACACTCTCACAGACAGACTCTCTCAGACACTCTCTCTCAGACACTCTCTCTCAGACACTCTCTCACAGACACTCTCTCACAGACTCTCACAGACACTCTCTCACAGACTCTGGCACTCTCACAGACTCACACTCTCACAGACACTCTCACAGACAGACTCAGACACTCTCTCACAGACACTCACAGACTCTCACATACACTCTCACAGACTCTCTCACAGACATTCTCTCACAGACTCTCTCACAGACACTCTCTCACAGACACTCTCACACTCACAGACACTCACAGACTCTCACAGACACTTTCACAGACTCTCACAGACACTCTCTCACACTCTCTCACATACTCTCACAGACACTCCTACAGACTCTCATAGACTCTCACAGACACTCTCTCAGACTCTCACAGACACTCTCAGACTCTCACAGACACTCTCACAGACACTCTCTCGCAGACACTCTCTCTCAGACACTCTCTCACAGACACTCACAGACACTCTCACAGACACTCTCTCACAGACTCTCACAGACACTCTCTCACAGACTGACACTCTCACAGGCTCACACTCTCACAGACACTCTCACAAACTCTCTCAGACACTCTTTTGCAGACACTCTCTCACAGACTCTCTCAGACACTCTTTCGCAGACACTCTCTCACAGACTCACAGACTCTCACAGACTCTCACAGACACTCTTTCGCAGACACTCTCTCACAGACTCTCTCAGACACTCTTTCACAGACACTCTCATAGACTCACAGACTCTCACAGACACTCTCTCACAGACTCTCTCACAGACACTCTCTCACAGACTCTCACAGACACTCTCTTCCAGACTCTCTCACAGACACTCTCTTCCAGACTCTCTCACAGACACTCTCACACTCTCACAGACTCTCACAGACACTCTCTCACAGACTTTTACAGACTCTCACAGACACTCTCACAGAAACTCTCACAGACTATCACAGACTCTCTCAGACTCTCACAGACACTCAGACTCTCACAGACACTCTCTCTCAGACACTCTCTCTCAGACACTCTCTCACACTCTCTCACAGACTCTCACAGACACTCTCTCACAGACTTTTACAGACTCTCACAGACACTCTCACAGACTCTCACAGACTCTCACAGACACTCTCTCACAGACACTCTCTCACAGACTCTCACAGACTCTCACAGACACTCACAGACACTCTCTCACAGACACTCTCACAGACACTCTCTCACAGACACTCTCTCACAGACACTCTCTCACAGACTTTTACAGACTCTCACAGACACTCTCACAGACTATCACAGACTCTCAGACACTCTCAGACTCTCACAGATACTCTCTCACAGACACTCTCTCACAGACACTCTCTCACAGACTCTCACAGACACTCTCTCACACTCTCTCACAGACTCACAGACACTCTCTCTCAGACTCTCACAGACACTCTCTCACAGACTCTGGCACTCTCACAGACTCACACTCTCACAGACAGACTCTCTCAGACACTCTCTCTCAGACACTCTCTCAGACACTCTCTCACAGACACTCTCTCACAGACTCTCACAGACACTCTCTCACAGACTCTGGCACTCTCACAGACTCACACTCTCACAGACACTCTCACAGACAGACTCAGACACTCTCTCACAGACACTCACAGACTCTCACATACACTCTCACAGACTCTCTCACAGACACTCTCTCACAGACTCTCTCACAGACACTCTCTCACAGACACTCTCTCACAGACACTCTCTCACAGACTCTCACAGATACTCTCTCACTCTCTCACAGACACTCACAGAGTCTCTCACAGAGTCTCTCACAGACACTCTCACAGACACTCTCTTACACTCTCACAGACTCACAGACTCTCACAGACACTCTCTCACACTCTCTCACAGACTCTCACAGACACTCTCTTACAGACTCTCACAGACACTCTCACAGACTATCACAGACACTCTCACAGACTTTTACAGACTCTCACAGACACTCTCACAGACACTCTCACAGACACTATCACAGACTCTCACAGACACTCTCAGACTCTCACAGACACTCTCTCACAGACACTCTCTCACAGACACTCTCTCACAGACTCTCTCACAGACACTCTCTCACAGACTCTCTCACAGACTCTCACAGACTCTCTCACAGACTCTCTCCCACAGACACTCTCACAGACTCTCTCACAGACTCTCTCACAGACTGTCTCACATACACTCTCACAGACAATCGCTCTCAGACTCTCTCAGAGACACTCTCACACTCTCTCACAGACACTCACAGACTCTCAGACACTCTCTCACAGACTCTCACAGACACTCTCTTACACACTCACAGATACTCTCACAGACTCGCACAGACACTCTCTCACAGACACTCTCACAGACTTGCACAGACACTCTCTCACAGACACTCTCTCACAGACTCTCCCACTCTCTCACAGACTCTCACAGACACTCTTACAGACTATCACAGACTCTCACAGACTCTCTCAGACTCTCACAGACTCTCACAGACACTCTCAGACTTTCACAGATACTCTCTCACAGACACTCTCTCAGACACTCTCTCTCAGACACTCTCTTTCACTCTCTCACAGACACTCACAGACACTCTCTCACAGACACTCTCTCACAGACTCTCAAAGACACTCTCTCACAGACTCTGGCACTCTCACAGACTCTCACAGACACTCTCACAGACTATCACAGACTCTCACAGACACTCTCTCAGACTCTCACAGACAATCTCAGACTCTCAGACTTTCACAGCTACTCTCTCACAGATACTCTCTCAGACACTCTCTCTCAGACACTCTCTCTCAGACACTCTCTCTCAGACTCTCACAGACACTCTCTCACAGACTCTGGCACTCTCACAGACTCACACTCTCACAGACAGACTCTCTCAGACACTCTCTCTCAGACACTCTCTCTCAGACACTCTCTCACACTCTCTCTCAGACACTCACAGACACTCTCTCACAGACTCTCACAGACACTCTCTCACAGACTCTGGCACTCTCACAGACTCACACTCTCACAGACACTCTCACAGACAGACTCTCTCAGACACTCTCTCACAGACACTCACAGACTCTCACATATACTCTCACAGACTCTCTCACAGACACTCTCTCACAGACACTCTCTTCAATACTCTCTCACAGACACTCTCTCATAGACACTCTCTCACAGACACTCTCTCACAGACACTCTCACACTCTCACAGACACTCACAGACTCTCACAGACACTCACAGACACTCTCTCACAGACACTCTCTCACACTCTCTCACATACTCTCACAGACACTCCTACAGTCTCTCAGACACTCTCACAGACTCTCACAGACACTCTCTCACAGACTCACACTCTCTCAGAGACTCTCACACACTCTTACAGACTGTCACAGACTCTTACAGAGTCTCAAAGACACTCTCACAGACTCTCACAGACACTCTCTCACAGACTATCACAGACTCTCACAGACACTCTCACAAACACTCACAGACTCTAACAGACACCAGGGGCGTAACATAGGCCCCCACAGCCCCCGTGGTGCTGGGGGCCCCCTCGCTCCAGGGGCCCCCTCACTCTCACAGACTCTGACACTCTCACAGACTCACAGACTCTCACAGACAGACTCTCGCAGACACTCTCTCACAGACAGACTCTCACAGACACTCTCTCACACTCTCTCACAGACACTCTCTCACAGTCTCTCACAGACACTCACAGACACTCTCTCACACTCTCACAGACACTCACTGACTCTCACTGACTCTCACAGACTCTCACAGACACTCTCACAGACTCTCACAGACACTCTCACACTCTCACAGACTCTCACAGACTCTCACAGACACTCTCTCACAGACTTTTACAGACTCTCACAGACACTCTCACAGACACTCTCACAGACTATCACAGACTCTCTCAGACTCTCTCAGACACTCAGACTCTCACAGACACTCTCTCTCAGACACTCTCTCTCAGACACTCTCTCTCAGACTCTCTCTCTCAGACTCTCTCTCACAGACACTCTCTCACAGACACTCTCTCACAGACTCTCACAGATACTCATAGACACTCTCTCACAGACACTCTCTCACAGACTCTCACAGACACTCTCTCACAGACACTCTCTCACAGACACTCTCTCACAGACACTCACACTCTCACAGACACTCACAGACTCTCACAGACTCTCACAGACACTCCTACACTCTCTCACAGACTCACACTCTCTCACAGACTCACACTCTCTCACAGACTCACACTCTCTCACAGACTCTCACACACTCTTACAGACTCTCACAGACTCTTACAGTCTCACAGACACTCTCACAGACTCTCACAGACACTCTCTCACAGACTATCACAGACTCTCACAGACACTCTCTCACAGACTCACACTCTCTCACAGACTCACACTCTCTCACAGACTCTCACAGACTCTTACAGACTCCCACAGACTCTTACAGAGTCTCACAGACACTCTCACAGACTCTCACAGACACTCTCTCACAGACTATCACAGACTCTCACAGACACTCTCACAAACACTCACAGACTCTCACAGACACCAGGGGCGTAACACAGGCCCCCACAGCCCCTGCGGTGCTGGGGGCCCCCTCGCTCCAGGGGCCCCCTCACTCTCACAGACTCTGACACTCACAGACTCACAGACTCTCACAGACACTCACAAACACTCAGACTCTCACAGACACCAGGGGCATAACAGAGGCCCCCACAGCCCCCGCGGTGCTGGGGGACCCCTCGCTCCAGGGCCCCCCTCACTCTCACAGACTCTGACACTCACAGACTCACAGACTCTCACAGACAGACTCTCGCAGACACTCTCTCACAGACACTTTCTCACAGACTCTCACAGACACTCTCTCACAGACTCTCTCATGGACACTCTCTCACACTCTCTCACAGATACTCTCTCACAGAGTCTCTCACAGACACTCTCAGACACTCTCTCACACTCTCACAGACTCTCACAGACACTCACAGACTCTCACAGACACTCTCTCACAGACACTCTCTCACACTCTCTCACATACTCTCACAGACACTCCTACAGTCTCTCAGACACTCTCACAGACTCTCACAGACACTCTCTCACAGACTCACACTCTCTCAGAGACTCTCACACACTTACAGACTGTCACAGACTCTTACAGAGTCTCAAAGACACTCTCACAGACTCTCACAGACACTCTCTCACAGACTATCACAGACACTCTCACAAACACTCACAGACTCTAACAGACACCAGGGGCATAACATAGGCCCCCACAGCCCCCGTGGTGCTGGGGGCCCCCTCACTCCAGGGGCCCCCTCACTCTCACAGACTCTGACACTCTCACAGACTCACAGACTCTCACAGACAGACTCTCGCAGACACTCTCTCACAGACAGACTCTCACAGACACTCTCTCACACTCTCTCACAGACACTCTCTCACAGTCTCTCACAGACACTCACAGACACTCTCTCACACTCTCACAGACACTCACTGACTCTCACAGACTCTCACAGACTCTCACAGACACTCTCACAGACTCTCACAGACACTCTCACACTCTCACAGACTCTCACAGACTCTCACAGACACTCTCTCACAGACTTTTACAGACTCTCACAGACACTCTCACAGACACTCTCACAGACTATCACAGACTCTCTCAGACTCTCTCAGACACTCAGACTCTCACAGACACTCTCTCTCAGACACTCTCTCTCAGACACTCTCTCTCAGACTCTCTCTCTCAGACTCTCTCTCACAGACACTCTCTCACAGACACTCTCTCACAGACTCTCACAGATACTCACAGACACTCTCTCACAGACACTCTCTCACAGACTCTCACAGACACTCTCTCACAGACACTCTCTCACAGACACTCTCTCACAGACACTCACACTCTCACAGACACTCACAGACTCTCACAGACTCTCACAGACTCTCACAGACACTCCTACACTCTCTCACAGACTCACACTCTCTCACAGACTCACACTCTCTCACAGACTCACACTCTCTCACAGACTCTCACACACTCTTACAGACTCTCACAGACTCTTACAGTCTCACAGACACTCTCACAGACTCTCACAGACACTCTCTCACAGACTATCACAGACTCTCACAGACACTCTCTCACAGACTCACACTCTCTCACAGACTCACACTCTCTCACAGACTCTCACAGACTCTTACAGACTCCCACAGACTCTTACAGAGTCTCACAGACACTCTCACAGACTCTCACAGACACTCTCTCACAGACTATCACAGACTCTCACAGACACTCTCACAAACACTCACAGACTCTCACAGACACCAGGGGCGTAACACAGGCCCCCACAGCCCCTGCGGTGCTGGGGGCCCCCTCGCTCCAGGGGCCCCCTCACTCTCACAGACTCTGACACTCACAGACTCACAGACTCTCACAGACACTCACAAACACTCAGACTCTCACAGACACCAGGGGCGTAACACAGGCCCCCAGAGCCCCCGTGGTGCTGGGGGCCCCCTCGCTCCAGGGGCCCCCTCACTCTCACAGACTCTGACACTCTCACAGACTCACAGACTCTCACAGACAGACTCTCGCAGACACTCTCTCACTGACAGACTCTCACAGACACTCTCTCACACTCTCTCACAGACACTCTCTCACAGTCTCTCACAGACACTCACAGACACTCTCTCACACTCTCACAGACACTCACTGACTCTCACAGACTCTCACAGACTCTCACAGACACTCTCACAGACTCTCACAGACACTCTCACACTCTCACAGACTCTCACAGACTCTCAAAGACACTCTCTCACAGACTTTTACAGACTCTCACAGACACTCTCACAGACACTCTCACAGACTATCACAGACTCTCTCAGACACTCAGACTCTCACAGACACTCTCTCTCAGACACTCTCTCTCAGACACTCTCTCTCAGACTCTCTCTCACAGACTCTCTCTCACAGACACTCTCTCACAGACACTCTCTCACAGACTCTCACAGATACTCACAGACACTCTCTCACAGACACTCTCTCACAGACTCTCACAGACACTCTCTCACAGACACTCTCTCACAGACACTCTCCCACAGACACTCACACTCTCACAGACACTCACAGACTCTCACAGACTCTCACAGACTCTCACAGATACTCCTACAGACTCTCACAGACACTCTCTCACAGACTCACACTCTCTCACAGACTCACACTCTCTCACAGACTCTCACACACTCTTACAGTCTCTCACAGACTCTTACAGAGTCTCACAGACACTCTCACAGACACTCTCTCACAGACTCTCACAGACTCTCACAGACACTCTCTCACAGACTCACACTCTCTCACAGACTCACACTCTCTCACAGACTCTCACAGACTCTTACAGACTCTCACAGACTCTTACAGAGTCTCACAGACACTCTCACAGACTCTCACAGACACTCTCTCACAGACTATCACAGACTCTCACAGACACTCTCACAAACACTCACAGACTCTCACAGACACCAGGGGCGTAACACAGGCCCCCACAGCCCCTGCGGTGCTGGGGGCCCCCTCGCTCCAGGGGCCCCCTCACTCTCACAGACTCTGACACTCACAGACTCACAGACTCTCACAGACACTCACAAACACTCAGACTCTCACAGACACCAGGGGCGTAACAGAGGCCCCCACAGCCCCCGCGGTGCTGGGGGACCCCTCGCTCCAGGGCCCCCCTCACTCTCACAGACTCTGACACTCACAGACTCACAGACTCTCACAGACAGACTCTCGCAGACACTCTCTCACAGACACTTTCTCACAGACTCTCACAGACACTCTCTCACAGACTCTCTCACGGACACTCTCTCACACTCTCTCACAGATACTCTCTCACAGAGTCTCTCACAGACACTCTCAGACACTCTCTCACACTCTCACAGACTCTCACAGACACTCTCACAGACTCTCACAGACACTCACTCACACTCTCTCACAGACTCTCACAGACACTCTCACAGACTCTCACAGACACTCTCTCACACTCTCTCACAGACTCTCACAGACACTCTCTCACAGACTTTTACAGACTCTCACAGACACTCTCACAGACTCTCACAGACTCTCACAGACACTCTCAGACTATCACAGATACTCTCTCACAGACACTCTCATAGACACTCTCTCACAGACACTCTCTCACAGACACTCTCTCACAGACTTTTACAGACTCTCACAGACACTCTCACAGACTATCACAGACTCTCAGACACTCTCAGACTCTCACAGATACTCTCTCACAGACACTCTCTCACAGACACTCTCTCACAGACTCTCACGGACACTCTCTCACACTCTCTCACAGACTCACAGACACTCTCACAGACTCTCACAGACACTCTCACAGACTCACAGACTCTCACACACTCTTACAGACTCTTATAGAGTCTCACAGACACTCTCACAGACTCTCACAGACACTCTCTCACAGACTATCACAGATTCTCACGGACTCTCACAGACACTCTCACAAACACTCACAGACTCTCACAGACACCAGGGGTGTAACACAGGCCCCCGCAGCCCCCACGGTGCTGGGGGCCCCCTCGCTCCAGGGGCCCCCTCACTCTCACAGACTCTGACACTCTCACAGACTCACAGACTCTCACAGACACTCTCACAGACTCTCACAGACACTCTCACAGACAGACTCTCGCAGACACTCTCTCGCAGACACTCTCTCGCAGACACTCTCTCACAGACTCTCACAGATACTCACAGACTCTCACAGATACTCTCTCACAGACTCTCACAGACACTCTCTCACACTCTCTCACAGACACTCTCTCTCACAGACACTCTCTCACACTCTCTCACACTCTCTCACAGACACTCACAGACACTCACAGACTCTCACAGACACTCTCACAGACTCACAGACACTCTCTCACACTCTCTCACAGACTCTCACAGACACTCACAGACCTTCTCACAGACCTTCTCACAGACACTCTCACAGACACTCTCACAGACACTCTCACAGACACTCTCCCACAGACTCTCTCACAGACTGTCTCACAGACACTCTCAAAGACAATCGCTCGCAGACTCTCTCTCACAGACTCTCAGACACTCTCTCACAGACTCTCACAGACACTCTCTCACACTCTCTGACAGACTCCCACAGACACTCTCGTACACACTCACAGACACTCTCTTACACACTCACAGACACTCTCACAGACTCGCACAGACACTCTCTCACAGACTCTCACACTCTCTCACAGACACTCTCTCACAGACTCTCACACTCTCTCACAGACTCTCACAGACACTCTCACAGACTCTCACAGACTCTCACAGACACTCTCACAGACTCTCACAGACTCTCACAGACACTCTCTCAGACTCTCACAGACACTCTCAGACTCTAAGACTCTCTCAGACACTCTCAGACACTCTCTCACAGACACTCTCAGACACTCTCTCACAGACACTCACAGACACTCTCTCACAGACACTCTCTCACAGACACTCTCTGGCACTCTCACAGACTCTGGCACTCTCACAGACTCTGGCACTCTCACAGACTCTGGCACTCTCACAGACACTCTCACAGACAGACTCTCTCAGACACTCTCTCACAGACTGGCACTCTCACAGACTCACACTCTCACAGACACTCACAGACAGACTCTCAGACACTCTCTCACAGACTCTCACAGACACTCTCTCACACTCTCTGACAGACACTCACAGACACTCTCTCACAGACACTCTCTCACAGACTCTCATAGACACTCTCTCACAGACTAACACAGACACTCTCTCACAGACTTTTACAGACTCTCACAGACACTCTCACAGACTCTCACAGACTCTCACAGACTCTCACAGACACTCTCTCACAGACTCTCACAGACTCTCACAGACACTCTCTCACAGACACTCCTACAGACTCTCACAGATACTCTCTCACAGACTCACACTCTCTCACAGACTCTCACACACTCTTACAGACTCTCACAGACTCTTACAGAGTCTCACAGACACTCTCACAGACTCTCACAGACACTCTCTCACAGACTATCACAGATTCTCACGGACTCTCACAGACACTCTCACAAACACTCACAGACTCTCACAGACACCAGGGGCGTAACACAGGCCACCACAGCCCCCGTGGTGCTGGGGGCCCCATTGCTCCAGGGGCCCCCTCACTCTCACAGACTCTGACACTCTCACAGACTCACAGACTCTCACAGACACTCTCACAGACTCACAGACTCTCACAGATACTCTCACAGACAGACTCCCACAGATACTCTCGCAGACAGACTCTCGCAGACAGACTCTCGCAGACAGACTCTCACAGACAGACTCTCACAGACACTCTCACAGACACTCTCACAGACACTCTCTCACAGACACTCTCTCACAGACACTCTCTCTCAGACACTCTCTCACAGACACTCTCTCACAGAGTCTCTCAGAGACACTCTCTCAGAGACACTCTCTCACACTCTCACAGACACTCACAGACTCTCACAGACACTCTCACAGACTTTTACAGACTCTCACAGACATTCTCACACACTCTCACAGACACTCTCAGACTCTCACAGATACTCTCTCACAGACACTCTCTCACAGACACTCTCTCACAGACTCTCACAGACAGTCTCCCACAGACACTCTCTCACAGACTCTCTCTCACAGACTCTCTCTCACAGACTCTCTCTCACAGACTCTCACAGACACTCTCCCACAGACTCTCTCACAGACTGTCTCACAGACACTCTCACAGACAATCACTCGTAGACTCTCTCTCACAGACTCTCAGACACTCTCTCACAGACTCTCACAGACACTCTCTCACACTCTCTGACAGACTCCCACAGACACTCTCTTACACACTCACAGACACTCTCTTACACACTCACAGACACTCTCACAGACTCGCACAGACACTCTCTCACAGACTCTCACACTCTCTCACAGACACTCTCTCACAGACTCTCACACTCTCTCACAGACTCTCACAGACACTCTCACAGACTCTCACAGACTCTCACAGACACTCTCACAGACTCTCACAGACTCTCACAGACACTCTCTCAGACTCTCACAGACACTCTCTCAGACTCTCACAGACACTCTCAGACACTCTCAGACACTCTCTCACAGACACTCTCAGACACTCTCTCACAGACACTCACAGACACTCTCTCACAGACACTCACAGACACTCACAGACACTCTCTCACAGACACTCAAAGACACTCACTGGCACTCTCACAGACTCTGGCACTCTCACAGACTCTGGCACTCTCACAGACTCTGGCACTCTCACAGTCACTCTCACAGACAGACTCTCTCAGATACTCTCTCACAGACTCTGGCACTCTCACAGACTCACACTCTCACAGACACTCACAGACAGACTCTCAGACACTCTCTCACAGACTCTCACAGACACTCTCTCACACTCTCTGACAGACACTCACAGACACTCTCTTACAGACTCTCACAGATACTCTCACAGACTATCACAGACACTCACAGACTTTTACAGACTCTCACAGACACTCTCACAGACACTCTCACAGACACTATCACAGACTCTCACAGACACTCTCAGACTCTCACAGACACTCTCTCACAGACACTCTCTCACAGACACTCTCTCACAGACTCTCTCACAGACACTCTCTCACAGACTCTCTCACAGACTCTCACAGACTCTCTCACAGACTCTCTCCCACAGACACTCTCACAGACTCTCTCACAGACTCTCTCACAGACTGTCTCACATACACTCTCACAGACAATCGCTCGCAGACTCTCTCACAGACACTCTCACACTCTCTCACAGACACTCACAGACTCTCAGACACTCTCTCACAGACTCTCACAGACACTCTCTTACACACTCACAGACACTCTCACAGACTCGCACAGACACTCTCTCACAGATACTCTCACAGACTCGCACAGACACTCTCTCACAGACACTCTCTCACAGACTCTCCCACTCTCTCACAGACTCTCACAGACACTCTCACAGACTATCACAGACTCTCACAGACTCTCTCAGACTCTCACAGACTCTCACAGACACTCTCAGACTTTCACAGATACTCTCTCACAGACACTCTCTCAGACACTCTCTCTCAGACACTCTCTCTCAGACACTCTCTCATAGACTCTCACAGACACTCTCTCACAGACACTCTCTCACAGACACTCTCTCACAGACACTCTCTCACAGACTCTCACAGACACTCTCTCACAGACTCTGGCACTCTCACAGACTCTCACAGACACTCTCACAGACTATCACAGACTCTCACACACACTCTCTCAGACTCTCACAGACAATCTCAGACTCTCAGACTTTCACAGATACTCTCTCACAGATACTCTCTCAGACACTCTCTCTCAGACACTCTCTCTCAGACATTCTCTCTCAGACTCTCACAGACACTCTCTCACAGACTCTGGCACTCTCACAGACTCACACTCTCACAGACAGACTCTCTCAGACACTCTCTCTCAGACACTCTCTCTCAGACACTCTCTCACACTCTCTCTCAGACACTCACAGACACTCTCTCACAGACTCTCACAGACACTCTCTCACAGACTCTGGCACTCTCACAGACTCACAGTCTCACAGACACTCTCACAGACAGACTCTCTCAGACACTCTCTCACAGACACTCACAGACTCTCACATACACTCTCACAGACTCTCTCACAGACACTCTCTCACAGACACTCTCTTCCAGACTCTCTCACAGACACTCTCTCACAGACACTCTCTCACAGACACTCTCTCACAGACACTCTCACACTCTCACAGACACTCACAGACTCTCACAGACACTCTCTCACAGACACTCTCTCACACTCTCTCACATACTCTCACAGACACTCCTACAGTCTCTCAGACACTCTCACAGACTCTCACAGACACTCTCTCACAGACTCACACTCTCTCGGAGACTCTCACACACTCTTACAGAGTCTCAAAGACACTCTCACAGACTCTCACAGACACTCTCTCACAGACTCACACTCTCTCGGAGACTCTCACACACTCTTACAGAGTCTCAAAGACACTCTCACAGACTCTCACAGACACTCTCTCACAGACTATCACAGACACTCTCACAAACACTCACAGACTCTAACAGACACCAGGGGCATAACATAGGCCCCCACAGCCCCCGTGGTGCTGGGGGCCCCCTCACTCCAGGGGCCCCCTCACTCTCACAGACTCTGACACTCTCACAGACTCACAGACTCTCACAGACAGACTCTCGCAGACACTCTCTCACAGACAGACTCTCACAGACACTCTCTCACAGACACTCTCTCACAGTCTCTCACAGACACTCTCAGACACTCTCTCACAGACACTCACTGACTCTCACAGACTCTCACAGACTCTCACAGACACTCTCACAGACTCTCACAGATACTCTCACACTCTCACAGACTCTCACAGACTCTCACAGACACTCTCTCACAGACTTTTACAGACTCTCACAGACACTCTCACAGAAACTCTCACAGACTATCACAGACTCTCTCAGACTCTCACAGACACTCAGACTCTCACAGACACTCTCTCTCAGACACTCTCTCTCAGACACTCTCTCACACTCTCTCACAGACTCTCACACACTCTCTCACAGACTTTTACAGACTCTCACAGACACTCTCACAGACTCTCACAGACTCTCACAGACACTCTCTCACAGACACTCTCTCACAGACTCTCACAGACACTCACAGACACTCTCTCACAGACACTCTCACAGACACTCTCTCACAGACACTCTCTCACAGACACTCTCTCACAGACTTTTACAGACTCTCACAGACACTCTCACAGACTATCACAGACTCTCAGACACTCTCAGACTCTCACAGATACTCTCTCACAGACACTCTCTCACAGACACTCTCTCACAGACTCTCACAGACACTCTCTCACACTCTCTCACAGACTCACAGACACTCTCTCTCAGACTCTCACAGACACTCTCTCACAGACTCTGGCACTCTCACAGACTCACACTCTCACAGACAGACTCTCTCAGACACTCTCTCTCAGACACTCTCTCTCAGACACTCTCTCACAGACACTCTCTCACAGACTCTCACAGACACTCTCTCACAGACTCTGGCACTCTCACAGACTCACACTCTCACAGACACTCTCACAGACAGACTCAGACACTCTCTCACAGACACTCACAGACTCTCACATACACTCTCACAGACTCTCTCACAGACATTCTCTCACAGACTCTCTCACAGACACTCTCTCACAGACACTCTCACACTCACAGACACTCACAGACTCTCACAGACACTTTCACAGACTCTCACAGACACTCTCTCACACTCTCTCACATACTCTCACAGACACTCCTACAGACTCTCATAGACTCTCACAGACACTCTCTCAGACTCTCACAGACACTCTCAGACTCTCACAGACACTCTCACAGACACTCTCTCGCAGACACTCTCTCTCAGACACTCTCTCACAGACACTCACAGACACTCTCACAGACACTCTCTCACAGACTCTCACAGACACTCTCTCACAGACTGACACTCTCACAGGCTCACACTCTCACAGACACTCTCACAAACTCTCTCAGACACTCTTTTGCAGACACTCTCTCACAGACTCTCTCAGACACTCTTTCGCAGACACTCTCTCACAGACTCACAGACTCTCACAGACTCTCACAGACACTCTTTCGCAGACACTCTCTCACAGACTCTCTCAGACACTCTTTCACAGACACTCTCATAGACTCACAGACTCTCACAGACACTCTCTCACAGACTCTCTCACAGACACTCTCTCACAGACTCTCACAGACACTCTCTTCCAGACTCTCTCACAGACACTCTCTTCCAGACTCTCTCACAGACACTCTCACACTCTCACAGACTCTCACAGACACTCTCTCACAGACTTTTACAGACTCTCACAGACACTCTCACAGAAACTCTCACAGACTATCACAGACTCTCTCAGACTCTCACAGACACTCAGACTCTCACAGACACTCTCTCTCAGACACTCTCTCTCAGACACTCTCTCACACTCTCTCACAGACTCTCACAGACACTCTCTCACAGACTTTTACAGACTCTCACAGACACTCTCACAGACTCTCACAGACTCTCACAGACACTCTCTCACAGACACTCTCTCACAGACTCTCACAGACTCTCACAGACACTCACAGACACTCTCTCACAGACACTCTCACAGACACTCTCTCACAGACACTCTCTCACAGACACTCTCTCACAGACTTTTACAGACTCTCACAGACACTCTCACAGACTATCACAGACTCTCAGACACTCTCAGACTCTCACAGATACTCTCTCACAGACACTCTCTCACAGACACTCTCTCACAGACTCTCACAGACACTCTCTCACACTCTCTCACAGACTCACAGACACTCTCTCTCAGACTCTCACAGACACTCTCTCACAGACTCTGGCACTCTCACAGACTCACACTCTCACAGACAGACTCTCTCAGACACTCTCTCTCAGACACTCTCTCAGACACTCTCTCACAGACACTCTCTCACAGACTCTCACAGACACTCTCTCACAGACTCTGGCACTCTCACAGACTCACACTCTCACAGACACTCTCACAGACAGACTCAGACACTCTCTCACAGACACTCACAGACTCTCACATACACTCTCACAGACTCTCTCACAGACACTCTCTCACAGACTCTCTCACAGACACTCTCTCACAGACACTCTCTCACAGACACTCTCTCACAGACTCTCACAGATACTCTCTCACTCTCTCACAGACACTCACAGAGTCTCTCACAGAGTCTCTCACAGACACTCTCACAGACACTCTCTTACACTCTCACAGACTCACAGACTCTCACAGACACTCTCTCACACTCTCTCACAGACTCTCACAGACACTCTCTTACAGACTCTCACAGACACTCTCACAGACTATCACAGACACTCTCACAGACTTTTACAGACTCTCACAGACACTCTCACAGACACTCTCACAGACACTATCACAGACTCTCACAGACACTCTCAGACTCTCACAGACACTCTCTCACAGACACTCTCTCACAGACACTCTCTCACAGACTCTCTCACAGACACTCTCTCACAGACTCTCTCACAGACTCTCACAGACTCTCTCACAGACTCTCTCCCACAGACACTCTCACAGACTCTCTCACAGACTCTCTCACAGACTGTCTCACATACACTCTCACAGACAATCGCTCTCAGACTCTCTCAGAGACACTCTCACACTCTCTCACAGACACTCACAGACTCTCAGACACTCTCTCACAGACTCTCACAGACACTCTCTTACACACTCACAGATACTCTCACAGACTCGCACAGACACTCTCTCACAGACACTCTCACAGACTTGCACAGACACTCTCTCACAGACACTCTCTCACAGACTCTCCCACTCTCTCACAGACTCTCACAGACACTCTTACAGACTATCACAGACTCTCACAGACTCTCTCAGACTCTCACAGACTCTCACAGACACTCTCAGACTTTCACAGATACTCTCTCACAGACACTCTCTCAGACACTCTCTCTCAGACACTCTCTCTCAGACACTCTCTCTCAGACACTCTCTCTCACTCTCTCACAGACACTCACAGACACTCTCTCACAGACACTCTCTCACAGACTCTCAAAGACACTCTCTCACAGACTCTGGCACTCTCACAGACTCTCACAGACACTCTCACAGACTATCACAGACTCTCACAGACACTCTCTCAGACTCTCACAGACAATCTCAGACTCTCAGACTTTCACAGCTACTCTCTCACAGATACTCTCTCAGACACTCTCTCTCAGACACTCTCTCTCAGACACTCTCTCTCAGACTCTCACAGACACTCTCTCACAGACTCTGGCACTCTCACAGACTCACACTCTCACAGACAGACTCTCTCAGACACTCTCTCTCAGACACTCTCTCTCAGACACTCTCTCACACTCTCTCTCAGACACTCACAGACACTCTCTCACAGACTCTCACAGACACTCTCTCACAGACTCTGGCACTCTCACAGACTCACACTCTCACAGACACTCTCACAGACAGACTCTCTCAGACACTCTCTCACAGACACTCACAGACTCTCACATATACTCTCACAGACTCTCTCACAGACACTCTCTCACAGACACTCTCTTCAATACTCTCTCACAGACACTCTCTCATAGACACTCTCTCACAGACACTCTCTCACAGACACTCTCACACTCTCACAGACACTCACAGACTCTCACAGACACTCACAGACACTCTCTCACAGACACTCTCTCACACTCTCTCACATACTCTCACAGACACTCCTACAGTCTCTCAGACACTCTCACAGACTCTCACAGACACTCTCTCACAGACTCACACTCTCTCAGAGACTCTCACACACTCTTACAGACTGTCACAGACTCTTACAGAGTCTCAAAGACACTCTCACAGACTCTCACAGACACTCTCTCACAGACTATCACAGACTCTCACAGACACTCTCACAAACACTCACAGACTCTAACAGACACCAGGGGCATAACATAGGCCCCCACAGCCCCCGTGGTGCTGGGGGCCCCCTCGCTCCAGGGGCCCCCTCACTCTCACAGACTCTGACACTCTCACAGACTCACAGACTCTCACAGACAGACTCTCGCAGACACTCTCTCACAGACAGACTCTCACAGACACTCTCTCACACTCTCTCACAGACACTCTCTCACAGTCTCTCACAGACACTCACAGACACTCTCTCACACTCTCACAGACACTCACTGACTCTCACAGACTCTCACAGACTCTCACAGACACTCTCACAGACTCTCACAGACACTCTCACACTCTCACAGACTCTCACAGACTCTCACAGACACTCTCTCACAGACTTTTACAGACTCTCACAGACACTCTCACAGACACTCTCACAGACTATCACAGACTCTCTCAGACTCTCTCAGACACTCAGACTCTCACAGACACTCTCTCTCAGACACTCTCTCTCAGACACTCTCTCTCAGACTCTCTCTCTCAGACTCTCTCTCACAGACACTCTCTCACAGACACTCTCTCACAGACTCTCACAGATACTCATAGACACTCTCTCACAGACACTCTCTCACAGACTCTCACAGACACTCTCTCACAGACACTCTCTCACAGACACTCTCTCACAGACACTCACACTCTCACAGACACTCACAGACTCTCACAGACTCTCACAGACTCTCACAGACACTCCTACACTCTCTCACAGACTCACACTCTCTCACAGACTCACACTCTCTCACAGACTCACACTCTCTCACAGACTCTCACACACTCTTACAGACTCTCACAGACTCTTACAGTCTCACAGACACTCTCACAGACTCTCACAGACACTCTCTCACAGACTATCACAGACTCTCACAGACACTCTCTCACAGACTCACACTCTCTCACAGACTCACACTCTCTCACAGACTCTCACAGACTCTTACAGACTCCCACAGACTCTTACAGAGTCTCACAGACACTCTCACAGACTCTCACAGACACTCTCTCACAGACTATCACAGACTCTCACAGACACTCTCACAAACACTCACAGACTCTCACAGACACCAGGGGCGTAACACAGGCCCCCACAGCCCCTGCGGTGCTGGGGGCCCCCTCGCTCCAGGGGCCCCCTCACTCTCACAGACTCTGACACTCACAGACTCACAGACTCTCACAGACACTCACAAACACTCAGACTCTCACAGACACCAGGGGCGTAACACAGGCCCCCACAGCCCCCGTGGTGCTGGGGGCCCCCTCGCTCCAGGGGCCCCCTCACTCTCACAGACTCTGACACTCTCACAGACTCACAGACTCTCACAGACAGACTCTCGCAGACACTCTCTCACTGACAGACTCTCACAGACACTCTCTCACACTCTCTCACAGACACTCTCTCACAGTCTCTCACAGACACTCACAGACACTCTCTCACACTCTCACAGACACTCACTTACTCTCACAGACTCTCACAGACTCTCACAGACACTCTCACAGACTCTCACAGACACTCTCACACTCTCACAGACTCTCACAGACTCTCACAGACACTCTCACAGACTTTTACAGACTCTCACAGACACTCTCACAGACACTCTCACAGACTATCACAGACTCTCTCAGACTCTCTCAGACACTCAGACTCTCACAGACACTCTCTCTCAGACACTCTCTCTCAGACACTCTCTCTCAGACTCTCTCTCACAGACTCTCTCTCACAGACACTCTCTCACAGACACTCTCTCACAGACTCTCACAGATACTCACAGACACTCTCTCACAGACACTCTCTCACAGACTCTCACAGACATTCTCTCACAGACACTCTCTCACAGACACTCTCTCACAGACACTCACACTCTCACAGACACTCACAGACTCTCACAGACTCTCACAGACTCTCACAGATACTCCTACAGACTCTCACAGACACTCTCTCACAGAATCACACTCTCTCACAGACTCACACTCTCTCACAGACTCTCACACACTCTTACAGACTCTCACAGACTCTTACAGAGTCTCACAGACACTCTCACAGACACTCTCTCACAGACTCTCACAGACACTCTCTCACAGACTCACACTCTCTCACAGACTCACACTCTCTCACAGACTCTCACAGACTCTTACAGACTCTCACAGACTCTTACAGAGTCTCACAGACACACTCACAGACTCTCACAGACACCAGGGGCGTAACACAGGCCCCCACAGCCCCTGCGGTGCTGGGGGCCCCCTCGCTCCAGGGGCCCCCTCACTCTCACAGACTCTGACACTCACAGACTCACAGACTCTCACAGACACTCACAAACACTCAGACTCTCACAGACACCAGGGGCGTAACAGAGGCCCCCACAGCCCCCGCGGTGCTGGGGGCCCCCTCGCTCCAGGGCCCCCCTCACTCTCACAGACTCTGACACTCACAGACTCACAGACTCTCACAGACAGACTCTCGCAGACACTCTCTCACAGACACTTTCTCACAGACTCTCACAGACACTCTCTCACAGACTCTCTCACAGACACTCTCTCACACTCTCTCACAGACACTCTCTTACAGAGTCTCTCACAGACACTCTCAGACACTCTCTCACACTCTCACAGACTCTCACAGACACTCTCACAGACTCTCACAGACACTCACTCACACTCTCTCACAGACTCTCACAGACACTCTCTCACAGACTCTCTCAGACACTCTTTCGCAGACACTCTCTCACAGACTCACAGACTCTCACAGACTCTCACAGACACTCTTTCGCAGACACTCTCTCACAGACTCTCTCAGACACTCTTTCACAGACACTCTCATAGACTCACAGACTCTCACAGACACTCTCTCACAGACTCTCTCACAGACACTCTCTCACAGACTCTCACAGACACTCTCTTCCAGACTCTCTCACAGACACTCTCTTCCAGACTCTCTCACAGACACTCTCTCTAACAGATACTCTCACACTCTCACAGACACTCACAGACTCTCACAGACACTCTCACAGACACTCTCTCACAGACACTCTCTCACAGACACTCTCTCACACTCTCTCACATACTCACAGACACTCCTACAGACTCTCACAGACACTCTCACAGACTCTCACAGACACTCTCACAGACAGACTCTCACAGACACTCTCTCACAGACACTCTCTCACAGACACTCTCTCACAGACTCTCACAGATACTCTCTCACTCTCTCACAGACACTCACAGAGTCTCTCACAGAGTCTCTCACAGACACTCTCACAGACACTCTCTTACACTCTCACAGACTCACAGACTCTCACAGACACTCTCTCACACTCTCTCACAGACTCTCACAGACACTCTCTTACAGACTCTCACAGACACTCTCACAGACTATCACAGACACTCTCACAGACTTTTACAGACTCTCACAGACACTCTCACAGACACTCTCACAGACACTATCACAGACTCTCACAGACACTCTCAGACTCTCACAGACACTCTCTCACAGACACTCTCTCACAGACACTCTCTCACAGACTCTCTCACAGACACTCTCTCACAGACTCTCTCACAGACTCTCACAGACTCTCTCACAGACTCTCTCCCACAGACACTCTCACAGACTCTCTCACAGACTCTCTCACAGACTGTCTCACATACACTCTCACAGACAATCGCTCGCAGACTCTCTCAGAGACACTCTCACACTCTCTCACAGACACTCACAGACTCTCAGACACTCTCTCACAGACTCTCACAGACACTCTCTTACACACTCACAGATACTCTCACAGACTCGCACAGACACTCTCTCACAGACACTCTCACAGACTTGCACAGACACTCTCTCACAGACACTCTCTCACAGACTCTCCCACTCTCTCACAGACTCTCACAGACACTCTTACAGACTATCACAGACTCTCACAGACTCTCTCAGACTCTCACAGACTCTCACAGACACTCTCAGACTTTCACAGATACTCTCTCACAGACACTCTCTCAGACACTCTCTCTGACACTCTCTCTCAGACACTCTCTCTCAGACACTCTCTCTCACTCTCTCACAGACACTCACAGACACTCTCTCACAGACACTCTCTCACAGACTCTCACAGACACTCTCTCACAGACTCTGGCACTCTCACAGACTCTCACAGACACTCTCACAGACTATCACAGACTCTCACAGACACTCTCTCAGACTCTCACAGACAATCTCAGACTCTCAGACTTTCACAGATACTCTCTCCCAGATACTCTCTCAGACACTCTCTCTCAGACACTCTCTCTCAGACACTCTCTCTCAGACTCTCACAGACACTCTCTCACAGACTCTGGCACTCTCACAGACTCACACTCTCACAGACAGACTCTCTCAGACACTCTCTCTCAGACACTCTCTCTCAGACACTCTCTCACACTCTCTCTCAGACACTCACAGACACTCTCTCACAGACTCTCACAGACACTCTCTCACAGACTCTGGCACTCTCACAGACTCACACTCTCACAGACACTCTCACAGACAGACTCTCTCAGACACTCTCTCACAGACACTCACAGACTCTCACATATACTCTCACAGACTCTCTCACAGACACTCTCTCACAGACACTCTCTTCCAGACTCTCTCACAGATACTCTCTCATAGACACTCTCTCACAGACACTCTCTCACAGACACTCTCACACTCTCACAGACACTCACAGACTCTCACAGACACTCACAGACACTCTCTCACAGACACTCTCTCACACTCTCTCACATACTCTCACAGACACTCCTACAGTCTCTCAGACACTCTCACAGACTCTCACAGACACTCTCTCACAGACTCACACTCTCTCAGAGACTCTCACACACTCTTACAGACTGTCACAGACTCTTACAGAGTCTCAAAGACACTCTCACAGACTCTCACAGACACTCTCTCACAGACTATCACAGACTCTCACAGACACTCTCACAAACACTCACAGACTCTAACAGACACCAGGGGCGTAACATAGGCCCCCACAGCCCCCGTGGTGCTGGGGGCCACCTCGCTCCAGGGGCCCCCTCACTCTCACAGACTCTGACACTCTCACAGACTCACAGACTCTCACAGACTCTCACAGACACTCTCACAGACAGACTCTCACAGACACTCTCTCACACTCTCTCACAGACACTCTCTCACAGTCTCTCACAGACACTCACAGACACTCTCTCACACTCTCACAGACACTCACTGACTCTCACAGACTCTCACAGACTCTCACAGACACTCTCACAGACTCTCACAGACACTCACACTCTCACAGACTCTCACAGACTCTCACAGACACTCTCTCACAGACTTTTACAGACTCTCACAGACACTCTCACAGACACTCTCACAGACTATCACAGACTCTCTCAGACTCTCTCAGACACTCAGACTCTCACAGACACTCTCTCTCAGACACTCTCTCTCAGACACTCTCTCTCAGACTCTCTCTCTCAGACTCTCTCTCACAGACACTCTCTCACAGACACTCTCTCACAGACTCTCACAGATACTCACAGACACTCTCTCACAGACACTCTCTCACAGACTCTCACAGACACTCTCTCACAGACACTCTCTCACAGACACTCTCTCACAGACACTCACACTCTCACAGACACTCACAGACTCTCACAGACTCTCACAGACTCTCACAGACACTCCTACACTCTCTCACAGACTCACACTCTCTCACAGACTCACACTCTCTCACAGACTCACACTCTCTCACAGACTCTCACACACTCTTACAGACTCTCACAGACTCTTACAGTCTCACAGACACTCTCACAGACTCTCACAGACACTCTCTCACAGACTATCACAGACTCTCACAGACACTCTCTCACAGACTCACACTCTCTCACAGACTCACACTCTCTCACAGACTCTCACAGACTCTTACAGACTCCCACAGACTCTTACAGAGTCTCACAGACACTCTCACAGACTCTCACAGACACTCTCTCACAGACTATCACAGACTCTCACAGACACTCTCACAAACACTCACAGACTCTCACAGACACCAGGGGCGTAACACAGGCCCCCACAGCCCCTGCGGTGCTGGGGGCCCCCTCGCTCCAGGGGCCCCCTCACTCTCACAGACTCTGACACTCACAGACTCCCAGACTCTCACAGACACTCACAAACACTCAGACTCTCACAGACACCAGGGGCGTAACACAGGCCCCCACAGCCCCCGTGGTGCTGGGGGCCCCCTCGCTCCAGGGGCCCCCTCACTCTTACAGACTCTGACACTCTCACAGACTCACAGACTCTCACAGACAGACTCTCGCAGACACTCTCTCACTGACAGACTCTCACAGACACTCTCTCACACTCTCTCACAGACACTCTCTCACAGTCTCTCACAGACACTCACAGACACTCTCTCACACACACTCTCACAGACACTCACTGACTCTCACAGACTCTCACAGACTCTCACAGACACTCTCACAGACTCTCACAGACACTCTCACACTCTCACAGACTCTCACAGACTCTCACAGACACTCTCTCACAGACTTTTACAGACTCTCACAGACACTCTCACAGACACTCTCACAGACTATCACAGACTCTCTCAGACTCTCTCAGACACTCAGACTCTCACAGACACTCTCTCTCAGACACTCTCTCTCAGACACTCTCTCTCAGACTCTCTCTCACAGACTCTCTCTCACAGACACTCTCTCACAGACACTCTCTCACAGACTCTCACAGATACTCACAGACACTCTCTCACAGACACTCTCTCACAGACTCTCACAGACACTCTCTCACAGACACTCTCTCACAGACACTCTCTCACAGACACTCACACTCTCACAGACACTCACAGACTCTCACAGACTCTCACAGACTCTCACAGATACTCCTACAGACTCTCACAGACACTCTCTCACAGACTCACACTCTCTCACAGACTCACACTCTCTCACAGACTCTCACGGACTCTTACAGACTCTCACAGACTCTTACAGAGTCTCACAGACACTCTCACAGACTCTCACAGACACTCTCTCACAGACTATCACAGACTCTCACAGACACTCTCACAAACACTCACAGACTCTCACAGACACCAGGGGCGTAACACAGGCCCCCACAGCCCCTGCGGTGCTGGGGTCCCCCTCGCTCCAGGGGCCCCCTCACTCTCACAGACTCTGACACTCACAGACTCACAGACTCTCACAGACACTCACAAACACTCAGACTCTCACAGACACCAGGGGCGTAACAGAGGCCCCCACAGCCCCCGCAGTGCTGGGGGCCCCCTCGCTCCAGGGCCCCCCTCACTCTCACAGACTCTGACACTCACAGACTCACAGACTCTCACAGACAGACTCTCGCAGACACTCTCTCACAGACACTTTCTCACAGACTCTCACAGACACTCTCTCACAGACTCTCTCACAGACACTCTCTCACACTCTCTAACAGATACTCTCTCACAGAGTCTCTCACAGACACTCTCAGACACTCTCTCACACTCTCACAGACTCTCACAGACACTCTCACAGACTCTCACAGACACTCACTCACACTCTCTCACAGACTCTCACAGACACTCTCACAGACTCTCACAGACACTCTCTCACACTCTCTCACATACTCTCACAGACACTCTCTCACAGACTTTTACAGACTCTCACAGACACTCTCAGAGACTCTCACAGACTCTCACAGACACTCTCAGACTCTCACAGATACTCTCTCACAGACACTCTCACAGACACTCTCTCACAGACACTCTCTCACAGACACTCTCTCACAGACTTTTACAGACTCTCACAGACACTCTCACAGACTATCACAGACTCTCAGACACTCTCAGACTCTCACAGATACTCTCTCACAGACACTCTCTCACAGACACTCTCTCACAGACTCTCACGGACACTCTCTCACACTCTCTCACAGACTCACAGACACTCTCACAGACTCTCACAGACACTCTCACAGACTCACAGACTCTCACACACTCTTACAGACTCTTATAGAGTCTCACAGACACTCTCACAGACTCTCACAGACACTCTCTCGCAGACACTCTCTCGCAGACACTCTCTCACAGACTCTCACAGATACTCACAGACTCTCACAGATACTCTCTCACAGACTCTCACAGACACTCTCTCACACTCTCTCACAGACACTCTCTCTCACAGACACTCTCTCACACTCTCTCACACTCTCTCACAGATACTCACAGATACTCACAGACTCTCACAGATACTCTCACAGACTCACAGACAGTCTCTCACACTCTCTCACAGACTCTCACAGACACTCACAGACCTTCTCACAGACCTTCTCACAGACCTTCTCACAGACACTCTCACAGACACTCTCACAGACACTCTCACAGACACTCTCCCACAGACTCTCTCACAGACTGTCTCACAGACACTCTCACAGACACTCTCACAGACACTCTCACAGACACTCTCACAGACACTCTCACAGACACTCTCCCACAGACTCTCTCACAGACTGTCTCACAGACACTCTCACAGACAATCGCTCGCAGACTCTCTCTCACAGACTCTCAGACACTCTCTCACAGACTCTCACAGACACTCTCTCACACTCTCTGACAGACTCCCACAGACACTCTCGTACACACTCACAGACACTCTCTTACACACTCACAGACACTCTCACAGACTCGCACAGACACTCTCTCACAGACTCTCACACTCTCTCACAGACACTCTCTCACAGACTCTCACACTCTCTCACAGACTCTCACAGACACTCTCACAGACTCTCACAGACTCTCACAGACACTCTCACAGACTCTCACAGACTCTCACAGACACTCTCTCAGACTCTCACAGACACTCTCAGACTCTAAGCCTCTCTCAGACACTCTCAGAGACTCTCTCACAGACACTCTCAGACACTCTCTCACAGACACTCACAGACACTCTCTCACAGACACTCTCTCACAGACACTCTCTGGCACTCTCACAGACTCTGGCACTCTCACAGACTCTGGCACTCTCACAGACTCTGGCACTCTCACAGACTCTGGCACTCTCATAGACACTCTCACAGACAGACTCTCTCAGACACTCTCTCACAGACTCTGGCACTCTCACAGACTCACACTCTCACAGACACTCACAGACAGACTCTCAGACACTCTCTCACAGACTCTCACAGACACTCTCTCACACTCTCTGACAGACACTCACAGACACTCTCTCACAGACACTCTCTCACAGACTCTCATAGACACTCTCTCACAGACTCTCATAGACACTCTCTCACAGACTAACACAGACACTCTCTCACAGACTTTTACAGACTCTCACAGACACTCTCACAGACTCTCACAGACTCTCACAGACTCTCACAGACACTCTCTCACAGACTCTCACAGACTCTCACAGACACTCTCTCACAGACACTACTACAGACTCTCACAGATACTCTCTCACAGACTCACACTCTCTCACAGACTCTCACACACTCTTACAGACTCTCACAGACTCTTACAGAGTCTCACAGACACTCTCACAGACTCTCACAGACACTCTCTCACAGACTATCACAGATTCTCACGGACTCTCACAGACACTCTCACAAACACTCACAGACTCTCACAGACACCAGGGGCGTAACACAGGCCACCACAGCCCCCGTGGTGCTGGGGGCCCCATTGCTCCAGGGGCCCCCTCACTCTCACAGACTCTGACACTCTCACAGACTCACAGACTCTCACAGACACTCTCACAGACTCACAGACTCTCACAGATACTCTCACAGACAGACTCCCACAGATACTCTCGCAGACAGACTCTCGCAGACAGACTCTCGCAGACAGACTCTCACAGACAGACTCTCACAGACACTCTCACAGACACTCTCACAGACACTCTCTCACAGACACTCTCTCACAGACACTCTCTCTCAGACACTCTCTCACAGACACTCTCTCACAGAGTCTCTCAGAGACACTCTCTCAGAGACATTCTCTTACACTCTCACAGACACTCACAGACTCTCACAGACACTCTCACAGACTTTTACAGACTCTCACAGACATTCTCACACACTCTCACAGACACTCTCAGACTCTCACAGATACTCTCTCACAGACACTCTCTCACAGACACTCTCTCACAGACTCTCACAGACAGTCTCCCACAGACACTCTCTCACAGACTCTCTCTCACAGACTCTCTCTCACAGACTCTCTCTCACAGACTCTCTCTCACAGACTCTCTCTCACAGACTCTCACAGACACTCTCCCACAGACTCTCTCACAGACTGTCTCACAGACACTCTCACAGACAATCACTCGTAGACTCTCTCTCACAGACTCTCAGACACTCTCTCACAGACTCTCACAGACACTCTCTCACACTCTCTGACAGACTCCCACAGACACTCTCTTACACACTCACAGACACTCTCTTACACACTCACAGACACTCTCACAGACTCGCACAGACACTCTCTCACAGACTCTCACACTCTCTCACAGACACTCTCTCACAGACTCTCACACTCTCTCACAGACTCTCACAGACACTCTCACAGACTCTCACAGACTCTCACAGACACTCTCACAGACTCTCACAGACTCTCACAGACACTCTCTCAGACTCTCACAGACACTCTCTCAGACTCTCACAGACACTCTCAGACACTCTCTCACAGACACTCTCAGACACTCTCTCACAGACACTCACAGACACTCTCTCACAGACACTCACAGACACTCACAGACACTCTCTCACAGACACTCAAAGACACTCACTGGCACTCTCACAGACTCTGGCACTCTCACAGACTCTGGCACTCTCACAGACTCTGGCACTCTCACAGTCACTCTCACAGACAGACTCTCTCAGATACTCTCTCACAGACTCTGGCACTCTCACAGACTCACACTCTCACAGACACTCACAGACAGACTCTCAGACACTCTCTCACAGACTCTCACAGACACTCTCTCACACTCTCTGACAGACACTCACAGACACTCTCTCACAGACTCTCACAGACACTCTCTCACACTCTCTGACAGACACTCACAGACACTCTCTCACAGACACTCTCTCACAGACTCTCATAGACACTCTCTCACAGACTAACACAGACACTCTCTCACAGACTTTTACAGACTCTCACAGACACTCTCACAGACTCTCACAGACTCTCACAGACTCTCACAGACACTCTCTCACAGACTCTCACAGACTCTCACAGACACTCTCTCACAGACACTCCTACAGACTCTCACAGATACTCTCTCACAGACTCACACTCTCTCACAGACTCTCACACACTCTTACAGACTCTCACAGACTCTTACAGAGTCTCACAGACACTCTCACAGACTCTCACAGACACTCTCTCACAGACTATCACAGATTCTCACGGACTCTCACAGACACTCTCACAAACACTCACAGACTCTCACAGACACCAGGGGCGTAACACAGGCCACCACAGCCCCCGTGGTGCTGGGGGCCCCATTGCTCCAGGGGCCCCCTCACTCTCACAGACTCTGACACTCTCACAGACTCACAGACTCTCACAGACACTCTCACAGACTCACAGACTCTCACAGATACTCTCACAGACAGACTCCCACAGATACTCTCGCAGACAGACTCTCGCAGACAGACTCTCGCAGACAGACTCTCGCAGACAGACTCTCACAGACACTCTCACAGACACTCTCACAGACACTCTCTCACAGACACTCTCTCACAGACACTCTCTCTCAGACACTCTCTCACAGACACTCTCTCACAGAGTCTCTCAGAGACACTCTCTCAGAGACACTCTCTCACACTCTCACAGACACTCACAGACTCTCACAGACACTCTCACAGACTTTTACAGACTCTCACAGACATTCTCACACACTCTCACAGACACTCTCAGACTCTCACAGATACTCTCTCACAGACACTCTCTCACAGACACTCTCTCACAGACTCTCACAGACAGTCTCCCACAGACACTCTCTCACAGACTCTCTCTCACAGACTCTCTCTCACAGACTCTCTCTCACAGACTCTCACAGACACTCTCCCACAGACTCTCTCACAGACTGTCTCACAGACACTCTCACAGACAATCACTCGTAGACTCTCTCTCACAGACTCTCAGACACTCTCTCACAGACTCTCACAGACACTCTCTCACACTCTCTGACAGACTCCCACAGACACTCTCTTACACACTCACAGACACTCTCTTACACACTCACAGACACTCTCACAGACTCGCACAGACACTCTCTCACAGACTCTCACACTCTCTCACAGACACTCTCTCACAGACTCTCACACTCTCTCACAGACTCTCACAGACACTCTCACAGACTCTCACAGACTCTCACAGACACTCTCACAGACTCTCACAGACTCTCACAGACACTCTCTCAGACTCTCACAGACACTCTCTCAGACTCTCACAGACACTCTCAGACACTCTCAGACACTCTCTCACAGACACTCTCAGACACTCTCTCACAGACACTCACAGACACTCTCTCACAGACACTCACAAACACTCACAGACACTCTCTCACAGACACTCAAAGACACTCACTGGCACTCTCACAGACTCTGGCACTCTCACAGACTCTGGCACTCTCACAGACTCTGGCACTCTCACAGTCACTCTCACAGACAGACTCTCTCAGATACTCTCTCACAGACTCTGGCACTCTCACAGACTCACACTCTCACAGACACTCACAGACAGACTCTCAGACACTCTCTCACAGACTCTCACAGACACTCTCTCACACTCTCTGACAGACACTCACAGACACTCTCTTACAGACTCTCACAGATACTCTCACAGACTATCACAGACACTCTCACAGACTTTTACAGACTCTCACAGACACTCTCACAGACACTCTCACAGACACTATCACAGACTCTCACAGACACTCTCAGACTCTCACAGACACTCTCTCACAGACACTCTCT
The DNA here is from genome assembly GCF_964204655.1 of Triturus cristatus. Classification (NCBI taxonomy): domain Eukaryota; kingdom Metazoa; phylum Chordata; class Amphibia; order Caudata; family Salamandridae; genus Triturus; species Triturus cristatus. The sequence goes on along the minus strand of NC_140579.1, from coordinate 1,176,421,913 downwards.
CACAGACACTCTCTCATAGACTCTCTCACAGACACTCTCTCACAGACTCTCTCACAGACTCTCACAGACTCTCTCACAGACTCTCTCCCACAGACACTCTCACAGACTCTCTCACAGACTCTCTCACAGACTGTCTCACATACACTCTCACAGACAATCGCTCGCAGACTCTCTCACAGACACTCTCACACTCTCTCACAGACACTCACAGACTCTCAGACACTCTCTCACAGACTCTCACAGACACTCTCTTACACACTCACAGACACTCTCACAGACTCGCACAGACACTCTCTCACAGATACTCTCACAGACTCGCACAGACACTCTCTCACAGACACTCTCTCACAGACTCTCCCACTCTCTCACAGACTCTCACAGACACTCTCACAGACTATCACAGACTCTCACAGACTCTCTCAGACTCTCACAGACTCTCACAGACACTCTCAGACTTTCACAGATACTCTCTCACAGACACTCTCTCAGACACTCTCTCTCAGACACTCTCTCTCAGACACTCTCTCATAGACTCTCACAGACACTCTCTCACAGACACTCTCTCACAGACACTCTCTCACAGACACTCTCTCACAGACTCTCACAGACACTCTCTCACAGACTCTGGCACTCTCACAGACTGTCACAGACACTCTCACAGACTATCACAGACTCTCACACACACTCTCTCAGACTCTCACAGACAATCTCAGACTCTCAGACTTTCACAGATACTCTCTCACAGATACTCTCTCAGACACTCTCTCTCAGACACTCTCTCTCAGACATTCTCTCTCAGACTCTCACAGACACTCTCTCACAGACTCTGGCACTCTCACAGACTCACACTCTCACAGACAGACTCTCTCAGACACTCTCTCTCAGACACTCTCTCTCAGACACTCTCTCACACTCTCTCTCAGACACTCACAGACACTCTCTCACAGACTCTCACAGACACTCTCTCACAGACTCTGGCACTCTCACAGACTCACACTCTCACAGACACTCTCACAGACAGACTCTCTCAGACACTCTCTCACAGACACTCACAGACTCTCACATACACTCTCACAGACTCTCTCACAGACACTCTCTCACAGACACTCTCTTCCAGACTCTCTCACAGACACTCTCTCACAGACACTCTCTCACAGACACTCTCTCACAGACACTCTCACACTCTCACAGACACTCACAGACTCTCACAGACACTCTCTCACAGACACTCTCTCACACTCTCTCACATACTCTCACAGACACTCCTACAGTCTCTCAGACACTCTCACAGACTCTCACAGACACTCTCTCACAGACTCACACTCTCTCGGAGACTCTCACACACTCTTACAGACTGTCACAGACTCTTACAGAGTCTCAAAGACACTCTCACAGACTCTCACAGACACTCTCTCACAGACTATCACAGACACTCTCACAAACACTCACAGACTCTAACAGACACCAGGGGCATAACATAGGCCCCCACAGCCCCCGTGGTGCTGGGGGCCCCCTCACTCCAGGGGCCCCCTCACTCTCACAGACTCTGACACTCTCACAGACTCACAGACTCTCACAGACAGACTCTCGCAGACACTCTCTCACAGACAGACTCTCACAGACACTCTCTCACAGACACTCTCTCACAGTCTCTCACAGACACTCTCAGACACTCTCTCACACTCTCACAGACACTCACTGACTCTCACAGACTCTCACAGACTCTCACAGACACTCTCACAGACTCTCACAGATACTCTCACACTCTCACAGACTCTCACAGACTCTCACAGACACTCTCTCACAGACTTTTACAGACTCTCACAGACACTCTCACAGAAACTCTCACAGACTATCACAGACTCTCTCAGACTCTCACAGACACTCAGACTCTCACAGACACTCTCTCTCAGACACTCTCTCTCAGACACTCTCTCACACTCTCTCACAGACTCTCACACACTCTCTCACAGACTTTTACAGACTCTCACAGACACTCTCACAGACTCTCACAGACTCTCACAGACACTCTCTCACAGACACTCTCTCACAGACTCTCACAGACTCTCACAGACACTCACAGACACTCTCTCACAGACACTCTCACAGACACTCTCTCACAGACACTCTCTCACAGACACTCTCTCACAGACTTTTACAGACTCTCACAGACACTCTCACAGACTATCACAGACTCTCAGACACTCTCAGACTCTCACAGATACTCTCTCACAGACACTCTCTCACAGACACTCTCTCACAGACTCTCACAGACACTCTCTCACACTCTCTCACAGACTCACAGACACTCTCTCTCAGACTCTCACAGACACTCTCTCACAGACTCTGGCACTCTCACAGACTCACACTCTCACAGACAGACTCTCTCAGACACTCTCTCTCAGACACTCTCTCTCAGACACTCTCTCACAGACACTCTCTCACAGACTCTCACAGACACTCTCTCACAGACTCTGGCACTCTCACAGACTCACACTCTCACAGACACTCTCACAGACAGACTCAGACACTCTCTCACAGACACTCACAGACTCTCACATACACTCTCACAGACTCTCTCACAGACATTCTCTCACAGACTCTCTCACAGACACTCTCTCACAGACACTCTCACACTCACAGACACTCACAGACTCTCACAGACACTTTCACAGACTCTCACAGACACTCTCTCACACTCTCTCACATACTCTCACAGACACTCCTACAGACTCTCATAGACTCTCACAGACACTCTCTCAGACTCTCACAGACACTCTCAGACTCTCACAGACACTCTCACAGACACTCTCTCGCAGACACTCTCTCTCAGACACTCTCTCACAGACACTCACAGACACTCTCACAGACACTCTCTCACAGACTCTCACAGACACTCTCTCACAGACTGACACTCTCACAGGCTCACACTCTCACAGACACTCTCACAAACTCTCTCAGACACTCTTTTGCAGACACTCTCTCACAGACTCTCTCAGACACTCTTTCGCAGACACTCTCTCACAGACTCACAGACTCTCACAGACTCTCACAGACACTCTTTCGCAGACACTCTCTCACAGACTCTCTCAGACACTCTTTCACAGACACTCTCATAGACTCACAGACTCTCACAGACACTCTCTCACAGACTCTCTCACAGACACTCTCTCACAGACTCTCACAGACACTCTCTTCCAGACTCTCTCACAGACACTCTCTTCCAGACTCTCTCACAGACACTCTCACACTCTCACAGACTCTCACAGACACTCTCTCACAGACTTTTACAGACTCTCACAGACACTCTCACAGAAACTCTCACAGACTATCACAGACTCTCTCAGACTCTCACAGACACTCAGACTCTCACAGACACTCTCTCTCAGACACTCTCTCTCAGACACTCTCTCACACTCTCTCACAGACTCTCACAGACACTCTCTCACAGACTTTTACAGACTCTCACAGACACTCTCACAGACTCTCACAGACTCTCACAGACACTCTCTCACAGACACTCTCTCACAGACTCTCACAGACTCTCACAGACACTCACAGACACTCTCTCACAGACACTCTCACAGACACTCTCTCACAGACACTCTCTCACAGACACTCTCTCACAGACTTTTACAGACTCTCACAGACACTCTCACAGACTATCACAGACTCTCAGACACTCTCAGACTCTCACAGATACTCTCTCACAGACACTCTCTCACAGACACTCTCTCACAGACTCTCACAGACACTCTCTCACACTCTCTCACAGACTCACAGACACTCTCTCTCAGACTCTCACAGACACTCTCTCACATACTCTGGCACTCTCACAGACTCACACTCTCACAGACAGACTCTCTCAGACACTCTCTCTCAGACACTCTCTCAGACACTCTCTCACAGACACTCTCTCACAGACTCTCACAGACACTCTCTCACAGACTCTGGCACTCTCACAGACTCACACTCTCACAGACACTCTCACAGACAGACTCAGACACTCTCTCACAGACACTCACAGACTCTCACATACACTCTCACAGACTCTCTCACAGACACTCTCTCACAGACTCTCTCACAGACACTCTCTCACAGACACTCTCTCACAGACACTCTCTCACAGACTCTCACAGATACTCTCTCACTCTCTCACAGACACTCACAGAGTCTCTCACAGAGTCTCTCACAGACACTCTCACAGACACTCTCTTACACTCTCACAGACTCACAGACTCTCACAGACACTCTCTCACACTCTCTCACAGACTCTCACAGACACTCTCTTACAGACTCTCACAGACACTCTCACAGACTATCACAGACACTCTCACAGACTTTTACAGACTCTCACAGACTCTCACAGACACTCACAGACACTCTCTCACAGACACTCCTACAGACTCTCACAGATACTCTCTCACAGACTCACACTCTCTCACAGACTCTCACACACTCTTACAGACTCTCACAGACTCTTACAGAGTCTCACAGACACTCTCACAGACTCTCACAGACACTCTCTCACAGACTATCACAGATTCTCACGGACTCTCACAGACACTCTCACAAACACTCACAGACTCTCACAGACACCAGGGGCGTAACACAGGCCACCACAGCCCCCGTGGTGCTGGGGGCCCCATTGCTCCAGGGGCCCCCTCACTCTCACAGACTCTGACACTCTCACAGACTCACAGACTCTCACAGACACTCTCACAGACTCACAGACTCTCACAGATACTCTCACAGACAGACTCCCACAGATACTCTCGCAGACAGACTCTCGCAGACAGACTCTCGCAGACAGACTCTCGCAGACAGACTCTCACAGACACTCTCACAGACACTCTCACAGACACTCTCTCACAGACACTCTCTCACAGACACTCTCTCTCAGACACTCTCTCACAGACACTCTCTCACAGAGTCTCTCAGAGACACTCTCTCAGAGACACTCTCTCACACTCTCACAGACACTCACAGACTCTCACAGACACTCTCACAGACTTTTACAGACTCTCACAGACATTCTCACACACTCTCACAGACACTCTCAGACTCTCACAGATACTCTCTCACAGACACTCTCTCACAGACACTCTCTCACAGACTCTCACAGACAGTCTCCCACAGACACTCTCTCACAGACTCTCTCTCACAGACTCTCTCTCACAGACTCTCTCTCACAGACTCTCACAGACACTCTCCCACAGACTCTCTCACAGACTGTCTCACAGACACTCTCACAGACAATCACTCGTAGACTCTCTCTCACAGACTCTCAGACACTCTCTCACAGACTCTCACAGACACTCTCTCACACTCTCTGACAGACTCCCACAGACACTCTCTTACACACTCACAGACACTCTCTTACACACTCACAGACACTCTCACAGACTCGCACAGACACTCTCTCACAGACTCTCACACTCTCTCACAGACACTCTCTCACAGACTCTCACACTCTCTCACAGACTCTCACAGACACTCTCACAGACTCTCACAGACTCTCACAGACACTCTCACAGACTCTCACAGACTCTCACAGACACTCTCTCAGACTCTCACAGACACTCTCTCAGACTCTCACAGACACTCTCAGACACTCTCAGACACTCTCTCACAGACACTCTCAGACACTCTCTCACAGACACTCACAGACACTCTCTCACAGACACTCACAAACACTCACAGACACTCTCTCACAGACACTCAAAGACACTCACTGGCACTCTCACAGACTCTGGCACTCTCACAGACTCTGGCACTCTCACAGACTCTGGCACTCTCACAGTCACTCTCACAGACAGACTCTCTCAGATACTCTCTCACAGACTCTGGCACTCTCACAGACTCACACTCTCACAGACACTCACAGACAGACTCTCAGACACTCTCTCACAGACTCTCACAGACACTCTCTCACACTCTCTGACAGACACTCACAGACACTCTCTTACAGACTCTCACAGATACTCTCACAGACTATCACAGACACTCTCACAGACTTTTACAGACTCTCACAGACACTCTCACAGACACTCTCACAGACACTATCACAGACTCTCACAGACACTCTCAGACTCTCACAGACACTCTCTCACAGACACTCTCTCACAGACACTCTCTCATAGACTCTCTCACAGACACTCTCTCACAGACTCTCTCACAGACTCTCACAGACTCTCTCACAGACTCTCTCCCACAGACACTCTCACAGACTCTCTCACAGACTCTCTCACAGACTGTCTCACATACACTCTCACAGACAATCGCTCGCAGACTCTCTCACAGACACTCTCACACTCTCTCACAGACACTCACAGACTCTCAGACACTCTCTCACAGACTCTCACAGACACTCTCTTACACACTCACAGACACTCTCACAGACTCGCACAGACACTCTCTCACAGATACTCTCACAGACTCGCACAGACACTCTCTCACAGACACTCTCTCACAGACTCTCCCACTCTCTCACAGACTCTCACAGACACTCTCACAGACTATCACAGACTCTCACAGACTCTCTCAGACTCTCACAGACTCTCACAGACACTCTCAGACTTTCACAGATACTCTCTCACAGACACTCTCTCAGACACTCTCTCTCAGACACTCTCTCTCAGACACTCTCTCATAGACTCTCACAGACACTCTCTCACAGACACTCTCTCACAGACACTCTCTCACAGACACTCTCTCACAGACTCTCACAGACACTCTCTCACAGACTCTGGCACTCTCACAGACTCTCACAGACACTCTCACAGACTATCACAGACTCTCACACACACTCTCTCAGACTCTCACAGACAATCTCAGACTCTCAGACTTTCACAGATACTCTCTCACAGATACTCTCTCAGACACTCTCTCTCAGACACTCTCTCTCAGACATTCTCTCTCAGACTCTCACAGACACTCTCTCACAGACTCTGGCACTCTCACAGACTCACACTCTCACAGACAGACTCTCTCAGACACTCTCTCTCAGACACTCTCTCTCAGACACTCTCTCACACTCTCTCTCAGACACTCACAGACACTCTCTCACAGACTCTCACAGACACTCTCTCACAGACTCTGGCACTCTCACAGACTCACACTCTCACAGACACTCTCACAGACAGACTCTCTCAGACACTCTCTCACAGACACTCACAGACTCTCACATACACTCTCACAGACTCTCTCACAGACACTCTCTCACAGACACTCTCTTCCAGACTCTCTCACAGACACTCTCTCACAGACACTCTCTCACAGACACTCTCTCACAGACACTCTCACACTCTCACAGACACTCACAGACTCTCACAGACACTCTCTCACAGACACTCTCTCACACTCTCTCACATACTCTCACAGACACTCCTACAGTCTCTCAGACACTCTCACAGACTCTCACAGACACTCTCTCACAGACTCACACTCTCTCGGAGACTCTCACACACTCTTACAGACTGTCACAGACTCTTACAGAGTCTCAAAGACACTCTCACAGACTCTCACAGACACTCTCTCACAGACTATCACAGACACTCTCACAAACACTCACAGACTCTAACAGACACCAGGGGCATAACATAGGCCCCCACAGCCCCCGTGGTGCTGGGGGCCCCCTCACTCCAGGGGCCCCCTCACTCTCACAGACTCTGACACTCTCACAGACTCACAGACTCTCACAGACAGACTCTCGCAGACACTCTCTCACAGACAGACTCTCACAGACACTCTCTCACAGACACTCTCTCACAGTCTCTCACAGACACTCTCAGACACTCTCTCACACTCTCACAGACACTCACTGACTCTCACAGACTCTCACAGACTCTCACAGACACTCTCACAGACTCTCACAGATACTCTCACACTCTCACAGACTCTCACAGACTCTCACAGACACTCTCTCACAGACTTTTACAGACTCTCACAGACACTCTCACAGAAACTCTCACAGACTATCACAGACTCTCTCAGACTCTCACAGACACTCAGACTCTCACAGACACTCTCTCTCAGACACTCTCTCTCAGACACTCTCTCACACTCTCTCACAGACTCTCACACACTCTCTCACAGACTTTTACAGACTCTCACAGACACTCTCACAGACTCTCACAGACTCTCACAGACACTCTCTCACAGACACTCTCTCACAGACTCTCACAGACTCTCACAGACACTCACAGACACTCTCTCACAGACACTCTCACAGACACTCTCTCACAGACACTCTCTCACAGACACTCTCTCACAGACTTTTACAGACTCTCACAGACACTCTCACAGACTATCACAGACTCTCAGACACTCTCAGACTCTCACAGATACTCTCTCACAGACACTCTCTCACAGACACTCTCTCACAGACTCTCACAGACACTCTCTCACACTCTCTCACAGACTCACAGACACTCTCTCTCAGACTCTCACAGACACTCTCTCACAGACTCTGGCACTCTCACAGACTCACACTCTCACAGACAGACTCTCTCAGACACTCTCTCTCAGACACTCTCTCTCAGACACTCTCTCACAGACACTCTCTCACAGACTCTCACAGACACTCTCTCACAGACTCTGGCACTCTCACAGACTCACACTCTCACAGACACTCTCACAGACAGACTCAGACACTCTCTCACAGACACTCACAGACTCTCACATACACTCTCACAGACTCTCTCACAGACATTCTCTCACAGACTCTCTCACAGACACTCTCTCACAGACACTCTCACACTCACAGACACTCACAGACTCTCACAGACACTTTCACAGACTCTCACAGACACTCTCTCACACTCTCTCACATACTCTCACAGACACTCCTACAGACTCTCATAGACTCTCACAGACACTCTCTCAGACTCTCACAGACACTCTCAGACTCTCACAGACACTCTCACAGACACTCTCTCGCAGACACTCTCTCTCAGACACTCTCTCACAGACACTCACAGACACTCTCACAGACACTCTCTCACAGACTCTCACAGACACTCTCTCACAGACTGACACTCTCACAGGCTCACACTCTCACAGACACTCTCACAAACTCTCTCAGACACTCTTTTGCAGACACTCTCTCACAGACTCTCTCAGACACTCTTTCGCAGACACTCTCTCACAGACTCACAGACTCTCACAGACTCTCACAGACACTCTTTCGCAGACACTCTCTCACAGACTCTCTCAGACACTCTTTCACAGACACTCTCATAGACTCACAGACTCTCACAGACACTCTCTCACAGACTCTCTCACAGACACTCTCTCACAGACTCTCACAGACACTCTCTTCCAGACTCTCTCACAGACACTCTCTTCCAGACTCTCTCACAGACACTCTCACACTCTCACAGACTCTCACAGACACTCTCTCACAGACTTTTACAGACTCTCACAGACACTCTCACAGAAACTCTCACAGACTATCACAGACTCTCTCAGACTCTCACAGACACTCAGACTCTCACAGACACTCTCTCTCAGACACTCTCTCTCAGACACTCTCTCACACTCTCTCACAGACTCTCACAGACACTCTCTCACAGACTTTTACAGACTCTCACAGACACTCTCACAGACTCTCACAGACTCTCACAGACACTCTCTCACAGACACTCTCTCACAGACTCTCACAGACTCTCACAGACACTCACAGACACTCTCTCACAGACACTCTCACAGACACTCTCTCACAGACACTCTCTCACAGACACTCTCTCACAGACTTTTACAGACTCTCACAGACACTCTCACAGACTATCACAGACTCTCAGACACTCTCAGACTCTCACAGATACTCTCTCACAGACACTCTCTCACAGACACTCTCTCACAGACTCTCACAGACACTCTCTCACACTCTCTCACAGACTCACAGACACTCTCTCTCAGACTCTCACAGACACTCTCTCACATACTCTGGCACTCTCACAGACTCACACTCTCACAGACAGACTCTCTCAGACACTCTCTCTCAGACACTCTCTCAGACACTCTCTCACAGACACTCTCTCACAGACTCTCACAGACACTCTCTCACAGACTCTGGCACTCTCACAGACTCACACTCTCACAGACACTCTCACAGACAGACTCAGACACTCTCTCACAGACACTCACAGACTCTCACATACACTCTCACAGACTCTCTCACAGACACTCTCTCACAGACTCTCTCACAGACACTCTCTCACAGACACTCTCTCACAGACACTCTCTCACAGACTCTCACAGATACTCTCTCACTCTCTCACAGACACTCACAGAGTCTCTCACAGAGTCTCTCACAGACACTCTCACAGACACTCTCTTACACTCTCACAGACTCACAGACTCTCACAGACACTCTCTCACACTCTCTCACAGACTCTCACAGACACTCTCTTACAGACTCTCACAGACACTCTCACAGACTATCACAGACACTCTCACAGACTTTTACAGACTCTCACAGACACTCTCACAGACACTCTCACAGACACTATCACAGACTCTCACAGACACTCTCAGACTCTCACAGACACTCTCTCACAGACACTCTCTCACAGACACTCTCTCACAGACTCTCTCACAGACACTCTCTCACAGACTCTCTCACAGACTCTCACAGACTCTCTCACAGACTCTCTCCCACAGACACTCTCACAGACTCTCTCACAGACTCTCTCACAGACTGTCTCACATACACTCTCACAGACAATCGCTCTCAGACTCTCTCAGAGACACTCTCACACTCTCTCACAGACACTCACAGACTCTCAGACACTCTCTCACAGACTCTCACAGACACTCTCTTACACACTCACAGATACTCTCACAGACTCGCACAGACACTCTCTCACAGACACTCTCACAGACTTGCACAGACACTCTCTCACAGACACTCTCTCACAGACTCTCCCACTCTCTCACAGACTCTCACAGACACTCTTACAGACTATCACAGACTCTCACAGACTCTCTCAGACTCTCACAGACTCTCACAGACACTCTCAGACTTTCACAGATACTCTCTCACAGACACTCTCTCAGACACTCTCTCTCAGACACTCTCTCTCAGACACTCTCTCTCAGACACTCTCTCTCACTCTCTCACAGACACTCACAGACACTCTCTCACAGACACTCTCTCACAGACTCTCAAAGACACTCTCTCACAGACTCTGGCACTCTCACAGACTCTCACAGACACTCTCACAGACTATCACAGACTCTCACAGACACTCTCTCAGACTCTCACAGACAATCTCAGACTCTCAGACTTTCACAGCTACTCTCTCACAGATACTCTCTCAGACACTCTCTCTCAGACACTCTCTCTCAGACACTCTCTCTCAGACTCTCACAGACACTCTCTCACAGACTCTGGCACTCTCACAGACTCACACTCTCACAGACAGACTCTCTCAGACACTCTCTCTCAGACACTCTCTCTCAGACACTCTCTCACACTCTCTCTCAGACACTCACAGACACTCTCTCACAGACTCTCACAGACACTCTCTCACAGACTCTGGCACTCTCACAGACTCACACTCTCACAGACACTCTCACAGACAGACTCTCTCAGACACTCTCTCACAGACACTCACAGACTCTCACATATACTCTCACAGACTCTCTCACAGACACTCTCTCACAGACACTCTCTTCAATACTCTCTCACAGACACTCTCTCATAGACACTCTCTCACAGACACTCTCTCACAGACACTCTCACACTCTCACAGACACTCACAGACTCTCACAGACACTCACAGACACTCTCTCACAGACACTCTCTCACACTCTCTCACATACTCTCACAGACACTCCTACAGTCTCTCAGACACTCTCACAGACTCTCACAGACACTCTCTCACAGACTCACACTCTCTCAGAGACTCTCACACACTCTTACAGACTGTCACAGACTCTTACAGAGTCTCAAAGACACTCTCACAGACTCTCACAGACACTCTCTCACAGACTATCACAGACTCTCACAGACACTCTCACAAACACTGACAGACTCTAACAGACACCAGGGGCGTAACATAGGCCCCCACAGCCCCCGTGGTGCTGGGGGCCCCCTCGCTCCAGGGGCCCCCTCACTCTCACAGACTCTGACACTCTCACAGACTCACAGACTCTCACAGACAGACTCTCGCAGACACTCTCTCACAGACAGACTCTCACAGACACTCTCTCACACTCTCTCACAGACACTCTCTCACAGTCTCTCACAGACACTCACAGACACTCTCTCACACTCTCACAGACACTCACTGACTCTCACAGACTCTCACAGACTCTCACAGACACTCTCACAGACTCTCACAGACACTCTCACACTCTCACAGACTCTCACAGACTCTCACAGACACTCTCTCACAGACTTTTACAGACTCTCACAGACACTCTCACAGACACTCTCACAGACTATCACAGACTCTCTCAGACTCTCTCAGACACTCAGACTCTCACAGACACTCTCTCTCAGACACTCTCTCTCAGACACTCTCTCTCAGACTCTCTCTCTCAGACTCTCTCTCACAGACACTCTCTCACAGACACTCTCTCACAGACTCTCACAGATACTCATAGACACTCTCTCACAGACACTCTCTCACAGACTCTCACAGACACTCTCTCACAGACACTCTCTCACAGACACTCTCTCACAGACACTCACACTCTCACAGACACTCACAGACTCTCACAGACTCTCACAGACTCTCACAGACACTCCTACACTCTCTCACAGACTCACACTCTCTCACAGACTCACACTCTCTCACAGACTCACACTCTCTCACAGACTCTCACACACTCTTACAGACTCTCACAGACTCTTACAGTCTCACAGACACTCTCACAGACTCTCACAGACACTCTCTCACAGACTATCACAGACTCTCACAGACACTCTCTCACAGACTCACACTCTCTCACAGACTCACACTCTCTCACAGACTCTCACAGACTCTTACAGACTCCCACAGACTCTTACAGAGTCTCACAGACACTCTCACAGACTCTCACAGACACTCTCTCACAGACTATCACAGACTCTCACAGACACTCTCACAAACACTCACAGACACTCTCTCACAGACTATCACAGATTCTCACGGACTCTCACAGACACTCTAACAAACACTCACAGACTCTCACAGACACCAGGGGCGTAACACAGGCCCCCACAGCCCCTGCGGTGCTGGGGGCCCCCTCGCTCCAGGGGCCCCCTCACTCTCACAGACTCTGACACTCACAGACTCACAGACTCTCACAGACTCTCACAGACACTCACAAACACTCAGACTCTCACAGACACCAGGGGCGTAACACAGGCCCCCACAGCCCCCGTGGTGCTGGGGGCCCCCTCGCTCCAGGGGCCCCCTCACTCTCACAGACTCTGACACTCTCACAGACTCACAGACTCTCACAGACAGACTCTCGCAGACACTCTCTCACTGACAGACTCTCACAGACACTCTCTCACACTCTCTCACAGACACTCTCTCACAGTCTCTCACAGACACTCACAGACACTCTCTCACACTCTCACAGACACTCACTTACTCTCACAGACTCTCACAGACTCTCACAGACACTCTCACAGACTCTCACAGACACTCTCACACACTCTCACAGACTCTCACAGACACTCTCACAGACTTTTACAGACTCTCACAGACACTCTCACAGACACTCTCACAGACTATCACAGACTCTCTCAGACTCTCTCAGACACTCAGACTCTCACAGACACTCTCTCTCAGACACTCTCTCTCAGACACTCTCTCTCAGACTCTCTCTCTCAGACTCTCTCTCACAGACACTCTCTCACAGACACTCTCTCACAGACACTCTCTCACAGACTCTCACAGACACTCTCTCACAGACTCTGGCACTCTCACAGACTCTCACAGACACTCTCACAGACTATCACAGACTCTCACACACACTCTCTCAGACTCTCACAGACAATCTCAGACTCTCAGACTTTCACAGATACTCTCTCACAGATACTCTCTCAGACACTCTCTCTCAGACACTCTCTCTCAGACACTCTCTCTCAGACTCTCACTGACACTCTCTCACAGACTCTGGCACTCTCACAGACTCACACTCTCACAGACAGACTCTCTCAGACACTCTCTCTCAGACACTCACTCTCAGACACTCTCTCTAAGACACTCTCTCTCAGACACTCACAGGCACTCTCTCTCAGACACTCTATCTCAGACACTCACAGACACTCTCTCACAGACACTCTCTCACAGACACTCTCTCACAGACTCTCTCTCACAGACTCTCTCTCACAGACACTCTCTCACAGACACTCTCTCAGACTCTCACAGATACTCACAGACACTCTCTCACAGACACTCTCTCACAGACTCTCACAGACATTCTCTCACAGACACTCTCTCACAGACACTCTCTCACAGACACTCACACTCTCACAGACACTCACAGACTCTCACAGACTCTCACAGACTCTCACAGATACTCCTACAGACTCTCACAGACACTCTCTCACAGAATCACACTCTCTCACAGACTCACACTCTCTCACAGACTCTCACACACTCTTACAGACTCTCACAGACTCTTACAGAGTCTCACAGACACTCTCACAGACACTCTCTCACAGACTCTCACAGACACTCTCTCACAGACTCACACTCTCTCACAGACTCACACTCTCTCACAGACTCTCACAGACTCTTACAGACTCTCACAGACTCTTACAGAGTCTCACAGACACACTCACAGACTCTCACAGACACCAGGGGCGTAACACAGGCCCCCACAGCCCCTGCGGTGCTGGGGGCCCCCTCGCTCCAGGGGCCCCCTCACTCTCACAGACTCTGACACTCACAGACTCACAGACTCTCACAGACACTCACAAACACTCAGACTCTCACAGACACCAGGGGCGTAACAGAGGCCCCCACAGCCCCCGCGGTGCTGGGGGCCCCCTCGCTCCAGGGCCCCCCTCACTCTCACAGACTCTGACACTCACAGACTCACAGACTCTCACAGACAGACTCTCGCAGACACTCTCTCACAGACAGACTCTCACAGACACTCTCTCACACTCTCTCACAGACACTCTCACAGTCTATCACAGACTCTCTCAGACTCTCTCAGACACTCAGACTCTCACAGACACTCTCTCTCAGACACTCTCTCTCAGACACTCTCTCTCAGACTCTCTCTCACAGACTCTCTCTCACAGACACTCTCTCACAGACACTCTCTCACAGACTCTCACAGATACTCACAGACACTCTCTCACAGACACTCTCTCACAGACTCTCACAGACACTCTCTCACAGACACTCTCTCACAGACACTCTCTCACAGACACTCACACTCTCACAGACACTCACAGACTCTCACAGACTCTCACAGACTCTCACAGATACTCCTACAGACTCTCACAGACACTCTCTCACAGACTCACACTCTCTCACAGACTCACACTCTCTCACAGACTCTCACGGACTCTTACAGACTCTCACAGACTCTTACAGAGTCTCACAGACACTCTCACAGACTCTCACAGACACTCTCTCACAGACTATCACAGACTCTCACAGACACTCTCACAAACACTCACAGACTCTCACAGACACCAGGGGCGTAACACAGGCCCCCACAGCCCCTGCGGTGCTGGGGGCCCCCTCGCTCCAGGGGCCCCCTCACTCTCACAGACTCTGACACTCACAGACTCACAGACTCTCACAGACACTCACAAACACTCAGACTCTCACAGACACCAGGGGCGTAACAGAGGCCCCCACAGCCCCCGCAGTGCTGGGGGCCCCCTCGCTCCAGGGCCCCCCTCACTCTCACAGACTCTGACACTCACAGACTCACAGACTCTCACAGACACTCTCTCAGACTCTCACAGACAATCTCAGACTCTCAGACTTTCACAGCTACTCTCTCACAGATACTCTCTCAGACACTCTCTCTCAGACACTCTCTCTCAGACACTCTCTCTCAGACTCTCACAGACACTCTCTCACAGACTCTGGCACTCTCACAGACTCACACTCTCACAGACAGACTCTCTCAGACACTCTCTCTCAGACACTCTCTCTCAGACACTCTCTCACACTCTCTCTCAGACACTCACAGACACTCTCTCACAGACTCTCACAGACACTCTCTCACAGACTCTGGCACTCTCACAGACTCACACTCTCACAGACACTCTCACAGACAGACTCTCTCAGACACTCTCTCACAGACACTCACAGACTCTCACATATACTCTCACAGACTCTCTCACAGACACTCTCTCACAGACACTCTCTTCAATACTCTCTCACAGACACTCTCTCATAGACACTCTCTCACAGACACTCTCTCACAGACACTCTCACACTCTCACAGACACTCACAGACTCTCACAGACACTCACAGACACTCTCTCACAGACACTCTCTCACACTCTCTCACATACTCTCACAGACACTCCTACAGTCTCTCAGACACTCTCACAGACTCTCACAGACACTCTCTCACAGACTCACACTCTCTCAGAGACTCTCACACACTCTTACAGACTGTCACAGACTCTTACAGAGTCTCAAAGACACTCTCACAGACTCTCACAGACACTCTCTCACAGACTATCACAGACTCTCACAGACACTCTCACAAACACTCACAGACTCTAACAGACACCAGGGGCGTAACATAGGCCCCCACAGCCCCCGTGGTGCTGGGGGCCCCCTCGCTCCAGGGGCCCCCTCACTCTCACAGACTCTGACACTCTCACAGACTCACAGACTCTCACAGACAGACTCTCGCAGACACTCTCTCACAGACAGACTCTCACAGACACTCTCTCACACTCTCTCACAGACACTCTCTCACAGTCTCTCACAGACACTCACAGACACTCTCTCACACTCTCACAGACACTCACTGACTCTCACAGACTCTCACAGACTCTCACAGACACTCTCACAGACTCTCACAGACACTCTCACACTCTCACAGACTCTCACAGACTCTCACAGACACTCTCTCACAGACTTTTACAGACTCTCACAGACACTCTCACAGACACTCTCACAGACTATCACAGACTCTCTCAGACTCTCTCAGACACTCAGACTCTCACAGACACTCTCTCTCAGACACTCTCTCTCAGACACTCTCTCTCAGACTCTCTCTCTCAGACTCTCTCTCACAGACACTCTCTCACAGACACTCTCTCACAGACTCTCACAGATACTCATAGACACTCTCTCACAGACACTCTCTCACAGACTCTCACAGACACTCTCTCACAGACACTCTCTCACAGACACTCTCTCACAGACACTCACACTCTCACAGACACTCACAGACTCTCACAGACTCTCACAGACTCTCACAGACACTCCTACACTCTCTCACAGACTCACACTCTCTCACAGACTCACACTCTCTCACAGACTCACACTCTCTCACAGACTCTCACACACTCTTACAGACTCTCACAGACTCTTACAGTCTCACAGACACTCTCACAGACTCTCACAGACACTCTCTCACAGACTATCACAGACTCTCACAGACACTCTCTCACAGACTCACACTCTCTCACAGACTCACACTCTCTCACAGACTCTCACAGACTCTTACAGACTCCCACAGACTCTTACAGAGTCTCACAGACACTCTCACAGACTCTCACAGACACTCTCTCACAGACTATCACAGACTCTCACAGACACTCTCACAAACACTCACAGACTCTCACAGACACCAGGGGCGTAACACAGGCCCCCACAGCCCCTGCGGTGCTGGGGGCCCCCTCGCTCCAGGGGCCCCCTCACTCTCACAGACTCTGACACTCACAGACTCACAGACTCTCACAGACACTCACAAACACTCAGACTCTCACAGACACCAGGGGCGTAACACAGGCCCCCACAGCCCCCGTGGTGCTGGGGGCCCCCTCGCTCCAGGGGCCCCCTCACTCTCACAGACTCTGACACTCTCACAGACTCACAGACTCTCACAGACAGACTCTCGCAGACACTCTCTCACTGACAGACTCTCACAGACACTCTCTCACACTCTCTCACAGACACTCTCTCACAGTCTCTCACAGACACTCACAGACACTCTCTCACACTCTCACAGACACTCACTTACTCTCACAGACTCTCACAGACTCTCACAGACACTCTCACAGACTCTCACAGACACTCTCACACACTCTCACAGACTCTCACAGACACTCTCACAGACTTTTACAGACTCTCACAGACACTCTCACAGACACTCTCACAGACTATCACAGACTCTCTCAGACTCTCTCAGACACTCAGACTCTCACAGACACTCTCTCTCAGACACTCTCTCTCAGACACTCTCTCTCAGACTCTCTCTCTCAGACTCTCTCTCACAGACACTCTCTCACAGACACTCTCTCACAGACACTCTCTCACAGACTCTCACAGACACTCTCTCACAGACTCTGGCACTCTCACAGACTCTCACAGACACTCTCACAGACTATCACAGACTCTCACACACACTCTCTCAGACTCTCACAGACAATCTCAGACTCTCAGACTTTCACAGATACTCTCTCACAGATACTCTCTCAGACACTCTCTCTCAGACACTCTCTCTCAGACACTCTCTCTCAGACTCTCACTGACACTCTCTCACAGACTCTGGCACTCTCACAGACTCACACTCTCACAGACAGACTCTCTCAGACACTCTCTCTCAGACACTCACTCTCAGACACTCTCTCTAAGACACTCTCTCTCAGACACTCACAGGCACTCTCTCTCAGACACTCTATCTCAGACACTCACAGACACTCTCTCACAGACACTCTCTCACAGACACTCTCTCACAGACTCTCTCTCACAGACTCTCTCTCACAGACACTCTCTCACAGACACTCTCTCAGACTCTCAGAGATACTCACAGACACTCTCTCACAGACACTCTCTCACAGACTCTCACAGACACTCTCTCACAGACACTCTCTCACAGACTCTCACAGACATTCTCTCACAGACACTCTCTCACAGACACTCTCTCACAGACACTCACACTCTCACAGACACTCACAGACTCTCACAGACTCTCACAGACTCTCACAGATACTCCTACAGACTCTCACAGACACTCTCTCACAGAATCACACTCTCTCACAGACTCACACTCTCTCACAGACTCTCACACACTCTTACAGACTCTCACAGACTCTTACAGAGTCTCACAGACACTCTCACAGACACTCTCTCACAGACTCTCACAGACACTCTCTCACAGACTCACACTCTCTCACAGACTCACACTCTCTCACAGACTCTCACAGACTCTTACAGACTCTCACAGACTCTTACAGAGTCTCACAGACACACTCACAGACTCTCACAGACACCAGGGGCGTAACACAGGCCCCCACAGCCCCTGCGGTGCTGGGGGCCCCCTCGCTCCAGGGGCCCCCTCACTCTCACAGACTCTGACACTCACAGACTCACAGACTCTCACAGACACTCACAAACACTCAGACTCTCACAGACACCAGGGGCGTAACAGAGGCCCCCACAGCCCCCGCGGTGCTGGGGGCCCCCTCGCTCCAGGGCCCCCCTCACTCTCACAGACTCTGACACTCACAGACTCACAGACTCTCACAGACAGACTCTCGCAGACACTCTCTCACAGACAGACTCTCACAGACACTCTCTCACACTCTCTCACAGACACTCTCACAGTCTATCACAGACTCTCTCAGACTCTCTCAGACACTCAGACTCTCACAGACACTCTCTCTCAGACACTCTCTCTCAGACACTCTCTCTCAGACTCTCTCTCACAGACTCTCTCTCACAGACACTCTCTCACAGACACTCTCTCACAGACTCTCACAGATACTCACAGACACTCTCTCACAGACACTCTCTCACAGACTCTCACAGACACTCTCTCACAGACACTCTCTCACAGACACTCTCTCACAGACACTCACACTCTCACAGACACTCACAGACTCTCACAGACTCTCACAGACTCTCACAGATACTCCTACAGACTCTCACAGACACTCTCTCACAGACTCACACTCTCTCACAGACTCACACTCTCTCACAGACTCTCACGGACTCTTACAGACTCTCACAGACTCTTACAGAGTCTCACAGACACTCTCACAGACTCTCACAGACACTCTCTCACAGACTATCACAGACTCTCACAGACACTCTCACAAACACTCACAGACTCTCACAGACACCAGGGGCGTAACACAGGCCCCCACAGCCCCTGCGGTGCTGGGGGCCCCCTCGCTCCAGGGGCCCCCTCACTCTCACAGACTCTGACACTCACAGACTCACAGACTCTCACAGACACTCACAAACACTCAGACTCTCACAGACACCAGGGGCGTAACAGAGGCCCCCACAGCCCCCGCAGTGCTGGGGGCCCCCTCGCTCCAGGGCCCCCCTCACTCTCACAGACTCTGACACTCACAGACTCACAGACTCTCACAGACACTCTCTCAGACTCTCACAGACAATCTCAGACTCTCAGACTTTCACAGCTACTCTCTCACAGATACTCTCTCAGACACTCTCTCTCAGACACTCTCTCTCAGACACTCTCTCTCAGACTCTCACAGACACTCTCTCACAGACTCTGGCACTCTCACAGACTCACACTCTCACAGACAGACTCTCTCAGACACTCTCTCTCAGACACTCTCTCACAGACTCTCTCAGACACTCTTTCGCAGACACTCTCTCACAGACTCACAGACTCTCACAGACTCTCACAGACACTCTTTCGCAGACACTCTCTCACAGACTCTCTCAGACACTCTTTCACAGACACTCTCATAGACTCACAGACTCTCACAGACACTCTCTCACAGACTCTCTCACAGACACTCTCTCACAGACTCTCACAGACACTCTCTTCCAGACTCTCTCACAGACACTCTCTTCCAGACTCTCTCACAGACACTCTCACACTCTCACAGACTCTCACAGACACTCTCTCACAGACTTTTACAGACTCTCACAGACACTCTCACAGAAACTCTCACAGACTATCACAGACTCTCTCAGACTCTCACAGACACTCAGACTCTCACAGACACTCTCTCTCAGACACTCTCTCTCAGACACTCTCTCACACTCTCTCACAGACTCTCACAGACACTCTCTCACAGACTTTTACAGACTCTCACAGACACTCTCACAGACTCTCACAGACTCTCACAGACACTCTCTCACAGACACTCTCTCACAGACTCTCACAGACTCTCACAGACACTCACAGACACTCTCTCACAGACACTCTCACAGACACTCTCTCACAGACACTCTCTCACAGACACTCTCTCACAGACTTTTACAGACTCTCACAGACACTCTCACAGACTATCACAGACTCTCAGACACTCTCAGACTCTCACAGATACTCTCTCACAGACACTCTCTCACAGACACTCTCTCACAGACTCTCACAGACACTCTCTCACACTCTCTCACAGACTCACAGACACTCTCTCTCAGACTCTCACAGACACTCTCTCACATACTCTGGCACTCTCACAGACTCACACTCTCACAGACAGACTCTCTCAGACACTCTCTCTCAGACACTCTCTCAGACACTCTCTCACAGACACTCTCTCACAGACTCTCACAGACACTCTCTCACAGACTCTGGCACTCTCACAGACTCACACTCTCACAGACACTCTCACAGACAGACTCAGACACTCTCTCACAGACACTCACAGACTCTCACATACACTCTCACAGACTCTCTCACAGACACTCTCTCACAGACTCTCTCACAGACACTCTCTCACAGACACTCTCTCACAGACACTCTCTCACAGACTCTCACAGATACTCTCTCACTCTCTCACAGACACTCACAGAGTCTCTCACAGAGTCTCTCACAGACACTCTCACAGACACTCTCTTACACTCTCACAGACTCACAGACTCTCACAGACACTCTCTCACACTCTCTCACAGACTCTCACAGACACTCTCTTACAGACTCTCACAGACACTCTCACAGACTATCACAGACACTCTCACAGACTTTTACAGACTCTCACAGACACTCTCACAGACACTCTCACAGACACTATCACAGACTCTCACAGACACTCTCAGACTCTCACAGACACTCTCTCACAGACACTCTCTCACAGACACTCTCTCACAGACTCTCTCACAGACACTCTCTCACAGACTCTCTCACAGACTCTCACAGACTCTCTCACAGACTCTCTCCCACAGACACTCTCACAGACTCTCTCACAGACTCTCTCACAGACTGTCTCACATACACTCTCACAGACAATCGCTCTCAGACTCTCTCAGAGACACTCTCACACTCTCTCACAGACACTCACAGACTCTCAGACACTCTCTCACAGACTCTCACAGACACTCTCTTACACACTCACAGATACTCTCACAGACTCGCACAGACACTCTCTCACAGACACTCTCACAGACTTGCACAGACACTCTCTCACAGACACTCTCTCACAGACTCTCCCACTCTCTCACAGACTCTCACAGACACTCTTACAGACTATCACAGACTCTCACAGACTCTCTCAGACTCTCACAGACTCTCACAGACACTCTCAGACTTTCACAGATACTCTCTCACAGACACTCTCTCAGACACTCTCTCTCAGACACTCTCTCTCAGACACTCTCTCTCAGACACTCTCTCTCACTCTCTCACAGACACTCACAGACACTCTCTCACAGACACTCTCTCACAGACTCTCAAAGACACTCTCTCACAGACTCTGGCACTCTCACAGACTCTCACAGACACTCTCACAGACTATCACAGACTCTCACAGACACTCTCTCAGACTCTCACAGACAATCTCAGACTCTCAGACTTTCACAGCTACTCTCTCACAGATACTCTCTCAGACACTCTCTCTCAGACACTCTCTCTCAGACACTCTCTCTCAGACTCTCACAGACACTCTCTCACAGACTCTGGCACTCTCACAGACTCACACTCTCACAGACAGACTCTCTCAGACACTCTCTCTCAGACACTCTCTCTCAGACACTCTCTCACACTCTCTCTCAGACACTCACAGACACTCTCTCACAGACTCTCACAGACACTCTCTCACAGACTCTGGCACTCTCACAGACTCACACTCTCACAGACACTCTCACAGACAGACTCTCTCAGACACTCTCTCACAGACACTCACAGACTCTCACATATACTCTCACAGACTCTCTCACAGACACTCTCTCACAGACACTCTCTTCAATACTCTCTCACAGACACTCTCTCATAGACACTCTCTCACAGACACTCTCTCACAGACACTCTCACACTCTCACAGACACTCACAGACTCTCACAGACACTCACAGACACTCTCTCACAGACACTCTCTCACACTCTCTCACATACTCTCACAGACACTCCTACAGTCTCTCAGACACTCTCACAGACTCTCACAGACACTCTCTCACAGACTCACACTCTCTCAGAGACTCTCACACACTCTTACAGACTGTCACAGACTCTTACAGAGTCTCAAAGACACTCTCACAGACTCTCACAGACACTCTCTCACAGACTATCACAGACTCTCACAGACACTCTCACAAACACTGACAGACTCTAACAGACACCAGGGGCGTAACATAGGCCCCCACAGCCCCCGTGGTGCTGGGGGCCCCCTCGCTCCAGGGGCCCCCTCACTCTCACAGACTCTGACACTCTCACAGACTCACAGACTCTCACAGACAGACTCTCGCAGACACTCTCTCACAGACAGACTCTCACAGACACTCTCTCACACTCTCTCACAGACACTCTCTCACAGTCTCTCACAGACACTCACAGACACTCTCTCACACTCTCACAGACACTCACTGACTCTCACAGACTCTCACAGACTCTCACAGACACTCTCACAGACTCTCACAGACACTCTCACACTCTCACAGACTCTCACAGACTCTCACAGACACTCTCTCACAGACTTTTACAGACTCTCACAGACACTCTCACAGACACTCTCACAGACTATCACAGACTCTCTCAGACTCTCTCAGACACTCAGACTCTCACAGACACTCTCTCTCAGACACTCTCTCTCAGACACTCTCTCTCAGACTCTCTCTCTCAGACTCTCTCTCACAGACACTCTCTCACAGACACTCTCTCACAGACTCTCACAGATACTCATAGACACTCTCTCACAGACACTCTCTCACAGACTCTCACAGACACTCTCTCACAGACACTCTCTCACAGACACTCTCTCACAGACACTCACACTCTCACAGACACTCACAGACTCTCACAGACTCTCACAGACTCTCACAGACACTCCTACACTCTCTCACAGACTCACACTCTCTCACAGACTCACACTCTCTCACAGACTCACACTCTCTCACAGACTCTCACACACTCTTACAGACTCTCACAGACTCTTACAGTCTCACAGACACTCTCACAGACTCTCACAGACACTCTCTCACAGACTATCACAGACTCTCACAGACACTCTCTCACAGACTCACACTCTCTCACAGACTCACACTCTCTCACAGACTCTCACAGACTCTTACAGACTCCCACAGACTCTTACAGAGTCTCACAGACACTCTCACAGACTCTCACAGACACTCTCTCACAGACTATCACAGACTCTCACAGACACTCTCACAAACACTCACAGACACTCTCTCACAGACTATCACAGATTCTCACGGACTCTCACAGACACTCTAACAAACACTCACAGACTCTCACAGACACCAGGGGCGTAACACAGGCCCCCACAGCCCCTGCGGTGCTGGGGGCCCCCTCGCTCCAGGGGCCCCCTCACTCTCACAGACTCTGACACTCACAGACTCACAGACTCTCACAGACACTCACAAACACTCAGACTCTCACAGACACCAGGGGCGTAACACAGGCCCCCACAGCCCCCGTGGTGCTGGGGGCCCCCTCGCTCCAGGGGCCCCCTCACTCTCACAGACTCTGACACTCTCACAGACTCACAGACTCTCACAGACAGACTCTCGCAGACACTCTCTCACTGACAGACTCTCACAGACACTCTCTCACACTCTCTCACAGACACTCTCTCACAGTCTCTCACAGACACTCACAGACACTCTCTCACACTCTCACAGACACTCACTTACTCTCACAGACTCTCACAGACTCTCACAGACACTCTCACAGACTCTCACAGACACTCTCACACACTCTCACAGACTCTCACAGACACTCTCACAGACTTTTACAGACTCTCACAGACACTCTCACAGACACTCTCACAGACTATCACAGACTCTCTCAGACTCTCTCAGACACTCAGACTCTCACAGACACTCTCTCTCAGACACTCTCTCTCAGACACTCTCTCTCAGACTCTCTCTCTCAGACTCTCTCTCACAGACACTCTCTCACAGACACTCTCTCACAGACACTCTCTCACAGACTCTCACAGACACTCTCTCACAGACTCTGGCACTCTCACAGACTCTCACAGACACTCTCACAGACTATCACAGACTCTCACACACACTCTCTCAGACTCTCACAGACAATCTCAGACTCTCAGACTTTCACAGATACTCTCTCACAGATACTCTCTCAGACACTCTCTCTCAGACACTCTCTCTCAGACACTCTCTCTCAGACTCTCACTGACACTCTCTCACAGACTCTGGCACTCTCACAGACTCACACTCTCACAGACAGACTCTCTCAGACACTCTCTCTCAGACACTCACTCTCAGACACTCTCTCTAAGACACTCTCTCTCAGACACTCACAGGCACTCTCTCTCAGACACTCTATCTCAGACACTCACAGACACTCTCTCACAGACACTCTCTCACAGACACTCTCTCACAGACTCTCTCTCACAGACTCTCTCTCACAGACACTCTCTCACAGACACTCTCTCAGACTCTCACAGATACTCACAGACACTCTCTCACAGACACTCTCTCACAGACTCTCACAGACATTCTCTCACAGACACTCTCTCACAGACACTCTCTCACAGACACTCACACTCTCACAGACACTCACAGACTCTCACAGACTCTCACAGACTCTCACAGATACTCCTACAGACTCTCACAGACACTCTCTCACAGAATCACACTCTCTCACAGACTCACACTCTCTCACAGACTCTCACACACTCTTACAGACTCTCACAGACTCTTACAGAGTCTCACAGACACTCTCACAGACACTCTCTCACAGACTCTCACAGACACTCTCTCACAGACTCACACTCTCTCACAGACTCACACTCTCTCACAGACTCTCACAGACTCTTACAGACTCTCACAGACTCTTACAGAGTCTCACAGACACACTCACAGACTCTCACAGACACCAGGGGCGTAACACAGGCCCCCACAGCCCCTGCGGTGCTGGGGGCCCCCTCGCTCCAGGGGCCCCCTCACTCTCACAGACTCTGACACTCACAGACTCACAGACTCTCACAGACACTCACAAACACTCAGACTCTCACAGACACCAGGGGCGTAACAGAGGCCCCCACAGCCCCCGCGGTGCTGGGGGCCCCCTCGCTCCAGGGCCCCCCTCACTCTCACAGACTCTGACACTCACAGACTCACAGACTCTCACAGACAGACTCTCGCAGACACTCTCTCACAGACAGACTCTCACAGACACTCTCTCACACTCTCTCACAGACACTCTCACAGTCTATCACAGACTCTCTCAGACTCTCTCAGACACTCAGACTCTCACAGACACTCTCTCTCAGACACTCTCTCTCAGACACTCTCTCTCAGACTCTCTCTCACAGACTCTCTCTCACAGACACTCTCTCACAGACACTCTCTCACAGACTCTCACAGATACTCACAGACACTCTCTCACAGACACTCTCTCACAGACTCTCACAGACACTCTCTCACAGACACTCTCTCACAGACACTCTCTCACAGACACTCACACTCTCACAGACACTCACAGACTCTCACAGACTCTCACAGACTCTCACAGATACTCCTACAGACTCTCACAGACACTCTCTCACAGACTCACACTCTCTCACAGACTCACACTCTCTCACAGACTCTCACGGACTCTTACAGACTCTCACAGACTCTTACAGAGTCTCACAGACACTCTCACAGACTCTCACAGACACTCTCTCACAGACTATCACAGACTCTCACAGACACTCTCACAAACACTCACAGACTCTCACAGACACCAGGGGCGTAACACAGGCCCCCACAGCCCCTGCGGTGCTGGGGGCCCCCTCGCTCCAGGGGCCCCCTCACTCTCACAGACTCTGACACTCACAGACTCACAGACTCTCACAGACACTCACAAACACTCAGACTCTCACAGACACCAGGGGCGTAACAGAGGCCCCCACAGCCCCCGCAGTGCTGGGGGCCCCCTCGCTCCAGGGCCCCCCTCACTCTCACAGACTCTGACACTCACAGACTCACAGACTCTCACAGACACTCTCTCAGACTCTCACAGACAATCACAGACTCTCAGACTTTCACAGCTACTCTCTCACAGATACTCTCTCAGACACTCTCTCTCAGACACTCTCTCACAGACACTCTCTCTCAGACTCTCACAGACACTCTCTCACAGACTCTGGCACTCTCACAGACTCACACTCTCACAGACAGACTCTCTCAGACACTCTCTCTCAGACACTCTCTCTCAGACACTCTCTCACACTCTCTCTCAGACACTCACAGACACTCTCTCACAGACTCTCACAGACACTCTCTCACAGACTCTGGCACTCTCACAGACTCACACTCTCACAGACACTCTCACAGACAGACTCTCTCAGACACTCTCTCACAGACACTCACAGACTCTCACATATACTCTCACAGACTCTCTCACAGACACTCTCTCACAGACACTCTCTTCAATACTCTCTCACAGACACTCTCTCATAGACACTCTCTCACAGACACTCTCTCACAGACACTCTCACACTCTCACAGACACTCACAGACTCTCACAGACACTCACAGACACTCTCTCACAGACACTCTCTCACACTCTCTCACATACTCTCACAGACACTCCTACAGTCTCTCAGACACTCTCACAGACTCTCACAGACACTCTCTCACAGACTCACACTCTCTCAGAGACTCTCACACACTCTTACAGACTGTCACAGACTCTTACAGAGTCTCAAAGACACTCTCACAGACTCTCACAGACACTCTCTCACAGACTATCACAGACTCTCACAGACACTCTCACAAACACTCACAGACTCTAACAGACACCAGGGGCGTAACATAGGCCCCCACAGCCCCCGTGGTGCTGGGGGCCCCCTCGCTCCAGGGGCCCCCTCACTCTCACAGACTCTGACACTCTCACAGACTCACAGACTCTCACAGACAGACTCTCGCAGACACTCTCTCACAGACAGACTCTCACAGACACTCTCTCACACTCTCTCACAGACACTCTCTCACAGTCTCTCACAGACACTCACAGACACTCTCTCACACTCTCACAGACACTCACTGACTCTCACAGACTCTCACAGACTCTCACAGACACTCTCACAGACTCTCACAGACACTCTCACACTCTCACAGACTCTCACAGACTCTCACAGACACTCTCTCACAGACTTTTACAGACTCTCACAGACACTCTCACAGACACTCTCACAGACTATCACAGACTCTCTCAGACTCTCTCAGACACTCAGACTCTCACAGACACTCTCTCTCAGACACTCTCTCTCAGACACTCTCTCTCAGACTCTCTCTCTCAGACTCTCTCTCACAGACACTCTCTCACAGACACTCTCTCACAGACTCTCACAGATACTCATAGACACTCTCTCACAGACACTCTCTCACAGACTCTCACAGACACTCTCTCACAGACACTCTCTCACAGACACTCTCTCACAGACACTCACACTCTCACAGACACTCACAGACTCTCACAGACTCTCACAGACTCTCACAGACACTCCTACACTCTCTCACAGACTCACACTCTCTCACAGACTCACACTCTCTCACAGACTCACACTCTCTCACAGACTCTCACACACTCTTACAGACTCTCACAGACTCTTACAGTCTCACAGACACTCTCACAGACTCTCACAGACACTCTCTCACAGACTATCACAGACTCTCACAGACACTCTCTCACAGACTCACACTCTCTCACAGACTCACACTCTCTCACAGACTCTCACAGACTCTTACAGACTCCCACAGACTCTTACAGAGTCTCACAGACACTCTCACAGACTCTCACAGACACTCTCTCACAGACTATCACAGACTCTCACAGACACTCTCACAAACACTCACAGACTCTCACAGACACCAGGGGCGTAACACAGGCCCCCACAGCCCCTGCGGTGCTGGGGGCCCCCTCGCTCCAGGGGCCCCCTCACTCTCACAGACTCTGACACTCACAGACTCACAGACTCTCACAGACACTCACAAACACTCAGACTCTCACAGACACCAGGGGCGTAACACAGGCCCCCACAGCCCCCGTGGTGCTGGGGGCCCCCTCGCTCCAGGGGCCCCCTCACTCTCACAGACTCTGACACTCTCACAGACTCACAGACTCTCACAGACAGACTCTCGCAGACACTCTCTCACTGACAGACTCTCACAGACACTCTCTCACACTCTCTCACAGACACTCTCTCACAGTCTCTCACAGACACTCACAGACACTCTCTCACACTCTCACAGACACTCACTTACTCTCACAGACTCTCACAGACTCTCACAGACACTCTCACAGACTCTCACAGACACTCTCACACACTCTCACAGACTCTCACAGACACTCTCACAGACTTTTACAGACTCTCACAGACACTCTCACAGACACTCTCACAGACTATCACAGACTCTCTCAGACTCTCTCAGACACTCAGACTCTCACAGACACTCTCTCTCAGACACTCTCTCTCAGACACTCTCTCTCAGACTCTCTCTCTCAGACTCTCTCTCACAGACACTCTCTCACAGACACTCTCTCACAGACACTCTCTCACAGACTCTCACAGACACTCTCTCACAGACTCTGGCACTCTCACAGACTCTCACAGACACTCTCACAGACTATCACAGACTCTCACACACACTCTCTCAGACTCTCACAGACAATCTCAGACTCTCAGACTTTCACAGATACTCTCTCACAGATACTCTCTCAGACACTCTCTCTCAGACACTCTCTCTCAGACACTCTCTCTCAGACTCTCACTGACACTCTCTCACAGACTCTGGCACTCTCACAGACTCACACTCTCACAGACAGACTCTCTCAGACACTCTCTCTCAGACACTCACTCTCAGACACTCTCTCTAAGACACTCTCTCTCAGACACTCACAGGCACTCTCTCTCAGACACTCTATCTCAGACACTCACAGACACTCTCTCACAGACACTCTCTCACAGACACTCTCTCACAGACTCTCTCTCACAGACTCTCTCTCACAGACACTCTCTCACAGACACTCTCTCAGACTCTCACAGATACTCACAGACACTCTCTCACAGACACTCTCTCACAGACTCTCACAGACACTCTCTCACAGACACTCTCTCACAGACTCTCACAGACATTCTCTCACAGACACTCTCTCACAGACACTCTCTCACAGACACTCACACTCTCACAGACACTCACAGACTCTCACAGACTCTCACAGACTCTCACAGATACTCCTACAGACTCTCACAGACACTCTCTCACAGAATCACACTCTCTCACAGACTCACACTCTCTCACAGACTCTCACACACTCTTACAGACTCTCACAGACTCTTACAGAGTCTCACAGACACTCTCACAGACACTCTCTCACAGACTCTCACAGACACTCTCTCACAGACTCACACTCTCTCACAGACTCACACTCTCTCACAGACTCTCACAGACTCTTACAGACTCTCACAGACTCTTACAGAGTCTCACAGACACACTCACAGACTCTCACAGACACCAGGGGCGTAACACAGGCCCCCACAGCCCCTGCGGTGCTGGGGGCCCCCTCGCTCCAGGGGCCCCCTCACTCTCACAGACTCTGACACTCACAGACTCACAGACTCTCACAGACACTCACAAACACTCAGACTCTCACAGACACCAGGGGCGTAACAGAGGCCCCCACAGCCCCCGCGGTGCTGGGGGCCCCCTCGCTCCAGGGCCCCCCTCACTCTCACAGACTCTGACACTCACAGACTCACAGACTCTCACAGACAGACTCTCGCAGACACTCTCTCACAGACAGACTCTCACAGACACTCTCTCACACTCTCTCACAGACACTCTCACAGTCTATCACAGACTCTCTCAGACTCTCTCAGACACTCAGACTCTCACAGACACTCTCTCTCAGACACTCTCTCTCAGACACTCTCTCTCAGACTCTCTCTCACAGACTCTCTCTCACAGACACTCTCTCACAGACACTCTCTCACAGACTCTCACAGATACTCACAGACACTCTCTCACAGACACTCTCTCACAGACTCTCACAGACACTCTCTCACAGACACTCTCTCACAGACACTCTCTCACAGACACTCACACTCTCACAGACACTCACAGACTCTCACAGACTCTCACAGACTCTCACAGATACTCCTACAGACTCTCACAGACACTCTCTCACAGACTCACACTCTCTCACAGACTCACACTCTCTCACAGACTCTCACGGACTCTTACAGACTCTCACAGACTCTTACAGAGTCTCACAGACACTCTCACAGACTCTCACAGACACTCTCTCACAGACTATCACAGACTCTCACAGACACTCTCACAAACACTCACAGACTCTCACAGACACCAGGGGCGTAACACAGGCCCCCACAGCCCCTGCGGTGCTGGGGGCCCCCTCGCTCCAGGGGCCCCCTCACTCTCACAGACTCTGACACTCACAGACTCACAGACTCTCACAGACACTCACAAACACTCAGACTCTCACAGACACCAGGGGCGTAACAGAGGCCCCCACAGCCCCCGCGGTGCTGGGGGCCCCCTCGCTCCAGGGCCCCCCTCACTCTCACAGACTCTGACACTCACAGACTCACAGACTCTCACAGACAGACTCTCGCAGACACTCTCTCACAGACAGACTCTCACAGACACTCTCTCACACTCTCTCACAGACACTCTCACAGTCTATCACAGACTCTCTCAGACTCTCTCAGACACTCAGACTCTCACAGACACTCTCTCTCAGACACTCTCTCTCAGACACTCTCTCTCAGACTCTCTCTCACAGACTCTCTCTCACAGACACTCTCTCACAGACACTCTCTCACAGACTCTCACAGATACTCACAGACACTCTCTCACAGACACTCTCTCACAGACTCTCACAGACACTCTCTCACAGACACTCTCTCACAGACACTCTCTCACAGACACTCACACTCTCACAGACACTCACAGACTCTCACAGACTCTCACAGACTCTCACAGATACTCCTACAGACTCTCACAGACACTCTCTCACAGACTCACACTCTCTCACAGACTCACACTCTCTCACAGACTCTCACGGACTCTTACAGACTCTCACAGACTCTTACAGAGTCTCACAGACACTCTCACAGACTCTCACAGACACTCTCTCACAGACTATCACAGACTCTCACAGACACTCTCACAAACACTCACAGACTCTCACAGACACCAGGGGCGTAACACAGGCCCCCACAGCCCCTGCGGTGCTGGGGGCCCCCTCGCTCCAGGGGCCCCCTCACTCTCACAGACTCTGACACTCACAGACTCACAGACTCTCACAGACACTCACAAACACTCAGACTCTCACAGACACCAGGGGCGTAACAGAGGCCCCCACAGCCCCCGCAGTGCTGGGGGCCCCCTCGCTCCAGGGCCCCCCTCACTCTCACAGACTCTGACACTCACAGACTCACAGACTCTCACAGACACTCTCTCAGACTCTCACAGACAATCACAGACTCTCAGACTTTCACAGCTACTCTCTCACAGATACTCTCTCAGACACTCTCTCTCAGACACTCTCTCACAGACACTCTCTCTCAGACTCTCACAGACACTCTCTCACAGACTCTGGCACTCTCACAGACTCACACTCTCACAGACAGACTCTCTCAGACACTCTCTCTCAGACACTCTCTCTCAGACACTCTCTCACACTCTCTCTCAGACACTCACAGACACTCTCTCACAGACTCTCACAGACACTCTCTCACAGACTCTGGCACTCTCACAGACTCACACTCTCACAGACACTCTCACAGACAGACTCTCTCAGACACTCTCTCACAGACACTCACAGACTCTCACATATACTCTCACAGACTCTCTCACAGACACTCTCTCACAGACACTCTCTTCAATACTCTCTCACAGACACTCTCTCATAGACACTCTCTCACAGACACTCTCTCACAGACACTCTCACACTCTCACAGACACTCACAGACTCTCACAGACACTCACAGACACTCTCTCACAGACACTCTCTCACACTCTCTCACATACTCTCACAGACACTCCTACAGTCTCTCAGACACTCTCACAGACTCTCACAGACACTCTCTCACAGACTCACACTCTCTCAGAGACTCTCACACACTCTTACAGACTGTCACAGACTCTTACAGAGTCTCAAAGACACTCTCACAGACTCTCACAGACACTCTCTCACAGACTATCACAGACTCTCACAGACACTCTCACAAACACTCACAGACTCTAACAGACACCAGGGGCGTAACATAGGCCCCCACAGCCCCCGTGGTGCTGGGGGCCCCCTCGCTCCAGGGGCCCCCTCACTCTCACAGACTCTGACACTCTCACAGACTCACAGACTCTCACAGACAGACTCTCGCAGACACTCTCTCACAGACAGACTCTCACAGACACTCTCTCACACTCTCTCACAGACACTCTCTCACAGTCTCTCACAGACACTCACAGACACTCTCTCACACTCTCACAGACACTCACTGACTCTCACAGACTCTCACAGACTCTCACAGACACTCTCACAGACTCTCACAGACACTCTCACACTCTCACAGACTCTCACAGACTCTCACAGACACTCTCTCACAGACTTTTACAGACTCTCACAGACACTCTCACAGACACTCTCACAGACTATCACAGACTCTCTCAGACTCTCTCAGACACTCAGACTCTCACAGACACTCTCTCTCAGACACTCTCTCTCAGACACTCTCTCTCAGACTCTCTCTCTCAGACTCTCTCTCACAGACACTCTCTCACAGACACTCTCTCACAGACTCTCACAGATACTCATAGACACTCTCTCACAGACACTCTCTCACAGACTCTCACAGACACTCTCTCACAGACACTCTCTCACAGACACTCTCTCACAGACACTCACACTCTCACAGACACTCACAGACTCTCACAGACTCTCACAGACTCTCACAGACACTCCTACACTCTCTCACAGACTCACACTCTCTCACAGACTCACACTCTCTCACAGACTCACACTCTCTCACAGACTCTCACACACTCTTACAGACTCTCACAGACTCTTACAGTCTCACAGACACTCTCACAGACTCTCACAGACACTCTCTCACAGACTATCACAGACTCTCACAGACACTCTCTCACAGACTCACACTCTCTCACAGACTCACACTCTCTCACAGACTCTCACAGACTCTTACAGACTCCCACAGACTCTTACAGAGTCTCACAGACACTCTCACAGACTCTCACAGACACTCTCTCACAGACTATCACAGACTCTCACAGACACTCTCACAAACACTCACAGACTCTCACAGACACCAGGGGCGTAACACAGGCCCCCACAGCCCCTGCGGTGCTGGGGGCCCCCTCGCTCCAGGGGCCCCCTCACTCTCACAGACTCTGACACTCACAGACTCACAGACTCTCACAGACACTCACAAACACTCAGACTCTCACAGACACCAGGGGCGTAACACAGGCCCCCACAGCCCCCGTGGTGCTGGGGGCCCCCTCGCTCCAGGGGCCCCCTCACTCTCACAGACTCTGACACTCTCACAGACTCACAGACTCTCACAGACAGACTCTCGCAGACACTCTCTCACTGACAGACTCTCACAGACACTCTCTCACACTCTCTCACAGACACTCTCTCACAGTCTCTCACAGACACTCACAGACACTCTCTCACACTCTCACAGACACTCACTTACTCTCACAGACTCTCACAGACTCTCACAGACACTCTCACAGACTCTCACAGACACTCTCACACACTCTCACAGACTCTCACAGACACTCTCACAGACTTTTACAGACTCTCACAGACACTCTCACAGACACTCTCACAGACTATCACAGACTCTCTCAGACTCTCTCAGACACTCAGACTCTCACAGACACTCTCTCTCAGACACTCTCTCTCAGACACTCTCTCTCAGACTCTCTCTCTCAGACTCTCTCTCACAGACACTCTCTCACAGACACTCTCTCACAGACACTCTCTCACAGACTCTCACAGACACTCTCTCACAGACTCTGGCACTCTCACAGACTCTCACAGACACTCTCACAGACTATCACAGACTCTCACACACACTCTCTCAGACTCTCACAGACAATCTCAGACTCTCAGACTTTCACAGATACTCTCTCACAGATACTCTCTCAGACACTCTCTCTCAGACACTCTCTCTCAGACACTCTCTCTCAGACTCTCACTGACACTCTCTCACAGACTCTGGCACTCTCACAGACTCACACTCTCACAGACAGACTCTCTCAGACACTCTCTCTCAGACACTCACTCTCAGACACTCTCTCTAAGACACTCTCTCTCAGACACTCACAGGCACTCTCTCTCAGACACTCTATCTCAGACACTCACAGACACTCTCTCACAGACACTCTCTCACAGACACTCTCTCACAGACTCTCTCTCACAGACTCTCTCTCACAGACACTCTCTCACAGACACTCTCTCAGACTCTCACAGATACTCACCGACACTCTCTCACAGACACTCTCTCACAGACTCTCACAGACACTCTCTCACAGACACTCTCTCACAGACTCTCACAGACATTCTCTCACAGACACTCTCTCACAGACACTCTCTCACAGACACTCACACTCTCACAGACACTCACAGACTCTCACAGACTCTCACAGACTCTCACAGATACTCCTACAGACTCTCACAGACACTCTCTCACAGAATCACACTCTCTCACAGACTCACACTCTCTCACAGACTCTCACACACTCTTACAGACTCTCACAGACTCTTACAGAGTCTCACAGACACTCTCACAGACACTCTCTCACAGACTCTCACAGACACTCTCTCACAGACTCACACTCTCTCACAGACTCACACTCTCTCACAGACTCTCACAGACTCTTACAGACTCTCACAGACTCTTACAGAGTCTCACAGACACACTCACAGACTCTCACAGACACCAGGGGCGTAACACAGGCCCCCACAGCCCCTGCGGTGCTGGGGGCCCCCTCGCTCCAGGGGCCCCCTCACTCTCACAGACTCTGACACTCACAGACTCACAGACTCTCACAGACACTCACAAACACTCAGACTCTCACAGACACCAGGGGCGTAACAGAGGCCCCCACAGCCCCCGCGGTGCTGGGGGCCCCCTCGCTCCAGGGCCCCCCTCACTCTCACAGACTCTGACACTCACAGACTCACAGACTCTCACAGACAGACTCTCGCAGACACTCTCTCACAGACAGACTCTCACAGACACTCTCTCACACTCTCTCACAGACACTCTCACAGTCTATCACAGACTCTCTCAGACTCTCTCAGACACTCAGACTCTCACAGACACTCTCTCTCAGACACTCTCTCTCAGACACTCTCTCTCAGACTCTCTCTCACAGACTCTCTCTCACAGACACTCTCTCACAGACACTCTCTCACAGACTCTCACAGATACTCACAGACACTCTCTCACAGACACTCTCTCACAGACTCTCACAGACACTCTCTCACAGACACTCTCTCACAGACACTCTCTCACAGACACTCACACTCTCACAGACACTCACAGACTCTCACAGACTCTCACAGACTCTCACAGATACTCCTACAGACTCTCACAGACACTCTCTCACAGACTCACACTCTCTCACAGACTCACACTCTCTCACAGACTCTCACGGACTCTTACAGACTCTCACAGACTCTTACAGAGTCTCACAGACACTCTCACAGACTCTCACAGACACTCTCTCACAGACTATCACAGACTCTCACAGACACTCTCACAAACACTCACAGACTCTCACAGACACCAGGGGCGTAACACAGGCCCCCACAGCCCCTGCGGTGCTGGGGGCCCCCTCGCTCCAGGGGCCCCCTCACTCTCACAGACTCTGACACTCACAGACTCACAGACTCTCACAGACACTCACAAACACTCAGACTCTCACAGACACCAGGGGCGTAACAGAGGCCCCCACAGCCCCCGCAGTGCTGGGGGCCCCCTCGCTCCAGGGCCCCCCTCACTCTCACAGACTCTGACACTCACAGACTCACAGACTCTCACAGACACTCTCTCAGACTCTCACAGACAATCTCAGACTCTCAGACTTTCACAGCTACTCTCTCACAGATACTCTCTCAGACACTCTCTCTCAGACACTCTCTCTCAGACACTCTCTCTCAGACTCTCACAGACACTCTCTCACAGACTCTGGCACTCTCACAGACTCACACTCTCACAGACAGACTCTCTCAGACACTCTCTCTCAGACACTCTCTCTCAGACACTCTCTCACACTCTCTCTCAGACACTCACAGACACTCTCTCACAGACTCTCACAGACACTCTCTCACAGACTCTGGCACTCTCACAGACTCACACTCTCACAGACACTCTCACAGACAGACTCTCTCAGACACTCTCTCACAGACACTCACAGACTCTCACATATACTCTCACAGACTCTCTCACAGACACTCTCTCACAGACACTCTCTTCAATACTCTCTCACAGACACTCTCTCATAGACACTCTCTCACAGACACTCTCTCACAGACACTCTCACACTCTCACAGACACTCACAGACTCTCACAGACACTCACAGACACTCTCTCACAGACACTCTCTCACACTCTCTCACATACTCTCACAGACACTCCTACAGTCTCTCAGACACTCTCACAGACTCTCACAGACACTCTCTCACAGACTCACACTCTCTCAGAGACTCTCACACACTCTTACAGACTGTCACAGACTCTTACAGAGTCTCAAAGACACTCTCACAGACTCTCACAGACACTCTCTCACAGACTATCACAGACTCTCACAGACACTCTCACAAACACTCACAGACTCTAACAGACACCAGGGGCGTAACATAGGCCCCCACAGCCCCCGTGGTGCTGGGGGCCCCCTCGCTCCAGGGGCCCCCTCACTCTCACAGACTCTGACACTCTCACAGACTCACAGACTCTCACAGACAGACTCTCGCAGACACTCTCTCACAGACAGACTCTCACAGACACTCTCTCACACTCTCTCACAGACACTCTCTCACAGTCTCTCACAGACACTCACAGACACTCTCTCACACTCTCACAGACACTCACTGACTCTCACAGACTCTCACAGACTCTCACAGACACTCTCACAGACTCTCACAGACACTCTCACACTCTCACAGACTCTCACAGACTCTCACAGACACTCTCTCACAGACTTTTACAGACTCTCACAGACACTCTCACAGACACTCTCACAGACTATCACAGACTCTCTCAGACTCTCTCAGACACTCAGACTCTCACAGACACTCTCTCTCAGACACTCTCTCTCAGACACTCTCTCTCAGACTCTCTCTCTCAGACTCTCTCTCACAGACACTCTCTCACAGACACTCTCTCACAGACTCTCACAGATACTCATAGACACTCTCTCACAGACACTCTCTCACAGACTCTCACAGACACTCTCTCACAGACACTCTCTCACAGACACTCTCTCACAGACACTCACACTCTCACAGACACTCACAGACTCTCACAGACTCTCACAGACTCTCACAGACACTCCTACACTCTCTCACAGACTCACACTCTCTCACAGACTCACACTCTCTCACAGACTCACATTCTCTCACAGACTCTCACACACTCTTACAGACTCTCACAGACTCTTACAGTCTCACAGACACTCTCACAGACTCTCACAGACACTCTCTCACAGACTATCACAGACTCTCACAGACACTCTCTCACAGACTCACACTCTCTCACAGACTCACACTCTCTCACAGACTCTCACAGACTCTTACAGACTCCCACAGACTCTTACAGAGTCTCACAGACACTCTCACAGACTCTCACAGACACTCTCTCACAGACTATCACAGACTCTCACAGACACTCTCACAAACACTCACAGACTCTCACAGACACCAGGGGCGTAACACAGGCCCCCACAGCCCCTGCGGTGCTGGGGGCCCCCTCGCTCCAGGGGCCCCCTCACTCTCACAGACTCTGACACTCACAGACTCACAGACTCTCACAGACACTCACAAACACTCAGACTCTCACAGACACCAGGGGCGTAACACAGGCCCCCACAGCCCCCGTGGTGCTGGGGGCCCCCTCGCTCCAGGGGCCCCCTCACTCTCACAGACTCTGACACTCTCACAGACTCACAGACTCTCACAGACAGACTCTCGCAGACACTCTCTCACTGACAGACTCTCACAGACACTCTCTCACACTCTCTCACAGACACTCTCTCACAGTCTCTCACAGACACTCACAGACACTCTCTCACACTCTCACAGACACTCACTTACTCTCACAGACTCTCACAGACTCTCACAGACACTCTCACAGACTCTCACAGACACTCTCACACACTCTCACAGACTCTCACAGACACTCTCACAGACTTTTACAGACTCTCACAGACACTCTCACAGACACTCTCACAGACTATCACAGACTCTCTCAGACTCTCTCAGACACTCAGACTCTCACAGACACTCTCTCTCAGACACTCTCTCTCAGACACTCTCTCTCAGACTCTCTCTCTCAGACTCTCTCTCACAGACACTCTCTCACAGACACTCTCTCACAGACACTCTCTCACAGACTCTCACAGACACTCTCTCACAGACTCTGGCACTCTCACAGACTCTCACAGACACTCTCACAGACTATCACAGACTCTCACACACACTCTCTCAGACTCTCACAGACAATCTCAGACTCTCAGACTTTCACAGATACTCTCTCACAGATACTCTCTCAGACACTCTCTCTCAGACACTCTCTCTCAGACACTCTCTCTCAGACTCTCACTGACACTCTCTCACAGACTCTGGCACTCTCACAGACTCACACTCTCACAGACAGACTCTCTCAGACACTCTCTCTCAGACACTCACTCTCAGACACTCTCTCTAAGACACTCTCTCTCAGACACTCACAGGCACTCTCTCTCAGACACTCTATCTCAGACACTCACAGACACTCTCTCACAGACACTCTCTCACAGACACTCTCTCACAGACTCTCTCTCACAGACTCTCTCTCACAGACACTCTCTCACAGACACTCTCTCAGACTCTCACAGATACTCACCGACACTCTCTCACAGACACTCTCTCACAGACTCTCACAGACATTCTCTCACAGACACTCTCTCACAGACACTCTCTCACAGACACTCACACTCTCACAGACACTCACAGACTCTCACAGACTCTCACAGACTCTCACAGATACTCCTACAGACTCTCACAGACACTCTCTCACAGAATCACACTCTCTCACAGACTCACACTCTCTCACAGACTCTCACACACTCTTACAGACTCTCACAGACTCTTACAGAGTCTCACAGACACTCTCACAGACACTCTCTCACAGACTCTCACAGACACTCTCTCACAGACTCACACTCTCTCACAGACTCACACTCTCTCACAGACTCTCACAGACTCTTACAGACTCTCACAGACTCTTACAGAGTCTCACAGACACACTCACAGACTCTCACAGACACCAGGGGCGTAACACAGGCCCCCACAGCCCCTGCGGTGCTGGGGGCCCCCTCGCTCCAGGGGCCCCCTCACTCTCACAGACTCTGACACTCACAGACTCACAGACTCTCACAGACACTCACAAACACTCAGACTCTCACAGACACCAGGGGCGTAACAGAGGCCCCCACAGCCCCCGCGGTGCTGGGGGCCCCCTCGCTCCAGGGCCCCCCTCACTCTCACAGACTCTGACACTCACAGACTCACAGACTCTCACAGACAGACTCTCGCAGACACTCTCTCACAGACAGACTCTCACAGACACTCTCTCACACTCTCTCACAGACACTCTCACAGTCTATCACAGACTCTCTCAGACTCTCTCAGACACTCAGACTCTCACAGACACTCTCTCTCAGACACTCTCTCTCAGACACTCTCTCTCAGACTCTCTCTCACAGACTCTCTCTCACAGACACTCTCTCACAGACACTCTCTCACAGACTCTCACAGATACTCACAGACACTCTCTCACAGACACTCTCTCACAGACTCTCACAGACACTCTCTCACAGACACTCTCTCACAGACACTCTCTCACAGACACTCACACTCTCACAGACACTCACAGACTCTCACAGACTCTCACAGACTCTCACAGATACTCCTACAGACTCTCACAGACACTCTCTCACAGACTCACACTCTCTCACAGACTCACACTCTCTCACAGACTCTCACGGACTCTTACAGACTCTCACAGACTCTTACAGAGTCTCACAGACACTCTCACAGACTCTCACAGACACTCTCTCACAGACTATCACAGACTCTCACAGACACTCTCACAAACACTCACAGACTCTCACAGACACCAGGGGCGTAACACAGGCCCCCACAGCCCCTGCGGTGCTGGGGGCCCCCTCGCTCCAGGGGCCCCCTCACTCTCACAGACTCTGACACTCACAGACTCACAGACTCTCACAGACACTCACAAACACTCAGACTCTCACAGACACCAGGGGCGTAACAGAGGCCCCCACAGCCCCCGCAGTGCTGGGGGCCCCCTCGCTCCAGGGCCCCCCTCACTCTCACAGACTCTGACACTCACAGACTCACAGACTCTCACAGACAGACTCTCGCAGACACTCTCTCACAGACACTTTCTCACAGACTCTCACAGACACTCTCTCACAGACTCTCTCACAGACACTCTCTCACACTCTCTCACAGATACTCTCTCACAGAGTCTCTCACAGACACTCTCAGACACTCTCTCACACTCTCACAGACTCTCACAGACACTCTCACAGACTCTCACAGACACTCACTCACACTCTCTCACAGACTCTCACAGACACTCTCACAGACTCTCACAGACACTCTCTCACACTCTCTCACAGACTCTCACAGACACTCTCTCACAGACTTTTACAGACTCTCACAGACTCTCACAGACACTCTCAGACTCTCACAGATACTCTCTCACAGACACTCTCACAGACACTCTCTCACAGACACTCTCTCACAGACACTCTCTCACAGACTTTTACAGACTCTCACAGACACTCTCACAGACTATCACAGACTCTCAGACTCTCACAGATACTCTCTCACAGACACTCTCTCACAGACACTCTCTCACAGACACTCTCTCACAGACACTCACACTCTCACAGACACTCACAGACTCTCACAGACTCTCACAGACTCTCACAGATACTCCTACAGACTCTCACAGACACTCTCTCACAGAATCACACTCTCTCACAGACTCACACTCTCTCACAGACTCTCACACACTCTTACAGACTCTCACAGACTCTTACAGAGTCTCACAGACACTCTCACAGACACTCTCTCACAGACTCTCACAGACACTCTCTCACAGACTCACACTCTCTCACAGACTCACACTCTCTCACAGACTCTCACAGACTCTTACAGACTCTCACAGACTCTTACAGAGTCTCACAGACACACTCACAGACTCTCACAGACACCAGGGGCGTAACACAGGCCCCCACAGCCCCTGCGGTGCTGGGGGCCCCCTCGCTCCAGGGGCCCCCTCACTCTCACAGACTCTGACACTCACAGACTCACAGACTCTCACAGACACTCACAAACACTCAGACTCTCACAGACACCAGGGGCGTAACAGAGGCCCCCACAGCCCCCGCGGTGCTGGGGGCCCCCTCGCTCCAGGGCCCCCCTCACTCTCACAGACTCTGACACTCACAGACTCACAGACTCTCACAGACAGACTCTCGCAGACACTCTCTCACAGACAGACTCTCACAGACACTCTCTCACACTCTCTCACAGACACTCTCACAGTCTATCACAGACTCTCTCAGACTCTCTCAGACACTCAGACTCTCACAGACACTCTCTCTCAGACACTCTCTCTCAGACACTCTCTCAGACTCTCTCTCACAGACTCTCTCTCACAGACACTCTCTCACAGACACTCTCTCACAGACTCTCACAGATACTCACAGACACTCTCTCACAGACACTCTCTCACAGACTCTCACAGACACTCTCTCACAGACACTCTCTCACAGACACTCTCTCACAGACACTCACACTCTCACAGACACTCACAGACTCTCACAGACTCTCACAGACTCTCACAGATACTCCTACAGACTCTCACAGACACTCTCTCACAGACTCACACTCTCTCACAGACTCACACTCTCTCACAGACTCTC
This sequence comes from Triturus cristatus, assembly GCF_964204655.1. Lineage (NCBI taxonomy): Eukaryota > Metazoa > Chordata > Amphibia > Caudata > Salamandridae > Triturus > Triturus cristatus. The sequence goes on along the minus strand of NC_140579.1, from coordinate 1,176,378,076 downwards.
ACGGACTCTTACAGACTCTCACAGACTCTTACAGAGTCTCACAGACACTCTCACAGACTCTCACAGACACTCTCTCACAGACTATCACAGACTCTCACAGACACTCTCACAAACACTCACAGACTCTCACAGACACCAGGGGCGTAACACAGGCCCCCACAGCCCCTGCGGTGCTGGGGGCCCCCTCGCTCCAGGGGCCCCCTCACTCTCACAGACTCTGACACTCACAGACTCACAGACTCTCACAGACACTCACAAACACTCAGACTCTCACAGACACCAGGGGCGTAACAGAGGCCCCCACAGCCCCCGCAGTGCTGGGGGCCCCCTCGCTCCAGGGCCCCCCTCACTCTCACAGACTCTGACACTCACAGACTCACAGACTCTCACAGACACTCTCTCAGACTCTCACAGACAATCTCAGACTCTCAGACTTTCACAGCTACTCTCTCACAGATACTCTCTCAGACACTCTCTCTCAGACACTCTCTCTCAGACACTCTCTCTCAGACTCTCACAGACACTCTCTCACAGACTCTGGCACTCTCACAGACTCACACTCTCACAGACAGACTCTCTCAGACACTCTCTCTCAGACACTCTCTCTCAGACACTCTCTCACACTCTCTCTCAGACACTCACAGACACTCTCTCACAGACTCTCACAGACACTCTCTCACAGACTCTGGCACTCTCACAGACTCACACTCTCACAGACACTCTCACAGACAGACTCTCTCAGACACTCTCTCACAGACACTCACAGACTCTCACATATACTCTCACAGACTCTCTCACAGACACTCTCTCACAGACACTCTCTTCAATACTCTCTCACAGACACTCTCTCATAGACACTCTCTCACAGACACTCTCTCACAGACACTCTCACACTCTCACAGACACTCACAGACTCTCACAGACACTCACAGACACTCTCTCACAGACACTCTCTCACACTCTCTCACATACTCTCACAGACACTCCTACAGTCTCTCAGACACTCTCACAGACTCTCACAGACACTCTCTCACAGACTCACACTCTCTCAGAGACTCTCACACACTCTTACAGACTGTCACAGACTCTTACAGAGTCTCAAAGACACTCTCACAGACTCTCACAGACACTCTCTCACAGACTATCACAGACTCTCACAGACACTCTCACAAACACTCACAGACTCTAACAGACACCAGGGGCGTAACATAGGCCCCCACAGCCCCCGTGGTGCTGGGGGCCCCCTCGCTCCAGGGGCCCCCTCACTCTCACAGACTCTGACACTCTCACAGACTCACAGACTCTCACAGACAGACTCTCGCAGACACTCTCTCACAGACAGACTCTCACAGACACTCTCTCACACTCTCTCACAGACACTCTCTCACAGTCTCTCACAGACACTCACAGACACTCTCTCACACTCTCACAGACACTCACTGACTCTCACAGACTCTCACAGACTCTCACAGACACTCTCACAGACTCTCACAGACACTCTCACACTCTCACAGACTCTCACAGACTCTCACAGACACTCTCTCACAGACTTTTACAGACTCTCACAGACACTCTCACAGACACTCTCACAGACTATCACAGACTCTCTCAGACTCTCTCAGACACTCAGACTCTCACAGACACTCTCTCTCAGACACTCTCTCTCAGACACTCTCTCTCAGACTCTCTCTCTCAGACTCTCTCTCACAGACACTCTCTCACAGACACTCTCTCACAGACTCTCACAGATACTCATAGACACTCTCTCACAGACACTCTCTCACAGACTCTCACAGACACTCTCTCACAGACACTCTCTCACAGACACTCTCTCACAGACACTCACACTCTCACAGACACTCACAGACTCTCACAGACTCTCACAGACTCTCACAGACACTCCTACACTCTCTCACAGACTCACACTCTCTCACAGACTCACACTCTCTCACAGACTCACATTCTCTCACAGACTCTCACACACTCTTACAGACTCTCACAGACTCTTACAGTCTCACAGACACTCTCACAGACTCTCACAGACACTCTCTCACAGACTATCACAGACTCTCACAGACACTCTCTCACAGACTCACACTCTCTCACAGACTCACACTCTCTCACAGACTCTCACAGACTCTTACAGACTCCCACAGACTCTTACAGAGTCTCACAGACACTCTCACAGACTCTCACAGACACTCTCTCACAGACTATCACAGACTCTCACAGACACTCTCACAAACACTCACAGACTCTCACAGACACCAGGGGCGTAACACAGGCCCCCACAGCCCCTGCGGTGCTGGGGGCCCCCTCGCTCCAGGGGCCCCCTCACTCTCACAGACTCTGACACTCACAGACTCACAGACTCTCACAGACACTCACAAACACTCAGACTCTCACAGACACCAGGGGCGTAACACAGGCCCCCACAGCCCCCGTGGTGCTGGGGGCCCCCTCGCTCCAGGGGCCCCCTCACTCTCACAGACTCTGACACTCTCACAGACTCACAGACTCTCACAGACAGACTCTCGCAGACACTCTCTCACTGACAGACTCTCACAGACACTCTCTCACACTCTCTCACAGACACTCTCTCACAGTCTCTCACAGACACTCACAGACACTCTCTCACACTCTCACAGACACTCACTTACTCTCACAGACTCTCACAGACTCTCACAGACACTCTCACAGACTCTCACAGACACTCTCACACACTCTCACAGACTCTCACAGACACTCTCACAGACTTTTACAGACTCTCACAGACACTCTCACAGACACTCTCACAGACTATCACAGACTCTCTCAGACTCTCTCAGACACTCAGACTCTCACAGACACTCTCTCTCAGACACTCTCTCTCAGACACTCTCTCTCAGACTCTCTCTCTCAGACTCTCTCTCACAGACACTCTCTCACAGACACTCTCTCACAGACACTCTCTCACAGACTCTCACAGACACTCTCTCACAGACTCTGGCACTCTCACAGACTCTCACAGACACTCTCACAGACTATCACAGACTCTCACACACACTCTCTCAGACTCTCACAGACAATCTCAGACTCTCAGACTTTCACAGATACTCTCTCACAGATACTCTCTCAGACACTCTCTCTCAGACACTCTCTCTCAGACACTCTCTCTCAGACTCTCACTGACACTCTCTCACAGACTCTGGCACTCTCACAGACTCACACTCTCACAGACAGACTCTCTCAGACACTCTCTCTCAGACACTCACTCTCAGACACTCTCTCTAAGACACTCTCTCTCAGACACTCACAGGCACTCTCTCTCAGACACTCTATCTCAGACACTCACAGACACTCTCTCACAGACACTCTCTCACAGACACTCTCTCACAGACTCTCTCTCACAGACTCTCTCTCACAGACACTCTCTCACAGACACTCTCTCAGACTCTCACAGATACTCACCGACACTCTCTCACAGACACTCTCTCACAGACTCTCACAGACATTCTCTCACAGACACTCTCTCACAGACACTCTCTCACAGACACTCACACTCTCACAGACACTCACAGACTCTCACAGACTCTCACAGACTCTCACAGATACTCCTACAGACTCTCACAGACACTCTCTCACAGAATCACACTCTCTCACAGACTCACACTCTCTCACAGACTCTCACACACTCTTACAGACTCTCACAGACTCTTACAGAGTCTCACAGACACTCTCACAGACACTCTCTCACAGACTCTCACAGACACTCTCTCACAGACTCACACTCTCTCACAGACTCACACTCTCTCACAGACTCTCACAGACTCTTACAGACTCTCACAGACTCTTACAGAGTCTCACAGACACACTCACAGACTCTCACAGACACCAGGGGCGTAACACAGGCCCCCACAGCCCCTGCGGTGCTGGGGGCCCCCTCGCTCCAGGGGCCCCCTCACTCTCACAGACTCTGACACTCACAGACTCACAGACTCTCACAGACACTCACAAACACTCAGACTCTCACAGACACCAGGGGCGTAACAGAGGCCCCCACAGACCCCGCGGTGCTGGGGGCCCCCTCGCTCCAGGGCCCCCCTCACTCTCACAGACTCTGACACTCACAGACTCACAGACTCTCACAGACAGACTCTCGCAGACACTCTCTCACAGACAGACTCTCACAGACACTCTCTCACACTCTCTCACAGACACTCTCACAGTCTATCACAGACTCTCTCAGACTCTCTCAGACACTCAGACTCTCACAGACACTCTCTCTCAGACACTCTCTCTCAGACACTCTCTCTCAGACTCTCTCTCACAGACTCTCTCTCACAGACACTCTCTCACAGACACTCTCTCACAGACTCTCACAGATACTCACAGACACTCTCTCACAGACACTCTCTCACAGACTCTCACAGACACTCTCTCACAGACACTCTCTCACAGACACTCTCTCACAGACACTCACACTCTCACAGACACTCACAGACTCTCACAGACTCTCACAGACTCTCACAGATACTCCTACAGACTCTCACAGACACTCTCTCACAGACTCACACTCTCTCACAGACTCACACTCTCTCACAGACTCTCACGGACTCTTACAGACTCTCACAGACTCTTACAGAGTCTCACAGACACTCTCACAGACTCTCACAGACACTCTCTCACAGACTATCACAGACTCTCACAGACACTCTCACAAACACTCACAGACTCTCACAGACACCAGGGGCGTAACACAGGCCCCCACAGCCCCTGCGGTGCTGGGGGCCCCCTCGCTCCAGGGGCCCCCTCACTCTCACAGACTCTGACACTCACAGACTCACAGACTCTCACAGACACTCACAAACACTCAGACTCTCACAGACACCAGGGGCGTAACAGAGGCCCCCACAGCCCCCGCAGTGCTGGGGGCCCCCTCGCTCCAGGGCCCCCCTCACTCTCACAGACTCTGACACTCACAGACTCACAGACTCTCACAGACAGACTCTCGCAGACACTCTCTCACAGACACTTTCTCACAGACTCTCACAGACACTCTCTCACAGACTCTCTCACAGACACTCTCTCACACTCTCTCACAGATACTCTCTCACAGAGTCTCTCACAGACACTCTCAGACACTCTCTCACACTCTCACAGACTCTCACAGACACTCTCACAGACTCTCACAGACACTCACTCACACTCTCTCACAGACTCTCACAGACACTCTCACAGACTCTCACAGACACTCTCTCACACTCTCTCACAGACTCTCACAGACACTCTCTCACAGACTTTTACAGACTCTCACAGACTCTCACAGACACTCTCAGACTCTCACAGATACTCTCTCACAGACACTCTCACAGACACTCTCTCACAGACACTCTCTCACAGACACTCTCTCACAGACTTTTACAGACTCTCACAGACACTCTCACAGACTATCACAGACTCTCAGACTCTCACAGATACTCTCTCACAGACACTCTCTCACAGACACTCTCTCACAGACACTCTCTCACAGACACTCACACTCTCACAGACACTCACAGACTCTCACAGACTCTCACAGACTCTCACAGATACTCCTACAGACTCTCACAGACACTCTCTCACAGAATCACACTCTCTCACAGACTCACACTCTCTCACAGACTCTCACACACTCTTACAGACTCTCACAGACTCTTACAGAGTCTCACAGACACTCTCACAGACACTCTCTCACAGACTCTCACAGACACTCTCTCACAGACTCACACTCTCTCACAGACTCACACTCTCTCACAGACTCTCACAGACTCTTACAGACTCTCACAGACTCTTACAGAGTCTCACAGACACACTCACAGACTCTCACAGACACCAGGGGCGTAACACAGGCCCCCACAGCCCCTGCGGTGCTGGGGGCCCCCTCGCTCCAGGGGCCCCCTCACTCTCACAGACTCTGACACTCACAGACTCACAGACTCTCACAGACACTCACAAACACTCAGACTCTCACAGACACCAGGGGCGTAACAGAGGCCCCCACAGCCCCCGCGGTGCTGGGGGCCCCCTCGCTCCAGGGCCCCCCTCACTCTCACAGACTCTGACACTCACAGACTCACAGACTCTCACAGACAGACTCTCGCAGACACTCTCTCACAGACAGACTCTCACAGACACTCTCTCACACTCTCTCACAGACACTCTCACAGTCTATCACAGACTCTCTCAGACTCTCTCAGACACTCAGACTCTCACAGACACTCTCTCTCAGACACTCTCTCTCAGACACTCTCTCAGACTCTCTCTCACAGACTCTCTCTCACAGACACTCTCTCACAGACACTCTCTCACAGACTCTCACAGATACTCACAGACACTCTCTCACAGACACTCTCTCACAGACTCTCACAGACACTCTCTCACAGACACTCTCTCACAGACACTCTCTCACAGACACTCACACTCTCACAGACACTCACAGACTCTCACAGACTCTCACAGACTCTCACAGATACTCCTACAGACTCTCACAGACACTCTCTCACAGACTCACACTCTCTCACAGACTCACACTCTCTCACAGACTCTCACGGACTCTTACAGACTCTCACAGACTCTTACAGAGTCTCACAGACACTCTCACAGACTCTCACAGACACTCTCTCACAGACTATCACAGACTCTCACAGACACTCTCACAAACACTCACAGACTCTCACAGACACCAGGGGCGTAACACAGGCCCCCACAGCCCCTGCGGTGCTGGGGGCCCCCTCGCTCCAGGGGCCCCCTCACTCTCACAGACTCTGACACTCACAGACTCACAGACTCTCACAGACACTCACAAACACTCAGACTCTCACAGACACCAGGGGCGTAACAGAGGCCCCCACAGCCCCCGCAGTGCTGGGGGCCCCCTCGCTCCAGGGCCCCCCTCACTCTCACAGACTCTGACACTCACAGACTCACAGACTCTCACAGACAGACTCTCGCAGACACTCTCTCACAGACACTTTCTCACAGACTCTCACAGACACTCTCTCACAGACTCTCTCACAGACACTCTCTCACACTCTCTCACAGATACTCTCTCACAGAGTCTCTCACAGACACTCTCAGACACTCTCTCACACTCTCACAGACTCTCACAGACACTCTCACAGACTCTCACAGACACTCACTCACACTCTCTCACAGACTCTCACAGACACTCTCACAGACTCTCACAGACACTCTCTCACACTCTCTCACAGACTCTCACAGACACTCTCTCACAGACTTTTACAGACTCTCACAGACTCTCACAGACACTCTCAGACTCTCACAGATACTCTCTCACAGACACTCTCACAGACACTCTCTCACAGACACTCTCTCACAGACACTCTCTCACAGACTTTTACAGACTCTCACAGACACTCTCACAGACTATCACAGACTCTCAGACTCTCACAGATACTCTCTCACAGACACTCTCTCACAGACACTCTCTCACAGACTCTCACGGACACTCTCTCACACTCTCTCACAGACACTCTCACAGACTCTCACAGACACTCTCACAGACTCACAGACTCTCACACACTCTTACAGACTCTTATAGAGTCTCACAGACACTCTCACAGACTCTCACAGACACTCTCTCGCAGACACTCTCTCGCAGACACTCTCTCACAGACTCTCACAGATACTCACAGACTCTCACAGATACTCTCTCACAGACTCTCACAGACACTCTCTCACACTCTCTCACAGACACTCTCTCTCACAGACACTCTCTCACACTCTCTCACACTCTCTCACAGATACTCACAGATACTCACAGACTCTCACAGACACTCTCACAGACTCACAGACAGTCTCTCACACTCTCTCACAGACTCTCACAGACACTCACAGACCTTCTCACAGACCTTCTCACAGACCTTCTCACAGACACTCTCACAGACACTCTCACAGACACTCTCACAGACACTCTCCCACAGACTCTCTCACAGACTGTCTCACAGACACTCTCACAGACACTCTCACAGACACTCTCACAGACACTCTCACAGACACTCTCACAGACACTCTCCCACAGACTCTCTCACAGACTGTCTCACAGACACTCTCACAGACAATCGCTCGCAGACTCTCTCTCACAGACTCTCAGACACTCTCTCACAGACTCTCACAGACACTCTCTCACACTCTCTGACAGACTCCCACACTCTCATACACACTCACAGACACTCTCTTACACACTCACAGACACTCTCACAGACTCGCACAGACACTCTCTCACAGACTCTCACACTCTCTCACAGACACTCTCTCACAGACTCTCACACTCTCTCACAGACTCTCACAGACACTCTCACAGACTCTCACAGACTCTCACAGACACTCTCACAGACTCTCACAGACTCTCACAGACACTCTCTCAGACTCTCACAGACACTCTCAGACTCTAAGACTCTCTCAGACACTCTCAGAGACTCTCTCACAGACACTCTCAGACACTCTCTCACAGACACTCACAGACACTCTCTCACAGACACTCTCTCACAGACACTCTCTGGCACTCTCACAGACTCTGGCACTCTCACAGACTCTGGCACTCTCACAGACTCTGGCACTCTCACAGACTCTGGCACTCTCACAGACACTCTCACAGACAGACTCTCTCAGACACTCTCTCACAGACTCTGGCACTCTCACAGACTCACACTCTCACAGACACTCACAGACAGACTCTCAGACACTCTCTCACAGACTCTCACAGACACTCTCTCACACTCTCTGACAGACACTCACAGACACTCTCTCACAGACACTCTCTCACAGACTCTCATAGACACTCTCTCACAGACTCTCATAGACACTCTCTCACAGACTAACACAGACACTCTCTCACAGACTTTTACAGACTCTCACAGACACTCTCACAGACTCTCACAGACTCTCACAGACTCTCACAGACACTCTCTCACAGACTCTCACAGACTCTCACAGACACTCTCTCACAGACACTACTACAGACTCTCACAGATACTCTCTCACAGACTCACACTCTCTCACAGACTCTCACACACTCTTACAGACTCTCACAGACTCTTACAGAGTCTCACAGACACTCTCACAGACTCTCACAGACACTCTCTCACAGACTATCACAGATTCTCACGGACTCTCACAGACACTCTCACAAACACTCACAGACTCTCACAGACACCAGGGGCGTAACACAGGCCACCACAGCCCCCGTGGTGCTGGGGGCCCCATTGCTCCAGGGGCCCCCTCACTCTCACAGACTCTGACACTCTCACAGACTCACAGACTCTCACAGACACTCTCACAGACTCACAGACTCTCACAGATACTCTCACAGACAGACTCCCACAGATACTCTCGCAGACAGACTCTCGCAGACAGACTCTCGCAGACAGACTCTCACAGACAGACTCTCACAGACACTCTCACAGACACTCTCACAGACACTCTCTCACAGACACTCTCTCACAGACACTCTCTCTCAGACACTCTCTCACAGACACTCTCTCACAGAGTCTCTCAGAGACACTCTCTCAGAGACATTCTCTCACACTCTCACAGACACTCACAGACTCTCACAGACACTCTCACAGACTTTTACAGACTCTCACAGACATTCTCACACACTCTCACAGACACTCTCAGACTCTCACAGATACTCTCTCACAGACACTCTCTCACAGACACTCTCTCACAGACTCTCACAGACAGTCTCCCACAGACACTCTCTCACAGACTCTCTCTCACAGACTCTCTCTCACAGACTCTCTCTCACAGACTCTCTCTCACAGACTCTCACAGACACTCTCCCACAGACTCTCTCACAGACTGTCTCACAGACACTCTCACAGACAATCACTCGTAGACTCTCTCTCACAGACTCTCAGACACTCTCTCACAGACTCTCACAGACACTCTCTCACACTCTCTGACAGACTCCCACAGACACTCTCTTACACACTCACAGACACTCTCTTACACACTCACAGACACTCTCTTACACACTCACAGACACTCTCTTACACACTCACAGACACTCTCACAGACTCGCACAGACACTCTCTCACAGACTCTCACACTCTCTCACAGACACTCTCTCACAGACTCTCACACTCTCTCACAGACTCTCACAGACACTCTCACAGACTCTCACAGACTCTCACAGACACTCTCACAGACTCTCACAGACTCTCACAGACACTCTCTCAGACTCTCACAGACACTCTCAGACACTCTCTCACAGACACTCTCAGACACTCTCTCACAGACACTCACAGACACTCTCTCACAGACACTCACAGACACTCACAGACACTCTCTCACAGACACTCAAAGACACTCACTGGCACTCTCACAGACTCTGGCACTCTCACAGACTCTGGCACTCTCACAGACTCTGGCACTCTCACAGTCACTCTCACAGACAGACTCTCTCAGATACTCTCTCACAGACTCTGGCACTCTCACAGACTCACACTCTCACAGACACTCACAGACAGACTCTCAGACACTCTCTCACAGACTCTCACAGACACTCTCTCACACTCTCTGACAGACACTCACAGACACTCTCTCACAGACTCTCACAGACACTCTCTCACAGACTCTCACAGACACTCTCTCACAAACTCTGGCACTCTCACAGACTCACACTCTCACAGACTCACACTCTCACAGACAGACTCTCTCAGACACTCTCTCACAGACACTCTCTCACAGACACTCTCTCACAGACACTCTCTCTCAGACACTCTCTCTCAGACACTCTCTCACAGACACCCTCTCACAGACTCTCTCACAGACTGTCTCACAGACACTCTCACAGACAATCGCTCGCAGACTCTCTCTCACAGACTCTCAGACACTCTCTCACAGACTCTCTCTCACAGACTCTCTCTCACAGACTCTCACAGACACTCTCCCACAGACTCTCTCACAGACTGTCTCAAAGACACTCTCACAGACAATCGCTCGTAGACTCTCTCTCACAGACTCTCAGACACTCTCTCACAGACTCTCACAGACACTCTCTCACACTCTCTGACAGACTCCCACAGACACTCTCTTACACACTCACAGACACTCTCTTACACACTCACAGACACTCTCACAGACTCGCACAGACACTCTCTCACAGACTCTCACACTCTCTCACAGACACTCTCTCACAGACTCTCACACTCTCTCACAGACTCTCACAGACACTCTCACAGACTCTCACAGACTCTCACAGACACTCTCACAGACTCTCACAGACTCTCACAGACTCTCACAGACACTCTCTCAGACTCTCACAGACACTCTCTCAGACTCTCACAGACACTCTCAGACACTCTCTCACAGACACTCTCAGACACTCTCTCACAGACACTCACAGACACTCTCTCACAGACACTCACAGACACTCACGGACACTCTCTCACAAACACTCAAAGACACTCACTGGCACTCTCACAGACTCTGGCACTCTCACAGACTCTGGCACTCTCACAGACTCTGGCACTCTCACAGTCACTCTCACAGACAGACTCTCTCAGATACTCTCTCACAGACTCTGGCACTCTCACAGACTCACACTCTCACAGACACTCACAGACAGACTCTCAGACACTCTCTCACAGACTCTCACAGACACTCTCTCACACTCTCTGACACACACTCACAGACACTCTCTCACAGACTCTCACAGACACTCTCTCACAAACTCTGGCACTCTCACAGACTCACACTCTCACAGACTCACACTCTCACAGACAGACTCTCTCAGACACTCTCTCTCAGACACTCTCTCACAGACACTCTCTCACAGACACTCTCTCACAGACACTCTCTCACAGACACTCTCTCTCAGATACTCTCTCTCAGACACTCTCTCACAGACACCCTCTCACAGACTCTCTCACAGACTGTCTCACAGACACTCTCACAGACAATCGCTCGCAGACTCTCTCTCACAGACTCTCAGACACTCTCTCACAGACTCTCACAGACACTCACAGACTCTCACAGACTCTCACATACACTCTCAGACTCTCAGACTCTCACAGACACTCTCTCACACTCTCTCACAGACACTCACACTCTCTCACAGACACTCACAGACACTCTCTCACAGACACTCACAGACACTCTCTCACAGACACTCACAGACACTCTCTCACAGACACTCACAGACACTCTCTCACAGACTCTCACTGACACTCTCTCACAGACTCTGGCACTCTCACAGACAGACTCTCTCAGACACTCTCTCTCAGACACTCTCTCTCAGACACTCTCTCTCAGACACTCTCTCTCAGACACTCACAGGCACTCTCTCTCAGACACTCTATCTCAGACACTCACAGACACTCTCTCACAGACACTCTCTCACAGACACTCTCTCACAGACTCTCTCTCACAGACACTCTCTCACAGACACTCTCTCACAGACACTCTCTCACAGACTCTGGCACTCTCACAGACTCATACTCTCACAGACTCTCACAGACACTCTCTCACACTCTCACATACTCTCACAGACACTCCTACAGACTCTCACAGACACTCTCTCACAGACTCACACTCTCTCACAGACTCTTACAGACTCTTATGGAGTCTCACAGACACTCTCACAGACTCTCACAGACACTCTCTCACAGACTATCACAGATTCTCACGGACTCTCACAAACATTCACAGACTCTCACAGACACCAGGGGCATAACACAGGCCCCCGCAGCCCCCACGGTGCTGGGGGCCCCCTCGCTCCAGGGGCCCCCTCACTCTCACAGACTCACACTCTCACAGACACTCACAGACAGACTCTCAGACACTCTCTCACAGACTCTCACAGACACTCTCTCACACTCTCTGACAGACACTCACAGACTCTCTCTCACAGACTCTCACAGACACTCTCTCACAGACTCTCACAGACACTCTCTCACAAACTCTGGCACTCTCACAGACTCACACTCTCACAGACTCACACTCTCACAGATAGGCTCTCTCAGACACTCTCTCTCAGACACTCTCTCACAGACACTCTCTCACAGACACTCTCTCACAGACACTCTCTCACAGACACTCTCTCTCAGACACTCTCTCTCAGACACTCTCTCACAGACACTCTCTCACAGACTCTCTCACAGACTGTCTCACAGACACTCTCACAGAAAATCGCTCGCAGACTCTCTCTCACAGACTCTCAGACACTCTCTCACAGACTCTCACAGACACTCACAGACTCTCACATACACTCTCAGACTCTCAGACTCTCACAGACACTCTCTCACACTCTCTCACAGACACTCACACTCTCACAGACACTCACAGACACTCTCTCACAGACACTCACAGACACTCTCTCACAGACACTCACAGACACTCTCTCACAGACACTCACAGACACTCTCTCACAGACTCTCACTGACACTCTCTCACAGACTCTGGCACTCTCACAGACTCACACTCTCACAGACAGACTCTCTCAGACACTCTCTCTCAGACACTCTCTCTCAGACACTCTCTCTCAGACACTCTCTCTCAGACACTCACAGGCACTCTCTCTCAGACACTCTATCTCAGACACTCACAGACACTCTCTCATAGACACTCTCTCACAGACTCTCTCTCACAGACACTCTCTCACAGACACTCTCTCACAGACACTCTCTCACAGACTCTGGCACTCTCACAGACTCATACTCTCACAGACACTCTCACAGACAGACTCTGACACTCTCTCTCAGACACTCTCTCTCAGACACTCTCTCTCAGACACTCTCTCTCAGACACTCTCACAGACACTCTCTCTCAGACACTCTCATAGACTCTCACAGACACTCACAGACACTCTCACAGACTCTCACAGACTCTCACATACACTCTCTCACAGACTCTCTCACAAACACTCTCACAGACACTCTCTCACTCTCACAGACACTCACAGACTCTCACAGACACTCTCTCACAGACACTCTCTCACAGACTCTCATAGACACTCTCTCACACTCTCTCACATACTCTCACAGACACTCCTACAGACTCTCACAGACACTCTCTCACAGACTCACACTCTCTCACAGACTCTCACACACTCTTACAGACTCTCACAGATTCTTACAGACTCTCACAGACTCTTACAGACTCTCACACACTCTTACAGACTCTCACAGACACTCTCACAGACAGACTCTCTCAGACACTCTCTCTCAGACACTCTCTCACAGACACTCTCTCACAGACTCTCACAGACTCTCTCTCACAGACTCTCTCACAGACACTCTCTCACAGACACTTTCACTCTCACAGACACTCACAGACTCTCACAGACACTCTCTTACACACTCACAGACACTCTCAGACTTGCACAGACACTCTCTCACAGACACTCTCTCACAGACTCTCACACTCTCTAACAGACTCTAACAGACACTCTCACAGACAATCACAGACTCTTACAGACTCTCACTGACACTCTCTCACAGACTCACAGACACTCTCACAGACTCACAGACACTCTCACAGACTATCACAGACTCTCACAGACACTCTCTCACACTCTCACATACTCTCACAGACACTCCTACAGACTCTCACAGACACTCTCTCACAGACTCACACTCTCTCACAGACTCTTACAGACTCTTATGGAGTCTCACAGACACTCTCACAGACTCTCACAGACACTCTCCCACAGACTATCACAGATTCTCACGGACTCTCACAAACATTCACAGACTCTCACAGACACCAGGGGCGTAACACAGGCCCCCGCAGCCCCCGCGGTGCTGGGGGCCCCCTCGCTCCAGGGGCCCCCTCACTCTCACAGACTCTGACACTCTCACAGACTCACAGACTCTCACAGACACTGTCACAGACAGACTCTCGCAGACACTCTCTCACAGACACTCTCTCACAGACTCTCACAGACACTCACAGACTCTCACAGACACTTTCTCACAGACACTCTCTCACAGAGTCTCTCACAGACACTCTCTCACAGACATTCTCTCACACTCTCACAGACACTCTTTCACACTCTCACAGACACTCACAGACACTCTCACAGACACTCTCACAGACACTCTCACAGACACTCTCACAGACACTCTCACACACACTCTCTCACACACACTCTCACACACACTCTCTCACAGACTCTCACAGACTCTCACATACTCTCACAGACACTCTCTTACAGACTCTCACAGACACTCTCACAGACTATCACAGACACTCTCTCACAGACTTTTACAGACTCTCACAGACATTCTCTCAGACACTCTCAGGCTCTCACAGATACTCTCTCACAGACACTCTCTCACAGACACTCTCTCACAGACACTCTCTCACAGACACTCTCTCACAGACACTCTCACAGACTGTCTCACATACACTCTCATAGACAATCGCTCGCAGACTCTCTCACAGACACTCTCTCACAGACACTCTCTCACAGACTCTCACAGACACTCTCTCACAGACACTCTCTCACAGACTCTCACAGACACTCTCTCACACACACTCTCTCACACTCTCTCACACTCTCTCACAGACTCTCACAGACACTCTCTTACAGACTCTCACAGACACTCTCACAGACAATCACAGACTCTCACAGACTCACAGACACTCTCACAGACTCACACTCTCACAGACTATCACAGACTCTCACAGACACTCTCTCAGACTCACAGACACTCTCAGACTCTCAGACTCTCACAGATACTCTCTCACAGACACTCAGACTCTCACAGATACTCTCTCACAGACACTCTCTTACAGACACTCTCTCTCAGACAATCTCTCTCAGACACTCTCTCTCAGACACTCTCTCACAGACACTCACAGACACTCTCTCACAGACACTCTCTCACAGACACTCTCTCACAGACTCTGGCACTCTCACAGACTCACACTCTCACAGACACTCTCACGGACAGACTCTCAGACACTCTCTCACAGACTCTCACAGACACTCTCTCACACTCTCTGACAGACTCTCACAGACACTCTCTTACACACTCACAGACACTCTCACAGACTTGCACGGACACTCTCTCAGACACTCTCTCACAGACACTCTCTCACAGACACTCTCTCACAGACACTCTCTCACAGACACTCTCTCACAGACACTCTCTCACAGACTCTGGCACTCTCACAGACTCACACTCTCACTGACACTCTCACAGACAGACTCTCTCAGACACTCTCTCACAGACTCTGGCACTCTCACAGACTTACACTCTCACAGACACTCTCACAGACAGACTCTCAGACACTCTCTCACAGACACTCTCTCACACTCTCTGACAGACTCTCACAGACACTCTCTTACACACTCACAGACTCTCTCACAGACACTCTCTCACAGACACTCTCTCACAGACACTCTCACACAGACACTCTCTCACAGACACTCTCTCACAGACACTCTCTCACAGACACTCTCTCACAGACTCTCACAGACTCTCACAGACACTCACAGACACTCACAGACTCTCACATACACTCTCTCACAGACACTCTCTTACAGACTCTCTCACAGACACTCTCTTACAGACTCTCTCACAGACACTCTCTCACAGACTCTCTCTCACAGACACTCTCTCACAGACTCTCTCACAGACTCTCACAGACTCTCAGACTCTCACAGACTCTCACAGACACTCCTACAGACTCTCACAGACACTCTCTCACAGACTCACACTCTCTCACAGACTCACACTCTCTCTCACAGACACTCTCTCACACTCTCACAGACACTCACAGACTCTCTCACAGACTCACACTCTCTCACAGACTCACACTCTCTCAGAGACTCTCACACACTCTCACAGACTCTCACAGACTCTTACAGAGTCTCACAGACACTCTCACAGACTCTCACAGACACTCTCTCACAGACTATCACAGACTCTCACAGACACTCTCACAAACACTCACAGACTCTCACAGACACCAGGGGGGTAACACAGGCCCCCACAGCCCTGCGGTACTGGGGGCCCCCTCGCTCCAGGGGCCCCCTCACTCTCACAGACTCTGACACTCACAGACTCACAGACTCTCACAGACTATCACAGGGGTCGAGGCTGGGTTGAGCGGGGTCGCGCCGGCTGGGGCACGGTGTGACGTGGATGCCAACAAGATGGCCTAGCCACGAGGAGTATGCGACCACGTGTAGCTCCGGGTGAAGGGCCTTGGTGCAGTCCAGACGGGTGGCCCGTGACGGCCGGGGCGGGGAACGGCCACAATCCAGGGGGTTAAGGACCACGCCACGAGGCCAGGTCCAACACACAGACACTCTCACAGACACTCTCACAGACTATCACAGACTCTCTCAGACTCTCACAGACACTCAGACTCTCACAGACACTCTCTCTCAGACACTCTCTCTCAGACACTCTCTCTCAGACTCTCTCTCACAGACACTCTCTCACAGACACTCTCTCACAGACACTCTCTCACAGACTCTCACAGACTCTCACAGACACTCACAGACACTCTCTCACAGACACTCTCTCACAGACACTCTCTCACAGACACTCTCTCACAGATACTCTCTCACAGACACTCACACTCTCACAGACACTCACACTCTCACAGACACTCACAGACTCTCACAGACTCTCACAGACTCTCACAGACACTCCTACAGACTCTCACAGACACTCTCTCACAGACTCACACTCTCTCACAGACTCACACTCTCTCACAGACTCTCACACACTCTTACAGACTCTCACAGACACTCTCTCACAGACTATCACAGACTCTCACAGACACTCTCTCACAGACTCACACTCTCTCACAGACTCTCACAGACTCTTACAGACTCTCACAGACTCTTACAGAGTCTCACAGACACTCTCACAGACTCTCACAGACACTCTCTCACAGACTATCACAGACTCTCACAGACACTCTCAGAAACACTCACAGACTCTCACAGACACCAGGGGCATAACACAGGCCCCCACAGCCCCTGCGGTGCTGGGGGCCCCCTTGCTCCAGGGGCCCCCTCACTCTCACAGAATCTGACACTCACAGACTCACAGACTCTCACAGACACTCACAAACACTCAGACTCTCACAGACACCAGGGGCGTAACAGAGGCCCCCACAGCCCCCACGGTGCTGGGGGCCCCCTCGCTCCAGGGCCCTCCTCACTCTCACAGACTCTGACACTCACAGACTCACAGACTCTCACAGACAGACTCTCGCAGACACTCTCTCACAGACACTTTCTCACAGACTCTCACAGACACTCTCTCACAGACTCTCTCACAGACACTCTCTCACAGACACTCTCTCACAGACACTCTCTCACAGACTTTTACAGACTCTCACAGACACTCTCACAGACTATCACAGACTCTCAGACACTCTCAGACTCTCACAGATACTCTCTCACAGACACTCTCTCACAGACACTCTCTCACAGACACTCTCTCACAGACTCTCACAGACACTCTCTCACACTCTCTCACAGACTCACAGACACTCTCACAGACTCTCACAGACACTTTCACAGACTCACAGACTCTCACACACTCTTACAGACTCCTATAGAGTCTCACAGACACTCTCACAGACTCTCACAGACACTCTCTCACAGACTATCACAGATTCTCACGGACTCTCACAGACACTCTCACAAACACTCACAGACTCTCACAGACACCAGGGGCGTAACATAGGCCCCCGCAGCCCCCGCAGTGCTGGGGGCCCCCTCGCTCCAGGGGCCCCCTCACTCTCACAGACTCTGACACTCTCACAGACTCACAGACTCTCACAGACACTCTCACAGACACTCTCACAGACTCTCACAGACACTCTCACGGACAGACTCTCGCAGACACTCTCTCGCAGACACTCTCTCGCAGACACTCTCTCACCGACTCTCACAGATACTCACAGACTCTCACAGATACTCTCTCACAGACTCTCACAGACACTCTCTCACACTCTCTCACAGACACTCTCTCTCACAGACACTCTCTCACACTCTCTCACACTCTCTCACAGACACTCACAGACACTCACAGACTCTCACAGACTCTCACAGACACTCTCACAGACTCACAGACACTCTCTCACACTCTCTCACAGACTCTCACAGACACTCACAGACCTTCTCACAGACCTTCTCACAGACCTTCTCACAGACACTCTCGTGGACTCTCACAGACACTCTCTCACACTCTCTCACAGACACTCTCTCAGACTCACAGACACTCTCACACTCTCTCACAGACACTCACAGACCTTCTCACAGACACTCTCACAGACACTCTCACAGACTCTCACAGACACTCTCTCACAGACACTCTCTCACAGACACTCTCTTACACTCTCTCACAGACACTCTCTCTCACAGACACTCTCTCACACTCTCTCACACTCTCTCACAGACACTCACAGACACTCACAGACACTCACAGACTCTCACAGACACTCTCACAGACACTCTCACAGACTCACAGAAACTCTCTCACACTCTCTCACAGACACTCTCTTACAGACTCTCACAGACACTCACAGACCTTCTCACAGACACTCTCACAGACACTCTCACAGACTCTCACAGACACTCTCTCACAGACACTCTCTCACAGACACTCTCTCACAGACACTCTCTCACAGACACTCTCTCACAGACACTCTCACAGACTGTCTCACATACACTCTCATAGACACTCTCACAGACACTCTCACACTCTCTCACAGACACTCTCACACTCTCTCACAGACACTCTCACACTCTCAGACACTCTCACAGACTCTCACAGACACTCTTACACACTCACAGACACTCTCAGACTTGCACAGACACTCTCTCACAGACTCTCACACTCTCTCACAGACTCTCACAGACTCTCACAGACACTCTCTCAGACTCTCACAGACACTCTCTCAGACTCACAGACACTCTCACACTCTCTCACAGACACTCACAGACCTTCTCACAGACACTCTCACAGACTCTCACAGACACTCTCTCACAGACACTCTCTCACAGACACTCTCTCACACTCTCTCACAGACACTCTCTCTCACAGACACTCTCTCACACTCTCTCACACTCTCTCACAGACACTCACAGACACTCACAGACTCTCACAGACACTCTCACAGACACTCTCACAGACTCACAGAAACTCTCTCACACTCTCTCACAGACACTCTCTTACAGACTCTCACAGACACTCACATACCTTCTCACAGACACTCTCACAGACACTCTCACAGACTCTCACAGACACTCTCTCATAGACACTCTCTCACAGACACTCTCTCACAGACACTCTCTCACAGACACTCTCACAGACTGTCTCACATACAATCTCATAGACACTCTCACAGACACTCTCACACTCTCTCACAGACACTCTCACACTCTCTCACAGACACTCTCACACTCTCAGACACTCTCACAGACTCTCACAGACACTCTTACACACTCACAGACACTCTCAGACTTGCACAGACACTCTCTCACAGACTCTCACACTCTCTCACAGACTCTCACAGACACTCTCTCAGACTCTCACAGACACTCTCTCAGACTCTCACAGACACTCTCTCACAGACACTCTCTCACAGACTCTCATAGACACTCTCTCACACTCTCTCACATACTCTCACAGACACTCCTACAGACTCTCACAGACACTCTCTCACAGACTCACACTCTCTCACAGACTCTCACACACTCTTACAGACTCTCACAGATTCTTACAGACTCTCACAGACTCTTACAGACTCTCACACACTCTTACAGACTCTCACAGACACTCTCACAGACAGACTCTCTCAGACACTCTCTCTCAGACACTCTCTCACAGACACTCTCTCACAGACTCTCACAGACTCTCTCTCACAGACTCTCTCACAGACACTCTCTCACAGACACTTTCACTCTCACAGACACTCACAGACTCTCACAGACACTCTCTTACACACTCACAGACACTCTCAGACTTGCACAGACACTCTCTCACAGACACTCTCTCACAGACTCTCACACTCTCTAACAGACTCTAACAGACACTCTCACAGACAATCACAGACTCTTACAGACTCTCACTGACACTCTCTCACAGACTCACAGACACTCTCACAGACTCACAGACACTCTCACAGACTATCACAGACTCTCACAGACACTCTCTCACACTCTCACATACTCTCACAGACACTCCTACAGACTCTCACAGACACTCTCTCACAGACTCACACTCTCTCACAGACTCTTACAGACTCTTATGGAGTCTCACAGACACTCTCACAGACTCTCACAGACACTCTCCCACAGACTATCACAGATTCTCACGGACTCTCACAAACATTCACAGACTCTCACAGACACCAGGGGCGTAACACAGGCCCCCACAGCCCCCGCGGTGCTGGGGGCCCCCTCGCTCCAGGGGCCCCCTCACTCTCACAGACTCTGACACTCTCACAGACTCACAGACTCTCACAGACACTGTCACAGACAGACTCTCGCAGACACTCTCTCACAGACACTCTCTCACAGACTCTCACAGACACTCACAGACTCTCACAGACACTTTCTCACAGACACTCTCTCACAGAGTCTCTCACAGACACTCTCTCACAGACATTCTCTCACACTCTCACAGACACTCTTTCACACTCTCACAGACACTCACAGACACTCTCACAGACACTCTCACAGACACTCTCACAGACACTCTCACAGACACTCTCACACACACTCTCTCACACACACTCTCACACACACTCTCTCACAGACTCTCACAGACTCTCACATACTCTCACAGACACTCTCTTACAGACTCTCACAGACACTCTCACAGACTATCACAGACACTCTCTCACAGACTTTTACAGACTCTCACAGACATTCTCTCAGACACTCTCAGGCTCTCACAGATACTCTCTCACAGACACTCTCTCACAGACACTCTCTCACAGACACTCTCTCACAGACACTCTCTCACAGACACTCTCACAGACTGTCTCACATACACTCTCATAGACAATCGCTCGCAGACTCTCTCACAGACACTCTCTCACAGACACTCTCTCACAGACTCTCACAGACACTCTCTCACAGACACTCTCTCACAGACTCTCACAGACACTCTCTCACACACACTCTCTCACACTCTCTCACACTCTCTCACAGACTCTCACAGACACTCTCTTACAGACTCTCACAGACACTCTCACAGACAATCACAGACTCTCACAGACTCACAGACACTCTCACAGACTCACACTCTCACAGACTATCACAGACTCTCACAGACACTCTCTCAGACTCACAGACACTCTCAGACTCTCAGACTCTCACAGATACTCTCTCACAGACACTCAGACTCTCACAGATACTCTCTCACAGACACTCTCTTACAGACACTCTCTCTCAGACAATCTCTCTCAGACACTCTCTCTCAGACACTCTCTCACAGACACTCACAGACACTCTCTCACAGACACTCTCTCACAGACACTCTCTCACAGACTCTGGCACTCTCACAGACTCACACTCTCACAGACACTCTCACGGACAGACTCTCAGACACTCTCTCACAGACTCTCACAGACACTCTCTCACACTCTCTGACAGACTCTCACAGACACTCTCTTACACACTCACAGACACTCTCACAGACTTGCACGGACACTCTCTCAGACACTCTCTCACAGACACTCTCTCACAGACACTCTCTCACAGACACTCTCTCACAGACACTCTCTCACAGACACTCTCTCACAGACTCTGGCACTCTCACAGACTCACACTCTCACTGACACTCTCACAGACAGACTCTCTCAGACACTCTCTCACAGACTCTGGCACTCTCACAGACTTACACTCTCACAGACACTCTCACAGACAGACTCTCAGACACTCTCTCACAGACACTCTCTCACACTCTCTGACAGACTCTCACAGACACTCTCTTACACACTCACAGACTCTCTCACAGACACTCTCTCACAGACACTCTCTCACAGACACTCGCACACAGACACTCTCTCACAGACACTCTCTCACAGACACTCTCTCACAGACACTCTCTCACAGACTCTCACAGACTCTCACAGACACTCACAGACACTCACAGACTCTCACATACACTCTCTCACAGACACTCTCTTACAGACTCTCTCACAGACACTCTCTTACAGACTCTCTCACAGACACTCTCTCACAGACTCTCTCTCACAGACACTCTCTCACAGACTCTCTCACAGACTCTCACAGACTCTCAGACTCTCACAGACTCTCACAGACACTCCTACAGACTCTCACAGACACTCTCTCACAGACTCACACTCTCTCACAGACTCACACTCTCTCTCACAGACACTCTCTCACACTCTCACAGACACTCACAGACTCTCTCACAGACTCACACTCTCTCACAGACTCACACTCTCTCAGAGACTCTCACACACTCTCACAGACTCTCACAGACTCTTACAGAGTCTCACAGACACTCTCACAGACTCTCACAGACACTCTCTCACAGACTATCACAGACTCTCACAGACACTCTCACAAACACTCACAGACTCTCACAGACACCAGGGGGGTAACACAGGCCCCCACAGCCCTGCGGTACTGGGGGCCCCCTCGCTCCAGGGGCCCCCTCACTCTCACAGACTCTGACACTCACAGACTCACAGACTCTCACAGACTATCACAGGGGTCGAGGCTGGGTTGAGCGGGGTCGCGCCGGCTGGGGCACGGTGTGACGTGGATGCCAACAAGATGGCCTAGCCACGAGGAGTATGCGACCACGTGTAGCTCCGGGTGAAGGGCCTTGGTGCAGTCCAGACGGGTGGCCCGTGACGGCCGGGGCGGGGAACGGCCACAATCCAGGGGGTTAAGGACCACGCCACGAGGCCAGGTCCAACACACAGACACTCTCACAGACACTCTCACAGACTATCACAGACTCTCTCAGACTCTCACAGACACTCAGACTCTCACAGACACTCTCTCTCAGACACTCTCTCTCAGACACTCTCTCTCAGACTCTCTCTCACAGACACTCTCTCACAGACACTCTCTCACAGACACTCTCTCACAGACTCTCACAGACTCTCACAGACACTCACAGACACTCTCTCACAGACACTCTCTCACAGACACTCTCTCACAGACACTCTCTCACAGATACTCTCTCACAGACACTCACACTCTCACAGACACTCACACTCTCACAGACACTCACAGACTCTCACAGACTCTCACAGACACTCCTACAGACTCTCACAGACACTCTCTCACAGACTCACACTCTCTCACAGACTCACACTCTCTCACAGACTCTCACACACTCTTACAGACTCTCACAGACACTCTCTCACAGACTATCACAGACTCTCACAGACACTCTCTCACAGACTCACACTCTCTCACAGACTCTCACAGACTCTTACAGACTCTCACAGACTCTTACAGAGTCTCACAGACACTCTCACAGACTCTCACAGACACTCTCTCACAGACTATCACAGACTCTCACAGACACTCTCAGAAACACTCACAGACTCTCACAGACACCAGGGGCATAACACAGGCCCCCACAGCCCCTGCGGTGCTGGGGGCCCCCTTGCTCCAGGGGCCCCCTCACTCTCACAGAATCTGACACTCACAGACTCACAGACTCTCACAGACACTCACAAACACTCAGACTCTCACAGACACCAGGGGCGTAACAGAGGCCCCCACAGCCCCCACGGTGCTGGGGGCCCCCTCGCTCCAGGGCCCTCCTCACTCTCACAGACTCTGACACTCACAGACTCACAGACTCTCACAGACAGACTCTCGCAGACACTCTCTCACAGACACTTTCTCACAGACTCTCACAGACACTCTCTCACAGACTCTCTCACAGACACTCTCTCACAGACACTCTCTCACAGACACTCTCTCACAGACTTTTACAGACTCTCACAGACACTCTCACAGACTATCACAGACTCTCAGACACTCTCAGACTCTCACAGATACTCTCTCACAGACACTCTCTCACAGACACTCTCTCACAGACACTCTCTCACAGACTCTCACAGACACTCTCTCACACTCTCTCACAGACTCACAGACACTCTCACAGACTCTCACAGACACTTTCACAGACTCACAGACTCTCACACACTCTTACAGACTCTTATAGAGTCTCACAGACACTCTCACAGACTCTCACAGACACTCTCTCACAGACTATCACAGATTCTCACGGACTCTCACAGACACTCTCACAAACACTCACAGACTCTCACAGACACCAGGGGCGTAACATAGGCCCCCGCAGCCCCCGCAGTGCTGGGGGCCCCCTCGCTCCAGGGGCCCCCTCACTCTCACAGACTCTGACACTCTCACAGACTCACAGACTCTCACAGACACTCTCACAGACACTCTCACAGACTCTCACAGACACTCTCACGGACAGACTCTCGCAGACACTCTCTCGCAGACACTCTCTCGCAGACACTCTCTCACCGACTCTCACAGATACTCACAGACTCTCACAGATACTCTCTCACAGACTCTCACAGACACTCTCTCACACTCTCTCACAGACACTCTCTCTCACAGACACTCTCTCACACTCTCTCACACTCTCTCACAGACACTCACAGACACTCACAGACTCTCACAGACTCTCACAGACACTCTCACAGACTCACAGACACTCTCTCACACTCTCTCACAGACTCTCACAGACATTCTCACAGACCTTCTCACAGACCTTCTCACAGACACTCTCGTGGACTCTCACAGACACTCTCTCACACTCTCTCACAGACACTCTCTCAGACTCACAGACACTCTCACACTCTCTCACAGACACTCACAGACCTTCTCACAGACACTCTCACAGACACTCTCACAGACTCTCACAGACACTCTCTCACAGACACTCTCTCACAGACACTCTCTTACACTCTCTCACAGACACTCTCTCTCACAGACACTCTCTCATACTCTCTCACACTCTCTCACAGACACTCACAGACACTCACAGACACTCACAGACTCTCACAGACACTCTCACAGACACTCTCACAGACTCACAGAAACTCTCTCACACTCTCTCACAGACACTCTCTTACAGACTCTCACAGACACTCACAGACCTTCTCACAGACACTCTCACAGACACTCTCACAGACTCTCACAGACACTCTCTCACAGACACTCTCTCACAGACACTCTCTCACAGACACTCTCTCACAGACACTCTCTCACAGACACTCTCACAGACTGTCTCACATACACTCTCATAGACACTCTCACAGACACTCTCACACTCTCTCACAGACACTCTCACACTCTCTCACAGACACTCTCACACTCTCAGACACTCTCACAGACTCTCACAGACACTCTTACACACTCACAGACACTCTCAGACTTGCACAGACACTCTCTCACAGACTCTCACACTCTCTCACAGACTCTCACAGACTCTCACAGACACTCTCTCAGACTCTCACAGACACTCTCTCAGACTCTCTCACAGACTCACAGACACTCTCTCACAGACACTCTCTCACAGACACTCTCTCACAGACTCTCACAGACACTCTCTCACACTCTCTCACAGACTCACAGACACTCTCACAGACTCTCACAGACACTCTCACAGACTCACAGACTCTCACACACTCTTACAGACTCCTATAGAGTCTCACAGACACTCTCACAGACTCTCACAGACACTCTCTCACAGACTATCACAGATTCTCACGGACTCTCACAGACACTCTCACAAACACTCACAGACTCTCACAGACACCAGGGGCGTAACACAGGCCCCCGCAGCCCCCGCGGTGCTGGGGGCCCCCTCGCTCCAGGGGCCCCCTCACTCTCACAGACTCTGACACTCTCACAGACTCACAGACTCTCACAGACACTCTCACAGACTCTCACAGACCTTCTCACAGACACTCTCACAGACTCTCACAGACACTCTCTCACACTCTCTCACAGACACTCTCTCAGACTCACAGACACTCTCACACTCTCTCACAGACACTCACAGACCTTCTCACAGACACTCTCACAGACTCTCACAGACACTCTCTCACAGACACTCTCTCACAGACACTCTCTCACACTCTCTCACAGACACTCTCTCTCACAGACACTCTCTCACACTCTCTCACACTCTCTCACAGACACTCACAGACACTCACAGACTCTCACAGACACTCTCACAGACACTCTCACAGACTCACAGAAACTCTCTCACACTCTCTCACAGACACTCTCTTACAGACTCTCACAGACACTCACAGACCTTCTCACAGACACTCTCACAGACACTCTCACAGACTCTCACAGACACTCTCTCATAGACACTCTCTCACAGACACTCTCTCACAGACACTCTCTCACAGACACTCTCACAGACTGTCTCACATACAATCTCATAGACACTCTCACAGACACTCTCACACTCTCTCACAGACACTCTCACACTCTCTCACAGACACTCTCACACTCTCAGACACTCTCACAGACTCTCACAGACACTCTTACACACTCACAGACACTCTCAGACTTGCACAGACACTCTCTCACAGACTCTCACACTCTCTCACAGACTCTCACAGACACTCTCTCAGACTCTCACAGACACTCTCTCAGACTCTCACAGACACTCTCTCACAGACACTCTCTCACAGACACTCTCTCACACTCTCTCACAGACACTCACAGACACTCACAGACACTCTCACAGACACTCACAGACACTCACAGACACTCACAGACACTCACAGACACTCACAGACACTCTCTCACAGACACTCTCTCACAGACACTCACAGACACTCTCTCACAGACTCTCACAGACACTCTCTCACAGACTCACACTCTCATAGACACTCTCTCACAGACTCTCACAGACACTCTCTCACAGACTCACACTCTCACAGACACTCTCACAGACTCACACTCTCACAGACACTCTCTCACAGACTCTCACAGACTCTCACATACACTCACAGACTCTCACATACACTCTCTCACAGACTCTCACAGACACTCTCTCACAGACTCTCTCACAGACACTCTCTCACAGACACTCTCTCACAGACACTCTCTCACAGACACTCTCACACTCACAGACACTCACAGACTCTCACAGACACTTTCACAGACTCTCACATACACTCTCTCACACTCTCTCACATACTCTCACAGACACTCCTACAGACTCTCATAGACTCTCACAGACACTCTCTCAGACTCTCACAGACACTCTCAGACTCTCACAGACACTCTCATAGACACTCTCTCGCAGACACTCTCTCTCAGACACTCTCTCACAGACACTCACAGACACTCTCACAGACACTCTCTCACAGACTCTCACAGACACTCTCTCACAGACTGACACTCTCACAGGCTCACACTCTCACAGACACTCTCACAGACAGACTCTCTCAGACACTCTTTTGCAGACACTCTCTCACAGACTCTCTCAGACACTCTTTCGCAGACACTCTCTCACAGACTCACAGACTCTCACAGACTCTCACAGACACTCTTTCGCAGACACTCTCTCACAGACTCTCTCAGACACTCTTTCGCAGACACTCTCTCACAGACTCACAGACTCTCACAGACTCTCACAGACACTCTCTCACAGACACTCTCTCACAGACTCTCACAGACACTCTCTTCCAGACTCTCTCACAGACACTCTCTTCCAGACTCTCTCACAGACGCTCTCTCTAACAGATACTCTCACACTCTCACAGACACTCACAGACTCTCACAGACACTCTCACAGACACTCTCTCACAGACACTCTCTCACAGACACTCTCTCATACTCTCTCACGTACTCACAGACACTCCGACAGACTCTCACAGATACTCTCACAGACTCTCACAGACACTCTCTCACAGACTCACACTCTCTCACAGACTCTCACACACTCTTACAGACTCTCACAGACTCTTACAGAGTCTCACAGACACTCTCTCAGACTCTCACAGACACTCTCACAGACTCTCACAGACACTCTCTCACACTCTCTCACAGACACTCTCTCACAGACACTCTCACACTCACAGACACTCACAGACTCTCACAGACACTTTCACAGACTCTCACAGACACTCTCTCACACTCTCTCACATACTCTCACAGACACTCCTACAGACTCTCATAGACTCTCAC
Organism: Triturus cristatus; assembly: GCF_964204655.1. Classification (NCBI taxonomy): domain Eukaryota; kingdom Metazoa; phylum Chordata; class Amphibia; order Caudata; family Salamandridae; genus Triturus; species Triturus cristatus. The sequence continues at coordinate 1,176,348,864 of NC_140579.1, read as the reverse complement.
AGACACTCTCTCAGACTCTCACAGACACTCTCAGACTCTCACAGACACTCTCACAGACACTCTCTCGCAGACACTCTCTCTTAGACACTCTCTCACAGACACTCACAGACACTCTCACAGACACTCTCTCACAGACTCTCACAGACACTCTCTCACAGACTGACACTCTCACAGGCTCACACTCTCACAGACACTCTCACAGACAGACTCTCTCAGACACTCTTTCGCAGACATTCTCTCACAGACTCTCTCAGACACTTTCGCAGACACTCTCTCACATACTCACAGACTCTCACAGACTCTCACAGACACTCTTTCGCAGACACTCTCTCACAGACTCTCTCAGACACTCTTTCACAGACACTCTCTCACAGACTCACAGACTCTCACAGACTCTCACAGACACTCTCTCACAGACACTCTCTCACAGACTCTCACAGACACTCTCTTCCAGACTCTCTCACAGACACTCTCTTCCAGACTCTCTCACAGACGCTCTCTCTAACAGATACTCTCACACTCTCACAGACACTCACAGACTCTCACAGACACTCTCACAGACACTCTCTCACAGACACTCTCTCACAGACACTCTCTCACATACTCACAGACACTCCTACAGACTCTCACAGACACTCTCACAGACTCTCACAGACACTCTCTCACAGACTCACACTCTCTCACAGACTCTCACACACTCTTACAGACTCTCACAGACTCTTACAGAGTCTGTCACAGACACTCACAGACACTCTCTCACAGACACTCTCTCACAGACTCTCACAGACACTCTCTCACAGACTCTGGCACTCTCACAGACTCTCACAGACACTCTCACAGACTATCACAGACTCTCACAGACACTCTCTCAGACTCTCACAGACAATCTCAGACTCTCAGACTTTCACAGATACTCTCTCACAGATACTCTCTCAGACACTCTCTCTCAGACACTCTCTCTCAGACACTCTCTCTCAGACTCTCACAGACACTCTCTCACAGACTCTGGCACTCTCACAGACTCACACTCTCACAGACAGACTCTCTCAGACACTCTCTCTCAGACACTCTCTCTCAGACACTCTCTCATACTCTCTCTCAGACACTCACAGACACTCTCTCACAGACTCTCACAGACACTCTCTCACAGACTCTGGCACTCTCACAGACTCACACTCTCACAGACACTCTCACAGACAGACTCTCTCAGACACTCTCTCACAGACACTCACAGACTCTCACATATACTCTCACAGACTCTCTCACAGACACTCTCTCACAGACACTCTCTTCCAGACTCTCTCACAGACACTCTCTCACAGACACTCTCTCACAGACACTCTCTCACAGACACTCTCACACTCTCACAGACACTCACAGACTCTCACAGACACTCACAGACACTCTCTCACAGACACTCTCTCACACTCTCTCACATACTCTCACAGACACTCCTACAGTCTCTCAGACACTCTCACAGACTCTCACAGACACTCTCTCACAGACTCACACTCTCTCAGAGACTCTCACACACTCTTACAGAGTCTCAAAGACACTCTCACAGACTCTCACAGACACTCTCTCACAGACTATCACAGACTCTCACAGACACTCTCACAAACACTCACAGACTCTAACAGACACCAGGGGCGTAACATAGGCCCCCACAGCCCCCGTGGTGCTGGGGGCCCCCTCGCTCCAGGGGCCTACTCACTCTCACAGACTCTGACACTCTCACAGACTCACAGACTCTCACAGACAGACTCTCGCAGATACTCTCTCACAGACAGACTCTCAGAGACACTCTCTCACACTCTCTCACTGACACTCTCTCACACTCTCACAGACACTCACTGACTCTCACAGACTCTCACAGACTCTCACAGACACTCTCTCTCAGATACTCTCTCTCAGACTCTCTCTCACAGACACTCTCTCACAGACACTCTCTCACAGACTCTCACAGACTCTCACAGACACTCTCAGACACTCTCACAGACTCTCACAGATACTCTTACACACTCACAGATACTCTCAGACTTGCACAGACACTCTCTCACAGACTCTCACACTCTCTCACAGACACTCTCTCAGACTCTCACATACACTCTCTCACAGACTCTCACAGACACTCTCTCACAGACTCTCTCACAGACACTCTCTCACAGACTCTCTCACAGACACTCTCTCACAGACACTCTCACACTCACAGACACTCACAGACTCTCACAGACACTTTCACAGACTCTCACAGACACTCTCTCACACTCTCCCACATACTCTCACAGACACTCCTACAGACTCTCATAGACTCTCACAGACACTCTCTCAGACTCTCACAGACACTCTCAGACTCTCACAGACACTCTCATAGACACTCTCTCGCAGACACTCTCTCTCAGACACTCTCTCACAGACTCTCACAGACACTCTCTCACAGACTGACACTCTCACAGGCTCACACTCTCACAGACACTCTCACCGACAGACTCTCTCAGACACTCTTTCGCAGACACTCTCTCACAGACTCTCTCAGACACTCTTTCGCAGACACTCTCTCACAGACTCACAGACTCTCACAGACTCTCACAGACACTCTTTCGCAGACACTCTCTCACAGACTCTTTCAGACACTCTTTCGCAGACACTCTCTCACAGACTCACAGACTCTCACAGACTCTCACAGACACTCTCTCACAGACACTCTCTCACAGACTCTCACAGACACTCTCTTCCAGACTCTCTCACAGACACTCTCTTCCAGACTCTCTCACAGACGCTCTCTCTAACAGATACTCTCACACTCTCATAGACACTCACAGACTCTCACAGACACTCTCACAGACACTCTCTCACAGACACTCTCTCACAGACACTCTCTCACACTCTCTCACGTACTCACAGACACTCCGACAGACTCTCACAGACACTCTCACAGACTCTCACTGACACTCTCTTACAGACTCACACTCTCACAGACTCTCACACACTCTTACAGACTCTCACAGACTCTTACAGAGTCTCACAGACACTCTCACAGACTCTCACAGACACTCTCATAGACAGACTCTCACAGACACTCTCTCACAGACACTCTCTCACAGACACTCTCTCACAGACTCTCACAGACACTCTCTCACTCTCTCACAGACACTCACAGAGTCTCTCACAGAGTCTCTCACAGACACTCTCTCACAGACACTCTCTTACACTCTCACAGACTCACAGACTCTCACAGACACTCTCTCACACTCTCTCACAGACTCTCACAGACACTCTCTTACAGACTCTCACAGACACTCTCACAGACTATCACAGACACTCTCACAGACTTTTACAGACTCTCACAGACACTCTCACGGACACTCTCACAGACACTATCACAGACTCTCACAGACACTCTCAGACTCTCACAGACACTCTCTCACAGACACTCTCTCACAGACACTCTCTCACAGACTCTCTCACAGACACTCTCTCACAGACTCTCTCACAGACTCTCACATACTCTCTCACAGACTCTCTCCCACAGACACTCTCACAGACTCTCTCACAGACTCTCTCACAGACTGTCTCACATACACTCTCACAGACAATCGCTCGCAGACTCTCTCACAGACACTCTCACACTCTCTCACAGACACTCACAGACTCTCAGACACTCTCTCACAGACTCTCACAGACACTCTCTTACACACTCACAGACACTCTCACAGACTCGCACAGACACTCTCTCACAGACACTCTCACAGACTCGCACAGACACTCTCTCACAGACACTCTCTCACAGACTCTCCCACTCTCTCACAGACTCTCACAGACACTCTCACAGACTATCACAGACTCTCACAGACTCTCTCAGACTCTCACAGACTCTCACAGACACTCTCAGACTTTCACGGATACTCTCTCACAGACACTCTCTCAGACACTCTCTCTCAGACACTCTCTCTCAGACACTCTCTCACAGACACTCTCAGACACTCTCTCACAGACACTCTCTCACAGACACTCTCTCACAGACACTCTCACAGACACTCACAGACTCTCACAGACACTCACAGACACTCTCTCACAGACACTCTCTCACACTCTCTCACATACTCTCACAGACACTCCTACAGTCTCTCAGACACTCTCACAGACTCTCACAGACACTCTCTCACAGACTCACACTCTCTCACAGACTCACACTCTCTCAGAGACTCTCACACACTCTTACAGACTGTCACAGACTCTTACAGAGTCTCAAAGACAATCTCACAGACTCTCACAGACACTCTTTCACAGACTCTGGCACTCTCACAGACTCACACTCTCACAGACAGACTCTCTCAGACACTCTCTCTCAGACACTCTCTCTCAGACACTCTCTCTCAGACACTCTCTCACACTCTCTCTCAGACACTCACAGACACTCTCTCTCAGACACTCACAGACACTCTCTCACAGACTCTGGCACTCTCACAGACTCACACTCTCACAGACACTCTCACAGACAGACTCTCTCAGACACTCTCTCACAGATACTCACAGACTCTCACATACACTCTCACAGACTCTCTCACAGACACTCTCTCACAGACACTCTCTTCCAGACTCTCTCACAGACACTCTCTCACAGACACTCTCTCACACTCTCTCACTGACACTCTCTCACAGTCTCTCACAGACACTCTCAGACACTCTCTCACACTCTCACAGACACTCACTGACTCTCACAGACTCTCACAGACTCTCACAGACACTCTCTCTCAGATACTCTCTCTCAGACTCTCTCTCACAGACACTCTCTCACAGACACTCTCTCACAGACACTCTCTCACAGACTCTCACAGACTCTCACAGACACTCTCAGACACTCTCACAGACTCTCACAGACACTCTTACACACTCACAGATACTCTCAGACTTGCACAGACACTCTCTCACAGACTCTCACACTCTCTCACAGACACTCTCTCAGACTCTCACATACACTCTCTCACAGACTCTCACAGACACTCTCTCACAGACTCTCTCACAGACACTCTCTCACAGACTCTCTCACAGACACTCTCTCACAGACACTCTCACACTCACAGACACTCACAGACTCTCACAGACACTTTCACAGACTCTCACAGACACTCTCTCACACTCTCTCACATACTCTCACAGACACTCCTACAGACTCTCATAGACTCTCACAGACACTCTCTCAGACTCTCACAGACACTCTCAGACTCTCACAGACACTCTCATAGACACTCTCTCGCAGACACTCTCTCTCAGACACTCTCTCACAGACTCTCACAGACACTCTCTCACAGACTGACACTCTCACAGGCTCACACTCTCACAGACACTCTCACCGACAGACTCTCTCAGACACTCTTTCGCAGACACTCTCTCACAGACTCTCTCAGACACTCTTTCGCAGACACTCTCTCACAGACTCACAGACTCTCACAGACTCTCACAGACACTCTTTCGCAGACACTCTCTCACAGACTCTTTCAGACACTCTTTCGCAGACACTCTCTCACAGACTCACAGACTCTCACAGACTCTCACAGACACTCTCTCACAGACACTCTCTCACAGACTCTCACAGACACTCTCTTCCAGACTCTCTCACAGACACTCTCTTCCAGACTCTCTCACAGACGCTCTCTCTAACAGATACTCTCACACTCTCATAGACACTTACAGACTCTCACAGACACTCTCTCACAGACACTCTCTCACAGACACTCTCTCACACTCTCTCACGTACTCACAGACACTCCGACAGACTCTCACAGACACTCTCACAGACTCTCACTGACACTCTCTTACAGACTCACACTCTCTCACAGACTCTCACACACTCTTACAGACTCTCACAGACTCTTACAGAGTCTCACAGACACTCTCACAGACACTCTCTCACAGACACTCTCATAGACAGACTCTCACAGACACTCTCTCACAGACACTCTCTCACAGACACTCTCTCACAGACTCTCACAGACACTCTCTCACTCTCTCACAGACACTCACAGAGTCTCTCACAGACACTCTCTCACAGACACTCTCTTACACTCTCACAGACTCACAGACTCTCACAGACACTTTCTCACACTCTCTCACAGACTCTCACAGACACTCTCTTACAGACTCTCACAGACACTCTCACAGACTATCACAGACACTCTCACAGACTTTTACAGACTCTCACAGACACTCTCACGGACACTCTCACAGACACTATCACAGACTCTCACAGACACTCTCAGACTCTCACAGACACTCTCTCACAGACACTCTCTCACAGACACTCTCTCACAGACTCTCTCACAGACACTCTCTCACAGACTCTCTCACAGACTCTCACAGACTCTCTCACAGACTCTCTCCCACAGACACTCTCACAGACTCTCTCACAGACTCTCTCACAGACTGTCTCACATACACTCTCACAGACAATCGCTCGCAGACTCTCTCACAGACACTCTCACACTCTCTCACAGACACTCACAGACTCTCAGACACTCTCTCACAGACTCTCACAGACACTCTCTTACACACTCACAGACACTCTCACAGACTCGCACAGACACTCTCTCACAGACACTCTCACAGACTCGCACAGACACTCTCTCACAGACACTCTCTCACAGACTCTCCCACTCTCTCACAGACTCTCACAGACACTCTCACAGACTATCACAGACTCTCACAGACTCTCTCAGACTCTCACAGACTCTCACAGACACTCTCAGACTTTCACGGATACTCTCTCACAGACACTCTCTCAGACACTCTCTCTCAGACACTCTCTCTCAGACACTCTCTCACAGACACTCTCAGACACTCTCTCACAGACACTCTCTCACAGACACTCTCTCACAGACACTCTCACAGACACTCACAGACTCTCACAGACACTCACAGACACTCTCTCACAGACACTCTCTCACACTCTCTCACATACTCTCACAGACACTCCTACAGTCTCTCAGACACTCTCACAGACTCTCACAGACACTCTCTCACAGACTCACACTCTCTCACAGACTCACACTCTCTCAGAGACTCTCACACACTCTTACAGACTGTCACAGACTCTTACAGAGTCTCAAAGACAATCTCACAGACTCTCACAGACACTCTCTCACAGACTCTGGCACTCTCACAGACTCACACTCTCACAGACAGACTCTCTCAGACACTCTCTCTCAGACACTCTCTCTCAGACACTCTCTCTCAGACACTCTCTCACACTCTCTCTCAGACACTCACAGACACTCTCTCTCAGACACTCACAGACACTCTCTCACAGACTCTGGCACTCTCACAGACTCACACTCTCACAGACACTCTCACAGACAGACTCTCTCAGACACTCTCTCACAGATACTCACAGACTCTCACATACACTCTCACAGACTCTCTCACAGACACTCTCTCACAGACACTCTCTTCCAGACTCTCTCACAGACACTCTCTCACAGACACTCTCTCACAGACACTCTCTCACAGACACTCTCACACAGACACTCTCACACTCTCACAGACACTCACAGACTCTCACAGACACTCACAGACACTCTCTCACAGACACTCTCTCACACTCTCTCACATACTCTCACAGACACACCTACAGTCTCTCAGACACTCTCACAGACTCTCACAGACACTCTCTCACAGACTCACACTCTCTCAGAGACTCTCACACACTCTTACAGACTGTCACAGACTCTTACAGAGTCTCAAAGACACTCTCACAGACTCTCACAGACACTCTCTCACAGACTATCACAGACTCTCACAGACACTCTCACAAACACTCACAGACTCTAACAGACACCAGGGGCGTAACACAGGCCCCCACAGCCCCCGTGGTGCTGGGGGCCCCCTCGCTCCAGGGGCCCCCTCACTCTCACAGACTCTGACACTCTCACAGACTCACAGACTCTCACAGACAGACTCTCGCAGACACTCTCTCACAGACAGACTCTCACAGACACTCTCTCACACTCTCTCACAGACACTCTCTCACAGTCTCTCACAGACACTCTCAGACACTCTCTCACACTCTCACAGACACTCACTGACTTTCACAGACTCTCACAGACTCTCACAGACACTCTCACAGACACTCTCATACTCTCACAGACTCTCACAGACTCTCACAGACACTCTCTCACAGACTTTTACAGACTCTCACAGACACTCTCACAGACACTCTCACAGACTATCACAGACTCTCTCAGACTCTCACAGACACTCAGACTCTCACACTCTCTCTCAGACACTCTCTCTCAGATACTCTCTCTCAGACTCTCTCTCACAGACACTCTCTCACAGACACTCTCTCACAGACACTCTCTCACAGACTCTCACAGACTCTCACAGACACTCACAGACACTCTCTCACAGATACTCTCTCACAGACACTCTCTCACAGACACTCTCTCACAGATTCTCTCTCACAGACACTCACACTCTCACAGACACTCACACTCTCACAGACACTCACAGACTCTCACAGACTCTCACAGACTCCCACAGACACTCCTACAGACTCTCTCAAAGACACTCTCTCACAGACACTCTCACACTCACAGACACTCACAGACTCTCACAGACACTTTCACAGACTCTCACAGACACTCTCTCATATACTCTCACAGACACTCCTACAGACTCTCATAGACTCTCACAGACACTCTCTCAGACTCTCACAGACACTCTCAGACTCTCACAGACACTCTCATAGACACTCTCTCGCAGACACTCTCTCTCAGACACTCTCTCACAGACACTCACAGACACTCTCACAGACACTCTCTCACAGACTCTCACAGACACTCTCTCACAGACTGACACTCTCACAGGCTCACACTCTCACAGACACTCTCACAGACAGACTCTCTTAGACACTCTTTCGCAGACACTCTCTCACAGACTCTCTCAGACACTCTTTCGCAGACACTCTCTCACAGACTCACAGACTCTCACAGACTCTCACAGACACTCTTTCGCAGACACTCTCTCACAGACTCTCTCAGACACTCTTTCGCAGACACTCTCTCACAGACTCACAGACTCTCACAGACTCTCACAGACACTCTCTCACAGACACTCTCTCACAGACTCTCACAGACACTCTCTTCCAGACTCTCTCACAGACACTCTCTTCCAGACTCTCTCACAGACGCTCTCTCTAACAGATACTCTCACACTCTCACAGACACTCACAGACTCTCACAGACACTCTCACAGACACTCTCTCACAGACACTCTCTCACAGACACTCTCTCACACTCTCTCACATACTCACAGACACTCCGACAGACTCTCACAGACACTCTCACAGACTCTCACAGACACTCTCTCACAGACTCACACTCTCTCACAGACTCTCAAACACTCTTACAGACTCTCACAGACTCTTACAGAGTCTCACAGACACTCTCACAGACTCTCACAGACACTCTCACAGACAGACTCTCACAGACACTCTCTCACAGACACTCTCTCACAGACACTCTCTCACAGACTCTCACAGACACTCTCTCACTCTCTCACAGACACTCACAGAGTCTCTCACAGAGTCTCTCACAGACACTCTCTCACAGACACTCTCTTACACTCTCACAGACTCACAGACTCTCACAGACACTCTCTCACACTCTCTCACAGACTCTCACAGACACTCTCTTACAGACTCTCACAGATACTCTCACAGACTATCACAGACACTCTCACAGACTTTTACAGACTCTCACAGACACTCTCACAGACACTCTCACAGACACTATCACAGACTCTCACAGACACTCTCAGACTCTCACAGACACTCTCTCACAGACACTCTCTCACAGACACTCTCTCACAGACTCTCTCACAGACACTCTCTCACAGACTCTCTCACAGACTCTCACAGACTCTCTCACAGACTCTCTCCCACAGACACTCTCACAGACTCTCTCACAGACTCTCTCACAGACTGTCTCACATACACTCTCACAGACAATCGCTCGCAGACTCTCTCACAGACACTCTCACACTCTCTCACAGACACTCACAGACTCTCAGACACTCTCACAGACTCTCACAGACACTCTCTTACACACTCACAGACACTCTCACAGACTCGCACAGACACTCTCTCACAGACACTCTCACAGACTCGCACAGACACTCTCTCACAGACACTCTCTCACAGACTCTCCCACTCTCTCACAGACTCTCACAGACACTCTCACAGACTCTCACAGACTCTCACAGACTCTCTCAGACTCTCACAGACTCTCACAGACACTCTCAGACTTTCACGGATACTCTCTCACAGACACTCTCTCAGACACTCTCTCTCAGACACTCTCTCTCAGACACTCTCTCACAGACACTCTCAGACACTCTCTCACAGACACTCTCTCACAGACACTCTCTCACAGACACTCTCACAGACACTCACAGACTCTCACAGACACTCACAGACACTCTCTCACAGACACTCTCTCACATACTCTCACAGACACTCCTACAGTCTCTCAGACACTCTCACAGACTCTCACAGACACTCTCTCACAGACTCACACTCTCTCACAGACTCATACTCTCTCAGAGACTCTCACACACTCTTACAGACTGTCACAGACTCTTACAGAGTCTCAAAGACAATCTCACAGACTCTCACAGACACTCTCTCACAGACTATCACAGACTCTCACAGACACTCTCACAAACACTCACAGACTCTAACAGACACCAGGGGCGTAACACAGGCCCCCACAGCCCCCGTGGTGCTGGGGGCCCCCTCGCTCCAGGGGCCCCCTCACTCTCACAGACTCTGACACTCTCACAGACTCACAGACTCTCACAGACAGACTCTCGCAGACACTCTCTCACAGACAGACTCTCACAGACACTCTCTTACACTCTCTCACAGACACTCTCTCACAGTCTCTCACAGACACTCTCAGACACTCTCTCACACTCTCACAGACACTCACTGACTCTCACAGACTCTCACAGACTCTCACAGACACTCTCACAGACTCTCACAGACACTCTCACACTCTCACAGACTCTCACAGACACTCTCTCACAGACTTTTACAGACTCTCACAGTGTTGGAAGGCGGACCCGAGGAGTCGGTGAGACCACCAAGGGGGGGCCCTCTCACTGCACGAAGTAGCCGAGCGCTGCCGAGAAGTCTCCTGAGAGATCCTTCTCCTATCCCGTACTAGCACAGTAACACCACCACACCGGACTCAAGGAGGTTGTCTCAAGACAAGCAATTCTTTATCATCAATAAAAGGTTACGAGTTCAATATTTACACGAAGGGATCGAGGGATCCACCAAAAGTCTCAATGTCTCTTTGGAAGGGTAGGGGTAGCGGGACAGTCTTTGGCAGGAGTGTGGTACGAGGGTACCTGGGGCCCAGTTCTTATCCTCACGCTGGAGGACCTCCGATCTCGGAGGGGTCGAGCCGCGACGGCGTCAGCAGGGCTCTGGCGTACAGTTCGTGGAGAGCCGCGATTCAATCAGCAGGGCTCTCAAGATGGTTTCTGCTCAGCTCGAGCCGCGACGTCGTCAGCAGGGCTCCGAGGAAGGTTCCAGCGAGGTTGGGCCGCGACAGCGTCTGCAGGGCTCCGATGTTCCAGGTGGTTCAGAAAAGGGTTCACAGGAGGGAGCCGCGACGCAGTCAGCAGGGCTCGTGATGGTTCCGGCAAGAGTTCGTTTCCGTAGGGTCAGCCGCGATTCGATCAGCAGGGCTCTCGACTCCGGGATACAACTGCCGAGCTGTGGTGGGGTCGCCCCAGATATAGGTCTGGAGCCCTTTGATGTCCGGACCTATGCGCCCGAGGGGGCGGAGTGGCCGGTGGAGGTGGCCAGACGCCCAGCAGGAGAGGCGCCAGGCCCATGGGAGTTTGCAGGGTGATCACACCTCGAGAGGGGAGGACAGTTGGGGGTCCCATCGATACTGTCCTCCGCCGGGGCGATGAATGGTTCCTGCGGCACCCCCTGGTCAGTTCGTGGTGCCTCGATGTCGGGGCTTCGTTGGGGTCGAGGCTGGGTTGAGCGGGGTCGCGCCGGCTGGGGCACGGTGTGACGTGGATGCCAACAAGATGGCGGAGCCACGAGGAGTATGCGACCACGTGTAGCTCCGGGTGAAGGGCCTTGGTGCAGTCCAGACGGGTGGCCCGTGACGGCCGGGGCGGGGAACGGCCACAATCCAGGGGGTTAAGGACCACGCCACGAGGCCAGGTCCAACAGGCGTCCCCCCCAGCCGAAGGCATGGAGAGTCACCCATCTCCTTGGGGATTCTCCTCGTCAAGGCGGAAGAAGCGGGACAGGCCGTCGGCGTTGGCGTGGTCATTGCCGGGCCGGTGTTCGACGTCAAAGTCCATCCCTTGTAGCGAGATGGACCATCGCAGCAGCTTGGGGTTCTCGCCCCGCATTCGCATTAACCATTGCAAGGGCCGGTGGTCGGTCTGGACCCGGAAGTGGGCGCCAAAGAGGTAGGGCCGGAGCTTCTTGAGGGCCCACACCACAGCGAAGGCCTCGCGCTCAATAGTGCTCCAGCGTTGCTCTCGGGGCAGTAGTCGCCGGCTGATGAAGGCCACTGGTCTGTCGAGCCCCCTTTCGTCAGTTTGGGAGAGGACGGCCCCGATCCCATACTCGGAGGCGTCCGTCTGTACCACGAACTCCTTCTGGTAGTCCGGGGCTTGCAGCACCGGAGCAGTACACATGGCCGTTTTGAGGGTGTCGAAGGCTGTTTGGCAGCGGGGTGTCCAGTGTACCTTCTTGGGCTGTTTCTTGGACGTTAACTCTGTGAGGGGGCCAACAATGCTCCCATAGTCCCGGATAAACCGCCGGTAGTATCCGGTGAGGCCCAGGAAGGCCCGGACAGCGGTCTGGGTAGTGGGGGGTTCCCAGGTCTGGATGGCATCTATCTTCGCTTGGAGGGGGGCCACCTGCCCGCTCCCCACTTGATGGCCCAGGTAGGTCACGGATCCGTGGCCGATTTGGCATTTGCTGGCCTTGATTGTGAGCCCGGCCCGCTGGAGGGCGGCCAGGACGGCCTCCAGGTGGAGGAGGTGCTCGGCCCAGTGGTTGCTGTACACGGCAATGTCATCTAAGTAGGCCGCACTGAAGGCCTCAAGCCCGGCCAAAACCTTGTTCACCAGTCTTTGGAAGGTGGCCGGGGCGTTCTTCATTCCGAAGGGCATCACCCGAAAGTGGTAATGCCCATCCGGAGTCGAAAAGGCGGATCTTTCTTGGGCGCCGGGGGTGAGCTGGATTTGCCAGTACCTGGCGGTGAGGTCCAGCGTGCTCAAGTAGCGAGCGGCCCCTAGGCGGTCGATCAGTTCGTCGGCCCGGGGTATCGGGTGTGCGTCCGTCTTGGTTACTACATTCAGGGCTCGGTAGTCCACGCAGAATCGCAACTCCGGGGGGTGACCGGGAGCTGCGGCCTTGGGCACCAGGACGACAGGGCTGGCCCACGGGCTGTCGGAAGGCTCGATGACCCCCAGGGCCAGCATCTTCGCTACTTCGGCCTGGATGCAGGCCCGCACTCGGTCAGGCACCCGGTAGGCTCTGTGTCATATGGGGGGGTTCTCCCCGGTGTCGACGTCGTGGACGCACCAGTGGGTCAACCCCGGGGTGAGAGAGAAGAGGGCTGCGTAGTCCCGCAGTAATCGCTGGCAGTCGTTGCGCTGCTCCGGGGTCAGGGACGAGGCGAGTTGGACCCCTTCGATCGATCCATCGTGACTGTCGGGTTGCAAGAGGTCGGGCAAGGGCTCGGAGTCGTCCTCGCCCCCCTCGTCGGTCGCCAGCAGCAGGCTCAGTTCGGTCCGGGCGAAGTGGGGTTTTAGCCTGTTCGCATGTAGGACCCGGAGGGGGTTCCGGGGGGACTCCAGATCGACCAGGTAGGTGACGGGACTTTTCTTCTCCACCACCTTGAAGGGCCCGGTCCACTTGTCCTGGAGGGCGCCGGGTTCGACCGGGGCCATGACCCATACTTTCTGACCTGGTTCGAATTCTACCGTAGAAGTGTTGCGATCGTACCACCGCTTCATGTCCTCCTGGCTGGCCTCGAGGTTGGCTTCGGCTATGGCTCGGAACTTGCGGGTCTGGTTTCGGAGGGTCAGGAGGTATCGGTAGACGTCAGGAGGGGCGCCTCGGGGCTTCATCTCCCAGCCCTCCTTGACCAGGCTGAGTGGTCCGCGGACCGGGTGCCCATACAAGAGTTCAAACGGGCTGAACCCCAGGGACTTCTGCGGGACCTCCCGATAGGCAAACAGGAGGCAGGGCAGCAGGACATCCCATTTCCGCCTGAGGGGTTCTTCCAGGCCCTGGATCATCCCTTTCAATGTTCGGTTGAACCGCTCAACCAGCCCGTTCCCCTGAGGGTGATATGGGGTCGTGAACTTGTATGTGACCCCGCATTGTTGCCACAGGGACCGCATGTACCTGGAGATAAAGTTCGTGCCACGGTCGCTCACCACTTCGCTGGGGAATCCCACTCGGGAGAAGATCCCCATCAAGGCCCGGCCTACCACAGGGGCCGTTATAGTTCTGAGCGGGACCGCCTCCGGGTACCTGGTGGCGTGGTCCACGAGGACCAGGATGAAGCGGTGGCCCAGGGCGGTTTGGGGGTCCAGGGGTCCCACAATGTCGATTCCGACTCGTTCAAACGGGGTGCTGACGGCGGGAAAGGGCTGGAGGGGGGCCTTGACCCGACCCCCCGTCTTTCCGCTGGCTTGGCAGGTCTGGCAGGACCGGCAGTGGTTGTCCACATCTCTCCGCATCCGGGGCCAGTAGAAGTGGGTCACCAGACGACTGTACGTTTTGTCTTGCCCCAAGTGTCCGGCGAGGGGCACATCATGGGCCAGGTTGAGAAGGAACTCCCGGAAGCGGAGGGGGGGAAGCGGAGGGGGACCACCAACACGCGGCCGGCCCCGAGTTCTGCCACTTTCTGTTCACTGTACAACAGGCCCTCGGCCCAGTAGATCCAGTGGGTGCCGGTCTGGTCACCGTCGGCTTGCGCGGTCGCCTGCTGTCGGACCCCTTCGAGAGAGGGACAGGACTGTTGCTCTTGCTGGAACTGCTCTCGGGTGGGGCCCCCTTCATGTTGCCATTGCGTTAGTTCTGGTAGGGCGCTCGGAGAAGCCATCTCTTCGGGGGAGGATTCGCTGGGCCCGGGGTCGGTGTCCCCCTCCTCCTCGCTGCTGGCGGGAGGGGGTGTGAGCCCCTCGGGTCGGGCAGTCCCGGAGGTCGAGGAGGAGCGGGGGGCCTGGGCGGTCATGGACCGGGTGATGGCGCAGGCCCAATCAGCCAGTCCCAACATTCGGAGGTGCTCTCGTCGTTCTACTTGAGCCCAGGGGGAACTCTCCAAGTCGTTACCCAGGAGGCAGTCGACCGGGGCGTCGTCGCGCACCGTCACCTTCAGCAGGCCCGTCACCCCTCCCCACTCGAAGGGGACCAGGGCCATCTGGCATAGGCTTTCACTGTTGTCGGCCGTCCGCACAGGGCACAGCACATTCGGTAGAATCTGTTCAGGGGTCACCAGGTGGCAGCGGACAGCGGTGATACTGGCGCCGGTGTCGCGAAGGGCTTCGGCCCGTTGTCCGTTGACCGTGACCTGCTGCCGGTACTTCTGGGTGTTGGTTGGGATGGGGGTGCAGGGTACCATCTCTCGGCTACCCAGGCAGACCAGGGACATGGCTGCCGGCTCCCACTCAGTGTTTTCTCGGTCGAGGGCCTCTTCTTCCTCCTCTCCCCCCAAGGCGGCGGCTGTCAGCTGCCGGGGCGGGGGCCCGCCGGCCCCGTTTCTTCGGTTCAGGGGGCAGGCCGGGTCGCTGGCAAAGTGTCCGGTTTGTTGGCAGCCATAGCAGGTCACTGGTGGCCGTGGTCCGGGTCGGGCCGGGCCCACCCTTCGCGCTAGGCTCGGGGAGAGATGTGGCTGCGGTGGCCCTCGAGGGGGGCTCCTGGGGGCCCCAGCGGGAGGGTCTCGGTTCCTGTTCGGCCCTCCCCCCCCACCGCGCTGGCGTGGGGGTCCGTTGGGGTTCCTCTGGTACTCCCCCATTGAGCTCCGGGGGACCCGGGAGTTGACCCATCGATCGGCCTCGACGGCAAGTTTTCGCGGGTCGGTCATTTTGCTGTCGAGGAGGTGCTGTCTCAGTTCCACGAAGCAATTGTTGGAAAGATGTTCCCAGACGATGAGGTCGACCAGTTGTCCGTAGGTGGTTACTTTGCTGCCTTTGATCCACCCTTCTAGGGCCCGACTGAAAAAGTCCACATATTCCACCCATGTGGTACCCGGGATTTTCTTGCAGTCTCGGAACCGCTGGCGGTACATCTCCGCTGTTAGCCCGTAGCGGGTGAGCAGGGCCTCCTTCATGTGATCGTAGGAGGTCATCACCTCCTCCGGTAGCTGGAGCAGCGTGTCCCGCCCTTCACTCAGGAATCGCCCCCACAGGCCTGCGCCCCAGTCTTTTCGGGGCACCCGATGGGAGGTCATGGCCACCTCGTAGGCCTTGAACCATTGTTGGATATCGTCATTCTTGTAATACTCCTTGACGACCTCCTTCGGGATATGCACCTTGGCCTCGGGGGGCGGTAGAGTGTCTCTAGTACTGGGGGTGTTGGCCCCTCCGTTCTTGGCCTTGATCTCGAGCTCCTTGAGACTGCGCTCGTGCTCAAGAGTTAGTTTCTTTTCCTCCAACTCCCGGTGTCGTCTCTTCTCTTCTATTTCTTCTTGAAGGCGTAGCTGCTCGAGGGCCAGTTTCTTTTCTGCCAGCTGGAGTTCGCCGTCCAGTCGCAGTCGGGCGAGCTCTAGCTAGTGGCTCCGGACCTTTTCCCGCTCTCGTATTTCTTCCTCGGAGAGGCCGGTTTCTAGGCTCTTTCTTCCTCCGGTTGCCGGGGTCAGTGCGGTTGCTGTGGTCTCCGTCAGGGGCAAGGGCCCTTCTTCCTGGGAGGGGCCTGCCCCAGCCTCCAACCATGCCCTCAGAGCTTTCTGCATCTCTTCCTTGGTACCGAGGCTGGTGGTTGCAATGCCTTTGTCTCTGCAGAACTGTTTTAATTCTTTGTGCGTATATTCTTCCAGCCGTTCGGGCTGGAACTCCATTGTCGCGTTGTTTTCCTGGCTGCTCATGATGCTATTCGTTTGGATGGGTAGCTAGTGGGTACTGGCTGGTACGTACTGCGTTCGGCTCGGATCCCGTCGCTGGCCACCAAATGTTGGAAGGCGGACCCCGAGGAGTCGGTGAGACCACCAAGGGGGGGGGCCCTCTCACTGCACGAAGTAGCCGAGCGCTGCCGAGAAGTCTCCTGAGAGATCCTTCTCCTATCCCGTACTAGCACAGTAACACCACCACACCGGACTCAAGGAGGTTGTCTCAAGACAAGCAATTCTTTATCATCAATAAAAGGTTACGAGTTCAATATTTACACGAAGGGATCGAGGGATCCACCAAAAGTCTCAATGTCTCTTTGGAAGGGTAGGGGTAGCGGGACAGTCTTTGGCAGGAGTGTGGTACGAGGGTACCTGGGGCCCAGTTCTTATCCTCACGCTGGAGGACCTCCGATCTCGGAGGGGTCGAGCCGCGACGGCGTCAGCAGGGCTCTGGCGTACAGTTCGTGGAGAGCCGCGATTCAATCAGCAGGGCTCTCAAGATGGTTTCTGCTCAGCTCGAGCCGCGACGTCGTCAGCAGGGCTCCGAGGAAGGTTCCAGCGAGGTTGGGCCGCGACAGCGTCTGCAGGGCTCCGATGTTCCAGGTGGTTCAGAAAAGGGTTCACAGGAGGGAGCCGCGACGCAGTCAGCAGGGCTCGTGATGGTTCCGGCAAGAGTTCGTTTCCGTAGGGTCAGCCGCGATTCGATCAGCAGGGCTCTCGACTCCGGGATACAACTGCCGAGCTGTGGTGGGGTCGCCCCAGATATAGGTCTGGAGCCCTTTGATGTCCGGACCTATGCGCCCGAGGGGGGGAGTGGCCGGATGGAGGTGGCCAGACGCCCAGCAGGAGAGGCGCCAGGCCCATGGGAGTTTGCAGGGTGATCACACCTCGAGAGGGGAGGACAGTTGGGGGTCCCATCGATACTGTCCTCCGCCGGGGCGATGAATGGTTCCTGCGGCACCCCCTGGCCAGTTCGTGGTGCCTCGATGTCGGGGCTTCGTTGGGGTCGAGGCTGGGTTGAGCGGGGTCGCGCCGGCTGGGGCACGGTGTGACGTGGATGCCAACAAGATGGCGGAGCCACGAGGAGTATGCGACCACGTGTAGCTCCGGGTGAAGGGCCTTGGTGCAGTCCAGACGGGTGGCCCGTGACGGCCGGGGCGGGGAACGGCCACAATCCAGGGGGTTAAGGACCACGCCACGAGGCCAGGTCCAACAGGCGTCCCCCCCAGCCGAAGGCATGGAGAGTCACCCATCTCCTTGGGGATTCTCCTCGTCAAGGCGGAAGAAGCGGGACAGGCCGTCGGCGTTGGCGTGGTCATTGCCGGGCCGGTGTTCGACGTCAAAGTCCATCCCTTGTAGCGAGATGGACCATCGCAGCAGCTTGGGGTTCTCGCCCCGCATTCGCATTAACCATTGCAAGGGCCGGTGGTCGGTCTGGACCCGGAAGTGGGCGCCAAAGAGGTAGGGCCGGAGCTTCTTGAGGGCCCACACCACAGCGAAGGCCTCGCGCTCAATAGTGCTCCAGCGTTGCTCTCGGGGCAGTAGTCGCCGGCTGATGAAGGCCACTGGTCTGTCGAGCCCCCTTTCGTCAGTTTGGGAGAGGACGGCCCCGATCCCATACTCGGAGGCGTCCGTCTGTACCACGAACTCCTTCTGGTAGTCCGGGGCTTGCAGCACCGGAGCAGTACACATGGCCGTTTTGAGGGTGTCGAAGGCTGTTTGGCAGCGGGGTGTCCAGTGTACCTTCTTGGGCTGTTTCTTGGACGTTAACTCTGTGAGGGGGCCAACAATGCTCCCATAGTCCCGGATAAACCGCCGGTAGTATCCGGTGAGGCCCAGGAAGGCCCGGACAGCGGTCTGGGTAGTGGGGGGTTCCCAGGTCTGGATGGCATCTATCTTCGCTTGGAGGGGGGCCACCTGCCCGCTCCCCACTTGATGGCCCAGGTAGGTCACGGATCCATGGCCGATTTGGCATTTGCTGGCCTTGATTGTGAGCCCGGCCCGCTGGAGGGCGGCCAGGACGGCCTCCAGGTGGAGGAGGTGCTCGGCCCAGTGGTTGCTGTACACGGCAATGTCATCTAAGTAGGCCGCGCTGAAGGCCTCAAGCCCGGCCAAAACCTTGTTCACCAGTCTTTGGAAGGTGGCCGGGGCGTTCTTCATTCCGAAGGGCATCACCCGAAAGTGGTAATGCCCATCCGGAGTCGAAAAGGTGGATCTTTCTTGGGCGCCGGGGGTGAGCTGGATTTGCCAGTACCCGGCGGTGAGGTCCAGCGTGCTCAAGTAGCGAGCGGCCCCTAGGCGGTCGATCAGTTCGTCGGCCCGGGGTATCGGGTGTGCGTCCGTCTTGGTTACTACATTCAGGGCTCGGTAGTCCACGCAGAATCGCAACTCCGGGGGGTGACCGGGAGCTGCGGCCTTGGGCACCAGGACGACAGGGCTGGCCCACGGGCTGTCGGAAGGCTCGATGACCCCCAGGGCCAGCATCTTCGCTACTTCGGCCTGGATGCAGGCCCGCACTCGGTCAGGCACCCGGTAGGCTCTGTGTCGTATGGGGGGGTTCTCCCCGGTGTCGACGTCGTGGACGCACCAGTGGGTCAACCCCGGGGTGAGAGAGAAGAGGGCTGCGTAGTCCCGCAGTAATCGCTGGCAGTCGTTGCGCTGCTCCGGGGTCAGGGACGAGGCGAGTTGGACCCCTTCGATCGATCCATCGTGACTGTCGGGTTGCAAGAGGTCGGGCAAGGGCTCGGAGTCGTCCTCGCCCCCCTCGTCGGTCGCCAGCAGCAGGCTCAGTTCGGTCCGGGCGAAGTGGGGTTTTAGCCTGTTCGCATGTAGGACCCGGAGGGGGTTCCGGGGGGACTCCAGATCGACCAGGTAGGTGACGGGACTTTTCTTCTCCACCACCTTGAAGGGCCCGGTCCACTTGTCCTGGAGGGCGCCGGGTTCGACCGGGGCCATGACCCATACTTTCTGACCTGGTTCGAATTCTACCGTAGAAGTGTTGCGATCGTACCACCGCTTCATGTCCTCCTGGCTGGCCTCGAGGTTGGCTTCGGCTATGGCTCGGAACTTGCGGGTCTGGTTTCGGAGGGTCAGGAGGTATCGGTAGACGTCAGGAGGGGCGCCTCGGGGCTTCATCTCCCAGCCCTCCTTGACCAGGCTGAGTGGTCCGCGGACCGGGTGCCCATACAAGAGTTCAAACGGGCTGAACCCCAGGGACTTCTGCGGGACCTCCCGATAGGCAAACAGGAGGCAGGGCAGCAGGACATCCCATTTCCGCCTGAGGGGTTCTTCCAGGCCCTGGATCATCCCTTTCAATGTTCGGTTGAACCGCTCAACCAGCCCGTTCCCTTGAGGGTGATATGGGGTCGTGAACTTGTATGTGACCCCGCATTGTTGCCACAGGGACCGCATGTACCTGGAGATAAAGTTCGTGCCACGGTCGCTCACCACTTCGCTGGGGAATCCCACTCGGGAGAAGATCCCCATCAAGGCCCGGCCTACCACAGGGGCCGTTATAATTCTGAGCGGGACCGCCTCCGGGTACCTGGTGGCGTGGTCCACGAGGACCAGGATGAAGCGGTGGCCCAGGGCGGTTTGGGGGTCCAGGGGTCCCACAATGTCGATTCCGACTCGTTCAAACGGGGTGCTGACGGCGGGAAAGGGCTGGAGGGGGGCCTTGACCCGACCCCCCGTCTTTCCGCTGGCTTGGCAGGTCTGGCAGGACCGGCAGTGGTTGTCCACATCTCTCCGCATCCGGGGCCAGTAGAAGTGGGTCACCAGACGACTGTACGTTTTGTCTTGCCCCAAGTGTCCGGCGAGGGGCACATCATGGGCCAGGTTGAGAAGGAACTCCCGGAAGCGGAGGGGGACCACCAACACGCGGCCGGCCCCGAGTTCTGCCACTTTCTGTTCACTGTACAACAGGCCCTCGGCCCAGTAGATCCAGTGGGTGCCGGTCTGGTCACCGTCGGCTTGCGCGGTCGCCTGCTGTCGGACCCCTTCGAGAGAGGGACAGGACTGTTGCTCTTGCTGGAACTGCTCTCGGGTGGGGCCCCCTTCATGTTGCCATTGCGTTAGTTCTGGTAGGGCGCTCGGAGAAGCCATCTCTTCGGGGGAGGATTCGATGGGCCCGGGGTCGGTGTCCGCCTCCTCCTCGCTGCTGGCGGGAGGGGGTGTGAGCCCCTCGGGTCGGGCAGTCCCGGAGGTCGAGGAGGAGCGGGGGGCCTGGGCGGTCATGGACCGGGTGATGGCGCAGGCCCAATCAGCCAGTCCCAACATTCGGAGGTGCTCTCGTCGTTCTACTTGAGCCCAGGGGGAACTCTCCAAGTCGTTACCCAGGAGGCAGTCGACCGGGGCGTCGTCGCGCACCGTCACCTTCAGCAGGCCCGTCACCCCTCCCCACTCGAAGGGGACCAGGGCCATCTGGCATAGGCTTTCACTGTTGTCGGCCGTCCGCACAGGGCACAGCACATTCGGTAGAATCTGTTCAGGGGTCACCAGGTGGCAGCGGACAGCGGTGATACTGGCGCCGGTGTCGCGAAGGGCTTCGGCCCGTTGTCCGTTGACCGTGACCTGCTGCCGGTACTTCTGGGTGTTGGTTGGGATGGGGGTGCAGGGTACCATCTCTCGGCTACCCAGGCAGACCAGGGACATGGCTGCCGGCTCCCACTCAGTGTTTTCTCGGTCGAGGGCCTCTTCTTCCTCCTCTCCCCCCAAGGCGGCGGCTGTCAGCTGCCGGGCGGGGGCCCGCCGGCCCCGTTTCTTCGGTTCAGGGGGCAGGCCGGGTCGCTGGCAAAGTGTCCGGTTTGTTGGCAGCCATAGCAGGTCACTGGTGGCCGTGGTCCGGGTCGGGCCGGGCCCACCCTTCGCGCTAGGCTCGGGGAGAGATGTGGCTGCGGTGGCCCTCGAGGGGGGCTCCTGGGGGCCCCAGCGGGAGGGTCTCGGTTCCTGTTCGGCCCTCCCCCCCCACCGCGCTGGCGTGGGGGTCCGTTGGGGTTCCTCTGGTACTCCCCCATTGAGCTCCGGGGGACCCGGGAGTTGACCCATCGATCGGCCTCGACGGCAAGTTTTCGAGGGTCGGTCATTTTGCTGTCGAGGAGGTGCTGTCTCAGTTCCACGAAGCAATTGTTGGAAAGATGTTCCCAGACGATGAGGTCGACCAGTTGTCCGTAGGTGGTTACTTTGCTGCCTTTGATCCACCCTTCTAGGGCCCGACTGAAAAAGTCCACATATTCCACCCATGTGGTACCCGGGATTTTCTTGCAGTCTCGGAACCGCTGGCGGTACATCTCCGCTGTTAGCCCGTAGCGGGTGAGCAGGGCCTCCTTCATGTGATCGTAGGAGGTCATCACCTCCTCCGGTAGCTGGAGCAGCGTGTCCCGCCCTTCACTCAGGAATCGCCCCCACAGGCCTGCGCCCCAGTCTTTTCGGGGCACCCGATGGGAGGTCATGGCCACCTCGTAGGCCTTGAACCATTGTTGGATATCGTCATTCTTGTAATACTCCTTGACGACCTCCTTCGGGATATGCACCTTGGCCTCGGGGGGCGGTAGAGTGTCTCTAGTACTGGGGGTGTTGGCCCCTCCGTTCTTGGCCTTGATCTCGAGCTCCTTGAGACTGCGCTCGTGCTCAAGAGTTAGTTTCTTTTCCTCCAACTCCCGGTGTCGTCTCTTCTCTTCTATTTCTTCTTGAAGGCGTAGCTGCTCGAGGGCCAGTTTCTTTTCTGCCAGCTGGAGTTCGCCGTCCAGTCGCAGTCGGGCGAGCTCTAGCTAGTGGCTCCGGACCTTTTCCCGCTCTCGTATTTCTTCCTCGGAGAGGCCGGTTTCTAGGCTCTTTCTTCCTCCGGTTGCCGGGGTCAGTGCGGGTGCTGTGGTCTCCGTCAGGGGCAAGGGCCCTTCTTCCTGGGAGGGGCCTGCCCCAGCCTCCAACCATGCCCTCAGAGCTTTCTGCATCTCTTCCTTGGTACCGAGGCTGGTGGTTGCAATGCCTTTGTCTCTGCAGAACTGTTTTAATTCTTTGTGCGTATATTCTTCCAGCCGTTCGGGCTGGAACTCCATTGTCGCGTTGTTTTCCTGGCTGCTCATGATGCTATTCGTTTGGATGGGTAGCTAGTGGGTACTGGCTGGTACGTACTGCGTTCGGCTCGGATCCCGTCGCTGGCCACCAAATGTTGGAAGGCGGACCCCGAGGAGTCGGTGAGACCACCAAGGGGGGGGCCCTCTCACTGCACGAAGTAGCCGAGCGCTGCCGAGAAGTCTCCTGAGAGATCCTTCTCCTATCCCGTACTAGCACAGTAACACCACCACACCGGACTCAAGGAGGTTGTCTCAAGACAAGCAATTCTTTATCATCAATAAAAGGTTACGAGTTCAATATTTATACGAAGGGATCGAGGGATCCACCAAAAGTCTCAATGTCTCTTTGGAAGGGTAGGGGTAGCGGGACAGTCTTTGGCAGGAGTGTGGTACGAGGGTACCTGGGGCCCAGTTCTTATCCTCACGCTGGAGGACCTCCGATCTCGGAGGGGTCGAGCCGCGACGGCGTCAGCAGGGCTCTGGCGTACAGTTCGTGGAGAGCCGCGATTCAATCAGCAGGGCTCTCAAGATGGTTTCTGCTCAGCTCGAGCCGCGACGTCGTCAGCAGGGCTCCGAGGAAGGTTCCAGCGAGGTTGGGCCGCGACAGCGTCTGCAGGGCTCCGATGTTCCAGGTGGTTCAGAAAAGGGTTCACAGGAGGGAGCCGCGACGCAGTCAGCAGGGCTCGTGATGGTTCCGGCAAGAGTTCGTTTCCGTAGGGTCAGCCGCGATTCGATCAGCAGGGCTCTCGACTCCGGGATACAACTGCCGAGCTGTGGTGGGGTCACCCCAGATATAGGTCTGGAGCCCTTTGATGTCCGGACCTATGCGCCCGAGGGGGCGGAGTGGCCGGGTGGAGGTGGCCAGACGCCCAGCAGGAGAGGCGCCAGGCCCATGGGAGTTTGCAGGGTGATCACACCTCGAGAGGGGAGGACAGTTGGGGGTCCCATCGATACTGTCCTCCGCCGGGGCGATGAATGGTTCCTGCGGCACCCCCTGGCCAGTTCGTGGTGCCTCGATGTCGGGGCTTCGTTGGGGTCGAGGCTGGGTTGAGCGGGGTCGCGCCGGCTGGGGCACGGTGTGACGTGGATGCCAACAAGATGGCGGAGCCACGAGGAGTATGCGACCACGTGTAGCTCCGGGTGAAGGGCCTTGGTGCAGTCCAGACGGGTGGCCCGTGACGGCCGGGGCGGGGAACGGCCACAATCCAGGGGGTTAAGGACCACGCCACGAGGCCAGGTCCAACACACAGACACTCTCACAGACACTCTCACAGACTATCACAGACTCTCTCAGACTCTCACAGACACTCAGACTCTCACAGACACTCTCTCTCAGACACTCTCTCTCAGACACTCTCTCTCAGACTCTCTCTCACAGACACTCTCTCACAGACACTCTCTCACAGACACTCTCTCACAGACTCTCACAGACTCTCACAGACACTCACAGACATTCTCTCACAGACACTCTCTCACAGACACTCTCTCACAGACACTCTCTCACAGATACTCTCTCACAGACACTCACACTCTCACAGACACTCACACTCTCACAGACACTCACAGACTCTCACAGACTCTCACAGACTCTCACAGACACTCCTACAGACTCTCACAGACACTCTCTCACAGACTCACACTCTCTCACAGACTCACACTCTCTCACAGACTCTCACACACTCTTACAGACTCTCACAGACACTCTCTCACAGACTATCACAGACTCTCACAGACACTCTCTCACAGACTCACACTCTCTCACAGACTCTCACAGACTCTTACAGACTCTCACAGACTCTTACAGAGTCTCACAGACACTCTCACAGACTCTCACAGACACTCTCTCACAGACTATCACAGACTCTCACAGACACTCTCAGAAACACTCACAGACTCTCACAGACACCAGGGGCGTAACACAGGCCCCCACAGCCCCTGCGGTGCTGGGGGCCCCCTCGCTCCAGGGGCCCCCTCACTCTCACAGAATCTGACACTCACAGACTCACAGACTCTCACAGACACTCACAAACACTCAGACTCTCACAGACACCAGGGGCGTAACAGAGGCCCCCACAGCCCCCACGGTGCTGGGGGCCCCCTCGCTCCAGGGCCCTCCTCACTCTCACAGACTCTGACACTCACAGACTCACAGACTCTCACAGACAGACTCTCGCAGACACTCTCTCACAGACACTTTCTCACAGACTCTCACAGACACTCTCTCACAGACTCTCTCACAGACACTCTCTCACAGACACTCTCTCACAGACACTCTCTCACAGACTTTTACAGACTCTCACAGACACTCTCACAGACTATCACAGACTCTCAGACACTCTCAGACTCTCACAGATACTCTCTCACAGACACTCTCTCACAGACTCTCACAGACACTCTCTCACACTCTCTCACAGACTCACAGACACTCTCACAGACTCTCACAGACACTCTCACAGACTCACAGACTCTCACACACTCTTACAGACTCCTATAGAGTCTCACAGACACTCTCACAGACTCTCACAGACACTCTCTCACAGACTATCACAGATTCTCACGGACTCTCACAGACACTCTCACAAACACTCACAGACTCTCACAGACACCAGGGGCGTAACACAGGCCCCCGCAGCCCCCGCGGTGCTGGGGGCCCCCTCGCTCCAGGGGCCCCCTCACTCTCACAGACTCTGACACTCTCACAGACTCACAGACTCTCACAGACACTCTCACAGACTCTCACAGACACTCTCACAGACAGACTCTCGCAGACACTCTCTCGCAGACACTCTCTCGCAGACACTCTCTCACAGACTCTCACAGATACTCACAGACTCTCACAGATACTCTCTCACAGACTCTCACAGACACTCTCTCACACTCTCTCTCTCTCACAGACACTCTCTCACACTCTCTCACAGACACTCACAGACACTCACAGACACTCTCACAGACACTCTCACAGACTCACAGACACTCTCTCTCACAGACACTCTCTCAGACTCTCACAGACACTCTCTCACACTCTCTCACACTCTCTCACAGACACTCACAGACCTTCTCACAGACACTCTCACAGACACTCTCACAGACTCTCACAGACACTCTCTCACAGACACTCTCTCACACTCTCTCACAGACACTCTCTCTCACAGACACTCTCTCTCACAGACACTCTCTCACACTCTCTCACACTCTCTCACAGACACTCACAGACACTCACAGACACTCACAGACTCTCACAGACACTCTCACAGACACTCTCACAGACTCACAGAAACTCTCTCACACTCTCTCACAGACACTCTCTTACAGACTCTCACAGACACTCACAGACATTCTCACAGACACTCTCACAGACAGTCTCACAGACTCTCACAGACACTCTCTCATAGACACTCTCTCACAGACACTCTCTCACAGACACTCTCTCACAGACACTCTCTCACAGACACTCTCTCACAGACACTCTCCCACAGACACTCTCACAGACTGTCTCACATACACTCTCACAGACACTCTCACAGACACTCTCACACTCTCTCACAGACACTCTCACACTCTCTCACAGACACTCTCACACTCTCAGACACTCTCACAGACTCTCACAGACACTCTTACACACTCACAGACACTCTCAGACTTGCACAGACACTCTCTCACAGACTCTCACACTCTCTCACAGACTCTCACAGACACTCTCTCAGACTCTCACAGACACTCTCTCAGACTCTCACAGACACTCTCTCAGACTCATACAGACACTCTCAGACTCTCACAGATACTCTCTCACAGACACTCTCTCACAGACACTCTCTCACAGACACTCTCTCACACTCTCTCACAGACACTCACAGACACTCACAGACACTCACAGACACTCTCTCACAGACACTCTCTCACAGACACTCATAGACACTCTCTCACAGACTCTCACAGACTCTCACAGACACTCTCTCACAGACTCACACTCTCACAGACACTCTCACAGACTCACACTCTCACAGACACTCTCTCACAGACTCTCACAGACTCTCACATACACTCACAGACTCTCACATACACTCTCTCACAGACTCTCACAGACACTCTCTCACAGACTCTCTCACAGACACTCTCTCACATACTCTCTCACAGACACTCTCTCACAGACACTCTCACACTCACAGACACTCACAGACTCTCACAGACACTTTCACAGACTCTCACAGACACTCTCTCACACTCTCTCACATACTCTCACAGACACTCCTACAGACTCTTATAGACTCTCACAGACACTCTCTCAGACTCTCACAGACACTCTCAGACTCTCACAGACACTCTCACAGACACTCTCTCACAGACACTCTCTCTCAGACACTCTCTCTCAGACACTCTCTCTCAGACTCTCACAGACACTCTCTCACAGACTCTGGCACTCTCACAGACTCACACTCTCACAGACAGACTCTCTCAGACACTCTCTCTCAGACACTCTCTCTCAGACACTCTCTCTCAGACACTCTCTCACACTCTCTCTCAGACACTCACAGACACTCTCTCTCAGACACTCACAGACACTCTCTCACAGACTCTGGCACTCTCACAGACTCACACTCTCACAGACACTCTCACAGACAGACTCTCTCAGACACTCTCTCACAGATACTCACAGACTCTCACATACACTCTCACAGACTCTCTCACAGACACTCTCTCACAGACACTCTCTTCCAGACTCTCTCACAGACACTCTCTCACAAACACTCTCTCACAGACACTCTCTCACAGACACTCTCTCACAGACACTCTCACACTCTCACAGACACTCACAGACTCTCACAGACACTCACAGACACTCTCTCACAGACACTCTCTCACACTCTCTCACATACTCTCACAGACACACCTACAGTCTCTCAGACACTCTCACAGACTCTCACAGACACTCTCTCACAGACTCACACTCTCTCAGAGACTCTCACACACTCTTACAGACTGTCACAGACTCTTACAGAGTCTCAAAGACACTCTCACAGACTCTCACAGACACTCTCTCACAGACTATCACAGACTCTCACAGACACTCTCACAAACACTCACAGACTCTAACAGACACCAGGGGCGTAACACAGGCCCCCACAGCCCCCGTGGTGCTGGGGGCCCCCTCGCTCCAGGGGCCCCCTCACTCTCACAGACTCTGACACTCTCACAGACTCACAGACTCTCACAGACAGACTCTCGCAGACACTCTCTCACAGACAGACTCTCACAGACACTCTCTCACACTCTCTCACAGACACTCTCTCACAGTCTCTCACAGACACTCACAGACACTCTCTCACACTCTCACAGACACTCACTGACTCTCACAGACTCTCACAGACTCTCACAGACACTCTCACAGACTCTCACAGACACTCTCACACTCTCACAGACTCTCACAGACTCTCACAGACACTCTCTCACAGACTTTTACAGACTCTCACAGACACTCTCACAGACACTCTCACAGACTATCACAGACTCTCTCAGACTCTCTCAGACACTCAGACTCTCACAGACACTCTCTCTCAGACACTCTCTCTCAGACTCTCTCTCAAAGACTCTCTCTCACAGACACTCTCTCACAGACACTCTCTCACAGACTCTCACAGATACTCACAGACACTCTCTCTCAGACACTCTCTCTCAGACTCTCACAGACACTCTCTCACAGACTCTGGCACTCTCACAGACTCACACTCTCACAGACAGACTCTCTCAGACACTCTCTCTCAGACACTCTCTCTCAGACACTCTCTCACAGACACTCTCTCATAGACTATCACAGACTCTCAGACACTCTCAGACTCTTACAGATACTCTCTCACAGACACTCTCTCACAGACACTCTCTCACAGACTCTCACAGACACTCTCTCACACTCTCTCACAGACTCACAGACACTCTCACAGACTCTCACAGACACTCTCACAGACTCACAGACTCTCACACACTCTTACAGACTCCTATAGAGTCTCACAGACACTCTCACAGACTCTCACAGACACTCTCTCACAGACTATCACAGATTCTCACGGACTCTCACAGACACTCTCACAAACACTCACAGACTCTCACAGACACCAGGGGCGTAACACAGGCCCCCGCAGCCCCCGCGGTGCTGGGGGCCCCCTCGCTCCAGGGGCCCCCTCACTCTCACAGACTCTGACACTCTCACAGACTCACAGACTCTCACAGACACTCTCACAGACTCTCACAGACACTCTCACAGACAGACTCTCGCAGACACTCTCTCGCAGACACTCTCTCGCAGACACTCTCTCACAGACTCTCACAGATACTCACAGACTCTCACAGATACTCTCTCACAGACTCTCACAGACACTCTCTCACACTCTCTCTCTCTCACAGACACTCTCTCACACTCTCTCACAGACACTCACAGACACTCACAGACACTCTCACAGACACTCTCACAGACTCACAGACACTCTCTCTCACAGACACTCTCTCAGACTCTCACAGACACTCTCTCACACTCTCTCACACTCTCTCACAGACACTCACAGACCTTCTCACAGACACTCTCACAGACACTCTCACAGACTCTCACAGACACTCTCTCACAGACACTCTCTCACACTCTCTCACAGACACTCTCTCTCACAGACACTCTCTCTCACAGACACTCTCTCACACTCTCTCACACTCTCTCACAGACACTCACAGACACTCACAGACACTCACAGACTCTCACAGACACTCTCACAGACACTCTCACAGACTCACAGAAACTCTCTCACACTCTCTCACAGACACTCTCTTACAGACTCTCACAGACACTCACAGACATTCTCACAGACACTCTCACAGACAGTCTCACAGACTCTCACAGACACTCTCTCATAGACACTCTCTCACAGACACTCTCTCACAGACACTCTCTCACAGACACTCTCTCACAGACACTCTCCCACAGACACTCTCACAGACTGTCTCACATACACTCTCACAGACACTCTCACAGACACTCTCACACTCTCTCACAGACACTCTCACACTCTCTCACAGACACTCTCACACTCTCAGACACTCTCACAGACTCTCACAGACACTCTTACACACTCACAGACACTCTCAGACTTGCACAGACACTCTCTCACAGACTCTCACACTCTCTCACAGACTCTCACAGACACTCTCTCAGACTCTCACAGACACTCTCTCAGACTCTCACAGACACTCTCTCAGACTCATACAGACACTCTCAGACTCTCACAGATACTCTCTCACAGACACTCTCTCACAGACACTCTCTCACAGACACTCTCTCACACTCTCTCACAGACACTCACAGACACTCACAGACACTCACAGACACTCTCTCACAGACACTCTCTCACAGACACTCATAGACACTCTCTCACAGACTCTCACAGACTCTCACAGACACTCTCTCACAGACTCACACTCTCACAGACACTCTCACAGACTCACACTCTCACAGACACTCTCTCACAGACTCTCACAGACTCTCACATACACTCACAGACTCTCACATACACTCTCTCACAGACTCTCACAGACACTCTCTCACAGACTCTCTCACAGACACTCTCTCACATACTCTCTCACAGACACTCTCTCACAGACACTCTCACACTCACAGACACTCACAGACTCTCACAGACACTTTCACAGACTCTCACAGACACTCTCTCACACTCTCTCACATACTCTCACAGACACTCCTACAGACTCTTATAGACTCTCACAGACACTCTCTCAGACTCTCACAGACACTCTCAGACTCTCACAGACACTCTCACAGACACTCTCTCACAGACACTCTCTCTCAGACACTCTCTCTCAGACACTCTCTCTCAGACTCTCACAGACACTCTCTCACAGACTCTGGCACTCTCACAGACTCACACTCTCACAGACAGACTCTCTCAGACACTCTCTCTCAGACACTCTCTCTCAGACACTCTCTCTCAGACACTCTCTCACACTCTCTCTCAGACACTCACAGACACTCTCTCTCAGACACTCACAGACACTCTCTCACAGACTCTGGCACTCTCACAGACTCACACTCTCACAGACACTCTCACAGACAGACTCTCTCAGACACTCTCTCACAGATACTCACAGACTCTCACATACACTCTCACAGACTCTCTCACAGACACTCTCTCACAGACACTCTCTTCCAGACTCTCTCACAGACACTCTCTCACAGACACTCTCTCACAGACACTCTCTCACAGACACTCTCTCACAGACACTCTCACACTCTCACAGACACTCACAGACTCTCACAGACACTCACAGACACTCTCTCACAGACACTCTCTCACACTCTCTCACATACTCTCACAGACACACCTACAGTCTCTCAGACACTCTCACAGACTCTCACAGACACTCTCTCACAGACTCACACTCTCTCAGAGACTCTCACACACTCTTACAGACTGTCACAGACTCTTACAGAGTCTCAAAGACACTCTCACAGACTCTCACAGACACTCTCTCACAGACTATCACAGACTCTCACAGACACTCTCACAAACACTCACAGACTCTAACAGACACCAGGGGCGTAACACAGGCCCCCACAGCCCCCGTGGTGCTGGGGGCCCCCTCGCTCCAGGGGCCCCCTCACTCTCACAGACTCTGACACTCTCACAGACTCACAGACTCTCACAGACAGACTCTCGCAGACACTCTCTCACAGACAGACTCTCACAGACACTCTCTCACACTCTCTCACAGACACTCTCTCACAGTCTCTCACAGACACTCACAGACACTCTCTCACACTCTCACAGACACTCACTGACTCTCACAGACTCTCACAGACTCTCACAGACACTCTCACAGACTCTCACAGACACTCTCACACTCTCACAGACTCTCACAGACTCTCACAGACACTCTCTCACAGACTTTTACAGACTCTCACAGACACTCTCACAGACACTCTCACAGACTATCACAGACTCTCTCAGACTCTCTCAGACACTCAGACTCTCACAGACACTCTCTCTCAGACACTCTCTCTCAGACTCTCTCTCACAGACTCTCTCTCACAGACACTCTCTCACAGACACTCTCTCACAGACTCTCACAGATACTCACAGACACTCTCTCACAGACATTCTCTCACAGACTCTCACAGACACTCTCTCACAGACACTCTCTCACAGACACTCTCTCACAGACACTCACACTCTCACAGACACTCACAGACTCTCACAGACTCTCACAGACTCTCACAGACACTCCTACAGACTCTCACACACACTCTCTCACAGACTCACACTCTCTCACAGACTCACACTCAGTCACAGACTCTCACACACTCTTACAGACTCTCACAGACTCTTACAGAGTCTCACAGACACTCTCACAGACTCTCACAGACACTCTCTCACAGACTATCACAGACTCTCACAGACACTCTCTCACAGACTCACACTCTCTCACAGACTCACACTCTCTCACAGACTCTCACAGACTCTTACAGACTCCCACAGACTCTTACAGAGTCTCACAGACACTCTCACAGACTCTCACAGACACTCTCTCACAGACTATCACAGACTCTCACAGACACTCTCACAAACACTCACAGACTCTCACAGACACCAGGGGCGTAACACAGGCCCCCACAGCCCCTGCGGTGCTGGGGGCTCCCTCGCTCCAGGGGCCCCCTCACTCTCACAGACTCTGACACTCACAGACTCACAGACTCTCACAGACACTCACAAACACTCAGACTCTCACAGACACCAGGGGCGTAACACAGGCCCCCACAGCCCCCATGGTGCTGGGGGCCCCCTCGCTCCAGGGTCCCCCTCACTCTCACAGACTCTGACACTCTCACAGACTCACAGACTCTCACAGACAGACTCTCGCAGACACTCTCTCACAGACAGACTCTCACAGACACTCTCTCACACTCTCTCACAGACACTCTCTCACAGTCTCTCACAGACACTCACAGACACTCTCTCACACTCTCACAGACACTCACTGACTCTCACAGACTCTCACAGACTCTCACAGACACTCTCACAGACTCTCACAGACACTCTCACACTCTCACAGACTCTCACAGACTCTCACAGACACTCTCTCACAGACTTTTACAGACTCTCACAGACACTCTCACAGACACTCTCACAGACTATCACAGACTCTCTCAGACTCTCTCAGACACTCAGACTCTCACCGACACTCTCTCTCAGACACTCTCTCTCAGACACTCTCTCTCAGACTCTCTCTCACAGACTCTCTCTCACAGACACTCTCTCACAGACACTCTCTCACAGACTCTCACAGATACTCACAGACACTCTCTCAGACACTCTCTCACAGACTCTCACAGATACTCTCTCACAG
This sequence comes from Triturus cristatus, assembly GCF_964204655.1. Lineage (NCBI taxonomy): Eukaryota > Metazoa > Chordata > Amphibia > Caudata > Salamandridae > Triturus > Triturus cristatus. Next base: position 1,176,315,233 of record NC_140579.1, on the reverse strand, counting down.
ACACTCTCTCACAGACACTCTCTCACAGACACTCACACTCTCACAGACACTCACAGACTCTCACAGACTCTCACAGACTCTCACAGACACTCCTACAGACTCTCACAGACACTCTCTCACAGACTCACACTCTCTCACAGACTCACACTCTCTCACAGATTCTCACACACTCTTACAGACTCTCACAGACTCTTACAGAGTCTCACAGACACTCTCTCACAGACTATCACAGACTCTCACAGACACTCTCTCACAGACTCACACTCTCTCACAGACTCACACTCTCTCACAGACTCTCACAGACTCTTACAGACTCTCACAGACTCTTACAGAGTCTCACAGACACTCTCACAGACTCTCACAGACACTCTCTCACAGACTATCACAGACTCTCACAGACACTCTCACAAACACTCACAGACTCTCACAGACACCAGGGGCGTAACACAGGCCCCCACAGCCCCTGCGGTGCTGGGGGCCCCCTCGCTCCAGGGGCCCCCTCACTCTCACAGACTCTGACACTCACAGACTCACAGACTCTCACAGACACTCACAAACACTCAGACTCTCACAGACACCAGGGGCGTAACAGAGGCCCCCACAGCCCCCGCGGTGCTGGGGGCCCCCTCGCTCCAGGGCCCCCCTCACTCTCACAGACTCTGACACTCACAGACTCACAGACTCTCACAGACAGACTCTCGCAGACACTCTCTCACAGACACTTTCTCACAGACTCTCACAGACACTCTCTCACAGACTCTCTCACAGACACTCTCTCACAGACACTCTCTCACAGACACTCTCTCACAGACTTTTACAGACTCTCACAGACACTCTCACAGACTATCACAGACTCTCAGACACTCTCAGACTCTCACAGATACTCTCTCACAGACACTCTCTCACAGACTCTCACAGACACTCTCTCACACTCTCTCACAGACTCACAGACACTCTCACAGACTCTCACAGACACTCTCACAGACTCACAGACTCTCACACACTCTTACAGACTCTTATAGAGTCTCACAGACACTCTCACAGACTCTCACAGACACTCTCTCACAGACTATCACAGACACTCTCTCACAGACTCTCTCACAGACACTCTCTCACACTCTCTCACAGATACTCTCTCACAGAGTCTCTCACAGACACTCTCAGACACTCTCTCACACTCTCACAGACTCTCACAGACACTCTCACAGACTCTCACAGACACTCTCTCACACTCTCTCACAGACTCTCACAGACACTCTCACAGACTCTCACAGACACTCTCTCACACTCTCTCACAGACTCTCACAGACACTCTCTCACAGACTCTCACAGACACTCTCACAGACTCTAACAGACTCTCACAGACACTCTCAGACTCTCACAGATACTCTCTCACAGACACTCTCACAGACACTCTCTCACAGACACTCTCTCACAGACACTCTCTCACAGACTTTTACAGACTCTCACAGACACTCTCACAGACTATCACAGACTCTCAGACACTCTCAGACTCTCACAGATACTCTCTCACAGATACTCTCTCACAGACACTCTCTCACAGACACTCTCTCACAGACTCTCACAGACACTCTCTCACACTCTCTCACAGACTCACAGACACTCTCACAGACTCTCACAGACACTCTCACAGACTCTCACACACTCTTACAGACTCTTATAGAGTCTCACAGACACTCTCACAGACTCTCACAGACACTCTCTCACAGACTATCACAGATTCTCACGGACTCTCACAGACACTCTCACAAACACTCACAGACTCTCACAGACACCAGGGGCGTAACACAGGCCCCCGCAGCCCCCGCGGTACTGGGGGCCCCCTCGCTCCAGGGGCCCCCTCACTCTCACAGACTCTGACACTCTCACAGACTCACAGACTCTCACAGACACTCTCACAGACTCTCACAGACACTCTCACAGACAGACTCTCGCAGACACTCTCTCGCAGACACTCTCTCGCAGACACTCTCTCACAGACTCTCACAGATACTCACAGACTCTCACAGATACTCTCTCACAGACTCTCACAGACACTCTCTCACACTCTCTCACAGACACTCTCTCTCACAGACACTCTCTCACACTCTCTCACACTCTCTCACAGACACTCACAGACACTCACAGGCTCTCACAGACACTCTCACAGACTCACAGACACTCTCTCACACTCTCTCACAGACTCTCACAGACACTCACAGACCTTCTCACAGACCTTCTCACAGACACTCTCACAGACACTCTCACAGACACTCTCACAGACACTCTCCCACAGACTCTCTCACAGACTGTCTCACAGACACTCTCACAGACAATCGCTCGCAGACTCTCTCTCACAGACTCTCAGACACTCTCTCACAGACTCTCACAGACACTCTCTCACACTCTCTGACAGACTCCCACAGACACTCTCGTACACACTCACAGACACTCTCTTACACACTCACAGACACTCTCACAGACTCGCACAGACACTCTCTCACAGACTCTCACACTCTCTCACAGACACTCTCTCACAGACTCTCACACTCTCTCACAGACTCTCACAGACACTCTCACAGACTCTCACAGACTCTCACAGACACTCTCACAGACTCTCACAGACTCTCACAGACACTCTCTCAGAGACACTCTCTCACAGACACTCTCCCACAGACACTCTCCCACAGACACTCTCCCACAGACACTCTCACAGACTGTCTCACATACACTCTCATAGACAATCGCTCGCAGACTCTCTCACAGACACTCTCTCACAGACACTCTCACACTCTCTCACAGACACTCTCAGACACTCTCACAGACTCTCACAGACACTCTTACACACTCACAGACTCTCTCAGACTTGCACAGACACTCTCTCACAGACACTCTCTCACAGACTCTCACACTCTCTACCAGACTCTCACAGACACTCTCTCAGACTCTCACAGACACTTTCAGACTCTCAGACTCTCACAGATACTCTCTCACAGACACTCTCTCACAGACACTCTCTCACAGACTCTCTCACAGACTGTCTCACATGCACTCTCACAGACACTCACAGACACTCACAGACTCTCACAGACACTCACAGACACTCTCTCACAGACACTCACAGACACTCACAGACACTCTCTCACAGACACTCTCTCACAGACACTCTCACAGACACTCTCTCACAGACTCTCACAGACACTCTCTCACAGACTCTCACAGACACTCTCTCACAGACTCACACTCTCACAGAAACTCTCACAGACTCACACTCTCACAGACACTCTCTCACAGACTCTCACAGACACTCACAGACTCTCACATACACTCTCTCACAGACTCTTACAGACACTCTCTCACAGACTCTCTCACAGACACTCTCTTCCAGACTCTCTCACAGACACTCTCACACTCACAGACACTCAGAGACTCTCACAGACACTTTCACAGACTCTCACAGACACTCTCTCACACTCTCTCACATACTCTCACAGACACTCCTACAGACTCTCACAGACTCTCACAGACACTCTCTCAGACTCTCACAGACACTCTCAGACTCTCACAGACACTCTCACAGACACTCTCTCGCAGACACTCTCTCTCAGACACTCTCTCACAGACACTCTCTCACAGACACTCACAGACACTCTCTCACAGACACTCTCTCACAGACTCTCACAGACACTCTCTCACAGACACTCTCTCACAGACACTCTCTCACAGACACTCTCTCACAGACTGACACTCTCACAGGCTCACACTCTCACAGACACTCTCACAGACAGACTCTCTCAGACACTCTTTCGCAGACACTCTCTCACAGACTCTCTCAGACACTCTTTCGCAGACACTCTCTCACAGACTCACAGATTCTCAGACTCTCACAGACACTCTCTCACAGACTCTCTCACAGACACTCTCTCACAGACTCTCACAGACACTCTCTTCCAGACTCTCTCTTCCAGACTCTCCCACAGACACTCTCTCTCACAGATACTCTAACACTCTCACAGACACTCACAGACTCTCACAGACACTCTCACAGACTCTCACAGACACTCTCTCACAGACACTCTCTCACAGACACTCTCTCACATACTCACAGACACTCCTACAGACTCTCACAGACACTCTCACAGACTCTCACAGACACTCTCTCACAGACTCACACTCTCTCACAGACTCTCACACACTCTTACAGACTCTCACAGAGTCTCACAGACACTCTCACAGACTCTCACAGACACTCTCTCACAGACTATCACAGACTATCACAGACTCTCACAGACACTCTCACAAACACTCACAGACTCTCACAGACACCATGGGCATAACACAGCCCCCCGCAGCCCCCGTGGTGCTGGGGGCCCCCTCGCTCCAGGGGCCCCCTCACTCTCACAGACTCTGACACTCTCACAGACTCACAGACTCTCACAGACACTCTCACAGACAGACTCTCACAGACTCTCTCTCACAGACTCTCACAGACACTCTCTCACAGACTCTCACAGACACTCTCTCACACTCTCTCACAGACACTCTCACAGAGTCTCTCACAGACACTCTCTCACCGACACTCTCTTACACTCTCACAGACACTCAGACTCTCACAGACACTCTCTCACACTCTCTCACAGACTCTCACAGACACTCTCTTACAGACTCTCACAGACACTCTCACAGACTATCACAGACACTCTCTCACAGACACTCTCACAGACTATCACAGACACTCTCTCACAGACTTTTACAGACTCTCACAGACACTCTCTCACAGACACTCTCTCACAGACACTCTCTCACAGACACTCTCTCACAGACTCTCTCACAGACTGTCTCACATACACTCTCACAGACACTCTCCCACAGACACTCTCCCACAGACACTCTCCCACAGACTCTCTCACAGACTCTCTCACAGACTCTCTCACATACACTCTCACAGACAATCACTCACAGACTCTCTCACAGACACTCTTACACTCTCTCACAGACACTCACAGACTCTCTCACAGACTCACAGACACTCTCTCACACTCTCTCACAGACTCTCACAGACACTCTCTTACAGACTCTCACAGACACTCACAGACTATCACAGACACTCTCACAGACTTTTACAGACTCTCACAGACCTTCTCACAGACCTTCTCACAGACCTTCTCACAGACACTCTCACAGACACTCCTACAGACTCTCACAGACTCTCACAGACACTCTCTCAGACTCTCACAGACACTCTCAGACTCTCACAGACACTCTCACAGACACTCTCTCGCAGACACTCTCTCTCAGACACTCTCTCACAGACACTCTCTCACAGACACTCACAGACACTCTCTCACAGACACTCTCTCACAGACTCTCACAGACACTCTCTCACAGACACTCTCTCACAGACACTCTCTCACAGACACTCTCTCACAGACTGACACTCTCACAGGCTCACACTCTCACAGACACTCTCACAGACAGACTCTCTCAGACACTCTTTCGCAGACACTCTCTCACAGACTCTCTCAGACACTCTTTCGCAGACACTCTCTCACAGACTCACAGATTCTCAGACTCTCACAGACACTCTCTCACAGACTCTCTCACAGACACTCTCTCACAGACTCTCACAGACACTCTCTCACAGACATTCTCTCACAGACACTCTCTCACAGACACTCTCTCACAGACACTCTCTCACAGACACTCTCTCACAGACACTCTCTCACAGACACACTCTCACAGACACTCTCTCATAGACACTCTCTCACAGACACTCTCTCACAGACACTCTCCCACAGACACTCTCCCACAGACACTCTCCCACAGACACTCTCCCACAGACACTCTCACAGACTGTCTCACATACACTCTCATAGACAATCGCTCGCAGACTCTCTCACAGACACTCTCTCACAGACACTCTCACACTCTCTCACAGACACTCTCAGACACTCTCACAGACTCTCACAGACACTCTTACACACTCACAGACTCTCTCAGACTTGCACAGACACTCTCTCACAGACACTCTCTCACAGACTCTCACACTCTCTACCAGACTCTCACAGACACTCTCTCAGACTCTCACAGACACTTTCAGACTCTCAGACTCTCACAGATACTCTCTCACAGACACTCTCTCACAGACACTCTCTCACAGACTCTCTCACAGACTGTCTCACATACACTCTCACAGACACTCACAGACACTCACAGACTCTCACAGACACTCACAGACACTCTCTCACAGACACTCACAGACACTCACAGACACTCTCTCACAGACACTCTCTCACAGACACTCTCACAGACACTCTCTCACAGACTCTCACAGACACTCTCTCACAGACTCACACTCTCACAGACACTCTCTCACAGACTCTCACAGACACTCTCTCACAGACTCACACTCTCACAGAAACTCTCACAGACTCACACTCTCACAGACACTCTCTCACAGACTCTCACAGACACTCACAGACTCTCACATACACTCTCTCACAGACTCTTACAGACACTCTCTTACAGACTCTCTCACAGACACTCTCTTCCAGACTCTCTCACAGACACTCTCACACTCACAGACACTCACAGACTCTCACAGACACTTTCACAGACTCTCACAGACACTCTCTCACACTCTCTCACATACTCTCACAGACACTCCTACAGACGCTCACAGACTCTCACAGACACTCTCTCAGACTCTCACAGACACTCTCAGACTCTCACAGACACTCTCACAGACACTCTCTCGCAGACACTCTCTCTCAGACACTCTCTCACAGACACTCTCTCACAGACACTCACAGACACTCTCTCACAGACACTCTCTCACAGACTCTCACAGACACTCTCTCACAGACACTCTCTCACAGACACTCTCTCACAGACACTCTCTCACAGACTGACACTCTCACAGGCTCACACTCTCACAGACACTCTCACAGACAGACTCTCTCAGACACTCTTTCGCAGACACTCTCTCACAGACTCTCTCAGACACTCTTTCGCAGACACTCTCTCACAGACTCACAGATTCTCAGACTCTCACAGACACTCTCTCACAGACTCTCTCACAGACACTCTCTCACAGACTCTCACAGACACTCTCTTCCAGACTCTCTCTTCCAGACTCTCCCACAGACACTCTCTCTCACAGATACTCTCACACTCTCACAGACACTCACAGACTCTCACAGACACTCTCACAGACTCTCACAGACACTCTCTCACAGACACTCTCTCACATACTCACAGACACTCCTACAGACTCTCACAGACACTCTCACAGACTCTCACAGACACTCTCTCACAGACTCACACTCTCTCACAGACTCTCACACACTCTTACAGACTCTCACAGAGTCTCACAGACACTCTCACAGACTCTCACAGACACTCTCTCACAGACTATCACAGACTATCACAGACTCTCACAGACACTCTCACAAACACTCACAGACTCTCACAGACACCATGGGCGTAACACAGCCCCCCGCAGCCCCCGTGGTGCTGGGGGCCCCCTCGCTCCAGGGGCCCCCTCACTCTCACAGACTCTGACACTCTCACAGACTCACAGACTCTCACAGACACTCTCACAGACAGACTCTCACAGACTCTCTCTCACAGACTCTCACAGACACTCTCTCACAGACTCTCACAGACACTCTCTCACACTCTCTCACAGACACTCTCACAGAGTCTCTCACAGACACTCTCTCACAGACACTCTCTTACACTCTCACAGACACTCACAGACTCTCACAGACACTCTCTCACACTCTCTCACAGACTCTCACAGACACTCTCTTACAGACTCTCACAGACACTCTCACAGACTATCACAGACACTCTCTCACAGACACTCTCACAGACTATCACAGACACTCTCTCACAGACTTTTACAGACTCTCACAGACACTCTCTCACAGACACTCTCTCACAGACACTCTCTCACAGACACTCTCTCACAGACTCTCTCACAGACTGTCTCACATACACTCTCACAGACACTCTCCCACAGACACTCTCCCACAGACACTCTCCCACAGACTCTCTCACAGACTCTCTCACAGACTCTCTCACATACACTCTCACAGACAATCACTCGCAGACTCTCTCACAGACACTCTCACACTCTCTCACAGACACTCACAGACTCTCAGACACTCTCTCACAGACTCTCACAGTCACTCTCTTACACACTCACAGACACTCTTACAGACTATCACAGACTCTCTCAGACTCTCACAGACTTTCACAGATACTCTCTCACAGACACTCTCTCACAGACACTCTCTCACAGACACTCTCACTCTCTCTCAGACACTCTCTCTCAGACACTCTCTCACACTCTCTCAGACACTCTCTCAGACACTCTCTCACACTCTCTCACAGACACTCACAGACACTCTCTCACAGACACTCTCTCACAGACTCTCACAGACACTCTCTCACAGACTCTGGCACTCTCACAGACTCACAGACTCTCACAGACACTCTAACAGACTCTCACAGACTCTCTCAGACTCTTTCAGACTCTCACAGACACTCTCAGACTCTCTCAGACACTCTCTCTCAGACACTCTCTCTCAGACACTCTCTCTCAGACTCTCTCTCACAGACTCTCTCTCACAGACACTCTCTCACAGACACTCTCTCACAGACTCTCACAGACACTCACAGACACTCTCTCACAGACACTCTCTCACAGACTCTCACAGACACTCTCTCACAGACACTCTCTCACAGACACTCTCTCACAGACACTCACACTCTCACAGACACTCACACTCTCACAGACACTCACAGACTCTCACAGACTCTCACAGACTCTCACAGACACTCCTACAGACTCTCACAGACACTCTCTCATAGACTCACACTCTCTCACAGACTCACACTCTCTCACAGACTCTCACACACTCTTACAGACTCTCACAGACTCTTACAGAGTCTCACAGACACTCTCACAGACTCTCACAGACACTCTCTCACAGACTATCACAGACTCTCACAGACACTCTCTCACAGACTCACTCTATCTCATAGACTCACACTCTCTCACAGACTCTCACAGACTCTTACAGACTCTCACAGACTCTTACAGAGTCTCACAGACACTCTCACAGACTCTCACAGACACTCTCTCACAGACTATCACAGACTCTCACAGACACTCTCACAAACACTCACAGACTCTCACAGACACCAGGGGCGTAACACAGGCCCCCACAGCCCCTGCGGTGCTGGGGGCCCCCTCGCTCCAGGGGCCCCCTCACTCTCACAGACTCTGACAGTCACAGACTCACAGACTCTCACAGACACTCACAAACACTCAGACTCTCACAGACACCAGGGGCGTAACAGAGGCCCCCACAGCCCCCGCGGTGCTGGGGGCCCCCTCACTCCAGGGCCCCCCTCACTCTCACAGACTCTGACACTCACAGACTCACAGACTCTCACAGACAGACTCTCGCAGACACTCTCTCACAGACACTTTCTCACAGACTCTCACAGACACTCTCTCACAGACTCTCTCACAGACACTCTCTCACACTCTCTCACAGATACTCTCTCACAGAGTCTCTCACAGACACTCTCAGACACTCTCTCACACTCTCACAGACTCTCACAGACACTCTCACAGACTCTCACAGACACTCTCTCACACTCTCTCACAGACTCTCACAGACACTCTCACAGACTCTCACTGACACTCTCTCACACTCTCTCACAGACTCTCACAGACACTCTCTCACAGACTTTTACAGACTCTCACAGACACTCTCACAGACTATCACAGACTCTCACAGACACTCTCTCACAGACACTCTCTCACAGACTCTCACAGACTCTCACAGACACTCACAGACACTCACAGACACTCTCTAACAGACACTCTCACAGACACTCTCTCACAGACACTCTCTCACAGACACTCTCTCATAGACTATCACAGACTCTCAGACACTCTCAGACTCTTACAGATACTCTCTCACAGACACTCTCTCACAGACACTCTCTCACAGACTCTCACAGACACTCTCTCACACTCTCTCACAGACTCACAGACACTCTCACAGACTCTCACAGACACTCTCACAGACTCACAGACTCTCACACACTCTTACAGACTCTTATAGAGTCTCACAGACACTCTCACAGACTCTCACAGACACTCTCTCACAGACTATCACAGATTCTCACAGACTCTCACAGACACTCTCAAAAACACTCACAGACTCTCACAGACACCAGGGGCATAACACAGGCCCCCGCAGCCCCCGCGGTGCTGGGGGCCCCCTCGCTCCAGGGGCCCCCTCACTCTCACAGACTCTGACACTCTCACAGACTCACAGACTCTCACAGACACTCTCACAGACTCTCACAGACACTCTCACAGACAGACTCTTGTAGACACTCTCTCGCAGACACTCTCTCGCAGACACTCTCTCACAGACTCTCACAGATACTCACAGACTCTCACAGATACTCTCTCACAGACTCTCACAGACACTCTCTCACACTCTCTCACAGACACTCTCTCTCACAGACACTCTCTCACACTCTCTCACAGACACTCACAGACACTCACAGACTCTCACAGACTCTCACAGACACTCTCACAGACTCACAGACACTCTCTCACACTCTCTCACAGACTCTCACAGACACTCACAGACCTTCTCACAGACCTTCTCACAGACCTTCTCACAGACACTCTCACAGACTCTCACAGACACTCTCTCACACTCTCTCACAGACACTCTCTCAGACTCACAGACACTCTCACACTCTCTCACAGACACTCACAGACCTTCTCACAGACACTCTCACAAACACTCTCATAGACTCTCACAGACACTCTCTCACAGATACTCTCTCACAGACACTCTCTCACACTCTCTCACAGACACTCTCTCTCACAGACTCTCTCTCACACTCTCTCACACTCTCTCACAGACACTCACAGACACTCACAGACACTCACAGACTCTCACAGACACTCTCACAGACACTCTCACAGACTCACAGAAACTCTCTCACACTCTCTCACAGACACTCTCTTACAGACTCTCACAGACACTCACAGGCCTTCTCACAGACACTCTCACAGACACTCTCACAGACTCTCACAGACACTCTCTCATAGACACTCTCTCACAGACACTCTCTCACAGACACTCTCTCACAGACACTCTCCCATAGACACTCTCACAGACTGTCTCACATACACTCTCACAGACACTCTCACAGACACTCTCACACTCTCTCACAGACACTCTCACACTCTCTCACAGACACTCTCACACTCTCAGACACTCTCACAGACTCTCACAGACACTCTTACACACTCAGACACTCTCAGACTTGCACAGACACTCTCTCACAGACTCTCACACTCTCTCACAGACTCTCACAGACACTCTCTCAGACTCTCACAGACACTCTCTCAGACTCTCACAGACACTCTCTCACAGACACTCTCTCACAGACTCTCTCACAGACACTCTCTCACATACTCTCTCACAGACACTCTCTCACAGACACTCTCACACTCACAGACACTCACAGACTCTCACAGACACTTTCACAGACTCTCACAGACACTCTCTCACACTCTCTCACATACTCTCACAGACACTCCTACAGACTCTTATAGACTCTCACAGACACTCTCTCAGACTCTCACAGACACTCTCAGACTCTCACAGACACTCTCACAGACACTCTCTCACAGACACTCTCTCTCAGACACTCTCTCTCAGACACTCTCTCTCAGACTCTCACAGACACTCTCTCACAGACTCTGGCACTCTCACAGACTCACACTCTCACAGACAGACTCTCTCAGACACTCTCTCTCAGACACTCTCTCTCAGACACTCTCTCTCAGACACTCTCTCACACTCTCTCTCAGACACTCACAGACACTCTCTCTCAGACACTCACAGACACTCTCTCACAGACTCTGGCACTCTCACAGACTCACACTCTCACAGACACTCTCACAGACAGACTCTCTCAGACACTCTCTCACAGATACTCACAGACTCTCACATACACTCTCACAGACTCTCTCACAGACACTCTCTCACAGACACTCTCTTCCAGACTCTCTCACAGACACTCTCTCACAGACACTCTCTCACAGACACTCTCTCACAGACACTCTCTCACAGACACTCTCACACTCTCACAGACACTCACAGACTCTCACAGACACTCACAGACACTCTCTCACAGACACTCTCTCACACTCTCTCACATACTCTCACAGACACACCTACAGTCTCTCAGACACTCTCACAGACTCTCACAGACACTCTCTCACAGACTCACACTCTCTCAGAGACTCTCACACACTCTTACAGACTGTCACAGACTCTTACAGAGTCTCAAAGACACTCTCACAGACTCTCACAGACACTCTCTCACAGACTATCACAGACTCTCACAGACACTCTCACAAACACTCACAGACTCTAACAGACACCAGGGGCGTAACACAGGCCCCCACAGCCCCCGTGGTGCTGGGGGCCCCCTCGCTCCAGGGGCCCCCTCACTCTCACAGACTCTGACACTCTCACAGACTCACAGACTCTCACAGACAGACTCTCGCAGACACTCTCTCACAGACAGACTCTCACAGACACTCTCTCACACTCTCTCACAGACACTCTCTCACAGTCTCTCACAGACACTCACAGACACTCTCTCACACTCTCACAGACACTCACTGACTCTCACAGACTCTCACAGACTCTCACAGACACTCTCACAGACTCTCACAGACACTCTCACACTCTCACAGACTCTCACAGACTCTCACAGACACTCTCTCACAGACTTTTACAGACTCTCACAGACACTCTCACAGACACTCTCACAGACTATCACAGACTCTCTCAGACTCTCTCAGACACTCAGACTCTCACAGACACTCTCTCTCAGACACTCTCTCTCAGACTCTCTCTCACAGACTCTCTCTCACAGACACTCTCTCACAGACACTCTCTCACAGACTCTCACAGATACTCACAGACACTCTCTCACAGACATTCTCTCACAGACTCTCACAGACACTCTCTCACAGACACTCTCTCACAGACACTCTCTCACAGACACTCACACTCTCACAGACACTCACAGACTCTCACAGACTCTCACAGACTCTCACAGACACTCCTACAGACTCTCACACACACTCTCTCACAGACTCACACTCTCTCACAGACTCACACTCAGTCACAGACTCTCACACACTCTTACAGACTCTCACAGACTCTTACAGAGTCTCACAGACACTCTCACAGACTCTCACAGACACTCTCTCACAGACTATCACAGACTCTCACAGACACTCTCTCACAGACTCACACTCTCTCACAGACTCACACTCTCTCACAGACTCTCACAGACTCTTACAGACTCCCACAGACTCTTACAGAGTCTCACAGACACTCTCACAGACTCTCACAGACACTCTCTCACAGACTATCACAGACTCTCACAGACACTCTCACAAACACTCACAGACTCTCACAGACACCAGGGGCGTAACACAGGCCCCCACAGCCCCTGCGGTGCTGGGGGCTCCCTCGCTCCAGGGGCCCCCTCACTCTCACAGACTCTGACACTCACAGACTCACAGACTCTCACAGACACTCACAAACACTCAGACTCTCACAGACACCAGGGGCGTAACACAGGCCCCCACAGCCCCTGTGGTGCTGGGGGCCCCCTCGCTCCAGGGTCCCCCTCACTCTCACAGACTCTGACACTCTCACAGACTCACAGACTCTCACAGACAGACTCTCGCAGACACTCTCTCACAGACAGACTCTCACAGACACTCTCTCACACTCTCTCACAGACACTCTCTCACAGTCTCTCACAGACACTCACAGACACTCTCTCACACTCTCACAGACACTCACTGACTCTCACAGACTCTCACAGACTCTCACAGACACTCTCACAGACTCTCACAGACACTCTCACACTCTCACAGACTCTCACAGACTCTCACAGACACTCTCTCACAGACTTTTACAGACTCTCACAGACACTCTCACAGACACTCTCACAGACTATCACAGACTCTCTCAGACTCTCTCAGACACTCAGACTCTCACCGACACTCTCTCTCAGACACTCTCTCTCAGACACTCTCTCTCAGACTCTCTCTCACAGACTCTCTCTCACAGACACTCTCTCACAGACACTCTCTCACAGACTCTCACAGATACTCACAGACACTCTCTCAGACACTCTCTCACAGACTCTCACAGATACTCTCTCACAGACACTCTCTCACAGACACTCTCTCACAGACACTCACAGACTCTCACAGACTCTCACAGACTCTCACAGACACTCCTACAGACTCTCACAGACACTCTCTCACAGACTCACACTCTCTCACAGACTCACACTCTCTCACAGACTCACACTCTCTCACAGATTCTCACACACTCTTACAGACTCTCACAGACTCTTACAGAGTCTCACAGACACTCTCTCACAGACTATCACAGACTCTCACAGACACTCTCTCACAGACTCACACTCTCTCACAGACTCACACTCTCTCACAGACTCTCACAGACTCTTACAGACTCTCACAGACTCTTACAGAGTCTCACAGACACTCTCACAGACTCTCACAGACACTCTCTCACAGACTATCACAGACTCTCACAGACACTCTCACAAACACTCACAGACTCTCACAGACACCAGGGGCATAACACAGGCCCCCACAGCCCCTGCGGTGCTGGGGGCCCCCTCGCTCCAGGGGCCCCCTCACTCTCACAGACTCTGACACTCACAGACTCACAGACTCTCACAGACAGACTCTCGCAGACACTCTCTCACAGACACTTTCTCACAGACTCTCACAGACACTCTCTCACAGACTCTCTTACAGACACTCTCTCACAGACACTCTCTCACAGACACTCTCTCACAGACTTTTACAGACTCTCACAGACACTCTCACAGACTATCACAGACTCTCAGACACTCTCAGACTCTCACAGATACTCTCTCACAGACACTCTCTCACAGACTCTCACAGACACTCTCTCACACTCTCTCACAGACTCACAGACACTCTCACAGACTCTCACAGACACTCTCACAGACTCACAGACTCTCACACACTCTTACAGACTCTTATAGAGTCTCACAGACACTCTCACAGACTCTCACAGACACTCTCTCACAGACTATCACAGACACTCTCTCACAGACTCTCTCACAGACACTCTCTCACACTCTCTCACAGATACTCTCTCACAGAGTCTCTCACAGACACTCTCAGACACTCTCTCACACTCTCACAGACTCTCACAGACACTCTCACAGACTCTCACAGACACTCTCTCACACTCTCTCACAGACTCTCACAGACACTCTCACAGACTCTCACAGACACTCTCTCACACTCTCTCACAGACTCTCACAGACACTCTCTCACAGACTCTCACAGACACTCTCACAGACTCTAACAGACTCTCACAGACACTCTCAGACTCTCACAGATACTCTCTCACAGACACTCTCACAGACACTCTCTCACAGACACTCTCTCACAGACACTCTCTCACAGACTTTTACAGACTCTCACAGACACTCTCACAGACTATCACAGACTCTCAGACACTCTCAGACTCTCACAGATACTCTCTCACAGATACTCTCTCACAGACACTCTCTCACAGACACTCTCTCACAGACTCTCACAGACACTCTCTCACACTCTCTCACAGACTCACAGACACTCTCACAGACTCTCACAGACACTCTCACAGACTCTCACACACTCTTACAGACTCTTATAGAGTCTCACAGACACTCTCACAGACTCTCACAGACACTCTCTCACAGACTATCACAGATTCTCACGGACTCTCACAGACACTCTCACAAACACTCACAGACTCTCACAGACACCAGGGGCGTAACACAGGCCCCCGCAGCCCCCGCGGTACTGGGGGCCCCCTCGCTCCAGGGGCCCCCTCACTCTCACAGACTCTGACACTCTCACAGACTCACAGACTCTCACAGACACT
The DNA here is from genome assembly GCF_964204655.1 of Triturus cristatus. NCBI lineage: Eukaryota > Metazoa > Chordata > Amphibia > Caudata > Salamandridae > Triturus > Triturus cristatus. Next base: position 1,176,299,148 of record NC_140579.1, on the reverse strand, counting down.
CTCACAGACTCTCACAGACACTCTCACAGACAGACTCTCGCAGACACTCTCTCGCAGACACTCTCTCGCAGACACTCTCTCACAGACTCTCACAGATACTCACAGACTCTCACAGATACTCTCTCACAGACTCTCACAGACACTCTCTCACACTCTCTCACAGACACTCTCTCTCACAGACACTCTCTCACACTCTCTCACACTCTCTCACAGACACTCACAGACACTCACAGGCTCTCACAGACACTCTCACAGACTCACAGACACTCTCTCACACTCTCTCACAGACTCTCACAGACACTCACAGACCTTCTCACAGACCTTCTCACAGACACTCTCACAGACACTCTCACAGACACTCTCACAGACACTCTCCCACAGACTCTCTCACAGACTGTCTCACAGACACTCTCACAGACAATCGCTCGCAGACTCTCTCTCACAGACTCTCAGACACTCTCTCACAGACTCTCACAGACACTCTCTCACACTCTCTGACAGACTCCCACAGACACTCTCGTACACACTCACAGACACTCTCTTACACACTCACAGACACTCTCACAGACTCGCACAGACACTCTCTCACAGACTCTCACACTCTCTCACAGACACTCTCTCACAGACTCTCACACTCTCTCACAGACTCTCACAGACACTCTCACAGACTCTCACAGACTCTCACAGACACTCTCACAGACTCTCACAGACTCTCACAGACACTCTCTCAGAGACACTCTCTCACAGACACTCTCCCACAGACACTCTCCCACAGACACTCTCCCACAGACACTCTCCCACAGACACTCTCACAGACTGTCTCACATACACTCTCATAGACAATCGCTCGCAGACTCTCTCACAGACACTCTCTCACAGACACTCTCACACTCTCTCACAGACACTCTCAGACACTCTCACAGACTCTCACAGACACTCTTACACACTCACAGACTCTCTCAGACTTGCACAGACACTCTCTCACAGACACTCTCTCACAGACTCTCACACTCTCTACCAGACTCTCACAGACACTCTCTCAGACTCTCACAGACACTTTCAGACTCTCAGACTCTCACAGATACTCTCTCACAGACACTCTCTCACAGACACTCTCTCACAGACTCTCTCACAGACTGTCTCACATGCACTCTCACAGACACTCACAGACACTCACAGACTCTCACAGACACTCACAGACACTCTCTCACAGACACTCACAGACACTCACAGACACTCTCTCACAGACACTCTCTCACAGACACTCTCACAGACACTCTCTCACAGACTCTCACAGACACTCTCTCACAGACTCTCACAGACACTCTCTCACAGACTCACACTCTCACAGAAACTCTCACAGACTCACACTCTCACAGACACTCTCTCACAGACTCTCACAGACACTCACAGACTCTCACATACACTCTCTCACAGACTCTTACAGACACTCTCTCACAGACTCTCTCACAGACACTCTCTTCCAGACTCTCTCACAGACACTCTCACACTCACAGACACTCAGAGACTCTCACAGACACTTTCACAGACTCTCACAGACACTCTCTCACACTCTCTCACATACTCTCACAGACACTCCTACAGACTCTCACAGACTCTCACAGACACTCTCTCAGACTCTCACAGACACTCTCAGACTCTCACAGACACTCTCACAGACACTCTCTCGCAGACACTCTCTCTCAGACACTCTCTCACAGACACTCTCTCACAGACACTCACAGACACTCTCTCACAGACACTCTCTCACAGACTCTCACAGACACTCTCTCACAGACACTCTCTCACAGACACTCTCTCACAGACACTCTCTCACAGACTGACACTCTCACAGGCTCACACTCTCACAGACACTCTCACAGACAGACTCTCTCAGACACTCTTTCGCAGACACTCTCTCACAGACTCTCTCAGACACTCTTTCGCAGACACTCTCTCACAGACTCACAGATTCTCAGACTCTCACAGACACTCTCTCACAGACTCTCTCACAGACACTCTCTCACAGACTCTCACAGACACTCTCTTCCAGACTCTCTCTTCCAGACTCTCCCACAGACACTCTCTCTCACAGATACTCTAACACTCTCACAGACACTCACAGACTCTCACAGACACTCTCACAGACTCTCACAGACACTCTCTCACAGACACTCTCTCACAGACACTCTCTCACATACTCACAGACACTCCTACAGACTCTCACAGACACTCTCACAGACTCTCACAGACACTCTCTCACAGACTCACACTCTCTCACAGACTCTCACACACTCTTACAGACTCTCACAGAGTCTCACAGACACTCTCACAGACTCTCACAGACACTCTCTCACAGACTATCACAGACTATCACAGACTCTCACAGACACTCTCACAAACACTCACAGACTCTCACAGACACCATGGGCATAACACAGCCCCCCGCAGCCCCCGTGGTGCTGGGGGCCCCCTCGCTCCAGGGGCCCCCTCACTCTCACAGACTCTGACACTCTCACAGACTCACAGACTCTCACAGACACTCTCACAGACAGACTCTCACAGACTCTCTCTCACAGACTCTCACAGACACTCTCTCACAGACTCTCACAGACACTCTCTCACACTCTCTCACAGACACTCTCACAGAGTCTCTCACAGACACTCTCTCACCGACACTCTCTTACACTCTCACAGACACTCAGACTCTCACAGACACTCTCTCACACTCTCTCACAGACTCTCACAGACACTCTCTTACAGACTCTCACAGACACTCTCACAGACTATCACAGACACTCTCTCACAGACACTCTCACAGACTATCACAGACACTCTCTCACAGACTTTTACAGACTCTCACAGACACTCTCTCACAGACACTCTCTCACAGACACTCTCTCACAGACACTCTCTCACAGACTCTCTCACAGACTGTCTCACATACACTCTCACAGACACTCTCCCACAGACACTCTCCCACAGACACTCTCCCACAGACTCTCTCACAGACTCTCTCACAGACTCTCTCACATACACTCTCACAGACAATCACTCACAGACTCTCTCACAGACACTCTCACACTCTCTCACAGACACTCACAGACTCTCTCACAGACTCACAGACACTCTCTCACACTCTCTCACAGACTCTCACAGACACTCTCTTACAGACTCTCACAGACACTCACAGACTATCACAGACACTCTCACAGACTTTTACAGACTCTCACAGACCTTCTCACAGACCTTCTCACAGACCTTCTCACAGACACTCTCACAGACACTCCTACAGACTCTCACAGACTCTCACAGACACTCTCTCAGACTCTCACAGACACTCTCAGACTCTCACAGACACTCTCACAGACACTCTCTCGCAGACACTCTCTCTCAGACACTCTCTCACAGACACTCTCTCACAGACACTCACAGACACTCTCTCACAGACACTCTCTCACAGACTCTCACAGACACTCTCTCACAGACACTCTCTCACAGACACTCTCTCACAGACACTCTCTCACAGACTGACACTCTCACAGGCTCACACTCTCACAGACACTCTCACAGACAGACTCTCTCAGACACTCTTTCGCAGACACTCTCTCACAGACTCTCTCAGACACTCTTTCGCAGACACTCTCTCACAGACTCACAGATTCTCAGACTCTCACAGACACTCTCTCACAGACTCTCTCACAGACACTCTCTCACAGACTCTCACAGACACTCTCTCACAGACATTCTCTCACAGACACTCTCTCACAGACACTCTCTCACAGACACTCTCTCACAGACACTCTCTCACAGACACTCTCACAGACACTCTCTCATAGACACTCTCTCACAGACACTCTCTCACAGACACTCTCCCACAGACACTCTCCCACAGACACTCTCCCACAGACACTCTCCCACAGACACTCTCACAGACTGTCTCACATACACTCTCATAGACAATCGCTCGCAGACTCTCTCACAGACACTCTCTCACAGACACTCTCACACTCTCTCACAGACACTCTCAGACACTCTCACAGACTCTCACAGACACTCTTACACACTCACAGACTCTCTCAGACTTGCACAGACACTCTCTCACAGACACTCTCTCACAGACTCTCACACTCTCTACCAGACTCTCACAGACACTCTCTCAGACTCTCACAGACACTTTCAGACTCTCAGACTCTCACAGATACTCTCTCACAGACACTCTCTCACAGACACTCTCTCACAGACTGTCTCACATACACTCTCACAGACACTCACAGACACTCACAGACTCTCACAGACACTCACAGACACTCTCTCACAGACACTCACAGACACTCACAGACACTCTCTCACAGACACTCTCTCACAGACACTCTCACAGACACTCTCTCACAGACTCTCACAGACACTCTCTCACAGACTCACACTCTCACAGACACTCTCTCACAGACTCTCACAGACACTCTCTCACAGACTCACACTCTCACAGAAACTCTCACAGACTCACACTCTCACAGACACTCTCTCACAGACTCTCACAGACACTCACAGACTCTCACATACACTCTCTCACAGACTCTTACAGACACTCTCTTACAGACTCTCTCACAGACACTCTCTTCCAGACTCTCTCACAGATACTCTCACACTCACAGACACTCACAGACTCTCACAGACACTTTCACAGACTCTCACAGACACTCTCTCACACTCTCTCACATACTCTCACAGACACTCCTACAGACTCTCACAGACTCTCACAGACACTCTCTCAGACTCTCACAGACACTCTCAGACTCTCACAGACACTCTCACAGACACTCTCTCGCAGACACTCTCTCTCAGACACTCTCTCACAGACACTCTCTCACAGACACTCACAGACACTCTCTCACAGACACTCTCTCACAGACTCTCACAGACACTCTCTCACAGACACTCTCTCACAGACACTCTCTCACAGACACTCTCTCACAGACTGACACTCTCACAGGCTCACACTCTCACAGACACTCTCACAGACAGACTCTCTCAGACACTCTTTCGCAGACACTCTCTCACAGACTCTCTCAGACACTCTTTCGCAGACACTCTCTCACAGACTCACAGATTCTCAGACTCTCACAGACACTCTCTCACAGACTCTCTCACAGACACTCTCTCACAGACTCTCACAGACACTCTCTTCCAGACTCTCTCTTCCAGACTCTCCCACAGACACTCTCTCTCACAGATACTCTCACACTCTCACAGACACTCACAGACTCTCACAGACACTCTCACAGACTCTCACAGACACTCTCTCACAGACACTCTCTCACAGACACTCTCTCACATACTCACAGACACTCCTACAGACTCTCACAGACACTCTCACAGACTCTCACAGACACTCTCTCACAGACTCACACTCTCTCACAGACTCTCACACACTCTTACAGACTCTCACAGAGTCTCACAGACACTCTCACAGACTCTCACAGACACTCTCTCACAGACTATCACAGACTATCACAGACTCTCACAGACACTCTCACAAACACTCACAGACTCTCACAGACACCATGGGCGTAACACAGCCCCCCGCAGCCCCCGTGGTGCTGGGGGCCCCCTCGCTCCAGGGGCCCCCTCACTCTCACAGACTCTGACACTCTCACAGACTCACAGACTCTCACAGACACTCTCACAGACAGACTCTCACAGACTCTCTCTCACAGACTCTCACAGACACTCTCTCACAGACTCTCACAGACACTCTCTCACACTCTCTCACAGACACTCTCACAGAGTCTCTCACAGACACTCTCTCACAGACACTCTCTTACACTCTCACAGACACTCACAGACTCTCACAGACACTCTCTCACACTCTCTCACAGACTCTCACAGACACTCTCTTACAGACTCTCACAGACACTCTCACAGACTATCACAGACACTCTCTCACAGACACTCTCACAGACTATCACAGACACTCTCTCACAGACTTTTACAGACTCTCACAGACACTCTCTCACAGACACTCTCTCACAGACACTCTCTCACAGACACTCTCTCACAGACTCTCTCACAGACTGTCTCACATACACTCTCACAGACACTCTCCCACAGACACTCTCCCACAGACACTCTCCCACAGACTCTCTCACAGACTCTCTCACAGACTCTCTCACATACACTCTCACAGACAATCACTCGCAGACTCTCTCACAGACACTCTCACACTCTCTCACAGACACTCACAGACTCTCAGACACTCTCTCACAGACTCTCACAGTCACTCTCTTACACACTCACAGACACTCTTACAGACTATCACAGACTCTCTCAGACTCTCACAGACTTTCACAGATACTCTCTCACAGACACTCTCTCACAGACACTCTCTCACAGACACTCTCACTCTCTCTCAGACACTCTCTCTCAGACACTCTCTCACACTCTCTCAGACACTCTCTCAGACACTCTCTCACACTCTCTCACAGACACTCACAGACACTCTCTCACAGACACTCTCTCACAGACTCTCACAGACACTCTCTCACAGACTCTGGCACTCTCACAGACTCACAGACTCTCACAGACACTCTAACAGACTCTCACAGACTCTCTCAGACTCTTTCAGACTCTCACAGACACTCTCAGACTCTCTCAGACACTCTCTCTCAGACACTCTCTCTCAGACACTCTCTCTCAGACTCTCTCTCACAGACTCTCTCACAGACACTCTCTCACAGACACTCTCTCACAGACTCTCACAGACACTCACAGACACTCTCTCACAGACACTCTCTCACAGACTCTCACAGACACTCTCTCACAGACACTCTCTCACAGACACTCTCTCACAGACACTCACACTCTCACAGACACTCACAGACTCTCACAGACTCTCACAGACTCTCACAGACACTCCTACAGACTCTCACAGACACTCTCTCATAGACTCACACTCTCTCACAGACTCACACTCTCTCACAGACTCTCACACACTCTTACAGACTCTCACAGACTCTTACAGAGTCTCACAGACACTCTCACAGACTCTCACAGACACTCTCTCACAGACTATCACAGACTCTCACAGACACTCTCTCACAGACTCACTCTATCTCATAGACTCACACTCTCTCACAGACTCTCACAGACTCTTACAGACTCTCACAGACTCTTACAGAGTCTCACAGACACTCTCACAGACTCTCACAGACACTCTCTCACAGACTATCACAGACTCTCACAGACACTCTCACAAACACTCACAGACTCTCACAGACACCAGGGGCGTAACACAGGCCCCCACAGCCCCTGCGGTGCTGGGGGCCCCCTCGCTCCAGGGGCCCCCTCACTCTCACAGACTCTGACAGTCACAGACTCACAGACTCTCACAGACACTCACAAACACTCAGACTCTCACAGACACCAGGGGCGTAACAGAGGCCCCCACAGCCCCCGCGGTGCTGGGGGCCCCCTCGCTCCAGGGCCCCCCTCACTCTCACAGACTCTGACACTCACAGACTCACAGACTCTCACAGACAGACTCTCGCAGACACTCTCTCACAGACACTTTCTCACAGACTCTCACAGACACTCTCTCACAGACTCTCTCACAGACACTCTCTCACACTCTCTCACAGATACTCTCTCACAGAGTCTCTCACAGACACTCTCAGACACTCTCTCACACTCTCACAGACTCTCACAGACACTCTCACAGACTCTCACAGACACTCTCTCACACTCTCTCACAGACTCTCACAGACACTCTCACAGACTCTCACTGACACTCTCTCACACTCTCTCACAGACTCTCACAGACACTCTCTCACAGACTTTTACAGACTCTCACAGACACTCTCACAGACTATCACAGACTCTCACAGACACTCTCTCACAGACACTCTCTCACAGACTCTCACAGACTCTCACAGACACTCACAGACACTCACAGACACTCTCTAACAGACACTCTCACAGACACTCTCTCACAGACACTCTCTTACAGACACTCTCTCACAGACTATCACAGACTCTCAGACACTCTCAGACTCTTACAGATACTCTCTCACAGACACTCTCTCACAGACACTCTCTCACAGACTCTCACAGACACTCTCTCACACTCTCTCACAGACTCACAGACACTCTCACAGACTCTCACAGACACTCTCACAGACTCACAGACTCTCACACACTCTTACAGACTCTTATAGAGTCTCACAGACACTCTCACAGACTCTCACAGACACTCTCTCACAGACTATCACAGATTCTCACAGACTCTCACAGACACTCTCAAAAACACTCACAGACTCTCACAGACACCAGGGGCATAACACAGGCCCCCGCAGCCCCCGCGGTGCTGGGGGCCCCCTCGCTCCAGGGGCCCCCTCACTCTCACAGACTCTGACACTCTCACAGACTCACAGACTCTCACAGACACTCTCACAGACTCTCACAGACACTCTCACAGACAGACTCTCGTAGACACTCTCTCGCAGACACTCTCTCGCAGACACTCTCTCACAGACTCTCACAGATACTCACAGACTCTCACAGATACTCTCTCACAGACTCTCACAGACACTCTCTCACACTCTCTCACAGACACTCTCTCTCACAGACACTCTCTCACACTCTCTCACAGACACTCACAGACACTCACAGACTCTCACAGACTCTCACAGACACTCTCACAGACTCACAGACACTCTCTCACACTCTCTCACAGACTCTCACAGACACTCACAGACCTTCTCACAGACCTTCTCACAGACCTTCTCACAGACACTCTCACAGACTCTCACAGACACTCTCTCACACTCTCTCACAGACACTCTCTCAGACTCACAGACACTCTCACACTCTCTCACAGACACTCACAGACCTTCTCACAGACACTCTCACAAACACTCTCACAGACTCTCACAGACACTCTCTCACAGACACTCTCTCACAGACACTCTCTCACACTCTCTCACAGACACTCTCTCTCACAGACACTCTCTCACACTCTCTCACACTCTCTCACAGACACTCACAGACACTCACAGACACTCACAGACTCTCACAGACACTCTCACAGACACTCTCACAGACTCACAGAAACTCTCTCACACTCTCTCACAGACACTCTCTTACAGACTCTCACAGACACTCACAGGCCTTCTCACAGACACTCTCACAGACACTCTCACAGACTCTCACAGACACTCTCTCATAGACACTCTCTCACAGACACTCTCTCACAGACACTCTCTCACAGACACTCTCCCACAGACACTCTCACAGACTGTCTCACATACACTCTCACAGACACTCTCACAGACACTCTCACACTCTCTCACAGACACTCTCACACTCTCTCACAGACACTCTCACACTCTCAGACACTCTCACAGACTCTCACAGACACTCTTACACACTCAGACACTCTCAGACTTGCACAGACACTCTCTCACAGACTCTCACACTCTCTCACAGACTCTCACAGACACTCTCTCAGACTCTCACAGACACTCTCTCAGACTCTCACAGACACTCTCTCACAGACACTCTCTCACAGACACTCTCTCACAGACACTCTCTCACAGACACTCTCTCACACTCTCTCACAGACACTCACAGACACTCACAGACACTCACAGACACTCTCTCACAGACACTCTCTCACAGACACTCACAGACACTCTCTCACAGACTCTCACAGACACTCTCTCACAGACTCACACTCTCACAGACACTCTCTCACAGACTCTCACAGACACTCTCTCACAGACTCACACTCTCACAGACACTCTCACAGACTCACACTCTCACAGACACTCTCTCACAGACTCTCACAGACTCTCACATACACTCACAGACTCTCACATACACTCTCTCACAGACTCTCACAGACACTCTCTCACAGACTCTCTCACAGACACTCTCTCACAGACTCTCTCACAGACACTCTCTCACAGACACTCTCACACTCACAGACACTCACAGACTCTCACAGACACTTTCACAGACTCTCACAGACACTCTCTCACACTCTCTCACATACTCTCACAGACAATCCTACAGACTCTCATAGACTCTCACAGACACTCTCTCAGACTCTCACAGACACTCTCAGACTCTCACAGACACTCTCACAGACACTCTCTCGCAGACACTCTCTCTCAGACACTCTCTCACAGACACTCACAGACACTCTCACAGACACTCTCTCACAGACTCTCACAGACACTCTCTCACAGACTGACACTCTCACAGGCTCACACTCTCACAGACACTCTCACAGACAGACTCTCTCAGACACTCTTTCGCAGACACTCTCTCACAGACTCTCTCAGACACTCTTTCGCAGACACTCTCTCACAGACTCACAGACTCACAGACTCTCACAGACACTCTTTCGCAGATACTCTCTCACAGACTCTCTCAGACACTCTTTCGCAGACACTCTCTCACAGACTCACAGACTCTCACAGACTCTCACAGACACTCTCTCACAGACTCTCTCACAGACACTCTCTCACAGACTCTCACAGACACTCTCTTCCAGACTCTCTCACAGACACTCTCTTCCAGACTCTCTCACTGACACTCTCTCTAACAGATACTCTCACACTCTCACAGACACTCACAGACTCTCACAGACACTCTCACAGACACTCTCTCACAGACACTCTCTCACAGACACTCTCTCACACTCTCTCACATACTCACAGACACTCCTACAGACTCTCACAGACACTCTCACAGACTCTCACAGACACTCTCTCACAGACTCACACTCTCTCACAGACTCTCACACACTCTTACAGACTCTCACAGACTCTTACAGAGTCTCACAGACACTCTCACAGACTCTCACAGACACTCTCACAGACAGACTCTCACAGACACTCTCTCACAGACACTCTCTCACAGACACTCTCTCACAGACTCTCACAGACACTCTCTCACTCTCTCACATACACTCACAGAGTCTCTCACAGAGTCTCTCACAGACACTCTCTCACAGACACTCTCTCACAGACTCTCTCACAGACACTCTCTCACAGACTCTCTCACAGACTCTCACAGACTCTCTCACAGACTCTCTCCCACAGACACTCTCACAGACTCTCTCACAGACTCTCTCACAGACTGTCTCACATACACTCTCACAGACAATCGCTCACAGACTCTCTCACAGATACTCTCACACTCTCTCACAGACACTCACAGACTCTCAGACACTCTCTCACAGACTCTCACAGACACTCTCTTACACACTCACAGACACTCTCACATACTCACACAGACACTCTCTCACAGACACTCTCACAGACTCGCACAGACACTCTCTCACAGACACTCTCTCACAGACTCTCCCACTCTCTCACAGACTCTCACAGACACTCTCACAGACTATCACAGACTCTCACAGACTCTCTCAGACTCTCACAGACTCTCACAGACACTCTCAGACTTTCACAGATACTCTCTCGCAGACACTCTCTCAGACACTCTCTCTCAGACACTCTCTCTCAGACACTCTCTCTCAGACACTCTCTCTCACTCTCTCACAGACACTCACAGACACTCTCTCACAGACACTCTCTCACAGACTCTCACAGACACTCTCTCACAGACTCTGGCACTCTCACAGACTCTCACAGACACTCTCACAGACTATCACAGACTCTCACAGACACTCTCTCAGACTCTCACAGACAATCTCAGACTCTCAGACTTTCACAGATACTCTCTCACAGATACTCTCTCAGACACTCTCTCTCAGACACTCTCTCTCAGACACTCTCTCTCAGACTCTCACAGATACTCTCTCACAGACTCTGGCACTCTCACAGACTCACACTCTCACAGACAGACTCTCTCAGACACTCTCTCTCAGACACTCTCTCTCAGACACTCTCTCACACTCTCTCTCAGACACTCACAGACACTCTCTCACAGACTCTCACAGACACTCTCTCACAGACACTGGCACTCTCACAGACTCACACTCTCACAGACACTCTCACAGACAGACTCTCTCAGACACTCTCTCACAGACACTCACAGACTCTCACATACACTCTCACAGACTCTCTCACAGATACTCTCTCACTGATACTCTCTTCCAGACTCTCTCACAGACACTCTCTCACAGACACTCTCTCACAGACACTCTCTCACAGACACTCTCACACTCTCACAGACACTCACAGACTCTCACAGACACTCACATACACTCTCTCACAGACACTCTCTCACACTCTCTCACATACTCTCACAGACACTCCTACAGTCTCTCAGACACTCTCACAGACTCTCACAGACACTCTCTCACAGACTCACACTCTCTCAGAGACTCTCACACACTCTTACAGACTGTCACAGACTCTTACAGAGTCTCAAAGACACTCTCACAGACTCTCACAGACACTCTCTCACAGACTATCACAGACTCTCACAGACACTCTCACAAACACTCACAGACTCTAACAGACACCAGGGGCGTAACATAGGCCCCCACAGCCCCCGTGGTGCTGGGGGCCCCCTCGCTCCAGGGGCCCCCTCACTCTCACAGACTCTGACACTCTCACAGACTCACAGACTCTCACAGACAGACTCTCGCAGACACTCTCTCACAGACAGACTCTCACAGACACTCTCTCACACTCTCTCACAGACACTCTCTCACAGTCTCTCACAGACACTCTGACACTCTCTCACACTCTCACAGACACTCTCACACTCTCACAGACTCTCACAGACACTCTCTCAGACTCTCACAGACACTCTCACACTCTCACAGACTCTCACAGACTCTCACAGACACTCTCTCACAGACTTTTACAGACTCTCACAGACACTCTCACAGACACTCTCACAGACTATCACAGACTCTCTCAGACTCTCATAGACACTCAGACTCTCACAGACACTCTCTCTCAGACACTCTCTCTCAGACACTCTCTCACACTCTCTCACAGACTCTCACAGACACTCTCTCACAGACTTTTACAGACTCTCACAGACACTCTCTCACAGACACTCTCTCACAGACTCTCACAGACTCTCACAGACACTCACAGACACTCTCTCACAGACACTCTCACAGACACTCTCTCACAGACACTCTCTCACAGACACTCTCTCACAGACACTCTCTCACAGACTTTTACAGACTCTCACAGACACTCTCACAGACTATCACAGACTCTCAGACACTCTCAGACTCTCACAGATACTCTCTCACAGACACTCTCTCACAGACACTCTCTCACAGACTCTCACAGACACTCTCTCACACTCTCTCACAGACTCACAGACACTCTCACAGACTCTCACAGACACTCTCACAGACTCACAGACTCTCACACACTCTTACAGACTCTTATAGAGTCTCACAGACACTCTCACAGACTCTCACAGACACTCTCTCACAGACTATCACAGATTCTCATGGACTCTCACAGACACTCTCACAAACACTCACAGACTCTCATAGACACCAGGGGCGTAACACAGGCCCCCACAGCCCCCGCGGTGCTGGGGGCCCCCTCGCTCCAGGGGCCTTCTCACTCTCACAGACTCTGACACTCTCACAGACTCACAGACTCTCACAGACACTCTCACAGACTCTCACAGACACTCTCACAGACAGACTCTCGCAGACACTCTCTCGCAGACACTCTCTCGCAGACACTCTCTCACAGACTCTCACAGATAATCACAGACTCTCACAGATACTCTCTCACAGACTCTCACAGACACTCTCTCACACTCTCTCACAGACACTCTCTCTCACAGACACTCTCTCACACTCTCTCACACTCTCTCACAGACACTCACAGACACTCACAGACTCTCACAGACTCTCACAGACACTCTCACAGACTCACAGACACTCTCTCACACTCTCTCACAGACTCTCACAGACACTCACAGACCTTCTCACAGACCTTCTCACAGACCTTCTCACTGACCTTCTCACAGACCTTCTCACAGACACTCTCACAGACTCTCACAGGCACTCTCTCACACTCTCTCACAGATACTCTCTCAGACTCACAGACACTCTCACACTCTCTCACAGACACTCACAGACCTTCTCACAGACACTCTCACAGACTCTCACAGACACTCTCTCACAGGCACTCTCTCACAGACACTCTCAGACCTTCTCACAGACACTCTCACAGACACTCTCACAGACTCTCACAGACACTCTCTCATAGACACTCTCTCACAGACACTCTCTCACAGACACTCTCTCACAGACACTCTCCCACAGACACTCTCACAGACTGTCTCACATACACTCTTACAGACACTCTCACAGACACTCTCACACTCTCTCACAGACACTCTCACACTCTCTCACAGACACTCTCACACACTCTCACAGACTCTCACAGACACTCTTACACACTCACAGACACTCTCAGACTTGCACGGACACTCTCTCACAGACTCTCACACTCTCTCACAGACTCTCACAGACACTCTCTCAGACTCTCACAGACACTCTCTCAGACTCTCACAGACACTCTCTCAGACTCTCACAGACACTCTCTCACAGACACTCTCTCACAGACACTCTCTCAAAGACACTCTCTCACACTCTCTCACAGACACTCACAGACACTCTCACAGACACTCACAGATACTCACAGACACTCACAGACACTCACAGAGACTCTCTCACAGACACTCTCTCACAGACTCTCTCATAGACACTCTCTCACAGACACTCTCACACTCACAGACACTCACAGACTCTCACAGACACTTTCACAGACTCTCACAGACACTCTCTCACACTCTCTCACATACTCTCACAGACACTCCTACAGATTCTCATAGACTCTCACCGACACTCTCTCAGACTCTCACAGACACTCTCAGACTCTCACAGACACTCTCACAGACACTCTCTCGCAGACACTCTCTCTCAGACACTCTCTCACAGACACTCACAGACACTCTCACAGACACTCTCTCACAGACTCTCACAGACACTCTCTCACAGACTGACACTTTCACAGGCTCACACTCTCACAGACACTCTCACAGACAGACTCTCTCAGACACTCTTTCGCAGACACTCTCTCACAGACTCTCTCAGACACTCTTTCGCAGACACTCTCTCACAGACTCACAGACTCTTACAGACTCTCACAGACACTCTTTCGCAGACACTCTCTCACAGACTCACAGACTCTCACAGACTCTCACAGACACTCTCTCACAGACTCTCTCACAGACACTCTCTCACAGACTCTCACAGACACTCTCTTCTAGACTCTCTCACAGACACTCTCTCTAACAGATACTCTCACACTCTCACAGACACTCACAGACTCTCACAGACACTCTCACAGACACTCTCTCACAGACACTCTCTCACAGACACTCTCTCACACTCTCTCACATACTCACAGACACTCCTACAGACTCTCACAGACACTCTCACAGACTCTCACAGACACTCTCTCACAGACTCACACTCTCTCACAGACTCTCACACACTCTTACAGACTCTCACAGACTCTTACAGAGTCTCACAGACACTCTCACAGACAGACTCTCACAGACACTCTCTCACAGACACTCTCTCACAGACACTCTCTCACAGACTCTCACAGACACTCTCTCACTCTCTCACAGACACTCACAGAGTCTCTCACAGAGTCTCTCACAGACACTCTCTCACAGACACTCTCTTACACTCTCACAGACTCTCACAGACACTCTCTCACACTCTGTCACAGACTCTCACAGACACTCTCTTACAGACTCTCACAGACACTCTCACAGACTATCACAGACACTCTCACAGACTTTTACAGACTCTCACAGACACTCTCACAGACACTCTCACAGACACTATCACAGACTCTCACAGACACTCTCAGACTCTCACAGACACTCTCTCACAGATACTCTCTCACAGACACTCTCTCACAGACTCTCTCACAGACACTCTCTCACAGACTCTCTCACAGACTCTCACAGACTCTCTCACAGACTCTCTCCCACAGACACTCTCACAGACTCTCTCACAGACTGTCTCACATACACTCTCACAGACAATCGCTCGCAGACTCTCTCACAGACACTCTCACACTCTCTCACAGACACTCACAGACTCTCAGACACTCTCTCACAGACTCTCTCTTACACACTCACAGACACTCTCATAGACTCGCACAGACACTCTCTCACAGACACTCTCACAGACTCGCACAGACACTCTCTCACAGACACTCTCTCACAGACTCTCCCACTCTCTCACAGACTCTCACAGACACTCTCACAGACTATCACAGACTCTCACAGACTCTCTCAGACTCTCACAGACTCTCACAGACACTCTCAGACTTTCACAGACTCTCACAGACACTCTCTCAGACTCTCACAGACAATCTCAGACTCTCAGACTTTCACAGATACTCTCTCACAGATACTCTCTCAGACACTCTCTCTCAGACACTCTCTCTCAGACACTCTCTCTCAGACACTCTCTCTCAGACACTCTCTCTCAGACACTCTCTCTCACTCTCTCACAGACACTCACAGACACTCTCTCACAGACACTCTCTCACAGACTCTCACAGACACTCTCTCACAGACTCTGGCACTCTCACAGACTCTCACAGACACTCTCACAGACTATCACAGACTCTCACAGACACTCTCTCAGACTCTCACAGACACTCTCAGACTCTCACAGACACTCTCACAGACACTCTCTCGCAGACACTCTCTCTCAGACACTCTCTCACAGACACTCTCTCACAGACACTCACAGACACTCTCTCACAGACACTCTCTCACAGACTCTCACAGACACTCTCTCACAGACACTCTCTCACAGACACTCTCTCACAGACACTCTCTCACAGACTGACACTCTCACAGGCTCACACTCTCACAGACACTCTCACAGACAGACTCTCTCAGACACTCTTTCGCAGACACTCTCTCACAGACTCTCTCAGACACTCTTTCGCAGACACTCTCTCACAGACTCACAGATTCTCAGACTCTCACAGACACTCTCTCACAGACTCTCTCACAGACACTCTCTCACAGACTCTCACAGACACTCTCTTCCAGACTCTCTCTTCCAGACTCTCCCACAGACACTCTCTCTCACAGATACTCTCACACTCTCACAGACACTCACAGACTCTCACAGACACTCTCACAGACTCTCACAGACACTCTCTCACAGACACTCTCTCACAGACACTCTCTCACATACTCACAGACACTCCTACAGACTCTTACAGACACTCTCACAGACTCTCACAGACACTCTCTCACAGACTCACACTCTCTCACAGACTCTCACACACTCTTACAGACTCTCACAGAGTCTCACAGACACTCTCACAGACTCTCACAGACACTCTCTCACAGACTATCACAGACTATCACAGACTCTCACAGACACTCTCACAAACACTCACAGACTCTCACAGACACCATGGGCGTAACACAGCCCCCCGCAGCCCCCGTGGTGCTGGGGGCCCCCTCGCTCCAGGGGCCCCCTCACTCTCACAGACTCTGACACTCTCACAGACTCACAGACTCTCACAGACACTCTCACAGACAGACTCTCACAGACTCTCTCTCACAGACTCTCACAGACACTCTCTCACAGACTCTCACAGACACTCTCTCACACTCTCTCACAGACACTCTCACAGAGTCTCTCACAGACACTCTCTCACAGACACTCTCTTACACTCTCACAGACACTCACAGACTCTCACAGACACTCTCTCACACTCTCTCACAGACTCTCACAGACACTCTCTTACAGACTCTCACAGACACTCTCACAGACTATCACATACACTCTCTCACAGACACTCTCACAGACTATCACAGACACTCTCTCACAGACTTTTACAGACTCTCACAGACACTCTCTCACAGACACTCTCTCACAGACACTCTCTCACAGACACTCTCTCACAGACACTCTCTCACAGACACTCTCTCACAGACACTCTCTCACATACACTCTCACAGACACTCTCCCACAGACACTCTCCCACAGACACTCTCCCACAGACTCTCTCACAGACTCTCTCACAGACTCTCTCACATACACTCTCACAGACAATCACTCGCAGACTCTCTCACAGACACTCTCACACTCTCTCACAGACACTCACAGACTCTCAGACACTCTCTCACAGACTCTCACAGTCACTCTCTTACACACTCACAGACACTCTTACAGACTATCACAGACTCTCTCAGACTCTCACAGACTTTCACAGATACTCTCTCACAGACACTCTCTCACAGACACTCTCTCACAGACACTCTCACTCTCTCTCAGACACTCTCTCTCAGACACTCTCTCACACTCTCTCAGACACTCTCTCAGACACTCTCTCACACTCTCTCACAGACACTCACAGACACTCTCTCACAGACACTCTCTCACAGACTCTCACAGACACTCTCTCACAGACTCTGGCACTCTCACAGACTCACAGACTCTCACAGACACTCTAACAGACTCTCACAGACTCTCTCAGACTCTTTCAGACTCTCACAGACACTCTCAGACTCTCTCAGACACTCTCTCTCAGACACTCTCTCTCAGACACTCTCTCTCAGACTCTCTCTCACAGACTCTCTCTCACAGACACTCTCTCACAGACACTCTCTCACAGACTCTCACAGACACTCACAGACACTCTCTCACAGACACTCTCTCACAGACTCTCAAAGACACTCTCTCACAGACACTCTCTCACAGACACTCTCTCACAGACACTCACACTCTCACAGACACTCACACTCTCACAGACACTCACAGACTCTCACAGACTCTCACAGACTCTCACAGACACTCCTACAGACTCTCACAGACACTCTCTCATAGACTCACACTCTCTCACAGACTCACACTCTCTCACAGACTCTCACACACTCTTACAGACTCTCACAGACTCTTACAGAGTCTCACAGACACTCTCACAGACTCTCACAGACACTCTCTCACAGACTATCACAGACTCTCACAGACACTCTCTCATAGACTCACTCTATCTCACAGACTCACACTCTCTCACAGACTCTCACAGACTCTTACAGACTCTCACAGACTCTTACAGAGTCTCACAGACACTCTCACAGACTCTCACAGACACTCTCTCACAGACTATCACAGACTCTCACAGACACTCTCACAAACACTCACAGACTCTCACAGACACCAGGGGCGTAACACAGGCCCCCACAGCCCCTGCGGTGCTGGGGGCCCCCTCGCTCCAGGGGCCCCCTCACTCTCACAGACTCTGACAGTCACAGACTCACAGACTCTCACAGACACTCACAAACACTCAGACTCTCACAGACACCAGGGGCGTAACAGAGGCCCCCACAGCCCCCGCGGTGCTGGGGGCCCCCTCGCTCCAGGGCCCCCCTCACTCTCACAGACTCTGACACTCACAGACTCACAGAATCTCACAGACAGACTCTCGCAGACACTCTCTCACAGACACTTTCTCACAGACTCTCACAGACACTCTCTCACAGACTCTCTCACAGACACTCTCTCACACTCTCTCACAGATACTCTCTCACAGAGTCTCTCACAGACACTCTCAGACACTCTCTCACACTCTCACAGACTCTCACAGACACTCTCTCACAGACTCTCACAGACACTCTCTCACACTCTCTCACAGACACTCTCACAGAGTCTCTCACAGACACTCTCTCACAGACACTCTCTTACACTCTCACAGACACTCACAGACTCTCACAGACACTCTCTCACACTCTCTCACAGACTCTCACAGACACTCTCTTACAGACTCTCACAGACACTCTCACAGACTATCACATACACTCTCTCACAGACACTCTCACAGACTATCACAGACACTCCCTCACAGACTTTTACAGACTCTCACAGACACTCTCTCACAGACACTCTCTCACAGACACTCTCTCACAGACACTCTCTCACAGACACTCTCTCACAGACACTCTCTCACAGACACTCTCTCACATACACTCTCACAGACACTCTCCCACAGACACTCTCCCACAGACACTCTCCCACAGACTCTCTCACAGACTCTCTCACAGACTCTCTCACATACACTCTCACAGACAATCACTCGCAGACTCTCTCACAGACACTCTCACACTCTCTCACAGACACTCACAGACTCTCAGACACTCTCTCACAGACTCTCACAGTCACTCTCTTACACACTCACAGACACTCTTACAGACTATCACAGACTCTCTCAGACTCTCACAGACTTTCACAGATACTCTCCCACAGACACTCTCTCACAGACACTCTCTCACAGACACTCTCACTCTCTCTCAGACACTCTCTCTCAGACACTCTCTCACACTCTCTCAGACACTCTCTCAGACACTCTCTCACACTCTCTCACAGACACTCACAGACACTCTCTCACAGACACTCTCTCACAGACTCTCACAGACACTCTCTCACAGACTCTGGCACTCTCACAGACTCACAGACTCTCACAGACACTCTAACAGACTCTCACAGACTCTCTCAGACTCTTTCAGACTCTCACAGACACTCTCAGACTCTCTCAGACACTCTCTCTCAGACACTCTCTCTCAGACACTCTCTCTCAGACTCTCTCTCACAGACTCTCTCTCACAGACACTCTCTCACAGACACTCTCTCACAGACTCTCACAGACACTCACAGACACTCTCTCACAGACACTCTCTCACAGACTCTCAAAGACACTCTCTCACAGACACTCTCTCACAGACACTCTCTCACAGACACTCACACTCTCACAGACACTCACACTCTCACAGACACTCACAGACTCTCACAGACTCTCACAGACTCTCACAGACACTCCTACAGACTCTCACAGACACTCTCTCATAGACTCACACTCTCTCACAGACTCACACTCTCTCACAGACTCTCACACACTCTTACAGACTCTCACAGACTCTTACAGAGTCTCACAGACACTCTCACAGACTCTCACAGACACTCTCTCACAGACTATCACAGACTCTCACAGACACTCTCTCACAGACTCACTCTATCTCACAGACTCACACTCTCTCACAGACTCTCACAGACTCTTACAGACTCTCACAGACTCTTACAGAGTCTCACAGACACTCTCACAGACTCTCACAGACACTCTCTCACAGACTATCACAGACTCTCACAGACACTCTCACAAACACTCACAGACTCTCACAGACACCAGGGGCGTAACACAGGCCCCCACAGCCCCTGCGGTGCTGGGGGCCCCCTCGCTCCAGGGGCCCCCTCACTCTCACAGACTCTGACAGTCACAGACTCACAGACTCTCACAGACACTCACAAACACTCAGACTCTCACAGACACCAGGGGCGTAACAGAGGCCCCCACAGCCCCCGCGGTGCTGGGGGCCCCCTCGCTCCAGGGCCCCCCTCACTCTCACAGACTCTGACACTCACAGACTCACAGAATCTCACAGACAGACTCTCGCAGACACTCTCTCACAGACACTTTCTCACAGACTCTCACAGACACTCTCTCACAGACTCTCTCACAGACACTCTCTCACACTCTCTCACAGATACTCTCTCACAGAGTCTCTCACAGACACTCTCAGACACTCTCTCACACTCTCACAGACTCTCACAGACACTCTCACAGACTCTCACAGACACTCTCTCACACTCTCTCACAGACTCTCACAGACACTCTCACAGACTCTCACTGACACTCTCTCACACTCTCTCACAGACTCTCACAGACACTCTCTCACAGACTTTTACAGACTCTCACAGACACTCTCACAGACTATCACAGACTCTCACAGACACTCTCTCACAGACACTCTCTCACAGACTCTCACAGACTCTCACAGACACTCACAGACACTCACAGACACTCTCTAACAGACACTCTCACAGACACTCTCTCACAGACACTCTCTCACAGACACTCTCTCACAGACTATCACAGACTCTCAGACACTCTCAGACTCTTACAGATACTCTCTCACAGACACTCTCTCACAGACACTCTCTCACAGACTCTCACAGACACTCTCTCACACTCTCTCACAGACTCACAGACACTCTCACAGACTCTCACAGACACTCTCACAGACTCACAGACTCTCACACACTCTTACAGACTCTTATAGAGTCTCACAGACACTCTCACAGACTCTCACAGACACTCTCTCACAGACTATCACAGATTCTCACGGACTCTCACAGACACTCTCAAAAACACTCACAGACTCTCACAGACACCAGGGGCATAACACAGGCCCCCGCAGCCCCCGCGGTGCTGGGGGCCCCCTCGCTCCAGGGGCCCCCTCACTCTCACAGACTCTGACACTCTCACAGACTCACAGACTCTCACAGACACTCTCACAGACTCTCACAGACACTCTCACAGACAGACTCTCGTAGACACTCTCTCGCAGACACTCTCTCGCAGACACTCTCTCACAGACTCTCACAGATACTCACAGACTCTCACAGATACTCTCTCACAGACTCTCACAGACACTCTCTCACACTCTCTCACAGACACTCTCTCTCACAGACACTCTCTCACACTCTCTCACAGACACTCACAGACACTCACAGACTCTCACAGACTCTCACAGACACTCTCACAGACTCACAGACACTCTCTCACACTCTCTCACAGACTCTCACAGACACTCACAGACCTTCTCACAGACCTTCTCACAGACCTTCTCACAGACACTCTCACAGACTCTCACAGACACTCTCTCACACTCTCTCACAGACACTCTCTCAGACTCACAGACACTCTCACACTCTCTCACAGACACTCACAGACCTTCTCACAGACACTCTCACAAACACTCTCACAGACTCTCACAGACACTCTCTCACAGACACTCTCTCACAGACACTCTCTCACACTCTCTCACAGACACTCTCTCTCACAGACACTCTCTCACACTCTCTCACACTCTCTCACAGACACTCACAGACACTCACAGACACTCACAGACTCTCACAGACACTCTCACAGACACTCTCACAGACTCACAGAAACTCTCTCACACTCTCTCACAGACACTCTCTTACAGACTCTCACAGACACTCACAGACCTTCTCACAGACACTCTCACAGACACTCTCACAGACTCTCACAGACACTCTCTCATAGACACTCTCTCACTGACACTCTCTCACAGACACTCTCTCACAGACACTCTCCCACAGACACTCTCACAGACTGTCTCACATACACTCTCACAGACACTCTCACAGACACTCTCACACTCTCTCACAGACACTCTCACACTCTCTCACAGACACTCTCACACTCTCAGACACTCTCACAGACTCTCACAGACACTCTTACACACTCAGACACTCTCAGACTTGCACAGACACTCTCTCACAGACTCTCACACTCTCTCACAGACTCTCACAGACACTCTCTCAGACTCTCACAGACACTCTCTCACAGACACTCTCTCACAGACACTCTCTCACAGACACTCTCTCACAGACACTCTCTCACAGACACTCTCTCACACTCTCTCACAGACACTCACAGACACTCACAGACACTCACAGACACTCTCTCACAGACACTCTCTCACAGACACTCACAGACACTCTCTCACAGACTCTCACAGACACTCTCTCACAGACTCACACTCTCACAGACACTCTCTCACAGACTCTCACAGACACTCTCTCACAGACTCACACTCTCATAGACACTCTCACAGACTCACACTCTCACAGACACTCTCTCACAGACTCTCACAGACTCTCACATACACTCACAGACTCTCACATACACTCTCTCACAGACTCTCACAGACACTCTCTCACAGACTCTCTCACAGACACTCTCTCACAGACTCTCTCACAGACACTCTCTCACAGACACTCTCACACTCACAGACACTCACAGACTCTCACAGACACTTTCACAGACTCTCACAGACACTCTCTCACACTCTCTCACATACTCTCACAGACAATCCTACAGACTCTCATAGACTCTCACAGACACTCTCTCAGACTCTCACAGACACTCTCAGACTCTCACAGACACTCTCACAGACACTCTCTCACAGACACTCTCTCTCAGACACTCTCTCACAGACACTCACAGACACTCTCACAGACACTCTCTCACAGACTCTCACAGACACTCTCTCACAGACTGACACTCTCACAGGCTCACACTCTCACAGACACTCTCACAGACAGACTCTCTCAGACACTCTTTCGCAGACACTCTCTCACAGACTCTCTCAGACACTCTTTCGCAGACACTCTCTCACAGACTCACAGACTCTCACAGACTCTCACAGACACTCTTTCGCAGATACTCTCTCACAGACTCTCTCAGACACTCTTTCGCAGACACTCTCTCACAGACTCACAGACTCTCACAGACTCTCACAGACACTCTCTCACAGACTCTCTCACAGACACTCTCTCACAGACTCTCACAGACACTCTCTTCCAGACTCTCTCACAGACACTCTCTTCCAGACTCTCTCACAGACACTCTCTCTAACAGATACTCTCACACTCTCACAGACACTCACAGACTCTCACAGACACTCTCACAGACACTCTCTCACAGACACTCTCTCACAGACACTCTCTCACACTCTCTCACATACTCACAGACACTCCTACAGACTCTCACAGACACTCTCACAGACTCTCACAGACACTCTCTCACAGACTCACACTCTCTCACAGACTCTCACACACTCTTACAGACTCTCACAGACTCTTACAGAGTCTCACAGACACTCTCACAGACTCTCACAGACACTCTCACAGACAGACTCTCACAGACACTCTCTCACAGACACTCTCTCACAGACTCTCACAGACACTCTCTCACTCTCTCACAGACACTCACAGAGTCTCTCACAGAGTCTCTCACAGACACTCTCTCACAGACACTCTCTCACAGACTCTCTCACAGACACTCTCTCACAGACTCTCTCACAGACTCTCACAGACTCTCTCACAGACTCTCTCCCACAGACACTCTCACAGACTCTCTCACAGACTCTCTCACAGACTGTCTCACATACACTCTCACAGACAATCGCTCACAGACTCTCTCACAGATACTCTCACACTCTCTCACAGACACTCACAGACTCTCAGACACTCTCTCACAGACTCTCACAGACACTCTCTTACACACTCACAGACACTCTCACATACTCGCACAGACACTCTCTCACAGACACTCTCACAGACTCGCACAGACACTCTCTCACAGACACTCTCTCACAGACTCTCCCACTCTCTCACATACTCTCACAGACACTCTCACAGACTATCACAGACTCTCACAGACTCTCTCAGACTCTCACAGACTCTCACAGACACTCTCAGACTTTCACAGATACTCTCTCGCAGACACTCTCTCAGACACTCTCTCTCAGACACTCTCTCTCAGACACTCTCTCTCAGATACTCTCTCTCACTCTCTCACAGACACTCACAGACACTCTCTCACAGACACTCTCTCACAGACTCTCACAGACACTCTCTCACAGACTCTGGCACTCTCACAGACTCTCACAGACACTCTCACAGACTATCACAGACTCTCACAGACACTCTCTCAGACTCTCACAGACAATCTCAGACTCTCAGACTTTCACAGATACTCTCTCACAGATACTCTCTCAGACACTCTCTCTCAGACACTCTCTCTCAGACACTCTCTCTCAGACTCTCACAGATACTCTCTCACAGACTCTGGCACTCTCACAGACTCACACTCTCACAGACAGACTCTCTCAGACACTCTCTCTCAGACACTCTCTCTCAGACACTCTCTCACACTCTCTCTCAGACACTCACAGACACTCTCTCACAGACTCTCACAGACACTCTCTCACAGACACTGGCACTCTCACAGACTCACACTCTCACAGACACTCTCACAGACAGACTCTCTCAGACACTCTCTCACAGACACTCACAGACTCTCACATACACTCTCACAGACTCTCTCACAGACACTCTCTCACAGATACTCTCTTCCAGACTCTCTCACAGACACTCTCTCACAGACACTCTCTCACAGACACTCTCTCACAGACACTCTCACACTCTCACAGACACTCACAGACTCTCACAGACACTCACATACACTCTCTCACAGACACTCTCTCACACTCTCTCACATACTCTCACAGACACTCCTACAGTCTCTCAGACACTCTCACAGACTCTCACAGACACTCTCTCACAGACTCACACTCTCTCAGAGACTCTCACACACTCTTACAGACTGTCACAGACTCTTACAGAGTCTCAAAGACACTCTCACAGACTCTCACAGACACTCTCTCACAGACTATCACAGACTCTCACAGACACTCTCACAAACACTCACAGACTCTAACAGACACCAGGGGCGTAACATAGGCCCCCACAGCCCCCGTGGTGCTGGGGGCCCCCTCGCTCCAGGGGCCCCCTCACTCTCACAGACTCTGACACTCTCACAGACTCACAGACTCTCACACACAGACTCTCGCAGACACTCTCTCACAGACAGACTCTCACAGACACTCTCTCACACTCTCTCACAGACACTCTCTCACAGTCTCTCACAGACACTCTGACACTCTCTCACACTCTCACAGACACTCTCACACTCTCACAGACTCTCACAGACACTCTCTCAGACTCTCACAGACACTCTCACACTCTCACAGACTCTCACAGACTCTCAGACACTCTCTCACAGACTCTCACAGACACTCTCTCACACTCTCTCACAGACTCACAGACACTCTCACAGACTCTCACAGACACTCTCACAGACTCACAGACTCTCACACACTCTTACAGACTCTTATAGAGTCTCACAGACACTCTCACAGACACTCTCTCACAGACTATCACAGATTCTCATGGACTCTCACAGACACTCTCACAAACACTCACAGACTCTCACAGACACCAGGGGCGTAACAGAGGCCCCCACAGCCCCCGCGGTGCTGGGGGCCCCCTCGCTCCAGGGCCCCCCTCACTCTCACAGACTCTGACACTCACAGACTCACAGAATCTCACAGACAGACTCTCGCAGACACTCTCTCACAGACACTTTCTCACAGACTCTCACAGACACTCTCTCACAGACTCTCTCACAGACACTCTCTCACACTCTCTCACAGATACTCTCTCACAGAGTCTCTCACAGACACTCTCAGACACTCTCTCACACTCTCACAGACTCTCACAGACACTCTCACAGACTCTCACAGACACTCTCTCACACTCTCTCACAGACTCTCACAGACACTCTCACAGACTCTCACTGACACTCTCTCACACTCTCTCACAGACTCTCACAGACACTCTCTCACAGACTTTTACAGACTCTCACAGACACTCTCACAGACTATCACAGACTCTCACAGACACTCTCTCACAGACACTCTCTCACAGACTCTCACAGACTCTCACAGACACTCACAGACACTCACAGACACTCTCTAACAGACACTCTCACAGACACTCTCTCACAGACACTCTCTCACAGACACTCTCTCACAGACTATCACAGACTCTCAGACACTCTCAGACTCTTACAGATACTCTCTCACAGACACTCTCTCACAGACACTCTCTCACAGACTCTCACAGACACTCTCTCACACTCTCTCACAGACTCACAGACACTCTCACAGACTCTCACAGACACTCTCACAGACTCACAGACTCTCACACACTCTTACAGACTCTTATAGAGTCTCACAGACACTCTCACAGACTCTCACAGACACTCTCTCACAGACTATCACAGATTCTCACGGACTCTCACAGACACTCTCAAAAACACTCACAGACTCTCACAGACACCAGGGGCATAACACAGGCCCCCGCAGCCCCCGCGGTGCTGGGGGCCCCCTCGCTCCAGGGGCCCCCTCACTCTCACAGACTCTGACACTCTCACAGACTCACAGACTCTCACAGACACTCTCACAGACTCTCACAGACACTCTCACAGACAGACTCTCGTAGACACTCTCTCGCAGACACTCTCTCGCAGACACTCTCTCACAGACTCTCACAGATACTCACAGACTCTCACAGATACTCTCTCACAGACTCTCACAGACACTCTCTCACACTCTCTCACAGACACTCTCTCTCACAGACACTCTCTCACACTCTCTCACAGACACTCACAGACACTCACAGACTCTCACAGACTCTCACAGACACTCTCACAGACTCACAGACACTCTCTCACACTCTCTCACAGACTCTCACAGACACTCACAGACCTTCTCACAGACCTTCTCACAGACCTTCTCACAGACACTCTCACAGACTCTCACAGACACTCTCTCACACTCTCTCACAGACACTCTCTCAGACTCACAGACACTCTCACACTCTCTCACAGACACTCACAGACCTTCTCACAGACACTCTCACAAACACTCTCACAGACTCTCACAGACACTCTCTCACAGACACTCTCTCACAGACACTCTCTCACACTCTCTCACAGACACTCTCTCTCACAGACACTCTCTCACACTCTCTCACACTCTCTCACAGACACTCACAGACACTCACAGACACTCACAGACTCTCACAGACACTCTCACAGACACTCTCACAGACTCACAGAAACTCTCTCACACTCTCTCACAGACACTCTCTTACAGACTCTCACAGACACTCACAGACCTTCTCACAGACACTCTCACAGACACTCTCACAGACTCTCACAGACACTCTCTCATAGACACTCTCTCACTGACACTCTCTCACAGACACTCTCTCACAGACACTCTCCCACAGACACTCTCACAGACTGTCTCACATACACTCTCACAGACACTCTCACAGACACTCTCACACTCTCTCACAGACACTCTCACACTCTCTCACAGACACTCTCACACTCTCAGACACTCTCACAGACTCTCACAGACACTCTTACACACTCAGACACTCTCAGACTTGCACAGACACTCTCTCACAGACTCTCACACTCTCTCACAGACTCTCACAGACACTCTCTCAGACTCTCACAGACACTCTCTCACAGACACTCTCTCACAGACACTCTCTCACAGACACTCTCTCACAGACACTCTCTCACACTCTCTCACAGACACTCACAGACACTCACAGACACTCACAGACACTCTCTCACAGACACTCTCTCACAGACACTCACAGACACTCTCTCACAGACTCTCACAGACACTCTCTCACAGACTCACACTCTCACAGACACTCTCTCACAGACTCTCACAGACACTCTCTCACAGACTCACACTCTCACAGACACTCTCACAGACTCACACTCTCACAGACACTCTCTCACAGACTCTCACAGACTCTCACATACACTCACAGACTCTCACATACACTCTCTCACAGACTCTCACAGACACTCTCTCACAGACTCTCTCACAGACACTCTCTCACAGACTCTCTCACAGACACTCTCTCACAGACACTCTCACACTCACAGACACTCACAGACTCTCACAGACACTTTCACAGACTCTCACAGACACTCTCTCACACTCTCTCACATACTCTCACAGACAATCCTACAGACTCTCATAGACTCTCACAGACACTCTCTCAGACTCTCACAGACACTCTCAGACTCTCACAGACACTCTCACAGACACTCTCTCACAGACACTCTCTCTCAGACACTCTCTCACAGACACTCACAGACACTCTCACAGACACTCTCTCACAGACTCTCACAGACACTCTCTCACAGACTGACACTCTCACAGGCTCACACTCTCACAGACACTCTCACAGACAGACTCTCTCAGACACTCTTTCGCAGACACTCTCTCACAGACTCTCTCAGACACTCTTTCGCAGACACTCTCTCACAGACTCACAGACTCTCACAGACTCTCACAGACACTCTTTCGCAGATACTCTCTCACAGACTCTCTCAGACACTCTTTCGCAGACACTCTCTCACAGACTCACAGACTCTCACAGACTCTCACAGACACTCTCTCACAGACTCTCTCACAGACACTCTCTCACAGACTCTCACAGACACTCTCTTCCAGACTCTCTCACAGACACTCTCTTCCAGACTCTCTCACAGACACTCTCTCTAACAGATACTCTCACACTCTCACAGACACTCACAGACTCTCACAGACACTCTCACAGACACTCTCTCACAGACACTCTCTCACAGACACTCTCTCACACTCTCTCACATACTCACAGACACTCCTACAGACTCTCACAGACACTCTCACAGACTCTCACAGACACTCTCTCACAGACTCACACTCTCTCACAGACTCTCACACACTCTTACAGACTCTCACAGACTCTTACAGAGTCTCACAGACACTCTCACAGACTCTCACAGACACTCTCACAGACAGACTCTCACAGACACTCTCTCACAGACACTCTCTCACAGACTCTCACAGACACTCTCTCACTCTCTCACAGACACTCACAGAGTCTCTCACAGAGTCTCTCACAGACACTCTCTCACAGACACTCTCTCACAGACTCTCTCACAGACTCTCTCACAGACTCTCACAGACTCTCTCACAGACTCTCTCCCACAGACTCTCTCACAGACTCTCTCACAGACTGTCTCACATACACTCTCACAGACAATCGCTCACAGACTCTCTCACAGATACTCTCACACTCTCTCACAGACACTCACAGACTCTCAGACACTCTCTCACAGACTCTCACAGACACTCTCTTACACACTCACAGACACTCTCACATACTCGCACAGACACTCTCTCACAGACACTCTCACAGACTCGCACAGACACTCTCTCACAGACACTCTCTCACAGACTCTCCCACTCTCTCACATACTCTCACAGACACTCTCACAGACTATCACAGACTCTCACAGACTCTCTCAGACTCTCACAGACTCTCACAGACACTCTCAGACTTTCACAGATACTCTCTCGCAGACACTCTCTCAGACACTCTCTCTCAGACACTCTCTCTCAGACACTCTCTCTCAGATACTCTCTCTCACTCTCTCACAGACACTCACAGACACTCTCTCACAGACACTCTCTCACAGACTCTCACAGACACTCTCTCACAGACTCTGGCACTCTCACAGACTCTCACAGACACTCTCACAGACTATCACAGACTCTCACAGACACTCTCTCAGACTCTCACAGACAATCTCAGACTCTCAGACTTTCACAGATACTCTCTCACAGATACTCTCTCAGACACTCTCTCTCAGACACTCTCTCTCAGACACTCTCTCTCAGACTCTCACAGATACTCTCTCACAGACTCTGGCACTCTCACAGACTCACACTCTCACAGACAGACTCTCTCAGACACTCTCTCTCAGACACTCTCTCTCAGACACTCTCTCACACTCTCTCTCAGACACTCACAGACACTCTCTCACAGACTCTCACAGACACTCTCTCACAGACACTGGCACTCTCACAGACTCACACTCTCACAGACACTCTCACAGACAGACTCTCTCAGACACTCTCTCACAGACACTCACAGACTCTCACATACACTCTCACAGACTCTCTCACAGACACTCTCTCACAGATACTCTCTTCCAGACTCTCTCACAGACACTCTCTCACAGACACTCTCTCACAGACACTCTCTCACAGACACTCTCACACTCTCACAGACACTCACAGACTCTCACAGACACTCACATACACTCTCTCACAGACACTCTCTCACACTCTCTCACATACTCTCACAGACACTCCTACAGTCTCTCAGACACTCTCACAGACTCTCACAGACACTCTCTCACAGACTCACACTCTCTCAGAGACTCTCACACACTCTTACAGACTGTCACAGACTCTTACAGAGTCTCAAAGACACTCTCACAGACTCTCACAGACACTCTCTCACAGACTATCACAGACTCTCACAGACACTCTCACAAACACTCACAGACTCTAACAGACACCAGGGGCGTAACATAGGCCCCCACAGCCCCCGTGGTGCTGGGGGCCCCCTCGCTCCAGGGGCCCCCTCACTCTCACAGACTCTGACACTCTCACAGACTCACAGACTCTCACAGACAGACTCTCGCAGACACTCTCTCACAGACAGACTCTCACAGACACTCTCTCACACTCTCTCACAGACACTCTCTCACAGTCTCTCACAGACACTCTGACACTCTCTCACACTCTCACAGACACTCTCACACTCTCACAGACTCTCACAGACACTCTCTCAGACTCTCACAGACACTCTCACACTCTCACAGACTCTCACAGACTCTCAGACACTCTCTCACAGACTCTCACAGACACTCTCTCACACTCTCTCACAGACTCACAGACACTCTCACAGACTCTCACAGACACTCTCACAGACTCACAGACTCTCACACACTCTTACAGACTCTTATAGAGTCTCACAGACACTCTCACAGACACTCTCTCACAGACTATCACAGATTCTCATGGACTCTCACAGACACTCTCACAAACACTCACAGACTCTCATAGACACCAGGGGCGTAACACAGGCCCCCACAGCCCCCGCGGTGCTGGGGGCCCCCTCGCTCCAGGGGCCCCCTCACTCTCACAGACTCTGACACTCTCACAGACTCACAGACTCTCACAGACACTCTCACAGACTCTCACAGACACTCTCACAGACAGACTCTCGCAGACACTCTCTCGCAGACACTCTCTCACAGACACTCTCTCAGACTCTCACAGACACTCTCACACTCTCACAGACTCTCACAGACTCTCACAGACACTCTCTCACAGACTTTTACAGACTCTCACAGACACTCTCACAGACACTCTCACAGACTATCACAGACTCTCTCAGACTCTCACAGACACTCAGACTCTCACAGACACTCTCTCTCAGACACTCTCTCTCAGACACTCTCTCACAGACTCTCACAGACACTCTCTCACAGACTTTTACAGACTCTCACAGACACTCTCTCACAGACACTCTCTCACAGACTCTCACAGACACTCACAGACACTCTCTCACAGACACTCTCACAGACACTCTCTCACAGACACTCTCTCACAGACACTCTCTCACAGACACTCTCTCACAGACTTTTACAGACTCTCACAGACACTCTCACAGACTATCACAGACTCTCAGACACTCTCAGACTCTCACAGATACTCTCTCACAGACACTCTCTCACAGACACTCTCTCACAGACTCTCACAGACACTCTCTCACACTCTCTCACAGACTCACAGACACTCTCACAGACTCTCACAGACACTCTCACAGACTCACAGACTCTCACACACTCTTACAGACTCTTATAGAGTCTCATAGACACTCTCACAGACTCTCACAGACACTCTCTCACAGACTATCACAGATTCTCATGGACTCTCACAGACACTCTCACAAACACTCACAGACTCTCATAGACACCAGGGGCGTAACACAGGCCCCCACAGCCCCCGCGGTGCTGGGGGCCCCCTCGCTCCAGGGGCCCCCTCACTCTCACAGACTCTGACACTCTCACAGACTCACAGACTCTCACAGACACTCTCACAGACTCTCACAGACACTCTCACAGACAGACTCTCGCAGACACTCTCTCGCAGACACTCTCTCGCAGACACTCTCTCACAGACTCTCACAGATAATCACAGACTCTCACAGATACTCTCTCACAGACTCTCACAGACACTCTCTCACACTCTCTCACAGACACTCTCTCTCACAGACACTCTCTCACACTCTCTCACACTCTCTCACAGACACTCACAGACACTCACAGACTCTCACAGACTCTCACAGACACTCTCACAGACTCACAGACACTCTCTCACACTCTCTCACAGACTCTCACAGACACTCACAGACCTTCTCACAGACCTTCTCACAGACCTTCTCACAGACCTTCTCACAGACCTTCTCACAGACACTCTCACAGACTCTCACAGGCACTCTCTCACACTCTCTCACAGATACTCTCTCAGACTCACAGACACTCTCACACTCTCTCACAGACACTCACAGACCTTCTCACAGACACTCTCACAGACTCTCACAGACACTCTCTCACAGACACTCTCTCACAGACACTCTCAGACCTTCTCACAGACACTCTCACAGACACTCTCACAGACTCTCACAGACACTCTCTCATAGACACTCTCTCACAGACACTCTCTCACAGACACTCTCTCACAGACACTCTCCCACAGACACTCTCACAGACTGTCTCACATACACTCTCACA
Source organism: Triturus cristatus (assembly GCF_964204655.1). Classification (NCBI taxonomy): domain Eukaryota; kingdom Metazoa; phylum Chordata; class Amphibia; order Caudata; family Salamandridae; genus Triturus; species Triturus cristatus. Next base: position 1,176,264,856 of record NC_140579.1, on the reverse strand, counting down.
GACACTCTCACAGACACTCTCACACTCTCTCACAGACACTCTCACACTCTCTCACAGACACTCTCACACACTCTCACAGACTCTCACAGACACTCTTACACACTCACAGACACTCTCAGACTTGCACGGACACTCTCTCACAGACTCTCACACTCTCTCACAGACTCTCACAGACACTCTCTCAGACTCTCACAGACACTCTCTCAGACTCTCACAGACACTCTCTCAGACTCTCACAGACACTCTCTCACAGACACTCTCTCACAGACACTCTCTCAAAGACACTCTCTCACACTCTCTCACAGACACTCACAGACACTCTCACAGACACTCACAGATACTCACAGACACTCACAGACACTCACAGACACTCTTTCACAGACACTCTCACAGACACTCACAGACACTCTCTCACAGACTCTCACAGACACTCTCTCACAGACTCACACTCTCACAGACACTCTCTCACAGACTCTCACAGACACTCTCTCACAGACTCACACTCTCACAGACACTCTCACAGACTCACACTCTCATAGACACTCTCTCACAGACTCTCACAGACACTCTCTCACAGACTCTCTCACAGACACTCTCTCACAGACACTTTCACAGACTCTCACAGACACTCTCTCACACTCTCTCACATACTCTCACAGACACTCCTACAGATTCTCATAGACTCTCACAGACACTCTCTCAGACTCTCACAGACACTCTCAGACTCTCACAGACACTCTCACAGACACTCTCTCGCAGACACTCTCTCTCAGACACTCTCTCACAGACACTCACAGACACTCTCACAGACACTCTCTCACAGACTCTCACAGACACTCTCTCACAGACTGACACTCTCACAGGCTCACACTCTCACAGACACTCTCACAGACAGACTCTCTCAGACACTCTTTCGCAGACACTCTCTCACAGACTCTCTCAGACACTCTTTCGCAGACACTCTCTCACAGACTCACAGACTCTTACAGACTCTCACAGACACTCTTTCGCAGACACTCTCTCACAGACTCACAGACTCTCACAGACTCTCACAGACACTCTCTCACAGACTCTCTCACAGACACTCTCTCACAGACTCTCACAGACACTCTCTTCTAGACTCTCTCACAGACACTCTCTCTAACAGATACTCTCACACTCTCACAGACACTCACAGACTCTCACAGACACTCTCACAGACACTCTCTCACAGACACTCTCTCACAGACACTCTCTCACACTCTCTCACATACTCACAGACACTCCTACAGACTCTCACAGACACTCTCACAGACTCTCACAGACACTCTCTCACAGACTCACACTCTCTCACAGACTCTCACACACTCTTACAGACTCTCACAGACTCTTACAGAGTCTCACAGACACTCTCACAGACTCTCACAGACAATCTCACAGACAGACTCTCACAGACACTCTCTCACAGACACTCTCTCACAGACACTCTCTCACAGACTCTCACAGACACTCTCTCACTCTCTCACAGACACTCACAGAGTCTCTCACAGAGTCTCTCACAGACACTCTCTCACAGACACTCTCTTACACTCTCACAGACTCTCACAGACACTCTCTCACACTCTGTGACAGACTCTCACAGACACTCTCTTACAGACTCTCACAGACACTCTCACAGACTATCACAGACACTCTCACAGACTTTTACAGACTCTCACAGACACTCTCACAGACACTCTCACAGACACTATCACAGACTCTCACAGACACTCTCAGACTCTCACAGACACTCTCTCACAGATACTCTCTCACAGACACTCTCTCACAGACTCTCTCACAGACACTCTCTCACAGACTCCCTCACAGACTCTCACAGACTCTCTCACAGACTCTCTCCCACAGACACTCTCACAGACTCTCTCACAGACTCTCTCACAGACTGTCTCACATACACTCTCACAGACAATCGCTCGCAGACTCTCTCACAGACACTCTCACACTCTCTCACAGACACTCACAGACTCTCAGACACTCTCTCACAGACTCTCTCTTACACACTCACAGACACTCTCATAGACTCGCACAGACACTCTCTCACAGACACTCTCACAGACTCGCACAGACACTCTCTCACAGACACTCTCTCACAGACTCTCCCACTCTCTCACAGACTCTCACAGACACTCTCACAGACTATCACAGACTCTCACAGACTCTCTCAGACTCTCACAGACTCTCACAGACACTCTCAGACTTTCACAGACTCTCACAGACACTCTCTCAGACTCTCACAGACAATCTCAGACTCTCAGACTTTCACAGATACTCTCTCACAGATACTCTCTCAGACACTCTCTCTCAGACACTCTCTCTCAGACACTCTCTCTCAGACACTCTCTCTCAGACACTCTCTCTCAGACACTCTCTCTCACTCTCTCACAGACACTCACAGACACTCTCTCACAGACACTCTCTCACAGACTCTCACAGACACTCTCTCACAGACTCTGGCACTCTCACAGACTCTCACAGACACTCTCACAGACTATCACAGACTCTCACAGACACTCTCTCAGACTCTCACAGACAATCTCAGACTCTCAGACTTTCACAGATACTCTCTCACAGATACTCTCTCAGACACTCTCTCTCAGACACTCTCTCTCAGACACTCTCTCTCAGACTCTCACAGACACTCTCTCACAGACTCTGGCACTCTCACAGACTCACACTCTCACAGACAGACTCTCTCAGACACTCTCTCTCAGACACTCTCTCACACTCTCTCTCAGACACTCACAGACACTCTCTCATAGACTCTCACAGACACTCTCTCACAGACTCTGGCACTCTCACAGACTCACACTCTCACAGACACTCTCACAGACAGACTCTCTCAGACACTCTCTCACAGACACTCACAGACTCTCACATACACTCTCACAGACTCTCTCACAGACACTCTCTCACAGACACTCTCTTCCAGACTCTCTCACAGACACTCTCTCACAGACACTCTCTCACAGACACTCTCTCACAGACACTCTCACATTCTCACAGACACTCACAGACTCTCACAGACACTCACAGACACTCTCTCACAGACACTCTCTCACACTCTCTCACATACTCTCACAGACACTCCTACAGTCTCTCAGAGACTCTCACACACTCTTACAGACTGTCACAGACTCTTACAGAGTCTCAAAGACACTCTCACAGACTCTCACAGAAACTCTCTCACAGACTATCACAGACTCTCACAGACACTCTCACAAACACTCACAGACTCTAACAGACACCAGGGGCATAACACAGGCCCCCACAGCCCCCGTGGTGCTGGGGGCCCCCTCGCTCCAGGGGCCCCCTCACTCTCACAGACTCTGACACTCTCACAGACTCACAGACTCTCACAGACAGACTCTCGCAGACACTCTCTCACAGACAGACTCTCACAGACACTCTCTCACACTCTCTCACAGACACTCTCTCACAGTCTCTCACAGACACTCTCAGACACTCTCTCATACTCTCACAGACACTCACTGACTCTCACAGACTCTCACATACTCTCACAGACACTCTCACAGACTCTCACAGACACTCTCACACTCTCACAGACTCTCACAGACACTCTCTCACAGACATTTACAGACTCTCACAGACACTCTCACAGACACTCTCACAGACTATCACAGACTCTCTCAGACTCTCACAGACACTCAGACTCTCACAGACACTCTCTCTCAGACACTCTCTCTCAGACACTCTCTCTCAGACTCTCTCTCACAGACACTCTCTCACAGACACTCTCTCACAGACTCTCACAGACTCTCACAGACACTCACAGACACTCTCTCACAGACACTCTCTCACAGACACTCTCTCACAGACACTCTCTCACAGACACTCTCTCACAGACACTCACACTCTCACAGACACTCACAGACTCTCACAGACACTCCTACAGACTCTCACAGACACTCTCTCACAGACTCACACTCTCTCACAGACTCACACTCTCTCACACACTCTTACAGACTCTCACAGACTCTTAGAGAGTCTCACAGACACTCTCACAGACTCTCACAGACACTCTCTCACAGACTATCACAGACTCTCATAGACACTCTCTCACAGACTCACACTCTCTCACAGACTCACACTCTCTCACAGACTCTCACAGACTCTTACAGACTCACAGACTCTTACAGAGTCTCACAGACACTCTCACAGACTCTCACAGACACTCTCTCACAGACTATCACAGACTCTCACAGACACTCTCACAAACACTCACAGACTCTCACAGACACCAGGGGCGTAACACAGGCCCCCACAGCCCCTGCGGTGCTGGGGGCCCCCTCGCTCCAGGGGCCCCCTCACTCTCACAGACTCTGACACTCACAGACTCACAGACTCTCACAGACAGACTCTCGCAGACACTCTCTCACAGACACTTTCTCACAGACTCTCACAGACACTCTCTCACAGACTCTCTCACAGACACTCTCTCACAGACACTCTCTCACAGACACTCTCTCACAGACTTTTACAGACTCTCACAGACACTCTCACAGACTATCACAGACTCTCAGACACTCTCAGACTCTCACAGATACTCTCTCACAGACACTCTCTCACAGACTCTCACAGACACTCTCTCACACTCTCTCACAGACTCACAGACACTCTCACAGACTCTCACAGACACTCTCACAGACTCACAGACTCTCACACACTCTTACAGACTCCTATAGATTCTCACAGACACTCTCACAGACTCTCACAGACACTCTCTCACAGACTATCACAGATTCTCACGGACTCTCACAGACACTCTAACAAACACTCACAGACTCTCACAGACACCAGGGGCGTAACACAGGCCCCCGCAGCCCCCGCGGTGCTGGGGGCCCCCTCGCTCCAGGGGCCCCCTCACTCTCACAGACTCTGACACTCTCACAGACTCACAGACTCTCACAGACACTCTCACAGACTCTCACAGACACTCTCACAGACAGACTCTCGCAGACACTCTCTCGCAGACACTCTCTCGCAGACACTCTCTCACAGACACTCTCTTACACTCTCACAGACTCACAGACTCTCACAGACACTCTCTCACACTCTCTCACAGACTCTCAAAGACACTCTCTTACAGACTCTCACAGACACTCTCACAGACTATCACAGACACTCTCACAGACTTTTACAGACTCTCACAGACACTCTCACAGACACTCTCACAGACACTATCACAGACTCTCACAGACACTCTCAGACTCTCACAGACACTCTCTCACAGATACTCTCACAGACACTCTCTCACAGACACTCTCTCACAGACTCTCTCACAGACTCTCACAGACTCTCTCACAGACTCTCTCCCACAGACACTCTCACAGACTCTCTCACAGACTCTCTCACAGACTGTCTCACATACACTCTCACAGACAATCGCTCGCAGACTCTCTCACAGACACTCTCACACTCTCTCACACTCTCTCACAGACTCTCAGACACTCTCTCACAGACTCTCACAGACACTCTCTTACACACTCACAGACACTCTCATAGACTCGCACAGACACTCTCTCACAGACACTCTCACAGACTCGCACAGACACTCTCTCACAGACACTCTCTCACAGACTCTCCCACTCTCTCACAGACTCTCACAGACACTCTCACAGACTATCACAGACTCTCACAGACTCTCTCAGACTCTCACAGACTCTCACAGACACTCTCAGACTTTCACAGATACTCTCTCACAGACACTCTCTCAGACACTCTCTCTCAGACACTCTCTCTCAGACACTCTCTCTCAGACACTCTCTCTCACTCTCTCACAGACACTCACAGACACTCTCTCATAGACACTCTCTCACAGACTCTCACAGACACTCTCTCACAGACTCTGGCACTCTCACAGACTCTCACAGACACTCTCACAGACTATCACAGACTCTCACAGACACTCTCTCAGACTCTCACAGACAATCTCAGACTCAGACTTTCACAGATACTCTCTCACAGATACTCTCTCAGACACTCTCTCTCAGACACTCTCTCTCAGACACTCTCTCTCAGACTCTCACAGACACTCTCTCACAGACTCTGGCACTCTCACAGACTCACACTCTCACAGACAGACTCTCTCAGACACTCTCTCTCAGACACTCTCTCACACTCTCTCTCAGACACTCACAGACACTCTCTCACAGACTCTCACAGACACTCTCTCACAGACTCTGGCACTCTCACAGACTCACACTCTCACAGACACTCTCACAGACAGACTCTCTCAGACACTCTCTCACAGACACTCACAGACTCTCACATACACTCTCACAGACTCTCTCACAGACACTCTCTCACAGACACTCTCTTCCAGACTCTCTCACAGACACTCTCTCACAGACACTCTCTCACAGACACTCTCTCACAGACACTCTCACACTCTCACAGACACTCACAGACTCTCACAGACACTCACAGACACTCTCTCACAGACACTCTCTCACACTCTCTCACATACTCTCACAGACACTCCTACAGTCTCTCAGACACTCTCACAGACTCTCACAGACACTCTCTCACAGACTCACACTCTCTCAGAGACTCTCACACACTCTTACAGACTGTCACAGACTCTTACAGAGTCTCAAAGACACTCTCACAGACTCTCACAGACACTCTCTCACAGACTATCACAGACTCTCACAGACACTCTCACAAACACTCACAGACTCTAACAGACACCAGGGGCATAACACAGGCCCCCACAGCCCCCGTGGTGCTGGGGGCCCCCTCGCTCCAGGGGCCCCCTCACTCTCACAGACTCTGACACTCTCACAGACTCACAGACTCTCACAGACAGACTCTCGCAGACACTCTCTCACAGACAGACTCTCACAGACACTCTCTCACACTCATTCTCTCACAGTCTCTCACAGACACTCTCAGACACTCTCTCATACTCTCACAGACACTCACTGACTCTCACAGACTCTCACATACTCTCACAGACACTCTCACAGACTCTCACAGACACTCTCACACTCTCACAGACTCTCACAGACTCTCACAGACACTCTCTCACAGACTTTTACAGACTCTCACAGACACTCTCACAGACACTCTCACAGACTATCACAGACTCTCTCAGACTCTCACAGACACTCGGACTCTCACAGACACTCTCTCTCAGACACTCTCTCTCAGACACTCTCTCAGACTCTCTCTCACAGACACTCTCTCACAGACACTCTCTCACAGACTCTCACAGACTCTCACAGACACTCACAGACACTCTCTCACAGACACTCTCTCACAGACACTCTCTCACAGACACTCTCTCACAGACACTCTCCCACAGACACTCACACTCTCACAGACACTCACAGACTCTCACAGACACTCCTACAGACTCTCACAGACACTCTCTCACAGACTCACACTCTCTCACAGACTCACACTCTCTCACAGACTCTCACACACTCTTACAGACTCTCACAGACTCTTACAGAGTCTCACAGACACTCTCACAGACTCTCACAGACACTCTCTCACAGACTATCACAGACTCTCATAGACACTCTCTCACAGACTCACACTCTCTCACAGACTCACACTCTCTCACAGACTCTCACAGACTCTTACAGACTCACAGACTCTTACAGAGTCTCACAGACACTCTCACAGACACTCTCTCACAGACTATCACAGACTCTCACAGACACTCTCACAAACACTCACAGACTCTCACAGACACCAGGGGCATAACACAGGCCCCCACAGCCCCTGCGGTGCTGGGGGCCCCCTCGCTCCAGGGGCCCCCTCACTCTCACAGACTCTGACACTCACAGACTCACAGACTCTCACAGACACTCACAAACACTCAGACTCTCACAGACACCAGGGGCGTAACAGAGGCCCCCACAGCCCCCGCGGTGCTGGGGGCCCCCTCGCTCCAGGGCCCCCCTCACTCTCACAGACTCTGACACTCACAGACTCACAGACTCTCACAGACAGACTCTCGCAGACACTCTCTCACAGACACTTTCTCACAGACTCTCACAGACACTCTCTCACAGACTCTCTCACAGACACTCTCTCACAGACACTCTCTCACAGACTTTTACAGACTCTCACAGACACTCTCACAGACTATCACAGACTCTCAGACACTCTCAGACTCTCACAGATACTCTCTCACAGACACTCTCTCACAGACTCTCACAGACACTCTCTCACACTCTCTCACAGACTCACAGACACTCTCACAGACTCTCACAGACACTCTCACAGACTCACAGACTCTCACACACTCTTACAGACTCCTATAGATTCTCACAGACACTCTCACAGACTCTCACAGACACTCTCTCACAGACTATCACAGATTCTCACGGACTCTCACAGATACTCTAACAAACACTCACAGACTCTCACAGACACCAGGGGCGTAACACAGGCCCCCGCAGCCCCCGCGGTGCTGGGGGCCCCCTCGCTCCAGGGGCCCCCTCACTCTCACAGACTCTGACACTCTCACAGACTCACAGACTCTCACAGACACTCTCACAGACTCTCACAGACACTCTCACAAACACTCACAGACTCTAACAGACACCAGGGGCATAACACAGGCCCCCACAGCCCCCGTGGTGCTGGGGGCCCCCTCGCTCCAGGGGCCCCCTCACTCTCACAGACTCTGACACTCTCACAGACTCACAGACTCTCACAGACAGACTCTCGCAGACACTCTCTCACAGACAGACTCTCACAGACACTCTCTCACACTCTCTCACAGACACTCTCTCACAGTCTCTCACAGACACTCTCAGACACTCTCTCATACTCTCACAGACACTCACTGACTCTCACAGACTCTCACATACTCTCACAGACACTCTCACAGACTCTCACAGACACGCTCACACTCTCACAGACTCTCATAGACACTCTCTCACAGACATTTACAGACTCTCACAGACACTCTCACAGACACTCTCACAGACTATCACAGACTCTCTCAGACTCTCACAGACACTCAGACTCTCACAGACACTCTCTCTCAGACACTCTCTCTCAGACACTCTCTCTCAGACTCTCTCTCACAGACACTCTCTCACAGACACTCTCTCACAGACTCTCACAGACTCTCACAGACACTCACAGACACTCTCTCACAGACACTCTCTCACAGACACTCTCTCACAGACACTCTCTCACAGACACTCTCTCACAGACACTCACACTCTCACAGACACTCACAGACTCTCACAGACACTCCTACAGACTCTCACAGACACTCTCTCACAGACTCACACTCTCTCACAGACTCACACTCTCTCACACACTCTTACAGACTCTCACAGACTCTTAGAGAGTCTCACAGACACTCTCACAGACTCTCACAGACACTCTCTCACAGACTATCACAGACTCTCATAGACACTCTCTCACAGACTCACACTCTCTCACAGACTCACACTCTCTCACAGACTCTCACAGACTCTTACAGACTCACAGACTCTTACAGAGTCTCACAGACACTCTCACAGACTCTCACAGACACTCTCTCACAGACTATCACAGACTCTCACAGACACTCTCACAAACACTCACAGACTCTCACAGACACCAGGGGCGTAACACAGGCCCCCACAGCCCCTGCGGTGCTGGGGGCCCCCTCGCTCCAGGGGCCCCCTCACTCTCACAGACTCTGACACTCACAGACTCACAGACTCTCACAGACACTCACAAACACTCAGACTCTCACAGACACCATGGGCGTAACAGAGGCCCCCACAGCCCCTGCGGTGCTGGGGGCCCCCTCGCTCCAGGGCCCCCCTCACTCTCACAGACTCTGACACTCACAGACTCACATACTCTCACAGACAGACTCTCGCAGACACTCTCTCACAGACACTTTCTCACAGACTCTCACAGACACTCTCTCACAGACTCTCTCACAGACACTCTCTCACAGACACTCTCTCACAGACACTCTCTCACAGACTTTTACAGACTCTCACAGACACTCTCACAGACTATCACAGACTCTCAGACACTCTCAGACTCTCACAGATACTCTCTCACAGACACTCTCTCACAGACTCTCACAGACACTCTCTCACACTCTCTCACAGACTCACAGACACTCTCACAGACTCTCACAGACACTCTCACAGACTCACAGACTCTCACACACTCTTACAGACTCCTATAGATTCTCACAGACACTCTCACAGACTCTCACAGACACTCTCTCACAGACTATCACAGATTCTCACGGACTCTCACAGACACTCTAACAAACACTCACAGACTCTCACAGACACCAGGGGCGTAACACAGGCCCCCGCAGCCCCCGCGGTGCTGGGGGCCCCCTCGCTCCAGGGGCCCCCTCACTCTCACAGACACTGACACTCTCACAGACTCACAGACTCTCACAGACACTCTCACAGACTCTCACAGACACTCTCACAGACAGACTCTCGCAGACACTCTCTCGCAGACACTCTCTCGCAGACACTCTCTCACAGACACTCTCTTACACTCTCACAGACTCACAGACTCTCACAGACACTCTCTCACACTCTCTCACAGACTCTCAAAGACACTCTCTTACAGACTCTCACAGACACTCTCACAGACTATCACAGACACTCTCACAGACTTTTACAGACTCTCACAGACACTCTCACAGACACTCTCACAGACACTATCACAGACTCTCACAGACACTCTCAGACTCTCACAGACACTCTCTCACAGATACTCTCACAGACACTCTCTCACAGACACTCTCTCACAGACTCTCTCACAGACTCTCACAGACTCTCTCACAGACTCTCTCCCACAGACACTCTCACAGACTCTCTCACAGACTCTCTCACAGACTGTCTCACATACACTCTCACAGACAATCGCTCGCAGACTCTCTCACAGACACTCTCACACTCTCTCACAGACACTCACAGACTCTCAGACACTCTCTCACAGACTCTCACAGACACTCTCTTACACACTCACAGACACTCTCATAGACTCGCACAGACACTCTCTCACAGACACTCTCACAGACTCGCACAGACACTCTCTCACAGACACTCTCTCACAGACTCTCCCACTCTCTCACAGACTCTCACAGACACTCTCACAGACTATCACAGACTCTCACAGACTCTCTCAGACTCTCACAGACTCTCACAGACACTCTCAGACTTTCACAGATACTCTCTCACAGACACTCTCTCAGACACTCTCTCTCAGACACTCTCTCTCAGACACTCTCTCTCAGACACTCTCTCTCACTCTCTCACAGACACTCACAGACACTCTCTCATAGACACTCTCTCACAGACTCTCACAGACACTCTCTCACAGACTCTGGCACTCTCACAGACTCTCACAGACACTCTCACAGACTATCACAGACTCTCACAGACACTCTCTCAGACTCTCACAGACAATCTCAGACTCAGACTTTCACAGATACTCTCTCACAGATACTCTCTCAGACACTCTCTCTCAGACACTCTCTCTCAGACACTCTCTCTCAGACTCTCACAGACACTCTCTCACAGACTCTGGCACTCTCACAGACTCACACTCTCACAGACAGACTCTCTCAGACACTCTCTCTCAGACACTCTCTCACACTCTCTCTCAGACACTCTCTCACAGACACTCTCTCACAGACACTCTCTCACAGACTCTGGCACTCTCACAGACTCACACTCTCACAGACACTCTCACAGACAGACTCTCTCAGACAGACTCTCTCAGACACTCTCTCACAGACACTCACAGACTCTCACATACACTCTCACAGACTCTCTCACAGACACTCTCTCACAGACACTCTCTTCCAGACTCTCTCACAGACACTCTCTCACAGACACTCTCTCACAGACACTCTCTCACAGACACTCTCACACTCTCACAGACACTCACAGACTCTCACAGACACTCACAGACACTCTCTCACAGACACTCTCTCACACTCTCTCACATACTCTCACAGACACTCCTACAGTCTCTCAGACACTCTCACAGACTCTCACAGACACTCTCTCACAGACACTCTCTCACAGACTCTCTCACAGACTCTCACAGACTCTCTCACAGACTCTCTCCCACAGACACTCTCACAGACTCTCTCACAGACTCTCTCACAGACTGTCTCACATACACTCTCACAGACAATCGCTCGCAGACTCTCTCACAGACACTCTCACACTCTCTCACAGACACTCACAGACTCTCAGACACTCTCTCACAGACTCTCACAGACACTCTCTTACACACTCACAGACACTCTCATAGACTCGCACAGACACTCTCTCACAGACACTCTCACAGACTCGCACAGACACTCTCTCACAGACACTCTCTCACAGACTCTCCCACTCTCTCACAGACACTCTCACAGACTATCACAGACTCTCACAGACTCTCACAGACTCTCTCAGACTCTCACAGACTCTCACAGACACTCTCAGACTTTCACAGATACTCTCTCACAGACACTCTCTCAGACACTCTCTCTCAGACACTCTCTCTCAGACACTCTCTCTCAGACACTCTCTCTCACTCTCTCACAGACACTCACAGACACTCTCTCATAGACACTCTCTCACAGACTCTCACAGACACTCTCTCACAGACTCTGGCACTCTCACAGACTCTCACAGACACTCTCACAGACTATCACAGACTCTCACAGACACTCTCTCAGACTCTCACAGACAATCTCAGACTCAGACTTTCACAGATACTCTCTCACAGATACTCTCTCAGACACTCTCTCTCAGACACTCTCTCTCAGACACTCTCTCTCAGACTCTCACAGACACTCTCTCACAGACTCTGGCACTCTCACAGACTCACACTCTCACAGACAGACTCTCTCAGACACTCTCTCTCAGACACTCTCTCACACTCTCTCTCAGACACTCTCTCACAGACACTCTCTCACAGACACTCTCTGACAGACTCTGGCACTCTCACAGACTCACACTCTCACAGACACTCTCACAGACAGACTCTCTCAGACAGACTCTCTCAGACACTCTCTCACAGACACTCACAGACTCTCACATACACTCTCACAGACTCTCTCACAGACACTCTCTCACAGACACTCTCTTCCAGACTCTCTCACAGACACTCTCTCACAGACACTCTCTCACAGACACTCTCTCACAGACACTCTCACACTCTCACAGACACTCACAGACTCTCACAGACACTCACAGACACTCTCTCACAGACACTCTCTCACACTCTCTCACATACTCTCACAGACACTCCTACAGTCTCTCAGACACTCTCACAGACTCTCACAGACACTCTCTCACAGACTCACACTCTCTCAGAGACTCTCACACACTCTCACAGACACTCACAGACTCTCACAGACACTCCTACAGACTCTCACAGACACTCTCTCACAGACTCACACTCTCTCACAGACTCACACTCTCTCACACACTCTTACAGACTCTCACAGACTCTTAGAGAGTCTCACAGACACTCTCACAGACTCTCACAGACACTCTCTCACAGACTATCACAGACTCTCATAGACACTCTCTCACAGACTCACACTCTCTCACAGACTCACACTCTCTCACAGACTCTCACAGACTCTTACAGACTCACAGACTCTTACAGAGTCTCACAGACACTCTCACAGACTCTCACAGACACTCTCTCACAGACTATCACAGACTCTCACAGACACTCTCACAAACACTCACAGACTCTCACAGACACCAGGGGCGTAACACAGGCCCCCACAGCCCCTGCGGTGCTGGGGGCCCCCTCGCTCCAGGGGCCCCCTCACTCTCACAGACTCTGACACTCACAGACTCACAGACTCTCACAGACACTCACAAACACTCAGACTCTCACAGACACCATGGGCGTAACAGAGGCCCCCACAGCCCCTGCGGTGCTGGGGGCCCCCTCGCTCCAGGGCCCCCCTCACTCTCACAGACTCTGACACTCACAGACTCACAGACTCTCACAGACAGACTCTCGCAGACACTCTCTCACAGACACTTTCTCACAGACTCTCACAGACACTCTCTCACAGACTCTCTCACAGACACTCTCTCACAGACACTCTCTCACAGACACTCTCTCACAGACTTTTACAGACTCTCACAGACACTCTCACAGACTATCACAGACTCTCAGACACTCTCAGACTCTCACAGATACTCTCTCACAGACACTCTCTCACAGACTCTCACAGACACTCTCTCACACTCTCTCACAGACTCACAGACACTCTCACAGACTCTCACAGACACTCTCACAGACTCACAGACTCTCACACACTCTTACAGACTCCTATAGATTCTCACAGACACTCTCACAGACTCTCACAGACACTCTCTCACAGACTATCACAGATTCTCACGGACTCTCACAGACACTCTAACAAACACTCACAGACTCTCACAGACACCAGGGGTGTAACACAGGCCCCCGCAGCCCCCGCGGTGCTGGGGGCCCCCTCGCTCCAGGGGCCCCCTCACTCTCACAGACACTGACACTCTCACAGACTCACAGACTCTCACAGACACTCTCACAGACTCTCACAGACACTCTCACAGACAGACTCTCGCAGACACTCTCTCGCAGACACTCTCTCGCAGACACTCTCTCACAGACACTCTCTTACACTCTCACAGACTCACAGACTCTCACAGACACTCTCTCACACTCTCTCACAGACTCTCAAAGACACTCTCTTACAGACTCTCACAGACACTCTCACAGACTATCACAGACACTCTCACAGACTTTTACAGACTCTCACAGACACTCTCACAGACACTCTCACAGACACTATCACAGACTCTCACAGACACTCTCAGACTCTCACAGACACTCTCTCACAGATACTCTCACAGACACTCTCTCACAGACACTCTCTCACAGACTCTCTCACAGACTCTCACAGACTCTCTCACAGACTCTCTCCCACAGACACTCTCACAGACTCTCTCACAGACTCTCTCACAGACTGTCTCACATACACTCTCACAGACAATCGCTCGCAGACTCTCTCACAGACACTCTCACACTCTCTCACAGACACTCACAGACTCTCAGACACTCTCTCACAGACTCTCACAGACACTCTCTTACACACTCACAGACACTCTCATAGACTCGCACAGACACTCTCTCACAGACACTCTCACAGACTCGCACAGACACTCTCTCACAGACACTCTCTCACAGACTCTCCCACTCTCTCACAGACTCTCACAGACACTCTCACAGACTATCACAGACTCTCACAGACTCTCTCAGACTCTCACAGACTCTCACAGACACTCTCAGACTTTCACAGATACTCTCTCACAGACACTCTCTCAGACACTCTCTCTCAGACACTCTCTCTCAGACACTCTCTCTCAGACACTCTCTCTCACTCTCTCACAGACACTCACAGACACTCTCTCATAGACACTCTCTCACAGACTCTCACAGACACTCTCTCACAGACTCTGGCACTCTCACAGACTCTCACAGACACTCTCACAGACTATCACAGACTCTCACAGACACTCTCTCAGACTCTCACAGACAATCTCAGACTCAGACTTTCACAGATACTCTCTCACAGATACTCTCTCAGACACTCTCTCTCAGACACTCTCTCTCAGACACTCTCTCTCAGACTCTCACAGACACTCTCTCACAGACTCTGGCACTCTCACAGACTCACACTCTCACAGACAGACTCTCTCAGACACTCTCTCTCAGACACTCTCTCACACTCTCTCTCAGACACTCACAGACACTCTCTCACAGACTCTCACAGACACTCTCTCACAGACTCTGGCACTCTCACAGACTCACACTCTCACAGACACTCTCACAGACAGACTCTCTCAGACACTCTCTCACAGACACTCACAGACTCTCACATACACTCTCACAGACTCTCTCACAGACACTCTCTCACAGACACTCTCTTCCAGACTCTCTCACAGACACTCTCTCACAGACACTCTCTCACAGACACTCTCTCACAGACACTCTCACACTCTCACAGACACTCACAGACTCTCACAGACACTCACAGACACTCTCTCACAGACACTCTCTCACACTCTCTCACATACTCTCACAGACACTCCTACAGTCTCTCAGACACTCTCACAGACTCTCACAGACACTCTCTCACAGACTCACACTCTCTCAGAGACTCTCACACACTCTTACAGACTGTCACAGACTCTTACAGAGTCTCAAAGACACTCTCACAGACTCTCACAGACACTCTCTCACAGACTATCACAGACTCTCACAGACACTCTCACAAACACTCACAGACTCTAACAGACACCAGGGGCATAACACAGGCCCCCACAGCCCCCGTGGTGCTGGGGGCCCCCTCGCTCCAGGGGCCCCCTCACTCTCACAGACTCTGACACTCTCACAGACTCACAGACTCTCACAGACAGACTCTCGCAGACACTCTCTCACAGACAGACTCTCACAGACACTCTCTCACACTCACTCTCTCACAGTCTCTCACAGACACTCTCAGACACTCTCTCATACTCTCACAGACACTCACTGACTCTCACAGACTCTCACATACTCTCACAGACACTCTCACAGACTCTCACAGACACTCTCACACTCTCACAGACTCTCACAGACTCTCACAGACACTCTCTCACAGACTTTTACAGACTCTCACAGACACTCTCTCATAGACACTCTCTCACAGACTCTCACAGACACTCTCTCACAGACTCTGGCACTCTCACAGACTCTCACAGACACTCTCACAGACTATCACAGACACTCTCTCAGACTCTCACAGACAATCTCAGACTCAGACTTTCACAGATACTCTCTCACAGATACTCTCTCAGACACTCTCTCTCAGACACTCTCTCTCAGACACTCTCTCTCAGACTCTCACAGACACTCTCTCACAGACTCTGGCACTCTCACAGACTCACACTCTCACAGACAGACTCTCTCAGACACTCTCTCTCAGACACTCTCTCACACTCTCTCTCAGACACTCACAGACACTCTCTCACAGACTCTCACAGACACTCTCTCACAGACTCTGGCACTCTCACAGACTCACACTCTCACAGACACTCTCACAGACAGACTCTCTCAGACACTCTCTCACAGACACTCACAGACTCTCACATACACTCTCACAGACTCTCTCACAGACACTCTCTCACAGACACTCTCTTCCAGACTCTCTCACAGACACTCTCTCACAGACACTCTCTCACAGACACTCTCTCACAGACACTCTCACACTCTCACAGACACTCACAGACTCTCACAGACACTCACAGACACTCTCTCATAGACACTCTCTCACACTCTCTCACATACTCTCACAGACACTCCTACAGTCTCTCAGACACTCTCACAGACTATCACAGACTCTCTCAGACTCTCACAGACACTCGGACTCTCACAGACACTCTCTCTCAGACACTCTCTCTCAGACACTCTCTCAGACTCTCTCTCACAGACACTCTCTCACAGACACTCTCTCACAGACTCTCACAGACTCTCACAGACACTCACAGACACTCTCTCACAGACACTCTCTCACAGACACTCTCTCACAGACACTCTCTCACAGACACTCTCCCACAGACACTCACACTCTCACAGACACTCACAGACTCTCACAGACACTCCTACAGACTCTCACAGACACTCTCTCACAGACTCACACTCTCTCACAGACTCACACTCTCTCACAGACTCTCACACACTCTTACAGACTCTCACAGACTCTTACAGAGTCTCACAGACACTCTCACAGACTCTCACAGACACTCTCTCACAGACTATCACAGACTCTCATAGACACTCTCTCACAGACTCACACTCTCTCACAGACTCACACTCTCTCACAGACTCTCACAGACTCTTACAGACTCACAGACTCTTACAGAGTCTCACAGACACTCTCACAGACTCTCACAGACACTCTCTCACAGACTATCACAGACTCTCACAGACACTCTCACAAACACTCACAGACTCTCACAGACACCAGGGGCATAACACAGGCCCCCACAGCCCCTGCGGTGCTGGGGGCCCCCTCGCTCCAGGGGCCCCCTCACTCTCACAGACTCTGACACTCACAGACTCACAGACTCTCACAGACACTCACAAACACTCAGACTCTCACAGACACCAGGGGCGTAACAGAGGCCCCCACAGCCCCCGCGGTGCTGGGGGCCCCCTCGCTCCAGGGCCCCCCTCACTCTCACAGACTCTGACACTCACAGACTCACAGACTCTCACAGACAGACTCTCGCAGACACTCTCTCACAGACACTTTCTCACAGACTCTCACAGACACTCTCTCACAGACTCTCTCACAGACACTCTCTCACAGACACTCTCTCACAGACACTCTCTCACAGACTTTTACAGACTCTCACAGACACTCTCACAGACTATCACAGACTCTCAGACACTCTCAGACTCTCACAGATACTCTCTCACAGACACTCTCTCACAGACTCTCACAGACACTCTCTCACACTCTCTCACAGACTCACAGACACTCTCACAGACTCTCACAGACACTCTCACAGACTCACAGACTCTCACACACTCTTACAGACTCCTATAGATTCTCACAGACACTCTCACAGTCTCTCACAGACACTCTCTCACAGACTATCACAGATTCTCACGGACTCTCACAGATACTCTAACAAACACTCACAGACTCTCACAGACACCAGGGGCGTAACACAGGCCCCCGCAGCCCCCGCGGTGCTGGGGGCCCCCTCGCTCCAGGGGCCCCCTCACTCTCACAGACTCTGACACTCTCACAGACTCACAGACTCTCACAGACACTCTCACAGACTCTCACAGACACTCTCACAGACAGACTCTCGCAGACACTCTCTCGCAGACACTCTCTCGCAGACACTCTCTCACAGACTCTCACAGATACTCACAGACTCTCACAGATACTCTCTCACACTCTCTCACAGACACTCTCTCACACTCTCTCACAGACACTCTCTCACACTCTCTCACACTCTCTCACACTCTCTCACAGACACTCACAGACACTCTCACAGACACTCTCACAGACTCACAGACACTCTCTCACACTCTCTCACAGACACTCTCTCAGACTCTCACAGACACTCTCTCACACTCTCTCACAGACACTCACAGACCTTCTCACAGACACTCTCACAGACACTCTCACAGACTCTCACAGACACTCTCTCACAGACACTCTCTCACAGACACTCTCTCACACTCTCTCACAGACACTCTCTCACAGACACTCTCTCACACTCTCTCACACTCTCTCACAGACACTCACAGACACTCACAGACACTCACAGACTCTCACAGACTCTCAAAGACACTCTCACAGACTCACAGAAACTCTCTCACACTCTCTCACAGACACTCTCTTACAGACTCTCACAGACACTCACAGACATTCTCACAGACACTCTCACAGACACTCTCACAGACACTCTCACAGACACTCTCTTACAGATACTCTCTCATAGACACTCTCTCACAGACACTCTCTCACAGACACTCTCTCACAGACACTCTCCCACAGACACTCTCACAGACTGTCTCACATACACTCTCACAGACACTCTCACAGACACTCTCACACTCTCTCACAGACACTCTCACACTCTCTCACAGACACTCTCACACTCTCAGATACTCTCACAGACTCTCACAGACACTCTTACACACTCACAGACACTCTCAGACTTGCACAGACACTCTCTCACAGACTCTCACACTCTCTCACAGACTCTCACATACACTCTCTCAGACTCTCACAGACACTCTCTCAGACTCTCACAGACACTCTCAGACTCTCACAGATACTCTCTCAAAGACACTCTCTCACAGACACTCTCTCACAGACACTCTCTCACAGACACTCTCTCACACTCTCTCACAGACACTCACAGACACTCTCTCACAGACACTCACAGACACTCACTCACAGACACTCTCTCACAGACACTCACAGACACTCTCTCACAGACTCTCACAGACTCTCACAGACACTCTCTCACAGACTCACACTCTCACAGACACTCTCACAGACTCACACTCTCACAGACACTCTCTCACAGACTCTCACAGACTCTCACATACACTCACAGACTCTCACATACACTCTCTCACAGACTCTCACAGACACTTTCTCACAGACTCTCTCACAGACACTCTCTCACAGACTCTCTCACAGACACTCTCTCACAGACACTCTCACACTCACAGACACTCACAGACTCTCACAGACACTTTCACAGACTCTCACAGACACTCTCTCACACTCTCTCACATACTCTCACAGACACTCCTACAGAATCTCATAGACTCTCACAGACACTCTCTCAGACTCTCACAGACACTCTCAGACTCTCACAGACACTCTCACAGACACTCTCTCGCAGACACTCTCTCTCAGACACTCTCTGTCAGACACTCTCTCTCAGACTCTCACAGACACTCTCTCACAGACTCTGGCACTCTCACAGACTCACACTCTCACAGACAGACTCTCTCAGACACTCTCTCTCAGACACTCTCTCTCAGACACTCTCTCACACTCTCTCTCAGACACTCACAGACACTCTCTCACAGACTCTCACAGACACTCTCTCACAGACTCTGGCACTCTCACAGACTCACACTCTCACAGACACTCTCACAGACAGACTCTCTCAGACACTCTCTCACAGACACTCACAGACTCTCACATACACTCTCACAGACTCTCTCACAGACACTCTCTCACAGACACTCTCTTCCAGACTCTCTCACAGACACTCTCTCACAGACACTCTCTCACAGACACTCTCACACAGACACTCTCACACTCTCACAGACACTCACAGACTCTCACAGACACTCACAGACACTCTCTCACAGACACTCTCTCACACTCTCTCACATACTCTCACAGACACTCCTACAGTCTCTCAGACACTCTCACAGACTCTCACAGACACTCTCTCACAGACTCACACTCTCTCAGAGACTCTCACACACTCTTACAGACTGTCACAGACTCTTACAGAGTCTCAAAGACACTCTCACAGACTCTCACAGACACTCTCTCATAGACTATCACAGACTCTCACAGACACTCTCACAAACACTCACAGACTCTAACAGACACCAGGGGCGTAACACAGGCCCCCACAGCCCCCGTGGTGCTGGGGGCCCCCTCGCTCCAGGGGCCCCCTCACTCTCACAGACTCTGACACTCTCACAGACTCACAGACTCTCACAGGCAGACTCTCGCAGACACTCTCTCACAGACAGACTCTCACAGACACTCTCTCACACTCCCTCACAGACACTCTCTCACAGTCTCTCACAGACACTCTCAGACACTCTCTCACACTCTCACAGACACTCACTGACTCTCACAGACTCTCACAGACTCTCAATGACACTCTCACAGACTCTCACAGACACTCTCACACTCTCACAGACTCTCACAGACACTCTCTCACAGACTTTTACAGACTCTCACAGACACTCTCACAGACACTCTCACAGACTATCACAGACTCTCTCAGACTCTCACAGACACTCAGACTCTCACAGACACTCTCTCTCAGACACTCTCTCTCAGAAACTCTCTCAGACTCTCTCTCACAGACACTCTCTCACAGACACTCTCTCACAGACACTCTCTCACAGACTCTCACAGACACTCACAGACACTCTCTCACAGACACTCTCTCACAGACTCTCACAGACACTCTCTCACAGACACTCTCTCACAGACACTCTCTCACAGACACTCACACTCTCACAGACACTCACACTCTCACAGACACTCACAGACTCTCACAGACTCTCACAGACTCTCACAGACTCTCACAGACTCTCACAGACACTCCTACAGACTCTCACAGACACTCTCTCACAGACTCACACTCTCTCACAGACTCACACTCTCTCACAGACTCTCACACACTCTTACAGACACTCTCTCACAGACTCACACTCTCTCACAGACTCACACTCTCTCACAGACTCTTACAGACTCTCACAGACTCTTACAGAGTCTCACAGACACTCTCACAGACTCTCACAGACACTCTCTCACAGACTATCACAGACTCTCACAGACACTCTCACAGACACTCTCACAGACACCAGGGGCGTAACACAGGCCCCCACAGCCCCTGCGGAGCTGGGGGCCCCCTCGCTCCAGGGGCCCCCTCACTCTCACAGACTCTGACACTCACAGACTCACAGACACTCACAAACACTCAGACTCTCACAGACACCAGGGGCGTAACAGAGGCCCCCACAGCCCCCGCGGTGCTGGGGGCCCCCTCGCTCCAGGGCCCCCCTCACTCTCAAAGACTCTGACACTCACAGACTCACAGACTCTCACAGACAGACTCTCGCAGACACTCTCTCACAGACACTTTCCCACAGACTCTCACAGACACTCTCTCACAGACTCTCTCACAGACACTCTCTCACACTCTCTCACAGATACTCTCTCACAGAGTCTCTCACAGACACTCTCAGACACTCTCTCACACTCTCACAGACTCTCACAGAAACTCTCACAGACTCTCACAGACACTCTCTCACACTCTCTCACAGACTCTCACAGACACTCTCACAGACTCTCACAGACACTCTCTCACACTCTCACAGACTCTCACAGACACTCTCACACTCTCACAGACTCTCACAGACTCTCACAGACACTCTCTCACAGACTTTTACAGACTCTCACAGACACTCTCACAGACACTCTCACAGACTATCACAGACTCTCTCAGACTCTCACAGACACTCGGACTCTCACAGACACTCTCTCTCAGACACTCTCTCTCAGACACTCTCTCTCAGACTCTCTCTCACAGACACTCTCTCACAGACACTCTCTCACAGACTCTCACAGACTCTCACAGACACTCACAGACACTCTCTCACAGACACTCTCTCACAGACACTCTCTCACAGACACTCTCTCACAGACACTCTCCCACAGACACTCACACTCTCACAGACACTCACAGACTCTCACAGACACTCCTACAGACTCTCACAGACACTCTCTCACAGACTCACACTCTCTCACAGACTCACACTCTCTCACAGACTCTCACACACTCTTACAGACTCTCACAGACTCTTACAGAGTCTCACAGACACTCTCACAGACTCTCACAGACACTCTCTCACAGACTATCACAGACTCTCATAGACACTCTCTCACAGACTCACACTCTCTCACAGACTCACACTCTCTCACAGACTCTCACAGACTCTTACAGACTCACAGACTCTTACAGAGTCTCACAGACACTCTCACAGACTCTCACAGACACTCTCTCACAGACTATCACAGACTCTCACAGACACTCTCACAAACACTCACAGACTCTCACAGACACCAGGGGCGTAACACAGGCCCCCACAGCCCCTGCGGTGCTGGGGGCCCCCTCGCTCCAGGGGCCCCCTCACTCTCACAGACTCTGATACTCACAGACTCACAGACTCTCACAGACACTCACAAACACTCAGACTCTCACAGACACCAGGGGCGTAACAGAGGCCCCCACAGCCCCCGCGGTGCTGGGGGCCCCCTCGCTCCAGGGCCCCCCTCACTCTCACAGACTCTGACACTCACAGACTCACAGACTCTCACAGACAGACTCTCGCAGACACTCTCTCACAGACACTTTCTCACAGACTCTCACAGACACTCTCTCACAGACACTCTCTCACAGACACTCTCTCACAGACACTCTCTCACAGACACTCTCTCACAGACTTTTACAGACTCTCACAGACACTCTCACAGACTATCACAGACTCTCAGACACTCTCAGACTCTCACAGATACTCTCTCACAGACACTCTCTCACAGACTCTCACAGACACTCTCTCACACTCTCTCACAGACTCACAGACACTCTCACAGACTCTCACAGACACTCTCACAGACTCACAGACTCTCACACACTCTTACAGACTCCTATAGATTCTCACAGACACTCTCACAGACTCTCACAGACACTCTCTCACAGACTATCACAGATTCTCACGGACTCTCACAGACACTCTAACAAACACTCACAGACTCTCACAGACACCAGGGGCGTAACACAGGCCCCCGCAGCCCCCGCGGTGCTGGGGGCCCCCTCGCTCCAGGGGCCCCCTCACTCTCACAGACTCTGACACTCTCACAGACTCACAGACTCTCACAGACGCGCTCACAGACTCTCACAGACACTCTCACAGACAGACTCTCGCAGACACTCTCTCGCAGACACTCTCTCGCAGACACTCTCTCACAGACTCTCACAGATACTCACAGACTCTCACAGATACTCTCTCACAGACTCTCACAGACACTCTCTCACACTCTCTCACAGACACTCTCTCACACTCTCTCACACTCTCTCACAGACACTCACAGACACTCACAGACACTCTCACAGACACTCTCACAGACTCACAGACACTCTTTCACACTCTCTCACAGACACTCTCTCAGACTCTCACAGACACTCTCTCACACTCTCTCACAGACACTCACAGACCTTCTCACAGACACTCTCACATACACTCTCACAGACTCTCACAGACACTCTCTCACAGACACTCTCTCACAGACACTCTCTCACACTCTCTCACAGACACTCTCTCTCACAGACACTCTCTCACACTCTCTCACACTCTCTCACAGACACTCACAGACACTCACAGACACTCACAGACTCTCACAGACTCTCAAAGACACTCTCACAGACTCACAGAAACTCTCTCACACTCTCTCACAGACACTCTCTTACAGACTCTCACAGACACTCACAGACGTTCTCACAGACACTCTCACAGACACTCTCACAGACTCTCACAGACACTCTCTTACAGACACTCTCTCATAGACACTCTCTCACAGACACTCTCCCACAGACACTCTCACAGACTGTCTCACATACACTCTCACAGACACTCTCACAGACACTCTCACACTCTCTCACAGACACTCTCACACTCTCTCACAGACACTCTCACACTCTCAGATACTCTCACAGACTCTCACAGACACTCTTACACACTCACAGACACTCTCAGACTTGCACAGACACTCTCTCACAGACTCTCACACTCTCTCACAGACTCTCACATACACTCTCTCAGACTCTCACAGACACTCTCTCAGACTCTCACAGACACTCTCAGACTCTCACAGATACTCTCTCACAGACACTCTCTCACAGACACTCTCTCACAGACACTCTCTCACAGACACTCTCTCACACTCTCTCACAGACACTCACAGACACTCTCTCACAGACACTCACAGACACTCACTCACAGACACTCTCTCACAGACACTCACAGACACTCTCTCACAGACTCTCACAGACTCTCACAGACACTCTCTCACAGACTCACACTCTCACAGACACTCTCACAGACTCACACTCTCACAGACACTCTCTCACAGACTCTCACAGACTCTCACATACACTCACAGACTCTCACATACACTCTCTCACAGACTCTCACAGACACTCTCTCACAGACTCTCTCACAGACACTCTCTCACAGACTCTCTCACAGACACTCTCTCACAGACACTCTCACACTCACAGACACTCACAGACTCTCACAGACACTTTCACAGACTCTCACAGACACTCTCTCACACTCTCTCACATACTCTCACAGACACTCCTACGGAATCTCATAGACTCTCACAGACACTCTCTCAGACTCTCACAGACACTCTCAGACTCTCACAGACACTCTCACAGACCCTCTCTCGCAGACACTCTCTCTCAGACACTCTCTGTCAGACACTCTCTCTCAGACTCTCACAGACACTCTCTCACAGACTCTGGCACTCTCACAGACTCACACTCTCACAGACAGACTCTCTCAGACACTCTCTCTCAGACACTCTCTCTCAGACACTCTCTCACTCTCTCTCAGACACTCACAGACACTCTCTCACAGACTCTCACAGACACTCTCTCACAGACTCTGGCACTCTCACAGACTCACACTCTCACAGACACTCTCACAGACAGACTCTCTCAGACACTCTCTCACAGACACTCACAGACTCTCACATACACTCTCACAGACTCTCTCACAGACACTCTCTCACATACACTCTCTTCCAGACTCTCTCACAGACACTCTCTCACAGACACTCTCTCACAGACACTCTCACACAGACACTCTCACACTCTCACAGACACTCACAGACTCTCACAGACACTCACAGACACTCTCTCACAGACACTCTCTCACACTCTCTCACATACTCTCACAGACACTCCTACAGTCTCTCAGACACTCTCACAGACTCTCACAGATACTCTCTCACAGACTCACACTCTCTCAGAGACTCTCACACACTCTTACAGACTGTCACAGACTCTTACAGAGTCTCAAAGACACTCTCACAGACTCTCACAGACACTCTCTCATAGACTATCACAGACTCTCACAGACACTCTCACAAACACTCACAGACTCTAACAGACACCAGGGGCGTAACACAGGCCCCCACAGCCCCCGTGGTGCTGGGGGCCCCCTCGCTCCAGGGGCCCCCTCACTCTCACAGACTCTGACACTCTCACAGACTCACAGACTCTCACAGGCAGACTCTTGCAGACACTCTCTCACAGACAGACTCTCACAGACACTCTCTCACACTCTCTCACAGACACTCTCTCACAGTCTCTCACAGACACTCTCAGACACTCTCTCACACTCTCACAGACACTCACTGACTCTCACAGACTCTCACAGACTCTCAATGACACTCTCACAGACTCTCACAGACACTCTCACACTCTCACAGACTCTCACAGACTCTCACAGACACTCTCTCACAGACTTTTACAGACTCTCACAGACACTCTCACAGACACTCTCACAGACTATCACAGACTCTCTCAGACTCTCACAGACACTCAGAGTCTCACAGACACTCTCTCTCAGACACTCTCTCTCAGAAACTCTCTCAGACTCTCTCTCACAGACACTCTCTCACAGACACTCTCTCACAGACACTCTCTCACAGACTCTCACAGACACTCACAGACACTCTCTCACAGACACTCTCTCACAGACTCTCACAGACACTCTCTCACAGACACTCTCTCACAGACACTCTCTCACAGACACTCACACTCTCACAGACACTCACACTCTCACAGACACTCACAGACTCTCACAGACTCTCACAGACTCTCGCAGACTCTCACAGACTCTCACAGACTCTCACAGACACTCCTACAGACTCTCACAGACACTCTCTCACAGACTCACACTCTCTCACAGACTCACACTCTCTCACAGACTCTCACACACTCTTACAGACACTCTCTCACAGACTCACACTCTCTCACAGACTCACACTCTCTCACAGACTCTTACAGACTCTCACAGACTCTTACAGAGTCTCACAGACACTCTCACAGACTCTCACAGACACTCTCTCACAGACTATCACAGACTCTCACAGACACTCTCACAGACACTCTCACAGACACTCTCACCGACACCAGGGGCGTAACACAGGCCCCCACAGCCCCTGCGGAGCTGGGGGCCCCCTCGCTCCAGGGGCCCCCTCACTCTCACAGACTCTGACACTCACAGACTCACAGACACTCACAAACACTCAGACTCTCACAGACACCAGGGGCGTAACAGAGGCCCCCACAGCCCCCGCGGTGCTGGGGGCCCCCTCGCTCCAGGGCCCCCCTCACTCTCAAAGACTCTGACACTCACAGACTCACAGACTCTCACAGACAGACTCTCGCAGACACTCTCTCACAGACACTTTCCCACAGACTCTCACAGACACTCTCTCACAGACTCTCTCACAGACACTCTCTCACACTCTCTCACAGATACTCTCTCACAGAGTCTCTCACAGACACTCTCAGACACTCTCTCACACTCTCACAGACTCTCACAGAAACTCTCACAGACTCTCACAGACACTCTCTCACACTCTCTCACAGACTCTCACAGACACTCTCACAGACTCTCACAGACACTCTCTCACACTCTCACAGACTCTCACAGACACTCTCACACTCTCACAGACTCTCACAGACTCTCACAGACACTCTCTCACAGACTTTTACAGACTCTCACAGACACTCTCACAGACACTCTCACAGACTATCACAGACTCTCTCAGACTCTCACAGACACTCGGACTCTCACAGACACTCTCTCTCAGACACTCTCTCTCAGAAACTCTCTCTCAGACTCTCTCTCACAGACACTCTCTCACAGACACTCTCTCACAGACTCTCACAGACTCTCACAGACACTCACAGACACTCTCTCACAGACACTCTCTCACAGACACTCTCTCACAGACACTCTCTCATTGACACTCTCCCACAGACACTCACACTCTCACAGACACTCACAGACTCTCACAGACACTCCTACAGACTCTCACAGACACTCTCTCACAGACTCACACTCTCTCACAGACTCACACTCTCTCACAGACTCTCACACACTCTCACAGACTCTTACAGAGTCTCACAGACACTCTCACAGACTCTCACAGACACTCTCTCACAGACTATCACAGACTCTCATAGACACTCTCTCACAGACTCACACTCTCTCACAGACTCACACTCTCTCACAGACTCTCACAGACTCACAGACTCTTACAGAGTCTCACAGACACTCTCACAGACTCTCACAGACACTCTCTCACAGACACTCTCTCACAGACTATCACAGACTCTCACAGACACTCTCACAAACACTCACAGACTCTCACAGACACCAGGGGCGTAACACAGGCCCCCACAGCCCCTGCGGTGCTGGGGGCCCCCTCGCTCCAGGGGCCCCCTCACTCTCACAGACTCTGACACTCACAGACTCACAGACTCTCACAGACACTCACAAACACTCAGACTCTCACAGACACCAGGGGCGTAACAGAGGCCCCCACAGCCCCCGCGGTGCTGGGGGCCCCCTCGCTCCAGGGCCCCCCTCACTCTCACAGACTCTGACACTCACAGACTCACAGACTCTCACAGACAGACTCTCGCAGACACTCTCTCACAGACACTTTCTCATAGACTCTCACAGACACTCTCTCACAGACACTCTCTCACAGACACTCTCTCACAGACACTCTCTCACAGACACTCTCTCACAGACTTTTACAGACTCTCACAGACACTCTCACAGACTATCACAGACTCTCAGACACTCTCAGACTCTCACAGATACTCTCTCACAGACACTCTCTCACAGACTCTCACAGACACTCTCTCACACTCTCTCACAGACTCACAGACACTCTCACAGACTCTCACAGACACTCTCACAGACTCACAGACTCTCACACACTCTTACAGACTCCTATAGCTTCTCACAGACACTCTCACAGACTCTCACAGACACTCTCTCACAGACTATCACAGATTCTCACGGACTCTCACAGACACTCTAACAAACACTCACAGACTCTCACAGACACCAGGGGCGTAACACAGGCCCCCGCAGCCCCCGCGGTGCTGGGGGCCCCCTCGCTCCAGGGGCCCCCTCACTCTCACAGACTCTGACACTCTCACAGACTCACAGACTCTCACAGACACTCTCACAGACTCTCACAGACACTCTCACAGACAGACTCTCGCAGACACTCTCTCGCAGACACTCTCTCGCAGACACTCTCTCACAGACTCTCACAGATACTCACAGACTCTCACAGATACTCTCTCACAGACTCTCACAGACACTCTCTCACACTCTCTCACAGACACTCTCTCACACTCTCTCACACTCTCTCACAGACACTCACAGACACTCACAGACACTCTCACAGACACTCTCACAGACTCACAGACACTCTCTCACACTCTCTCACAGACACTCTCTCACACTCTCTCACAGACACTCTCTCAGACTCTCACAGACACTCTCTCACACTCTCTCACAGACACTCACAGACCTTCTCACAGACACTCTCACAGACACTCTCACAGACTCTCACAGACACTCTCTCACAGACACTCTCTCACAGACACTCTCTCACAGACACTCTCTCACACTCTCTCACAGACACTCTCTCTCACAGACACTCTCTCACACTCACTCACAGACACTCACAGACACTCACAGACACTCACAGACTCTCACAGACTCTCAAAGACACTCTCACAGACTCACAGAAACTCTCTCACACTCTCTCACAGACACTCTCTTACAGACTCTCACAGACACTCACAGACGTTCTCACAGACACTCTCACAGACACTCTCACAGACTCTCACAGACACTCTCTTACAGACACTCTCTCATAGACACTCTCTCACAGACACTCTCTCACAGACACTCTCTCACAGACACTCTCCCACAGACACTCTCACAGACTGTCTCACATACACTCTCACAGACAGACTCTCTCAGACACTCTCTCACAGACACTCACAGACTCTCACATACACTCTCACAGACTCTCTCACAGACACTCTCTCACAGACACTCTCTTCCAGACTCTCTCACAGACACTCTCTCACAGACACTCTCTCACAGACACTCTCACACAGACACTCTCACACTCTCACAGACACTCACAGACTCTCACAGACACTCACAGACACTCTCTCACAGACACTCTCTCACACTCTCTCACATACTCTCACAGACACTCCTACAGTCTCTCAGACACTCTCACAGACTCTCACAGACACTCTCTCACAGACTCACACTCTCTCAGAGACTCTCACACACTCTTACAGACTGTCACAGACTCTTACAGAGTCTCAAAGACACTCTCACAGACTCTCACAGACACTCTCTCATAGACTATCACAGACTCTCACAGACACTCTCACAAACACTCACAGACTCTAACAGACACCAGGGGCGTAACACAGGCCCCCACAGCCCCCGTGGTGCTGGGGGCCCCCTCGCTCCAGGGGCCCCCTCACTCTCACAGACTCTGACACTCTCACAGACTCACAGACTCTCACAGACAGACTCTCGCAGACACTCTCTCACAGACAGACTCTCACAGACACTCTCTCACACTCTCTCACAGACACTCTCTCACAGTCTCTCACAGACACTCTCAGACACTCTCTCACACTCTCACAGACACTCACTGACTCTCACAGACTCTCACAGACTCTCAATGACACTCTCACAGACTCTCACAGACACTCTCACACTCTCACAGACTCTCACAGACTCTCACAGACACTCTCTCACAGACTTTTACAGACTCTCACAGACACTCTCACAGACACTCTCACAGACTATCACAGACTCTCTCAGACTCTCACAGACACTCAGACTCTCACAGACACTCTCTCTCAGATACTCTCTCTCAGAAACTCTCTCAGACTCTCTCTCACAGACACTCTCTCACAGACACTCTCTCACAGACACTCTCTCACAGACTCTCACAGACACTCACAGATACTCTCTCACAGACACTCTCTCACAGACTCTCACAGACACTCTCTCACAGACACTCTCTCACAGACACTCTCTCACAGACACTCTCTCACAGACACTCACACTCTCACAGACACTCACACTCTCACAGACACTCACAGACTCTCACAGACTCTCACAGACGCTCACAGACTCTCACAGACACTCCTACAGACTCTCACAGACACTCTCTCACAGACTCACACTCTCTCACAGACTCACACTCTCTCACAGATTCTCACACACTCTTACAGACACTCTCTCACAGACTCTTACAGAGTCTCACAGACTCTTACAGAGTCTCACAGACACTCTCACAGACTCTCACAGACACTCTCTCACAGACTATCACAGACTCTCACAGACACTCTCACAGACACTCTCACAGACACCAGGGGCGTAACACAGGCCCCCACAGCCCCTGCGGAGCTGGGGGCCCCCTCGCTCCAGGGACCCCCTCACTCTCACAGACTCTGACACTCACAGACTCACAGACACTCACAAACACTCAGACTCTCACAGACACCAGGGGCGTAACAGAGGCCCCCACAGCCCCCGCGGTGCTGGGGGCCCCCTCGCTCCAGGGCCCCCCTCACTCTCAAAGACTCTGACACTCACAGACTCACAGACTCTCACAGACAGACTCTCGCAGACACTCTCTCACAGACACTTTCCCACAGACTCTCACAGACACTCTCTCACAGACTCTCTCACAGACACTCTCTCACACTCTCTCACAGATACTCTCTCACAGATACTCTCTCACAGAGTCTCTCACAGACACTCTCAGACACTCTCTCACACTCTCACAGACTCTCACAGAAACTCTCACAGACTCTCACAGACACTCTCTCACACTCTCTCACAGACTCTCACAGACACTCTCTCACACTCTCACAGACTCTCACAGACACTCTCACACTCTCACAGACTCTCACAGACTCTCACAGACACTCTCTCACAGACTTTTACAGACTCTCACAGACACTCTCACAGACACTCTCACAGACTATCACAGACTCTCTCAGACTCTCACAGACACTCGGACTCTCACAGACACTCTCTCTCAGACACTCTCTCTCAGACACTCTCTCTCAGACTCTCTCTCACAGACACTCTCTCACAGACACTCTCTCACAGACACTCTCTCACAGACTCTCACAGACACTCACAGACACTCTCTCACAGACACTCTCTCACAGACACTCTCTCACAGACACTCTCTCACAGACACTCTCCCACAGACACTCACACTCTCACAGACACTCACAGACTCTCACAGACACTCCTACAGACTCTCACAGACACTCTCTCACAGACTCACACTCTCTCACAGACTCACACTCTCTCACAGACTCTCACACACTCTTACAGACTCTCACAGACTCTTACAGAGTCTCACAGACACTCTCACAGACTCTCACAGACACTCTCTCACAGACTATCACAGACTCTCATAGACACTCTCTCACAGACTCACACTCTCTCACAGACTCACACTCTCTCAGAGACTCTCACAGACTCTTACAGACTCACAGACTCTTACAGAGTCTCACAGACACTCTCACAGACTCTCACAGACACTCTCTCACAGACTATCACAGACTCTCACAGACACTCTCACAAACACTCACAGACTCTCACAGACACCAGGGGCGTAACACAGGCCCCCACAGCCCCTGCGGAGCTGGGGGCCCCCTCGCTCCAGGGGCCCCCTCACTCTCACAGACTCTGACACTCACAGACTCACAGACTCTCACAGACACTCACAAACACTCAGACTCTCACAGACACCAGGGGCGTAACAGAGGCCCCCACAGCCCCCGCGGTGCTGGGGGCCCCCTCGCTCCAGGGCCCCCCTCACTCTCACAGACTCTGACACTCACAGACTCACAGACTCTCACAGACAGACTCTCGCAGACACTCTCTCACAGACACTTTCTCACAGACTCTCACAGACACTCTCTCACAGACTCTCTCACAGACACTCTCTCACAGACACTCTCTCACAGACACTCTCTCACAGACTTTTACAGACTCTCACAGACACTCTCACAGACTATCACAGACTCTCAGATACTCTCAGACTCTCACAGATACTCTCTCACAGACACTCTCTCACAGACTCTCACAGACACTCTCTCACACTCTCTCACAGACTCACAGACACTCTCACAGACTCTCACAGACACTCTCACAGACTCACAGACTCTCACACACTCTTACAGACTCCTATAGATTCTCACAGACACTCTCACAGACTCTCACAGACACTCTCTCACAGACTATCACAGATTCTCACGGACTCTCACAGACACTCTAACAAACACTCACAGACTCTCACAGACACCAGGGGCGTAACACAGGCCCCCGCAGCCCCCGCGGTGCTGGGGGCCCCCTCGCTCCAGGGGCCCCCTCACTCTCACAGACTCTGACACTCTCACAGACTCTCACAGACACTCTCACAGACTCTCACAGACACTCTCACAGACAGACTCTCGCAGACACTCTCTCGCAGACACTCTCTCGCAGACACTCTCTCACAGACTCTCACAGATACTCACAGACTCTCACAGATACTCTCTCACAGACTCTCACAGACACTCTCTCACACTCTCTCACAGACACTCTCTCACACTCTCTCACACTCTCTCACAGACACTCACAGACACTCTCACAGACACTCTCACAGACTCACAGACACTCTCTCACACTCTCTCACAGACACTCTCTCAGACTCTCACAGACACTCTCTCACACTCTCTCACAGACACTCACAGACCTTCTCACAGACACTCTCACAGACACTCTCACAGACTCTCACAGACACTCTCTCACAGACACTCTCTCACAGACACTCTCTCACACCCTCTCACAGACACTCTCTCTCACAGACACTCTCTCACACTCTCTCACAGACACTCACAGACACTCACAGACACTCACAGACTCTCACAGACTCTCAAAGACACTCTCACAGACTCACAGAAACTCTCTCACACTCTCTCACAGACACTCTCTTACAGACTCTCACAGACACTCACAGACGTTCTCACAGACACTCTCACAGACACTCTCACAGACTCTCACAGACACTCTCTTACAGACACTCTCTCATAGACACTCTCTCACAGACACTCTCTCACAGACACTCTCTCACAGACACTCTCCCACAGACACTCTCACAGACTGTCTCACATACACTCTCACAGACACTCTCACAGACACTCTCACACTCTCTCACAGACACTCTCACACTCTCTCACAGACACTCTCACACTCTCAGATACTCTCACAGACTCTCACAGACACTCTTACACACTCACAGACACTCTCAGACTTGCACAGACACTCTCTCACAGACTCTCACACTCTCTCACAGACTCTCACATACACTCTCTCAGACTCTCACAGACACTCTCTCAGACTCTCACAGACACTCTCAGACTCTCACAGATACTCTCTCACAGACACTCTCTCACAGACACTCTCTCACAGACACTCTCTCACAGACACTCTCTCACACTCTCTCACAGACACTCACAGACACTCTCTCACAGACACTCACAGACACTCACTCAAAGACACTCTCTCACAGACACTCACAGACACTCTCTCACAGACTCTCACAGACTCTCACAGACACTCTCTCACAGACTCACACTCTCACAGACACTCTCACAGACTCACACTCTCACAGACACTCTCTCACAGACTCTCACAGACTGTCACATACACTCACAGACTCTCACAGACACTCTCTCACAGACTCTCTCACAGACACTCTCTCACAGACTCTCTCACAGACACTCTCTCACAGACACTCTCACACTCACAGACACTCACAGACTCTCACAGACACTTTCACAGACTCTCACAGACACTCTCTCACACTCTCTCACATACTCTCACAGACACTCCTACAGAATCTCATAGACTCTCACAGACACTCTCTCAGACTCTCACAGACACTCTCAGACTCTCACAGACACTCTCACAGACACTCTCTCGCAGACACTCTCTCTCAGACACTCTCTGTCAGACACTCTCTCTCAGACTCTCACAGACACTCTCTCACAGACTCTGGCACTCTCACAGACTCACACTCTCACAGACAGACTCTCTCAGACACTCTCTCTCAGACACTCTCTCTCAGACACTCTCTCACACTCTCTCTCAGACACTCACAGACACTCTCTCACAGACTCTCACAGACACTCTCTCACAGACTCTGGCACTCTCACAGACTCACACTCTCACAGACACTCTCACAGACAGACTCTCTCAGACACTCTCTCACAGACACTCACAGACTCTCACATACACTCTCACAGACTCTCTCACAGACACTCTCTCACAGACACTCTCTTCCAGACTCTCTCACAGACACTCTCTCACAGACACTCTCTCACAGACACTCTCACACAGACACTCTCAAACTCTCACAGACACTCACAGACTCTCACAGACACTCACAGACACTCTCTCACAGACACTCTCTCACACTCTCTCACATACTCTCACAGACACTCCTACAGTCTCTCAGACACTCTCACAGACTCTCACAGACACTCTCTCACAGACTCACACTCTCTCAGAGACTCTCACACACTCTTACAGACTGTCACAGACTCTTACAGAGTCTCAAAGACACTCTCACAGACTCTCACAGACACTCTCTCATAGACTATCACAGACTCTCACAGACACTCTCACAAACACTCACAGACTCTAACAGACACCAGGGGCGTAACACAGGCCCCCACAGCCCCCGTGGTGCTGGGGGCCCCCTCGCTCCAGGGGCCCCCTCACTCTCACAGACTCTGACACTCTCACAGACTCACAGACTCTCACAGACAGACTCTCGCAGACACTCTCTCACAGACAGACTCTCACAGACACTCTCTCACACTCTCTCACAGACACTCTCTCACAGTCTCTCACAGACACTCTCAGACACTCTCTCACACTCTCACAGACACTCACTGACTCTCACAGACTCTCACAGACTCTCAATGACACTCTCACAGACTCTCACAGACACTCTCACACTCTCACAGACTCTCACAGACTCTCACAGACACTCTCTCACAGACTTTTACAGACTCTCACAGACACTCTCACAGACACTCTCACAGACTATCACAGACTCTCTCAGACTCTCACAGACACTCAGACTCTCACAGACACTCTCTCTCAGATACTCTCTCTCAGAAACTCTCTCAGACTCTCTCTCACAGACACTCTCTCACAGACACTCTCTCACAGACACTCTCTCACAGACTCTCACAGACACTCACAGATACTCTCTCACAGACACTCTCTCACAGACTCTCACAGACACTCTCTCACAGACACTCTCTCACAGACACTCTCTCACAGACACTCTCTCACAGACACTCACACTCTCACAGACACTCACAGACTCTCACAGACTCTCACAGACGCTCACAGACTCTCACAGACACTCCTACAGACTCTCACAGACACTCTCTCACAGACTCACACTCTCTCACAGACTCACACTCTCTCACAGATTCTCACACACTCTTACAGACACTCTCTCACAGACTCTTACAGAGTCTCACAGACTCTTACAGAGTCTCACAGACACTCTCACAGACTCTCACAGACACTCTCTCACAGACTATCACAGACTCTCACAGACACTCTCACAGACACTCTCACAGACACCAGGGGCGTAACACAGGCCCCCACAGCCCCTGCGGAGCTGGGGGCCCCCTCGCTCCAGGGACCCCCTCACTCTCACAGACTCTGACACTCACAGACTCACAGACACTCACAAACACTCAGACTCTCACAGACACCAGGGGCGTAACAGAGGCCCCCACAGCCCCCGCGGTGCTGGGGGCCCCCTCGCTCCAGGGCCCCCCTCACTCTCAAAGACTCTGACACTCACAGACTCACAGACTCTCACAGACAGACTCTCGCAGACACTCTCTCACAGACACTTTCCCACAGACTCTCACAGACACTCTCTCACAGACTCTCTCACAGACACTCTCTCACACTCTCTCACAGATACTCTCTCACAGATACTCTCTCACAGAGTCTCTCACAGACACTCTCAGACACTCTCTCACACTCTCACAGACTCTCACAGAAACTCTCACAGACTCTCACAGACACTCTCTCACACTCTCTCACAGACTCTAACAGACACTCTCTCACACTCTCACAGACTCTCACAGACACTCTCACACTGTCACAGACTCTCACAGACTCTCACAGACACTCTCTCACAGACTTTTACAGACTCTCACAGACACTCTCACAGACACTCTCACAGACTATCACAGACTCTCTCAGACTCTCACAGACACTCGGACTCTCACAGACACTCTCTCTCAGACACTCTCTCTCAGACACTCTCTCTCAGACTCTCTCTCACAGACACTCTCTCACAGACACTCTCTCACAGACTCTCACAGACTCTCACAGACACTCACAGACACTCTCTCACAGACACTCTCTCACAGACACTCTCTCACAGACACTCTCTCACAGACACTCTCCCACAGACACTCACACTCTCAC
Organism: Triturus cristatus; assembly: GCF_964204655.1. Taxonomy (NCBI): domain Eukaryota; kingdom Metazoa; phylum Chordata; class Amphibia; order Caudata; family Salamandridae; genus Triturus; species Triturus cristatus. Next base: position 1,176,226,765 of record NC_140579.1, on the reverse strand, counting down.
AGACACTCACAGACTCTCACAGACACTCCTACAGACTCTCACAGACACTCTCTCACAGACTCACACTCTCTCACAGACTCACACTCTCTCACAGACTCTCACACACTCTTACAGACTCTCACAGACTCTTACAGAGTCTCACAGACACTCTCACAGACTCTCACAGACACTCTCTCACAGACTATCACAGACTCTCATAGACACTCTCTCACAGACTCACACTCTCTCACAGACTCACACTCTCTCACAGACTCTCACAGACTCTTACAGACTCACAGACTCTTACAGAGTCTCACAGACACTCTCACAGACTCTCACAGACACTCTCTCACAGACTATCACAGACTCTCACAGACACTCTCACAAACACTCACAGACTCTCACAGACACCAGGGGCGTAACACAGGCCCCCACAGCCCCTGCGGTGCTGGGGGCCCCCTCGCTCCAGGGGCCCCCTCACTCTCACAGACTCTGACACTCACAGACTCACAGACTCTCACAGACACTCACAAACACTCAGACTCTCACAGACACCAGGGGCGTAACAGAGGCCCCCACAGCCCCCGCGGTGCTGGGGGCCCCCTCGCTCCAGGGCCCCCCTCACTCTCACAGACTCTGACACTCACAGACTCACAGACTCTCACAGACAGACTCTCGCAGACACTCTCTCACAGACACTTTCTCACAGACTCTCACAGACACTCTCTCACAGACTCTCTCACAGACACTCTCTCACAGACACTCTCTCACAGACACTCTCTCACAGACTTTTACAGACTCTCACAGACACTCTCACAGACTATCACAGACTCTCAGACACTCTCAGACTCTCACAGATACTCTCTCACAGACACTCTCTCACAGACTCTCACAGACACTCTCTCACACTCTCTCACAGACTCACAGACACTCTCACAGACTCTCACAGACACTCTCACAGACTCACAGACTCTCACACACTCTTACAGACTCCTATAGATTCTCACAGACACTCTCACAGACTCTCACAGACACTCTCTCACAGACTATCACAGATTCTCACGGACTCTCACAGACACTCTAACAAACACTCACAGACTCTCACAGACACCAGGGGCGTAACACAGGCCCCCGCAGCCCCCGCGGTGCTGGGGGCCCCCTCGCTCCAGGGGCCCCCTCACTCTCACAGACTCTGACACTCTCACAGACTCACAGACTCTCACAGACACTCTCACAGACTCTCACAGACACTCTCACAGACAGACTCTCGCAGACACTCTCTCGCAGACACTCTCTCGCAGACACTCTCTCACAGACTCTCAGAGATACTCACAGACTCTCACAGATACTCTCTCACAGACTCTCACAGACACTCTCTCACACTCTCTCACAGACACTCTCTCACACTCTCTCACACTCTCTCACAGACACTCACAGACACTCACAGACACTCTCACAGACACTCTCACAGACTCACAGACACTCTCTCACACTCTCTCACAGACACTCTCTCACACTCTCTCACAGACACTCTCTCAGACTCTCACAGACACTCTCTCACACTCTCTCACAGACACTCACAGACCTTCTCACAGACACTCTCACAGACACTCTCACAGACTCTCACAGACACTCTCTCACAGACACTCTCTCACAGACACTCTCTCACAGACACTCTCTCACACTCTCTCACAGACACTCTCTCTCACAGACACTCTCTCACACTCACTCACAGACACTCACAGACACTCACAGACACTCACAGACTCTCACAGACTCTCAAAGACACTCTCACAGACTCACAGAAACTCTCTCACACTCTCTCACAGACACTCTCTTACAGACTCTCACAGACACTCACAGACGTTCTCACAGACACTCTCACAGACACTCTCACAGACTCTCACAGACACTCTCTTACAGACACTCTCTCATAGACACTCTCTCACAGACACTCTCTCACAGACACTCTCTCACAGACACTCTCCCACAGACACTCTCACAGACTGTCTCACATACACTCTCACAGACACTCTCACAGACACTCTCACACTCTCTCACAGACACTCTCACACTCTCTCACAGACACTCTCACACTCTCAGATACTCTCACAGACTCTCACAGACACTCTTACACACTCACAGACACTCTCAGACTTGCACAGACACTCTCTCACAGACTCTCACACTCTCTCACAGACTCTCACATACACTCTCTCAGACTCTCACAGACACTCTCTCAGACTCTCACAGACACTCTCAGACTCTCACAGATACTCTCTCACAGACACTCTCTCACAGACACTCTCTCACAGACACTCTCTCACAGACACTCTCTCATACTCTCTCACAGACACTCACAGACACTCTCTCACAGACACTCACAGACACTCACTCAAAGACACTCTCTCACAGACACTCACAGACACTCTCACACAGACTCTCACAGACTCTCACAGACACTCTCTCACAGACTCACACTCTCACAGACACTCTCACAGACTCACACTCTCACAGACACTCTCTCACAGACTCTCACAGACTGTCACATACACTCACAGACTCTCACATACACTCTCTCACAGACTCTCACAGACACTCTCTCACAGACTCTCTCACAGACACTCTCTCACAGACTCTCTCACAGACACTCTCTCACAGACACTCTCACACTCACAGACACTCACAGACTCTCACAGACACTTTCACAGACTCTCACAGACACTCTCTCACACTCTCTCACATACTCTCACAGACACTCCTACAGAATCTCATAGACTCTCACAGACACTCTCTCAGACTCTCACAGACACTCTCAGACTCTCACAGACACTCTCACAGACACTCTCTCGCAGACACTCTCTCTCAGACACTCTCTGTCAGACACTCTCTCTCAGACTCTCACAGACACTCTCTCACAGACTCTGGCACTCTCACAGACTCACACTCTCACAGACAGACTCTCTCAGACACTCTCTCTCAGACACTCTCTCTCAGACACTCTCTCACACTCTCTCTCAGACACTCACAGACACTCTCTCACAGACTCTCACAGACACTCTCTCACAGACTCTGGCACTCTCACAGACTCACACTCTCACAGACACTCTCACAGACAGACTCTCTCAGACACTCTCTCACAGACACTCACAGACTCTCACATACACTCTCACAGACTCTCTCACAGACACTCTCTCACAGACACTCTCTTCCAGACTCTCTCACAGACACTCTCTCACAGACACTCTCTCACAGACACTCTCACACAGACACTCTCACACTCTCACAGACACTCACAGACTCTCACAGACACTCACAGACACTCTCTCACAGACACTCTCTCACACTCTCTCACATACTCTCACAGACACTCCTACAGTCTCTCAGACACTCTCACAGACTCTCACAGACACTCTCTCACAGACTCACACTCTCTCAGAGACTCTCACACACTCTTACAGACTGTCACAGACTCTTACAGAGTCTCAAAGACACTCTCACAGACTCTCACAGACACTCTCTCATAGACTATCACAGACTCTCACAGACACTCTCACAAACACTCACAGACTCTAACAGACACCAGGGGCGTAACACAGGCCCCCACAGCCCCCGTGGTGCTGGGGGCCCCCTCGCTCCAGGGGCCCCCTCACTCTCACAGACTCTGACACTCTCACAGACTCACAGACTCTCACAGACAGACTCTCGCAGACACTCTCTCACAGACAGACTCTCACAGACACTCTCTCACACTCTCTCACAGACACTCTCTCACAGTCTCTCACAGACACTCTCAGACACTCTCTCACACTCTCACAGACACTCACTGACTCTCACAGACTCTCACAGACTCTCAATGACACTCTCACAGACTCTCACAGACACTCTCACACTCTCACAGACTCTCACAGACTCTCACAGACACTCTCTCACAGACTTTTACAGACTCTCACAGACACTCTCACAGACACTCTCACAGACTATCACAGACTCTCTCAGACTCTCACAGACACTCAGACTCTCACAGACACTCTCTCTCAGATACTCTCTCTCAGAAACTCTCTCAGACTCTCTCTCACAGACACTCTCTCACAGACACTCTCTCACAGACACTCTCTCACAGACTCTCACAGACACTCACAGATACTCTCTCACAGACACTCTCTCACAGACTCTCACAGACACTCTCTCACAGACACTCTCTCACAGACACTCTCTCACAGACACTCTCTCACAGACACTCACACTCTCACAGACACTCACACTCTCACAGACACTCACAGACTCTCACAGACTCTCACAGACGCTCACAGACTCTCACAGACACTCCTACAGACTCTCACAGACACTCTCTCACAGACTCACACTCTCTCACAGACTCACACTCTCTCACAGATTCTCACACACTCTTACAGACACTCTCTCACAGACTCTTACAGAGTCTCACAGACTCTTACAGAGTCTCACAGACACTCTCACAGACTCTCACAGACACTCTCTCACAGACTATCACAGACTCTCACAGACACTCTCACAGACACTCTCACAGACACCAGGGGCGTAACACAGGCCCCCACAGCCCCTGCGGAGCTGGGGGCCCCCTCGCTCCAGGGACCCCCTCACTCTCACAGACTCTGACACTCACAGACTCACAGACACTCACAAACACTCAGACTCTCACAGACACCAGGGGCGTAACAGAGGCCCCCACAGCCCCCGCGGTGCTGGGGGCCCCCTCGCTCCAGGGCCCCCCTCACTCTCAAAGACTCTGACACTCACAGACTCACAGACTCTCACAGACAGACTCTCGCAGACACTCTCTCACAGACACTTTCCCACAGACTCTCACAGACACTCTCTCACAGACTCTCTCACAGACACTCTCTCACACTCTCTCACAGATACTCTCTCACAGATACTCTCTCACAGAGTCTCTCACAGACACTCTCAGACACTCTCTCACACTCTCACAGACTCTCACAGAAACTCTCACAGACTCTCACAGACACTCTCTCACACTCTCTCACAGACTCTCACAGACACTCTCTCACACTCTCACAGACTCTCACAGACACTCTCACACTCTCACAGACTCTCACAGACTCTCACAGACACTCTCTCACAGACTTTTACAGACTCTCACAGACACTCTCACAGACACTCTCACAGACTATCACAGACTCTCTCAGACTCTCACAGACACTCGGACTCTCACAGACACTCTCTCTCAGACACTCTCTCTCAGACACTCTCTCTCAGACTCTCTCTCACAGACACTCTCTCACAGACACTCTCTCACAGACTCTCACAGACTCTCACAGACACTCACAGACACTCTCTCACAGACACTCTCTCACAGACACTCTCTCACAGACACTCTCTCACAGACACTCTCCCACAGACACTCACACTCTCACAGACACTCACAGACTCTCACAGACACTCCTACAGACTCTCACAGACACTCTCTCACAGACTCACACTCTCTCACAGACTCACACTCTCTCACAGACTCTCACACACTCTTACAGACTCTCACAGACTCTTACAGAGTCTCACAGACACTCTCACAGACTCTCACAGACACTCTCTCACAGACTATCACAGACTCTCATAGACACTCTCTCACAGACTCACACTCTCTCACAGACTCACACTCTCTCAGAGACTCTCACAGACTCTTACAGACTCACAGACTCTTACAGAGTCTCACAGACACTCTCACAGACTCTCACAGACACTCTCTCACAGACTATCACAGACTCTCACAGACACTCTCACAAACACTCACAGTCTCTCACAGACACCAGGGGCGTAACACAGGCCCCCACAGCCCCTGCGGTGCTGGGGGCCCCCTCGCTCCAGGGGCCCCCTCACTCTCACAGACTCTGACACTCACAGACTCACAGACTCTCACAGACACTCACAAACACTCAGACTCTCACAGACACCAGGGGCATAACAGAGGCCCCCACAGCCCCCGCGGTGCTGGGGGCCCCCTCGCTCCAGGGCCCCCCTCACTCTCACAGACTCTGACACTCACAGACTCACAGACTCTCACAGACAGACTCTCGCAGACACTCTCTCACAGACACTTTCTCACAGACTCTCACAGACACTCTCTCACAGACTCTCTCACAGACACTCTCTCACAGACACTCTCTCACAGACACTCTCTCACAGACTTTTACAGACTCTCACAGACACTCTCATAGACTATCACAGACTCTCAGACACTCTCAGACTCTCACAGATACTCTCTCACAGACACTCTCTCACAGACTCTCACAGACACTCTCTCACACTCTCTCACAGACTCACAGACACTCTCACAGACTCTCACAGACACTCTCACAGACTCACAGACTCTCACACACTCTTACAGACTCCTATAGATTCTCACAGACACTCTCACAGACTCTCACAGACACTCTCTCACAGACTATCACAGATTCTCACGGACTCTCACAGACACTCTAACAAACACTCACAGACTCTCACAGACACCAGGGGCGTAACACAGGCCCCCGCAGCCCCCGCGGTGCTGGGGGCCCCCTCGCTCCAGGGGCCCCCTCACTCTCACAGACTCTGACACTCTCACAGACTCACAGACTCTCACAGACACTCTCACAGACTCTCATAGACACTCTCACAGACAGACTCTCGCAGACACTCTCTCGCAGACACTCTCTCGCAGACACTCTCTCACAGACTCTCACAGATACTCACAGACTCTCACAGATACTCTCTCACAGACTCTCACAGACACTCTCTCACACTCTCTCACAGACACTCTCTCACACTCTCTCACACTCTCTCACAGACACTCACAGACACTCTCACAGACACTCTCACAGACTCACAGACACTCTCTCACACTCTCTCACAGACACTCTCTCAGACTCTCACAGACACTCTCTCACACTCTCTCACAGACACTCACAGACCTTCTCACAGACACTCTCACAGACACTCTCACAGACTCTCACAGACACTCTCTCACAGACACTCTCTCACAGACACTCTCTCACACCCTCTCACAGACACTCTCTCTCACAGACACTCTCTCACACTCTCTCACAGACACTCACAGACACTCACAGACACTCACAGACTCTCACAGACTCTCAAAGACACTCTCACAGACTCACAGAAACTCTCTCACACTCTCTCACAGACACTCTCTTACAGACTCTCACAGACACTCACAGACGTTCTCACAGACACTCTCACAGACACTCTCACAGACTCTCACAGACACTCTCTTACAGACACTCTCTCATAGACACTCTCTCACAGACACTCTCTCACAGACACTCTCTCACAGACACTCTCCCACAGACACTCTCACAGACTGTCTCACATACACTCTCACAGACACTCTCACAGACACTCTCACACTCTCTCACAGACACTCTCACACTCTCTCACAGACACTCTCACACTCTCAGATACTCTCACAGACTCTCACAGACACTCTTACACACTCACAGACACTCTCAGACTTGCACAGACACTCTCTCACAGACTCTCACACTCTCTCACAGACTCTCACATACACTCTCTCAGACTCTCACAGACACTCTCTCAGACTCTCACAGACACTCTCAGACTCTCACAGATACTCTCTCACAGACACTCTCTCACAGACACTCTCTCACAGACACTCTCTCACAGACACTCTCTCACACTCTCTCACAGACACTCACAGACACTCTCTCACAGACACTCACAGACACTCACTCAAAGACACTCTCTCACAGACACTCACAGACACTCTCTCACAGACTCTCACAGACTCTCACAGACACTCTCTCACAGACTCACACTCTCACAGACACTCTCACAGACTCACACTCTCACAGACACTCTCTCACAGACTCTCACAGACTGTCACATACACTCACAGACTCTCACAGACACTCTCTCACAGACTCTCTCACAGACACTCTCTCACAGACTCTCTCACAGACACTCTCTCACAGACACTCTCACACTCACAGACACTCACAGACTCTCACAGACACTTTCACAGACTCTCACAGACACTCTCTCACACTCTCTCACATACTCTCACAGACACTCCTACAGAATCTCATAGACTCTCACAGACACTCTCTCAGACTCTCACAGACACTCTCAGACTTTCACAGACACTCTCACAGACACTCTCTCGCAGACACTCTCTCTCAGACACTCTCTGTCAGACACTCTCTCTCAGACTCTCACAGACACTCTCTCACAGACTCTGGCACTCTCACAGACTCACACTCTCACAGACAGACTCTCTCAGACACTCTCTCTCAGACACTCTCTCTCAGACACTCTCTCACACTCTCTCTCAGACACTCACAGACACTCTCTCACAGACTCTCACAGACACTCTCTCACAGACTCTGGCACTCTCACAGACTCACACTCTCACAGACACTCTCACAGACAGACTCTCTCAGACACTCTCTCACAGACACTCACAGACTCTCACATACACTCTCACAGACTCTCTCACAGACACTCTCTTCCAGACTCTCTCACAGACACTCTCTCACAGACACTCTCTCACAGACACTCTCACACAGACACTCTCACACTCTCACAGACACTCACAGACTCTCACAGACACTCACAGACACTCTCTCACAGACACTCTCTCACACTCTCTCACATACTCTCACAGACACTCCTACAGTCTCTCAGACACTCTCACAGACTCTCACAGACACTCTCTCACAGACTCACACTCTCTCAGAGACTCTCACACACTCTTACAGACTGTCACAGACTCTTACAGAGTCTCAAAGACACTCTCACAGACTCTCACAGACACTCTCTCATAGACTATCACAGACTCTCACAGATACTCTCACAAACACTCACAGACTCTAACAGACACCAGGGGCGTAACACAGGCCCCCACAGCCCCCGTGGTGCTGGGGGCCCCCTCGCTCCAGGGGCCCCCTCACTCTCACAGACTCTGACACTCTCACAGACTCACAGACTCTCACAGACAGACTCTCGCAGACACTCTCTCACAGACAGACTCTCACAGACACTCTCTCACACTCTCTCACAGACACTCTCTCACAGTCTCTCACAGACACTCTCAGACACTCTCTCACACTCTCACAGACACTCACTGACTCTCACAGACTCTCACAGACTCTCAATGACACTCTCACAGACTCTCACAGACACTCTCACACTCTCACAGACTCTCACAGACTCTCACAGACACTCTCTCGCAGACTTTTACAGACTCTCACAGACACTCTCACAGACACTCTCACAGACTATCACAGACTCTCTCAGACTCTCACAGACACTCAGACTCTCACAGACACTCTCTCTCAGATACTCTCTCTCAGAAACTCTCTCAGACTCTCTCTCACAGACACTCTCTCACAGACACTCTCTCACAGACACTCTCTCACAGACTCTCACAGACACTCACAGATACTCTCTCACAGACACTCTCTCACAGACTCTCACAGACACTCTCTCACAGACACTCTCTCACAGACACTCTCTCACAGACACTCTCTCACAGACACTCACACTCTCACAGACACTCACACTCTCACAGACACTCACAGACTCTCACAGACTCTCACAGACGCTCACAGACTCTCACAGACACTCCTACAGACTCTCACAGACACTCTCTCACAGACTCACACTCTCTCACAGACTCACACTCTCTCACAGATTCTCACACACTCTTACAGACACTCTCTCACAGACTCTTACAGAGTCTCACAGACTCTTACAGAGTCTCACAGACACTCTCACAGACTCTCACAGACACTCTCTCACAGACTATCACAGACTCTCACAGACACTCTCATAGACACTCTCACAGACACCAGGGGCGTAACACAGGCCCCCACAGCCCCTGCGGAGCTGGGGGCCCCCTCGCTCCAGGGACCCCCTCACTCTCACAGACTCTGACACTCACAGACTCACAGACACTCACAAACACTCAGACTCTCACAGACACCAGGGGCGTAACAGAGGCCCCCACAGCCCCCGCGGTGCTGGGGGCCCCCTCGCTCCAGGGCCCCCCTCACTCTCAAAGACTCTGACACTCACAGACTCACAGACTCTCACAGACAGACTCTCGCAGACACTCTCTCACAGACACTTTCCCACAGACTCTCACAGACACTCTCTCACAGACTCTCTCACAGACACTCTCTCACACTCTCTCACAGATACTCTCTCACAGATACTCTCTCACAGAGTCTCTCACAGACACTCTCAGACACTCTCTCACACTCTCACAGACTCTCACAGAAACTCTCACAGACTCTCACAGACACTCTCTCACACTCTCTCACAGACTCTCACAGACACTCTCTCACACTCTCACAGACTCTCACAGACACTCTCACACTGTCACAGACTCTCACAGACTCTCACAGACACTCTCTCACAGACTTTTACAGACTCTCACAGACACTCTCACAGACACTCTCACAGACTATCACAGACTCTCTCAGACTCTCACAGACACTCGGACTCTCACAGACACTCTCTCTCAGACACTCTCTCTCAGACACTCTCTCTCAGACTCTCTCTCACAGACACTCTCTCACAGACACTCTCTCACAGACTCTCACAGACTCTCACAGACACTCACAGACACTCTCTCACAGACACTCTCTCACAGACACTCTCTCACAGACACTCTCTCACAGACACTCTCCCACAGACACTCACACTCTCACAGACACTCACAGACTCTCACAGACACTCCTACAGATTCTCACAGACACTCTCTCACAGACTCACACTCTCTCACAGACTCACACTCTCTCACAGACTCTCACACACTCTTACAGACTCTCACAGACTCTTACAGAGTCTCACAGACACTCTCACAGACTCTCACAGACACTCTCTCACAGACTATCACAGACTCTCATAGACACTCTCTCACAGACTCACACTCTCTCACAGACTCACACTCTCTCACAGACTCTCACAGACTCTTACAGACTCACAGACTCTTACAGAGTCTCACAGACACTCTCACAGACTCTCACAGACACTCTCTCACAGACTATCACAGACTCTCACAGACACTCTCACAAACACTCACAGACTCTCACAGACACCAGGGGCGTAACACAGGCCCCCACAGCCCCTGCGGTGCTGGGGGCCCCCTCGCTCCAGGGGCCCCCTCACTCTCACAGACTCTGACACTCACAGACTCACAGACTCTCACAGACACTCACAAACACTCAGACTCTCACAGACACCAGGGGCGTAACAGAGGCCCCCACAGCCCCCGCGGTGCTGGGGGCCCCCTCGCTCCAGGGCCCCCCTCACTCTCACAGACTCTGACACTCACAGACTCACAGACTCTCACAGACAGACTCTCGCAGACACTCTCTCACAGACACTTTCTCACAGACTCTCACAGACACTCTCTCACAGACTCTCTCACAGACACTCTCTCACAGACACTCTCTCACAGACACTCTCTCACAGACTTTTACAGACTCTCACAGACACTCTCACAGACTATCACAGACTCTCAGACACTCTCAGACTCTCACAGATACTCTCTCACAGACACTCTCTCACAGACTCTCACAGACACTCTCTCACACTCTCTCACAGACTCACAGACACTCTCACAGACTCTCACAGACACTCTCACAGACTCACAGACTCTCACACACTCTTACAGACTCCTATAGATTCTCACAGACACTCTCACAGACTCTCACAGACACTCTCTCACAGACTATCACAGATTCTCACGGACTCTCACAGACACTCTAACAAACACTCACAGACTCTCACAGACACCAGGGGCGTAACACAGGCCCCCGCAGCCCCCGCGGTGCTGGGGGCCCCCTCGCTCCAGGGGCCCCCTCACTCTCACAGACTCTGACACTCTCACAGACTCACAGACTCTCACAGACACTCTCACAGACTCTCACAGACACTCTCACAGACAGACTCTCGCAGACACTCTCTCGCAGACACTCTCTCGCAGACACTCTCTCACAGACTCTCACAGATACTCACAGACTCTCACAGATACTCTCTCACAGACTCTCACAGACACTCTCTCACACTCTCTCACAGACACTCTCTCACACTCTCTCACACTCTCTCACAGACACTCACAGACACTCTCACAGACTCACAGACACTCTCTCACACTCTCTCACAGACACTCTCTCAGACTCTCACAGACACTCTCTCACACTCTCTCACAGACACTCACAGACCTTCTCACAGACACTCTCACAGACACTCTCACAGACTCTCACAGACACTCTCTCACAGACACTCTCTCACAGACACTCTCTCACACTCTCTCACAGACACTCTCTCTCACAGACACTCTCTCACACTCTCTCACACTCTCTCACAGACACTCACAGACACTCACAGACACTCACAGACTCTCACAGACTCTCAAAGACACTCTCACAGACTCACAGAAACTCTCTCACACTCTCTCACAGACACTCTCTTACAGACTCTCACAGACACTCACAGACGTTCTCACAGACACTCTCACAGACACTCTCACAGACTCTCACAGACACTCTCTTACAGACACTCTCTCATAGACACTCTCTCACAGACACTCTCTCACAGACACTCTCTCACAGACACTCTCCCACAGACACTCTCACAGACTGTCTCACATACACTCTCACAGACACTCTCACAGACACTCTCACACTCTCTCACAGACACTCTCACACTCTCTCACAGACACTCTCACACTCTCAGATACTCTCACAGACTCTCACAGACACTCTTACACACTCACAGACACTCTCAGACTTGCACAGACACTCTCTCACAGACTCTCACACTCTCTCACAGACTCTCACATACACTCTCTCAGACTCTCACAGACACTCTCTCAGACTCTCACAGACACTCTCAGACTCTCACAGATACTCTCTCACAGACACTCTCTCACAGACACTCTCTCACAGACACTCTCTCACAGACACTCTCTCACACTCTCTCACAGACACTCACAGACACTCTCTCACAGACACTCACAGACACTCACTTACAGACACTCTCTCACAGACACTCACAGACACTCTCTCACAGACTCTCACAGACTCTCACAGACACTCTCTCACAGACTCACACTCTCACAGACACTCTCACAGACTCACACTCTCACAGACACTCTCTCACAGACTCTCACAGACTCTCACATACACTCACAGACTCTCACATACACTCTCTCACAGACTCTCACAGACACTCTCTCACAGACTCTCTCACAGACACTCTCTCACAGACTCTCTCACAGACACTCTCTCACAGACACTCTCACACTCACAGACACTCACAGACTCTCACAGACACTTTCACAGACTCTCACAGACACTCTCTCACACTCTCTCACATACTCTCACAGACACTCCTACAGAATCTCATAGACTCTCACAGACACTCTCTCAGACTCTCACAGACACTCTCAGACTCTCACAGACACTCTCACAGACACTCTCTTGCAGACACTCTCTCTCAGACACTCTCTGTCAGACACTCTCTCTCAGACTCTCACAGACACTCTCTCACAGACTCTGGCACTCTCACAGACTCACACTCTCACAGACAGACTCTCTCAGATACTCTCTCTCAGACACTCTCTCTCAGACACTCTCTCACACTCTCTCTCAGACACTCACAGACACTCTCTCACAGACTCTCACAGACACTCTCTCACAGACTCTGGCACTCTCACAGACTCACACTCTCACAGACACTCTCACAGACAAACTCTCTCAGACACTCTCTCACAGACACTCACAGACTCTCACATACACTCTCACAGACTCTCTCACAGACACTCTCTCACAGACACTCTCTTCCAGACTCTCTCACAGACACTCTCTCACAGACACTCTCTCACAGACACTCTCTCACAGACACTCTCACACTCTCACAGACACTCACAGACTCTCACAGACACTCACAGATACTCTCTCACAGACACTCTCTCACACTCTCTCACATACTCTCACGGACACTCCTACAGTCTCTCAGACACTCTCACAGACTCTCACAGACACTCTCTCATAGACTATCACAGACTCTCACAGACACTCTCACAAACACTCACAGACTCTAACAGACACCAGGGGCGTAACACAGGCCCCCACAGCCCCCGTGGTGCTGGGGGCCCCCTCGCTCCAGGGGCCCCCTCACTCTCACAGACTCTGACACTCTCACAGACTCACAGACTCTCACAGACAGACTCTCGCAGACACTCTCTCACAGACAGACTCTCACAGACACTCTCTCACACTCTCTCACAGACACTCTCTCACAGTCTCTCACAGACACTCTCAGACACTCTCTCACACTCTCACAGACACTCACTAACTCTCACAGACTCTCACAGACTCTCAATGACACTCTCACAGACTCTAACAGACACTCTCACACTCTCACAGACTCTCACAGACTCTCACAGACACTCTCTCACAGACTTTTACAGACTCTCACAGACACTCTCACAGACACTCTCACAGACTATCACAGACTCTCTCAGACTCTCACAGACACTCAGACTCTCACAGACACTCTCTCTCAGACACTCTCTCTCAGAAACTCTCTCAGACTCTCTCTCACAGACACTCTCTCACAGACACTCTCTCACAGACACTCTCTCACAGACTCTCACAGACACTCACAGACACTCTCTCACAGACACTCTCTCACAGACTCTCACAGACACTCTCTCACAGACACTCTCACAGACACTCTCTCACAGACACTCACACTCTCACAGACACTCACACTCTCACAGACACTCACAGACTCTCACAGACTCTCACAGACTCTCACAGACACTCCTACAGACTCTCACAGACACTCTCTCACAGACTCACACTCTCTCACAGACTCACACTCTCTCACAGACTCTCACACACTCTTACAGACACTCTCTCACAGACTCACACTCTCTCACAGACTCACACTCTCTCACAGACTCTTACAGGCTCTCACAGACACTCTCACAGACTCTCACAGACACTCTCTCACAGACTATCACAGACTCTCACAGACACTCCACAGACACTCTCACAGACACTCTCACAGACACCAGGGGCGTAACACAGGCCCCCACAGCCCCTGCGGAGCTGGGGGCCCCCTCGCTCCAGGGGCCCCCTCACTCTCACAGACTCTGACACTCACAGACTCACAGACACTCACAAACACTCAGACTCTCACAGACACCAGGGGCGTAACAGAGGCCCCCACAGCCCCCGCGGTGCTGGGGGCCCCCTCGCTCCAGGGCCCCCCTCACTCTCAAAGACTCTGACACTCACAGACTCACAGACTCTCACAGACAGACTCTCGCAGACAGTCTCTCACAGACACTTTCCCACAGACTCTCACAGACACTCTCTCACAGACTCTCTCACAGACACTCTCTCACACTCTCTCACAGATACTCTCTCACAGAGTCTCTCACAGACACTCTCAGACACTCTCTCACACTCTCACAGACTCTCACAGAAACTCTCACAGACTCTCACAGACACTCTCTCACACTCTCTCACAGACTCTCACAGACACTCTCACAGACTCTCACAGACACTCTCTCACACTCTCTCACAGACTCTCACAGACACTCTCTCACAGACTTTTACAGACTCTCACAGACACTCTCACAGACTATCACAGACTCTCACAGACACTCTCAGACTCTCACAGATACTCTCTCACAGACACTCTCACAGACACTCTCTCACAGACACTCTCTCACAGACACTCTCTCACAGACTTTTACAGACTCTCACAGACACTCTCACAGACTATCACAGACTCTCAGACACTCTCAGACTTTCACAGATACTCTCTCACAGACACTCTCTCACAGACACTCTCTCACAGACTCTCACAGACACTCTCTCACACTCTCTCACAGACTCACAGACACTCTCACAGACTCTCACAGACACTCTCACAGACTCACAGACTCTCACACACTCTTACAGACTCTTATAGAGTCTCACAGACACTCTCACAGACTCTCACAGACACTCTCTCACAGACTATCACAGATTCTCACAGACTCTCACAGACACTCTCACAAACCCTCACAGACTCTCATAGACACCAGGGGCGTAACACAGGCCCCCGCAGCCCCCGCGGTGCTGGGGGCCCCCTCGCTCCAGGGGCCCCCTCACTCTCACAGACTCTGACACTCTCACAGACTCACAGACTCTCACAGACTCTCACAGACACTCTCACAGACAGACTCTCGCAGACACTCTCTCGCAGACACTCTCTCGCAGACACTCTCTCACAGACTCTCACAGATACTCACAGACTCTCACAGATACTCTCTCACAGACTCTCTGAGACACTCTCTCACACTCTCTCACAGACACTCTCTCTCACAGACACTCTCTCACACTCTCTCACACTCTCTCACAGACACTCACAGACACTCACAGACTCTCACAGACACTCTCACAGACTCACAGACACTCTCTCACACTCTCTCACAGACTCTCACAGACACTCACAGACCTTCTCACAGACACTCTCACAGACACTCTCACAGACACTCTCACAGAACTCTCTCACACTCTCTGACACTCTCTCAGACTCTCACAGACACTCTCTCACACTCTCTCACAGACACTCACAGACCTTCTCACAGACACTCTCACAGACTCTCACAGACTCTCACAGACACTCTCTCACAGACACTCTCTCACAGACACTCTCTCACACTCTCTCACAGACACTCTCTCTCACAGACACTCTCTCACACTCTCTCACACTCTCTCACACACTCACAGACACTCACTGATACTCACAGACTCTCACAGACACTCTCACAGACTCACAGAAACTCTCTCACACTCTCTCACAGACACTCTCTTACAGACTCTCACAGACACTCACAGACGTTCTCACAGACACTCTCACAGACACTCTCACAGACTCTCACAGACACTCTCTCATAGACACTCTCTCACAGACACTCTCTCACAGACACTCTCTCACAGACACTCTCTCACTGACACTCTCCCACAGACACTCTCACAGACTGTCTCACATACACTCTCACAGACACTCTCACAGACACTCTCACACTCTCTCACAGACACTCTCACACTCTCTCACAGACTCTCACACTCTCTCACAGACTCTCACAGACACTCTCTCAGACTCTCACAGACACTCTCAGACTCTCACAGATACTCTCTCACAGACACTCTCTCACAGACACTCTCTCACAGACACTCTCTCACACTCTCTCTCAGACTCTCACAGACACTCACAGACACTCACAGACACTCTCTCACAGACACTCTCTCACAGACATTCACAGACACTCTCTCACAGACTCTCACCGACTCTCACAGACACTCTCTCACAGACTCACACTCTCACAGACACTCTCTCACAGACTCTCACAGACTCTCACATACACTCACAGACTCTCACATACACTCTCTCACAGACTCTCACAGACACTCTCTCACAGACTCTCTCAGACACTCTCTCAGACACTCTCTCACAGACTCTCTCAGACACTCTCTCACAGACTCTCTCACAGACACTCTCTCACAGACACTCTCACACTCACAGACACTCACAGACTCTCACAGACACTTTCACAGACTCTCACAGACACTCTCTCACACTCTCTCACATACTCTCACAGACACTCCTACAGACTCTCATAGACTCTCAC
This sequence comes from Triturus cristatus, assembly GCF_964204655.1. NCBI lineage: Eukaryota > Metazoa > Chordata > Amphibia > Caudata > Salamandridae > Triturus > Triturus cristatus. The sequence continues at coordinate 1,176,209,067 of NC_140579.1, read as the reverse complement.
AGACACTCTCTCAAACTCTCACAGACACTCTCAGACTCTCACAGACACTCTCACAGACACACTCTCGCAGACACTCTCTCTCAGACACTCTCTCACAGACACTCACAGACACTCTCACAGACACTCTCTCATAGACTCTCACAGACACTCTCACAGACTGACACTCTCACAGGCTCACACTCTCACAGACACTCTCACAGACAGACTCTCTCAGACACTCTTTCGCAGACACTCTCTCACAGACTCTCTCAGACACTCTTTCGCAGACACTCTCTCACAGACTCACAGACTCTCACAGACTCTCACAGACACTCTCTCACAGAGTCTCTCACAGACACTCTCTCACAGACTCTCACAGACAATCTCTTCCAGATTCTCTCACAGACACTCTCTTCCAGACTCTCTCACAGACACTCTCTCTAACAGATACTCTCACACTCTCACACACTCTTACAGACTCTCACAGACTCTTACAGAGTCTCACAGACACTCTCACAGACACTCTCACAGACTCTCACAGACACTCTCTCACAGACACTCTCTCACAGACACTCTCTCACAGACTCTCACAGACACTCTCTCACTCTCTCACAGATACTCACAGAGTCTCTCACAGAGTCTCTCACAGACACTCTCTCACAGACACTCTCTTACACTCTCACAGACTCACAGACTCTCACAGACACTCTCTCACACTCTCTCACAGACTCTCACAGACACTCTCTTACAGACTCTCACAGACACTCTCACAGACTATCACAGACACTCTCACAGACTTTTACAGACTCTCACAGACACTCTCACAGACACTCTCACAGACACTATCACAGACACTCTCAGACTCTCACAGACTCTCACAGACACTCTCTCACATACACTCTCTCACAGACACTCTCACAGACACTCTCTCACAGACTCTCTCACAGACTCTCACAGACTCTCTCCCACAGACACTCTCACAGACTCTCTCACAGACTCTTTCACAGACTGTCTCATATACACTCTCACAGACAATCGCTCGCAGACTCTCTCACAGACACTCACTCACAGACACTCTCACACTCTCTCACAGACACTCACAGACTCTCAGACACTCTCTCACAGACTCTCACAGACACTCTCTTACACACTCACAGACACTCTCACAGACTTGCACAGACACTCTCTCACAGACACTCTCACAGACTCGCACAGACACTCTCTCACAGACACTCTCTCACAGACTCTCCCACTCTCTCACAGACTCTCACAGACACTCTCACAGACTATCACAGACTCTCACAGACTCTCTCAGACTCTCACAGACTCTCACAGACCCTCTCACAGACTCTCACAGACACTCTCTCACACTCTCTCACAGACACTCTCTCACAGACTTTTACAGACTCTCACAGACACTCTCACAGACTATCACAGACTCTCACAGACACTCTCAGACTCTCACAGATACTCTCTCACAGACACTCTCACAGACACTCTCTCACAGACACTCTCTCACAGACACTCTCTCACAGAGTTTTACAGACTCTCACAGACACTCTCACAGACTATCACAGACTCTCAGACACTCTCAGACTTTCACAGATACTCTCTCACAGACACTCTCTCACAGACACTCTCTCACAGACTCTCACAGACACTCTCTCACACTCTCTCACAGACTCACAGACACTCTCACAGACTCTCACAGACACTCTCACAGACTCACAGACTCTCACACACTCTTACAGACTCTTATAGAGTCTCACAGACACTCTCACAGACTCTCACAGACACTCTCTCACAGACTATCACAGATTCTCACGGACTCTCACAGACACTCTCACAAACACTCACAGACTCTCACAGACACCAGGGGCGTAACACAGGCCCCCGCAGCCCCTGCGGTGCTGGGGGCCCCCTCGCTCCAGGGGCCCCCTCACTCTCACAGACTCTGACACTCTCACAGACTCACAGACTCTCACAGACTCTCACAGACACTCTCACAGACAGACTCTCGCAGACACTCTCTCGCAGACACTCTCTCGCAGACACTCTCTCACAGACTCTTACAGATACTCACAGACTCTCACAGATACTCTCTCACAGACTCTCACAGACACTCTCTCACACTCTCTCACAGACACTATCTCTCACAGACACTCTCTCACACTCTCTCACACTCTCTCACAGCCACTCACAGACACTCACAGACTCTCACAGACACTCTCACAGACTCACAGACACTCTCTCACACTCTCTCACAGACTCTCACAGACACTCACAGACCTTCTCACAGACCTTCTCACAGACACTCTCACAGACACTCTCACCGACACTCTCACAGACACTCTCTCACACTCTCTGACACTCTCTCAGACTCTCACAGACACTCCCTCACACTCTCTCACAGACACTCACAGACCTTCTCACAGACACTCTCACAGACACTCTCACAGACTCTCACAGACTCTCACAGACACTCTCTCACAGACTCTCTCACAGACACTCTCTCACACTCTCTCACAGATACTCTCTCACAGAGTCTCTCACAGACACTCTCAGACACTCTCTCACACTCTCACAGACTCTCACAGAAACTCTCACAGACTCTCACAGACACTCTCTCACACTCTCTCACAGACTCTCACAGACACTCTCACAGACTCTCACAGACACTCTCTCACACTCTCACAGACTCTCACAGACACTCTCACACTCTCACAGACTCTCACAGACTCTCACAGACACTCTCTCACAGACTTTTACAGACTCTCACAGACACTCTCACAGACACTCTCACAGACTATCACAGACTCTCTCAGACTCTCACAGACACTCGGACTCTCACAGACACTCTCTCTCAGACACTCTCTCTCAGACACTCTCTCTCAGACTCTCTCTCACAGACACTCTCTCACAGACACTCTCTCACAGACTCTCACAGACTCTCACAGACACTCACAGACACTCTCTCACAGACACTCTCTCACAGACACTCTCTCACAGACACTCTCTCACAGACACTCTCCCACAGACACTCACACTCTCACAGACACTCACAGACTCTCACAGACACTCCTACAGACTCTCACAGACACTCTCTCACAGACTCACACTCTCTCACAGACTCACACTCTCTCACAGACTCTCACACACTCTTACAGACTCTCACAGACTCTTACAGAGTCTCACAGACACTCTCACAGACTCTCATAGACACTCTCTCACAGACTATCACAGACTCTCATAGACACTCTCTCACAGACTCACACTCTCTCACAGACTCACACTCTCTCACAGACTCTCACAGACTCTTACAGACTCACAGACTCTTACAGAGTCTCACAGACACTCTCACAGACTCTCACAGACACTCTCTCACAGACTATCACAGACTCTCACAGACACTCTCACAAACACTCACAGACTCTCACAGACACCAGGGGCGTAACACAGGCCCCCACAGCCCCTGCGGTGCTGGGGGCCCCCTCGCTCCAGGGGCCCCCTCACTCTCACAGACTCTGACACTCACAGACTCACAGACTCTCACAGACACTCACAAACACTCAGACTCTCACAGACACCAGGGGCGTAACAGAGGCCCCCACAGCCCCCGCGGTGCTGGGGGCCCCCTCGCTCCAGGGCCCCCCTCACTCTCACAGACTCTGACACTCACAGACTCACAGACTCTCACAGACAGACTCTCGCAGACACTCTCTCACAGACACTTTCTCACAGACTCTCACAGACACTCTCTCACAGACTCTCTCACAGACACTCTCTCACAGACACTCTCTCACAGACACTCTCTCACAGACTTTTACAGACTCTCACAGACACTCTCACAGACTATCACAGACTCTCAGACACTCTCAGACTCTCACAGATACTCTCTCACAGACACTCTCTCACAGACTCTCACAGACACTCTCTCACACTCTCTCACAGACTCACAGACACTCTCACAGACTCTCACAGACACTCTCACAGACTCACAGACTCTCACACACTCTTACAGACTCCTATAGATTCTCACAGACACTCTCACAGACTCTCACAGACACTCTCTCACAGACTATCACAGATTCTCACGGACTCTCACAGACACTCTAACAAACACTCACAGACTCTCACAGACACCAGGGGCGTAACACAGGCCCCCGCAGCCCCCGCGGTGCTGGGGGCCCCCTCGCTCCAGGGGCCCCCTCACTCTCACAGACTCTGACACTCTCACAGACTCACAGACTCTCACAGACACTCTCACAGACACTCTCACAGACAGACTCTCGCAGACACTCTCTCGCAGACACTCTCTCGCAGACACTCTCTCGCAGACACTCTCTCACAGACTCTCACAGATACTCACAGACTCTCACAGATACTCTCTCACAGACTCTCACAGACACTATCTCACACTCTCTCACAGACACTCTCTCACACTCTCTCACAGACACTCACAGACACTCACAGACACTCTCACAGACACTCTCACAGACTCACAGACACTCTCTCACACTCTCTCACAGACACTCTCTCAGACTCTCACAGACACTCTCTCACACTCTCTCACAGACACTCACAGACCTTCTCACAGACACTCTCACAGACACTCTCACAGACTCTCACAGACACTCTCTCACAGACACTCTCTCACAGACACTCTCTCACACTCTCTCACAGACACTCTCTCTCACAGACACTCTCTCACACTCTCTCACACTCTCTCACAGACACTCACAGACACTCACAGACACTCACAGACTCTCACAGACTCTCAAAGACACTCTCACAGACTCACAGAAACTCTCTCACACTCTCTCACAGACACTCTCTTACAGACTCTCACAGACACTCACAGACGTTCTCACAGACACTCTCACAGACACTCTCACAGACTCTCACAGACACTCTCTTACAGACACTCTCTCATAGACACTCTCTCACAGACACTCTCTCACAGACACTCTCTCACAGACACTCTCCCACAGACACTCTCACAGACTGTCTCACATACACTCTCACAGACACTCTCACAGACACTCTCACACTCTCTCACAGACACTCTCACACTCTCTCACAGACACTCTCACACTCTCAGATACTCTCACAGACTCTCACAGACACTCTTACACACTCACAGACACTCTCAGACTTGCACAGACACTCTCTCACAGACTCTCACACTCTCTCACAGACTCTCACATACACTCTCTCAGACTCTCACAGACACTCTCTCAGACTCTCACAGACACTCTCAGACTCTCACAGATACTCTCTCACAGACACTCTCTCACAGACACTCTCTCACAGACACTCTCTCACAGACACTCTCTCACACTCTCTCACAGACACTCACAGACACTCTCTCACAGACACTCACAGACACTCTCTCACAGACTCTCACAGACTCTCACAGACACTCTCTCACAGACTCACACTCTCACAGACACTCTCACAGACTCACACTCTCACAGACACTCTCTCACAGACTCTCACAGACTCTCACATACACTCACAGACTCTCACATACACTCTCTCACAGACTCTCACAGACACTCTCTCACAGACTCTCTCACAGACACTCTCTCACAGACTCTCTCACAGACACTCTCTCACAGACACTCTCACACTCACAGACACTCACAGACTCTCACAGACACTTTCACAGACTCTCACAGACACTCTCTCACACTCTCTCACATACTCTCACAGACACTCCTACAGAATCTCATAGACTCTCACAGACACTCTCTCAGACTCTCACAGACACTCTCAGACTCTCACAGACACTCTCACAGACACTCTCTTGCAGACACTCTCTCTCAGACACTCTCTGTCAGACACTCTCTCTCAGACTCTCACAGACACTCTCTCACAGACTCTGGCACTCTCACAGACTCACACTCTCACAGACAGACTCTCTCAGACACTCTCTCTCAGACACTCTGTCTCAGACACTCTCTCACACTCTCTCTCAGACACTCACAGACACTCTCTCACAGACTCTCACAGACACTCTCTCACAGACTCTGGCACTCTCACAGACTCACACTCTCACAGACACTCTCACGGACAAACTCTCTCAGACACTCTCTCACAGACACTCACAGACTCTCACATACACTCTCACAGACTCTCTCACAGACACTCTCTCACAGACACTCTCTTCCAGACTCTCTCACAGACACTCTCTCACAGACACTCTCTCACAGACACTCTCACACAGACACTCACACACTCTCACAGACACTCACAGACTCTCACAGACACTCACAGACACTCTCTCACAGACACTCTCTCACACTCTCTCACATACTCTCACAGACACTCCTACAGTCTCTCAGACATTCTCACAGACTCTCACAGACACTCTCTCATAGACTATCACAGACTCTCACAGACACTCTCACAAACACTCACAGACTCTAACAGACACCAGGGGCGTAACACAGGCCCCCACAGCCCCCGTGGTGCTGGGGGCCCCCTCGCTCCAGGGGCCCCCTCACTCTCACAGACTCTGACACTCTCACAGACTCACAGACTCTCACAGACTCACAGACTCTCGCAGACACTCTCTCACAGACAGACTCTCACAGACACTCTCTCACACTCTCTCACAGACACTCTCTCACAGTCTCTCACAGACACTCTCAGACACTCTCTCACACTCTCACAGACACTCACTGACTCTCACAGACTCTCACAGACTCTCAATGACACTCTCACAGACTCTAACAGACACTCTCACACTCTCACAGACTCTCACAGACTCTCACAGACACTCTCTCACAGACTTTTACAGACTCTCACAGACACTCTCACAGACACTCTCACAGACTATCACAGACTCTCTCAGACTCTCACAGACACTCAGACTCTCACAGACACTCTCTCTCAGACACTCTCTCTCAGAAACTCTCTCAGACTCTCTCTCACAGACACTCTCTCACAGACACTCTCTCACAGACACTCTCTCACAGACTCTCACAGACACTCACAGACACTCTCTCACAGACACTCTCTCACAGACTCTCACAGACACTCTCTCACAGACACTCTCTCACAGACACTCTCTCACAGACACTCACACTCTCACAGACACTCACACTCTCACAGACACTCACAGACTCTCACAGACTCTCACAGACTCTCACAGACTCTCACAGACTCTCACAGACACTCCTACAGACTCTCACAGACACTCTCTCACAGACTCACACTCTCTCACAGACTCACACTCTCTCACAGACTCTCACACACTCTTACAGACACTCTCTCACAGACTCACACTCTCTCACAGACTCACACTCTCTCACAGACTCTTACAGACTCTCACAGACTCTTACAGAGTCTCACAGACACTCTCACAGACTCTCACAGACTCTCACAGACACTCTCTCACAGACTATCACAGACTCTCACAGACACTCTCACAGACACTCTCACAGACACCAGGGGCGTAACACAGGCCCCCACAGCCCCTGCGGAGCTGGGGGCCCCCTCGCTCCAGGGGCCCCCTCACTCTCACAGACTCTGACACTCACAGACTCACAGACACTCACAAACACTCAGACTCTCACAGACACCAGGGGAGTAACAGAGGCCCCCACAGCCCCCGCGGTGCTGGGGGCCCCCTCGCTCCAGGGCCCCCCTCACTCTCAAAGACTCTGACACTCACAGACTCACAGACTCTCACAGACAGACTCTCGCAGACACTCTCTCACAGACACTTTCCCACAGACTCTCACAGACACTCTCTCACAGACTCTCTCACAGACACTCTCTCACACTCTCTCACAGATACTCTCTCACAGAGTCTCTCACAGACACTCTCAGACACTCTCTCACACTCTCACAGACTCTCACAGAAACTCTCACAGACTCTCACAGACACTCTCTCACACTCTCTCACAGACTCTCACAGACACTCTCACAGACTCTCACAGACACTCTCTCACACTCTCTCACAGACTCTCACAGACACTCTCTCACAGACTTTTACAGACTCTCACAGACACTCTCACAGACTATCACAGACTCTCACAGACACTCTCAGACTCTCACAGATACTCTCTCACAGACACTCTCACAGACACTCTCTCACAGACACTCTCTCACAGACACTCTCTCACAGACTTTTACAGACTCTCACAGACACTCTCACAGACTATCACAGACTCTCAGACACTCTCAGACTTTCACAGATACTCTCTCACAGACACTCTCTCACAGACACTCTCTCACAGACTCTCACAGACACTCTCTCACACTCTCTCACAGACTCACAGACACTCTCACAGACTCTCACAGACACTCTCACAGACTCACAGACTCTCACACACTCTTACAGACTCTTATAGAGTCTCACAGACACTCTCACAGACTCTCACAGACACTCTCTCACAGACTATCACAGATTCTCACAGACTCTCACAGACACTCTCACAAACACTCACAGACTCTCATAGACACCAGGGGCATAACACAGGCCCCCGCAGCCCCCGCGGTGCTGGGGGCCCCCTCGCTCCAGGGGCCCCCTCACTCTCACAGACTCTGACACTCTCACAGACTCACAGACTCTCACAGACTCTCACAGACACTCTCACAGACAGACTCTCGCAGACACTCTCTCGCAGACACTCTCTCGCAGACACTCTCTCACAGACTCTCACAGATACTCACAGACTCTCACAGATACTCTCTCACAGACTCTCTGAGACACTCTCTCACACTCTCTCACAGACACTCTCTCTCACAGACACTCTCTCACACTCTCTCACACTCTCTCACAGACACTCACAGACACTCACAGACTCTCACAGACACTCTCACAGACTCACAGACACTCTCTCACACTCTCTCACAGACTCTCACAGACACTCACAGACCTTCTCACAGACACTCTCACAGACACTCTCACAGACACTCTCACAGAACTCTCTCACACTCTCTGACACTCTCTCAGACTCTCACAGACACTCTCTCACACTCTCTCACAGACACTCACAGACCTTCTCACAGACACTCTCACAGACACTCTCACAGACTCTCACAGACTCTCACAGACACTCTCTCACAGACACTCTCTCACAGACACTCTCTCACACTCTCTCACAGACACTCTCTCTCACAGACACTCTCTCACACTCTCTCACACTCTCTCACACACTCACAGACACTCACAGATACTCACAGACTCTCACAGACACTCTCACAGACTCACAGAAACTCTCTCACACTCTCTCACAGACACTCTCTTACAGACTCTCACAGACACTCACAGACGTTCTCACAGACACTCTCACAGACACTCTCACAGACTCTCACAGACACTCTCTCATAGACACTCTCTCACAGACACTCTCTCACAGACACTCTCTCACAGACACTCTCTCACTGACACTCTCCCACAGACACTCTCACAGACTGTCTCACATACACTCTCACAGACACTCTCACAGACACTCTCACACTCTCTCACAGACACTCTCACACTCTCTCACAGACTCTCACACTCTCTCACAGACTCTCACACTCTCTCACAGACTCTCACAGACACTCTCTCAGACTCTCACAGACACTCTCTCAGACTCTCACAGACACTCTCAGACTCTCACAGATACTCTCTCACAGACACTCTCTCACAGACACTCTCTCACAGACACTCTCTCACACTCTCTCTCAGACTCTCACAGACACTCACAGACACTCACAGACACTCTCTCACAGACACTCTCTCACAGACATTCACAGACACTCTCTCACAGACTCTCACCGACTCTCACAGACACTCTCTCACAGACTCACACTCTCACAGACACTCTCACAGACTCACACTCTCACAGACACTCTCTCACAGACTCTCACAGACTCTCACATACACTCACAGACTCTCACATACACTCTCTCACAGACTCTCACAGACACTCTCTCACAGACTCTCTCAGACACTCTCTCACAGACTCTCTCACAGACACTCTCTCACAGACACTCTCACACTCACAGACACTCACAGACTCTCACAAACACTTTCACAGACTCTCACAGACACTCTCTCACACTCTCTCACATACTCTCACAGACACTCCTACAGACTCTTATAGACTCTCACAGACACTCTCTCAGACTCTCACAGACACTCTCAGACTCTCACAGACACTCTCACAGACACTCTCTCGCAGACACTCTCTCTCAGACACTCTCTCACAGACACTCACAGACACTCTCACAGACACTCTCTCATAGACTCTCACAGACACTCTCACAGACTGACACTCTCACAGGCTCACACTCTCACAGACACTCTCACAGACAGACTCTCTCAGACACTCTTTCGCAGACACTCTCTCACAGACTCTCTCAGACACTCTTTCGCAGACACTCTCTCACAGACTCACAGACTCTCACAGACTCTCACAGACACTCTCTCACAGAGTCTCTCACAGGCACTCTCTCACAGACTCTCACAGACAATCTCTTCCAGATTCTCTCACAGACACTCTCTTCCAGACTCTCTCACAGACACTCTCTCTAACAGATACTCTCACACTCTCACACACTCTTACAGACTCTCACAGACTCTTACAGAGTCTCACAGACACTCTCACAGACACTCTCACAGACTCTCACAGACACTCTCTCACAGACACTCTCTCACAGACACTCTCTCACAGACTCTCACAGACACTCTCTCACTCTCTCACAGATACTCACAGAGTCTCTCACAGAGTCTCTCACAGACACTCTCTCACAGACACTCTCTTACACTCTCACAGACTCACAGACTCTCACAGACACTCTCTCACACTCTCTCACAGACTCTCACAGACACTCTCTTACAGACTCTCACAGACTATCACAGACACTCTCACAGACTTTTACAGACTCTCACAGACACTCTCACAGACACTCTCACAGACACTATCACAGACACTCTCAGACTCTCACAGACTCTCACAGACACTCTCTCACATACACTCTCTCACAGACACTCTCACAGACACTCTCTCACAGACTCTCTCATAGACTCTCACAGACTCTCTCACAGACTCTCTCCCACAGACACTCTCACAGACTCTCTCACAGACTCTTTCACAGACTGTCTCATATACACTCTCACAGACAATCGCTCGCAGACTCTCTCACAGACACTCTCTCACAGACACTCTCACACTCTCTCACAGACACTCACAGACTCTCAGACACTCTCTCACAGACTCTCACAGACACTCTCTTACACACTCACAGACACTCTCACAGACTCGCACAGACACTCTCTCACAGACACTCTCACAGACTCGCACAGACACTCTCTCACAGACACTCTCTCACAGACTCTCCCACTCTCTCCCACTCTCTCACAGACTCTCACAGACACTCTCACAGACTATCACAGACTCTCACAGACTCTCTCAGACTCTCACAGACTCTCACAGACCCTCTCACAGACTCTCACAGACACTCTCTCACACTCTCTCACAGACTCTCACAGACACTCTCTCACAGACTTTTACAGACTCTCACAGACACTCTCACAGACTATCACAGACTCTCACAGACACTCTCAGACTCTCACAGATACTCTCTCACAGACACTCTCACAGACACTCTCTCACAGACACTCTCTCACAGACACTCTCTCACAGAGTTTTACAGACTCTCACAGACACTCTCACAGACTATCACAGACTCTCAGACACTCTCAGACTTTCACAGATACTCTCTCACAGACACTCTCTCACAGACACTCTCTCACAGACTCTCACAGACACTCTCTCACACTCTCTCACAGACTCACAGACACTCTCACAGACTCTCACAGACACTCTCACAGACTCACAGACTCTCACACACTCTTACAGACTCTTATAGAGTCTCACAGACACTCTCACAGACACTCTCTCACAGACTATCACAGATTCTCACGGACTCTCACAGACACTCTCACAAACACTCACAGACTCTCACAGACACCAGGGGCGTAACACAGGCCCCCGCATCCCCCGCGGTGCTGGGGGCCCCCTCGCTCCAGGGGCCCCCTCACTCTCACAGACTCTGACACTCTCACAGACTCACAGACTCTCACAGACTCTCACAGACACTCTCACAGACAGACTCTCGCAGACACTCTCTCGCAGACACTCTCTCGCAGACACTCTCTCACAGACTCTTACAGATACTCACAGACTCTCACAGATACTCTCTCACAGACTCTCACAGACACTCTCTCACACTCTCTCACAGACACTATCTCTCACAGACACTCTCTCACACTCTCTCACAGCCACTCACAGACACTCACAGACTCTCACAGACACTCTCACAGACTCACAGACACTCTCTCACAGACTCTCACAGACACTCACAGACCTTCTCACAGACCTTTTCACAGACACTCTCACAGACACTCTCACAGACACTCTCACAGACACTCTCTCACACTCTCTGACACTCTCTCAGACTCTCACAGACACTCCCTCACACTCTCTCACAGACACTCACAGACCTTCTAACAGACACTCTCACAGACACTCTCACAGACTCTCACAGACTCTCACAGACACTCTCTCACAGACACTCTCTCACAGACACTCTCTCACAGACACTCTCTCACAGACACTCTCTCACACTCTCTCACACTCTCTCACACACTCACAGACACTCACAGACATTCACAGACTCTCACAGACACTCTCACAGACTCACAGAAACTCTCTCACACTCTCTCACAGACACTCTCTTACAGACTCTCACAGACACTCATAGATGTTCTCACAGACACTCTCACAGACACTCTCACAGACTCTCACAGACACTCTCTCATAGACACTCTCTCACAGACACTCTCTCACAGACACTCTCTCACAGACACTCTCTCACAGACACTCTCCCACAGACACTCTCACAGACTGTCTCACATACACTCTCACAGACACTCTCACAGACACTCTCACACTCTCTCACAGACACTCTCACAGTCTCTCACAGACTCTCACACTCTCTCACAGACTCTCACACTCTCTCACAGACTCTCACAGACACTCTCTCAGACTCTCACAGACACTCTCTCAGACTCTCACAGACACTCTCAGACTCTCACAGATACTCTCTCACAGACACTCTCTCACAGACACTCTCTCACAGACACTCTCTCACACTCTCTCACAGACACTCACAGACACTCACAGACACTCTCTCACAGACACTCACAGACACTCTCTCACAGACTCTCACAGACTCTCACAGACACTCTCTCACAGACTCACACTCTCACAGACACTCTCACAGACTCACACTCTCACAGACACTCTCTCACAGACTCTCACAGACACTCACAGACCTTCTCACAGACACTCTCACAGACACTCTCACAGACTCTCACAGACACTCTCTCATAGACACTCTCTCACAGACACTCTCTCACAGACACTCTCTCACAGACACTCTCTCACAGACACTCTCCCACAGACACTCTCACAGACTGTCTCACATACACTCTCACAGACACTCTCACAGACACTCTCACACTCTCTCACAGACACTCTCACACTCTCTCACAGACACTCTCACACACTCTCACAGACTCTCACAGACACTCTTACACACTCACAGACACTCTCAGACTTGCACAGACACTCTCTCACAGACTCTCACACTCTCTCACAGACTCTCACAGACACTCTCTCACACTCTCACAGACACTCTCTCAGACTCTCACAGACACTCTCTCAGACTCTCACAGACACTCTCTCACAGACACTCTCTCACAGACACTCTCTCACACTCTCTCACAGACACTCACAGACACACTCACAGATACTCACAGACACTCACAGACACTCACAGACACTCTCTCACAGACACTCTCTCACAGACACTCACAGACACTCTCTCACAGACTCTCACAGACACTCTCTCACAGACTCACACTCTCACAGACACTCTCTCACAGACTCTCACAGACACTCTCTCACAGACTCACACTCTCACAGACACTCTCACAGACTCACACACTCATAGACACTCTCTCACAGACTCTCACAGACTCTCACATACACTCACAGACTCTCACATACACTCTCTCACAGACTCTCACAGACACTCTCTCACAGACTCTCACAGACACTCTTTCACAGACTCTCTCACAGACACTCTCTCACAGACTCTCTCACAGACACTCTCTCACAGACACTCTCACACTCACAGACACTCACAGACTCTCACAGACACTTTCACAGACTCTCACAGACACTCTCTCACACTCTCTCACATACTCTCACAGACACTCCTACAGACTCTCATAGACTCTCACAGACACTCTCTCAGACTCTCACAGACACTCTCAGACTCTCACAGACACTCTCACAGACACTCTCTCGCAGACACTCTCTCTCAGACACTCTCTCACAGACACTCACAGACACTCTCACAGACACTCTCTCACAGACTCTCACAGACACTCTCTCACAGACTGACACTCTCACAGGCTCACACTCTCAAAGACACTCTCACAGACAGACTCTCTCAGACACTCTTTCGCAGACACTCTCTCACAGACTCTCTCAGACACTCTTTCGCAGACACTCTCTCACAGACTCACAGACTCTCACAGACTCTCACATACACTCACAGACTCTCACATACACTCTCTCACAGACTCTCACAGACACTCTCTCACAGACTCTCTCACAGACACTCTCTCACAGACTCTCTCACAGACACTCTCTCACAGACACTCTCACACTCACAGACACTCACAGACTCTCACAGACACTTTCACAGACTCTCACAGACACTCTCTCACACTCTCTCACATACTCTCACAGACACTCCTACAGACTCTCATAGACTCTCACAGACACTCTCTCAGACTCTCACAGACACTCTCAGACTCTCACAGACACTCTCACAGACACTCTCTCGCAGACACTCTCTATCAGACACTCTCTCACAGACACTCTCTCACAGACTCTCACAGACACTCTCTCACAGACTGACACTCTCACAGGCTCACACTCTCAAAGACACTCTCACAGACAGACTCTCTCAGACACTCTTTCGCAGACACTCTCTCACAGACTCTCTCAGACACTCTTTCGCAGACACTCTCTCACAGACTCACAGACTCTCACAGACTCTCACATACACTCACAGACTCTCACATACACTCTCTCACAGACTCTCACAGACACTCTCTCACAGACTCTCTCACAGACACTCTCTCACAGACTCTCTCACAGACACTCTCTCACAGACACTCTCACACTCACAGACACTCATAGACTCTCACAGACACTTTCACAGACTCTCACAGACACTCTCTCACACTCTCTCACATACTCTCACAGACACTCCTACAGACTCTCATAGACTCTCACAGACACTCTCTCAGACTCTCACAGACACTCTCAGACTCTCACAGACACTCTCACAGACACTCTCTCGCAGACACTCTCTCTCAGACACTCTCTCACAGACACTCACAGACACTCTCACAGACACTCTCTCACAGACTCTCACAGACACTCTCTCACAGACTGACACTCACACAGGCTCACACTCTCAAAGACACTCTCACAGACAGACTCTCTCAGACACTCTTTCGCAGACACTCTCTCACAGACTCTCTCAGACACTCTTTCGCAGATACTCTCTCACAGACTCACAGACTCTTACAGACTCTCACAGACACTCTTTCGCAGACACTCTCTCACAGACTCACACAGACTCTCACAGACACTCTCTCACAGACTCTCTCACAGACACTCTCTCACAGACTCTCACAGACACTCTCTTCCAGACTCTCTCACAGACACTCTCTTCCAGACTCTCTCACAGACACTCTCTCTAACAGATACTCTCACACTCTCACAGACACTCACAGACTCTCACATACACTCTCACAGACACTCTCTCACAGACACTCTCTCACAGACACTCTCTCACACTCTCTCACATACTCACAGACACTCCTACAGACTCTCACAGACACTCTCACAGACTCTCACAGACACTCTCTCACAGACTCACACTCTCTCACAGACTCTCACACACTCTTACAGACTCTCACAGACTCTTACAGAGTCTCACAGACACTCTTACAGACTCTCACAGACACTCTCACAGACAGACTCTCACAGACACTCTCTCACAGACACTCTCTCACAGACACTCTCTCACAGACTCTCACAGACACTCTCTCACTCTCTCACAGACACTCACAGAGTCTCTCACAGAGTCTCTCACAGACACTCTCTCACAGACACTCTCTTACACTCTCACAGACTCACAGACTCTCACAGACACTCTCTCACACTCTCTCACAGACTCTCACAGACACTCTCTTACAGACTCTCACAGACACTCTCACAGACTATCACAGACACTCTCACTGACTTTTACAGACTCTCACAGACTCTCACAGACACTCACAGACACTCTCTCACAGATACTCTCTCACAGACACTCTCTCACAGACTCTCTCAAAGACACTCTCTCACAGACTCTCTCACAGACTCTCACAGACTCTCTCACAGACTCTCTCCCACAGACACTCTCACAGACTCTCTCACAGACTCTCTCACAGACTGTCTCACATACACTCTCACAGACAATCGCTCGCAGACTCTCTCACAGACACTCTCACACTCTCTCACAGACACTCACAGACTCTCAGACACTCTCTCACAGACTCTCACAGACACTCTCTTACACACTCACAGACACTCTCTTACACACTCACAGACACTCTCATAGACTCGCACAGACACTCTCTCACAGACACTCTCACAGACTCGCACAGACACTCTCTCACAGACTCTCCCACTCTCTCACAGACTCTCACAGACACTCTCACAGACTATCACAGACTCTCACAGACTCTCTCAGACTCTCACAGACTCTCACAGACACTTTCAAACTTTCACAGATACTCTCTCACAGACACTCTCTCAGACACTCTCTCTCAGACACTCTCTCTCAGACACTCTCTCTCAGACACTCTCTCTCACTCTCTCACAGACACTCACAGACACTCTCTCACAGACACTCTCTCACAGACTCTCACAGACACTCTCTCACAGACTCTGGCACTCTCACAGACTCTCACAGACACTCTCACAGACTATCACAGACTCTCACAGACACTCTCTCAGACTCTCACAGACAATCTCAGACTCTCAGACTTTCACAGATACTCTCTCACAGATACTCTCTCAGACACTCTCTCTCAGACACTCTCTCTCAGACACTCTCTCTCAGACTCTCACAGACACTCTCTCACAGACTCTGGCACTCTCACAGACTCACACTCTCACAGACAGACTCTCTCAGACACTCTCTCTCAGACACTCTCTCACACTCTCTCTCAGACACTAACAGACACTCTCTCACAGACTCTCACAGACACTCTCTCACAGACTCTGGCACTCTCACAGACTCACACTCTCACAGACACTCTCACAGACAGACTCTCTCAGACACTCTCTCACAGACACTCACAGACTCTCACATACACTCTCACAGACTCTCTCACAGACACTCTCTCACAGACACTCTCTTCCAGACTCTCTCACAGACACTCTCTCACAGACACTCTCTCACAGACACTCTCTCACAGACACTCTCACACTCTCACAGACACTCACAGACTCTCACAGACACTCACAGACACTCTCTTACAGACACTCTCTCACACTCTCTCACATACTCTCACAGACACTCCTACAGTCTCTCAGACACTCTCACAGACTCTCACAGACACTCTCTCACAGACTCACACTCTCTCAGAGACTCTCACACACTCTTACAGACTGTCACAGACTCTTACAGAGTCTCAAAGACACTCTCACAGACTCTCAGAGACACTCTCTCACAGACTATCACAGACTCTCACAGACACTCTCACAAACACTCACAGACTCTAACAGACACCAGGGGCGTAACACAGGCCCCCACAGCCCCCGTGGTGCTGGGGGCCCCCTCGCTCCAGGGCCCCCTCACTCTCACAGACTCTGACACTCTCACAGACTCACAGACTCTCACAGACAGACTCTCGCAGACACTCTCTCACAGACAGACTCTCACAGACACTCTCTCACACTCTCTCACAGACACTCTCTCACAGTCTCTCACAGACACTCTCAGACACTCTCTCATACTCTCACAGACACTCACTGACTCTCACAGACTCTCACATACTCTCACAGACACTCTCACAGACTCTCACAGACACTCTCACACTCTCACAGACTCTCACAGACACTCTCTCACAGACTTTTACAGACTCTCACAGACACTCTCACAGACACTCTCACAGACTATCACAGACTCTCTCAGACTCTCACAGACACTCAGACTCTCACAGACACTCTCTCTCAGACACTCTCTCTCAGACACTCTCTCTCAGACTCTCTCTCACAGATTCTCTCTCACAGACACTCTCTCACAGACTCTCACAGACTCTCACAGACACTCACAGACACTCTCTCACAGACACTCTCTCACAGACACTCTCTCACAGACACTCTCTCACAGACACTCTCTCACAGACACTCCCTCACAGACACTCTCTCACAGACTTTTACAGACTCTCACAGACACTCTCACAGACTATCACAGACTCTCAGACACTCTCAGACTCTCACAGATACTCTCTCACAGACACTCTCTCACAGACTCTCACAGACACTCTCTCACACTCTCTCACAGACTCACAGACACTCTCACAGACTCTCACAGACACTCTCACAGACTCACAGACTCTCACACACTCTTACAGACTCCTATAGATTCTCACAGACACTCTCACAGACTCTCACAGACACTCTCTCACAGACTATCACAGATTCTCACGGACTCTCACAGACACTCTAACAAACACTCACAGACTCTCACAGACACCAGGGGCGTAACACAGGCCCCCGCAGCCCCCGCGGTGCTGGGGGCCCCCTCGCTCCAGGGGCCCCCTCACTCTCACAGACTCTGACACTCTCACAGACTCACAGACTCTCACAGACACTCTCACAGACTCTCACAGACACTCTCACAGACAGACTCTCGCAGACACTCTCTCGCAGACACTCTCTCGCAGACACTCTCTCACAGACTCTCACAGATACTCACAGACTCTCACAGATACTCTCTCACAGACTCTCACAGACACTCTCTCACACTCTCTCACAGACACTCTCTCACACTCTCTCACACTCTCTCACAGACACTCACAGACACTCTCACAGACACTCTCACAGACTCACAGACACTCTCTCACACTCTCTCACAGACACTCTCTCAGACTCTCACAGACACTCTCTCACACTCTCTCACAGACACTCACAGACCTTCTCACAGACACTCTCACAGACACTCTCACAGACTCTCACAGACACTCTCTCACAGACACTCTCTCACAGACACTCTCTCACACTCGCTCACAGACACTCTCTCTCACAGACACTCTCTCACACTCTCTCACACTCTCTCACAGACACTCACAGACACTCACAGACACTCACAGACTCTCACAGACTCTCAAAGACACTCTCACAGACTCACAGAAACTCTCTCACATCCTCTCACAGACACTCTCTTACAGACTCTCACAGACACTCACAGACGTTCTCACAGACACTCTCACAGACACTCTCACAGACTCTCACAGACACTCTCTTACAGACACTCTCTCACAGACACTCTCTCACAGACACTCTCCCACAGACACTCTCACAGACTGTCTCACATACACTCTCACAGACACTCTCACAGACACTCTCACACTCTCTCACAGACACTCTCACACTCTCTCACAGACACTCTCACACTCTCAGATACTCTCACAGACTCTCACAGACACTCTTACACACTCACAGACACTCTCAGACTTGCACAGACACTCTCTCACAGACTCTCACACTCTCTCACAGACTCTCACATACACTCTCTCAGACTCTCACAGACACTCTCTCAGACTCTCACAGACACTCTCAGACTCTCACAGATACTCTCTCACAGACACTCTCTCACAGACACTCTCTCACAGACACTCTCTCACAGACACTCTCTCACACTCTCTCACAGACACTCACAGACACTCTCTCACAGACACTCACAGACACTCACTCACAGACACTCTCTCACAGACACTCACAGACACTCTCTCACAGACTCTCACAGACTCTCACAGACACTCTCTCACAGACTCACACTCTCACAGACACTCTCACAGACTCACACTCTCACAGACACTCTCTCACAGACTCTCACAGACTCTCACATACACTCACAGACTCTCACATACACTCTCTCACAGACTCTCACAGACACTCTCTCACAGACTCTCTCACAGACACTCTCTCACAGACTCTCTCACAGACACTCTCTCACAGACACTCTCACACTCACAGACACTCACAGACTCTCACAGACACTTTCACAGACTCTCACAGACACTCTCTCACACTCTCTCACATACTCTCACAGACACTCCTACAGAATCTCATAGACTCTCACAGACACTCTCTCAGACTCTCACAGACACTCTCAGACTCTCACAGACACTCTCACAGACACTCTCTCGCAGACACTCTCTCTCAGACACTCTCTGTCAGACACTCTCTCTCAGACTCTCACAGACACTCTCTCACAGACTCTGGCACTCTCACAGACTCACACTCTCACAGACACTCTCACAGACAGACTCTCTCAGACACTCTCTCATAGACACTCACAGACTCTCACATACACTCTCACAGACTCTCTCACAGACACTCTCTCACAGACACTCTCTTCCAGACTCTCTCACAGACACTCTCTCACAGACACTCTCTCACAGACACTCTCACACAGACACTCTCACACTCTCACAGACACTCACAGACTCTCACAGACACTCACAGACACTCTCTCACAGACACTCTCTCACACTCTCTCACATACTCTCACAGACACTCCTACAGTCTCTCAGACACTCTCACAGACTCTCACAGACACTCTCTCACAGACTCACACTCTCTCAGAGACTCTCACACACTCTTACAGACTGTCACAGACTCTTACAGAGTCTCAAAGACACTCTCACAGACTCTCACAGACACTCTCTCATAGACTATCACAGACTCTCACAGACACTCTCACAAACACTCACAGACTCTAACAGACACCAGGGGCGTAACACAGGCCCCCACAGCCCCCGTGGTGCTGGGGGCCCCCTCGCTCCAGGGGCCCCCTCACTCTCACAGACTCTGACACTCTCACAGACTCACAGACTCTCACAGGCAGACTCTCGCAGACACTCTCTCACAGACAGACTCTCACAGATACTCTCTCACACTCTCTCACAGACACTCTCTCACAGTCTCTCACAGACACTCTCAGACACTCTCTCACACTCTCACAGACACTCACTGACTCTCACAGACTCTCACAGACTCTCAATGACACTCTCACAGACTCTCACAGACACTCTCACACTCTCACAGACTCTCACAGACTCTCACAGACACTCTCTCACAGACTTTTACAGACTCTCACAGACACTCTCACAGACACTCTCACAGACTATCACAGACTCTCTCAGACTCTCACAGACACTCAGACTCTCACAGACACTCTCTCTCAGACACTCTCTCTCAGAAACTCTCTCAGACTCTCTCTCACAGACACTCTCTCACAGACACTCTCTCACAGACACTCTCTCACAGACTCTCACAGACACTCACAGACACTCTCTCACAGACACTCTCTCACAGACTCTCACAGACACTCTCTCACAGACACTCTCTCACAGACACTCTCTCACAGACACTCACACTCTCACAGACACTCACACTCTCACAGACACTCACAGACTCTCACAGACTCTCACAGACTCTCACAGACTCTCACAGACTCTCACAGACACTCCTACAGACTCTCACAGACACTCTCTCACAGACTCACACTCTCTCACAGACTCACACTCTCTCACAGACTCTCACACACTCTTACAGACACTCTCTCACAGACTCACACTCTCTCACAGACTCACACTCTCTCACAGACTCTTACAGACTCTCACAGACTCTTACAGAGTCTCACAGACACTCTCACAGACTCTCACAGACACTCTCTCACAGACTATCACAGACTCTCACAGACACTCTCACAGACACTCTCACAGACACCAGGGGCGTAACACAGGCCCCCACAGCCCCTGCGGAGCTGGGGGCCCCCTCGCTCCAGGGGCCCCCTCACTCTCACAGACTCTGACACTCACAGACTCACAGACACTCACAAACACTCAGACTCTCACAGACACCAGGGGCGTAACAGAGGCCCCCACAGCCCCCGCGGTGCTGGGGGCCCCCTCGCTCCAGGGCCCCCCTCACTCTCAAAGACTCTGACACTCACAGACTCACAGACTCTCACAGACAGACTCTCGCAGACACTCTCTCACAGACACTTTCCCACAGACTCTCACAGACACTCTCTCACAGACTCTCTCACAGACACTCTCTCACACTCTCTCACAGATACTCTCTCACAGAGTCTCTCACAGACACTCTCAGACACTCTCTCACACTCTCACAGACTCTCACAGAAACTCTCACAGACTCTCACAGACACTCTCTCACACTCTCTCACAGACTCTCACAGACACTCTCACAGACTCTCACAGACACTCTCTCACACTCTCACAGACTCTCACAGACACTCTCACACTCTCACAGACTCTCACAGACACTCTCTCACAGACTTTTACAGACTCTCACAGACACTCTCACAGACACTCTCACAGACTATCACAGACACTCTCTCACAGACTATCACAGACTCTCATAGACACTCTCTCACAGACTCACACTCTCTCACAGACTCACACTCTCTCACAGACTCTCACAGACTCTTACAGACTCACAGACTCTTACAGAGTCTCACAGACACTCTCACAGACTCTCACAGACACTCTCTCACAGACTATCACAGACTCTCACAGACACTCTCACAAACACTCACAGACTCTCACAGACACCAGGGGCGTAACACAGGCCCCCACAGCCCCTGCGGTGCTGGGGGCCCCCTCGCTCCAGGGGCCCCCTCACTCTCACAGACTCTGACACTCACAGACTCACAGACTCTCACAGACAGACTCTCGCAGACACTCTCACAGACACTTTCTCACAGACTCTCACAGACACTCTCTCACAGACACTCTCTCACAGACACTCTCTCACAGACTTTTACAGACTCTCACAGACACTCTCACAGACTATCACAGACTCTCAGACACTCTCAGACTCTCACAGATACTCTCTCACAGACACTCTCTCAAAGACTCTCACAGACACTCTCTCACACTCTCTCACAGACTCACAGACACTCTCACAGACTCTCACAGACACTCTCACAGACTCACAGACTCTCACACACTCTTACAGACTCCTATAGATTCTCACAGACACTCTCACAGACTCTCACAGACACTCTCTCACAGACTATCACAGATTCTCACGGACTCTCACAGACACTCTAACAAACACTCACAGACTCTCACAGACACCAGGGGCGTAACACAGGCCCCTGCAGCCCCCGCGGTGCTGGGGGCCCCCTTGCTCCATGGGCCCCCTCACTCTCACAGACTCTGACACTCTCACAGACTCACAGACTCTCACAGACACTCTCACAGACTCTCACAGACACTCTCACAGACAGACTCTCGCAGACACTCTCTCGCAGACACTCTCTCGCAGACACTCTCTCACAGACTCTCACAGATACTCACAGACTCTCACAGATACTCTCTCACAGACTCTCACAGACACTCTCTCACACTCTCTCACAGACACTCTCTCACACTCTCTCACACTCTCTCACAGACACTCACAGACACTCACAGACACTCTCACAGACACTCTCACAGACTCACAGACACTCTCTCACACTCTCTCACAGACACTCTCTCAGACTCTCACAGACACTCTCTCACACTCTCTCACAGACACTCACAGACCTTCTCACAGACACTCTCACATACACTCTCACAGACTCTCACAGACACTCTCTCACAGACACTCTCTCAGAGACACTCTCTCACACTCTCTCACAGACACTCTCTCTCACAGACACTCTCTCACACTCTCTCACACTCTCTCACAGACACTCACAGACACTCACAGACACTCACAGACTCTCACAGACTCTCAAAGACACTCTCACAGACTCACAGAAACTCTCTCACACTCTCTCACAGACACTCTCTTACAGACTCTCACAGACACTCACAGACGTTCTCACAGACACTCTCACAGACACTCTCACAGACTCTCACAGACACTCTCTTACAGACACTCTCTCATAGACACTCTCTCACAGACACTCTCTCACAGACACTCTCTCACAGACACTCTCCCACAGACACTCTCACAGACTGTCTCACATACACTCTCACAGACACTCTCACAGACACTCTCACACTCTCTCACAGACACTCTCACACTCTCTCACAGACACTCTCACACTCTCAGATACTCTCACAGACTCTCACAGACACTCTTACACACTCACAGACACTCTCAGACTTGCACAGACACTCTCTCACAGACTCTCACACTCTCTCACAGACTCTCACATACACTCTCTCAGACTCTCACAGACACTCTCAGACTCTCACAGATACTCTCTCACAGACACTCTCTCACAGACACTCTCTCACAGACACTCTCTCACAGACACTCTCTCACAGACACTCTCTCACACTCTCTCACAGACACTCACAGACACTCTCTCACAGACACTCACAGACACTCACTCACAGACACTCTCTCACAGACACTCACAGACACTCTCTCACAGACTCTCACAGACTCTCACAGACACTCTCTCACAGACTCACACTCTCACAGACACTCTCACAGACTCACACTCTCACAGACACTCTCTCACAGACTCTCACAGACTCTCACATACACTCACAGACTCTCACATACACTCTCTCACAGACTCTCACAGACACTCTCTCACAGACACTCTCACAGACACTCTCTCACAGACTCTCTCACAGACACTCTCTCACAGACACTCTCACACTCACAGATACTCACAGACTCTCACAGACACTTTCACAGACTCTCACAGACACTCTCTCACACTCTCTCACATACTCTCACAGACACTCCTACAGAATCTCATAGACTCTCACAGACACTCTCTCAGACTCTCACAGACACTCTCAGACTCTCACAGACACTCTCACAGACACTCTCTCGCAGACACTCTCTCTCAGACACTCTCTGTCAGACACTCTCTCTCAGACTCTCACAGACACTCTCTCACAGACTCTGGCACTCTCACAGACTCACACTCTCACAGACAGACTCTCTCAGACACTCTCTCTCAGACACTCTCTCTCAGACACTCTCTCACACTCTCTCTCAGACACTCACAGACACTCTCTCACAGACTCTCACAGACACTCTCTCACAGACTCTGGCACTCTCACAGACTCACACTCTCACAGACACTCTCACAGACAGACTCTCTCAGACACTCTCTCACAGACATTCACAGACTCTCACATACACTCTCACAGACTCTCTCACAGACACTCTCTCACAGACACTCTCTTCCAGACTCTCTCACAGACACTCTCTCACAGACACTCTCTCACAGACACTCTCACACAGACACTCTCACACTCTCACAGACACTCACAGACTCTCACAGACACTCACAGACACTCTCTCACAGACACTCTCTCACACTCTCTCACATACTCTCACAGACACTCCTACAGTCTCTCAGACACTCTCACAGACTCTCACAGACACTCTCTCACAGACTCACACTCTCTCAGAGACTCTCACACACTCTTACAGACTGTCACAGACTCTTACAGAGTCTCAAAGACACTCTCACAGACTCTCACAGACACTCTCTCATAGACTATCACAGACTCTCACAGACACTCTCACAAACACTCACAGACTCTAACAGACACCAGGGGCGTAACACAGGCCCCCACAGCCCCCGTGGTGCTGGGGGCCCCCTCGCTCCAGGGGCCCCCTCACTCTCACAGACTCTGACACTCTCACAGACTCACAGACTCTCACAGGCAGACTCTCGCAGACACTCTCTCACAGACAGACTCTCACAGACACTCTCTCACACTCTCTCACAGACACTCTCTCACAGTCTCTCACAGACACTCTCAGACACTCTCTCACACTCTCACAGACACTCACTGACTCTCACAGACTCTCACAGACTCTCAATGACACTCTCACAGACTCTCACAGACACTCTCACACTCTCACAGACTCTCACAGACTCTCACAGACACTCTCTCACAGACTTTTACAGACTCTCACAGACACTCTCACAGACACTCTCACAGACTATCACAGACTCTCTCAGACTCTCACAGACACTCAGACTCTCACAGACACTCTCTCTCAGACACTCTCTCTCAGAAACTCTCTCAGACTCTCTCTCACAGACACTCTCTCACAGACACTCTCTCACAGACACTCTCTCACAGACTCTCACAGACACTCACAGACACTCTCTCACAGACACTCTCTCACAGACTCTCACAGACACTCTCTCACAGACACTCTCTCACAGACACTCTCTCACAGACACTCACACTCTCACAGACACTCACACTCTCACAGACACTCACAGACTCTCACAGACTCTCACAGACTCTCACAGACTCTCACAGACTCTCACAGACACTCCTACAGACTCTCACAGACACTCTCTCACAGACTCACACTCTCTCACAGACTCACACTCTCTCACAGACTCTCACACACTCTTACAGACACTCTCTCACAGACTCACACTCTCTCACAGACTCACACTCTCTCACAGACTCTTACAGACTCTCACAGACTCTTACAGAGTCTCACAGACACTCTCACAGACTCTCACAGACACTCTCTCACAGACTATCACAGACTCTCACAGACACTCTCACAGACACTCTCACAGACACCAGGGGCGTAACACAGGCCCCCACAGCCCCTGCGGAGCTGGGGGCCCCCTCGCTCCAGGGGCCCCCTCACTCTCACAGACTCTGACACTCACAGACTCACAGACACTCACAAACACTCAGACTCTCACAGACACCAGGGGCGTAACAGAGGCCCCCACAGCCCCCGCAGTGCTGGGGGCCCCCTCGCTCCAGGGCCCTCCTCACTCTCAAAGACTCTGACACTCACAGACTCACAGACTCTCACAGACAGACTCTCGCAGACACTCTCTCGCAGACACTTTCCCACAGACTCTCACAGACACTCTCTCACAGACTCTCTCACAGACACTCTCTCACACTCTCTCACAGATACTCTCTCACAGAGTCTCTCACAGACACTCTCAGACACTCTCTCACACTCTCACAGACTCTCACAGAAACTCTCACAGACTCTCACAGACACTCTCTCACACTCTCTCACAGACTCTCACAGACACTCTCACAGACTCTCACAGACACTCTCTCACACTCTCACAGACTCTCACAGACACTCTCACACTCTCACAGACTCTCACAGACTCTCACAGACACTCTCTCACAGACTTTTACAGACTCTCACAGACACTCTCACAGACACTCTCACAGACTATCACAGACTCTCTCAGACTCTCACAGACACTCGGACTCTCACAGACACTCTCTCTCAGACACTCTCTCTCAGACACTCTCTCTCAGACTCTCTCTCACAGACACTCTCTCACAGACACTCTCTCACAGACTCTCACAGACACTCACAGACACTCTCTCACAGACACTCTCTCACAGACACTCTCTCACAGACACTCTCTCACAGACACTCTCTCACAGACACTCTCCCACAGACACTCACACTCTCACAGACTCTCACAGACTCTCACAGACACTCCTACAGACTCTCACAGACACTCTCTCACAGACTCACACTCTCTCACAGACTCACACTCTCTCACAGACTCTCACACACTCTTACAGACTCTCACAGACTCTTACAGAGTCTCACAGACACTCTCACAGACTCTCACAGACACTCTCTCACAGACTATCACAGACTCTCATAGACACTCTCTCACAGACTCACACTCTCTCACAGACTCACACTCTCTCACAGACTCTCACAGACTCTTACAGACTCACAGACTCTTACAGAGTCTCACAGACACTCTCACAGACTCTCACAGACACTCTCTCACAGACTATCACAGACTCTCACAGACACTCTCACAAACACTCACAGACTCTCACAGACACCAGGGGCGTAACACAGGCCCCCACAGCCCCTGCGGTGCTGGGGGCCCCCTCGCTCCAGGGGCCCCCTCACTCTCACAGACTCTGACACTCACAGACTCACAGACTCTAACAGACACTCACAAACACTCAGACTCTCACAGACACCAGGGGCGTAACAGAGGCCCCCACAGCCCCCGCGGTGCTGGGGGCCCCCTCGCTCCAGGGCCCCCCTCACTCTCACAGACTCTGACACTCACAGACTCACAGACTCTCACAGACAGACTCTCGTAGACACTCTCTCACAGACACTTTCTCATAGACTCTCACAGACACTCTCTCACAGACACTCTCTCACAGACACTCTCTCACAGACACTCTCTCACAGACTTTTACAGACTCTCACAGACACTCTCACAGACTATCACAGACTCTCAGACACTCTCAGACTCTCACAGATACTCTCTCTCAGACACTCTCTCACAGACTCTCACAGACACTCTCTCACAGACTCACAGACACTCTCACAGACTCTCACAGACACTCTCACAGACTCACAGACTCTCACACTCTTACAGACTCCTATAGATTCTCACAGACACTCTCACAGACTCTCACAGACACTCTCTCACAGACTATCACAGATTCTCACGGACTCTCACAGACACTCTAACAAACACTCACAGACTCTCACAGACACCAGGGGCGTAACACAGGCCCCCGCAGCCCCCGCGGTGCTGGGGGCCCCCTCGCTCCAGGGGCCCCCTCACTCTCACAGACTCTGACACTCTCACAGACTCACAGACTCTCACAGACACTCTCACAGACTCTCACAGACACTCTCACAGACAGACTCTCGCAGACACTCTCTCGCAGACACTCTCTCGCAGACACTCTCTCACAGACTCTCACAGATACTCACAGACTCTCACAGATACTCTCTCACAGACTCTCACAGACACTCTCTCACACTCTCTCACAGACACTCTCTCACACTCTCTCACACTCTCTCACAGACACTCACAGACACTCACAGACACTCTCACAGACACTCTCACAGACACTCACAGACCTTCTCACAGACACACTCACAGACACTCTCACAGACTCTCACAGACACTCTCTCACAGACACTCTCTCACAGACACTCTCTCACACTCTCTCACAGACACTCTCTCTCACAGACACTCTCTCACACTCTCTCACACTCTCTCACAGACACTCACAGACACTCACAGACTCTCACAGACTCTCAAAGACACTCTCACAGACTCACAGAAACTCTCTCACACTCTCTCACAGACACTCTCTTACAGACTCTCACAGACACTCACAGACGTTCTCACAGACACTCTCACAGACACTCTCACAGACTCTCACAGACACTCTCTTACAGACACTCTCTCATAGACACTCTCTCACAGACACTCTCTCACAGACACTCTCTCACAGACACTCTCCCACAGACACTCTCACAGACTGTCTCACATACACTCTCACAGACACTTTCACAGACACTCTCACACTCTCTCACAGACACTCTCACACTCTCTCACAGACACTCTCACACTCTCAGATACTCTCACAGACTCTCACAGACACTCTTACACACTCACAGACACTCTCAGACTTGCACAGACACTCTCTCACAGACTCACACACTCTCTCACAGACTCTCACATACACTCTCTCAGACTCTCACAGACACTCTCTCAGACTCTCACAGACACTCTCAGACTCTCACAGATACTCTCTCACAGACACTCTCTCACAGACACTCTCTCACAGACACTCTCTCACAGACACTCTCTCACACTCTCTCACAGACACTCACAGACACTCTCTCACAGACACTCACTCACAGACACTCACTCACAGACACTCTCTCACAGACACTCTCTCACAGACACTCTCTCACAGACTCTCACAGACTCTCACAGACACTCTCTCACAGACTCACACTCTCACAGACACTCTCACAGACTCACACTCTCACAGACACTCTCTCACAGACTCTCACAGACTCTCACATACACTCACAGACTCTCACATACACTCTCTCACAGACTCTCACAGACACTCTCTCACAGACTCTCTCACAGACACTCTCTCACAGACTCTC
This sequence comes from Triturus cristatus, assembly GCF_964204655.1. Taxonomy (NCBI): domain Eukaryota; kingdom Metazoa; phylum Chordata; class Amphibia; order Caudata; family Salamandridae; genus Triturus; species Triturus cristatus. The sequence continues at coordinate 1,176,178,747 of NC_140579.1, read as the reverse complement.
TCACAGACACTCTCTCACAGACACTCTCACACTCACAGACACTCACAGACTCTCACAGACACTTTCACAGACTCTCACAGACACTCTCTCACACTCTCTCACATACTCTCACAGACACTCCTACAGAATCTCATAGACTCTCACAGACACTCTCTCAGACTCTCACAGACACTCTCAGACTCTCACAGACACTCTCACAGACACTCTCTCGCAGACACTCTCTCTCAGACACTCTCTGTCAGACACTCTCTCTCAGACTCTCACAGACACTCTCTCACAGACTCTGGCACTCTCACAGACTCACACTCTCACAGACAGACTCTCTCAGACACTCTCTCTCAGACACTCTCTCTCAGACACTCTCTCACACTCTCTCTCAGACACTCACAGACACTCTCTCACAGACTCTCACAGACACTCTCTCACAGACTCTGGCACTCTCACAGACTCACACTCTCACAGACACTCTCACAGACAGACTCTCTCAGACACTCTCTCACAGACACTCACAGACTCTCACATACACTCTCACAGACTCTCTCACAGACACTCTCTCACAGACACTCTCTTCCAGACTCTCTCACAGACACTCTCTCACAGACACTCTCTCACAGACACTCTCACACAGACACTCTCACACTCTCACAGACACTCACAGACTCTCACAGACACTCACAGACACTCTCTCACAGACACTCTCTCACACTCTCTCACATACTCTCACAGACACTCCTACAGTCTCTCAGACACTCTCACAGACTCTCACAGACACTCTCTCACAGACTCACACTCTCTCAGAGACTCTCACACACTCTTACAGACTGTCACAGACTCTTACAGAGTCTCAAAGACACTCTCACAGACTCTCACAGACACTCTCTCATAGACTATCACAGACTCTCACAGACACTCTCACAAACACTCACAGACTCTAACAGACACCAGGGGCGTAACACAGGCCCCCACAGCCCCCGTGGTGCTGGGGGCCCCCTCGCTCCAGGGGCCCCCTCACTCTCACAGACTCTGACACTCTCACAGACTCACAGACTCTCACAGACAGACTCTCGCAGACACTCTCTCACAGACAGACTCTCACAGACACTCTCTCACACTCTCTCACAGACACTCTCTCACAGTCTCTCACAGACACTCTCAGACACTCTCTCACACTCTCACAGACACTCACTGACTCTCACAGACTCTCACAGACTCTCAATGACACTCTCACAGACTCTCACAGACACTCTCACACTCTCACAGACTCTCACAGACACTCTCTCACAGACTTTTACAGACTCTCACAGACACTCTCACAGACACTCTCACAGACTATCACAGACTCTCTCAGACTCTCACAGACACTCAGACTCTCACAGACACTCTCTCTCAGACACTCTCTCAGAAACTCTCTCAGACTCTCTCTCACAGACACTCTCTCACAGACACTCTCTCACAGACACTCTCTCACAGACTCTCACAGACACTCAAAGATACTCTCTAACAAACACTCTCTCACAGACTCTCACAGACACTCTCTCACAGACACTCTCTCACAGACACTCTCTCACAGACACTCTCTCACAGACACTCACACTCTCACAGACACTCACACTCTCACAGACACTCACAGACTCTCACAGACTCTCACAGATGCTCACAGACTCTCACAGACACTCCTACAGACTCTCACAGACACTCTCTCACAGACTCACACTCTCTCACAGACTCACACTCTCTCACAGACTCTCACACACTCTTACAGACACTCTCTCACAGACTCACACTCTCTCACAGACTCACACTCTCTCACAGACTCTTACAGACTCTCACAGACTCTTACAGAGTCTCACAGACACTCTCACAGACTCTCACAGACACTCTCTCACAGACTATCACAGACTCTCACAGACACTCTCACAGACACTCTCACAGACACCAGGGGCGTAACACAGGCCCCCACAGCCCCTGCGGAGCTGGGGGCCCCCTCGCTCCAGGGACCCCCTCACTCTCACAGACTCTGACACTCACAGACTCACAGACACTCACAAACACTCAGACTCTCACAGACACCAGGGGCGTAACAGAGGCCCCCACAGCCCCCGCGGTGCTGGGGGCCCCCTCGCTCCAGGGCCCCCCTCACTCTCAAAGACTCTGACACTCACAGACTCACAGACTCTCACAGACAGACTCTCGCAGACACTCTCTCACAGACACTTTCCCACAGACTCTCACAGACACTCTCTCACAGACTCTCTCACAGACACTCTCTCACACTCTCTCACAGATACTCTCTCACAGAGTCTCTCACAGACACTCTCAGACACTCTCTCACACTCTCACAGACTCTCACAGAAACTCTCACAGACTCTCACAGACACTCTCTCACACTCTCTCACAGACTCTCACAGACACTCTCACAGACTCTCACAGACACTCTCTCACACTCTCACAGACTCTCACAGACACTCTCACACTCTCACAGACTCTCACAGACTCTCACAGACACTCTCTCACAGACTTTTACAGACTCTCACAGACACTCTCACAGACACTCTCACAGACTATCACAGACTCTCTCAGACTCTCACAGACACTCGGACTCTCACAGACACTCTCTCTCAGACACTCTCTCTCAGCACTCTCTCTCAGACTCTCCCTCACAGACACTCTCTCACAGACACTCTCTCACAGACTCTCACAGACTCTCACAGACACTCACAGACACTCTCTCACAGACACTCTCTCACAGACACTCTCTCACAGACACTCTCCCACAGACACTCACACTCTCACAGACACTCACAGACTCTCACAGACACTCCTATAGACTCTCACAGACACTCTCTCACAGACTCACACTCTCTCACAGACTCACACTCTCTCACAGACTCTCACACACTCTTACAGACTCTCACAGACTCTTACAGAGTCTCACAGACACTCTCACAGACTCTCACAGACACTCTCTCACAGACTATCACAGACTCTCATAGACACTCTCTCACAGACTCACACTCTCTCACAGACTCACACTCTCTCACAGACTCTCACAGACTATTACAGACTCACAGACTCTTACAGAGTCTCACAGACACTCTCACAGACTCTCACAGACACTCTCTCACAGACTATCACAGACTCTCACAGACACTCTCACAAACACTCACAGACTCTCACAGACACCAGGGGCGTAACACAGGCCCCCACAGCCCCTGCGGAGCTGGGGGCCCCCTCGCTCCAGGGGCCCCCTCACTCTCACAGACTCGGACACTCACAGACTCACAGACTCTCACAGACACTCACAAACACTCAGACTCTCACAGACACCAGGGGCGTAACAGAGGCCCCCACAGCCCCCGCGGTGCTGGGGGCCCCCTCGCTCCAGGGCCCCCCTCACTCTCACAGACTCTGACACTCACAGACTCACAGACTCTCACAGACAGACTCTCGCAGACACTCTCTCACAGACACTTTCTCACAGACTCTCACAGACACTCTCTCACAGACTCTCTCACAGACACTCTCTCACAGACACTCTCTCACAGACACTCTCTCACAGACTTTTACAGACTCTCACAGACACTCTCACAGACTATCACAGACTCTCAGACACTCTCAGACTCTCACAGATACTCTCTCACAGACACTCTCTCACAGACTCTCACAGACACTCTCTCACACTCTCTCACAGACTCACAGACACTCTCACAGACTCTCACAGACACTCTCACAGACTCACAGACTCTCACACACTCTTACAGACTCCTATAGATTCTCACAGACACTCTCACAGACTCTCACAGACACTCTCTCACAGACTATCACAGATTCTCACGGACTCTCACAGACACTCTAACAAACACTCACAGACTCTCACAGACACCAGGGGCGTAACACAGGCCCCCGCAGCCCCCGCGGTGCTGGGGGCCCCCTCGCTCCAGGGGCCCCCTCACTCTCACAGACTCTGACACTCTCACAGACTCACAGACTCTCACAGACACTCTCACAGACTCTCACAGACACTCTCACAGACAGACTCTCGCAGACACTCTCTCGCAGACACTCTCTCGCAGACACTCTCTCACAGACTCTCACAGATACTCACAGACTCTCACAGATACTCTCTCACAGACTCTCACAGACACTCTCTCACACTCTCTCACAGACACTCTCTCACACTCTCTCACACTCTCTCACAGACACTCACAGACACTCACAGACACTCTCACAGACACTCTCACAGACTCACAGACACTCTCTCACACTCTCTCACAGACACTCTCTCAGACTCTCACAGACACTCTCTCACACTCTCTCACAGACACTCAGAGACCTTCTCACAGACACTCTCACAGACACTCTCACAGACTCTCACAGACACTCTCTCACAGACACTCTCTCACACTCTCTCACAGACACTCTCTTTCATAGACACTCTCTCACACTCTCTCACACTCTCTCACAGACACTCACAGACACTCACAGACACTCACAGACTCTCACAGACTCTCAAAGACACTCTCACAGACTCACAGAAACTCTCACACTCTCTCACAGACACTCTCTTACAGACTCTCACAGACACTCACAGACGTTCTCACAGACACTCTCACAGACACTCTCACAGACTCTCACAGACACTCTCTTACAGACACTCTCTCATAGACACTCTCTCACAGACACTCTCTCACAGACACTCTCTCACAGACACTCTCCCACAGACACTCTCACAGACTGTCTCACATACACTCTCACAGACACTCTCACAGACACTCTCACACTCTCTCACAGACACTCTCACACTCTCTCACAGACACTCTCACACTCTCAGATACTCTCACAGACTCTCACAGACACTCTTACACACTCACAGACACTCTCAGACTTGCACAGACACTCTCTCACAGACTCTCACACTCTCGCACAGACTCTCACATACACTCTCTCAGACTCTCACAGACACTCTCTCAGACTCTCACAGACACTCTCAGACTCTCACAGATACTCTCTCACAGACACTCTCTCACAGACACTCTCTCACAGACACTCTCTCACAGACACTCTCTCACACTCTCTCACAGACACTCACAGACACTCTCTCACAGACACTCACAGACACTCACTCACAGACACTCTCTCACAGACACTCACAGACACTCTCTCACAGACTCTCACAGACTCTCACAGACACTCTCTCACAGACTCACACTCTCACAGACACTCTCACAGACTCACACTCTCACAGACACTCTCTCACAGACTCTCACAGACTCTCACATACACTCACAGACTCTCACATACACTCTCTCACAGACTCTCACAGACACTCTCTCACAGACTCTCTCACAGACACTCTCTCACAGACTCTCTCACAGACACTCTCTCACAGACACTCTCACACTCACAGACACTCACAGACTCTCACAGACACTTTCACAGACTCTCACAGACACTCTCTCACACTCTCTCACATACTCTCACAGACACTCCTACAGAATCTCATAGACTCTCACAGACACTCTCTCAGACTCTCACAGACACTCTCAGACTCTCACAGACACTCTCACAGACACTCTCTTGCAGACACTCTCTCTCAGACACTCTCTGTCAGACACTCTCTCTCAGACTCTCACAGACACTCTCTCACAGACTCTGGCACTCTCACAGACTCACACTCTCACAGACAGACTCTCTCAGACACTCTCTCTCAGACACTCTCTCTCAGACACTCTCTCACACTCTCTCTCAGACACTCACAGACACTCTCTCACAGACTCTCACAGACACTCTCTCACAGACTCTGGCACTCTCACAGACTCACACTCTCACAGACACTCTCACAGACAAACTCTCTCAGACACTCTCTCACAGACACTCACAGACTCTCACAGACTCTCTCACAGACTCTCTCTCACAGACACTCTCTCACAGACACTCTCTTCCAGACTCTCTCACAGACACTCTCTCACAGACACTCTCTCACAGACACTCTCACACAGACACTCTCACACTCTCACAGACACTCACAGACTCTCACAGACACTCACAGACACTCTCTCACAGACACTCTCTCACACTCTCTCACATACTCTCACAGACACTCCTACAGTCTCTCAGACACTCTCACAGACTCTCACAGACACTCTCTCACAGACTCACACTCTCTCAGAGACTCTCACACACTCTTACAGACTGTCACAGACTCTTACAGAGTCTCAAAGACACTCTCACAGACTCTCACAGACACTCTCTCATAGACTATCACAGACTCTCACAGACACTCTCACAAACACTCACAGACTCTAACAGACACCAGGGGCGTAACACAGGCCCCCACAGCCCCCGTGGTGCTGGGGGCCCCCTCGCTCCAGGGGCCCCCTCACTCTCACAGACTCTGACACTCTCACAGACTCACAGACTCTCACAGACAGACTCTCGCAGACACTCTCTCACAGACAGACTCTCACAGACACTCTCTCACACTCTCTCACAGACACTCTCTCACAGTCTCTCACAGACACTCTCAGACACTCTCTCACACTCTCACAGACACTCACTGACTCTCACAGACTCTCACAGACTCTCAATGACACTCTCACAGACTCTAACAGACACTCTCACACTCTCACAGACTCTCACAGACTCTCACAGACACTCTCTCACATACTTTTACAGACTCTCACAGACACTCTCACAGACACTCTCACAGACTATCACAGACTCTCTCAGACTCTCACAGAAACTCAGACTCTCACAGACACTCTCTCTCAGACACTCTCTCTCAGAAACTCTCTCAGACTCTCTCTCACAGACACTCTCTCACAGACACTCTCTCACAGACACTCTCTCACAGACTCTCACAGACACTCACAGACACTCTCTCACAGACACTCTCTCACAGACTCTCACAGACACTCTCTCACAGACACTCTCTCACAGACACTCTCTCACAGACACTCACACTCTCACAGACACTCACACTCTCACAGACACTCACAGACTCTCACAGACTCTCACAGACTTTCACAGACTCTCACAGACTCTCACAGACACTCCTACAGACTCTCACAGACACTCTCTCACAGACTCACACTCTCTCACAGACTCACAATCTCTCACAGACTCTCACACACTCTTACAGACACTCTCTCACAGACTCACACTCTCTCACAGACTCACACTCTCTCACAGACTCTTACAGACTCTCACAGACTCTTACAGAGTCTCACAGACACTCTCACAGACTCTCACAGACACTCTCTCACAGACTATCACAGACTCTCACAGACACTCTCACAGACACTCTCACAGACACCAGGGGCGTAACACAGGCCCCCACAGCCCCTGCGGAGCTGGGGGCCCCCTCGCTCCAGGGGCCCCCTCACTCTCACAGACTCTGACACTCACAGACTCACAGACACTCACAAACACTCAGACTCTCACAGACACCAGGGGCGTAACAGAGGCCCCCACAGCCTCCGCGGTGCTGGGGGCCCCCTCGCTCCAGGGCCCCCCTCACTCTCAAAGACTCTGACACTCACAGACTCACAGACTCTCACAGACAGACTCTCGCAGACACTCTCTCACAGACACTTTCCCACAGACTCTCACAGACACTCTCTCACAGACTCTCTCACAGACACTCTCTCACACTCTCTCACAGATACTCTCTCACAGAGTCTCTCACAGACACTCTCAGACACTCTCTCACACTCTCACAGACTCTCACAGAAACTCTCACAGACTCTCACAGACACTCTCTCACACTCTCTCACAGACTCTCACAGACACTCTCACAGACTCTCACAGACACTCTCTCACACTCTCTCACAGACTCTCACAGACACTCTCTCACAGACTTTTACAGACTCTCACAGACACTCTCACAGACTATCACAGACTCTCACAGACACTCTCAGACTCTCACAGATACTCTCTCACAGACACTCTCACAGACACTCTCTCACAGACACTCTCTCACAGACACTCTCTCACAGACTTTTACAGACTCTCACAGACACTCTCACAGACTATCACAGACTCTCAGACACTCTCAGACTTTCACAGATACTCTCTCACAGACACTCTCTCACAGACACTCTCTCACAGACTCTCACAGACACTCTCTCACACTCTCTCACAGACTCACAGACACTCTCACAGACTCTCACAGACACTCTCACAGACTCACAGACTCTCACACACTCTTACAGACTCTTATAGAGTCTCACAGACACTCTCACAGACTCTCACAGACACTCTCTCACAGACTATCACAGATTCTCACAGACTCTCACAGACACTCTCACAAACACTCACAGACTCTCATAGACACCAGGGGCGTAACACAGGCCCCCGCAGCCCCCGCGGTGCTGGGGGCCCCCTCGCTCCAGGGGCCCCCTCACTCTCACAGACTCTGACACTCTCACAGACTCACAGACTCTCACAGACTCTCACAGACACTCTCCCAGACAGACTCTCGCAGACACTCTCTCGCAGACACTCTCTCGCAGACACTCTCTCACAGACTCTCACAGATACTCACAGACTCTCACAGATACTCTCTCACAGACTCTCTGAGACACTCTCTCACACTCTCTCACAGACACTCTCTCTCACAGACACTCTCTCACACTCTCTCACACTCTCTCACAGACACTCACAGACACTCACAGACTCTCACAGACACTCTCAGAGACTCACAGACACTCTCTCACACTCTCTCACAGACTCTCACAGACTCTCACAGACACTCACAGACCTTCTCACAGACACTCTCACAGACACTCTCACAGACACTCTCACAGAACTCTCTCACACTCTCTGACACTCTCTCAGACTCTCACAGACACTCTCTCACACTCTCTCACAGACACTCACAGACCTTCTCACAGACACTCTCACAGACACTCTCACAGACTCTCACAGACTCTCACAGACACTCTCTCACAGACACTCTCTCACAGACACTCTCTCACACTCTCTCACAGACACTCTCTCTCACAAACACTCTCTCACACTCTCTCACACTCTCTCACACACTCACAGATACTCACAGATACTCACAGACTCTCACAGACACTCTCACAGACTCACAGAAACTCTCTCACACTCTCTCACAGACACTCTCTTACAGACTCTCACAGACACTCACAGACGTTCTCACAGACACTCTCACAGACACTCTCACAGACTCTCACAGACACTCTCTCACACTCTCTCACACTCTCTCACAGCCACTCACAGACACTCACAGACTCTCACAGACACTCTCACAGACTCTCTCTCACACTCTCTCACAGACTCTCACAGACACTCACAGACCTTCTCACAGACCTTCTCACAGACACTCTCACAGACACTCTCACAGACACTCTCACAGACACTCTCTCACACTCTCTGACACTCTCTCAGACTCTCACAGACACTCCCTCACACTCTCTCACAGACACTCACAGACCTTCTCACAGACACTCTCACAGACACTCTCACAGACTCTCACAGACTCTCACAGACACTCTCTCACAGACACTCTCTCACAGACACTCTCTCACAGACACTCTCTCACACTCTCTCACACTCTCTCACACACTCACAGACACTCACAGACATTCACAGACTCTCACAGACTCTCTCACAGACTCTCACAGACTCTCACAGACACTCTCTCACAGACACTCTCTCACAGACACTCTCTCACAGACACTCTCTCACAGACACTCACACTCTCACAGACACTCACACTCTCACAGACACTCACAGACTCTCACAGACTCTCACAGACTTTCACAGACTCTCACAGACTCTCACAGACACTCCTACAGACTCTCACAGACACTCTCTCACAGACTCACACTCTCTCACAGACTCACAATCTCTCACAGACTCTCACACACTGTTACAGACACTCTCTCACAGACTCACACTCTCTCACAGACTCACACTCTCTCACAGACTCTTACAGACTCTCACAGACTCTTACAGAGTCTCACAGACACTCTCACAGACTCTCACAGACACTCTCTCACAGACTATCACAGACTCTCACAGACACTCTCACAGACACTCTCACAGACACCAGGGGCGTAACACAGGCCCCCACAGCCCCTGCGGAGCTGGGGGCCCCCTCGCTCCAGGGGCCCCCTCACTCTCACAGACTCTGACACTCACAGACTCACAGACACTCACAAACACTCAGACTCTCACAGACACCAGGGGCGTAACAGAGGCCCCCACAGCCCCCGCGGTGCTGGGGGCCCCCTCGCTCCAGGGCCCCCCTCACTCTCAAAGACTCTGACACTCACAGACTCACAGACTCTCACAGACAGACTCTCGCAGACACTCTCTCACAGACACTTTCCCACAGACTCTCACAGACACTCTCTCACAGACTCTCTCACAGATACTCTCTCACACTCTCTCACAGATACTCTCTCACAGAGTCTCTCACAGACACTCTCAGACACTCTCTCACACTCTCACAGACTCTCACAGAAACTCTCACAGACTCTCACAGACACTCTCTCACACTCTCTCACAGACTCTCACAGACACTCTCACAGACTCTCACAGACACTCTCTCACACTCTCTCACAGACTCTCACAGACACTCTCTCACAGACTTTTACAGACTCTCACAGACACTCTCACAGACTATCACAGACTCTCACAGACACTCTCAGACTCTCACAGATACTCTCTCACAGACACTCTCACAGACACTCTCTCACAGACACTCTCTCACAGACACTCTCTCACAGACTTTTACAGACTCTCACAGACACTCTCACAGACTATCACAGACTCTCAGACACTCTCAGACTTTCACAGATACTCTCTCACAGACACTCTCTCACAGACACTCTCTCACAGACTCTCACAGACACTCTCTCACACTCTCTCACAGACTCACAGACACTCTCACAGACTCTCACAGACACTCTCACAGACTCACAGACTCTCACACACTCTTACAGACTCTTATAGAGTCTCACAGACACTCTCACAGACTCTCACAGACACTCTCTCACAGACTATCACAGATTCTCACAGACTCTCACAGACACTCTCACAAACACTCACAGACTCTCATAGACACCAGGGGCGTAACACAGGCCCCCGCAGCCCCCGCGGTGCTGGGGGCCCCCTCGCTCCAGGGGCCCCCTCACTCTCACAGACTCTGACACTCTCACAGACTCACAGACTCTCACAGACTCTCACAGACACTCTCACAGACAGACTCTCGCAGACACTCTCTCGCAGACACTCTCTCGCAGACACTCTCTCACAGACTCTCACAGATACTCACAGACTCTCACAGATACTCTCTCACAGACTCTCTGAGACACTCTCTCACACTCTCTCACAGACACTCTCTCTCACAGACACTCTCTCACACTCTCTCACACTCTCTCACAGACACTCACAGACACTCACAGACTCTCACAGACACTGTCAGAGACTCACAGACACTCTCTCACACTCTCTCACAGACTCTCACAGACACTCACAGACCTTCTCACAGACACTCTCACAGACACTCTCACAGACACTCTCACAGAACTCTCTCACACTCTCTGACACTCTCTCAGACTCTCACAGACACTCTCTCACACTCTCTCACAGACACTCACAGACCTTCTCACAGACACTCTCACAGACACTCTCACAGACTCTCATAGACTCTCACAGACACTCTCTCACAGACACTCTCTCACAGACACTCTCTCACACTCTCTCACAGACACTCTCTCTCACAGACACTCTCTCACACTCTCTCACACTCTCTCACACACTCACAGATACTCACAGATACTCACAGACTCTCACAGACACTCTCACAGACTCACAGAAACTCTCTCACACTCTCTCACAGACACTCTCTTACAGACTCTCACAGACACTCACAGACGTTCTCACAGACACTCTCACAGACACTCTCACAGACTCTCACAGACACTCTCTCATAGACACTCTCTCACAGACACTCTCTCACAGACACTCTCTCACAGACACTCTCTCACTGACACTCTCCCACAGACACTCTCACAGACTGTCTCACATACACTCTCACAGACACTCTCACAGACACTCTCACACTCTCTCACAGACACTCTCACACTCTCTCACAGACTCTCACACTCTCTCACAGACTCTCACACTCTCTCACAGACTCTCACAGACACTCTCTCAGACTCTCACAGACACTCTCTCAGACTCTCACAGACACTCTCAGACTCTCACAGATACTCTCTCACAGACACTCTCTCACAGACACTCTCTCACAGACACTCTCTCACACTCTCTCTCAGACTCTCACAGACACTCACAGACACTCACAGACACTCTCTCACAGACACTCTCTCACAGACACTCACAGACACTCTCTCACAGACTCTCACCGACTCTCACAGACACTCTCTCACAGACTCACACTCTCACAGACACTCTCACAGACTCACACTCTCACAGACACTCTCTCACAGACTCTCACAGACTCTCACATACACTCACAGACTCTCACATACACTCTCTCACAGACTCTCACAGACACTCTCTCACAGACTCTCTCAGACACTCTCTCACAGACTCTCTCACAGACACTCTCTCACAGACACTCTCACACTCACAGACACTCACAGACTCTCACAGACACTTTCACAGACTCTCACAGACACTCTCTCACACTCTCTCACATACTCTCACAGACACTCCTACAGACTCTCATAGACTCTCACAGACACTCTCTCAGACTCTCACAGACACTCTCAGACTCTCACAGACACTCTCACAGACACTCTCTCGCAGACACTCTCTCTCAGACACTCTCTCACAGACACTCACAGACACTCTCACAGACACTCTCTCATAGACTCTCACAGACACTCTCACAGACTGACACTCTCACAGGCTCACACTCTCACAGACACTCTCACAGACAGACTCTCTCAGACACTCTTTCGCAGACACTCTCTCACAGACTCTCTCAGACACTCTTTCGCAGACACTCTCTCACAGACTCACAGACTCTCACAGACTCTCACAGACACTCTCTCACAGACTCTCTCACAGACACTCTCTCACAGACTCTCACAGACAATCTCTTCCAGATTCTCTCACAGACACTCTCTTCCAGACTCTCTCACAGACACTCTCTCTAACAGATACTCTCACACTCTCACACACTCTTACAGACTCTCACAGACTCTTACAGAGTCTCACAGACACTCTCACAGACACTCTCACAGACTCTCACAGACACTCTCTCACAGACACTCTCTCACAGACACTCTCTCACAGACTCTCACAGACACTCTCTCACTCTCTCACAGATACTCACAGAGTCTCTCACAGAGTCTCTCACAGACACTCTCTCACAGACACTCTCTTACACTCTCACAGACTCACAGACTCTCACAGACACTCTCTCACACTCTCTCACAGACTCTCACAGACACTCTCTTACAGACTCTCACAGACACTCTCACAGACTATCACAGACACTCTCACAGACTTTTACAGACTCTCACAGACACTCTCACAGACACTCTCACAGACACTATCACAGACACTCTCAGACTCTCACAGACTCTCACAGACACTCTCTCACATACACTCTCTCACAGACACTCTCACAGACACTCTCTCACAGACTCTCTCACAGACTCTCACAGACTCTCACAGACTCTCTCCCACAGACACTCTCACAGACTCTCTCACAGACTCTTTCACAGACTGTCTCATATACACTCTCACAGACAATCGCTCGCAGACTCTCTCACAGACACTCTCTCACAGACACTCTCACACTCTCTCACAGACACTCACAGACTCTCAGACACTCTCTCACAGACTCTCACAGACACTCTCTTACACACTCACAGACACTCTCACAGACTCGCACAGACACTCTCTCACAGACACTCTCACAGACTCGCACAGACACTCTCTCACAGACACTCTCTCACAGACTCTCCCACTCTCTCACAGACTCTCACAGACACTCTCACAGACTATCACAGACTCTCACAGACTCTCTCAGACTCTCACAGACTCTCACAGACCCTCTCACAGACTCTCACAGACACTCTCTCACACTCTCTCACAGACTCTCACAGACACTCTCTCACAGACTTTTACAGACTCTCACAGACACTCTCACAGACTATCACAGACTCTCACAGACACTCTGAGACTCTCACAGATACTCTCTCACAGACACTCTCACAGACACTCTCACAGACACTCTCTCACAGACACTCTCTCACAGACACTCTCTCACAGACTTTTACAGACTCTCACAGACACTCTCACAGACTATCACAGACTCTCAGACACTCTCAGACTTTCACAGATACTCTCTCACAGACACTCTCTCACAGACACTCTCTCACAGACTCTCACAGACACTCTCTCACACTCTCTCACAGACTCACAGACACTCTCACAGACTCTCACAGACACTCTCATAGACTCAAATACTCTCACACACTCTTACAGACTCTTATAGAGTCTCACAGACACTCACAGACTCTCACAGACACTCTCTCACAGACTATCACAGATTCTCACGGACTCTCACAGACACTCTCACAAACACTCACAGACTCTCACAGACACCAGGGGCGTAACACAGGCCCCCGCAGCCCCCGCGGTGCTGGGGGCCCCCTCGCTCCAGGGGCCCCCTCCCTCTCACAGACTCTGACACTCTCACAGACTCACAGACTCTCACAGACTCTCACAGACACTCTCACAGACAGACTCTCGCAGACACTCTCTCGCAGACACTCTCTCGCAGACACTCTCTCACAGACTCTCACAGATACTCACAGACTCTCACAGATACTCTCTCACAGACTCTCACAGACACTCTCTCACACTCTCTCACAGACACTATCTCTCACAGACACTCTCTCACACTCTCTCACACTCTCTCACAGCCACTCACAGACACTCACAGACTCTCACAGACACTCTCACAGACTCACAGACACTCTCTCACACTCTCTCACAGACTCTCACAGACACTCACAGACCTTCTCACAGACCTTCTCACAGACACTCTCACAGACACTCTCACAGACACTCTCACAGACACTCTCTCACACTCTCTGACACTCTCTCAGACTCTCACAGACACTCCCTCACACTCTCTCACAGACACTCACAGACCTTCTCACAGACACTCTCACAGACACTCTCACAGACTCTCACAGACTCTCACAGACACTCTCTCACAGACACTCTCTCACAGACACTCTCTCACAGACACTCTCTCACACTCTCTCACACTCTCTCACACACTCACAGACCCTCACAGACATTCACAGACTCTCACAGACACTCTCACAGACTCACAGAAACTCTCTCACACTCTCTCACAGACACTCTCTTACAGACTCTCACAGACACTCATAGATGTTCTCACAGACACTCTCACAGACACTCTCACAGACTCTCACAGACACTCTCTCATAGACACTCTCTCACAGACACTCTCTCACAGACACTCTCTCACAGACACTCTCTCACAGACACTCTCCCACAGACACTCTCACAGACTGTCTCACATACACTCTCACAGACACTCTCACACTCTCTCACAGACACTCTCACAGTCTCTCACAGACTCTCACACTCTCTCACAGACTCTCACACTCTCTCACAGACTCTCACAGACACTCTCTCAGACTCTCACAGACACTCTCAGACTCTCACAGATACTCTCTCACAGACACTCTCTCACAGACACTCTCTCACAGACACTCTCTCACACTCTCTCATAGACACTCACAGACACTCACAGACACTCTCTCACAGACACTCACAGACACTCACAGACACTCTCTCACAGACACTCTCTCACAGACACTCACAGACACTCTCTCACAGACTCTCACAGACTCTCACAGACACTCTCTCACAGACTCACACTCTCACAGACACTCTCACAGACTCACACTCTCACAGACACTCTCTCACAGACTCTCACAGACACTCACAGACCTTCTCACAGACACTCTCACAGACACTCTCACAGACTCTCACAGACACTCTCTCATAGACACTCTCTCACAGATACTCTCTCACAGACACTCTCTCACAGACACTCTCTCACAGACACTCTCCCACAGACACTCTCACAGACTGTCTCACATACACTCTCACAGACACTCTCACAGACACTCTCACACTCTCTCACAGACACTCTCACACTCTCTCACAGACACTCTCACACACTCTCACAGACTCTCACAGACACTCTTACACACTCACAGACACTCTCAGACTTGCACAGACACTCTCTCACAGACTCTCACACTCTCTCACAGACTCTCACAGACACTCTCTCACACTCTCACAGACACTCTCTCAGACTCTCACAGACACTCTCTCAGACTCTCACAGACACTCTCTCACAGACACTCTCTCACAGACACTCTCTCACACTCTCTCACAGACACTCACAGACACTCTCACAGACACTCACAGATACTCACAGATACTCACAGACACTCACAGACACTCTCTCACAGACACTCTCTCACAGACACTCACAGACACTCTCTCACAGACTCTCACAGACACTCTCTCACAGACTCACACTCTCACAGACACTCTCTCACAGACTCTCACAGACACTCTCTCACAGACTCACACTCTCACAGACACTCTCACAGACTCACACACTCATAGACACTCTCTCACAGACTCTCACAGACTCTCACATACACTCACAGACTCTCACATACACTCTCTCACAGACTCTCACAGACACTCTCTCACAGACTCTCACAGACACTCTCTCACAGACTCTCTCACAGACACTCTCTCACAGACTCTCTCACAGACACTCTCTCACAGACACTCTCACACTCACAGACACTCACAGACTCTCACAGACACTTTCACAGACTCTCACAGACACTCTCTCACACTCTCTCACATACTCTCACAGACACTCCTACAGACTCTCATAGACTCTCACAGACACTCTCTCAGACTCTCACAGACACTCTCAGACTCTCACAGACACTCTCACAGACACTCTCTCGCAGACACTCTCTCTCAGACACTCTCTCACAGACACTCACAGACACTCTCACAGACACTCTCTCACAGACTCTCACAGACACTCTCTCACAGACTGACACTCTCACAGGCTCACACTCTCAAAGACACTCTCACAGACAGACTCTCTCAGACACTCTTTCGCAGACACTCTCTCACAGACTCTCTCAGACACTCTTTCGCAGACACTCTCTCACAGACTCACAGACTCTCACAGACTCTCACATACACTCACAGACTCTCACATACACTCTCTCACAGACTCTCACAGACACTCTCTCACAGACTCTCTCACAGACACTCTCTCACAGACTCTCTCACAGACACTCTCTCACAGACACTCTCACACTCACAGACACTCACAGACTCTCACAGACACTTTCACAGACTCTCACAGACACTCTCTCACACTCTCTCACATACTCTCACAGACACTCCTACAGACTCTCATAGACTCTCACAGACACTCTCTCAGACTCTCACAGACACTCTCAGACTCTCACAGACACTCTCACAGACACTCTCTCGCAGACACTCTCTCTCAGACACTCTCTCACAGACACTCACAGACACTCTCACAGACACTCTCTCACAGACTCTCACAGACACTCTCTCACAGACTGACACTCTCACAGGCTCACACTCTCAAAGACACTCTCACAGACAGACTCTCTCAGACACTCTTTCGCAGATACTCTCTCACAGACTCTCTCAGACACTCTTTCGCAGACACTCTCTCACAGACTCACAGACTCTTACAGACTCTCACAGACACTCTTTCGCAGACACTCTCTCACAGACTCACAGACTCTCACAGACTCTCACAGACACTCTCTCACAGACTCTCTCACAGACACTCTCTCACAGACTCTCACAGACACTCTCTTCCAGACTCTCTCACAGACACTCTCTTCCAGACTCTCTCACAGACACTCTCTCTAACAGATACTCTCACACTCTCACAGACACTCACAGACTCTCACAGACACTCTCACAGACACTCTCTCACAGACACTCTCTCACAGACACTCTCTCACATACTCACAGACACTCCTACAGACTCTCACAGACACTCTCACAGACTCTCACAGACACTCTCTCACAGACTCACACTCTCTCACAGACTCTCACACACTCTTACAGACTCTCACAGACTCTTACAGAGTCTCACAGACACTCTCACAGACTCTCACAGACACTCTCACAGACAGACTCTCACAGACACTCTCTCACAGACACTCTCTCACAGACACTCTCTCACAGACTCTCACAGACACTCTCTCACTCTCTCACAGACACTCACAGAGTCTCTCACAGAGTCTCTCACAGACACTCTCTCACAGACACTCTCTTACACTCTCACAGACTCACAGACTCTCACAGACACTCTCTCACACTCTCTCACAGACTCTCACAGACACTCTCTTACAGACTCTCACAGACACTCTCACAGACTATCACAGACACTCTCACAGACTTTTACAGACTCTCACAGACTCTCACAGACACTCACAGACACTCTCTCACAGATACTCTCTCACAGACACTCTCTCACAGACTCTCTCAAAGACACTCTCTCACAGACTCTCTCACAGACTCTCACAGACTCTCTCACAGACTCTCTCCCACAGACACTCTCACAGACTCTCTCACAGACTCTCTCACAGACTGTCTCATATACACTCTCACAGACAATCGCTCGCAGACTCTCTCACAGACACTCTCACACTCTCTCACAGACACTCACAGACTCTCAGACACTCTCTCACAGACTCTCACAGACACTCTCTTACACACTCACAGACACTCTCATAGACTCGCACAGACACTCTCTCACAGACACTCTCACAGACTCGCACAGACACTCTCTCACAGACACTCTCTCACAGACTCTCCCACTCTCTCACAGACTCTCACAGACACTCTCACAGACTATCACAGACTCTCACAGACTCTCTCAGACTCTCACAGACTCTCACAGACACTCTCAGACTTTCACAGATACTCTCTCACAGACACTCTCTCAGACACTCTCTCTCAGACACTCTCTCTCAGACACTCTCTCTCAGACACTCTCTCTCACTCTCTCACAGACACTCACAGACACTCTCTCACAGACACTCTCTCACAGACTCTCACAGACACTCTCTCACAGACTCTGGCACTCTCACAGACTCTCACAGACACTCTCACAGACTATCACAGACTCTCACAGACACTCTCTCAGACTCTCACAGACAATCTCAGACTCTCAGACTTTCACAGATACTCTCTCACAGATACTCTCTCAGACACTCTCTCTCAGACACTCTCTCTCAGACACTCTCTCTCAGACTCTCACAGACACTCTCTCACAGACTCTGGCACTCTCACAGACTCACACTCTCACAGACAGACTCTCTCAGACACTCTCTCTCAGACACTCTCTCACACTCTCTCTCAGACACTCACAGACACTCTCTCACAGACTCTCACAGACACTCTCTCACAGACTCTGGCACTCTCACAGACTCACACTCTCACAGACACTCTCACAGACAGACTCTCTCAGACACTCTCTCACAGACACTCACAGACTCTCACATACACTCTCACAGACTCTCTCACAGACACTCTCTCACAGACACTCTCTTCCAGACTCTCTCACAGACACTCTCTCACAGACACTCTCTCACAGACACTCTCTCACAGACACTCTCACACTCTCACAGATACTCACAGACTCTCACAGACACTCACAGACACTCTCTTACAGACACTCTCTCACACTCTCTCACATACTCTCACAGACACTCCTACAGTCTCTCAGACACTCTCACAGACTCTAACAGACACTCTCTCACAGACTCACACTCTCTCAGAGACTCTCACACACTCTTACAGACTGTCACAGACTCTTACAGAGTCTCAAAGACACTCTCACAGACTCTCAGAGACACTCTCTCACAGACTATCACAGACTCTCACAGACACTCTCACAAACACTCACAGACTCTAACAGACACCAGGGGCGTAACACAGGCCCCCACAGCCCCCGTGGTGCTGGGGGCCCCCTCGCTCCAGGGCCCCCTCACTCTCACAGACTCTGACACTCTCACAGACTCACAGACTCTCACAGACAGACTCTCGCAGACACTCTCTCACAGACAGACTCTCACAGACACTCTCTCACACTCTCTCACAGACACTCTCTCACAGTCTCTCACAGACACTCTCAGACACTCTCTCATACTCTCACAGACACTCACTGACTCTCACAGACTCTCACATACTCTCACAGACACTCTCACAGACTCTCACAGACACTCTCACACTCTCACAGACTCTCACAGACACTCTCTCATAGACTTTTACAGACTCTCACAGACACTCTCACAGACACTCTCACAGACTATCACAGACTCTCTCAGACTCTCACAGACACTCAGACTCTCACAGACACTCTCTCTCAGACACTCTCTCTCAGACACTCTCTCTCAGACTCTCTCTCACAGACACTCTCTCACAGACACTCTCTCACAGACTCTCACAGACTCTCACAGACACTCACAGACACTCTCTCACAGACACTCTCTCACAGACACTCTCTCACAGACACTCTCTCACAGACACTCTCTCACAGACACTCACACTCTCACAGACACTCACACTCTCACAGACACTCACAGACTCTCACAGACTCTCACAGACTTTCACAGACTCTCACAGACTCTCACAGACACTCCTACAGACTCTCACAGACACTCTCTCACAGACTCACACTCTCTCACAGACTCACAATCTCTCACAGACTCTCACACACTGTTACAGACACTCTCTCACAGACTCACACTCTCTCACAGACTCACACTCTCTCACAGACTCTTACAGACTCTCACAGACTCTTACAGAGTCTCACAGACACTCTCACAGACTCTCACAGACACTCTCTCACAGACTATCACAGACTCTCACAGACACTCTCACAGACACTCTCACAGACACCAGGGGCGTAACACAGGCCCCCACAGCCCCTGCGGAGCTGGGGGCCCCCTCGCTCCAGGGGCCCCCTCACTCTCACAGACTCTGACACTCACAGACTCACAGACACTCACAAACACTCAGACTCTCACAGACACCAGGGGCGTAACAGAGGCCCCCACAGCCCCCGCGGTGCTGGGGGCCCCCTCGCTCCAGGGCCCCCCTCACTCTCAAAGACTCTGACACTCACAGACTCACAGACTCTCACAGACAGACTCTCGCAGACACTCTCTCACAGACACTTTCCCACAGACTCTCACAGACACTCTCTCACAGACTCTCTCACAGATACTCTCTCACACTCTCTCACAGATACTCTCTCACAGAGTCTCTCACAGACACTCTCAGACACTCTCTCACACTCTCACAGACTCTCACAGAAACTCTCACAGACTCTCACAGACACTCTCTCACACTCTCTCACAGACTCTCACAGACACTCTCACAGACTCTCACAGACACTCTCTCACACTCTCTCACAGACTCTCACAGACACTCTCTCACAGACTTTTACAGACTCTCACAGACACTCTCACAGACTATCACAGACTCTCACAGACACTCTCAGACTCTCACAGATACTCTCTCACAGACACTCTCACAGACACTCTCTCACAGACACTCTCTCACAGACACTCTCTCACAGACTTTTACAGACTCTCACAGACACTCTCACAGACTATCACAGACTCTCAGACACTCTCAGACTTTCACAGATACTCTCTCACAGACACTCTCTCACAGACACTCTCTCACAGACTCTCACAGACACTCTCTCACACTCTCTCACAGACTCACAGACACTCTCACAGACTCTCACAGACACTCTCACAGACTCACAGACTCTCACACACTCTTACAGACTCTTATAGAGTCTCACAGACACTCTCACAGACTCTCACAGACACTCTCTCACAGACTATCACAGATTCTCACAGACTCTCACAGACACTCTCACAAACACTCACAGACTCTCATAGACACCAGGGGCGTAACACAGGCCCCCGCAGCCCCCGCGGTGCTGGGGGCCCCCTCGCTCCAGGGGCCCCCTCACTCTCACAGACTCTGACACTCTCACAGACTCACAGACTCTCACAGACTCTCACAGACACTCTCACAGACAGACTCTCGCAGACACTCTCTCGCAGACACTCTCTCGCAGACACTCTCTCACAGACTCTCACAGATACTCACAGACTCTCACAGATACTCTCTCACAGACTCTCTGAGACACTCTCTCACACTCTCTCACAGACACTCTCTCTCACAGACACTCTCTCACACTCTCTCACACTCTCTCACAGACACTCACAGACACTCACAGACTCTCACAGACACTGTCAGAGACTCACAGACACTCTCTCACACTCTCTCACAGACTCTCACAGACACTCACAGACCTTCTCACAGACACTCTCACAGACACTCTCACAGACACTCTCACAGAACTCTCTCACACTCTCTGACACTCTCTCAGACTCTCACAGACACTCTCTCACACTCTCTCACAGACACTCACAGACCTTCTCACAGACACTCTCACAGACACTCTCACAGACTCTCATAGACTCTCACAGACACTCTCTCACAGACACTCTCTCACAGACACTCTCTCACACTCTCTCACAGACACTCTCTCTCACAGACACTCTCTCACACTCTCTCACACTCTCTCACACACTCACAGATACTCACAGATACTCACAGACTCTCACAGACACTCTCACAGACTCACAGAAACTCTCTCACACTCTCTCACAGACACTCTCTTACAGACTCTCACAGACACTCACAGACGTTCTCACAGACACTCTCACAGACACTCTCACAGACTCTCACAGACACTCTCTCATAGACACTCTCTCACAGACACTCTCTCACAGACACTCTCTCACAGACACTCTCTCACTGACACTCTCCCACAGACACTCTCACAGACTGTCTCACATACACTCTCACAGACACTCTCACAGACACTCTCACACTCTCTCACAGACACTCTCACACTCTCTCACAGACTCTCACACTCTCTCACAGACTCTCACACTCTCTCACAGACTCTCACAGACACTCTCTCAGACTCTCACAGACACTCTCTCAGACTCTCACAGACACTCTCAGACTCTCACAGATACTCTCTCACAGACACTCTCTCACAGACACTCTCTCACAGACACTCTCTCACACTCTCTCTCAGACTCTCACAGACACTCACAGACACTCACAGACACTCTCTCACAGACACTCTCTCACAGACACTCACAGACACTCTCTCACAGACTCTCACCGACTCTCACAGACACTCTCTCACAGACTCACACTCTCACAGACACTCTCACAGACTCACACTCTCACAGACACTCTCTCACAGACTCTCACAGACTCTCACATACACTCACAGACTCTCACATACACTCTCTCACAGACTCTCACAGACACTCTCTCACAGACTCTCTCAGACACTCTCTCACAGACTCTCTCACAGACACTCTCTCACAGACACTCTCACACTCACAGACACTCACAGACTCTCACAGACACTTTCACAGACTCTCACAGACACTCTCTCACACTCTCTCACATACTCTCACAGACACTCCTACAGACTCTCATAGACTCTCACAGACACTCTCTCAGACTCTCACAGACACTCTCAGACTCTCACAGACACTCTCACAGACACTCTCTCGCAGACACTCTCTCTCAGACACTCTCTCACAGACACTCACAGACACTCTCACAGACACTCTCTCATAGACTCTCACAGACACTCTCACAGACTGACACTCTCACAGGCTCACACTCTCACAGACACTCTCACAGACAGACTCTCTCAGACACTCTTTCGCAGACACTCTCTCACAGACTCTCTCAGACACTCTTTCGCAGACACTCTCTCACAGACTCACAGACTCTCACAGACTCTCACAGACACTCTCTCACAGACTCTCTCACAGACACTCTCTCACAGACTCTCACAGACACTCTCTTCCAGACTCTCTCACAGACACTCTCTCTAACAGATACTCTCACACTCTCACACACTCTTACAGACTCTCACAGACTCTTACAGAGTCTCACAGACACTCTCACAGACACTCTCACAGACTCTCACAGACACTCTCTCACAGACACTCTCTCACAGACACTCTCTCACAGACTCTCACAGACACTCTCTCACTCTCTCACAGATACTCACAGAGTCTCTCACAGAGTCTCTCACAGACACTCTCTCACAGACACTCTCTTACACTCTCACAGACTCACAGACTCTCACAGACACTCTCTCACACTCTCTCACAGACTCTCACAGACACTCTCTTACAGACTCTCACAGACACTCTCACAGACTATCACAGACACTCTCACAGACTTTTACAGACTCTCACAGACACTCTCACAGACACTCTCACAGACACTATCACAGACACTCTCAGACTCTCACAGACTCTCACAGACACTCTCTCACATACACTCTCTCACAGACACTCTCACAGACACTCTCTCACAGACTCTCTCACAGACTCTCACAGACTCTCACAGACTCTCTCCCACAGACACTCTCACAGACTCTCTCACAGACTCTTTCACAGACTGTCTCATATACACTCTCACAGACAATCGCTCGCAGACTCTCTCACAGACACTCTCTCACAGACACTCTCACACTCTCTCACAGACACTCACAGACTCTCAGACACTCTCTCACAGACTCTCACAGACACTCTCTTACACACTCACAGACACTCTCACAGACTCGCACAGACACTCTCTCACAGACACTCTCACAGACTCGCACAGACACTCTCTCACAGACACTCTCTCACAGACTCTCCCACTCTCTCACAGACTCTCACAGACACTCTCACAGACTATCACAGACTCTCACAGACTCTCTCAGACTCTCACAGACTCTCACAGACCCTCTCACAGACTCTCACAGACACTCTCTCACACTCTCTCACAGACTCTCACAGACACTCTCTCACAGACTTTTACAGACTCTCACAGACACTCTCACAGACTATCACAGACTCTCACAGACACTCTCAGACTCTCACAGATACTCTCTCACAGACACTCTCACAGACACTCTCACAGACACTCTCTCACAGACACTCTCTCACAGACACTCTCTCACAGACTTTTACAGACTCTCACAGACACTCTCACAGACTATCACAGACTCTCAGACACTCTCAGACTTTCACAGATACTCTCTCACAGACACTCTCTCACAGACACTCTCTCACAGACTCTCACAGACACTCTCTCACACTCTCTCACAGACTCACAGACACTCTCACAGACTCTCACAGACACTCTCATAGACTCACATACTCTCACACACTCTTACAGACTCTTATAGAGTCTCACAGACACTCACAGACTCTCACAGACACTCTCTCACAGACTATCACAGATTCTCACGGACTCTCACAGACACTCTCACAAACACTCACAGACTCTCACAGACACCAGGGGCGTAACACAGGCCCCCGCAGCCCCCGCGGTGCTGGGGGCCCCCTCGCTCCAGGGGCCCCCTCCCTCTCACAGACTCTGACACTCTCACAGACTCACAGACTCTCACAGACTCTCACAGACACTCTCACAGACAGACTCTCGCAGACACTCTCTCGCAGACACTCTCTCGCAGACACTCTCTCACAGACTCTCACAGATACTCACAGACTCTCACAGATACTCTCTCACAGACTCTCACAGACACTCTCTCACACTCTCTCACAGACACTATCTCTCACAGACACTCTCTCACACTCTCTCACACTCTCTCACAGCCACTCACAGACACTCACAGACTCTCACAGACACTCTCACAGACTCACAGACACTCTCTCACACTCTCTCACAGACTCTCACAGACACTCACAGATCTTCTCACAGACCTTCTCACAGACACTCTCACAGACACTCTCACAGACACTCTCACAGACACTCTCTCACACTCTCTGACACTCTCTCAGACTCTCACAGACACTCCCTCACACTCTCTCACAGACACTCACAGACCTTCTCACAGACACTCTCACAGACACTCTCACAGACTCTCACAGACTCTCACAGACACTCTCTCACAGACACTCTCTCACAGACACTCTCTCACAGACACTCTCTCACACTCTCTCACACTCTCTCACACACTCACAGACCCTCACAGACATTCACAGACTCTCACAGACACTCTCACAGACTCACAGAAACTCTCTCACACTCTCTCACAGACACTCTCTTACAGACTCTCACAGACACTCATAGATGTTCTCACAGACACTCTCACAGACACTCTCACAGACTCTCACAGACACTCTCTCATAGACACTCTCTCACAGACACTCTCTCACAGACACTCTCTCACAGACACTCTCTCACAGACACTCTCCCACAGACACTCTCACAGACTGTCTCACATACACTCTCACAGACACTCTCACACTCTCTCACAGACACTCTCACAGTCTCTCACAGACTCTCACACTCTCTCACAGACTCTCACACTCTCTCACAGACTCTCACAGACACTCTCTCAGACTCTCACAGACACTCTCAGACTCTCACAGATACTCTCTCACAGACACTCTCTCACAGACACTCTCTCACAGACACTCTCTCACACTCTCTCATAGACACTCACAGACACTCACAGACACTCTCTCACAGACACTCACAGACACTCACAGACACTCTCTCACAGACACTCTCTCACAGACACTCACAGACACTCTCTCACAGACTCTCACAGACTCTCACAGACACTCTCTCACAGACTCACACTCTCACAGACACTCTCACAGACTCACACTCTCACAGACACTCTCTCACAGACTCTCACAGACACTCACAGACCTTCTCACAGACACTCTCACAGACACTCTCACAGACTCTCACAGACACTCTCTCATAGACACTCTCTCACAGACACTCTCTCACAGACACTCTCTCACAGACACTCTCTCACAGACACTCTCCCACAGACACTCTCACAGACTGTCTCACATACACTCTCACAGACACTCTCACAGACACTCTCACACTCTCTCACAGACACTCTCACACTCTCTCACAGACACTCTCACACACTCTCACAGACTCTCACAGACACTCTTACACACTCACAGACACTCTCAGACTTGCACAGACACTCTCTCACAGACTCTCACACTCTCTCACAGACTCTCACAGACACTCTCTCACACTCTCACAGACACTCTCTCAGACTCTCACAGACACTCTCTCAGACTCTCACAGACACTCTCTCACAGACACTCTCTCACAGACACTCTCTCACACTCTCTCACAGACACTCACAGACACTCTCACAGACACTCACAGATACTCACAGATACTCACAGACACTCACAGACACTCTCTCACAGACACTCTCTCACAGACACTCACAGACACTCTCTCACAGACTCTCACAGACACTCTCTCACAGACTCACACTCTCACAGACACTCTCTCACAGACTCTCACAGACACTCTCTCACAGACTCACACTCTCACAGACACTCTCACAGACTCACACACTCATAGACACTCTCTCACAGACTCTCACAGACTCTCACATACACTCACAGACTCTCACATACACTCTCTCACAGACTCTCACAGACACTCTCTCACAGACTCTCACAGACACTCTCTCACAGACTCTCTCACAGACACTCTCTCACAGACTCTCTCACAGACACTCTCTCACAGACACTCTCACACTCACAGACACTCACAGACTCTCACAGACACTTTCACAGACTCTCACAGACACTCTCTCACACTCTCTCACATACTCTCACAGACACTCCTACAGACTCTCATAGACTCTCACAGACACTCTCTCAGACTCTCACAGACACTCTCAGACTCTCACAGACACTCTCACAGACACTCTCTCGCAGACACTCTCTCTCAGACACTCTCTCACAGACACTCACAGACACTCTCACAGACACTCTCTCACAGACTCTCACAGACACTCTCTCACAGACTGACACTCTCACAGGCTCACACTCTCAAAGACACTCTCACAGACAGACTCTCTCAGACACTCTTTCGCAGACACTCTCTCACAGACTCTCTCAGACACTCTTTCGCAGACACTCTCTCACAGACTCACAGACTCTCACAGACTCTCACATACACTCACAGACTCTCACATACACTCTCTCACAGACTCTCACAGACACTCTCTCACAGACTCTCTCACAGACACTCTCTCACAGACTCTCTCACAGACACTCTCTCACAGACACTCTCACACTCACAGACACTCACAGACTCTCACAGACACTTTCACAGACTCTCACAGACACTCTCTCACACTCTCTCACATACTCTCACAGACACTCCTACAGACTCTCATAGACTCTCACAGACACTCTCTCAGACTCTCACAGACACTCTCAGACTCTCACAGACACTCTCACAGACACTCTCTCGCAGACACTCTCTCTCAGACACTCTCTCACAGACACTCACAGACACTCTCACAGACACTCTCTCACAGACTCTCACAGACACTCTCTCACAGACTGACACTCTCACAGGCTCACACTCTCAAAGACACTCTCACAGACAGACTCTCTCAGACACTCTTTCGCAGATACTCTCTCACAGACTCTCTCAGACACTCTTTCGCAGACACTCTCTCACAGACTCACAGACTCTTACAGACTCTCACAGACACTCTTTCGCAGACACTCTCTCACAGACTCACAGACTCTCACAGACTCTCACAGACACTCTCTCACAGACTCTCTCACAGACACTCTCTCACAGACTCTCACAGACACTCTCTTCCAGACTCTCTCACAGACACTCTCTTCCAGACTCTCTCACAGACACTCTCTCTAACAGATACTCTCACACTCTCACAGACACTCACAGACTCTCACAGACACTCTCACAGACACTCTCTCACAGACACTCTCTCACAGACACTCTCTCACATACTCACAGACACTCCTACAGACTCTCACAGACACTCTCACAGACTCTCACAGACACTCTCTCACAGACTCACACTCTCTCACAGACTCTCACACACTCTTACAGACTCTCACAGACTCTTACAGAGTCTCACAGACACTCTCACAGACTCTCACAGACACTCTCACAGACAGACTCTCACAGACACTCTCTCACAGACACTCTCTCACAGACACTCTCTCACAGACTCTCACAGACACTCTCTCACTCTCTCACAGACACTCACAGAGTCTCTCACAGAGTCTCTCACAGACACTCTCTCACAGACACTCTCTTACACTCTCACAGACTCACAGACTCTCACAGACACTCTCTCACACTCTCTCACAGACTCTCACAGACACTCTCTTACAGACTCTCACAGACACTCTCACAGACTATCACAGACACTCTCACAGACTTTTACAGACTCTCACAGACTCTCACAGACACTCACAGACACTCTCTCACAGATACTCTCTCACAGACACTCTCTCACAGACTCTCTCAAAGACACTCTCTCACAGACTCTCTCACAGACTCTCACAGACTCTCTCACAGACTCTCTCCCACAGACACTCTCACAGACTCTCTCACAGACTCTCTCACAGACTGTCTCACATACACTCTCACAGACAATCGCTCGCAGACTCTCTCACAGACACTCTCACACTCTCTCACAGACACTCACAGACTCTCAGACACTCTCTCACAGACTCTCACAGACACTCTCTTACACACTCACAGACACTCTCATAGACTCGCACAGACACTCTCTCACAGACACTCTCACAGACTCGCACAGACACTCTCTCACAGACACTCTCTCACAGACTCTCCCACTCTCTCACAGACTCTCACAGACACTCTCACAGACTATCACAGACTCTCACAGACTCTCTCAGACTCTCACAGACTCTCACAGACACTCTCAGACTTTCACAGATACTCTCTCACAGACACTCTCTCAGACACTCTCTCTCAGACACTCTCTCTCAGACACTCTCTCTCAGACACTCTCTCTCACTCTCTCACAGACACTCACAGACACTCTCTCACAGACACTCTCTCACAGACTCTCACAGACACTCTCTCACAGACTCTGGCACTCTCACAGACTCTCACAGACACTCTCACAGACTATCACAGACTCTCACAGACACTCTCTCAGACTCTCACAGACAATCTCAGACTCTCAGACTTTCACAGATACTCTCTCACAGATACTCTCTCAGACACTCTCTCTCAGACACTCTCTCTCAGACACTCTCTCTCAGACTCTCACAGACACTCTCTCACAGACTCTGGCACTCTCACAGACTCACACTCTCACAGACAGACTCTCTCAGACACTCTCTCTCAGACACTCTCTCACACTCTCTCTCAGACACTCACAGACACTCTCTCACAGACTCTCACAGACACTCTCTCACAGACTCTGGCACTCTCACAGACTCACACTCTCACAGACACTCTCACAGACAGACTCTCTCAGACACTCTCTCACAGACACTCACAGAGTCTCACATACACTCTCACAGACTCTCTCACAGACACTCTCTCACAGACACTCTCTTCCAGACTCTCTCACAGACACTCTCTCACAGACACTCTCTCACAGACACTCTCTCACAGACACTCTCACACTCTCACAGATACTCACAGACTCTCACAGACACTCACAGACACTCTCTTACAGACACTCTCTCACACTCTCTCACATACTCTCACAGACACTCCTACAGTCTCTCAGACACTCTCACAGACTCTAACAGACACTCTCTCACAGACTCACACTCTCTCAGAGACTCTCACACACTCTTACAGACTGTCACAGACTCTTACAGAGTCTCAAAGACACTCTCACAGACTCTCAGAGACACTCTCTCACAGACTATCACAGACTCTCACAGACACTCTCACAAACACTCACAGACTCTAACAGACACCAGGGGCGTAACACAGGCCCCCACAGCCCCCGTGGTGCTGGGGGCCCCCTCGCTCCAGGGCCCCCTCACTCTCACAGACTCTGACACTCTCACAGACTAACAGACTCTCACAGACAGACTCTCGCAGACACTCTCTCACAGACAGACTCTCACAGACACTCTCTCACACTCTCTCACAGACACTCTCTCACAGTCTCTCACAGACACTCTCAGACACTCTCTCATACTCTCACAGACACTCACTGACTCTCACAGACTCTCACATACTCTCACAGACACTCTCACAGACTCTCACAGACACTCTCACACTCTCACAGACTCTCACAGACACTCTCTCATAGACTTTTACAGACTCTCACAGACACTCTCACAGACACTCTCACAGACTATCACAGACTCTCTCAGACTCTCACAGACACTCAGACTCTCACAGACACTCTCTCTCAGACACTCTCTCTCAGACACTCTCTCTCAGACTCTCTCTCACAGACACTCTCTCACAGACACTCTCTCACAGACTCTCACAGACTCTCACAGACACTCACAGACACTCTCTCACAGACACTCTCTCACAGACACTCTCTCACAGACACTCTCTCACAGACACTCTCTCACAGACACTCACACTCTCACAGACACTCACAGACTCTCACAGACACTCCTACAGACTCTCACAGACACTCTCTCACAGACTCACACTCTCTCACAGACTCACACTCTCTCACAGACTCTCACACACTCTTACAGACTCTCACAGACTCTTACAGAGTCTCACAGACACTCTCACAGACTCTCACAGACACTCTCTCACAGACTATCACAGACTCTCATAGACACTCTCTCACAGACTCACACTCTCTCACAGACTCACACTCTCTCACAGACTCTCACAGACTCTTACAGACTCACAGACTCTTACAGAGTCTCACAGACACTCTCACAGACTCTCACAGACACTCTCTCACAGACTATCACAGACTCTCACAGACACTCTCACAAACACTCACAGACTCTCACAGACACCAGGGGCGTAACACAGGCCCCCACAGCCCCTGCGGTGCTGGGGGCCCCCTCGCTCCAGGGGCCCCCTCACTCTCACAGACTCTGACACTCACAGACTCACAGACTCTCACAGACACTCACAAACACTCAGACTCTCACAGACACCAGGGGCGTAACAGAGGCCCCCACAGCCCCCGCGGTGCTGGGGGCCCCCTCGCTCCAGGGCCCCCCTCACTCTCACAGACTCTGACACTCACAGACTCACAGACTCTCACAGACAGACTCTCGCAGACACTCTCTCACAGACACTTTCTCACAGACTCTCACAGACACTCTCTCACAGACTCTCTCACAGACACTCTCTCACAGACACTCTCTCACAGACACTCTCTCAGAGACTTTTACAGACTCTCACAGACACTCTCACAGACTATCACAGACTCTCAGACACTCTCAGACTCTCACAGATACTCTCTCACAGACACTCTCTCACAGACTCTCACAGACACTCTCTCACACTCTCTCACAGACTCACAGACACTCTCACAGACTCTCACAGACACTCTCACAGACTCACAGACTCTCACACACTCTTACAGACTCCTATAGATTCTCACAGACACTCTCACAGACTCTCACAGACACTCTCTCACAGACTATCACAGATTCTCACGGACTCTCACAGACACTCTAACAAACACTCACAGACTCTCACAGACACCAGGGGCGTAACACAGGCCCCCGCAGCCCCCGCGGTGCTGGGGGCCCCCTCGCTCCAGGGGCCCCCTCACTCTCACAGACTCTGACACTCTCACAGACTCACAGACTCTCACAGACACTCTCACAGACTCTCACAGACACTCTCACAGACAGACTCTCGCAGACACTCTCTCGCAGACACTCTCTCGCAGACACTCTCTCACAGACTCTCACAGATACTCACAGACTCTCACAGATACTCTCTCACAGACTCTCACAGACACTCTCTCACACTCTCTCACAGACACTCTCTCACACTCTCTCACACTCTCTCACAGACACTCACAGACACTCACAGACACTCTCACAGACACTCTCACAGACTCACAGACACTCTCTCACACTCTCTCACAGACACTCTCTCAGACTCTCACAGACACTATCTCACACTCTCTCACAGACACTCACAGACCTTCTCACAGACACTCTCTCACAGACACTCTCTCACAGACACTCTCTCACACTCTCTCACACTCTCTCACAGACTCTCATAGACACTCTCACAGACTCACAGAAACTCTCTCACACTCTCTCACAGACACTCTCTTACAGACTCTCACAGACACTCACAGACGTTCTCACAGACACTCTCACAGACACTCTCACAGACTCTCACAGACACTCTCTTACAGACACTCTCTCATAGACACTCTCTCACAGACACTCTCTCACAGACACTCTCTCACAGACACTCTCCCACAGATACTCTCACAGACTGTCTCACATACACTCTCACAGACACTCTCACAGACACTCTCACACTCTCTCACAGACACTCTCACACTCTCTCACAGACACTCTCACACTCTCAGATACTCTCACAGACTCTCACAGACACTCTTACACACTCACAGACACTCTCAGACTTGCACAGACACTCTCTCACAGACTCTCACACTCTCTCACAGACTCTCACATACACTCTCTCAGACTCTCACAGACACTCTCTCAGACTCTCACAGACACTCTCAGACTCTCACAGATACTCTCTCACAGACACTCTCTCACAGACACTCTCTCACAGACACTCTCTCACAGACACTCTCTCACACTCTCTCACAGACACTCACAGACACTCTCTCACAGACACTCTCTCACAGACACTCACTCATAGACACTCTCTCACAGACACTCACAGACACTCTCTCACAGACTCTCACAGACTCTCACAGACACTCTCTCACAGACTCACACTCTCGCAGACACTCTCACAGACTCACACTCTCACAGACACTCTCTCACAGACTCTCACAGACTCTCACATACACTCACAGACTCTCACATACACTCTCTCACAGACTCTCACAGACACTCTCTCACAGACTCTCTCACAGACACTCTCTCACAGACACTCTCACACTCACAGACACTCACAGACTCTCACAGACACTTTCACAGACTCTCACAGACACTCTCTCACACTCTCTCACATACTCTCACAGACACTCCTACAGAATCTCATAGACTCTCACAGACACTCTCTCAGACTCTCACAGACACTCTCAGACTCTCACAGACACTCTCACAGACACTCTCTCGCAGACACTCTCTCTCAGACACTCTCTGTCAGAAACTCTCTCTCAGACTCTCACAGACACTCTCTCACAGACTCTGGAACTCTCACAGACTCCCACTCTCACAGACAGACTCTCTCAGACACTCTCTCTCAGACACTCTCTCTCAGACACTCTCTCACACTCTCTCTCAGACACTCACAGACACTCTCTCACAGACTCTCACAGACACTCTCTCACAGACTCTGGCACTCTCACAGACTCACACTCTCACAGACACTCTCACAGACAGACTCTCTCAGACACTCTCTCACAGACACTCACAGACTCTCACATACACTCTCACAGACTCTCTCACAGACACTCTCTCACAGACACTCTCTTCCAGACTCTCTCACAGACACTCTCTCACAGACACTCTCTCACAGACACTCTCACACAGACACTCTCACACTCTCACAGACACTCACAGACTCTCACAGACACTCACAGACACTCTCTCACAGACACTCTCTCACACTCTCTCACATACTCTCACAGACACTCCTACAGTCTCTCAGACACTCTCACAGACTCTCACAGACACTCTCTCACAGACTCACACTCTCTCAGAGACTCTCACACACTCTTACAGACTGTCACAGACTCTTACAGAGTCTCAAAGACACTCTCACAGACTCTCACAGACACTCTCTCACAGACTATCACAGACTCTCACAGACACTCTCACAAACACTCACAGACTCTAACAGACACCAGGGGTGTAACACAGGCCCCCACAGACCCCGTGGTGCTGGGGGCCCCCTTGCTCCAGGGGCCCCTCACTCTCACAGACTCTGACACTCTCACAGACTCACAGACTCTCACAGACAGACTCTCGCAGACACTCTCTCACAGACAGACTCTCACAGACACTCTCTCACACTCTCTCACAGACACTCTCTCACAGACACTCTCAGACACTCTCTCACACTCTCACAGACACTCACTGACTCTCACAGACTCTCACAGACTCTCACAGACACTCTCACAGACTCTCACAGACACTCTCACACTCTCACAGACTCTCACAGACTCTCACAGACACTCTCTCACAGACTTTTACAGACTCTCACAGACACTCTCACAGACACTCTCACAGACTATCACAGACTCTCTCAGACTCTCACAGACACTCAGACTCTCACAGACACTCTCTCTCAGACACTCTCTCTCAGAAACTCTCTCAGACTCTCTCTCACAGACACTCTCTCACAGACACTCTCTCACAGACACTCTCTCACAGACTCTCACAGACACTCACAGACACTCTCTCACAGACACTCTCTCACAGACTCTCACAGACACTCTCTCACAGACACTCTCTCACAGACACTCTCTCACAGACACTCACACTCTCACAGACACTCACACTCTCACAGACACTCACAGACTCTCACAGACTCTCACATACTCTCACAGACTCTCACAGACTCTCACAGACACTCCTACAGACTCTCACAGACACTCTCTCACAGACTCACACTCTCTCACAGACTCACACTCTCTCACAGACTCTCACACACTCTTACAGACTCTCACAGACTCTTACAGAGTCTCACAGACACTCTCACAGACTCTCACAGACACTCTCTCACAGACTATCACAGACTCTCACAGACACTCTCTCACAGACTCACACTCTCTCACAGACTCACACTCTCTCACAGACTCTTACAGACTCTCACAGACTCTTACAGAGTCTCACAGACACTCTCACAGACTCTCACAGACACTCTCTCACAGACTATCACAGACTCTCACAGACACTCTCACAGACACTCTCACAGACACCAGGGGCGTAACACAGGCCCCACAGCCCCTGCGGAGCTGGGGGCCCCCTCGCTCCAGGGGCCCCCTCACTCTCACAGACTCTGACACTCACAGACTCACAGACACTCACAAACACTCAGACTCTCACAGACACCAGGGGCGTAACAGAGGCCCCCACAGCCCCCGCGGTGCTGGGGGCCCCCTCGCTCCAGGGCCCCCCTCACTCTCACAGACTCTGACACTCACAGACTCACAGACTCTCACAGACAGACTCTCGCAGACACTCTCTCACAGACACTTTCCCACAGACTCTCACAGACACTCTCTCACAGACTCTCTCACAGACACTCTCTCACACTCTCTCACTGATACTCTCTCACAGAGTCTCTCACAGACACTCTCAGACACTCTCTCACACTCTCACAGACTCTCACAGACACTCTCACAGACTCTCACAGACACTCTCTCACACTCTCTCACAGACTCTCACAGACACTCTCACAGACTCTCACAGACACTCTCTCACACTCTCTCACAGACTCTCACAGACACTCTCTCACAGACTTTTACAGACTCTCACAGACACTCTCACAGACTATCACAGACTCTCACAGACACTCTCAGACTCTCACAGATACTCTCTCACAGACACTCTCACAGACACTCTCTCACAGACACTCTCTCACAGACACTCTCTCACAGACTTTTACAGACTCTCACAGACACTCTCACAGACTATCACAGACTCTCAGACACTCTCAGACTTTCACAGATACTCTCTCACAGACACTCTCTCACAGACACTCTCTCACAGACTCTCACAGACACTCTCTCACACTCTCTCACAGACTCACAGACACTCTCACAGACTCTCACAGACACTCTCACAGACTCACAGACTCTCACACACTCTTACAGACTCTTATAGAGTCTAACAGACACTCTCACAGACTCTCACAGACACTCTCTCACAGACTATCACAGATTCTCACAGACTCTCACAGACACTCTCACAAATACTCACAGACTCTCACAGACACCAGGGGCGTAACACAGGCCCCTCGCTCCAGGGGCCCCCTCACTCTCACAGACTCTGACACTCTCACAGACTCACAGACTCTCACAGACTCTCACAGACACTCTCACAGACAGACTCTCGCAGACACTCTCTCGCAGACACTCTCTCGCAGACACTCTCTCACAGACTCTCACAGATACTCACAGACTCTCACAGATACTCTCTCACAGACTCTCCCAGACACTCTCTCACACTCTCTCACAGATACTCTCTCTCACAGACACTCTCTCACACTCTCTCACAGACACTCACAGACACTCACAGACTCTCACAGACACTCTCACAGACTCACAGACACTCTCTCACACTCTCTCACAGACTCTCACAGACACTCACAGACCTTCTCACAGACACTCTCACAGACACTCTCACAGACACTCTCACAGAACTCTCTCACACTCTCTGACACTCTCTCAGACTCTCACAGACACTCTCTCACACTCTCTCACAGACACTCACAGACCTTCTCACAGACACTCTCACAGACACTCTCTCACAGACACTCTCTCACAGACACTCTCTCACAGACACTCTCTCACAGACACTCTCTCACAGACACTCTCTCACAGACACTCTCCCACAGACACTCTCACAGACTGTCTCACATACACTCTCACAGACACTCTCACAGACACTCTCACACTCTCTCACAGACACTCTCTCACAGACTCTCACACTCTCTCACAGACTCTCACACTCTCTCACAGACTCTCACAGACACTCTCTCAGACTCTCACAGACACTCTCTCAGACTCTCACAGACACTCTCAGACTCTCACAGATACTCTCTCACAGACACTCTCTCACAGACACTCTCTCACAGACACTCTCTCACACTCTCTCTCAGACTCTCACAGACACTCACAGACACTCACAGACACTCACAGACACTCTCTCACAGACACTCACAGACACTCTCTCACAGACTCTCACCGACTCTCACAGACACTCTCTCACAGACTCACACTCTCACAGACACTCTCACAGACTCACACTCTCACAGACACTCTCTCACAGACTCTCACAGACTCTCACATACATTCACAGACTCTCACATACACTCTCTCACAGACTCTCACAGACACTCTCTCACAGACTCTCTCAGACACTCTCTCACAGACACTCTCACACTCACAGACACTCACAGACTCTCACAGACACTTTCACAGACTCTCACAGACACTCTCTCACACTCTCTCACATACTCTCACAGACACTCCTACAGACTCTCATAGACTCTCACAGACACTCTCTCAGACTCTCACAGACACTCTCAGACTCTCACAGACACTCTCACAGACACTCTCTCGCAGACACTCTCTCTCAGACACTCTCTCACAGACACTCACAGACACTCTCACAGACACTCTCTCACAGACTCTCACAGACACTCTCACAGACTGACACTCTCACAGGCTCACACTCTCACAGACACTCTCACAGACAGACTCTCTCAGACACTCTTTCGCAGACACTCTCTCACAGACTCTCTCAGACACTCTTTCGCAGACACTCTCTCACAGACTCACAGACTCTCACAGACTCTCACAGACACTCTCTCACAGACTCTCTCACAGACACTCTCTCACAGACTCTCACAGACACTCTCTTCCAGACTCTCTCACAGACACTCTCTTCCAGACTCTCTCACAGACACTCTCTCTAACAGATACTCTCACACTCTCACAGACACTCACAGACTCTCACAGACTCTCACAAACACTCTCTCACAGACACTCTCTCACAGACACTCTCTCACAGACTCTCACAGACACTCTCTCACTCTCTCACAGACACTCACAGAGTCTCTCACAGAGTCTCTCACAGACACTCTCTCACAGACACTCTCTTACACTCTCACAGACTCACAGACTCTCACAGACACTCTCTCACACTCTCTCACAGACTCTCACAGACACTCTCTTACAGACTCTCACAGACACTCTCACAGACTATCACAGACACTCTCACAGACTTTTACAGACTCTCACAGACTCTCACAGACACTCACAGACACTCTCTCACAGATACTCTCTCACAGACACTCTCTCACAGACTCTCTCAAAGACACTCTCTCACAGACTCTCTCACAGACTCTCACAGACTCTCTCACAGACTCTCTCCCACAGACACTCTCACAGACTCTCTCACAGACTCTCTCACAGACTGTCTCACATACACTCTCACAGACAATCGCTCGCAGACTCTCTCACAGACACTCTCACACTCTCTCACAGACACTCACAGACTCTCAGACACTCTCTCACAGACTCTCACAGACACTCTCTTACACACTCACAGACACTCTCATAGACTCACACAGACACTCTCTCACAGACACTCTCACAGACTCGCACAGACACTCTCTCACAGACACTCTCTCACAGACTCTCCCACTCTCTCACAGACTCTCACAGACACTCTCACAGACTATCACAGACTCTCACAGACTCTCTCAGACTCTCACAGACTCTCACAGACACTCTCAGACTTTCACAGATACTCTCTCACAGACACTCTCTCAGACACTCTCTCTCAGACACTCTCTCTCAGACACTCTCTCTCAGACACTCTCTCTCACTCTCTCACAGACACTCACAGACACTCTCTCACAGACACTCTCTCACAGACTCTCACAGACACTCTCTCACAGACTCTGGCACTCTCACAGACTCTCACAGACACTCTCACAGACTATCACAGACTCTCACAGACACTCTCTCAGACTCTCACAGACAATCTCAGACTCTCAGACTTTCACAGTTACTCTCTCACAGATACTCTCTCAGACACTCTCTCTCAGACACTCTCTCTCAGACACTCTCTCTCAGACTCTCACAGACACTCTCTCACAGACTCTGGCACTCTCACAGACTCACACTCTCACAGACAGACTCTCTCAGACACTCTCTCTCAGACACTCTCTCACACTCTCTCTCAGACACTCACAGACACTCTCTCACAGACTCTCACAGACACTCTCTCACAGACTCTGGCACTCTCACAGACTCACACTCTCACAGACACTCTCACAGACAGACTCTCTCAGACACTCTCTCACAGACACTCACAGACTCTCACATACACTCTCACAGACTCTCTCACAGACACTCTCTCACAGACACTCTCTTCCAGACTCTCTCACAGACACTCTCTCACAGACACTCTCTCACAGACACTCTCACACTCTCACAGACACTCACAGACTCTCACAGACACTCACAGACACTCTCTTACAGACACTCTCTCACACTCTCTCACATACTCTCACAGACACTCCTACAGTCTCTCAGACACTCTCACAGACTCTCACAGACACTCTCTCACAGACTCACACTCTCTCAGAGACTCTCACACACTCTTACAGACTGTCACAGACTCTTACAGAGTCTCAAAGACACTCTCACAGACTCTCAGAGACACTCTCTCACAGACTATCACAGACTCTCACAGACACTCTCACAAACACTCACAGACTCTAACAGACACCAGGGGCGTAACACAGGCCCCCACAGCCCCCGTGGTGCTGGGGGCCCCCTCGCTCCAGGGCCCCCTCACTCTCACAGACTCTGACACTCTCACAGACTCACAGACTCTCACAGACAGACTCTCGCAGACACTCTCTCACAGACAGACTCTCACAGACACTCTCTCACACTCTCTCACAGACACTCTCTCACAGTCTCTCACAGACACTCTCAGACACTCTCTCATACTCTCACAGACACTCACTGACTCTCACTGACTCTCACAGACTCTCACATACTCTCACAGACACTCTCACAGACTCTCACAGACACTCTCACACTCTCACAGACT
Organism: Triturus cristatus; assembly: GCF_964204655.1. Taxonomy (NCBI): domain Eukaryota; kingdom Metazoa; phylum Chordata; class Amphibia; order Caudata; family Salamandridae; genus Triturus; species Triturus cristatus. The sequence goes on along the minus strand of NC_140579.1, from coordinate 1,176,137,738 downwards.
CTCACAGACACTCTCTCACAGACTTTTACAGATTCTCACAGACACTCTCACAGACACTCTCACAGACTATCACAGACTCTCTCAGACTCTCACAGACACTCAGACTCTCACAGACACTCTCTCTCAGACACTCTCTCTCAGACACTCTCTCTCAGACTCTCTCTCACAGACACTCTCTCACAGACACTCTCTCACAGACTCTCACAGACTCTCACAGACACTCACAGACACTCTCTCACAGACACTCTCTCACAGACACTCTCTCACAGACACTCTCTCACAGACACTCACAGACTCTCACAGACACTCCTACAGACTCTCACAGACACTCCTACAGACTCTCACAGACACTCTCTCACAGACTCACACTCTCTCACAGACTCACACTCTCTCACAGACTCTCACACACTCTTACAGACTCTCACAGACTCTTACAGAGTCTCACAGACACTCTCACAGACTCTCACAGACACTCTCTCACAGACTATCACAGACTCTCATAGACACTCTCTCACAGACTCACACTCTCTCACAGACTCACACTCTCTCACAGACTCTCACAGACTCTTACAGACTCACAGACTCTTACAGAGTCTCACAGACACTCTCACAGACTCTCACAGACACTCTCTCACAGACTATCACAGACTCTCACAGACACTCTCACAAACACTCACAGACTCTCACAGACACCAGGGGCGTAACACAGGCCCCCACAGCCCCTGCGGTGCTGGGGGCCCCCTCGCTCCAGGGGCCCCCTCACTCTCACAGACTCTGACACTCACAGACTCACAGACTCTCACAGACACTCACAAACACTCAGACTCTCACAGACACCAGGGGCGTAACAGAGGCCCCCACAGCCCCCGCGGTGCTGGGGGCCCCCTCGCTCCAGGGCCCCCCTCACTCTCACAGACTCTGACACTCACAGACTCACAGACTCTCACAGACAGACTCTCGCAGACACTCTCTCACAGACACTTTCTCACAGACTCTCACAGACACTCTCTCACAGACACTCTCTCACAGACACTCTCTCAGAGACTTTTACAGACTCTCACAGACACTCTCACAGACTATCACAGACTCTCAGACACTCTCAGACTCTCACAGATACTCTCTCACAGACACTCTCTCACAGACTCTCACAGACACTCTCTCACACTCTCTCACAGACTCACAGACACTCTCACAGACTCTCACAGACACTCTCACAGACTCACAGACTCTCACACACTCTTACAGACTCCTATAGATTCTCACAGACACTCTCACAGACTCTCACAGACACTCTCTCACAGACTATCACAGATTCTCACGGACTCTCACAGACACTCTAACAAACACTCACAGACTCTCACAGACACCAGGGGCGTAACACAGGCCCCCGCAGCCCCCGCGGTGCTGGGGGCCCCCTCGCTCCAGGGGCCCCCTCACTCTCACAGACTCTGACACTCTCACAGACTCACAGACTCTCACAGACACTCTCACAGACTCTCACAGACACTCTCACAGACAGACTCTCGCAGACACTCTCTCGCAGACACTCTCTCGCAGACACTCTCTCACAGACTCTCACAGATACTCACAGACTCTCACAGATACTCTCTCACAGACTCTCACAGACACTCTCTCACACTCTCTCACAGACACTCTCTCACACTCTCTCACACTCTCTCACAGACACTCACAGACACTCTCACAGACACTCTCACAGACTCACAGACACTCTCTCACACTCTCTCACAGACACTCTCTCAGACTCTCACAGACACTATCTCACACTCTCTCACAGACACTCACAGACCTTCTCACAGACACTCTCACAGACACTCTCACAGACTCTCACAGACACTCTCTCACAGACACTCTCTCACAGACACTCTCTCACACTCTCTCACACTCTCTCACAGACACTCACAGACACGCACAGACACTCACAGACTCTCACAGACTCTCACAGACACTCTCACAGACTCACAGAAACTCTCTCACACTCTCTCACAGACACTCTCTTACAGACTCTCACAGACACTCACAGACGTTCTCACAGACACTCTCACAGACACTCTCACAGACTCTCACAGACACTCTCTTACAGACACTCTCTCATAGACACTCTCTCACAGACACTCTCTCACAGACACTCTCTCACAGACACTCTCCCACAGACACTCTCACAGACTGTCTCACATACACTCTCACAGACACTCTCACAGACACTCTCACACTCTCTCACAGACACTCTCACACTCTCTCACAGACACTCTCACACTCTCAGATACTCTCACAGACTCTCACAGACACTCTTACACACTCACAGACACTCTCAGACTTGCACAGACACTCTCTCACAGACTCTCACACTCTCTCACAGACTCTCACATACACTCTCTCAGACTCTCACAGACACTCTCTCAGACTCTCACAGACACTCTCAGACTCTCACAGATACTCTCTCACAGACACTCTCTCACAGACACTCTCTCACAGACACTCTCTCACAGACACTCTCTCACACTCTCTCACAGACACTCACAGACACTCTCTCACAGACACTCTCTCACAGACACTCACTCATAGACACTCTCTCACAGACACTCACAGACACTCTCTCACAGACTCTCACAGACTCTCACAGACACTCTCTCACAGACTCACACTCTCACAGACACTCTCACAGACTCACACTCTCACAGACACTCTCTCACAGACTCTCACAGACTCTCACATACACTCACAGACTCTCACATACACTCTCTCACAGACTCTCACAGACACTCTCTCACAGACTCTCTCACAGACACTCTCTCACAGACTCTCTCACAGACACTCTCTCACAGACACTCTCACACTCACAGCCACTCACAGACTCTCACAGACACTTTCACAGACTCTCACAGACACTCTCTCTCACTCTCTCACATACTCTCACAGACACTCCTACAGAATCTCATAGACTCTCACAGACACTCTCTCAGACTCTCACAGACACTCTCAGACTCTCACAGACACTCTCACAGACACTCTCTCGCAGACACTCTCTCTCAGACACTCTCTGTCAGACACTCTCTCTCAGACTCTCACAGACACTCTCTCACAGACTCTGGAACTCTCACAGACTCCCACTCTCACAGACAGACTCTCTCAGACACTCTCTCTCAGACACTCTCTCTCAGACACTCTCTCACACTCTCTCTCAGACACTCACAGACACTCTCTCACAGACTCTCACAGACACTCTCTCACAGACTCTGGCACTCTCACAGACTCACACTCTCACAGACACTCTCACAGACAGACTCTCTCAGACACTCTCTCACAGACACTCACAGACTCTCACATACACTCTCACAGACTCTCTCACAGACACTCTCTCACAGACACTCTCTTCCAGACTCTCTCACAGACACTCTCTCACAGACACTCTCTCACAGACACTCTCTCACAGACACTCTCACACAGACACTCTCACACTCTCACAGACACTCACAGACTCTCACAGACACTCACAGACACTCTCTCACAGACACTCTCTCACACTCTCTCACATACTCTCACAGACACTCCTACAGTCTCTCAGACACTCTCACAGACTCTCACAGACACTCTCTCACAGACTCACACTCTCTCAGAGACTCTCACACACTCTTACAGACTGTCACAGACTCTTACAGAGTCTCAAAGACACTCTCACAGACTCTCACAGACACTCTCTCACAGACTATCACAGACTCTCACAGACACTCTCACAAACACTCACAGACTCTAACAGACACCAGGGGTGTAACACAGGCCCCCACAGACCCCGTGGTGCTGGGGGCCCCCTTGCTCCAGGGGCCCCCTCACTCTCACAGACTCTGACACTCTCACAGACTCACAGACTCTCACAGACACTCTCACAGACTCACAGACTCTCACAGATACTCTCACAGACAGACTCCCACAGATACTCTCGCAGACAGACTCTCGCAGACAGACTCTCGCAGACAGACTCTCACAGACAGACTCTCACAGACACTCTCACAGACACTCTCACAGACACTCTCTCACAGACACTCTCTCACAGACACTCTCTCTCAGACACTCTCTCACAGACACTCTCTCACAGAGTCTCTCAGAGACACTCTCTCAGAGACATTCTCTTACACTCTCACAGACACTCACAGACTCTCACAGACACTCTCACAGACTTTTACAGACTCTCACAGACATTCTCACACACTCTCACAGACACTCTCAGACTCTCACAGATACTCTCTCACAGACACTCTCTCACAGACACTCTCTCACAGACTCTCACAGACAGTCTCCCACAGACACTCTCTCACAGACTCTCTCTCACAGACTCTCTCTCACAGACTCTCTCTCACAGACTCTCTCTCACAGACTCTCACAGACACTCTCCCACAGACTCTCTCACAGACTGTCTCACAGACACTCTCACAGACAATCACTCGTAGACTCTCTCTCACAGACTCTCAGACACTCTCCCACAGACTCTCACAGACACTCTCTCACACTCTCTGACAGACTCCCACAGACACTCTCTTACACACTCACAGACACTCTCTTACACACTCACAGACACTCTCACAGACTCGCACAGACACTCTCTCACAGACTCTCACACTCTCTCACAGACACTCTCTCACAGACTCTCACACTCTCTCACAGACTCTCACAGACACTCTCACAGACTCTCACAGACTCTCACAGACACTCTCACAGACTCTCACAGACTCTCACAGACACTCTCTCAGACTCTCACAGACACTCTCTCAGACTCTCACAGACACTCTCAGACACTCTCTCACAGACACTCTCAGACACTCTCTCACAGACACTCACAGACACTCTCTCACAGACACTCACAGACACTCACAGACACTCTCTCACAGACACTCAAAGACACTCACTGGCACTCTCACAGACTCTGGCACTCTCACAGACTCTGGCACTCTCACAGACTCTGGCACTCTCACAGTCACTCTCACAGACAGACTCTCTCAGATACTCTCTCACAGACTCTGGCACTCTCACAGACTCACACTCTCACAGACACTCACAGACAGACTCTCAGACACTCTCTCACAGACTCTCACAGACACTCTCTCACACTCTCTCACAGACTCTTTCACAGACTGTCTCATATACACTCTCACAGACAATCGCTCGCAGACTCTCTCACAGACACTCTCTCACAGACACTCTCACACTCTCTCACAGACACTCACAGACTCTCAGACACTCTCTCACAGACTCTCACAGACACTCTCTTACACACTCACAGACACTCTCACAGACTCGCACAGACACTCTCTCACAGACACTCTCACAGACTCGCACAGACACTCTCTCACAGACACTCTCTCACAGACTCTCCCACTCTCTCACAGACTCTCACAGACACTCTCACAGACTATCACAGACTCTCACAGACTCTCTCAGACTCTCACAGACTCTCACAGACACTCTCTCAGACTCTCACAGACTCTCACATACATTCACAGACTCTCACATACACTCTCTCACAGACTCTCACAGACACTCTCTCACAGACTCTCTCAGACACTCTCTCACAGACACTCTCACACTCACAGACACTCACAGACTCTCACAGACACTTTCACAGACTCTCACAGACACTCTCTCACACTCTCTCACATACTCTCACAGACACTCCTACAGACTCTCATAGACTCTCACAGACACTCTCTCAGACTCTCACAGACACTCTCAGACTCTCACAGACACTCTCATAGACACTCTCTCGCAGACACTCTCTCTCAGACACTCTCTCACAGACACTCACAGACACTCTCACAGACACTCTCTCACAGACTCTCACAGACACTCTCACAGACTGACATTCTCACAGGCTCACACTCTCACAGACACTCTCACAGACAGACTCTCTCAGACACTCTTTCGCAGACACTCTCTCACAGACTCTCTCAGACACTCTTTCGCAGACACTCTCTCACAGACTCACAGACTCTCACAGACTCTCACAGACACTCTCTCACAGACTCTCTCACAGACACTCTCTCACAGACTCTCACAGACACTCTCTTCCAGACTCTCTCACAGACACTCTCTTCCAGACTCTCTCACAGACACTCTCTCTAACAGATACTCTCACACTCTCACAGACACTCACAGACTCTCACAGACACTCTCACAGACACTCTCTCACAGACACTCTCTCACACTCTCTCACATACTCACAGACACTCCTACAGACTCTCACAGACACTCTCACAGACTCTCACAGACACTCTCTCACAGACTCACACTCTCTCACAGACTCTCACACACTCTTACAGACTCTCACAGACTCTTACAGAGTCTCACAGACACTCTCACAGACACTCTCACAGACTCTCACAGACACTCTCTCACAGACACTCTCTCACAGACACTCTCTCACAGACTCTCACAGACACTCTCTCACTCTCTCACAGATACTCACAGAGTCTCTCACAGAGTCTCTCACAGACACTCTCTCACAGACACTCTCTTACACTCTCACAGACTCACAGACTCTCACAGACACTCTCTCACACTCTCTCACAGACTCTCACAGACACTCTCTTACAGACTCTCACAGACACTCTCACAGACTATCACAGACATTCTCACAGACTTTTACACACTCTCACAGACACTCTCACAGACACTATCACAGACACTCTCAGACTCTCACAGACTCTCACAGACACTCTCTCACATACACTCTCTCACAGACACTCTCACAGACACTCTCTCACAGACTCTCTCACAGACTCTCACAGACTCTCTCACAGACTTTCTCCCACAGACACTCTCACAGACTCTCTCACAGACTCTTTCACAGACTGTCTCATATACACTCTCACAGACAATCGCTCGCAGACTCTCTCACAGACACTCTCTCACAGACACTCTCACACTCTCTCACAGACACTCACAGACTCTCAGACACTCTCTCACAGACTCTCACAGACACTCTCTTACACACTCACAGACACTCTCACAGACTCGCACAGACACTCTCTCACAGACACTCTCACAGACTCGCGCAGACACTCTCTCACAGACACTCTCTCACAGACTCTCCCACTCTCTCACAGACTCTCACAGACACTCTCACAGACTATCACAGACTCTCACAGACTCTCTCAGACTCTCACAGACTCTCACAGACACTCTCTCAGACTCTCACAGACACTCTCTCACACTCTCTCACAGACTCTCACAGACACTCTCTCACAGACTTTTACAGACTCTCACAGACACTCTCACGGACTATCACAGACTCTCACAGACACTCTCAGACTCTCACAGATACTCTCTCACAGACACTCTCACAGACACTCTCTCATAGACACTCTCTCACAGACACTCTCTCACAGACTTTTACAGACTCTCACAGACACTCTCACAGACTGTCACAGACTCTCAGACACTCTCAGACTTTCACAGATACTCTCTCACAGACACTCTCTCACAGACACTCTCTCACAGACTCTCACAGACACTCTCTCACACTCTCTCACAGACTCACAGACACTCTCACAGACTCTCACAGACACTCTCACAGACTCACAGACTCTCACACACTCTTACAGACTCTTATAGAGTCTCACAGACACTCTCACAGACTCTCACAGACACTCTCTCACAGACTATCACAGATTCTCACGGACTCTCACAGACACTCTCACAAACACTCACAGACTCTCACAGACACCAGGGGCGTAACACAGGCCCCCGCAGCCCCCGCGGTGCTGGGGGCCCCCTCGCTCCAGGGACCCCTCACTCTCACAGACTCTGACACTCTCACAGACTCACAGACTCTCACAGACTCTCACAGACACTCTCACAGACAAACTCTCACAGATACTCTCTCGCAGACACTCTCTCACAGACACTCTCTCACAGACTCTCACAGATACTCACAGACTCTCACAGATACTCTCTCACAGACTCTCTCACAGACACTCTCTCTCACAGACACTCTCTCACACTCTCTCACACTCTCTCACAGACACTCACAGACACTCACAGACTCTCACAGACACTCTCACAGACTCACAGACACTCTCTCACACTCTCTCACAGACTCTCACAGACACTCACAGACCTTCTCACAGACCTTCTCACAGACACTCTCACAGACACTCTCACAGACACTCTCACATACACTCTCAGACTCTCACAGACACTCTCTCAGACACTCTCTCGCAGACACTCTCTCTCAGACACTCTCTCACAGACACTCACAGACACTCTCACAGACACTCTCTCACAGACTCTCACAGACACTCTCTCACAGACTGACACTCTCACAGGCTCACACTCTCAAAGACACTCTCACAGACTCTCTCAGACACTCTTTCGCAGACACTCTCTCACAGACTCTCTCAGACACTCTTTCGCAGACACTCTCTCACAGACTCACAGACTCTCACAGACTCTCACATACACTCACAGACTCTCACATACACTCTCTCACAGACTCTCACAGACACTCTCTCACAGACTCTCTCACAGACACTCTCTCACAGACTCTCTCACAGACACTCTCTCACAGACACTCTCACACTCACAGACACTCACAGACTCTCACAGACACTTTCACAGACTCTCACAGACACTCTCTCACACTCTCTCACATACTCTCACAGACACTCCTACAGACTCTCATAGACTCTCACAGACACTCTCTCAGACTCTCACAGACACTCTCAGACTCTCACAGACACTCTCACAGACACTCTCTCGCAGACACTCTCTCTCAGACACTCTCTCACAGACACTCACAGACACTCTCACAGACACTCTCTCACAGACTCTCACAGACACTCTCTCACAGACTGACACTCTCACAGGCTCACACTCTCAAAGACACTCTCACAGACAGACTCTCTCAGACACTCTTTCGCAGACACTCTCTCACAGACTCTCTCAGACACTCTTTCGCAGACACTCTCTCACAGACTCACAGACTCTTACAGACTCTCACAGACACTCTTTCGCAGACACTCTCTCACAGACTCACAGACTCTCACAGACTCTCACAGACACTCTCTCACAGACTCTCTCACAGACACTCTCTCACAGACTCTCACAGACACTCTCTTCCAGACTCTCTCACAGACACTCTCTTCCAGACTCTCTCACAGACACTCTCTCTAACAGATACTCTCACACTCTCACAGACACTCAGAGACTCTCACATACACTCTCACAGACACTCTCTCACAGACACTCTCTCACAGACACTCTCTCACACTCTCTCACATACTCACAGACACTCCTACAGACTCTCACAGACACTCTCACAGACTCTCACAGACACTCTCTCACAGACTCACACTCTCTCACAGACTCTCACACACTCTTACAGACTCTCACAGACTCTTACAGAGTCTCACAGACACTCTCACAGACTCTCACAGACACTCTCACAGACAGACTCTCACAGACACTCTCTCACAGACACTCTCTCACAGACACTCTCTCACAGACTCTCACAGACACTCTCTCACTCTCTCACAGACACTCACAGAGTCTCTCACAGAGTCTCTCACAGACACTCTCTCACAGACACTCTCTTACACTCTCACAGACTCACAGACTCTCACAGACACTCTCTCACACTCTCTCACAGACTCTCACAGACACTCTCTTACAGACTCTCACAGACACTCTCACAGACTATCACAGACACTCTCACAGACTTTTACAGACTCTCACAGACTCTCACAGACACTCACAGACACTCTCTCACAGATACTCTCTCACAGACACTCTCTCACAGACTCTCTCAAAGACACTCTCTCACAGACTCTCTCACAGACTCTCACAGACTCTCTCACAGACTCTCTCCCACAGACACTCTCACAGACTCTCTCACAGACTCTCTCACAGACTGTCTCACATACACTCTCACAGACAATCGCTCGCAGACTCTCTCACAGACACTCTCACACTCTCTCACAGACACTCACAGACTCTCAGACACTCTCTCACAGACTCTCACAGACACTCTCTTACACACTCACAGACACTCTCATAGACTCGCACAGACACTCTCTCACAGACACTCTCACAGACTCGCACAGACACTCTCTCACAGACACTCTCTCACAGACTCTCCCACTCTCTCACAGACTCTCACAGACACTCTCACAGACTATCACAGACTCTCACAGACTCTCTCAGACTCTCACAGACTCTCACAGACACTCTCAGACTTTCACAGATACTCTCTCACAGACACTCTCTCAGACACTCTCTCTCAGACACTCTCTCTCAGACACTCTCTCTCAGACACTCTCTCTCACTCTCTCACAGACACTCACAGACACTCTCTCACAGACACTCTCTCACAGACTCTCACAGACACTCTCTCACAGACTCTGGCACTCTCACAGACTCTCACAGACACTCTCACAGACTATCACAGACTCTCACAGACACTCTCTCAGACTCTCACAGACAATCTCAGACTCTCAGACTTTCACAGTTACTCTCTCACAGATACTCTCTCAGACACTCTCTCTCAGACACTCTCTCTCAGACTCTCACAGACACTCTCTCACAGACTCTGGCACTCTCACAGACTCACACTCTCACAGACAGACTCTCTCAGACACTCTCTCTCAGACACTCTCTCACACTCTCTCTCAGACACTCACAGACACTCTCTCACAGACTCTCACAGACACTCTCTCACAGACTCTGGCACTCTCACAGACTCACACTCTCACAGACACTCTCACAGACAGACTCTCTCAGACACTCTCTCACAGACACTCACAGACTCTCACATACACTCTCACAGACTCTCTCACAGACACTCTCTTCCAGACTCTCTCACAGACACTCTCTCACAGACACTCTCTCACAGACACTCTCACACTCTCACAGACACTCACAGACTCTCACAGACACTCACAGACACTCTCTTACAGACACTCTCTCACACTCTCTCACATACTCTCACAGACACTCCTACAGTCTCTCAGACACTCTCACAGACTCTCACAGACACTCTCTCACAGACTCACACTCTCTCAGAGACTCTCACACACTCTTACAGACTGTCACAGACTCTTACAGAGTCTCAAAGACACTCTCACAGACTCTCAGAGACACTCTCTCACAGACTATCACAGACTCTCACAGACACTCTCACAAACACTCACAGACTCTAACAGACACCAGGGGCGTAACACAGGCCCCCACAGCCCCCGTGGTGCTGGGGGCCCCCTCGCTCCAAGGCCCCCTCACTCTCACAGACTCTGACACTCTCACAGACTCACAGACTCTCACAGACAGACTCTCGCAGACACTCTCTCACAGACAGACTCTCACAGACACTCTCTCACACTCTCTCACAGACACTCTCTCACAGTCTCTCACAGACACTCTCAGACACTCTCTCATACTCTCACAGACACTCACTGACTCTCACAGACTCTCACATACTCTCACAGACACTCTCACAGACTCTCACAGACACTCTCACACTCTCACAGACTCTCACAGACACTCTCTCACAGACTTTTACAGACTCTCACAGACACTCTCACAGACACTCTCACAGACTATCACAGACTCTCTCAGACTCTCACAGACACTCAGACTCTCACAGACACTCTCTCTCAGACACTCTCTCTCAGACACTCTCTCTCAGACTCTCTCTCACAGACACTCTCTCACAGACACTCTCTCACAGACTCTCACAGACTCTCACAGACACTCACAGACACTCTCTCACAGACACTCTCTCACAGACACTCTCTCACAGACACTCTCTCACAGACACTCACACTCTCACAGACACTCACAGACTCTCACAGACACTCCTACAGACTCTCACAGACACTCTCTCACAGACTCACACTCTCTCACAGACTCACACTCTCTCACAGACTCTCACACACTCTTACAGACTCTCACAGACTCTTACAGAGTCTCACAGACACTCTCACAGACTCTCACAGACACTCTCTCACAGACTATCACAGACTCTCATAGACAATCTCTCACAGACTCACACTCTCTCACAGACTCACACTCTCTCACAGACTCTCACAGACTCTTACAGACTCACAGACTCTTACAGAGTCTCACAGACACTCTCACAGACTCTCACAGACACTCTCTCACAGACTATCACAGACTCTCACAGACACTCTCACAAACACTCACAGACTCTCACAGACACCAGGGGCGTAACACAGGCCCCCACAGCCCCTGCGGTGCTGGGGGCCCCCTCGCTCCAGGGGCCCCCTCACTCTCACAGACTCTGACACTCACAGACTCACAGACTCTCACAGACACTCACAAACACTCAGACTCTCACAGACACCAGGGGCGTAACAGAGGCCCCCACAGCCCCCGCGGTGCTGGGGGCCCCCTCGCTCCAGGGCCCCCCTCACTCTCACAGACTCTGACACTCACAGACTCACAGACTCTCACAGACAGACTCTTGCAGACACTCTCTCACAGACACTTTCTCACAGACTCTCACAGACACTCTCTCACAGACTCTCTCACAGACACTCTCTCACAGACACTCTCTCACAGACACTCTCTCAGAGACTTTTACAGACTCTCACAGACACTCTCACAGACTATCACAGACTCTCAGACACTCTCAGACTCTCACAGATACTCTCTCACAGACACTCTCTCACAGACTCTCACAGACACTCTCTCACACTCTCTCACAGACTCACAGACACTCTCACAGACTCTCACAGACACTCTCACAGACTCACAGACTCTCACACACTCTTACAGACTCCTATAGATTCTCACAGACACTCTCACAGACTCTCACAGACACTCTCTCACAGACTATCACAGATTCTCACGGACTCTCACAGACACTCTAACAAACACTCACAGACTCTCACAGACACCAGGGGCGTAACACAGGCCCCCGCAGCCCCCGCGGTGCTGGGGGCCCCCTCGCTCCAGGGGCCCCCTCACTCTCACAGACTCTGACACTCTCACAGACTCACAGACTCTCACAGACACTCACAGACACTCTCACAGACAGACTCTCGCAGACACTCTCTCGCAGACACTCTCTCGCAGACACTCTCTCACAGACTCTCACAGATACTCACAGACTCTCACAGATACTCTCTCACAGACTCTCCCAGACACTCTCTCACACTCTCTCACAGACACTCTCTCTCACAGACACTCTCTCACACTCTCTCACAGACACTCACAGACACTCACAGACTCTCACAGACACTCTCACAGACTCACAGACACTCTCTCACACTCTCTCACAGACTCTCACAGACACTCACAGACCTTCTCACAGACACTCTCACAGACACTCTCACAGACACTCTCACAGAACTCTCTCACACTCTCTGACACTCTCTCAGACTCTCACAGACACTCTCTCACACTCTCTCACAGACACTCACAGACCTTCTCACAGACACTCTCACAGACTCTCACAGACTCTCACAGACACTCTCTCACAGACACTCTCTCACAGACACTCTCTCACACTCTCTCACAGACACTCTCTCTCACAGACACTCTCTCACACTCTCTCACACTCTCTCACACACTCACAGACACTCACAGACTCTCACAGACACTCTCACAGACTCACAGAAACTCTCTCACACTCTCTCACAGACACTCTCTTACAGCCTCTCACAGACACTCACAGACGTTCTCACAGACACTCACACAGACACTCTCACAGACTCTCACAGACACTCTCTCATAGACACTCTCTCACAGACACTCTCTCACAGACACTCTCTCACAGACACTCTCTCACAGACACTCTCCCACAGACACTCTCACAGACTGTCTCACATACACTCCCACAGACACTCTCACAGACACTCTCACACTCTCTCACAGACACTCTCACACTCTCTCACAGACTCTCACACTCTCTCACAGACTCTCACACTCTCTCACAGACTCTCACAGACACTCTCTCAGACTCTCACAGACACTCTCTCAGACTCTCACAGACACTCTCAGACTCTCACAGATACTCTCTCACAGACACTCTCTCACAGACACTCTCTCACAGACACTCTCTCACACTCTCTCTCAGACTCTCACAGACACTCACAGACACTCACAGACACTCTCTCACAGACACTCTCTCACAGACACTCACAGACACTCTCTCACAGACTCTCACCGACTCTCACAGACACTCTCTCACAGACTCACACTCTCACAGACACTCTCACAGACTCACACTCTCACAGACACTCTCTCACAGACTCTCACAGACTCTCACATACATTCACAGACTCTCACAGACACTCTCTCACAGACTCTCTCAGACACTCTCTCACAGACTCTCTCACAGACACTCTCTCACAGACACTCTCACACTCACAGACACTCACAGACTCTCACAGACACTTTCACAGACTCTCACAGACACTCTCTCACACTCTCTCACATACTCTCACAGACACTCCTACAGACTCTCATAGACTCTCACAGACACTCTCTCAGACTCTCACAGACACTCTCAGACTCTCACAGACACTCTCACAGACACTCTCTCGCAGACACTCTCTCTCAGACACTCTCTCACAGACACTCACAGACACTCTCACAGACACTCTCTCACAGACTCTCACAGACACTCTCACAGACTGACACTCTCACAGGCTCAAACTCTCACAGACACTCTCACAGACAGACTCTCTCAGACACTCTTTCGCAGACACTCTCTCACAGACTCTCTCAGACACTCTTTCGCAGACACTCTCTCACAGACTCACAGACTCTCACAGACTCTCACAGACACTCTCTCACAGACTCTCTCACAGACACTCTCTCACAGACTCTCACAGACACTCTCTTCCAGACTCTCTCACAGACACTCTCTTCCAGACTCTCTCACAGACACTCTCTCTAACAGATACTCTCACACTCTCACAGACACTCACAGACTCTCACAGACACTCTCACAGACACTCTCTCACAGACACTCTCTCACAGACACTCTCTCACACTCTCTCACATACTCACAGACACTCCTACAGACTCTCACAGACACTCTCACAGACTCTCACAGACACTCTCTCACAGACTCACACTCTCTCACAGACTCTCACACACTCTTACAGACTCTCACAGACTCTTACAGAGTCTCACAGACACTCTCACAGACACTCTCACAGACTCTCACAGACACTCTCTCACAGACACTCTCTCACAGACACTCTCTCACAGACTCTCACAGACACTCTCTCACTCTCTCACAGATACTCACAGAGTCTCTCACAGAGTCTCTCACAGACACTCTCTCACAGACACTCTCTTACACTCTCACAGACTCACAGACTCTCACAGACACTCTCTCACACTCTCTCACAGACTCTCACAGACACTCTCTTACAGACTCTCACAGACACTCTCACAGACTATCACAGACACTCTCACAGACTTTTACAGACTCTCACAGACACTCTCACAGACACTATCACAGACACTCTCAGACTCTCACAGACTCTCACAGACACTCTCTCACATACACTCTCTCACAGACACTCTCACAGACACTCTCTCACAGACTCTCTCACAGACTCTCACAGACTCTCTCACAGACTTTCTCCCACAGACACTCTCACAGACTCTCTCACAGACTCTTTCACAGACTGTCTCATATACACTCTCACAGACAATCGCTCGCAGACTCTCTCACAGACACTCTCTCACAGACACTCTCACACTCTCTCACAGACACTCACAGACTCTCAGACACTCTCTCACAGACTCTCACAGACACTCTCTTACACACTCACAGACACTCTCACAGACTCGCACAGACACTCTCTCACAGACACTCTCACAGACTCGCACAGACACTCTCTCACAGACACTCTCTCACAGACTCTCCCACTCTCTCACAGACTCTCACAGACACTCTCACAGACTATCACAGACTCTCACAGACTCTCTCAGACTCTCACAGACTCTCACAGACACTCTCTCAGACTCTCACAGACACTCTCTCACACTCTCTCACAGACTCTCACAGACACTCTCTCACAGACTTTTACAGACTCTCACAGACACTCTCACGGACTATCACAGACTCTCACAGACACTCTCAGACTCTCACAGATACTCTCTCACAGACACTCTCACAGACACTCTCTCATAGACACTCTCTCACAGACACTCTCTCACAGACTTTTACAGACTCTCACAGACACTCTCACAGACTGTCACAGACTCTCAGACACTCTCAGACTTTCACAGATACTCTCTCACAGACACTCTCTCACAGACACTCTCTCACAGACTCTCACAGACACTCTCTCACACTCTCTCACAGACTCACAGACACTCTCACAGACTCTCACAGACACTCTCACAGACTCACAGACTCTCACACACTCTTACAGACTCTTATAGAGTCTCACAGACACTCTCACAGACTCTCACAGACACTCTCTCACAGACTATCACAGATTCTCACGGACTCTCACAGACACTCTCACAAACACTCACAGACTCTCACAGACACCAGGGGCGTAACACAGGCCCCCGCAGCCCCTGCGGTGCTGGGGGCCCCCTCGCTCCAGGGACCCCTCACTCTCACAGACTCTGACACTCTCACAGACTCACAGACTCTCACAGACTCTCACAGACACTCTCACAGACAGACTCTCGCAGATACTCTCTCGCAGACACTCTCTCGCAGACACTCTCTCACAGACTCTCACAGATACTCACAGACTCTCACAGATACTCTCTCACAGACTCTCTCTCACACTCTCTCACAGACACTCTCTCTCACAGACACTCTCTCACACTCTCTCACAGACACTCACAGACACTCACAGACTCTCACAGACACTCTCACAGACTCACAGACACTCTCTCACACTCTCTCACAGACTCTCACAGACACTCACAGACCTTCTCACAGACCTTCTCACAGACACTCTCACAGACACTCTCACAGACACTCTCACAGACACTCTCACAGACACTCTCTCACACTCTCTGACACTCTCTCAGACTCTCACAGACACTCTCTCACACTCTCTCACAGACACTCACAGACCTTCTCACAGACACTCTCACAGACACTCTCACAGACTCTCACAGACTCTCACAGACACTCTCTCACAGACACTCTCTCACACTCTCTCACAGACACTCTCTCTCACAGACACTCTCTCACACTCTCTCACACTCTCTCACACACTCACAGACACTCACAGACATTCACAGACTCTCACAGACACTCTCACAGACTCACAGAAACTCTCTCACACTCTCTCACAGACACTCTCTTACAGACTCTCACAGACACTCACAGACGTTCTCACAGACACTCTCACAGACACTCTCACAGACTCTCACAGACACTCTCTCACAGACACTCTCTCACAGACACTCTCTCACAGACACTCTCTCACAGACACTCTCCCACAGACACTCTCCCACAGACACTCTCACAGACTGTCTCACATACACTCTCACAGACACTCTCACAGACACTCTCACACTCTCTCACAGACACTCTCACACTCTCTCACAGACTCTCACACTCTCTCACAGACTCTCACACACTCTCACAGACACTCTCTCAGACTCTCACAGACACTCTCTCAGACTCTCACAGACACTCTCAGACTCTCACAGATACTCTCTCACAGACACTCTCTCACAGACACTCTCTCACAGACACTCTCTCACACTCTCTCACAGACACTCACAGACACTCGTAGACACTCTCTCACAGACACTCACAGACACTCACAGACACTCACAGACACTCTGTCACAGACACTCTCTCACAGACACTCACAGACACTCTCTCACAGACTCTCACAGACTCTCACAGACACTCTCTCACAGACTCACACTCTCACAGACACTCTCTCACAGACTCTCACAGACTCTCACATACACTCACAGACTCTCACATACACTCTCTCACAGACTCTCACAGACACTCTCTCAAAGACTCTCTCACAGACACTCTCTCACATACTCTCTCACAGACACTCTCTCACAGCCACTCTCACACTCACAGACACTCACAGACTCTCACAGACACTTTCACAGACTCTCACAGACACTCTCTCACACTCTCTCACATACTCTCACAGACACTCCTACAGACTCTCATAGACTCTCACAGACACTCTCTCAGACTCTCACAGACACTCTCAGACTCTCACAGACACTCTCACAGACACTCTCTCGCAGACACTCTCTCTCAGACACTCTCTCACAGACACTCACACACACTCTCACAGACACTCTCTCACAGACTCTCACAGACACTCTCACAGACTGACACTCTCACAGGCTCACACTCTCACAGACACTCTCACAGACAGACTCTCTCAGACACTTTTTCACAGACACTCTCTCACAGACTCTCTCAGACACTCTTTCGCAGACACTCTCTCACAGACTCACAGACTCTCACAGACTCTCACAGACACTCTCTCACAGACTCTCTCACAGACACTCTCTCACAGACTCTCACAGACACTCTCTTCCAGACTCTCTCACAGACACTCTCTTCCAGACTCTCTCACAGACACTCTCTCTAACAGATACTCTCACACTCTCACAGACACTCACAGACTCTCACAGACACTCTCACAGACACTCTCTCACAGACACTCTCTCACAGATACTCTCTCACACTCTCTCACATACTCACAGACACTCCTACAGACTCTCACAGACACTCTCACAGACTCTCACAGACACTCTCTCACAGACTCACACTCTCTCACAGACTCTCACACACTCTTACAGACTCTCACAGACTCTTACAGAGTCTCACAGACACTCTCACAGACACTCTCACAGACTCTCACAGACACTCTCTCACAGACACTCTCTCACAGACACTCTCTCACAGACTCTCACAGACACTCTCTCACTCTCTCACAGATACTCACAGAGTCTCTCACAGAGTCTCTCACAGACACTCTCTCACAGACACTCTCTTACACTCTCAAAGACTCACAGACTCTCACATACACTCTCTCACACTCTCTCACAGACTCTCACAGACACTCTCTTACAGACTCTCACAGACACTCTCACAGACTATCACAGACACTCTCACAGACTTTTACAGACTCTCACAGACACTCTCAAAGACACTCTCACAGACATTATCACAGACACTCTCAGACTCTCACAGACTCTCACAGACACTCTCTCACAGACACTCTCTCACAGACACTCTCACAGACACTCTCTCAGAGACTCTCTCACAGACTCTCACAGACTCTCTCACAGACTCTCTCCCACAGACACTCTCACAGACTCTCTCACAGACTCTCTCACAGACTGTCTCACATACACTCTCACAGACAATCGCTCGCAGACTCTCTCACAGACACTCTCTCACAGACACTCTCACACTCTCTCACAGACACTCACAGACTCTCAGACACTCTCTCACAGACTCTCACAGACACTCTCTTACACACTCACAGACACTCTCACAGACTCGCACAGACACTCTCTCACAGACACTCTCACAGACTCGCACAGACACTCTCTCACAGACACTCTCTCACAGACTCTCCCACTCTCTCACAGACTCTCACAGACACTCTCACAGACTATCACAGACTCTCACAGACTCTCTCAGACTCTCACAGACTCTCACAGACACTCTCAGACTTTCACAGATACTCTCTCACAGACACTCTCTCAGACACTCTCTCTCAGACACTCTCTCTCAGACACTCTCTCTCAGACACTCTCTCTCACTCTCTCACAGACACTCACAGACACTCTCTCACAGACTCTCACAGACACTCTCTCACAGACTCTGGCACTCCCACAGACTCTCACAGACACTCTCACAGACTATCACAGACTCTCACAGACACTCTCTCAGACTCTCACAGACACTCTCAGACTCTCAGACTTTCACAGATACTCTCTCACAGATACTCTCTCAGACACTCTCTCTCAGACACTCTCTCACAGACTCTCACAGACACTCTCTCACAGACTCTGGCACTCTCACAGACTCACACTCTCACAGACAGACTCTCTCAGACACTCTCTCTCAGACACTCTCTCTCAGACACTCTCTCTCAGACACCCTCTCTCAGACACTCACAGACACTCTCTCACAGACTCTCACAGACACTCTCTCACAGACTCTTGCACTCTCACAGACTCACACTCTCACAGACACTCTCACAGACAGACTCTCTCAGACACTCTCTCACAGACACTCACAGACTCTCACATACACTCTCACAGACTCTCTCACAGACACTCTCTCACAGACACTCTCTTCCAGACTCTCTCTTCCAGACACTCTCTCACAGACACACTCTCACACTCTCACAGACACTCACAGACTCTCACAGACACTCACAGACACTCTCTCACAGACACTCTCTCACACTCTCTCACATACTCTCACAGACACTCCTACAGTCTCTCAGACACTCTCACAGACTCTCACAGACACTCTCTCACAGACTCACACTCTCTCAGAGACTCTCACACACTCTTACAGACTGTCACAGACTCTTACAGAGTCTCAAAGACACTCTCACAGACTCTCACAGACACTCTCTCACAGACTATCACAGACTCTCACAGACACTCTCACAAACACTCACAGACTCTAACAGACACCAGGGGCGTAACACAGGCCACCACAGCCCCCCAGGTGCTGGGGCCCCCTCGCTCCAGGGGCCCCCTCACTCTCACAGACTCTGACACTCTCACAGACTCACAGACTCTCACAGACAGACTCTCGCAGACACTCTCTCACACACAGACTCTCACAGACACTCTCTCACACTCTCTCACAGACACTCTCTCACAGTCTCTCACAGACACTCTCTCACAGACACTCTCAGACACCCTCTCACACTCTCACAGACACTCACTGACTCTCACAGACTCTCACAGACTCTCACAGACACTCTCACAGACTCTCACAGACACTCTCACACTCTCACAGACTCTCACAGACACTCTCTCACAGACTTTTACAGACTATCACAGACACTCTCACAGACACTCTCACAGACTCTCACAGACTCTCACAGATACTCTCTCACAGACACTCACAGACTCTCACAGACACTCTCTCACAGACACTCTCTCACACTCTCTCACATACTCTCACATACACTCCTACAGACTCTCACAGACACTCTCACAGACACTCTCTCACACTCACACTCTCTCACAGACTCTCACACACTCTTACTGACTCTCACAGACTCTTACAGAGTCTCACAGACACTCTCACTGATACTCTCTCACAGACTATCACAGATTCTCACAGACTCTCACAGACACTCTCACAAACACTCACAGACTCTCACAGACACCAGGAGCGTAACACAGGCCCCCGCAGCCCCCGTGGTGCTGGGGGCCCCCTCGCTCCAGGGGCCCCCTCACTCTCACAGACTCTGACACTCTCACAGAGTCACAGACTCTCACAGACACTCTCATAGACACTCTCACAGACTCTCACAGACAGACTCTCGCAGACACTCTCTCACAGACACTCTCTCATAGACTCTCACAGACTCCCTCACAGACACTCTCTCACACTCTCTCACAGACACTCTCTCACAGACACTCTCACAGACACTCTCACAGACAGACTCTCACACTCTCTCACAGACACTCTCTCACAGACACTCTCACTCTCTCACAGACTCTCACAGACACTCTCTTACAGACTCTCACAGACACTCACAAACTATCACAGACACTCTCTCACAGACTTTTACAGACTCTCACAGACACTCACAGACACTCACAGACACTCACAGACACTCACAGACACTCACAGACACTCTCAGACTCTCACAGACACTCTCTCACAGACACTCTCTCACAGACACTCTCTCTCAGACACTCTCTCTCAGACACTCTCTCTCAGACACTCTCTCACAGACACTCTCTCTCAGACACTCTCTCTCAGACACTCTCTCTCAGACACTCTCTCACAGACACTCTCTCACAGACACTCTCTCACAGACTCTCACAGACACTCTCTCACAGACTCTGGCACTCTCACAGACTCACACTCTTACAGACACTCTCACAGACACTCTCTCACAGACTCTCACAGACACTCACAGACTCTCACATACACTCTCTCACAGACACTCTCTCACAGACTCTCTCACAGACACTCTCACAGACACTCTCTTCCAGACTCTCTCACAGACACTCTCTCACAGACACTCTCTCACAGACACTCTCACACTCTCACAGACACTCACAGACTCTCACAGACACTTTCACAGACTCTCACAGACACTCTCTCACAGACACTCTCTCACATACTCTCACAGACACTCCTACAGACTCTCATAGACACTCTCACAGACTCTCACACACTCTTACAGACTCTCACACACTTACAGACTCTCACACACTCTTACAGATTCTCACACACTCTTACAGAGTCTCACAGACCCACGTGGTGCTGGGGGCCCCCTCGCTCCAGGGGCCCCCTCACTCTTACTGACTCTGACTCTCACAGACTCTCACAGACACTCTCACAGACAGACTCTCGCAGACACTCTCTCACAGACACTCACAGACACTTTCTCACAGACACTTTCTCACACTCTCTCACATACTCTCACAGACACTCCTACAGACTCTCACAGACACTCTCTTACAGACTCTCACAGACACTCTCTCACAGACTTTTACAGACTCTCACAGACACTCTCACAGACTATGACAGACTCTCACAGACACTCTCAGACTCTCACAGATACTCTCTCACAGACACTCTCTCACAGACACTCTCCCACAGACACTCTCCCACAGACTCTCTCACAGACTGTCTCACATACACTCTCAGACAATCGCTCGCAGACTCTCTCACAGACACTCTCTCACAGACACTCACAGACTCTCAGACACTCTCTCACATACTCTCACAGACACTCCTACAGACTCTCACAGACACTCTCACAGACACTCTCTCACAGACTCACACTCTCTCACAGACTCTCACACACTCTTACAGAGTCTCACAGACTCTTACAGAGTCTCACAGACACGCTCACAGACTCTCACAGACACTCTCTCACAGACTATCACAGACTCTCAGACTCTCTCACAAACACTCACAGACACCATGGGCGTAACACAGGCCCCCGCAGCCCCCGCGGTGCTGGGGGCCCCCTCGCTCCAGGGGCCCCCTGACTCTCACAGACTCTGACACTCTCACAGACTCACAGACTCTCACAGACACTCTCACAGACAGACTCTCGCAGACACTCTCTCATAGACACTCTCACAGACACTCACAGACTCTCACAGACACTCTCACAGACTCTCACAGACACTCTCACACTCTCTCACAGAGTCTCTCACAGACACTATCAAAGACACTCTCAAAGACACTCTCAGACACTCTCTCACACCCTCACAGACACTCACAGACTCTCACAGACACTCCCACAGATACTCTCTCACAGACACTCCTACAGACTCTCACAAACACTCTCACAGACTCTCACAGACTCTCTCTCACAGACTCTCACACACTCTTACAGACTGTCACAGACTCTTACAGAGTCTCACAGACACTCTCACAGAGACTCTCTCACAGACTATCACAGACTCTCAGAGACACTCTCACAAACACTCACAGACTCTCACAGACACCAGGGGCGTAACACAGGCCCCCACAGCCCCCGCGGTGCTGGGGGCCCCCTCGCTCCAGGGGCCCCCTCACTCTCACAGACTCTGACACTCTCACAGACTCACAGACTCTCAGAGACACTCTCACAGACAGACTCTCGCAGACACTCTCTCACAGACACTCTCTCAGACTCTCACAGACACTCACAGACACTCTCTCACAGACTCTCTCACAGACACTCTCTTACTCTCTCACAGACACTCTCTCACAGACACTCTCTCACAGACTCTCACAGACACTCTCTCACAGACTCTGGCACTCTCACAGACTCACACTCTTACAGACACTCTCACAGACACTCTCTCACAGACTCTCACAGACACTCACAGACTCTCACATACACTCTCTCACAGACACTCTCTCACAGACTCTCTCACAGACACTCTCACAGACACTCTCTTCCAGACTCTCTCACAGACACTCTCTCACAGACACTCTCACACTCTCACAGACACTATCTCACAGACACTCTCACACTCTCACAGACACTCTCTCACAGACACTCTCTCACATACTCTCACAGACACTCCTACAGACTCTCATAGACACTCTCACAGACTCTCACACACTCTTACAGACTCTCACACACTTACAGACTCTCACACACTCTTACAGATTCTCACACACTCTTACAGAGTCTCACAGACACTCTCACAGACTTTCTCTCACAGACTCTCACAGACTCTCACAGACACTCTCACAAACACTCACAGACTCTCACAGACACCAGGGGCATAACACAGGCCCCCGTAGCCCACGTGGTGCTGGGGGCCCCCTCGCTCCAGGGGCCCCCTCACTCTTACTGACTCTGACTCTCACAGACTCTCACAGACACTCTCACAGACAGACTCTCGCAGACACTCTCTCACAGACACTCACAGACACTTTCTCACAGACACTTTCTCACACTCTCTCACATACTCTCACAGACACTCCTACAGACTCTCACAGACACTCTCTTACAGACTCTCACAGACACTCTCTCACAGACTTTTACAGACTCTCACAGACACTCTCACAGACTATGACAGACTCTCACAGACACTCTCAGACTCTCACAGATACTCTCTCACAGACACTCTCTCACAGACACTCTCCCACAGACACTCTCCCACAGACTCTCTCACAGACTGTCTCACATACACTCTCAGACAATCGCTCGCAGACTCTCTCACAGACACTCTCTCACAGACACTCACAGACTCTCAGACACTCTCTCACATACTCTCACAGACACTCCTACAGACTCTCACAGACACTCTCACAGACACTCTCTCACAGACTCACACTCTCTCACAGACTCTCACACACTCTTACAGAGTCTCACAGACTCTTACAGAGTCTCACAGACACGCTCACAGACTCTCACAGACACTCTCTCACAGACTATCACAGACTCTCAGACTCTCTCACAAACACTCACAGACTCTCACAGACACCATGGGCGTAACACAGGCCCCTGCAGCCCCCGCGGTGCTGGGGGCCCCCTCGCTCCAGGGGCCCCCTGACTCTCACAGACTCTGACACTCTCACAGACTCACAGACTCTCACAGACACTCTCACAGACAGACTCTCGCAGACACTCTCTCACAGACACTCTCACAGACACTCACAGACTCTCACAGACACTCTCACAGACTCTCACAGACACTCTCACACTCTCTCACAGAGTCTCTCACAGACACTATCAAAGACACTCTCAAAGACACTCTCAGACACTCTCTCACACCCTCACAGACACTCACAGACTCTCACAGACACTCCCACAGACACTCTCTCACAGACACTCCTACAGACTCTCACAAACACTCTCACAGACTCTCACAGACTCTCTCTCACAGACTCTCACACACTCTTACAGACTGTCACAGACTCTTACAGAGTCTCACAGACACTCTCACAGAGACTCTCTCACAGACTATCACAGACTCTCAGAGACACTCTCACAAACACTCACAGACTCTCACAGACACCAGGGGCGTAACACAGGCCCCCACAGCCCCCGCGGTGCTGGGGGCCCCCTCGCTCCAGGGGCCCCCTCACTCTCACAGACTCTGACACTCTCACAGACTCACAGACTCTCAGAGACACTCTCACAGACAGACTCTCGCAGACACTCTCTCACAGACACTCTCTCAGACTCTCACAGACACTCACAGACACTCTCTCACAGACTCTCTCACAGACACTCTCTCACTCTCTCACAGACACTCTCTCACAGAGTCTCTCACAGACACTCTCTCACACTCTCACAGACACTCACAGACTCTCACAGACTCTCACAGACTCTCACAGACACTCTCTCACACTCTCTCACACTCTCTCACAGACTCTCACAGACACTCTCTTACAGACTCTCACAGACACTCTCACAGACTAACACAGACACTCTCTCACAGACTTTTACAGACTCTCACAGACACTCTCTCAGACACTCTCACAGACTATCACAGACTCTCACAGACACTCTCAGACTCTCACAGACACTCTCTCACAGACACTCTCTCACAGACACTCTCTCACAGACAGACTCTCACAGACAGACTCTCACAGACACTCTCTCACAGACACTCTCTCACAGACACTCTCTCACAGACACTCTCTCACAGACACTCTCTCACAGACACTCTCTCACACTCTCTCACATACTCTCACAGACACTCCTACAGACTCTCACAGACTCTTACAGAGTCTTACAGACACTCTCACAGACTCTCACAGATACTCTCTCACAGACTATCACAGATTCTCACAGACACTCTCACAAACACTCACAGACTCCCACAGACACCAGGGGCTTAACACAGGCCCCCGCGGTGCTGGGGGCCCCCTCGCTCCAGGGGCCCCCTCACTCTCACAGACTCTGACACTCACAGACTCACAGACACTCTCACAGACTCTCACAGACACTCTCACAGACAGACTCTTGCAGACACTCTCTCACAGACACTCTCTCACAGACTCTCACAGACACTCACAGACTCTCACAGACACTCTCTCACAGACTCTCACAGACACTCTCTCACACTCTCTCACAGACACTCTCTCACAGAGTCTCTCACAGACACTCTCTCACAGACACTCTCTCACACTCTCACAGACACTCACAGACTCTCACAGACACAATCTTACAGACTCTCACAGACACTCTCACAGACTATCACAGACACTCTCTCACAGACTTTTACAGACTCTCAGACATTCTCACAGGCACTCTCACAGACTATCACAGACTCTCACAGACACTCAGACTTTCACAGATACTCTCTCACAGACACACTCACAGACACTCTCACACTCTCCCACAGACACTCTCACAGACTCTCTCACAGATTCTCTCACAGACTGTCTCACATACACTCTCACAGACAATCGCTCACAGACTCTCTCACAGACACTCTCACAGACACTCTCACAGACACTCTCACACTCTCTCACAGACACTCACAGACTCTCAGACACTCTCTCACAGACTCTCACAGACACTCTCTCACATACTCACAGACACTCCTACAGACTCTCACAGACACTCTCACAGACTCTCAGACACTCTCTCACAGACTCACACTCTCTCACAGACTCTCACACACTCTTACAGACTCTCACAGACTCTTACAGTCTCACAGACACTCTCACAGACTCTCACAGACACTCTCACAGACTCTTACAGACACTCTCACAGACACTCACAGACTCTCACACAGACCAAGGGTGTAACACAGGCCCCCGCAGCCCCCGCGGTGCTGGGGGCCCCCTCGCTCCAGGGGCCCCCTGACTCTCACAGACTCACAGACTCTCACAGACAGACTCTCGCAGACACTCTCTCACAGACACTCTCTCACAGACTCTCACAGACACTCACAGACTCTCACAGACACTCTCTCACAGACTCTCACAGACACTCTCACACTCTCTCACAGAGTCTCTCACAGACACTCTCTCACACTCTCACAGACTCTCACAGACACTCTCACAGACTCTCACAGACACTCTCTCACACTCTCTCACAGACTCACAGACACTCTCTTACAGACTCTCACAGACACTCTCACAGACTATCACAGACACTCTCTCACAGACTTTTACAGACTCTCACAGACACTCTCACAGACACTCTCACAGACTATCACAGATTGTCACAGACACTCAGACTCTCACAGATACTCTCTCACAGACACTCTCTCACAGTCTCCCACAGACAGTCTCCCACAGACTCTCTCACAGACTCTCTCACAGACTGTCTCACATACACTCTCACAGACAATCGCTCGCAGACACTCTCACAGACACTCTCACAGACACTCACAGACTCTCAGAAACTCTCTCACAGACTCTCACAGACACTCTCTCACACTCTCTCACAGACTCAGACACTCTCTTACAGACTCTCACAGACACTCTCACAGACTATCACAGACACTCTCTCACAGACTTTTACAGACTCTCACAGACACTCTCACAGACACTCTCACAGACTATCACAGACTGTCACAGACACTCTCAGACTCTCACAGATACTCTCTCACAGACACTCTCTCACAGACACTCTCTCACAGACAGTCTCCCACAGACAGTCTCCCACAGACTCTCTCACAGACTCTCTCACAGACTGTCTCACATACACTCTCACAGACAATCGCTTGCTGACACTCTCACAGACACTCTCACAGACTCTCACAGACACTCTCACAGACACTCACAGACTCTCAGACACTCTCCCACAGACTCTCACAGACACTCTCTCACACTCTCTGACGGACTCTCACAGACACTCTTACACACTCACAGACACTCTCTTACACACTCACAGACACTCTCACAGACTCGCACAGACACTCTCTCACAGACTCTCCCACTCTCACAGACTCTAACAGACACTCTCACAGACAATCACAGACTCTCACAGACTCTCACAGACTATCACAAACACTCTCTCAGACTCTCACAGACACTCTCAGACTCTCACAGACACTCTCTCACAGACACACTCTCTCTCAGACACTCTCTCTCAGACACTCTCTCTCAGACACTCTCTCTCAGACACTCTCTCTCAGATACTCTCTCTCAGATACTCACACACTCTCTCACAGACTCTCACAGACACTCTCTCACAGACTGGCACTCTCACAGACTCACACTCTCACAGACACTCTCACAGACAGACTCTCTCAGACACTATCTCACAGACACTCTCTCACAGACACTAACAGACTCTCACATACACTCTCTCACAGACACTCTCTCACAGACTCTCTCACAGACACTCTCACAGACACTCTCTCACAGACACTCACAGACACTCTCACAGACTCTCACAGACTCTCACAGACACTCTCTCACACTCTCTCACATACTCTCACAGACACTCCTACAGACTCTCACAGACACTCTCTCACAGACTCACACTCACTCACAGACTCTCACACACTCTTACAGACTGTCACAGACTCTTACAGAGTCTCACAGACACTCTCACAGACTCTCACAGACACTCTCTCACAGACTATCACAGACTCTCACAGACACTCTCACAAACACTCACAGACTCTCACAGACACCAGGGGCGCCCCTCGCCCCAGGGGCCCCCTCACTCTCACAGACTCTGACACTCTCACAGACTCACAGACACTCTCACAGACACTCTCTCACAGACACTCTCTAACAGACACTCTCTAACAGACACTCTCTAACACACACTCTCTTACAGACACTCTCTCACAGACACTCTCTCACAGACACTCTCTCACAGACTCTCTCACAGACTCTCTCACAGACACTCTCACAGCCACTCTCACAGAGTCTCTCACAGACACTCTCTCACAGACACTCTCTCACACTCTCACAGACACTCACAGACACTCTCACAGACACTCTCTCACACTCTCCCACACTCTCTCACAGACACTCTCTTACAGACTCTCACAGACACTCTCACAGACTAACACAGACACTCTCTCACAGGCTTTTACAGACTCTCACAGACACTCTCACAGACACTCTCTCACAGACACTCTCTCACAGACACTCTCTCACACTCTCTCACTGACTCTCACAGACACTCCTACAGACTCTCACAGACACTCTCACAGACTCTCACAGACACTCTCACAGACTCACACTCTCTCACAGACTCTCACACACTGACTCTCACAGACTCTTACAGAGTTTCACAGACACTCTCACAGACTCTCACAGATACTCTCTCACAGACTATCACAGATTCTCACAGACTCTCACAGACACTCTCACAAACACTCACAGACTCTCACAGACACCAGGGGCGTAACACAGGCCCCCACAGCCCCCGTGGTGCTGGGGGCCCCCTCGCTCCAGGGGCCCCTCACTCTCACAGACTCTGACACTCTCACAGACTCACAGACTCTCACAGACAGACTCTCACAGACACTTTCTCACAGACTCTCACAGACACTTCCACAGACTCACAGACTCTCACAGACACTCTCTCACAGACACTCTCTCACAGACTCTCACAGACACTCTCTCACACTCTCTCACAGACACTCTCACACTCTCTCACAGACTCTCACAGACACTTCTACAGACTCTCACAGACACTCTCACAGACTCTCACAGACACTCTCACAGACTCACACTCTCTCACAGACTCTCACACACTGACTCTCACAGACTCTTACAGAGTTTCACAGACACTCTCACAAACACTCACAGACTCTCACAGACACCAGGGGCGTAACAGAGGCCCCCACAACCCCCGTGGTGCTGGGGGCCCCCTTGCTCCAGGGGCCCCTCACTCTCACAGACTCTGACACTCTCACAGACTCACAGACTCTCACAGACAGACTCTCACAGACACTCTCTCACAGACTCTCACAGACACTCTCACAGACTCACAGACTCTCACAGACACTCTCTCACAGACACTCTCTCACAGACTCTCACAGACACTCTCTCACACTCTCTCACAGACACTCTCACACTCTCTCACAGACACTCACAGACTCTCAGACACTCTCACACAGACACTCTCTCACACTCTCTGACAGACTCTCACAGACACTCTCTCACACTCTCTGACAGATTCTCACAGACACTCTCACAGATACTCTCAGACTCGCACAGACACTCTCTCACAGACACTCTCTCACAGACTCTCACACTCTCTCACAGACTCTCACAGACACTCTCACAGACTATCACAGACTATCACAGACTCTCTCAGACTCTCTCAGACTCTCTCAGACTCTCACAGACACTCTCTCACAGACACTCTCTCACAGACACTCTCTCACAGACACTCTCTCACAGATACTCTCTCTCAGACACTCTCTCACAGACACTCTCTCACAGACACTCACAGACACTCTCTCACAGACTCTCACAGACACTCTCTCACAGACTCTCACAGACACTCTCTCACAGACTCTCACAGACACTTTCTCACAGACTCTCACAGACACTCACAGACTCTCACATACACTCTCTCACAGACTCTCTCACAGACACTCTGTCACAGACTCTCTCACAGACACTCTCTCAGAGACACTCTCAGACTCTCACAGACACTTTCACAGACTCTCACAGACACTCTCTCACAGACACTCTCTCACATACTCTCACAGACACTCCTACACTCTCACAGACACTCTCACAGACACTCTCTCACATACTCTCACAGACACTCCTACAGACTCTCACAGACACTCTCACAGACCCACACTCTCTCACAGACTCTCACACACTCTCACAGACTCTTACAGAGTCTCACAGACACTCTCACAGACTCTCACAGACACTCTCTCACAGACTCTCAGACACTCACAGACTCTCAGACACCAGGGGCGTAACACAGGCCCCCGCGGTGCTGGGGGCCCCCTCGCTCCAGGGGCCCCCTCACTCTCACAGACTCACAGACTCTCACAGACACACTCACAGACAGACTCTCGCAGACACTCTCTCACAGACTCTCACAGACACTCACAGACACTCAGACACTCTCTTACAGACACTCTCTCACAGACACTCTCAGACACTCTCACAGACACTCACACAGACTCTCACAGACACTCTCACAGACACTCTCACAGACACTCTCTCACACTCTCTTATAGACTCTCACAGACATTCTCACAGACTATCACAGACGCTCTCTCACAGACTTTTACAGACTCTTACAGACACTCTCACAGACTATCACAGACTCTCACAGACACTCTCAGACTCTCACAGACACTCTCTCACAGACTCTCACAGACACTCTCCCACAGACACTCTCACAGACTGTCTCACATACACTCTCACAGACAATCGCTCGCAGACTCTCTCAAAGACACTCTCTCACAAACACTCTCACACTCTCTCACAGACACTCAGACTCTCAGACACTCTCTCACAGACTCTCACAGACACTCGCACTCTCTCACAGACACTCCTACAGACTCTCACAGACTCACACTCTCTCACAGACTCAAACACTCTTACAGACTCTCACAGACTCTTACAGAGTCTCACAGACACTCTCACAGACTCTCACAGACACTCTCTCACAGACTATCACAGACTCTCACAAACACTTACAGACTCTCACAGACACCATGGGCATAACACAGGCCCCCGCAGCGCTGGGGGGCCCCTCGCTCCAGGGGCCCCCTCACTCTCACAGACTCTCACAGACACTCTCACAGACAGACTCTCGCAGACACTCTCTCACAGACACTCACAGACACTCTCTCACAGTCTCTCACAGACACTCTCTCACAGACACTCTCTCACAGAGACTCTCACAGACACTCTCAGACACTCTCTCAGACACTCTCAGACACTCACAGACACTCACAGACACTCTCACAGACACTCTCTCACACTCTCACAGACTCTCACAGACACTCTCTTACAGACTCTCACACACTCTCACAGACTATCACAGACTCTCTCTCACAGACTTTTACAGACTCTCACAGACACTCTCACAGATACTCTCTTACAAACTATCTCACAGACACTCTCACAGACTCTCTCACAGACTGTCTCACATACACTCTCACAGACAATTGCTCGCAGACTCTCTCACAGACACTCTCACACTCTCTCACAGACACTCACAGACTCTCAGACACTCTCTCACAGGCTCTCACAGACACTCTCTCACACTGTCTGACAGACTCTCACAAACACTCTCACAGACTCGCACAGACACTCTCTCACAGACTCTAACACAGACTCTCACAGACACTCTCTCAGACTCTCACAGACACTCTCAGATACTCTCTCACAGATACTCTCTCTCAGACACTCTCTCTCAGACACTCTCTCACACTCTCTCACAGACACTCACAGACACTCTCTCACAGACTCTCACAGACACTCTCTCACAGACTCTGGCACTCTCACAGACTCTGGCACTCTCACAGACACTCTCACAGACAGACTCTCTCAGACACTCTCTCACAGACACTCTCTCACAGACTCTCTCACAGACACTCTCTTCCAGACTCTCTCACACTCTCTCACAGACACTCTCTCACAGATACTCTCACACTCTCACAGACACTCACAGACTCTCACAGACTCTCACAGACACTCTCTCACAGACACTCTCTCACACACTCTCACAGACACTCCTACAGACTCTCACAGACACTCTCTCACAGACACTCACAGACACTCTCTCACAGACACTCTCTCACAGACTCTCACAGACACTCTCTCACAGACTCTGGCACTCTCACAGACTCACACTCTCACAGACAGACTCTCTCAGACACTCTCTCACAGACACTCACAGACTCTCACAGACACTCTCACAGACTCTCACAGACACAATCTTACAGACTCTCACAGACACTCTCACAGACTATCACAGACAATCTCTCACAGACTTTTACAGACTCTCACAGACATTCTCACAGACACTCTCACAGCCTATCACAGACTCTCACAGACACTCTCAGACTTTCACAGATACTCTCTCACAGACACTCTCACAGACACTCTCACACTCTCCCACAGACTCTCTCACAGACTGTCTTACATACACTCTCACAGACAATCGCTCGCAGACTCTCTCACAGACACTCTCACAGACACTCTCAGACTCTCTCACAGACACTCACAGACTCTTAGACACTCTCTCACAGACTCTCACAGACACTCTCTCACACTCTCTCACATACTCACAGTCTCCCACAGACAGTCTCCCACAGACTCTCTCACAGACTCTCTCACAGACTGTCTCACATACACTCTCACAGACAATCGCTCGCAGACACTCTCACAGACACTCACAGACTCTCAGAAACTCTCTCACAGACTCTCACAGACACTCTCTCACACTCTCACAGACTCACAGACACTCTCTTACAGACTCTCACAGACACTTTCTCACAGACTTTTACAGACTCTCACACTCTCACAGACACTCTCAGACTCTCACAGATACTCTCTCACAGACACTCTCTCACAGACACTCTCTCACGGACACTCTTCACAGACAGTCTCCCACAGACAGTCTCCCACAGACTCTCTCACAGACTCTCTCACAGACTCTCTCACATACACTCTCACAGACAATCGCTCGCAGACACTCTCACAGACACTCTCACAGACACTCACAGACTCTCAGACACTCTCTCACAGACTCTCACAGACACTCTCTCACACTCTCTGACGGACTCTCACAGACACTCTCTTACACACTCACAGACACTCTCTTACACACTCACAGACACTCTCACAGACTGGCACAGACACTCTCTCACAGACTCTCCCACTCTCACAGACTCTTACAGACACTCTCACAGACTCTCACAGACTATCACAAACTCTCTCAGACTCTCACAGACACTCTCAGACTCTCACAGACACTCTCTCACAGACACACTCTCTCTCAGACACTCTCTCTCAGACACTCACACACTCTCTCACAGACTCTCACAGACACTCTCTCACAGACTGGCACTCTCACAGACTCGCACTCTCACAGACACTCTCACAGACAGACTCTCTCAGACACTCTCTGTGAGAAGTTGGCCTGGTATATGATGCTCACTAGTTAAAGTGATCACCTTGTACCATGCCAAGCAACCCTTATGGTGTGGTTGTAAGTCAACCTTTTCGGACTAGCTGCCCTAGTGGTAGCGTAGGCTAAGCAGTCTTTGAGGCTAAACTCGTGAAGCGTGTTAAGCCAGCTGTTTTACCAAATGCAACCCCCTTTTATACCAATGAAAGGACACCACACAGATATATATTCAAAATATATATGTATTTATTTCTCAAAGTAACCCCTAGTCTCTTTATGAGCACAGGAGCACAAATCGTCAAACAAGATTACAGTAGACTACACAGAAGTTGCACTTTATATGGATAGGCCCTGGTGGCCGCTCAAACCATATACTAAAATAGTGGTATAAGTACCACGAACAGAAAAGGGAAAAGGCCTAGGGCCTCTAGAATCGCTGGGCCTACAAGGAGCTAACTTCAGTTAGTGACCAGGAGGTCCACGGGTGGCGTGTGCAGAGCAAATAGTCACACGCGTGCTCCCATAGGTTTCAATGGGTGCGTAAAAAGTACAAAGTTACTGCAAAGAGGATCTTCCGGATGGATTAGGAACTCAAGATTTGGAACACAGGCACTAGAGATGTAATATTACACTTGGGCACAGGAGTGCCAGCTTTACCTCACCCACAGGAAGCGGGTGCATAGGCCTCGAAGTGCGTCGGGTTTCTTCTATCTGTTCCGTGGAGCCTGAAGACAAAGATGCTGCAGGCGGCCGGTCCGGGAGAGATGCAGTGGATCCAAGAGTGGATCGGAGATGTTGAAGACCTATAAGCAGAGGGGACAGTGTTCACAGTCACTAGCCAGTGACCGGCGTGGCACCAGGTGGGTACCAGGCAATGTCGGGTGCAAACAGGAAGAAAGGTGTAGCTTGTCTCTGCAGCCACGTGGTCCCGGGAGGTCGACGACGTCCAGGAGTCAGTTCACGAGCTGTCCCACGCAGGCTCTCGCTGTCGGCGGTGTCGGCGACTTGATCGAAGCAAACAAGCCTTGGCAAAAGCAATTGTTGTAGGAGATGAAATAAGCTGATGGTTCTGACCAGCAAGGTCAGAGGGACTGCTCCTTTGGAGGGGAGCAAGGGCCAGTCTGGAGCAACCAGACCAGCGGTATATTTCGTGAAGTTCGTCGCCAAGATGGCTACTAGCCAGCGGGCCAGCAACCAGTTAGGCGCGTCGAGTGGCAAAATGCAGAAGGGCCCCACACAGATCGTGGAGATGCTGGAGGGCTCACCTTTGGTGCAGATGCTGCTCGGGTGTTGGGCTTCTCAGATCCCAAAGCACAACTTGGAGGGAGCCTCGGTTGTTGCACTTGTCAGCTTGTCGTGGTCGTGGTCGTTTCAAGATGGCTGGCTCCACGTGTCTCGGTGCCTCCACGGGTCTCCTCTTTTCAGGGACTGTGGATCGGGCGGTGAGAGGTCTGGAGGTCCAGGTCTTGTCAGTCTCTGGGCTCGGGCTCCGGCGGGAGGCGGCAGCAAAGCAGACGTTGATTCGCTGGATGGTGCTTGCGTTAGCAAGGTGGTCACTCCCTGACCACAGGGGAGATTTCCTTCAGTCTTCTGTGCAGCAGAATGTTGAAGTTCCCGTCTTCTTCTTAGTTTCAAGTTGATTCCAGGATGTCTGAAGTCTTAGGACACAGCTCCTACCTTTAAGCGGATTCTAGGGGCCGGACTACCTGCTAGGTCCCTCCCTATGGGTGGGACCAGGAAGGGGGGTGGTTACACCCCCAATCCTTTGTCCAGCTCGCCCCAGGCCCGGGACTGGTGTGCCCCAGGACCGGTTTGAACTGGCATATGCACCGAGGCTCCTTGTGAGCCACAGGCATGTCTGGTTTCTTTCAAGCCCTACCTGACCAATACACAAAATCCTGTCTGGGGTGGTGCATGCACCTCCCCTGGCAGGAAACCCTTTGTCCACACCTCCCAAGCTGGAAGGACTCCCAGCAGCAGGAGGGCAGACTTGTGTCTGTGGTGGCAGCATCCATTTTGTGGAGCTGAGGCTATGTCTGATTTTACCCGGGTTTCAGGTACTGTACATGTCGTGTCCCTCTAGAAGGGTGGAATGCTAACCCCGTCGCCAGAATTGGAGAGGGGTTAGTATTCCAATTCGTATGACACCTTACTCGACATGTTTTGATAAAGCCAAACCAAAGATAGCATTTAACCGCGAGGTTCATAATGCACTTAAGAGTATATGGTATGACGATATCTGGAAACAGTAGAAGGAAGTTGTTCCGACCACTGCAGACAGGCTCAGCTCATGCCAGAGCACCATCTCACATGGAACCAAGCACTCTGCCTTCAGGATTGTTAAGGCCTGCCATAGGAGTGACTTATAGGTTAACATGTGTCCCATTTAAGGTTAGGTATAGGTATACTACACCTAAGTAAGAGGTGATTACACCAACTTACCCCAGCTGAGTGATCAGCCAGTTGTGTCAAATTGTTAGGCCAAGCCTGGGGTGGCATAATACATGCTTCAGCCCCTGGCAGGCCTTGGGTACACCAATGCCCTGGGTACCTAGTGTACACTGGTACAGGGGCTGACAGGGTGATCCACTTCCAATTGGTTATGCACCTAGGGTGCATAGTTTTAATTTAGTAGAGAGAACAGCAGGCTGGGGGTCTGATTGGCAGGCCCACAGCCTCAATATGTCAAAAACCAGTGAAGCAAAAAGCAAAAATTTGGGGTGACCATAGGATAGCAGACCCTACTCTCCTACACAACCCCCCCCAAACGCTGGGACATTAAACTAGCCTTGACCAGTCTCGTCTTCATGTCCTAAGTGGAAGTACCTGGAGAGACCATCTGCATTCCCATGGTCAGTACCTGGCCGGTGCTCCACTGTAAAGTCCATCCCCTGTAGGGAAATGGACCACCTAAGCAGTTTGGGGTATTCACCCTTCATCTGATTTAGCCACAAGAGGGGCTTATGGTCGGTCTGAATCTTGAAGTGAGTGCCAAACAAGTATGGCCTCAGCTTCTTCAGGGCCCACATCACAGCAAAGGCCTCCCTCTCAATAGCTGACCA
The DNA here is from genome assembly GCF_964204655.1 of Triturus cristatus. Lineage (NCBI taxonomy): Eukaryota > Metazoa > Chordata > Amphibia > Caudata > Salamandridae > Triturus > Triturus cristatus. Next base: position 1,176,099,958 of record NC_140579.1, on the reverse strand, counting down.
ATTCTTCTCTCTGGGGGTCAACCTTCTGCTAATAAAAGCAATGGGTTGGTCTTGACCATCTACATTAAGTTGTGACAGCACAGCTCCCACACCCAACTCAGAAGCATCTGTTTGGACAATAAACTCTTTGGAGTAGTCAGGACTTTTCAGGATAGGTGCAGAGCACATGGCCTCCTTCAGGTCATCAAATGCCTTTTGACAGCTTACTGTCCACTGAACCTTTTTGGGCATCTTCTTGGATGTCAGATCATTAAGGGGAGTCACAATGGACCCATAGTTCTTAACAAACTTCCTGTAGTACCCAGTCAAGCCCAAGAAAGCTCGAACTTGAGTCTGGGTGGTTGGAGGAGACCAGTCCTTGATGGATTGTATCTTACTCTCCAGTGGTTGAACTTGGCCTCCACCTACAAGGTGGCCCAAATATACAACCTTACTCTGCCCTATCTGGCACTTAGTAGCCTTGATAGTGAGGCCTGCCCTTTGCAGAGCCTCAAGAGCCTTCTTCAGGTGGATCAGGTGATCCTCCCAGGTGGAGCTAAAGACAGCAATGTCATCAAGATATGCTGCGCAAAAGTCATCCAACCCAGTAAGGACTTGGTTCACCAGCCTTTGGAAGGTGGCAGGTGCATTCTTCAGACCAAAGGGCATCACCACAAACTGGTAGTGCCCACCTGGGGCTGAGAATGCTGTTTTGGCCTTAGACTCCTCAGCTAATCTGATTTGCCAATAGCCAGCTGTCAAGTCAAATGTGCTCAAAAACTTTGCAGAAGCTAGTTTGTCTATGAGCTCATCTGCCCTTGGAATAGGGTGTGCATCTGTCCTGGTGACAGCATTGAGTCCTCTGTAATCCACACAGAACCTCATCTCTCTCTTGCCATCTTTGGTGTGAGGTTTGGGGACCAGAACCACTGGGCTAGCCCAGGGGCTCTCTGAGGGTTCAATGACACCTAATTCCAGCATTTTATGTACCTCAGCCTTTATACAGTCCCTGACGTGGTCAGGTTGTCTGTAAAGCTTGTTCTTTACAGGCAGACTGTCACCAGTGTCCACCACATGGGTACACCAGTCAGTTTGACTAGGTATCAAGGAAAACATATGTGAAAATGATTGTAGAACTTGTCTACATTCAGTCTGCTGATGGGCAGTGAGGTTGCCTCCAAGGGTCACTCCTTCAACTGAGCCATCTTCAGGGTTCTGAGACAACAGGTCTGGGAGAGGGTCACTCTCTTCCTCCTGTCCCTCATCTGTAGCCATGAGCAAGTCCATGTCTGCCCTGTCAACATATGCTTTAAGCCTGTTAACATGGAGTACCCTGTGGGGACTCCTGGGAGTTCCTAGGTCTACCAAGTAGGTGACCTCTCCCTTCTTTTCCAGGATTGTATGGGGTCCAGACCATTTGTCTTGGAGTGCTGCTGGGGCCACTGGCTCCAACACCCATACCTTCTGTCCTGGCTGAAACTCAACCAAGACAGCCTTTTGGTCATGCCAAGCTTTCTGTAAGGCCTGGCTTGCCTCAAGGTTTTTGGATGCCTTCTCCATATACTCAGCCACCCTGGAGCGGAGACCAAGTACATAGTCCACTATGTCTTGCTTAGGCTTTTTGAGAGGTAACTCCCATCCTTCCTTCACTAAACACAGTGGGCCTCTTACAGGGTGCCCAAACAACAATTCAAAGGGGCTGTAGCCAACTCCTTTTTGTGGGACCTCTCTGTAAGCAAACAGAAGGCAGGGTAGAAGGATGTCCCATCTTCGCCTGAGCTTTTCAGGTAATCCTTTGATCATACCCTTTAGGGTCTTGTTGAATCTCTCAACAAGCCCATTGCATTGTGGGTGATAAGGAGTGGTGAACTTGTAGTTGACACCACATTCCTTCCACATAGCTGTCAAGTATCCTGACATGAAGTTGGTACCTCTGTCAGAAACTACCTCCTTAGGAAACCCCACTCTGGAGAATACTCCCAGCAGGGCCCTGGCCACAACAGGAGCTGTAGTGGTCCTAAGGGGAATTGCCTCTGGATACCTGGTGGCATGATCCACTACCACCAGTATAAATCTGTGCCCAGATGCAGTGGGAGGATCCATGGGACCCACTATATCTATTCCCACTCTTTCAAAGGGGACCCCCACCACAGGTAGTGGTATTAGGGGGGCCTTTGTTGTGCCACCTGATTTGCCACTGGCTTGGCAGGTCACACAGGAGCGACAAAACTCCTGTGTATCTTCATTCATATGAGGCCAGTGAAAGTGAGGGACAAGCCTGTCCCAAGTCTTGTTCTGGCCCAAGTGTCCTGCTAAAGGAATATCATGGGCCAAGGTAAGAAGGAAGCCCCTAAATTGCAGAGGTATAACCAACCTCCTGGTAGCACCAGGCTTGGGGTCTCTAGCCTCTGAATAAAGGAGCCCTTCATCCCAATACACTTTATGGGTACCTTGAGCATTCCCAGCAGCCTCAGCAGCAGCCAGCTGTCTGAGGGGTTCAAGAGAGGGACAGGATAACTGAGCCTGCCTCAAGTCAGCCCTTGAAGGTCCCCCTGTCCCCAGAAACTCAACCTGATCAGGTTCAAGCTCTTCAGGGACAATTCCTTCAGGGTCCTCTAGATCAGCTTCCTGGGAAGGCTGATCATCACTCTGAGGCAGGGGGAAGGCACAGCCTTGACCCTCCTGTTCTTCTTCTTGGTAGGTGCTTGGTCCATTGTTCCAGGATCCAAGACCTGAGGTTCAGTGAGGCACTTTTTGGCCTGTGACCTGGTCACAGCAAGGACATGTGATGATATACCTAACATCTCTGCATGAGTCCTGTACTCCACTTCTGACCATAGAGAACTCTCTAGGTCATTGCCCAACAAACATTCTACTGGGAGGTCTGCACTAACCACAACCCTTTTGAGGCCAGTTACCCCTCCCCATGAGAAGTTAACAACTGCCACACTATGTGAAGTAGTGGCATTGCTGGCATTGGTCACCAGGTAGTTCTCACCTGGTATGTACTGTCCAGGGTCCACAAAGCCTGGTGTCACCATAGTGACACTGGCACATGTGTCCCTGTAGGCTTGAGCCACTTTTTCATTTATTAAAGGAGTCTGTCTGTACTTGCCCAGGTTACTGGGGCTCACAGTCAGGGACAAATCAATGTCCCCATCACAGATCAAGACTGCCTGTGTCAGGGTTCTGTCTAAGTCAGAATCTCCTTCAGTTCCCATAGTGATTCCCACTACACCCTTTGTCTGGGGACCAACACTGCTAACAGTAGTACTGGGAGCAGGTGCCTTAGGGGCAACAGTGTTGGGGGCTCCACCCTTCTTACAATCACTAGTCCAGTGAGTTGTATTCTTGCAATGATTGCACCAGGGTTTCTTTTGACCTTCTTTCTTCTTTCCCTTAGTTTGTTGTTGGGACCCACCCTCCTTAGCAGTAGTTTGGGGCCCTGTTGAAGACTTCTGGTCTTTAGATTTCTGATCTCCACCCTTTTGGTCTGTTTTCTTCTGATCACCCCCTTGGCCCTGGTTCTGGTTCTTTTGCTTAACCCTGGTTCTGACCCATTTGTCTGCCTTCTTTCCCAATTCTTGGGGAGAGGTCAGATCAGAGTCAACCAAGTGTTGATGCAGTTGCTGGTTTTGACAGTTATTTAAAATCTGTTCTCTCATCATCAAATTATACAATCCTGTAAAATCAGATACCTTACTTCCCAGCAACCAACCCTCCAAAGCCTTAGTGGCACATTCAATGTATTCAGACCAGTCCTGAGTCTGTGTCTTTTGGGTGTCTCTGAACATTAACCTGTACTGTTCAGTGGTTAAGCCTAACCCATCAACCAGAACACTCTTCAGGACTCTGTAATTTCTGACATCCTCTTCTCTAACAGTGAGGAGTCTGTCTCTGCCTCTTCCTTCAAAGGAGAGCCAGAGGATTGCTGCCCACTGGTCTTCAGGAACCTGCTGTACTTTGCAGGCTCTCTCAAGAGCAGTTATCCATTTGTGGATGTCATCCCCACTTTTGTAGGGGGGCACAACCTTAGACAGGTTCCTATTATCAAAGACCCTATCTTTGTCCTTAGGGACAATGCTGCCACCAGTGGGTATAGACCCACTCTCTCTAGGTTGCCTAGCCTTGTTCAGTTTCTCTTCCATCGGGGATACTTCTAGCTCCTGCTTCCTGATCCTCAGCTGGGCTTCCTGCATTCTGGCCTCATGTTCCCTCCTCTGAGGGGTGGTCATCCTTTTCCTGGAGTGACCTTGAGAGCCTCTAGAAGCATGAGAAGCATTAGAGTCACCTGAGCGATTCCTTTGCCTCCCAAGCCCCTGGTTAAGTCCACTGGGGAGATCCAATGGGATGATCCCATTGTCAGTCCCCAATAGCCTTAGTTTAGCTGGGCCAAGTATAACACTTAGCAATGGGCTAGTTCTCCCTTCATCATCACTACTCTCTGTATCCTCCCCACTTTCCTCCTCTGTAGTATGGTTCTCATCTAAGGGATGGCTATTGGAAAGGGGTACTTCTGTAGCATCTTCAGAAGGGGGGCCTCCTGTTCCTGACCCTAAGGGGGCTAACTGGGAAGCTTTCTTGAGCTCTCTCTGATTTTCATCATTTTGCAAGAGTTCTCTGAGCTCAGCAGAGGTAGGGTTCTTGGGCTGTTTAAGGCCTCTAAGAGTTGCCAAATGCCTGAGCTCATTCTGATTAAGGGTAGCAAAGATGGATGGTGCCCTCTGGGGGTCACTCTCAACAGAGATGGGTACAGTGGACCCCTCTGCCCCAGCCATTGCTCTTAAGTGTGGGTGGATGTGTTGCAATCTACCTACACTTGGGTTTACCTACTAAACCTATCTAGTAGTTGTAGTCAGGGTGTGCTACTCCCTTTGCTCTACAACAACTAAGTTCAGTAGAACTTATGTATATCTAATCTTGTTTTATATGTACCTACAGGTACCTATGTGATCTTTCAATTGGTAACCAAGAGATTACAATGGTAAAACACAGCAAGCTCAAATCCAACCGCTGCTCACCAATGTGAGAAGTTGGCCTGGTATATGATGCTCACTAGTTAAAGTGATCACCTTGTACCACGCCAAGCAACCCTTATGGTGTGGTTGTAAGTCAACCTTTTCGGACTAGCTGCCCTAGTGGTAGCGTAGGCTAAGCAGTCTTTGAGGCTAAACTCGTGAAGCGTGTTAAGCCAGCTGTTTTACCAAATGCAACCCCCTTTTATACCAATGAAAGGACACCACACAGATATATATTCAAAATATATATGTATTTATTTCTCAAAGTAACCCCTAGTCTCTTTATGAGCACAGGAGCACAAATCGTCAAACAAGATTACAGTAGACTACACAGAAGTTGCACTTTATATGGATAGGCCCTGGTGGCCGCTCAAACCATATACTAAAATAGTGGTATAAGTACCACGAACAGAAAAGGGAAAAGGCCTAGGGCCTCTAGAATCACTGGGCCTACAAGGAGCTAACTTCAGTTAGTGACCAGGAGGTCCACGGGTGGCGTGTGCAGAGCAAATAGTCACACGCGTGCTCCCATAGGTTTCAATGGGTGCGTAAAAAGTACAAAGTTACTGCAAAGAGGATCTTCCGGATGGACTAGGAACTCAAGATTTGGAACACAGGCACTAGAGATGTAATATTACACTTGGGCACAGGAGTGCCAGCTTTACCTCACCCACAGGAAGCGGGTGCATAGGCCTCGAAGTGCGTCGGGTTTCTTCTATCTGTTCCGTGGAGCCTGAAGACAAAGATGCTGCAGGCGGCCGGTCCGGGAGAGATGCGGTGGATCCAAGAGTGGATCGGAGATGTTGAAGACCTGTAAGCAGAGGGGACAGTGTTCACAGTCACTAGCCAGTGACCGGCGTGGCACCAGGTGGGTACCAGGCAATGTCGGGTGCAAACAGGAAGAAAGGTGTAGCTTGTCTCTGCAGCCACGTGGTCCCGGGAGGTCGACGACGTCCAGGAGTCGGTTCACGAGCTGTCCCACGCAGGCTCTCGCTGTCGGCGGTGTCGGCGACTTGATCGAAGCAAACAAGCCTTGGCAAAAGCAATTGTTGTAGGAGATGAAATAAGCTGATGGTTCTGACCAGCAAGGTCAGAGGGACTGCTCCTTTGGAAGGGAGCAAGGGCCAGTCTGGAGCAACCAGACCAGTGGTGTATTTTGTGAAGTTCGTCGCCAAGATGGCTACTAGCCAGCGGGCCAGCAACCGGTTAGGCGCGTCGAGTGGCAAAATGCAGAAGGGCCCCACACAGATCGTGGAGATGCTGGAGGGCTCACCTTTGGTGCAGATGCTGCTCGGGTGTTGGGCTTCTCAGATCCCAAAGCACAACTTGGAGGGAGCCTCGGTTGTTGCACTTGTCAGCTTGTCGTGGTCGTTTCAAGATGGCTGGCTCCACGTGTCTCGGTGCCTCCACGGGTCTCCTCTTTTCAGGGACTGTGGATCGGGCGGTAAGAGGTCTGGAGGTCCAGGTCTTGTCAGTCTCTGGGCTCCGGCTCCGGCGGGAGGCGGCGGCAAAGCAGACGTTGATTCGCTGGATGGTGCTTGCGTTAGCAAGGTGGTCACTCCCTGACCACAGGGGAGATTTCCTTCAGTCTTCTGTGCAGCAGAATGTTGAAGTTCCCGTCTTCTTCTTAGTTTCAAGTTGATTCCAGGATGTCTGAAGTCTTAGGACACAGCTCCTACCTTTAAGCGGATTCTAGGGGCCGGACTACCTGCTAGGTCCCTCCCTATGGGTGGGACCAGGAAGGGGGGTGGTTACACCCCCAATCCTTTGTCCAGCTCGCCCCAGGCCCGGGACTGGTGTGCCCCAGGACCGGTTTGAACTGGCATATGCACCGAGGCTCCTTGTGAGCCACAGGCATGTCTGGTTTCTTTCAAGCCCTACCTGACCAATACACAAAATCCTGGCTGGGGTGGTGCATGCAGCTCCCCTGGCAGGAAACCCTTTGTCCACACCTCCCAAGCTGGAAGGACTCCCAGCAGCAGGAGGGCAGACTTGTGTCTGTGGTGGCAGCATCCATTTTGTGGAGCTGAGGCTATGTCTGATTTTACCCGGGTTTCAGGTACTGTACATGTCGTGTCCCTCTAGAAGGGTGGAATGCTAACCCCGTCGCCAGAATTGGCGAGGGGTTAGTATTCCAATTCGTATGACACCTTACTCGACATGTTTTGATAAAGCCAAACCAAAGATAGCATTTAACCGCGAGGTTCATAATGCACTTAAGAGTATATGGTATGACGATATCTGGAAACAGTAGAAGGAAGTTGTTCCGACCACTGCAGACAGGCTCAGCTCATGCCAGAGCACCATCTCACATGGAACCAAGCACTCTGCCTTCAGGATTGTTAAGGCCTGCCATAGGAGTGACTTATAGGTTAACATGTGTCCCATTTAAGGTTAGGTATAGGTATACTACACCTAAGTAAGAGGTGATTACACCAACTTACCCCAGCTGAGGGATCAGCCAGTTGTGTCAAATTGTTAGGCCAAGCCTGGGGTGGCATAATACATGCTTCAGCCCCTGGCAGGCCTTGGGTACACCAATGCCCTGGGTACCTAGTGTACACTGGTACAGGGGCTGACAGGGTGATCCACTTCCAATTGGTTATGCACCTAGGGTGCATAGTTTTAATTTAGTAGAGAGAACAGCAGGCTGGGGGTCTGATTGGCAGGCCCACAGCCTCAATATGTCAAAAACCAGTGAAGCAAAAAGCAAAAATTTGGGGTGACCATAGGATAGCAGACCCTACTCTCCTACACTCTCTCACAGACACTCTCTCACAGACTCTCACAGACACTCACAGACTCTCACATACACTCTCTCACAGACTCTCTCACAGACACTCTCTCACAGACTCTCTCACAGACACTCTCTCACAGACACTCACAGACACTCTCACAGACTCTCACAGACTCTCACAGACACTCTCTCACACTCTCTCACATACTCTCACAGACACTCCTACAGACTCTCACAGACACTCTCTCACAGACTCACTCACAGACTCTCATACACTCTTACAGACTGTCACAGACTCTTACAGAGTCTCACAGACACTCTCACAGACTCTCACAGACACTCTCTCACAGACTATCACAGACTCTCACAGACTCTCACAGACACTCTCACAAACACTCACAGACTCTCACAGACACCAGGGGCGTAACACAGGCCCCCACAGCCCCTGCGGTGCTGGGGGCCCCCTCGCCCCAGGGGCCCCCTCACTCTCACAGACTCACAGACTCTCACAGACACTCTCACAGACTCTCTCACAGACACTCTCTCACAGACACTCTCTCACAGACACTCTCTCATAGACACTCTCACAGACACTCTCTCACAGACTCTCTCACAGACACTCTCACAGACACTCTCACAGACACTCTCACAGACACTCTCTCACACTCTCACAGACACTCACAGACACTCTCTCACACTCTCTCACAGACACTCTCTTACAGACTCTCACAGACACTCTCACAGACTAACACAGACACTCTCTCACAGGCTTTTACAGACTCTCACAGACACTCTCACAGACACTCTCACAGACACTCTCACAGACTCTCACAGACACTCTCTCACAGACACTCTCTCACAGACACTCTCTCACAGACACTCTCTCACAGACACTCTCTCACAGACACTCTCTCACACTCTCTCACAGACTCTCACAGACACTCCTACAGACTCTCACAGACACTCTCACAGACTCTCACAGACACTCTCACAGACTCACACTCTCTCACAGACTCTCACACACTTACTGACTCTCACAGACTCTTACAGAGTTTCACAGACACTCTCACAGACTCTCACAGATACTCTCTCACAGACTATCACAGATTCTCACAGACTCTCACAGACACTCTCACAAACACTCACAGACTCTCACAGACACCAGGGGCATAACACAGGCCCCACAGCCCCCGTGGTGCTGGGGGCCCCCTCGCTCCAGGGGCCCCCTCACTCTCACAGACTCTGACACTCTCACAGACTCACAGACTCTCACAGACACTCTCACAGACAGACTCTCGTAGACACTCTCTCACAGACACTCTCTCACAGACTCTCACAGACACTCACAGACTCTCACAGACACTCTCACAGACTCACAGACTCTCACAGACACTCTCTCACAGACTCTCACAGACACTCACAGACTCTCACAGACACTCTCTCACAGGCTCTCACAGACACTCTCTCACACTCTCTCACAGACACTCTCACACTCTCTCACAGACACTCACAGACTCTCAGACACACTCACAGATACTCTCAGACTCGCACAGACACTCTCTCACAGACACTCTCTCACAGACTCTCACACTCTCTCACAGACTCTCACAGACTCTCACAGACTCTCACAGACTATCACAGACTATCACAGACTCTCTCAGACTCTCTCAGACTCTCACAGATACTCTCTCACAGACACTCTCTCACAGACACTCTCTCTCAGACACTCTCTCTCAGACACTCTCTCTCAAACACTCTCTCACAGACACTCTCTCACAGACACTCTCTCACAGACACTCTCTCACAGACTCTCACAGACACTCTCTCACAGACACTCTCTCACAGACTCTCACAGACACTCTCTCACAGACTCTCACAGACACTCACAGACTCTCACATACACTCTCTCACAGACTCTCTCACAGACTCTCTCACAGACACTCTCTCACAGACACTCTCTCACAGACACTCTCAGACTCTCACAGACACTTTCACAGACTCTCACAGACACTCTCTCACAGACACTCTCTCACATACTCTCACAGACACTCCTACAGACTCTCACAGACACTCTCTCACAGACTCTCTCACAGACTCTCACACACTCTCACAGACTCTTACAGAGTCTCACAGACACTCTCACAGACTCTCACAGACACTCTCTCACAGACTCTCACAGACACTCACAGACTCTCACAGACACCAGGGGCGTAACACAGGCCCCCGCAGCCCCTGCGGTGCTGGGGGCCCCTCGCTCCAGGGGCCCCCTCACTCTCACAGACTCACAGACTCTCACAGACACACTCACAGACAGACTCTCGCAGACACTCTCTCACAGACTCACAGACACTCACAGACACTCAGACACTCTCTCACAGACTCTCTCACAAACACTCTCTCACAGACACTCTCAGACACTCACACTCTCACAGACTCTCACAGACACTCTCACAGACACTCTCACAGACACTCTCAGACACTCTCACAGACTATCACAGACACTCTCTCACAGACTTTTACAGACTCTTACAGACACTCTCACAGACTATCACAGACTCTCACAGACACTCTCAGACTCTCACAGACACTCTCTCACAGACTCTCACAGACACTCTCCCACAGACTGTCTCACATACACTCTCACAGACAATCGCTCGCAGACTCTCTCACAGACACTCTCTCACAGACACTCTCACACTCTCTCACAGACACTCAGACTCTCAGACACTCTCTCACAGACTCTCACAGACACTCGCACTCTCTCACAGACACTCCTACAGACTCTCACAGACACTCTCTCACAGACTCACACTCTCTCACAGACTCAAACACTCTTACAGACTCTCACAGACTCTTACAGTGTCTCACAGACACTCTCACAGACTCTCACAGACACTCTCTCACAGACTATCACAGACTCTCACAGACACTCTCACAAACACTCACAGACTCTCACAGACACCATGGGCGTAACACAGGCCCCCACAGCGCTGGGGGGCCCCTCGCTCCAGGGGCCCCCTCACTCTCACAGACTCACAGGCTCTCACAGACACTCTCACAGACAGACTCTCGCAGACACTCTCTCACAGACACTCTCTCACAGACTCTCACAGACACTCACAGACACTCTCTCACAGACTCGCACAGACACTCTCTCACAGACACTCTCTCACAGAGACTCTCTCACAGAGACTCTCTCAGACACTCACAGACACTCACAGACACTCTCACAGACACTCTCTTACAGACTCTCACACACACTCTCACAGACTATCACAGACTCTCTCTCACAGACTTTTACAGACTCTCACAGACACTCTCAAAGATACTCTCTTACAAACTATCTCTCAGACACTCTCACAGACTCTCTCACAGACTGTCTCACATACACTCTCACAGACAATCGCTCGCAGACTCTCTCACAGACACTCTCACACTCTCTCACAGACACTCACAGACTCTCAGACACTCTCTCACAGGCTCTCACAGACACTCTCTCACACTGTCTGACAGACTCTCACAGACACTCTCTTACACACTCACAGACACTCTCACAGACTCGCACAGACACTCTCTCACAGACACTCTCTCACAGACTCTCCCACTCTCTCACAGACTCTAACACAGACTCTCACAGACACTCTCTCAGACTCTCACAGACACTCTCAGATACTCTCTCACAGACAGTCTCTCACAGACACTCTCTCTCAGACACTCTCTCACACTCTCTCACAGACACTCTCTCACAGACACTCTCTCACAGACTCTCACAGACACTCTCTCACAGACTCTGGCACTCTCACAGACTCACACTCTCACAGACACTCTCACAGACAGACTCTCTCAGACACTCTCTCACAGACACTGTCTCACAGACTCTCTCACAGACACTCTCTTCCAGACTCTCTCACAGACACTCTCTCACAGATACTCTCTCACAGACACTCTCTCACAGATACTCTCACACTCTCACAGACACTCAGACTCTCACAGACACTCTCACAGACTCTCACAGACACTCTCTCACACACTCTCACAGACACTCCTACAGACTCTCACAGACACTCTCTCAAAGACACTCACAGACACTCTCTCACAGACACTCTCTCACAGACACTCACAGACACTCTCTCACAGACACTCTCTCACAGACTCTCACAGACACTCTCTCACAGACTCTGGCACTCTCACAGACTCATACTCTCACAGACACTCTCAGACAGACTCTCTCAGACACTCTCTCAGACACTATGTCACAGACTCTCACAGACAGTCACAGACTCACAGACACTCTCTCACAGACACTCTCTCACAGACACTCTCTCACAGACACTCTCTTCCAGACTCTCTCATAGACTCGCACAGACACTCTCTCACAGACACTGTCTCACAGACACTGTCTCACAGACACTCTCACACTCTCACAGACACTCACAGACTCTCACAGACACTCTCACAGACTCACAGACACTCTCTCACACTCTCTCACATACTCTCACAGACACTCCTACAGTCTCTCACAGACACTCGCACAGACTCTCACAGACACTCTCTCACAGACTCACACTTTCTGAGACTCTCACACACTCTTACAGACTGTCACAGACTCTTAGAGTCTCACAGACACTCTCACAGACTCTCACAGACACTCTCTCACAGACTATCACAGACTCTCACAGACACTCTCACAAACACTCACAGACTCTCACAGACACCAGGGGCGTAACACAGGCCCCCACAGCCCCCGCGGTGCTGGGGGCCCCCTCGCTCCAGGGGCCCCCTCACTCTCACAGACTGACACTCTCACAGACTCACAGATTCTCACAGACACTCTCACAGACTCTCGCAGATACTCTCTCACAGACACTCACAGACACTCACAGACACTCTCTCACAGACTCTCTCACACTCTCTCACAGATACTCTCTCACAGAGTCTCTCACAGACACTCTCAGACACTCTCTCACACTCTCACAGACACTCACAGTCTCTCACAGACACTCTCACAGACACTCTCTTACAGACTCTCACAGACACTCTCACAGACTAACACAGACACTCTCTCACAGACTTTTACAGACTCTCACAGACACTCTCACAGACTATCACAGACTCTCACAGACACTCTCAGACTCTCATAGATACTCTCTCACAGACACTCTCTCACAGACTCTCACAGACACTCTGTCACAGACACTCTCTCATACTCTCACAGACACTCCTACAGACTCTCACAGACACTCTCACAGACTCTCACAGACACTCTCTCACAGACTCACACTCTCTCACAGACTCTCACACACTCTTACTGACTCTCACAGACTCTTACAGAGTCTCACAGACACTCTCACAGACTCTCACAGACACCAGGGGCGTAACACAGGCCCCTGCAGTGCTGGGGGCCCCCTCGCTCCAGGGGCCCCCTCACTCTCACAGACTCTCACAGACACTCTCGCAGACACTCTCTCACAGACACTCTCTCACAGACTCTCACAGACACTCACAGACACTCTCTCACAGACTCTCACAGACACTCTCTCACAGACTCTCACAGACACTCACAGACACTCTCTCACAGACTCTCACAGACACTCTCACACTCTCTCACAGAGTCTCTCACAGACACTCTCAGACACTCTCTCACACTCTCACAGACTCTCATAGACACTCTCACAGACTCTCAAAGACACTCTCTTACAGACTCTCACAGACAATCACAGACTCTTACAGACTCTCACTGACACTCTCTCACAGACACTCTCACAGACTATCAGACTCTCACAGACACTCTCTCAGACTCTCACAGATACTCTCTCACAGACACACTCTCTCACACTCTCTCACAGACACTCACAGACACTCTCTCACAGACACTCTCACAGACTCACAGACACTCTCTCACAGACTTTTACAGATGCTCACAGACATTCTCACAGACACTCTCACAGACTATCACAGACTCTCACAGACACTCTCAGACTCTCACAGATACTCTCTCACAGACACTCTCTCACAGACACTCTCTCACAGACTCTCACAGACACTCTCCCACAGACACTCTCACAGACTCTCTCACAGACAATCGCTCGCAGACTCTCTCACAGACACTCTCACACAGACACTCTCACACTCTCTAACAGACACTCACAGACTCTCAGACACTCTCTCACAGACACTCTCTGACAGACTCTCACAGACACTCTCTTACACACTCACAGACACTCTCAGTCTCGCACAGACACTCTCTCACAGACTCACACTCTCTCACAGACTCTAACAGACACTCTCACAGACTCTCACTGACACTCTCTCACAGACTCTCACAGACACTCTCACAGACTATCACAGACTCTCACAGACACTCTCTCAGACTCTCACAGACACTCTCTCAGACTCTCACAGATACTCTCTCACAGACACTCTCTCACAGACACACTCTCTCACACTCTGTCACAGACACTCACAGACACTCTCTCACAGACACTCTCTCACAGACTCACAGACACTCACTCATACAGACTCTGGCACTCTCACAGACTCACACTCTCACAGACACTCTCACAGACACTCTCTCACAGACTCTCACAGACTCTCACATACACTCTCTCACAGACTCTCTCACAGACACTCTCTCACAGACTCTCTCTTCCAGACTCTCTCACAGACACTCTCTCACAGACACTCTCACACTCTCACAGACACTCACATACTCTCACAGACACTTTCACAGACTCTCACAGACACTCTCTCACATACTCTCACAGACACTCCTACAGACTCTCACAGACACTCTCACAGACTCACACCCTCTCACAGACTCTCACACACTCTTACAGACTCTCACACACTCTTACAGAGTCTCACAGACACTCTCACAGACTCTCACAGACACTCTCTCACAGACTATCACAGACTCTCACAGACTCTCACAGACACTCTCACAAACACTCACAGACACCAGGGGCGTAACACAGGCCCCCGCAGCCCCCACGGTGCTGGGGACCCCCTCGCTCCAGGGGCCCCCTCACTCTTACAGACTCTGACACTCTCACAGACTCACAGACTCTCATAGACACTCTCACAGACTCTCGCAGACACTCTCTCACAGACACTCTCTCACAGACTCTCTCACAGACACTCTCACAGACACTCTCACAGACACTCTCACAGACACTCTCACAGACACTCTCACACATTCTCTCACAGACACTCTCACACTCTCACAGACACTCACAGACACTCTCAGACACTCTCTTACAGACTCTCACAGACACTCTCACAGACTATCACAGACACTCTCTCACAGACTTTTACAGACTCTCACAGACACTCTCACAGACTCTCACAGACTCTCACAGACACTCTCAGACTCTCACAGATATTCTCTCACAGACACTCTTTCACAGACACTCTTTCACAGACACTCTCTCACAGACTCTCACAGACACTCTCCCACAGACACTCACAGACTCTCTCACAGACTGTCTCACATACACTCTCACAGACAATCGCTCGCAGACTCTCTCACAGACACTCTCTCACAGACACTCTCACACTCTCTCACAGACACTCACAGACTCTCAGACACTCTCTCACAGACTCTCACGGACACTCTCTCACACTCTCTGACAGACTCTCACAGACACTCTCTTACACACTCACAGATACTCTCACAGACTCGCACACTCTCTCACAGACACTCTCTCACAGACTCTCACACTCACTCTCTCTCAGACACTCTCTCACACTCTCTCACAGCCACTCACAGACACTCTCTCACAGACACTCTCTCACAGACTCTGGCACTCTCAGACTCACACTCTCACAGACACTCTCACAGACAGACTCTCTCAGACACTCTCTCACAGACACTCTCTCACAGACTCTCACAGACACTCTCTCACAGACACTCTCTCACAGACTCTCACAGACACTCACAGACACTCACAGACTCTCACATACACTCTCTCACAGATTCTCTCACAGACACTCTCTTCCAGACTCTCTCACAGACACTCTCTCACAGACACTCTCTCACAGACACTCTCAGACACTCTCTCACTCTCAGACACTCACAGACACTCTCACAGAATCTCACAGACACTCTCTCACAGACACTCTCTCACACTCTCTCACATACTCTCATAGACACTCCTACAGACTCTCACAGACACTCTGACAGACTCTCACAGACACTCTCACAGACTCTCACACTCTCTCACAGACTCTCACAGACTGTTACAGAGTCTCACAGACACTCTCACAGAGACTCTCTCACAGAGACTCTCTCACAGAGACTCTCTCACAGACTCTCACAGACACTCTCACAGACTCTCACAGCGACTCTCTCACAGACTCTCACAGACACTCACAGACTCTCACAGACTCTCACAGACACCGGGGCGTAACACAGGCCCCCACAGCCCCTGCGGTGCTGGGGGCCCCCACACTCCAGGGGCCCCCTCACTCTCAGCAGAGGGAGACGGCATGCCTGCAAGCAAGCCTCTTCAGTCTTCGCAAATGGTGCTTCTGCGCCCACGGCCTCCCCAAGTCCCAATAAATTAAACTGTGCGCACACACCACGGTGACGGCCTCTAAGCCTCCGAGTCTTCCCTCTCATTCTGTCTCGCTCCTCAGCTAGTGAAAACCGAGACTCCAAGAAACGGGTATTACCCTCTCTTTCCTCCTTTCGTTTATTTGCTCCCCTGTGAAATGGATCCAAAAAAGATTTTTTTTTTTATGAAAACGTTGTCTTTTTCTGACACAAGTGCAGCCTCGGGGTGGAGAGAAATAAAACATTCCAAATGTGAAAAATAACTAAGTAAAGCAAGAGAGAGTGGTTGCAAGGTGGCCAGATTGATTTATTCACACCTAAACATATTAGCGCCACTTTACAGTGTTTCCCAGTGAAGCGCTACTTTTGTTTTCGCCTCTCTCTTTGAACACTGAAATACCTGCTTGATGGGTGAATTGGAAAACAAAATGTGTACAGCCACTGTGTGTTTACCAATGTGGTCTTTTTAAACCATACTGCCTATGTTTTGAAAGGATATAAGCAATGGGCACTGAAACGGGTCCCTTCCGGGCCCTGTAGTCATGGCCTTACCTTTTCATGCAAAAGCACTCACTAATTTCAGAATAATGAGTGTAAAAGGAAAAAGGTAACCATGTTGTTCCTGCTTACATTTCACATGCTTTACTTAATCTTGCATTCCCTATGAGTGTTTGCTTTTTCTAGGATGTTGTTAATTTTTTTTAGGCAGCATATTGCTCTTGTCTAGTGCGTAATTAGAATTGAGTCACATCCAGGTGTTTATAGCGGGTCAGTGCAGTGCAAGTTTCTCTAAGTGGGGCAGTATGGTGTTCAGTGGGGGAGAGGATGTGGCGCTATGGTCAGAGCTGCTGAAGTGGAACTGGTGAACCAGGTTCAGCCTTAATGACCAGGCCCCCAGACCACTCTCCTGACGGAGCACATTCCTGTGCTACACCTTAGAAGGCGCCGCAAGATCTTAAAGGCCCTGGTGTCTTAGCACCAGCAGGTGGACCCTAGCGGTGGCAAGTGTGGATTAACCTTGAAGGCCTGCCCACCACTATCCATGAAGTTCACCTCCGGTCTTGGGGACAGACCTATGAAGCAGCACACCATAGAGTGACAGTGACTCTGTCACTGAGGTCACAGGACCCTTGAGCAGGGTGGCTCTAGGTCAGTGCGATCGCACCGGGCGCTAACTTCAGGTGGGGGCGTCGTGCTTGTAAGTATAATATGGTTTTAAAAGTACTTGCTGCCTCCTTCCAGGCCTCCAACATTTTTGGGTAGCAATAAAAATGTTTTGATAACTCCAGTGATTAATGTTCTTAGTAGAGAGAGATGGTGTTTTGTCTAGTGGAAGGTTTGACTCATGAAAAGGAATGGCAGAGGTGTAATGTGCATGCTGCTAAGAACATGTGCCATGCAGATCACAAAGTGCACATAATGTGAATAGGTCGGTGGGTTACTGCTTTTGTCAGAGAGACCCTATTGTTACTTGCAGTTAATATGTTAAAATCCTAACATAGAACAGTGAGCTATTAGCTGTCATGTAAGAGCTGCATGCAAACTCCAAGGTATATATTAGAGCGTTATGTTTTTTTCCCCAGTCCTCGATGATCCTGATGTTGCAAAAAAGGGTTCATTTGGGTAGACACCAATTCTGATTATTAAAGAGAACCCCCAGCCATGGTATCATGTTTTTAATTCTGAGTTTGTGTTTCTGCAGACCAATCACTATTAAACTATGCTGCGACTAGTATGGTTGTCATGTGACTCCTACACCTTGTAGTCCTTTGTCTTATGTAACATTTCCTACACAGTGATTTACACACATATGAATGATTGTCTCTGTGTAATATGTGTGATGTAAAGTGCTCTGACACCCTGCACTGGTATTAGTGGTACTGTAAATTTTCTGTTACTTTATTATTTTGAAATTTGTACACATGCTAACTAACAGTCTCTCCAAAGATTTTTCCATTTTAGTACTAGTGGAACATACAACTGCAGCAATGAGAAAGGTGACCAGTCAACCTTTGCAAAGGGCCCTCCACTTCACAGCAGTACAAGTCACATTTTTTAGTAACTTTTGATGTGTTTGAGCTATAAACTATTTATTAGTTAAAATCGTCAGATTATGCAGCAGATGATGTATTATGTGGCAAATATGGCAAAGGCATAGTTATGTGGAAAACATTTGCAGACTAGGATATTTTGCAATTTCATGTTTGAACTGCTCTTGTGGAAAAAGGGAGACGTGCTGATGACAGAAACTCCATGGCTGGGAGACAAATGGCTTGCGATTCCACTTTTAAGGATATTTGGGACATTCTGTGATTGGAAACGTATCCCACTTTGTGAATGTATTTTAATGTCAATAACACATATTTAACCTTAAATAAACATGTGTATCTATTGGTTAAATTAAATAATGTAATAAGCTGTAACCGGTTAGTGAAATGGGAAACAAATACTAAAAATTGGGATATTTTGCTCTTCCTGCCACACCTCTCACTCCGCCCACTGACCCAATCCATTGGTTATTCCCACCCTCTGATTCTCCTCCCACAGTTCCCCTACTCTTTTTCCCCCACTTCGACCACTGCCTGGCCCTAACATGCATTAGAGACAACTGTGGGCTTTTACCACTGGGTCTCTTAGAGAATGACACCTCCGGTCCATACAGGGGGGCTAAACACAGCACGTTTCTGGGTTCTCCGCACAACGTGTTTGCTATTTGATGCCAGACTTCTGCAGCTGGTGTTGAGGAAATTAAACATCCCCCTGTACTTGTATAAAACATAGCTGCCAAGTGGCATTGGCACCATGTCGTGTCCATTCGTAGCTTTTATCCAACAACACTTTGCATGCTGGAATGTTTAACCCCTTACTTAGATGGTCACAGCACGACTCCCAGAATGCAAGGCGCTGTTGGCTAAAAATCCAGGCCTGGCTGGCGGTGTCACTCGTGATGATAGAGCCATTTGGAGGCAATGGTGAATCTGTAATTTAGCAGGCCTGTCTATACTCTTTGTAAATTGTAAATACCGCCAGTGTTGACACACTGAGGTCTGAGGCCTCTGTTTGTTATGAAGTAAGGCCCAGTCTGGTGGTTCAGGTCAGTCCTTGTGAAGGAAGCTGCTGGACTTGTTTTTACCATGCACTTTGAAAGTATTTTCACCTTGATGCAAGAAGAAAGTTGTATTGTTTTACAAAACATGCTTGATTTTTGTATATTGCTGGACTGGTGATTGCTTTATTTTGCAGTTTGAAAGTATTTGCAATTTTTCTTTTGCTTTACCAACTACAGTTTGTATAGATTGTCATTAAGTACGTGCTGACATGGTTTGTTTTTATTCTACATGCAGTGTTATTTATGGTGTTGCTTACACTTGTCTGTAATACGTGTACCTTAAATCTTGTATTTAGCATTGTTTACACTACAGAAATGATAAATTAAAACAGACAAACATCTGCATCAATGTTCTGAAGCATCCAAACAGTTTTCTTCCTCAGCCTTGTTTGCCTGCCTGTTTTGCAATGCTTACTAATAAAGACATTATGATTGAAATTGCTTCCTCAGTTCACGTTATTATCATGCACAACCCTTGACAGTTGCTAGTGTGTGGCATGCAGATAATTCACCAGTCTATTTTGCATGACTTTCGCATACTGAGTTGTAGCTTGTGTACTTCTCATGTATATTGTCAGTCGAGTTTTTATGGAATTGCAGATTTGGGTTGATCTTTCAAAGTTTAAAGGTATTGTCAATTCTATTTCAGACCCTTCATAGTTGTTCTTTGTTCTTCAGCCATAGGCAGTTCCTGAGACAATAGGATCGCTCCTTGGCATTGTTCGGATTGCTGCCTCAGTTAAATAATCTGCTTTTGACAGTATTGTCACAAATGGCATATCTTGTATGTTAAGAGTGTTTCCCACTTTCTCATTAGAACTTTGACAATATAGAGGCATTTCATTTAAATGTTGGAGGTTTCAAATCAAAATATACTAGATTTCTCGGTGGTAGGGCAAAGTGGTAGATGGTGGGCCACGCCGCCGGGGGAGGCGGGCCCCCTCCATGGGCTTTGCAGGGGGGCCCCCTCAAGTTTCGTTACGCCACTGACAGACACTCTCTCACAGACACTCTCTCACAGTCTCTCACAGACACTCTCTTACAGACTATCACAGACACTCTCACAGACTCTCACAGACACTCTCTCACAGACTCTCACACTCTCTCACAGACTCTCAGACACTCTCACAGACTCTCACAGACACTCTCTCACAGACTCTTACAGACTCTCACAGACACTGTCTCACAGACTCTCACATACACTCTCTCAGACTCTCACAGACACTCTCTCAGACTCTCACAGACTCTCACAGACACTCTCTCACAGACACTCTCAGGCACTCTCTCATAGACAGTCTCACAGTCTCTCACA
Source organism: Triturus cristatus (assembly GCF_964204655.1). NCBI lineage: Eukaryota > Metazoa > Chordata > Amphibia > Caudata > Salamandridae > Triturus > Triturus cristatus. The sequence goes on along the minus strand of NC_140579.1, from coordinate 1,176,079,249 downwards.
GACACTCTCTTACAGACTATCACAGACACTCTCACAGACTCTCACAGACAGACTCTCACAGACACTCTCTGACTCTCACAGACTCTCACAGACACTCTCTCACAGACACTCTCAGACACTCTCTCAAACTCTCTCAAACTCTCTCTCAAACTCTCTCACACTCTCTCACACTCTCTCACACTCTCTCACACTCTCTCTCAAACTCTCTCAAACTCTCTCACACTCTCTCACAGACACTCACAGACACTCTCTCACAGACACTCACAGACTCTCCCAGACACTCTCACAGACTCTCACAGACACTGTCTCACAGACTCTCACAGACACTCTTACACACTCACAGACACTCTCACACAGACTCTCACAGACACTTTCTCACAGACACTCTCTAACAGACTCTCACAGACACTCTCTCACAGACACTCTCAGACACTCTCTCACAGACACTCTCTCAGACAGACTCTCACAGACTCTCACAGACTCTCTCACAGACTCTCACAGACACTCTCTAACAGACTCTCACAGACACTCACAGACACTCTCTCACAGTCTCTCACAGACACTCTCTTACAGACTATCACAGACACTCTCACAGACACTCTCTCACAGTCTCTCACACTCTCTCACAGACTCTCAGACACTCTCACAGACTCTCACAGACTCTCTCACAGACACTGTCTCACAGACTCTCACAGACACTCTCAGACTGTCACAGACACTCTCTCAGACTCTCACAGACACTCACTCACAGACACTCTCTCACAGTCTCACAGTCTCTCACAGACACTCTCTTACAGACTATCACAGACACTCTCACAGACTTTCACCGACACTTTCTCATAGACACTCTCTCACAGACACTCTCAGACACTCTCAGACACTCTCTCACACACTCTCTCACAGACTCTCACAGACACTCTCTTACAGACTATCACAGACACTCTCACAGACTCTCACAGACAGACTCTCACAGACACTCTCTCACAGACACTCTCAGACACTCTGACACTCTCTCAAACTCTCTCACAGACACTCTCTCACAGACTGAAGAACCAGGCTGAATTAGGCCTGGCGGCGCAGGGTACGCCTGAAATCTTCTGAGTTCGCCTTCTAAATGTACAGAGACACGGAACACTCTGTTGGCATAGGAACTTCAATTTATTAGCTGCAGCTAGGTACAGTTGTCCTAGAAGTACATCAGTGGTAGGTTCTCAGGAGACTGCCACTTCAATCCGTGGCTCACAGTCTTTTATAGCGCTTGAATCCCCTAAAGCAACAACCCCCTCAATGTGCAATAAAAACAAACAAATCATCCACTAGCAAACATTCTTTGTACAAGATACAGGATAATAGGTAATAGAAATTCCTTCCCTAGGGTCGTGTTCTCTACCTGACCCTACAGGCCAGGTGGCATGAGCATTCCTAAGTTAAATTAATTTACAACAGGACGTGTTTACGTGTTGCAGGTGGTGATTCGTAAAACAATTGGAGAGGTAGAGAAGGATCACCAAGGGTCAATAGATGGTTATCATAGGAATTAGTTGCTTCGAGCCGGGTCTCAGAATGTACTTTGCTCAGAGAGACAGGAAAAGGTCATGTAACATGTTAAAGTGCAGAGTATGAAAGAAACGCTACGAAGGTCGTCGGTGCCTGAGTAAGGGCAACATCACAATGGTGTCAATACGCAAGATGGAGCCGTAATCAAATTTCCTCAGACCCTCCTTTTGCCATTACTCAGGCAAAAACACAGAGGCTGTTGTTAATCAGAATCGACTTCAATAGCCATGAAATCTACAAGCTGTTGTTGCAGCATTATCTTCGTGTTCTCTGCTTTCTGGGATACAGGATTTGGAACACACAGGGTGGCGCAGAGCCCGCATATAGCGGGACCACATTGTAGGCAAAGGCAACATGAGAAGAGAATAGCCAAAGTCGCTCCGACAAAGGTAAGAATCTTCCATCCCCATGTAGACATAGTCCCCCAAACCATGCCATCAGAGACCAATTCCCTTCATCCTGGTGAACGGACTCAGCGATCTTATGTAGTTTAGAGATGGCTTGGTATACTGTAGGGGCGTTGTCTGGAATATAAATGCAACAGCTAGATCTGATCAATTTGCATACGCCCCCACGGTCAGCAAGAATAATATCTAATACCATCCTGTTCTGAAGCGTGACAAGGCGGTCAGCAACGAGTTCTGCAGTGAGATAACTCAAAGCTCCAGCTGTCTCATTGACAGTGGCTTCTACAACTCGAATTAGTTGTCTTATGTCTCTACTGTTGGCTATTGGACCTCAGAATGGAAGAAGTCCTTTCAAGACATCCCCGACTTCTTGTCCTGACGTATCCTGGTCTGACGCCACCCTTCTTTTCTGTAAATGATGCTTGGCATCTGCTATATATGTAGGGGGCAACAACCAAGCGATAGAACAGGTGCCTCTCCAATTACCAGGTAGAGAAGTGTAAGCCTTATTTCCACACACGAAGTATGTATTACGTGAGGGAACCATGCGAGGCCAATCTGTCCCATTCAAGGTCACAATATGTTGACATTTGCTTGTACCTTTATATTCTAACCCTCCTTTCCTAATACAGAATGGTGCTTGTCCAGGTACCACTAGAAAAGTTTGTCCTTTTCGAGGGCAGGAAATACAAATCCGTAGATCTGGTTTGGCGATCAGCATATTCTGACTTCTCACTATTCGTCCCATATATCCTTTTTCTGTCCCGCCAACATAAATGGTATAGATGTACTCCCAAGCTCCTTACGTCTCGGGTATCACCATCTCCAGAAAATACCCAACTGGCACTCAATTCCCACCATGCACTACACGAACCATTAAATGAAAAAGGAAGGGTAATGTATGGTGTTCCAGTATTCACTGAACTTGGCAGAAGACCACAAACCCAACAGTTCATCTCATTAGTAGCCAATTGATGTTGGTGTAGCATAGAAACAAATGTGTTGTTACGGAATTCACTCCTTCTCGACTCAACATGAGGGGGTAGAGCGACATGTGTATGCATTTCAACGGTACCTTTGGGAATAGGCTGCGTAAAAATTACATGTAGTCCCCATCCTATGCAAGACAATATAATACACATTAAAATCAATATTATTAAAGCCACTACAAAACGATTATGCAATAATTTACAATGCTTCGTGCTCATTGTTTGTATTTTGTCCATTCCCTTTTGAACAGTCATTTCCATCTCTAAATGTTGCCCGTGACGGGAGGTTGCTTCACTCAGCTGTGATTGTCTGTAGTTCTTTTTATTTTCCTACAAGTCCCACAGGCCTAGAGCCACACCTTGGGTCACAATTCTGAGACTACGATCACGGCCCTGCAACATGTGGAAATCGGGATAAAGACAAAGTCAATGAGGCACTATTGAGGTATTTTTTTGTTCAGTCTGGGCCTCAAATCGTACCTCTGGGAACCAGGTACAGTTTGTTCTTGAAAAAGGAGATGTGGTTTAGTAGTGTCCAATTTCAATGCCGGTGGTATAGCTGTTTGGTGGACCTCGTCGTCGTCTTTCTCTGATCTGGCAAAGTCTAGGTGTGCATCGCTAAACAGTCCAAATCTTGGTATTCTTTCACTTTCAGAATCGCTAATTGGGTTACGAACCCACTGATCATAAGGCAAAGGTAGGGGCACTTTCTTGCAATGTACCCCATGTACCCAGTTCTTTTTGCCGACCACCTTCACTGCAGTACGCGTCGTTAGAAGTACTTGACGAGGTTCTCTCCAGCGAGGTTCCAAGTTCTTCGACCTCTGGAAGTTTTTAATGCAGACCCAATCTCCGGGCCGTATGGTATGACCAGGATTCGTTGAAGCCTGAGGCAAAGTATCTTGTACCTGTTGGTGAAGGACACGTAACTTAGTGGTGAAATCATGCAAATAGTCAATTAACAATGGATGCTCTATCTCGGAGTATTTCTTTGGCCTTGGGACTCCCCAAACATTTGCAGGGCGTCCAAACACAACCTTATAAGGACTAAGCCCCATACGGGAATGGGTGGTTGTTCTGGTGGATAAGAGAGCCAAGGGCAAGGCATCAGGCCAAGCAAGACCCGTGCTGGCTTGTATTTTCGCGAGTTTAAGCTTAAGAGTGCCATTATAACATTCCACCAAACCTGCTGACTGAGGATGGTTTGCTGCGTGGAACTTTTGTTTAATGCCAAGGCCTGTACATACTTTCTGCATGATCTGACCCACAAATTCACTTCCGTTGTCACTCCAAATATTTCTGGGTAACCCAAATCTCGACAGAAACTCCTTCAAAAGGACTTTTGCCGTGGATAGAGCAGTATTATCTTTCAGGGGATAGGCCTCTATCCATCGGGAGAAGGCACATACCACAACAAGAACATACTTCAGATTGTTACATCGTTCCATGTGAATGTAAACTATTTGCAAAACCTCAAAAGGGTACGTTGGGGGAGCAAAGTGGCCTGCCGGTGTTGGTGTTCCCTTCCCCGGGTTATGCATCAAGCATATAATATAATGCTTAACCAGATTGTCTGCACATTTAGGGATCCCCACATTCTGCCATACCGGAGCCATAAGTTTGCATATACCTTTAGCGCTAATGTGGGCTGGACCATGTGCCATGGTAACTACTGGGAGTACATAAGCATCTGGTAACAACCAGCGTTGATGTTCCAACAAGTCTGTCCAGCACCCTGTCACATCCAACCTTCCTATACTCTCTTTCCACGTACTCAATTCTTTCTCTGTGGCCTCTGCCTGGATCATTTTCACACTGTCCACAGTATTCTCACACATCCCTCCTTGTGCAACCCATCTAGCAGAGCCCACAACATACATGCGGCTTGTAGTGTCTCTAGCTGTCTCTTTCGCTATCTGGTCTGCGAAAGCATTTCCTTGACCTACATCATCAGTGATCTTCTTATGTGCACTACACTTCACAATTGCTATCTGAGTGGGCAAGGTAAGTGATTCAAGAAGGTTATTTACCAATTGGCCATGCTGTATCTTAGTGCCATGGGATGTGAGAAACCCTCTTTCCTTCCACAGGCGGCCAAAACTATGGGCCACTCCAAACGCATACTGACTATCAGTATACACATTCACCCTTTTTCCTTCAGCCAACACACAAGCTCTAGTCAGTGCTATCAATTCAGCTGCCTGGGCTGAATTATGTATAATACGCGCTGTTTCCACAACATTGTACAAGGTAGTGACTGCATAGGCTGAGGTCGTTTCACCATTGGTAAGCTTAAAACCAGAACCGTCCACCCATAGGATCCCATCCGGGTCCGGGAGTGGAGTATTCTTTAAATCAACTCTGCCTCTTGCCTCTTCCTCCGTGCGGAGGAAGCAATCATGCTGCTCCTGAGTACAATTTTCTACTGGAATTGGCAGCAATGTTGCCGGGTTCAGGCCATTACATCGCTTAATGTGTATGTGGCTAGCCAAGAGCGACAATTCGTACCCCGAAAGGCGGGCACTCGTGAGGTGTTGAGTCTTTGTTCTATTTAGGAGGGTGTCTACTGCATGCGGCACCATGACAATGAGGGTATTATCTAATACCAATCCAGCAGACTGGCGAATGGAAACAGCTGCGGAGGCCGTAGCCCTCAAACAGCTAGGTAACGCCTTGGCCACTGGATGTAACGTGGCCAAAAAATAGGCACAGGGACGTTGCTTGTCCCCAAATCGTTGCGTTAAAACTGATAATGCGCAACCTTCTTTCTCATGAACATAGAGTGTGAAAGGCTTACTGTAATCAGGAGTTCCTAACACAGGAGCAGAGCACAAGGCAGTACGTAAATCAGTGAAACTTTTCTGACATTCCGCAGTCCATGGGAGAGGGTGCGTGTATCTTTAAGAGTAAGTGCCAACAAGGGTTTCGCCAGAAGGGAAAAATTGGGGATCCATTGTCTACAGTAAGAGGTAATACCTAAAAAGGCACGCACCTCTTTTTGCGTACATGGAATAGGCATTTGGGCAATTGCTTGGATACGTTCTGGGGTCAATCGCCGTCCCACCTTTGACAAGAGATGACCTAGGTAGGTAACCTCTTGGCAGCAATATTGCAATTTTGATGGTGAAACCTTGTGGTGGTGGTCAGATAAGTGACGTAACAGTGAAATGGTAGCCTTTTTACAAGTGTCCTCAGAATCTGCTGCAACCAACAGGTCATCCACATATTGAATGAGAGTAGCCCCTGGTGGTAAAGACATAGTATCGAGCTGTGATTTTAATGCTTGACTATAATTGGAGGGGCTCTCGCAATAACCTTGAGGAGCCCGCTTGAACCGGAACCTTCGGCCTGCTAAGGAGAAGCCAAAAATATCCCTACTTTCCTCTGCAATGGGAATGCTGAAGAAAGCATTTTTGAGGTCAATGACAGAAAACCAGGAAGCTGAGGCGGGAATCATTGTCAACAGGGTATTAATATCCGGGACAACAGGGAATTGAGGTACTACAATCTTGTTGACCTCTCTGAGATCAATCACAAAACGATAGACAGGTGGCTGAGAAGGGCCGGTTCATTTAAAAACAGGCAGAACAGGGCTATTGCATACATTTCCCCTAGTCTCTTCAACCACACCATTTTGTACCAAATCATGAACTATAGTCAAAAGAGCTTTTTCGCCGTCACTGGAAATTTTATACTGTGGAATGCGTGGAAATTTAATATTAGGCTTGAGGGTTACAATGTAGGGCGGGATCCCCAGGAGGCCCACATCATTGGGACCGGTGGCCCAGAGGGTGGCGGGAAGAGATTGTAATTCAGGGGGAAGCTGGTCTTTAGACAAGTACATCGGTGAGGTCAATTTCTTACCTAAGGTAAGACGTACACCAGAAGGGGAACAGTGTAATGTCGCATACAATCTCTTCAATAAATCCAAGCCCAACAAATTTTCACCACAACCAGTTGTTAAAAGGAGCGGGGCCTCCAATTTGTAAGGACCTATTGAAATGGGCAAAGGGCGTGAAACTGCGTTTTGAACTGGGGCGCCAGAAAAACCTACAGAAACATTCGTACAGCCAGACAAAGATGCCCCAGGGAGTTTAGAGTGAATCATAGAGCTCTTCGTCGCACCAGTGTCTAATAGGAATGGCTCTGTAACACCTAGTGCTACCACATCAACATAAGGCCCGCTTTGGTCCACTGGAACTGATACTACTCCCTTACTTTGTCCATGGCTGTCCTAGCTAGATTGGGAATTCTGGCTCTCATCCTCGGTATAATAATCATCATTGTAATAGTTGGTAGACTGAACATTTTGCTGATCAAAATAATTTGTGGAGTTTCCAGGGGGCATGGAACGTTGGTTATTAGGCGGCGTACCCCGTTCTCTACCTCTGGGTGCTGACTGATAACCACCCCGGCCTCGTGACCCGGGAATGCCGCTCGTACGCTGTAACAAAACCGTGCAATTATACTTTAAATGGCCTTCTTCTTTACAGTAGGCGCATTGATTCTGGCCCAGTGGGGGTCGGGGATCAAAAGGCCCGGCCTCTGCAACTGTCTCTGAAATTGTAGAGGCGGCTGATATTCACGTTGGGCAGGGCAAGGAGGATAAGCTTGTTGCAAAAGAACTTTTGTTTTCAGCTCTTTAGTCTTTTTATCAAGTTTCTCTCTTTCTTCTTTATCCCTATTTTCATAATACTGAGCAGTAGCCAATATCTGGGCCGAAGAGGAGACCGCCCTCGCACTTTCGGAATTCTTCAATTTATTAGATATTTCCGGAACCAAATTTGACACAAATTTGTCTACAAACAGTCGTTGGCCACCTTCCGTGCTCATATCCTGACCACTATGATCGATAAACATCTCCTCAAAACGAGTGAAGAAATCAGAGACGTTTTCATCCGCTTTCTGCTTACAAGCTGCTAACTTATCCCAATTAACTCGCATCAAAAAAAATCATAGTTTTCAGTAAGGCAATGATCCTAGCTGGGAGTTCTGTAATTAAAGCCTCAGGTTTGGCACCACCCACTTGGAGTCTGTCAGCGGCAAGTATGGCAGCCCAATCACCCCCCAATTCCCTGGGATGGTCTTCCTTTCGAATCCTAGCCCATAATGGTTGTGGGACCACATTACCCATTAGCATGTCTATATCGGCCAAATTCATAATACATGCATCGACAGTTTGGGACAACTCTTTGTAGTACCCAGCAGGATTTTTACGGGGGTCCGGTAAGGACTGTTTAAGCGCCAATACCTCAGATCGTTTCCAAGGAACGTGTACCCACACACGTTGAAAGTGAGCCGGTATAAGAGGATTGCCACCCTGAGCTGCAACCTCCTCTCTCCACACTGGGGGAACCTCTCTCATAGGATAGTGTTTTAATTTTCGTCTAACAGAGGAATCGCGTTTTGGCAAAGACCGGCAAGCAAACATCATTCTAAATGTGACAAGCGTCCTTACCGCATCCTCAACCTCTGCGCCCACAATCAGCCCTTTATCAAACTCGGCCTGAACATCTAGCAGGCCCTGAGGGGCTGGTCCCAATCCCATATCCTCCCACTCTTGACCTAAAATGTTACACATAGTATCAAAAACATGTCTCTGCGTCGGTGCCTCCCACTGTTGACAGGTGACCATAATGTCTTGCACACTATACTGGGGGCCATTCGTGATCCACCTTCGGGCAAGGAGATCTAGCACTTCCCGTTCATCTGGACCTGGGAGCTGACTACGAGTTTGTCTACGAGGAGGAACAGGGGTCATTTGGAGTGTCCCAAAGAGAGGGGTCAAAAGGCCAGAAACGGTATCAACCATTCGCCTCCGAGCGGAGGGAGAATATGTCATTAGGACAGGAGACAGAATATTAGGCGGGGCAGAAGAGGGAGTAATAGGTACAAAGGGAGACGAAGGTAGGGGAGAGCTCGGTAATACCGGAAGAGGCTGTGATGGGGGTGCAGGAACCGATTGAGGAGCGACAGGTGGAACAACAGGTGGAACAGGTGGGGCAGGTGCTAATAATAAAGGTGCATTCGCTCCCGGGGCAGGCGGTAGTGCAAATGGTACATTAGCCCCCTGCGCATAGGGCGGAGGTAAACTCAACAGATGGGACATTAAAGGATCCTTCTCAGGGTCCACATTTTTCTCTGTAGGGGAAGTTGGCAACACTGGATAACATTTATCTACCGCCATACGATGTTGCCTATCTGAAACCTCAATCGCATGATCGGTCTCATTATTTTTAAACTGTTGGGCAGCTTGTAAAATAGACCTATCCCTCCTATCTCTTTTAGCTTGTTTTATTTCTTTCTGTTTGGCCTCCTTACGCCATAAGCGAAAAGAGTCAAACATAGCCGGCCGGGCTTTTCGTTTAAACAAAGTGTCCTCCAAATTATCTAAGATATTGAGCTCAAAACTGCCATTCTGCGGCCCCCGTAAAACACCATCTTTCCTAGTATAGCGAACCCACGCCTCATTAAAGGCTATGGGGCCAATACCATGTTTAGAATATACTTCATAAGTGGGAGTCCCGGCCGGAGGAATTGGACAAGAGTCCTCCAGTCGGGAATCCCTATTGCAACAACAACAAAACCATCTTCCAAACTTACTGAAACCAGGCATCGCTATCACACTAGTTTCTTTACAAACTTCAAGGGGTTAATTAGTCACTTCATAGTACAAAAACTGCACTCACCCCTCGGTTTCGGCTTTTGCAAAAGTCGAACAAAGACAAAACAAAGACAAAGAAGTGGCCACTATACTTAACTTAACCAGATGTTTTCTTACGCCAACAGAGATCCGTCTAATGTCTCGCAATACCAATCACCAAGGGAGCCAAAGCGTGGCGGCAGTCAGGGCAGCAGGTCTTCGCAGCCGTTGGAAGGGAGAAGCCACACTGTAAAAACCTTCGGTCCACTTACGACATGCAGGGGTCGATCACGTGGTGCGCGTCCTCTGGAATTTCCTTGCGGGGCTCCTCACGATCTTCGGGCTGGACCCACGACCTCTGAAGCCGCCTCACAGAGGGCACCATTTGAAGAACCAGGCTGAATTAGGCCTGGCGGCGCAGGGTACACCTGAAATCTTCTGAGTTCGCCTTCTAAATGTACAGAGACACGGAACACTCTGTTGGCATAGGAACTTCAATTTATTAGCTGCAGCTAGGTACAGTTGTCCTAGAAGTACATCAGTGGTAGGTTCTCAGGAGACTGCCACTTCAATCCATGGCTCACAGTCTTTTATAGCGCTTGAATCCCCTAAAGCAACAACCCCCTCAATGTGCAATAAAAACAAACAAATCATCCACTAGCAAACATTCTTTGTACAAGATACAGGATAATAGGTAATAGAAATTCCTTCCCTAGGGTCGTGTTCTCTACCTGATCCTACAGGCCAGGTGGCATGAGCATTCCTAAGTTAAATTAATTTACAACAGGACGTGTTTGCGTGTTGCAGGTGGTGATTCGTAAAACAATTCGAGAGGCAGAGAAGGATCACCAAGGGTCAATAGATGGTTATCACGGGAATTAGTTGCTTCAAGCCGGGTCTCAGAATGTACTTTGCTCAGAGAGACAGGAAAAGGTCGTTTAACATGTTACAGTGCAGAGTATGAAAGAAACGCTACGAAGGTCGTCGGTGCCTGAGTGAGGGCAACATCACAATGGTGTCAATACGCAAGATGGAGCCGTAATCAAATTTCCTCAAGACACTCTCTCACAGACTCTCTCTCACAGGCTCTCACAGACAGACTCTCACAGACACTCTCACAGACACTCTCTCACAGACACTCTCTCACAGACACTCTCTCACAGACACTCTCTCACAGACTCTCACAGACACTCTCTCACAGACTCTCACAGACACTGTCTCACAGACTCTCACAGACACTCTCACAGACACTCTCACAGACACTCTCACAGACACTCTCACACACTCTCACAGACACTCTCTCAAAGACACTCTCTCAAAGACACTCTCTCAAAGACTCTCTCAAAGACACTCTCTCAGACAGACTCTCACAGACTCTCACTGACACTCTCTCACAAACTCTCACAGACACTCTCTAATAGACTCTCAGACACTCTCACAGACACTCTCACAGACACTCTCACACACTCTCACAGACACTCTCTCAAAGACACTCTCTCAAAGACACTCTCTCAAAGACACTCTCTCAAAGACACTCTCTCAGACAGACTCTCACAGACTCTCACAGACACTCTCTCACAAACTCTCACAGACACTCTCTAATAGACTCTCAGACACTCTCACAGACACTCTCTCACAGATACTCTCAGACACTCTCTCACAGACACTCTCTCACAGACACTCTCTCACAGACACTCTCTCAGACAGACTCTCACAGACTCACACACTCTCACAGACACTCTCTAACAGACTCTCACAGACACTCTCTCACAGACACTCACAGACACTCTCATAGACACTCTCTCACAGACACTCTCTCACAGACACTCTCTCACAGACACTCTCTCACTCCCTCTCACAGACTCCCCCTCACAGAATCCCTCTCACTGACTGACTCACTCTCTCTCACTGACTGACTCACTCTCTCACTGACTCTCTCTCATTGACTCTCACTGACTCAGTGCCACCACAGCCTCACTCAGCAACACCACAACATCACTCAGCAACACCACAGCATCACTCAGCAACACCACAGCATCACTCATGGCCACCACAGCATCACTCATGGCCAACACAGCATCACTCACGGCCAAAACAGCATCACGCAACACCAGCGCAGCATCACTCAGCACCACCACAGCATCACTCAGCACCACCACAGCATCACTCAGGGCCACAACAATATCACTCAGTGCCACCACAGCATCACTCAGCACCACTACAGCATCACTCAGCACCACCACAACATCACTCAACACCACATCAGTATCACTCAGCATCGCCTTTGTAATAGTACACCACCACATCATCATCACTCAGCAAGACCTAAGTATCATTCAGCATCACCTCAGCATCGTCTCAGCACCAGTCACCACCACCACCACCATCACTACCACCTCAACATCACTCAACACCACCTCAGCCTGCTCTCGGAATCTGCCATCTGTTTATTCTCCCCTAACATCTGGCCACTGCTAGTGTTATAATACAGGTACTAGTTCACAACCTTCAACCTCCAATTGTTTATGCCCCCTCAAAATAAACTTTAACAAGCATTGCAAGAACAAAAGAAAAATGAGGAATTTTTTTATTGAACATGCATTTTTTAATATGGTAGTTCTGTTGGACATAATGCCTTCTTGGTCATATAAGGTAACAAAAATGCTCCTGGAACTTTTTTATTACAACTTTTCAGCATGCTTCACAGCAGCCACACTTCTCTACAGCACAGCTTAAACACATTGGCAAAGTCAATAGCTCTGCCTAAACACTTATAAGGCCCCAAAGGCGAGACCTATTGGCTATGCCAATGCTTGTTTATAGATAGGGACTATAACACCTGCAGACCAAGACTGAGGGGGACCAACTCGGATTATACTATTCATGACGTTCGTTAATAGGGGTGCCCATAGCTCTGGTGTTCCCTGAAAAAAATCTATTGGGACACCATTTGGTCCTGGAGCCTTACCTGAGCTGCACGACATCAAACTTTTTCTTACTTCCATAAGTGAGAAGGAGAGGGAAGCCTGTTGGCTTGGTCCCATATTAGCAGATGGGATTTGGGAGGTTGAGGCAAAGATGTTCTCAAAATGGGTAACCCATGCTTCCTCATCTACGTTATTATCTAATATAGGAGCGACAGGATTTTTAAAGTGTGGTGCATTTATTATCCTCCAGAGGTCACCGGTATTACCCTTTTTTTCTGCTTTATTAAGATCCTCCCGAATTTCTTCTTTAATAGCCTTCTCTCTATATCTCCTAGTGAGTTTATATGTGGCCCGCAGTTCCCTGATTTCATCTGGGATTCTGGGTCTGATTTTCAGAGCATGCATTAAGGCTCTCCTTGCTTTTGTACAGGGGGAATCAAACCAGCCCCTTTCGGGTCTCTTGTTGTGGCTTTTCTCTTAGCCATCACGTCGGCTAGACGTATTAGTGAAATTCAAGCCTTCACAGCTACAGAACCTTATCTTCAATTCCAGCAGGATAGAGTTGTGCTATGCACTAATCCTTCGTTCATACCCAAAGTACTTACCACGTTCCATCTCAACGAACCTGTGGTCCTGCCTTCATTCTTCCCTGCTCCATCGACACCAGCAGAGAGAGCTCTGCATTCCTTGAACATCAAACGATGTTTAAAGTTTTACCTTCAAAGGACCAACTGGCACATGCATCAAGGTGCGCTTTTGTGATTCCTTAATTGCGATTATTAAGGAATCGCAATTAAGGACTTGCAAAAGCCTATGCATGTAGGAATCGCTAAAAAAATAGCAATTCCTAAACATTCCTTAATTGCGACTTGCAAATTGCAAGTCGCAATTAAGGAATGGCTTCCCATTCATTCCTAAGGGCCCATAGGAATGAATGGGAATAGGTACTCGCAAATTGCGCATGCAGTTTCAAGGGTGCAAGTGTGCGAAAAGGACACCCTGTTGCACCCTTGAAATTGTAATGTGCACCCATGTTGTGCACACACATGCCCCAAGGGCATCTGTGTGTGTAACATAAAACTTTGAAAAATGCACTTTAGTGCACTTTTCAAAGTTTTTGCAAATTACTGACCAGTTTAACTTTTCGGTAATTTGCGACCCCAAATAGCGAAATTGCTATTTCAAAGAGTTTCTAGCATTGCATTTAAGGAATCGCAAATTGCGATTCCTTAAATGCAATTGCAATTTAGGAAATGGGCAGAAATTGCAATTACCTAAATTGCGCATCCCACAAACTTTCATGCTGCGCAAAAGGCCATTTTGCAATCGCAAACGGCCGATTTTTGCGATCACAAAATGCCTTGATGCGTGTGCCCCTAAATCTTTCCGCAAATCTACTCAATTGCTCATCACCGTCTCTGCCCCTGGAAGGGTCAGGCTTTGACTAGAGCTTCGATTGCTCGCTGGGTTTCTTCTACTGTACACTTCTGCCACAAAAGGGCAGGTCGCCCTCTTGTTTCAAAGGTGACTGCTCATTCCACGAGGAAGATGGCAACATCCTCAGCCCTGTTTGCCGGCGGGTCCCTGCCAGACATTTGCAGGGCAGCGACATGGACAAGTGTCCATACCTTTAGAAGGCACTACTGCCTGGATACTTTACGAAAGACGAATGCTGCAGTTGGCCAAGCGGCTCTTCGTTGTCTGTTCGCTTAAGGCAGGCCTCAGTTACTGAGGTTTATTAAGAATTCTTATTATCATTATGTTCATAACTATTTTGGTTATTATTATTTTTTCTGCCAAATCTAATTTATATATATATATATATCTATATATATTTTTATATATAGAGAGAGAGTTATAGATATATGTGTATTTTAGAACTGTGGAAGTTAAGTTGCTTGGTTCACTTCAGTTGATGGCATTTTGTCGCATGGTGAGATGGTTCACCTGTCTTCTCCACCTCCGATTGTGATGATGTACTGCTTACTAGTCTGATTCAAGCATGTGAATCTATAAAAGATACAATACTGGAGAAAAAACAAATTACTTACCTGTACACTGTGGTTCTCCAGTATTGATATCTTTTATAGATTCACATGCGACCCTTCATCCTAACGTGTCAACGGACCATTGCATTTGCATGGCCGTCCAAAGGGATTGTGGGCCTCGTAGTCCTGTTGAGAGAAGTAGTGATTACCCGTAGGCTGACATTCATGTCGGACATATACACATTTTGTGCAATTAGAGCCCCGTGGAGATGTCTCCGGCACTGTTATTATGTTATTCACCTGTGTTTTTGATGTAACACGCACTTGCGTGTTACGTCCGAGTTCTGTCCTGCTGAGGTTCAGGAAATAATGTCTTTGTTTATATTTGTAAAAAAAACATGCAGCACGGTTTTATTAATATACTGCAATCCTATTTGACTGTAGATTTATTTTCTGATTCAATGTCAGGAGGGCATTATGTTGTAGAGAACATTGGCGCCATAATGTCTAAATACACAATACCTCGGCTCGTCACTACGACATGCTTCCATCCAGGACAGGTTATATATATTGTTTCTGTGTATCTATAAGGAGGCCGATTATGTTTGATCTGTGGTGATAACATGCTGAACGTGCACTATGCCAACATTTATATATATTGTCTCACTGCACTTTGCACTTTATTTTCAGTATGAGATAAGCAAATTTTACCAGATGTATAAATGTGATTTTAAAAAGTACATTGGTTAAACACAGCAATATTGCCGTAATCATCAGCTCGTCATCAGCAAAGTCTAATTTCTATGTTTATCTATGCCTTAGTGGGAAGGGCTATTTAAACTTGCAAAGTTCATGGCGCCAATTAGATTGATAAAGGCTAAAAACGCATATCTCTCCTAGTCTGATTCAAGCATGTGAATCTATAAAAGATACAATACTGGAGAAAAAACAAGTTACTTACATGTACACTGTGGTTCTCCACAGTTTGACTAACTAAACTTGTGCTCGAAATCTGAGGTATGGTGGCTCTGCAGGGGATGGATACTCAGGGGTCTGCGATGTGATTGGCTGGAGTTTGGATGTTCTTTAATGCGGTTAACTGGTTACTAAATACTCTTGATTCTCAAGGGAGATTGACCTTTTAGCTTTATACAGCTATTTCACTGTTACAGTGGGACTCCCACCATGACGACGGGTAAGATTCAAGCATGTGAATCCATAAAAGATATGAATACTGGAGAACCACAGAGTACAGGTAAGTGACTTTTTTCCGATATGGGGGCACCCAGCACTTCCAGCTGCTCCACAGTAAACCGTGGCATGGTCGCTCTATAGAGAAAAAGATCTAGCTTCTCTTTAGAAAAAGGGACACCAAGCTCACACAAGGTCCTATATTTAGCAGTGAAGACCTCATTTATGTCTGTTTGGGAGTATACCAGTTTCCCAATTGGCCCTGCTACCCTCATGATAGGAAACCCCCCATTCTTGGCATGGACTAGCCTCAGCAATGTCCGGCCCACTCAGCCGCTATCAGCACCGGCAGTAGTGAGATTGTCTTCCCTACTTATGGAAAGGAGTTTGCTAGTCACCACAGAGTGTCACAGCTGTGATTCTGAAAGGACAAGTTGAGCCCCAGGGCACAGCGGATTCTCATTTTCTAGATGCCCGATGTCATCCTGCAAGGTAGTAAGGTCAGCTCGGAGTGAGCGATCCACACCAATCGACTGACTAAGGCAGAACATTCTAATGGCCACCTTAAAGGTATCCCACTCGACATTAGTGTGTGAGGCAGTGTGAGTATTTGTGTGAAAGTGGTTATCAGGCCATCTAAAGGGTCCTAAAAGGTGGGTTCATAGAGATAACTAGGTGAGAGACTCCAAGTTGGAATGGATGCCATGTGCCCACTCTAGTGCAATTCCATCTTAAATGGGTTATGATCTGATAATGTGTGGCCCAAATACTTGAACCGGACAACCTTGGCCGCAAGACCCACCGAGCCTAACATCTTATCAAGTCTTACATGCAGATCATGCACCAGGGAGTAGAAGGAGAACTCCCTCCAATATGGGTTTCAATCCTGGCTGAGGTTCCTGAGCATCCATTGGTACAACCAGGCCCAAAAACACTGCACAAGACTTATTGGGGGAATTTCAGCCAGTGGGGAAACAGGTCTGTCCATATTTGAATCCGCCACACAATTACAGTCCTCCCCCAGTTTAGGGAGGTGTAGGTCACAAGAGAAGATTCTGGAGAGGGCCGTCAGAAACTGCAATTGCCCTACATTCAGAGCATAGATGCAGCCAATGGTAAGATGTATCCCATTAAGCTTTCCCACCTGCATAACACACCGGCCTTCATCATCAATGAACGTTTTCTCTCCATCTACGTGACACAAATCTGTGCCTCCCTGGAGAAAGCCTACTATCCTGTTGCAAGTAGCAAGCCCCTTCTGCGTTTCTGCAGCTTAAATATCTTAGGCCTTGTCAGGTGTATCTTCTGAAGGAAAGCGATATCCCCACCCTGCGTTTTAAGTATACTTGGCCTTTATATCGTTTACCAAGAGAGCCTAGCCCCCGGACATTCCAAGTCAAGAGGGAATATCGCATTAGAATTTCCATTGCAGGTGGTGTACAGTGGGCCTCCCCCACCCAACCCTGTTCCCCATGACCATCCCTCCTCCCCTTCTATCCCCCGCCCTCCGAGGACCACTGCAGAGCATGCACATTCCAATGCTGGGGAATAACAATATAACAGTTCCCAACTCCCCTTCCCCAGGTCAAGGTAGTAATGGCTCCGCAGCCAGAACCAAGAGTCAAACTAAACTGTAGAAACCAAACCCACACTACCATAAGGCTGTATGTGGGTTTTCTCATGAGGGAGTGGCTGCACCAGCGTCTGTCATGAAGACCATCCTGTGCTGACTCCCATGGACATCTTAAGGATTTTAGGGGCCATGGCCCAAACATATTTTGGGGGCCCCTATTCAGCTTTAAATTTATGATACAATTTCAGCTTTCTTGCCCTCTTTGACCAGGTCACTGACAGTGCACAGGCAAACTAGTCCACTTTCTAAATGTGATAGTGGGGTGTGTTTTCAATATTGTAACCCAGCAGCATTCCACTATTACTGCAAATAACCTCTGTGACACCCTCCTATTTCTCATATGTGAATTTCTGTTTTGAGCTCAAGGAAAACGTTTTTATGGATGTTGCATGGAACATAAACACAAGGTTTCTCTGCAAAATGCCTCTAATAGACTCTTACACAGCACCCAGATTAAAAATAAATTCAAGGAAAACGGTGTTTAAAACAATCTGTTTAAGAATTATTAAAGGTCATCAGGACAAGAATCTCTGCAGAACAGAGCTGGCTCTAAGCCTCTAAGGGAACAAACAACCTGAGAGGCTAGGACCCCGGCCCAGAGCCCACGTTGCCCATCCCTTACCTTAAACTGTCTCTGCTGACTCCCTCACAGAAGGATATTGGAGAAGGCTGAATGGACCGTGCCGCCATTATGGCGGTCACACTGTTCCCGGCAAGGCAGGGGGGGAGGTTGCGTCAGCAAATGATGCGGCGCTCCCTCCCCCCGCATTATCCAATGGGTGAGGCGGTCTCTGGTGAGCCGGAAGCACTTCCGGGTCGAAAGACGTTCAGCCTGCGCACAGGCTGACTGTCTGATCCGGTCGGCCTGGGGGCGCCCTCCTTAAAAGGGGGCTGTGGGGAGCAGAACAGTCTCTTGTTCTTGCTCCCCACAGGAACATACACGGGCCAGCGGAGCTCAAACACCCAAATCTAGGGGCAGCCTAAATATCTTTGCAGCCCAAACAATCTACTAAGAAGGGACTGAGTATTGCGGGCCCGAGTCCCCTCCTAGATCCACAGCCAGGAACACCAATAGGCCCTCCAGAAGTCTCAAAGAATATTTGAAATGTAAAGGTCATTCGCTGTCCTAGGCATGAGCAGTGGACCAACGTCAAGTCCCTCCGGCAGAGTCTCAGAGTTCACACTCTCGGAGGAGGAGGTCGAGCGGAGGCCAGCGACCGCCCCAGAGAGTCCCACTGGAAGGACATTGCATCAGTCGCTGCCAATGTCTCCCTCTCCATCTGTTTCTTTGAAGGTCGCACTCCTCCAGCATGCTCTCAGCACCCCAATGCTGCTGCTTTGGTCTTGATAGTCTAGGAATCCGATCCCTGTCCGTACCATCTTTGTAAGACTCCAGCCAGTTGCAAGCCGTCATTGGGTAATTAAAAACAATGTGTGACTATCAACCGTAATTATGAGGCGGGCAGGGAACCGTAGCATGTAGCGGATACCTGCATCCCTTAACTCCTTCTGAAAAGCAAGAAAAGATTCCCTCTCTTGCGGAACTGCCAGTGTATAGTCTGGAAAGAAAGTTACTTCCTAAGGTGAAACTGCCAGGCATCTCGAGCTTTCTGCAGGATTACATCTCTGTCTTTGTACTGCAACAGGCAGGCAACCACCAGTCTAAGTGGCGCTACGAGAGGAGGCGGTTTTGCAGGGGCGCTGTGTACCCACTCCGAAGCAAAGAATTGCGACAGGCCCTCAGGAGCAATCACTGTGGTCAGCAATGTCTCAAGGAATGCGACCATGTTGGATCCTTCTGCTGTCTCCGGCACGCCCACAATTTTGGCATTGCGACAGCTACGCCCCTCAGCATCATTATTATCATTATTATTAGGCAATTTATTGAGCGCACAAATACCCTTAGGTGTCTCGGCGCTATGGAGAAGTGAGTTGAGAAGAGAAGGGGGAAGGAAGATTTATTGATTGAATAGCCACGTTTTTAATTGTTTACGGAAGGATAACAAGGTGGGAATGGTTTTAATATGTAAAGGGAGTGTGTTCCAGAGTTTGGCGGTGGCGACAGTGAATCTTTTGTCACCCCAGGTGGCTTTTTTGGTTCTGGGGACAGTTAGCAAATGATCTGCTGAGGAGCGTAGGGTTCTAGTTGGTCTGTAGAGGCATATACTTTTTTGGAGAAATTCAGGACCTATGTTATGTATTGCTTTGTAGGCAATGCATAGGGCCTTGAATTTTGTTCTGCTTTTGATGGGCAGCCAGTGTAACTGTGGAATTACCTTAGAGATAGGTTTAAACTTAGGGGTGCCTGAGAGAATTCTAGCTGCTGCGTTTTGCACCATCTGCAATTTATGTAGGACTCTTTCCTGGGCATTAATAAGTAGGCTGTTACAATAATCCATTTTTTGACATGACGAGTGTACTGATGAGAGTTTTGCCTGCATTAGAAGGCAGGTAGGGCAGAAGTTTTTTTATCATCCTAATAGTAAAAAAAAAGGATGATGAGACGACCGAATTGACGTGATGGATAAAAGAAAGTTTGTCATCAAACATGACTCCCAAGTTTCTGACCTTAGTAACAGGGAGCGGAGTAGGACCCAACTCTTCAGGCCACCAGGAAGGGGACCAGCTGGGGGAGAGGTTTCTGAAAATCATCACTTCCGTTTTTTCAGAGTTCAGCTTTAAACAATTGTTTGCCATCCAGGTGCTGATGGCAAACATTCCCTCTCTGAAATTATCCGAAATTAACTTGCCGTTATCATGGATCTCCAACACAATCTGAGTATCGTTAGCATAGGACGTGAGCCGCAGATTGTGTGACTTGATAATTCTAGCAAGGTCCGATACGTATAGGTTGAACAGGGTCGGGCTTAGCGAGGATCCCTGAGGGACCCCGCACGGCAGAGAGAAAGAAGGGGAGTTGAAGTTACCGAACTTTACACGTTGAGTGCGCTTAGACAGGAAGGATGTCAATAGGGCCTTTGCTTTGTCTTTGATGCCTATGGCTGAGACACGGTCGATTAAGATAGAGTGGTCGACCGTGTCAAATGCTGCTGAAAGATCCAGCAGCACCAAGACCGCGGCGCCTCCCTTATCAAGAGTCATCCTGATTTCGTCGGCTGTCTTAATGAGTGCAGCTTCTGTGCCGTGGCCTTTCCTAAAACCAAATTGGGTGTCGTCCAAGAAATTGTTGTTCTCAATATAGCTGGCTAGCTGGATATTCATCACTTTTTCGATGATATTTGCGTGGAGGGGAAGGCCTGCAATTGGTCTGTAGTTCTTGGTATCTGTGGGATTGAGGTTATATTTTTTGAGCAGAGGTTTCACAATGGTTTCTTTCCAGATGGAAGGGTATATTCCTGTTGAGAACATTGAATTACAGATGTTGGCCAATTCGGGACCTATGATCTCCGGTATAAGTTTTATTATGCTAGGAGGGCAGGGGTCATTGGGGGAACCAGATTTGGAGGTGGATATGAGGTCAATGATGTATTCTGTAGTGATCTGACTAAATTCTAAGAACGAGGGGGGGTTATAGTTAGTGGTGTGTGATGCTGAAAGGTCAGTAGAAAATGAATCTACGTTAGTTGTGATAATTTGTTTGTTTATAGAGGAAAGAGCTGAGAAATTGGAGTAAATGTGAGTGACTTTTTCCTGAAAGAATATAGCGAGAGAATCACAGAAGGTTTGTGTAGGGGTTATAGAAGAACTGGTCTCTGGTCCTGAGAGCTTAGTAACGACTTTGAATAGTTGTTTCACAGAATCTTGAGATGTTTCAATTTGATTCAGGTAGAATTTACTTTTTTCTATGATTAAAAGATTTTTATATTTAGACAATGCTTCCTTATAGCGTGTCTTCATGGTACTGTCGTAATTTCGGCGCCAATGATGTTCTGAGTTTCTACACTTCTGCTTTTCTAGTCTTAGTGCCTCAGAGAACCAAGGGGCGGATGGCATCTTTCTGTTTTTAGAGGCATTTTTTATCGGTACCAAGGTGTCAAAGGCTGTGTGGAGCCATTGTGTGTAGTGCATGGCTGCCTGTTCAGGGTTATCCGGTAAGTTTTGATGAGTGGATAACAAGTACGATTTTAAATCTTCAGGGGAGATGCTGCCCCAGGCTTTAAACTGGGTGGAGGGAAGGGGATTGACGTGGTTGTGGGTATTAAGTTCAGTGTTAATGTTGAAGAGGACCGTGGAGTGGTCGGTCCAAATTAAAGGGATAACGTTTATTAGAGAAATTTGTTTGTGAATAACCCATCAAGTGTGTGTCCGGCCAAATGAGTGAGCTTGGTTACTAGTTGGGAGAGTCCTATGGAGTCGAATTCTGATAGTAGGGCTGAAGTATTATAATCGTGGTTAGCTTCAAGATGGAAATTAAAATCGCCTAAGATGGTAAAGTTGGCTTCTCCTGCTGATGGTTCTGCTAGGAGATCTAGTGAGGAAAGAAATTCTGCTCGAGTGCCCGGAGGGCGATACAGTAGGATACCTTTAAAAGTGTATGATTTGGTAAGTGAGATAGAAAAAATAAAGGCTTCGCAGTTCTTGGTAGGGATTATTTCTGTTCTAACTGTATAATTGTTTCGGTGAATAAATGCTAGTCCACCACCTTTATTGTTGGTTCTATCTAATCTCAACACAAAAATCATCCGGGGTTACTGTGGCAAAGTCAGGTCCGGAGGAGGGATCACCCCAGGTCTCTGTTAGAAATAGGAGATCAAGTTTATTATTTTCAAGGAAGGAGAGTATTTCATACTTATGTTTGGGAAGGGAACGCGCATTAATGAGAGCTGCGTAGATGGTACTATGTTTAGTGGTTGGGAGTTAGAAGAAGCTGGGTTTTTACTGGGGGTGGGTATGCGCCGACATTTTGCACATGGAACTAAAACTTGGGTAAGTAAGGTATCTGATGTAAAACAGGGGCAGATTTGTGAGTCCCTAAAGGTGATAGCTATATATTTTAGTTGCTTACTAGTGTAAGTACGTACGTTAGGTTGCAGAGATGGTTTACACGAGCCAGGGGGTAAGGCCCAGGGTCCGGTCCAGACGCGGACGAGCGCAGACGGGCTTGCCTTTGGCGCGCCGGTGGCCCGCCTGCTGCACGCGTCCGCTGCGCGAAGCGAGAGACATCTAGCTTTAAAGAGATGACGAACAGCTGCTGATCAGCTGATTGGTGGGCTTGCCGGAAGTACCGGTCCCTTCCTGTAGCACGTAAAGATCCCTCCACTCAACCCGAATAATCGGTGGTGGACCAAACCACCTTTCCAAGAGGTCTACAGGATGGATTAAAGAAGCCACCTGAAGTCCTCGAACTGTAGGCTCCACTCCCTCAAGTGCGTCTGCGTTTCATTTCACCTTGTTTGCCAACTTACGGTGGTCATCTCGAAGGATCCGTAGGCCAACAGACACCTTGTCAATTTTGCTTTCAAGCACTTCTCGAGATGCATTCACCGAGTTCAAGTAAGGAGTCAGTATCTGGCCTGTATCTCCCTCCTATGCATCATTATCTGTCCCAGGACGATTCCCTGTACTTTGCACGCTCGTTGTGTGACCCACAATGCCCGGTTGCTCTTCCCCCCAGCACCAGTAGCATGTTCCCACCAGACGGGGAGAGCCTCTATGGAAGAGCACCGTCTCTGTGTCACAATAAAAGGGCCAATGGATGATGACTAGTCTGGTGGACCCAGCTACTTGTATTCTGGATCATCCAGTTGACATCCTTGACTGAAAGTCCTGCTAACAAATGAAAGGCAGCAGTGTGGGTTATGCAGTTACCCCAAGATCACCAAGGACCCAATCATATCTGTGGGGGACAACAAAAACCCTGCATCACATGTATCCTTTCCAATACACCACTGTGTTCGCTGCACCCCTCCTAGGCTAGAGCAGGCTAGTGGTCCTGCTGTGGCCACCCATCTCTCATCCCGTCATCTCCTTCAGATCCCGGCTGTTAGACGGACCGGGAGGGTCGGCCGAGGACAAGGGGAGAGGTCTCCGGGGAGAGCCGTCTCCAGCGATCGTACAGACGAGTAACTTCCCCCCCACAGATGTACACCACACAAAGATAAGGTTTTGACGTTCTTTATAAGCAATCTTTAGGTACGATAGAATGGTACAAGGAGGTCAGGACTCAGGGGTCCCCTCGATTCTAGTCTCTTGGTTGGGAAAGGGGGTAGCGGGACAGTCTTGTTACCAATCTGGTAGCTGAGATGGTATGATGGATAGCTCACAATCCTCGAGCTCGGCGTTCTAGATGGACGGGCCGCGGCGGCGCCAGCAGGTCCCGGTGAAGGTGGTAGTTACAACGGTCCGCGGCAGCGCCAGCAGGTCCCAGTGAAGGTGGTAGTTACAACGGTCCGCGGCAGCGCCAGCAGGTCCCGACGAGGATGGAGGATGCAGAAGGCCGCGGCAGTGCCAGCAGGTCCCAGTGAAGGTGGTAGTTACAACGGTCCGCGGCAGCGCCAGCAGGTCCCGACGAGGATGGAGGATGCAGAAGGCCGCGGCAGTGCCAGCAGGCAGGACGATAGTTCGCAAGGCAGGGCTACGGCAGCGCCAGTAGTCCGTCAGGGATGAGTTCTTCACGGTGTCTCTTGACTCCAGGATACAACTGCCTTCCTGCTCTGGAGCTGCCCCAGTTATAGGTCTGGCGCCCTTTGATGTCCGGACCCTCGCACTTGGAGGTCGGGAGGTCCGGGATGAGGGAGTCCAGACACCCAGCAGGGGGGTGGAGCCAGCGCCCGGGGGAGCTGGGGGGCGATCGGCACCTGGCGGGGGAGAGCCATCGACACTTCTTTCTCCCATCGACCTGCCAAGTGGTCCGTTCACCTCCTGGGTGGATGGTGGTGCCGGGATGTCGGGGCCTGGCCAGGGTTAGGGTCGAGCTGAGGCCACGCGGCCTCGTGGTGCAGTGTCCAAGATGGCGGCCGGGCCGGGCGAGGGAGCCGGTAGTGGTTCGGCCCCATGATACAGAGAGGTCCGGGGGCAGGAGTCCCGTCTGGGGACGGGGTGCGGGTTGTTTCTGTGGGTAACACCTGGAGGGCCGGGGCTCGGGCCCTGTCATGCGGGGAGGGAGCAAGCCCTTCACGTGGCCTGTCCAACATGCGTCCCCCCCAGCTGAAGGCGGGGAGAGTCACCCATCCTCTTGGGGACTCTCCTCGTCGAGGCGGAAAAAGCGTGACAGGCCATCTGCGTTGGCGTGGTCTTGGCCCGGTCGATGTTCCACAGTGAAGTCCATCCCCTGCAGGGAGATGGACCAACGCAATAGTTTGGGGTTTTCCCCCCGCATCTGCATTAGCCACTGCAGGGGTCGATGATCTGTTTGCACCCGGAAGTGGGTACCGAAGAGATAGGGCCGGAGCTTTTTGAGGGCCCACACCACTGCGAAGGCCTCCCTCTCGATGGTGCTCCAGCGCTGTTCTCGGGCCAGGAGGCGTCTGCTGATGAAGGCCACCGGTTGGTCAAGTCCCTCGGAGTTCAGCTGGGAGAGGACCGCCCCGATGCCATGGTCGGAGGCATCTGTTTGTACGATGAATTCCCGACTGTAGTCGGGGGCCTGGAGCACAGGGGCAGTGCACATGGCGGCTTTCAGCTTCTCGAAGGCCGCTTGACAGTCTGGGGTCCAGTTGACCTTCTTCGGGTGGTTTTTGGATGTGAGTCCCGTGAGGGGCCCCACAATGCTGCCATAGTCCCTCACGAACCGCCGGTAGTAGCCGGTGAGCCCCAAGAAGGCTCGGACCTCGGTCTGCGTGACTGGAGGCTGCCAGGACTGGATGGCAGCAATTTTGAGTTGCAGAGGGGCCACCAGACCGCTTCCCACCTGGGCATGACTTTGAAGTGGTAGTGGCCATCGGGGGTAGAAAAGGCGGATCGTTCTTGGGCCCGGGGTGTGAGACCGATCTGCCAGTAGCCCGCTGTCAGGTCGAAGATGCTGAGGTAGCGGGCAGCCCCCATGCGGTCGATCAGTTCATCCGCTCGGGGGATGGGATGAGCGTCGGTTCTGGTGACAGCATTCAAGCCCCGATAGTCGACGCAGAATCGGAGCTCAGGAGTGGTGCCGGGGGCAGCAGCTTTGGGGACCAGCACGACCGGGCTGGCCCAGGGGCTGTCCGAGGGCTCGATGACCCCGAGCGTGAGCATCTTTGATACCTCCTCTTGGATGCAGGCCCGTACCCGATCTGGTACGCGGTACGCCCGGTGTCTGATAGGGGGACTGTCCCCAGTGTCCACGTCGTGCAAGCACCAGGGGGTGACCCCTGGGGTGAGGGAAAACAAGGTAGCAAACTGCAGCAGGAGGTCCCGGCAGCCTTGGCGCTGTTCCGGGGTGAGGGCATCGGAGAGCCGGACCCCGTCCACGGAACCATCTTTCTCACGAGTCTTCAGGAGATCAGGGAGAGGCTCGGAGTCTTCTTCCGCTCCACTGTCTGTAGCCATCAGGAGGCTGAGCTCCGAGCGCACAAAGTGGGGTTTGAGTCTGTTGGTGTGGAGGACCCGGAGGGGGTTCCGTGGAGATTCCATATCGATGAGATAGGTGACGGGGCTCTTGCGTTCGACCACTTTGAAGGGCCCCGTCCACTTGTCCTGCAAGGCACATGGTTCGGTGGGGGACATCACCCACACTTGTTGGCCAGGTTCGAATTCGATGGAGGAGGCATTTTGATCGTACCATTTTTTCATGTCCTCCTGACTGGCCTCAAGGTTCGCTTTCGCCATTTCTCTGAATCGCCTGGTCTGATTGCGTAGGGTCAGGAGGTACTTGAAGACGTCTGGAGGGGTCTTTAGGGGGGCCATCTCCCAACCTTCTTTGACTAGGCTGAGGGGCCCTCGCACAGGGTGCCCGTACAAGAGTTCGAAAGGGCTAAAGCCGAGGGACTTCTGGGGAACTTCTCGATAGGCGAAGAGGAGGCACAGAAGTAGTACATCCCACTGGCGACGGAGGGGCTCTTCCAATCCTCCAATCATTCCCTTGAGCGTGCGGTTGAACCGCTCGACTAGTCAGTTTCCTTAAGGGTGATAGGGGGTCGTGAATCGGTAGGTGACCCCGCACTGTTGCCAGAGGGACTTCATATACTTCGAAATAAAGTTTGTGCCTCTGTCGCTGACGACTTCTCGGGGGAAGCCCACCCGGGAGAAGATCCCCATTAAGGCCCGGCCGACCACCGGGGCTGTTACAGTTCGCAGGGGCACAGGCTCGGGGTAGCGGGTGGCGTGGTCCACCAGTACCAGGATGAACCGATGTCCTTGTGCTGTACGGGGGTCCAGGGGCCCCACAATGTCTATTCCCACCCTCTCGAACGGGGTGGTGACAACGGGGAAGGGTTGCAGAGGTGCTTTGAGTTTGCGGCCGCTCTTCCCGCTGGCCTGGCACGTGGGGCAGGACCGGCAGTGGTTGAGGACGTTGTTTCTCATCTTTGGCCAGAAAAAGTGGGTCACCAGGCGACTGTAGGTTTTGTCCTGGCCCAGGTGTCCAGCCAGAGGGACATCGTGGGCCAAATTTAACAGGAAGTCTCTAAAACGGAGGGGCACCACCAGCACTCGACTGGCCCCTAACTCCGCGATTCTCTGTTCACTGTACAATAGGTCGTTGTCCCAATAGATCCAATGGGCTCCGGTGGTGTCCCCTGCGCTCTGGGCGAGGGCTTGCTGGCGGAGTCCCTCGAGGGAGGGACAGGTCTTCTGTTCTTGACGGAACTGTTCCTGGGTGGGCCCCCCTTCTTGACGCCACTGAGCCAGGTTGGGAAGGTCCTGGGGCTGAGCGAGCCCTTCGGGGGTTTGCTCTGGGGGGTCGGTATGGTCGGTGTCCTCTAATGGAGCGATCGGGGGAGGAGGTGCTGGCCATTCTGGTTCTTCTGGTCGGGGGATGGCACGGGCGGCCATGGACCGGGTGGTTACGCACACCCAGTCCGGGAGGCCCAACATCCCCAGGTGCTCTCTTCTTTCTACGGCGGCCCACGGGGAACTCTCAAGATCATTCCCCAGGAGACAGTCCACGGGGGCATCATCTCGGACCGTCACCTTCAACATGCCGGAGACTCCTCCCCATTCGAAGGGGACGCAGGCCATCCGACATAGACTCTCCGAATTGTCGGCTGAACGGACGGGGCAGAGAATGTTCGGCAGGATCTGCTCTGGTTTTACCAGGTGACAGCGGACGGCCGTCACACTGGCCCCCGTGTCACGTAGTGCTTCGGCCCGGCGTCCATTAATGTTCACCCACTGACTATATTTTCTGGTGTTGGCGGGTAGGGGAGCCCGCGGGACCATGTCTCTTCCCCCTAGGCACGCTAGAACCATGGCGGCCGGTTCCCACTCTTGTTGTTCCTGCTCGTATTCTTCCTGTTCTTCGGAGATTTGTTCTCCCCCCAGGGCGGCGGCAGCTACCTGGCGGGGTCTCGGAGTTTGGTTCTGTGGACAGTTCGGGTCATTGGCGTAGTGGCCGACTCGCTGGCATCGGTGACACGTGACATTGGCTCGGAACCCCGGGCGCATCGGGGGGTTGCCCCGGCTGGCCGGGGGCGGGGTGCTGACAGCGGGAGCGGCCGGGACGGTGTCTCTTCCTCGTCCCTGGCCTCCTCCTCCTCCTCGGGGACGGTGCTGACCTTGGTTGTTCCGGTTCTGTTCGTGAGGCCCTCTCCGGCCCACTCGGGTGCTTTCCCACCGGTCAGCTTCGGCGGCGAGTTGCCGTGGGTCAGTCAATTTACTGTCGAGGAGGTGCTGCCTGAGCTCGACGAAGCAGTTGTTAGAGAGGTGCTCCCACACCATGAGATTAAAAAGTTGCTCGTAGGTCGTTACGTGGCTTCCCTTGATCCAACCCTCGAAGGCTCGGCTGAAATAGTTGACATATTCCACCCAAGTTGTACCCGGGATCCGGGTGCAGTCTTGGAAACTCTGGCGGTACATTTCGGGTGTGAGCCCATATCGGGTGAGGAGGGCAGCCTTCATGTGGTCTGGGAGCTGTAACAGGGCATCGCGGCCTTCATTGACGAACCTCCCCCATAGACCGGCTCCCCAGTCACTTCGATCGATCCGGTGGGAGGTCATGGCGATCTCGTAGGCCTTGAACCACTGTTGTATGTCGTCCTCTCGGACATACTCTCGAACGACATCCTTGGGGATGTGGACTTTCTTTTCTGTCGCTCCCGGGGTGCGCGGTCGCTCGGGCACCTCCAGTTCTTTGTTCTGCTTCCGTAGGTCTATTTCTGCCAGTTTGCGCTCGTGTTCGTACGCTAATCTCTTTTCTTTGAGCTCTCTCTGCCTCTGTTTTTCTTCCCGTTCTTCTCGGAGCCGCAGATGTTCTAGGTTCAGTTTTTGTTCGGCTAATTTTAGTTCACCGTCCATTTTGAGCCGTGCCATTTCTAGCTCATGTAGTCTGCTTTTTTCTCTCTCTTGGATCTCTTCCTGCGAGAGACCCGTTCTTCGCTCCTCGGGAGCCGTGGTGTTCCTCTCTGATGCTGCAATGTTTTGGTCCAAGGATCTGGCGGCCCCGGTTTCTGCCCACGACTCAATGGCGTGCTTGAAATCGTCTTTGGTACTCAGGCCGGTGGTAGCAATGCCTAGTTCAATGCAGAATTGTTTCAAATCACGATGGCTGTACTCTTCCAATTTCTCCATCTGGAATTTCTCGGTGGATCCGCTCTCTTTGGTTGACATTGTGGTTTCGTCATGGGGTGAGCTACTCTCTGTACGATTATGCGTTGATTCGGATCGCGCCGCTGGCCACCAATGTTAGACGGACCGGGAGGGTCGGCCGAGGACAAGGGGAGAGGTCTCCGGGGAGAGCCGTCTCCAGCGATCGTACAGACGAGTAACTTCCCCCCCACAGATGTACACCACACAAAGATAAGGTTTTGACGTTCTTTATAAGCAATCTTTAGGTACGATAGAATGGTACAAGGAGGTCAGGACTCAGGGGTCCCCTCGATTCTAGTCTCTTGGTTGGGAAAGGGGGTAGCGGGACAGTCTTGTTACCAATCTGGTAGCTGAGATGGTATGATGGATAGCTCACAATCCTCGAGCTCGGCGTTCTAGATGGACGGGCCGCGGCGGCGCCAGCAGGTCCCGGTGAAGGTGGTAGTTACAACGGTCCGCGG
Organism: Triturus cristatus; assembly: GCF_964204655.1. NCBI lineage: Eukaryota > Metazoa > Chordata > Amphibia > Caudata > Salamandridae > Triturus > Triturus cristatus. The sequence continues at coordinate 1,176,049,834 of NC_140579.1, read as the reverse complement.
CAGCGCCAGCAGGTCCCAGTGAAGGTGGTAGTTACAACGGTCCGCGGCAGCGCCAGCAGGTCCCAGTGAAGGTGGTAGTTACAACGGTCCGCGGCAGCGCCAGCAGGTACCGACGAGGATGGAGGATGCAGAAGGCCGCGGCAGTGCCAGCAGGTCCCAGTGAAGGTGGTAGTTACAACGGTCCGCGGCAGCGCCAGCAGGTCCCGACGAGGATGGAGGATGCAGAAGGCCGCGGCAGTGCCAGCAGGCAGGACGATAGTTCGCAAGGCAGGGCTACGGCAGCGCCAGTAGTCCGTCAGGGATGAGTTCTTCACGGTGTCTCTCGACTCCAGGATACAACTGCCTTCCTGCTCTGGAGCTGCCCCAGTTATAGGTCTGGCGCCCTTTGATGTCCGGACCCTCGCACTTGGAGGTCGGGAGGTCCGGGATGAGGGAGTCCAGACACCCAGCAGGGGGGTGGAGCCAGCGCCCGGGGGAGCTGGGGGGCGATCGGCACCTGGCGGGGGAGAGCCATCGACACTTCTTTCTCCCATCGACCTGCCAAGTGGTCCGTTCACCTCCTGGGTGGATGGTGGTGCCGGGATGTCGGGGCCTGGCCAGGCCCAGGGTTAGGGTCGAGCTGAGGCCACGCGGCCTCGTGGTGCAGTGTCCAAGATGGCGGCCGGGCCGGGCGAGGGAGCCGGTAGTGGTTCGGCCCCATGATACAGAGAGGTCCGGGGGCAGGAGTCCCGTCTGGGGACGGGGTGCGGGTTGTTTCTGTGGGTAACACCTGGAGGGCCGGGGCTCGGGCCCTGTCATGCGGGGAGGGAGCAAGCCCTTCACGTGGCCTGTCCAACACCGGCCCCTTCAGCTCCGGGGGGCAGAGCCACCAGGCTGTACAGCTGCACACATGGAGCAGTCACCGCTAGGAGGGTGCGGGGGCCCCGATCTTTTTCTATGAGAAAATGCCCCAGCACCGCAGTGCAGCCAGGCCCAGCATGCAACACTTCAGGGCCCAGTCCAGAAAGCTTGAGCTGCCTGGTGCTTACTCCAAGGGAGGAATGTAAGTTCCACACCAATCTTCGGGGGGACAGCAGCCTCCAATGCCGGTCTGCAAGCCTCACTGGGGCCGCCTACGCCTGGACCACACACCCCAGCCAGGCGGTCACACCCCCCCATTCCCCGGTAGAGGAGGGATGAAAGGATGCTGACAAGACCTAGAGCACAGCCCAGGGGGCACGAGTGAGACTAAACACCTATGCAGCCCCGCAATGTCTCCCTAGCTGCGCAAGGGCACACCTCTCAGGGCCAACGCCCTGCCGCTGGTTCCTCCTCCGCGTCTTGCTCCAAGGGCAGCCGGGCAGCAAAGTTCTTCATCCGTTCCCGACCCTTCTGCCTGCCATCTTGGATGCTGCGCTGCAGTGAGTCTGTGCCGTTGGCTCCAGCGCCCCTAACAGGATATCTCCCAGCATGGCCCCCACAGGCCTTCTCGTCTCTCAATGCCCGGACTGCGCAATTGCCTCCTCGCTGAGGTCTAGGAGCTCCAGTAGTATTCGGGAGTCAGCAGCGGCCTCCGAAGCTCCACTACTGTGTGGCCATTTTGGTGCATGCTTGGACACGCCCCCCATTATTTTATGTTTATGTTATACATTTTTAAATATATTTTTATATTATAAGTATATTTTATTGAGATGTGATATTAGTTTTAAAGTTAATATACTTTTAAAAAGTGAAAGTTCAATATACCTACCCATTTTTGACGATATCGTGGTCTTCTTTATTTTTGTTGTTGAGATTTAGAATTTTGCATATGAAGTATTTTAAGTAGAAGGGGCGTGGCCAAGCCGGCGACCAAGATGGGCGTCCGGCATTTAAGTTCCACAGAGCGTTCCAGCCAATCGGTGTTTTCTCCCAGTAAGTCGCCGCTTCAATACCCCGCAATCGGCAGCGCTGAGTGTCAGAATTCCTCCGGCTCCAGAAAATGTGATCCAGACAACTCAATGAGCCCTGCGGACAGCAGATACAGCAAGGAGATCGGCTGTGAGGCGGGGCCCACAGCGGTGTGACTCGGCACCATTTTACATGAAGCCCGACCGGCTGACTCGTGGTTCCAAGATGCCGACGTGGGAGACACCAAGATTGCAGTGGTGGTGAGTCGCCGGAGGTTACGTCGCAGCGGAGCTTGCTTTCCCCCCGCCTCCCTGACCCCGCTGCTGCGGTACAGAAACGGTTGCGCCTGGCGGCTCCTGAGCCGGCGGATTGCGCCTCCCTGCCTCCATTACGTGGGCGGAGACAGGGCCCACCAGCCAATATATGCTGCGCCCGCCCGGGTATACAGGGGCGCAAAACAAAGGGGGATTGGGGCTGGCGGGGGGCCCGCGGCCTGCGTGCCTGGCAGCCCCATGCAACATGCAGGCAAGCTGATTTGTTCTCTACATTCTCCCGGCAAGAAGCGCTGAGACCTGTGGACATCGCCTCGAGGCACTCGGCAGCCACCCCATATCATTATAGGGCATCGGACTGACTCCTGCACAGGCCGGTTCCCCTGGTGAACACAGTTTATGCAGCCTCAGACTCCATTGCCACTGGATGCTGTCCTACATGGGCAGATGCCCCACGGCTGCTGTGACAGGTCAGGCTGTTGTACATAGCCGCTCCACTGATTAGTACCAGCCCACCAGTCTGAAGACAACTGCACATAACTGAACTTGCTCCTGACCCAAGAGATCACCCTGAACTAAGGGGCGACAGGGGTCGGACATGTACAAGCTGGCACAGACATCCTTGCCTGCCACGACTGGGGTCCCGGCATATCTTGCGCTGCACACGTGTTCTCTCACCACCAGGGCAACGCAACACTGAGGCCTCCTCTCTGGACGAAGTCCCCCGCTAGGCCTTATTTCAAGCCCGCCTCTCGCTACCACGCTTAATTACGCCGTTACTGCCCTAGCTACTGCCCGTTGCCACTGGGGCCGCTGATTCACTGGCAGACAAAGTTCCCGTAGAAAGATCCAACATGGCGGAAGGCGCACGCGCCCTGGACCACGCAATTGACCCCTCAACAATCACTGCCTCCATGTTGCAGGAGACGAGGCGGGCTTTAAGGCGCTAGATAGCCGCTTTGATGTTCTTGACAAAAACTTTGCCACTCTTGGGGCCAAACTCCAGGTACACAACAGGCGACTAGATGTAGCTGAGGCACGTATCTCCGACATAGAAGACGGGACTGCCCAATCAGTTAAACGACTAGAACGTGTTGAACGAATACTTAAAGAGGTGGCCATCAAAAACGAGGGCCTTGAGGCGGGCAGTCGCCGCAACATCATCTGCGTCCTGGGGGTCCCGGAGACAGCCTCCACCGGCCGCATGGATCTGTTTGTGGAGAACCTATTAACTGAACCGTTTGGTAAGGAGTCCTTCACTGCAGACTTTGTGGGGGAAAGAGCGCATAGATTCTTGGGGCCTCGGCCTAATCCTGGTCTCCCGCCCAGGCCTATCACTGTACGTCTCATGAACTTTTGGGACCGAGATACGGCGCTCAGACTGGCCAGAGAGCATGGGTACATTGCCTGGCAGGGCTCCAAGCTGTCCTTCTATCCGGACTTTACCGTGATGGTGCAAGACGCCCGTCGCAAATACAATGGGGTAAAGGCCACCCTCAGGAACCTTGGGCTCAGATATGGAATGCTTTACCCTGCTCGACTAAGAATTGATGTCGGTGGCAGGGCGCGCATCTTTGACACTCCCACTGAGGCACAGGAGTTTTGCCAGACATACAAACAAAATAATAATAATCAGGTCTCAGCGGGTGGGAGTCGCCTGTCCCCCCACTCCCCCGCATAGTGGCTCAGACGCTAGCGCTGACCTATTCTCTGGATCAGGCACTGTTAACACTCTTTCAGGGCTTAAGATACATTGGTGTAACACAATTTAGGAAAATGTTATTCATTCTGTTATGATGTTGCACTAGGCAGGCTGATTGCTCTTGCGTTGCCACACCCCATGGTGTATCTGTTCGGTTTGTTATTCCTCACACTGGGGTACTGTTCTAGGGAATTGACAGTTAATTGGTACTCCATGTTCTGTTGCGCATTCGGGTTTGGCCTCGCTCTAATTGGGGTGAGGTTGGGTGGGGGCCGGGGGGGTTGATCAGGCCTATCTCTAGTGTCCTGGAATGTGCGTGGGCTCAACGACAATCGCAAGCGAAGACAAGTGCTTCACTACCTATTGAGACATAACATAGACATAGTCTATTTACAGGAAACGCACCTACCCATTACAGATGTAGCACGATTTGGGGCAAGCTGGGGTGCACATAGATAGTTCGCAAATTATAGTAACTACGCCAGGCGTGCAGCCATTCTTATCCACAAAAGGGTTCCCTTTAGTCTACACGCCGTAATACGCGATGCCAAGGGTAGATACATCATTGTCACGGGAACCTTGGGGGGATTCACGACTACATTGGTATGTGGATATGCCCCGAACACTGACTCCCCTGACTTTTTCCCCACTCTACACGCCCAACTAGTGAAATTGGAGCCGCAATTGATATTAATGGGAGGGAACTTTAACCTGCTACTTAACCCCAGATTGGACAGCACCTCTATGACACCAGATACCAAACCTCGTGCGCGTCGCGCCCTTACAGAGCTATGTGAACAATTTACATTATTAGACATATGGCGAAAGCGTAATCCCGCACTCGCAGATTATACACATTATTCCGGCCAACACAACACCTGGACCAGAATTGACTATTGGCTATTGACACCAGAAGCGGCTGGCTGGTTTGATACGCTTAGTACACTCCCTCGGACATATTCAGACCACTCCCCAATATTATTACGCCTGAAAGTCCCCCGCCCTGAGGGTTTCGAGCGGCACTGGCGGTTCCCGAGTCACGCCCTGCGCGATGACCTCTTCAGGACAGAGGTGCCCAAAGCTATCGAGGACTACTTTGACATCAACACAGGCTCCGTACATTCCTGGGCTACCTTATGGGAGGGATTTAAGGCAGTCATCAGGGGCGTCTGTATTTCCTAACATGCCGGGGTTCTCAAGGACCTCCCTAACACACTGACACGCATTGAGCGAGACATGGCAACCCTGGATGCTTCCTCAGTGCAATCCTCTGACTCTGCCGACGGGGGGCGGCGCTTGGCCCTTCTGACTGAGTATAGAGACACGGCAGACCGGGAGATATTGTACATGGGCAAATACCACACAGCCCGAAGCTACGGTGAGGGCGAGGGGCCTGGCAGACTGCTGGAGCAAATGATGCGTCCGCCGTACAACAAGGCTTACATCACGGAAATTCACTCCGCCACAGACCAGATCCTCGCCACAACCTCAGAGATTCGTGACAAATTTCTGGACTATTACACTACATTATGCACCTCTAAAACGGGGAGTGATCGCACAGCACAGGAAGAATACTTATGAGAGATTGCACTGGTGTATCTTGAAAAGGACATGCAAGACTTTTTGGCAGCGCCTATTTCCACCGAAGACGTCATTGGTGCCATCGATACCTCCGTGGCTCTTCAGCACCCGGGTTAGATGGCTTCACGGGTGATTTTTATAAAGAATACAAAGACCTACTTGCGCCGCGATTGATCGAGGTGTACGCTGAGGCATTGGAGAAACAGGTCCTTCCCCCCACGCTCCGTGAGGCAGTTATTATATTACTCCCCAAGCCTGGTAAAGACGCATCTCTATGTGGGTCCTACGGATGTTGTCCCTCCTAAATCTAGATTATAAAATATTGGCCAAGGTCATTGCTAATCGCCAAGCGCAATTGATGGAGTTTATAATATCTCCAGTCCAATCGGGATCCGTGCTCCATCGTTCACCCTCACTGAATCTTAGGACATTATTTGCAGTCCTCCACAGGATAGATCCCAGAGTCCCGGCTGCTGCAATACTTCTTGATGCGGAAAAGGCCTTTGATTCCCTGGAATGGCCGTTTTTCCTTTCAGTGATGTGCCGTATGGGAATGTCTCTGGGATTTGTGGCCACCACTGCCCTATTATACAGTAATCCCACGGCCAGACTCCGCTTGAATGGTACGCTCTCCCGACCCTTCAGGCTATCAAGTGGCACCCAGCAGGGCTGCCCACTGTCACCTCTCCTGTCATTCTTGCCATGGACCCGTTAATTAGGCATTTTCAGGAACGACATCTACAGCGAGGGATACAGTTTAACACAGGCCGACTTTTTGCCTCGCTTTATGCAGATGACACAATCCTTTATGTCAGGGAGCCCCAGGTAAATCTGGAACCTCTCATTAGAGAGATACTCAGATTCTGCCTTTTTTCCGGCCTTGGCCTCAATTGGCACAAATCAGTAATTTTCCCCTTAACCTCAAGCACAAAACAATGGGAGTGCGAATACCCTCTGGAATGGTGCACGGATTCGGTCAAATACCTGGGGATACATATACATCTAGACACTGCGCAAATCATTTGTTTAAATTACGGACAGGCTATTCTAAAGATGGTGGTACTTCCCAAATTTCTGTATTTATTCAATAATATCCCCATTCCCCTCACTAACAGATTTTTCAGGACACTACGCACCCACCTTAAACGTCTGGTCTGGGGAGGGAGACAGCCTCGGGTTCGTTGGCCAGTGCTCACTTTACCATATAGCGGGGGTACGGGGTACCGAATCTGCAATTGTATTACCTTGTGGCCCAGTGCTGCTATGCGCATACATGGTTTCACCCGGACGTCAGAATACCGTATCTTCGGCCTGAGTCGGATTTTGTATTGCCGGAGCAACTGTCCACGGTTTTGCCCGAAGGCATCCCTAGGGATCCCCAGAACATACAAACCGTGTCCACTACTAGCTGGGCGTGGGAGAAACTCAGATGGCTATCCGGCGCCACAACGCTGTACTCCTCCGCCCTTCCTCTCCTGAACACCCGCTGGATCCCGATATCGGGTGAATGGCTGGTGCAGCGAACCTTGAACACATTCAATATTACCAAAATGGGATACCTATACCCTGGGTGCCATGCCTTTTCACTAGAAGATGATATACGCTTCCTAGATGGTAGCCTCATGGATAGGTTTTTCCTAGGGCGCATCCGGTCGGCTCTGTGTGCCACACTGCCGAATTTCCTGATCAAACCAGAATCATGCCTCCCACTAACAACGATATGGGGCGCATTTAATTTCTAAATTGTATAACGCTTGTGCTAACATGAGGCCCATCAGCGACGACAAAATCCGCAGTGATTGGGAAATAGTCTTGGGCCGCCCAATAACTGATGAGCAGTGGGCCAAGTGTTGTGTTGTCACCAAGGAAGTGTCCCTTAACAGTAAACACAAACTACTCCATTTAAAATTTTAGCGACGCGCATACTTCACCCCCGCCAAAGCGCATAGGATAGACTCATCCAGACCACACACTTGCCTGAAATGCGCTGTGCCCCAAGCTGACTTCGCACATCTTGCATGGACATGCCCACAGCTACAGATTTATTGGAAACACATCCACTGCACATTGGGGAAAATAATTCACTTTCCCCTCATTCCAACTCCAGAGGTGGCCTTATTGGGATATATGGTAAACTTCCCTAAAGGGGTTAGGCGATTTGCTTCACTAGGTCTGCTCCTGGCCGAAAGGGAAGTCGCTATTCATTGGGGCAAGAGGACGGCTCCTAAAGTACAGAATTGGCTGAAAAGTCTGGCTTATTGCAATGTGAATAGCGAGCTTTATGTCAACACAATGCCCAGCTCTTCTCGTCCCAAAGACATATGGGGCCCATATCGTTCCTATATAGAGGCTTCAAGACAGGCCTCCAATTCCCATCTGGAGGATGGAATCATCCCGGAGGGAGTGGGGTGACAGTCTAAATATACTAGACTCACATAGTGGCAGGCACCATTCACGAATCATAGTACACACCGGGCACCGGAGCTTTCACCCTTGGATGCATCAGGAGTGTTGCAATACTAGGAGGAGGGGGGTTGGGTACCAGGGAGGGTCCAGGGGAACTGTAATTATAACATCACTGTATCCATTTTACTAGCCTAGCCAGGACTTGCATTTATTTGCACTCTACGGCATATGCACTGATTGGGCGACAATGTCATTTTAATTGTTAGTGAACAAATTGGCATGTACGACGTAAATTGGAAAAATAAAGTTATTAAAAAAAAAGTATTTTAAGTAGATATTTGTGTCCTTGATACTTTTTGGTGATACTGTTGTTGCCAATATTTATGTTTGTGATATTTTTTCACTCAACCAATTGAATACAACAAGGGGACGATTTGTGCAAAAATACATTTATTTATTAAGTAGTATCAAAAAAAGATAAAAATTACATCAAGCGATGCAATAAATAAAGTGCATTAAGCATTACCATCGTTAGTGACTTCCAATTCATCCAGCAATACCTCGAATAAAATATCAAGCTCTCCTACGAGGAACTCTGGAAGAGAGAACTAAAACATCATCAAGACCCTATATCTATATAGATTTAAAATGAGTATTAAGAGCAGCATCTAGCCCTGAGCCTAGGATTATCGAAGCACCAATAGCTTTTATTCTTCAAAAAACCACCAAATCTCTTGAAACTTGGCAAACTGGAAGCATATATAAATTCAAAAGTTCTAACCAGTAGAATTTGTACCTGTCATTGATCCATTGATGATACTTCACTTGATTTCCAATACAGAAATAAAAGTGATCGAGATGGCAAAAAAATCACATTTTTGGTCAGATTTTGAAAGACCCTTTTATTACCTAAGTAGCCAAATAATACTATATAAGGATATTTTTACCTAGCCTAAAAGTAATATATTCAAATATATTATGCAAAAATTACAGAGTACAGCACGGGTGAAAGAGACATGTAGCCAGTCTACTAAGGAGTCAATTTGACATCTATAACATTGTTCAGCCACAGATGGAAATATCTTATGCAAAAACTAAGGAGTATGTTTTAGGATTCCCTTTGAGAAACATTCCATTCTTTTAAAGTTTGCAGCCTGCAGCAATTTATGAACCATTAGAATATTCTCCTACTATTGTAAATAATTCTTTTGTTTCCATTTGGTGGCTTCATACATTTTTTCTATAATACTGAGAATGTCAGAAAGATGTAAGTTCTGATGATGATCCTTATACCAACATTCAACCCCCAATAGATAATTTTTTTAAATAATTCAACACTAAATTAGTTGTTTTATTAATCAAAGAAGAATAGATATTGAGAATCCTACTTATCTGTGCAGAGCTAAACCATAGCTGAGTAATTTGCTTCAGAGAATTCAGATTGACCCATGTTTGGTTCACTATAAAATCATCTATAAAATTATAACCAATTGCATTCCAATTCTGAATTATCCTGCTGAGTAAATTTAGAACTTAGTTTACACAGTCAGTCAAAGACATCAAAGAATGGCATTTAGGAATCTTATAGTTCTATAAACCTGGTTTTGTCAAAATACCATAGAGTATAATGTCATATAACTAGTTTTTTTAGGACGTTTTGCAGATTTGAAGAATACTGGTAAGTGAGTCTCTGCTCCCTTAATCAATCTGTTACGGAAATGGTTATCATGGAAAGGAATATCAATCTTAAGCCCGCCTGCTCTTTGTTTAGCTGTAAACGTAGGTGTTGAATACAAGTATGTTGCTTTTTCCAAAGAAAAATTCATAGTAGAGTGTCAATTTACTGAAAGCATGCTTGATTCAACTTAATGAGGACACTAGAAAATAAACATAAAAATAGGTGTTGCATTGCCATTTTTACAAGAGAAACCCTGCCAATCAATGATAATGGTAAAAATGTCCATTGATTAAAATTTGACAAATCCTCTATAAGGTATAGATATAGTTTAAAGAAAGTAAAGAAGCAAAGTTGGAAGTAACATATATCCCTAAGTAGCAAATCAAACGGGTAGGTATAAATTGTTCTCTAATTTGACCTGGAAGATCTCACTCTGTAGCATTAAATAAAAGAATCTCAGATATGGAGTGACTGATTTTATAACCATGGATCAAAGTAAAATTGTTAATCCTACCTAAAGCCATTTGGATATTTGCTTGTTCAACTGACAAGTACAACATAATATAATTGGTGAACAATTTTAATTTCAAAGTGCTGGTAAGTTGGGGCTGAATTAATCCATCACTACAAAGTAGACTAGTCAGTGGTTCAATGATAAATGTACATAGAACTGGAGACATTGAACACCACTGGTGAGTACCTCTGTTAAATATCACTTTTCTTATCTCTTTGTAAATAATTATAATTCTTACCTCAGCATCTACATATAAATTCATATAATCAAATTGATATGGAAAGAATCTAAAATAGGGGTGACTAATTAACTAAAACGAATGCCTTTTCTACATTGAGCTTGCATTGTTAACTGAAAAATAATTAATGGCCTGAGCTTGATAATTTGTACTGGTTGTGGTTAATCTCTGTGGCAAAAAACCATTCTGGTCCATATTTATAATTTTAGAGGCAATAGGCATAATCCGGCTAGCTAATACTTTAGTAAAAAGGAAATAGGATTTGTGGAGTGGTGCACTACTCGTTATCGCGACAAAATGGTGGTCAGTCAGTCAATGAGTCTTGATGTTTAAAGAGTCTTGAGTGATTCTTTATTTTCAAAAAAGAAGTTGCCAGCCAATGCGTTTCGTTCATAAAATGAACTTCTTCAGGGCTGTAAGTTATAATGAAGACACATGAGAATGTGCACCAATAGACATGTGCACGTGTATATTACATAGATATCGTGACACAGAGGTGAGTACCGAAACGGAACAGTGATGTGGGGAAGCAGATGTGTTGGATGAGGGAAAGGGGGTATCGTGTAAAGGAACAACATTACATGAAGAGAGTTCAGTGAGCGATAAGGCGGGAGGGGTGGTGAGGGGGACTGGGGCCTAGATGATAGTCGAAACGGTGTACTATTGCAACTTCATGATGCCTGAACAGTACTGAGAATGCATCCAAGGCATGAGTATGCCACAAAATCCCAAAATGCACCATGGTAATTGAATCGAAGTACTATTACAAATTCATGATGCCTGAACAATCCTGAGAATACATCCAAGGCATGAGTATGCCACAAAATCACAAAATGCACCATGATGCTCAAATGAGAAGTTAGTGTGATAAACATAAATGGAGCTCCCAACATCAGCAAACAAAATAAAAGAAACATGAATAAAGTTTAGATAAAAATCGTGATGCCGAGACCATCAATGGTGTGGGTAAGTATAGGGGCCGAGATGCCTATTTATATGCAATACGACGACCCATTTTGAAATCAGAGCTATCCCTCCCACAGGTGCTGCACAAAGACTACGTAGTGACAGATGCATCTGGTGTACGTACATACCATATGTTCACATTCTTCGTTTGAGTAGGGCAGTGAAATGCGGTGGTCGTCCGCGCTTAGGGGGCCGCCTTGATAAGGGCCTGTGAGCGTATTATCTGTGGGAAAAGAAGGAAAAATGAGAGCAAAATACTGCGCAGTGGGGAGGGAAGGAACGAGGGGGTAACTGCGAGAAAGAAGTAAGCTGGGGATTTCAAGAACGTCAGAGCATCTAGGGATAGGCATGGACAAGGGCCTCAGGTTGTGAGCATAAACATTAGTCAAGGGCTGGCGGCCGGTATGAAGAAAAGATAAAAAATAAATAAAATAAAAAGTGAAGCCGATCAAGGAATCGGCGCATAGCCGATAGCCGTTACGGGGCATGTGGCCACAAATAAAGACCAACAACTGCACGAGTGTGGAGACAAAGGGTGGTGGGGCTCCGGAGGTGGTGTGGGTGAAGAAAAGCGAGGCCTAACGGACAAGAGACTCTAGTGAGACGCGGAAAAAGGGTGAAGGAAAAGAGCCTCGGAAAAATATGTGAAATAAAAATACAAGTGAAATTAAAAGTACAAGCGCGCGGGGCCCGGCGCGGTTCGAGATCTCGGTCTGGAATTGGGCCAGGGTGCCCGCCTGGCGCTGCGGTTGCCAAATCAAATGAAGTGACTGCGAGGCGAAAAGGGGGCGGAAAAGTTGGCCTGGGCATGAGTCTAGGGGGAAAAGTAGATCGCAGCCTGTGAATGACACGTACCTGGAAGTAGGGCTGGATATCGAGCTGTCAGTTTCTGTGGTGAGAGTGGTGGCTCTCCGTTGGATCTGTACATATACAGTACTAGGGGCAGAGGCGGTAAACCGAATACGTGCAAAGATGCACGTCGCTGTAATGGCGGCAGGGGAGGGCCACTAGGTGGGGTAGTGGCGCTGCGAGATATGGATGTATTCGTTACTCAGGTGATGTCAAGGCCCAAGGGGGCAGTGTCAGCACAGGTGAAAGCTGTAGGAGCACAGGGAGTGATAGATGCAATGGGAGTGAAGGGTATCTATCGCTCCGGTTAGTTGAGAAACCGGAGGGGCAGTGTCAGCACAAGTCACTGTAGAAAAAGAAAGGTCAGAAATGACTGACGTAAAGTGAAATCCGAAAAACTCGGTCATGCGGACATAGAAAAATAAGATGTGTGGAGGTGTGACAAAAAAATCACAGTAACAAATCATAAAAAATGCCACAAAATGGTACAGAGCTAGAGTAGTAACAAGGGACAATGGACAAGGGGGTGGGATGCTGGAAGAGGGATGCTGGATCAGAAGGTACAGAGCTGGAGTAGTGGCAAAGAACAATGGACAAGGGGGTGGGATGTTAAGAGAGGGATGCTCAATCAGAAGGGGTGGGAAGAGAAAAGGCGTGGGTCAGGCAATGGAAAGCATAAGTCAGGGTTTATGTGGGAATGGCATGAAGACAAAGGCGGCTGAACTGCAGGGCTACTTTGTCATAGGAAATAGTGAAACTCGTGGTCAGAGTTCTGTCCCCTCTTGACCGCGTCAAGTCTGCATATCCATTTCGCTACTGCTCTCCTAAGTGACAATTCCCTATTGCCACCCCTGTTACTTGTTGGAATGTGGTTTATCCCAGGCAGGTCGCTCCCCTCACCGCCACGCAGCCCCCAGTGTGACCTGCATTCTCGCTACCGCTCGCACTAGCCCTCTTCTTGGTAATTTTACTGCCGTCTCTGTGCCTCTCCCCGCCCCTCTCTCCTCCGTGCCCTGACTGCCTGTGCCTTTTTGCCTTTTGTATCCTGAGTGCCTGTGTCCTTTTTTGCTTTTGTATCCCGAGTGCCTGTGTCCTCCTTTGCATCTTGTGCCCTGAATTTTGCCCCCCTTTTACTTCTGTACCCTTGTTTGCGCCTAGTTACTCTCCTCGCCACTTGTTCCCACCGCCGCTTCCCGGTTGCCCTGCCCCCTTGCATCCCATTGGCCGCCCCGCTCCCACCGCCCAGCTGCTCCTCCCTCCCTCTCCCCATCATATGGAGGCTGTGCAGCGGTAGAGAGAGCGGCCTCTGACCCTGTTTCCCAGGCAGGTCGCTCCCCTCACCGCCACGCAGCCCCCAGTGTGACCTGCATTCTCGCTACCGCTCGCACTAGCCCTCTGCTTGGTAATTTTACGGCCGTTTCTGTGCCTCTCCCCGCCCCTCTCTCCTCCGTGCCCTGACTGCCTGTGCCTTTTGTATCCTGAGTGCCTGTGTCCTTTTTTGCTTTTGTATCCCGAGTGCCTGTGTCCTCCTTTGCATCTTGTGCCCTGAATTTTGCCCCCCTTTTACTTCTGTACCCTTGTTTGCGCCTCGTTACTCTCCTCGCCACTCGTTCCCGCCGCTGCTTCCCGGTTGCCCCGCCCCTTGCATCCCATTGGCCGCCCCGCTCCCACCTCCCAGCTGCTCCTCCCTCCCTCTCCCCCTCATATGGAGGCCGCGCAGCGGTAGAGAGAGCGACCTCTGACCCTGTTTCCCAGGCATGTCGCTCCCCTCACCGCCACACAGCACCCAGTGTGACCTGCATTCTCGCTACCGCTCGCACTAGCCCTCTGCTTGGTAATTTTACTGCCGTCTCTGTGCCTCTCCCCGCCCCTCTCTCCTCCGTGCCCTGACTGCCTGTGCCTTTTTAGGTCTCGCCTGAAACAGCGCTTTAGCGCTGCTCGCGAGAGCTTTTGTAAAAGGGGGATCTGGAAGTGCAAACAGTGCTTTTCAGGCCTCCAAATACAGTACATGTGCGCCAGGCGCGCGCACCATTTGGCATGCTGAAAGAACTAGTTTGCACTTTCAAATCCCCCGTTTACAAAAGCTCATTTCACGGCCGCTTTGATGAGAACATCAAAGCGGCCGCGAAATGAGCTCACCATTTGCCACCCCCTCCCTTATCCCACTTCCCTCACAATGGCGACAGCTTGTTGTTTCTTGCCAGCTCCTGGACTTTTCAAAGGAAAAAACGTCCATGCTCCGTTGCTGCTGGTTCTGCATTCCTACAACACAATTGCCGGAGTCCAACAGGTACGTGCCTCTTCCGTGAATTTGTTACAATGTAACCCGATGCACCGTTCAACGACCAGCACTTACAGGCGCAGTCGTGGAAGTAATGATCTCCAGGACGCCAATTGGGAGAGGATTAGCGTTTATTGTCTTGTCAGAGGTTGAGTCATTAATTGCCGCAATTGTGTTTTTAAGGGAATCCCGCTTTATTTCGTTCTGTCTTTAGCATGACTCAGGCATGTCAAGCATCCCGCCGGCATACACGTACTGGAGACCATGTAAACAAGACCCTTTGCCTGGAAGCTTTCTTTGCTGGGAAATACTGACACGTTTTTCAGTCACGAGGCCATGCTCAGTAACAAGTTAGCATCTCTCTGGCCGCAACAGAAGTAACTTGCAACAGCTATGGATTATTTTTACACGTTTTAGTTGCTTGGCAGAAAGTCCGTCATCCCTATTAGAGTGTCAGTCGCAAGGCTATCGAGGAAGTATTTGTCGTCGTGCATTCCAGCAGCCTAACTATCAAAACACTTTTGCCTACAAACTAAAATGCTCAACAACATCCTCTACATGAGGAGACTGGGGAGGGGCGGTGGAGGGCACATGTTGTTGAATGGGAGAAAAATATACTTCTATGTCCATCAAAGACAGATTCGTGCAATATTTCCTCATAAACTATCAGTTGCCCACCATCGTGTTTTCTTCATTGTTCATTACGCCCTCCTTGTCCAGCTGTCACGCTCTCCTTCCTCTATCTTTCCCCCCCCCCCCCTTGTCCCCAACCACGACCTGTTATGTGGTTGGAAACAGTACAACGCTTTTGTTAGAAGGAAATAAAGCAACAAGCATTTGCAATGCAACAGGTCTCGCATTTACGTGAGTTTGAGCTGTTGGCATTGTAAATGACAATGCTTTTTATTTATGTTTTGGTTTTGGAACATAAATAAAACACATTGTCATTTATAATGCCAATAGCTTAAACTCGAGTAAATGCGAGACCTATTGCATTGCAAATGCTTGTTGCCTTTTGTATCCTGAGTGCCTGTGTCCTTTTTTGCTTTTGTATCCCGAGTGCCTGTGTCCTCCTTTGCATCTTGTGCCCTGAATTTTGCCCCCCTTTTACTTCTGTACGCTTGTTTGCACCTCGTTACTCTCCTCGCCACTCGTTCCCGCCGCCGCTTCCCGGTTGCCCCGCCCCTTGCATCCCATTGGCCGCCCCGCTCCCACCTCCCAGCTGCTCCTCCCTCCCTCTCCCCCTCATATGGAGGCCGCGCGTAGTGGGTGCGCCGCTGGTGCGCCGCTGGCACGCCAAAGGCAAGCCCGTCTGCGCCCGTCCACGCCTGGACCGCGCCCAGCGCCAGACGCCCCTGGCCCCCGCAGACGCCAGCCCACCCGCCGGACCTACGACGCCGCCACCCTCATCGCACTCAACACCGGACGGATCCCCGGCTGCTACCGAGCCACCCCAAGACGCACCCACGGACCATTCACCTGCCACTCCTGCAAGTTCTCCTGCATCCGGACCTGTACCGCACCCGCCAAGCCGAGCACCAGCAGCAACCACCTGAAGTGAATCCTGCTCAACACCCGCTCTGTCCACAGACACGCCATGGAACTCTGGAACCTGCTCGACACCACATCTCCAGACGTCGCCTTCCTCACGGAAACATGGATAAACGCCTCCTCAGCACCCAACATCGCCATCGCCATCCCGGACGGATACAAGATCACCCGGAGGGACCGCGTCAACCAGACAGGAGGAGGCATCGCCATCGTCCACAAGAACACCATCCGCATCACGACCAACTCCGACGACACCCTCACAGCCGCCGAACATCTTCACTTCCAGATACACACCGACCCCAAGACCACACTCAGAGGCACCCTCATCTACAGACCCCCAGGACCCCGCACTCAATTCAGCGAAGACATTGCAGACTTCATCAGCCCACACGCCCTCCCCTCCGCTGACTACATCCTCCTAGGGGACCTCAACTTCCACCTGGAGAACAACAACGACCACAACACCACCACCCTGCTGGACAACCTCGCCAACCTCGGACTCAAGCAACTGGTGAACACCCCCACCCACTACGCCGGACACACGCTTGACCCAGTCTTCTCCTCCAGCAAGTACATCTCCTTCAGCCACGCTACCGGACTCCACTGGACAGACCACAGCTGCGTCCACTTCTGCTTCAGAAGAACCACGACTCACCACCACCCGCAACAGGCTCCCCGCAGGAGCTGGAACAAGATCACCACCGACCAGCTCACCACATCACTGAGCCAGAACCCTCCCGCCAGCTCAACGGACCCCAACCAAGCAGCCAACAACCTCACACAGTGGATCACCAACTGCGCTGACGACCTCGCACCTCTAAAAAACCATCCCAGCAGGCCCGGCAGCAAGAAAGCCTCCTATTTCAATGACGACCTCAAGAACTCCAAGAAGAACTGCCGTACCTTCGAGAAAGCCTGGCGAAAAAACCCGACTACAGACAACATGACCGCCCTCAAGCACGCCTCCCACAAACACCACCAGCTGATCCACACCACCAAGAGGACAGCATTCAAGGAACGACTAGACAACAACGCACACAACAGCAAGGAACTCTTCAGCATCGTCAAAGAGCTCTCCAACCCCAGCGCCGGAAACAACGACATCACTCCCTCACAAGACCTCTGCGACTCACTCGCCTCGTTCTTTCACCGCAAGATCGCCGAGATACACAACAGCTTCGGCGCACAGACCACGCACCCAACCACCGAACCGACGCCCCCCACCACCACCATCCGCGCCTGGACCCCGGTCAGCACCGAAGACACCATCCACACGATGAGCACCATCCACTCCGGATCACCAACCGACCCATGCCCCCACCACGTCTTCAACAAGGCCGACTCCGTCATCGCACCCCAACTCCGGGACATCATCAACTGCTCCTTCAACACCGCCACCTTCCCGGAGAGCTGGAAGCATGCCGAACTCAGCGCCCTCCTGAAGAAACCATCAACAGACCCCTCCGACCTCAAGAACTACCGCCCCATCTCGCTCCTCCCTTTTCCTGCCAAAGTCATTGAGAAGACCGTCAACAGACAGCTTGCCGCCTTCCTCGAGACAAACGGATCCCTCGACCACTCGCAGTCCGGCTTCTGAGCCAACCACAGCACCGAGACCGCCCTCATCGCAGCCACTGACGACATCCGAGCCCTGCTCGACAACGGGGAAACAGCGGCCCTCATCCTCCTGGACCTCTCCGCAGCGTTCGATACTGTCTGCCACCGCACCCTAGTGCAGCGCCTCAGCAACATCGGAATCCAAGAAAAGGCACTAAATTGGATCATCTCGTTCCTCGCCGGAAGAACCCAGAGAGTCCGCCTCCCCCCGTTCAGATCCGAGGCCACCGAAGTCATCTGCGGCGTACCACAAGGATCATCACTCAGCCCCACCCTCTTCAACGTCTACATGAGCCCCCTCGCAGCCATCGCACGCCAACACAACCTCAACATCATCTCCTATGCCGACGACACCCAGCTGATCCTCTCCCTCACCAACGACCCAGCCACCGCCAGAACCAACCTACACGAAGGGATGAAAGACGTAGCCGAGTGGATGATGAACAGCCACCTGAAACTGAACTCAGACAAGACAGAAGTCCTCATCCTTGGATCATCACCCTCTGCCTGGGACGACTCCTGGTGGCCCCCCGCCCTGGGCAGTGCACCCAAACCTACGGACCACGCACGCAACCTGGGCTTCATCCTGGACTCCTCCCTCTCGATGACCAGACAAGTCAACGCCGTCTCATCATCCTGTTTCAACATCCTACGCATGCTCCGAAAGGTCACCCAGGCTCTCATCACCAGCCGACTGGGCTACGGAAACACCCTCTACACCGGAACCACAGCCAAACTACAGAAAAGACTCCAACGCATCCAGAACGCCTCCGCACGACTCATCCTTGACATCACCCGACACAGCCACATCTCCGGACACCTAAGAGACCTGCACTGGCTCCCCGTCAGCAAGAGAATCACGTTCCGACTCCTCACCCACGCACACAAGGCCCTCCACGACCTGGGCCCCAGGTACCTCAACAACCGCCTGACCTTCTACAATCCCACCCGCCAGCTACGATCGACCAGCCACGCCCTCGCCGCCGTTCCACGCATCCGAAGAGCCACCATGGGAGGAATATCCTTCTCCTACCTGGCAGCCAAGACTTGGAACTCCCTCCCCATCCACCTCCGTCTGACCCAAGACCACCTCTCCTTCAGGAAGCAACTCAAGTCCTGGCTGTTCGAGCAGTAGCGGACCCCCCTCCCCCTAGCGCCTTGAGACCCTCCGTGTGAGTAGCGCGCTATATAAATGTCTTGATTGATTGATTGATTGATCCATTTCGCTACTGCTCTCCTAAGTGACAATTCCCTATTGCCACCCCTGTTACTTGTTGGAATGTGGTTTATCCCAAAGAAGCCAAATATGATGGGTCCTTTATGTGTAGTGCGGTAATGCGCCGTCATAGGGTACCTGTTATCATTGTTGATGAGTGCCCTGCGGTGTTCTTGGATTCTGGTCTTGAGGTTGCGAACTGTGCTCCCCACATAAATGGTTCCACACGGGCATTCCAGGATATAAACAACATATAGTGTATTGCATGTAATGTGATGCCTGATTCTGTGCGTGCGACTTGAGTTGTACCTGAAGTTTTTGCATTTGTTGAGTCCCAGACAGCAGATGTTGCAATTAGTGCATGTACTGAAGCCCTCTGGTGGGTGTGGCAGCCAAGTGTTGGTGCTAGCTTTCCCTGTTGTGACGTAGCTGGGGCATAGGGAACTTCTTAGGGTGCGCCCTCTCCTGAAAATCAAGGATGGATGGCTGTTGATGAGAGGCGTAGTGTTGGAATTTCGACTAGAAGGTGCCAGTGTTTCCTAAAGGCCTTGAATATCTTATCACTGTGGGCCGTGTAGTTAGTGAAAAAGGATACCCTATCCTTTATCAATTTGTTACCGTGGGCCGTTGCCCCATGTAGATGTTTGTTGGTGAGTGTCTCTGCCCTGGGTAATGCTAGTACTCTCCGCTCTGCCTTGTCTACAACCTTTTGTTCATAGCCCCTAGACGTGAAGCGTGCCTTAATGTCAGCAATTTTCTTCCTGAATCTCCCTTCCTCACTGCATGTGCGACGTGCCCGTACCATTTCCCCATAAGGAATGTTAGTGATGACTGATTTGGCATGGGCACTGTCTGCGTGTAGTATACTGTTGCAGGAGGTGGGTTTGCAGTACAGTGAGCTGTGTACGACTCCTTCTTTGACAAAGAAGTGAATGTCAAGGAATTCAATGTGCGCTGGGTGGTATTGCATGGTGAGCTGGACATTGAAGGGGTTGTCATTAAGGTGGTGCAGATAGTCATGCAAAAGTGTCTCTGAACCAGACCAAATACAGATGATGTCGTCTATGTACCTTCCCCAGTAAACGACGTATTGAGTCCAGGGGGAGGCATGTCTGGCCCATGCATGTTCTTTTTCTAACCAGCCCATGAAGAGCCCAGCGTACAAAGGCGCAAATCTAGAACCCATGGCGGTCCCTTGCAATTGGTGGTACCACCTCTCGTTGTGTTTGAAGAAATTGTTTGTAAGGATTAACTCTATCATGTCCATGATCATATTGTTATAGGCAAAATGTTCTGCCCCTTCAGTGTCAAGGTAGTGGCGTGTGGCAAGCATGCCATACTGTTTGTCTATGCATGTATATAGTCCTACCACATCCAGTGTTACAAATCTAAGTTCCTCGGACCATGTGAATCAGTCCAGCTTCACCAGGATGTCCTTGCTATCTTTCAAATATGAAGGCAGATTGGTGACGTGTTTCTGGAGTGTGATGTCCACAAATTGGGACAGTCTTTCTGTGGGGGAGCCCACCCCTGAAATGATGGGTCGGCCTGGTGGAAAGGGACCCCATTTGTGTACCTTAGGCAGAATATAAATGCACGGGAAGCGTGCATTGTTGACCTTTAGGTATCTATATTCCTGATCTGTCAGTAAGCACTCCTCTTTCCATTCCGATAATCTGGTGTTAATGATGTTTTGTAATGTGTTAGTAGGGTTGTGTGTAATGGATTGATAGCACTGTGAGTTTTTTTTATAAAGTATTTTATTGAGTTTTTCCAACCAACGTACCAATAAATCACTGTTACATACAGTAGCATCTTATATAAGACCCAACCATCAATGTGCATATCAGGAGAAACCAGTTCTTCAACATTTACTACCCTAACTTCCCCCTCATAGCATTGTGAGTTATTCAACTGTTGTGAAATTTCCCCCATGTACTCCTGCACGTTCATGACAACCACATTTCCCCCCTTATCAGCCTCTCTGATGACGATATTGTGGTCATCTTGTAGTCTCTGGAGTGCCTCTCTCTCCTCTCGTGGCAGGTTTGGGGATGGGTGTGGTGCGTATTTATCAGGGATTTCTAATGTCCTGAGTTCCTGTGTAATCAGGTCACCAATTTCTCAATATTAGCTTGGAATCCCCCTGGGGGCATGAACTTGGATTTACACCTGAGGCCTGTGTCTCTGTTATAATCCTCTTGAATGTTCAAGTCATCCAGGATATTCTGTATGTTGGGTGTTTCATCTAGTTCGATAGCCAGAAGTGTTTGTACTCCCCGTATGTCTCCAATGGTGCGGTCAGTGGGTGTAGTAGGTACAGTATTGATAACAGGTCTAATTGTTTGCTGTGAAAACAATTCCTATAATTTGAGTGTTCTTATAAACTTGTACAGATCAATGTGCACATCAACTAGGTCAGTTGCCAACAGTATGTCCTTACGAAATTTCACAAGACGAATTCTTGTTTACTTGATCATGCGCACATTGCATGAAATACCGATGGCTCCGTACTATTCACTCCCAATAACAGTACGATACTAATAACACTCACCATACAACAATAGAATAGCACTGAGAACCCCATCGTCGCCCCCACGACACACATAACTAATAATTCAATCCTCACTTTAATAATGGCATCAAACGACGAGTTCACCTCTGGAAAGTATGTTCATAACCCAATTAACTTTTACAAAGATACCCATTGTTTCCTCATTATATGATTGCATTCTAGATTTGTCCCTGACGAAGGGTTATCCCAAAATGCATTGGACAGGACAAACAAATGCCTGAAACATACAAGATGTCTTAAATTTGAAATTTTGAAGTGCAAAAGAATTAAACTTCATGACTAAACATCACATCTCTTCTGACTAATTTTTATCAAGAACTTGTGTTATAAAAATCTCCACGCGGAGACCACTTTAGCGCTCAGGGGGACACATTCACTGAAGATTGTGCTGCCTCCTTTATTTCATTGACGTTCATGACCGACACGTCGCCCCAAGAGCACTATTAAAAACTTTACAAAATATTGAACTTCATTTTTTCAACCCACCGTTGTAGCGCGCACTATCCACTGTTCATCACATCAACTAGGTCCCCATATTGGGTGGGACAAACACCTAAACCCATTTTTAAAACATTACACTCTTGTTTGTCAAGAGGCCTGCTCGAAAGGTTGATGATCTGTAGCTCAGAGTTTGGGAGTGCCAAGGATGAGGGCACGCTAGTTCCCCCCGTGGTGGGAGCCTCAGGCTCCTCGGTGGTGGAGGTGGTTACTTGGTCTTTTGGGGGCGGAGGGACATTGAGTGACTGTCTGTTTTTCCTCCCTGTCCTTCCGCCTCTTCTGGTTTTCTTGTGTTCATTTTTGACTGTCTCTCGCCTATGCATAATCTTTTCAATTCCCTTTGGAAATTGGATGTGCCCTCCTCTAAAGGGATAGGGTGCTGTGTTGTACTTTATGTTGTACTATCATTTGAGGCCAGTGAGCTACTGGTGACAGATTTAATTTCTAGGCTTTCTTCCCTGTTTCTTTTCCTGTCATCGCTATTTGTAGGATTGTCATATTTTTTGGCAAAAGTGTAGATTCTGCGGTCCCTGCCCTACTCGAACGAAGAATGTGAACATATGGTATGTACGTACACCAGATGCATCTGTCACTACGTAGTCTTTGTCTATGTGCAGCACCTGTGGGAGGAATAGCTCTGATTTCAAAATGGGTCGTCGTATTGCATATAAATAGGCATCTCGGCCCCTATACTTACCCACTCCATATCCACACCATTGATGGTCTCGGCATCACGATTTTTATCTAAACTTTATTCATGTTTCTTTTATTTTGTTTGCTGATGCTGGGAGCTCCATTTATGTTTATCATACTAACTTCTCATTTGAGTATCATGGTGCATTTTGTGATTTTGTGGCATACTCATGCCTTGGATGTATTCTCAGGATTGTTCAGGCATCATGAATTTGTAATAGTACTTTGATTCAATTATCATGGTGCATTTTGGGATTTTGTGGCATACTCATGCCTTGGATGCATTCTCAGTACTGTTCAGGCATCATGAAGTTGTAATAGTACACCGTTTCGACTATCATCTAGGCCCCAGTCCCCCTCACCACCCCTCCCGCCTTATCGCTCACTGAACTCTCTTGATGTAATATTGTTCCTTTACACAATACCCCCCTTCCCTCATCCAACACATCTCCTTCCCCACATCACTGTTCCGTTTCTGTACTCACCTCTGTGTCACGATATCTATGTAATATACACGTGCACATGTCTATTGGTGCACATTCTCATGTGTCGTCATTATAACTTACAGCCCTGAAGAAGTTCATTTTATGAACGAAACGCGTTGGCTGGCAACTTCTTTTTTGAAAATAAAGAATCACTCAAGACTCTTTAAACATCAAGACTCATTGACTAATTGACCCCCATTTTGTCACGATAACGAGTAGTGCACTACTCCACAAATCCTATTTCCTCACTTATCTGCACAGCAGTTGGCACTCAACGACGGCGAGTGCTGGAGTAGTTTTGTGCACACTCAACCTATTTTGACTACCTGTTTACATCAAGGGAACAACACAGGGAAGTGCGGTCATTGTGTCCGCCATTGTCTGGAACCACAATTTGCATTTGTTTGGACCGACCAGCACACCTGACCATCCCACAAAGAAATGTCTAAATTAATCGATCGACGAGAAGAAATAGCACAAGACCTCTTTGGGAAGGGGTTCAGTGCGGGGACGGCCGCACAACCAACAGAACAACCCAACACTGGACTCAAATAATGCTTTATACATCTGGAAAAGATCAAAAAACAAGAACTTGCTCGCTGGTGGGACGGAAGGACCCTCCAGCAATACATGGACAACGACAAAATCCCCAGAGGCCTCAGAATCCTAATTTTTCCAACATTTGAGGACCTGAGTGGGGGCCTCTTGGAAGAATGGGAGCACAATCTCAAAGAATCATCCTTCACTATGATGAGAATCCTTGTGAAACATGCTAGCGAGAAAGGCCAGAAATTACAGGCAGAAATAGAGGAGATTGAAAAACAGATAGCTTCCATGAACTGTCACGACTTAGTTGAGAAAAACTATGCTATACTTAATAAAGTCATTGATGAATACCAACAATACCTCAGGGACAAAAAAATGGTAAAAATCAGGAGGGACGACCAGGACTACAGGGACGGCAGAATCTACACTTTTGCCCAAAAATATGACAATCCTACAAATAGCGATGACAGGAAAAGAAACAGGGAAGAAAGCCTAGAAATTAAATCTGTCAGCAGTAGCTCACTGGCCTCAAATGATAGTACAACATCAAGTACAGCACAGCACCCTATCCCTTTAGAGGAGGGCACATCCAATTTCCAAAGGGAATTGGAAAGATTACGCATAGGCGAGAGACTGTCAAAAAGGAACACTTAAGTAAGACTGTAAGATTTAAGTAAAGACTGCAGACACGCATGGCAGCCTGGACCTAAACGGCGGCGCCACACTAAATACAGGGACCATGGCCCTTCCCTGATCTAATCATTCACTCAAACATCACCAAGGTGAGCAGTTAGCATTTAAAAAGTATATCCTGCCTATCACCAACCATGTTTTTCTATCAGTATCATCACAGCATTCTCATACCTAGCAGACTGCTCATCGCCTGACCCTAAAATGGCCACAGTTTAAGACAACACATTCGCCTCTCACTGCCTGACCTCATAAGGATGAAAATCCTATAGACAACCACACTATCCTCTCCCTCACTAGTTATTTCTCTATAGTTGCCAACCAATCATCTTCTTCCCTGCCAGATATTCTGCGCTCTTCCCGATACTGACACCCTTCAACTCCTGTTTTCTGCACGGTGAGCACCCCACTTCACTACACAACTGTCTCTATTGATCCTCGAGTTGCCCACCTGAGCCAACATGGCAAATCCTGGCCTTTCCGCTATGGGGGCAAATTCTTACACTCTGGTCTACCCCCCCAACCTCTCCAAAACCGCCGCTAAATACTTCAAACACTCCACCCTTAAAAGACACATTCAGTCATTGATCTCTGACCTTCGCTATTGCGCGGACAACGGCATAATCATTAATGACCTCATTTTTTACTCCAGAAGGACTTCTGCCTGGCGCAAAACCTTTGCCCTCCTCCACAATGTATGCACAACAAAGAACATCCCATATGGCACTAAGCTAACATTAACACCATCCCCTACACTGCGAGCTGACCTCACCATCACTCTTTCCAAAAATGGCATTATCCTGATCCAAGCCTCAGCCAAAAACTTGGACAAATTTGCCGACCTTTTCACCCTCCTTCGAAACCACGTGTATGATTCAGGCAGGGGAACCATGTCCCGCCCCGACGAGCCCTCATCTAGCCTACCCAGCGTAGCTAACCATTCACAAACCCCCCAAAGGTCTTCCAACACAGACCCCCCCCTACCCACTCCAACACGGTGCCCGGCCTTACCCCCAGAATCTCCCCTAGACCTCTGGTCCCCCTCCTAATATCCCCCCATGTAGACTATGCCACTGGTATGCCCCCTATGACCTCTGACACTAGTCGTGTTTGCCCTCCTAGCCCGCAACCCAACCCACAGAGGAGCCCCAGCTCTGATCCAACGACCTACAACACAGGCCATACTAATCCTCCCCCCGAATCTCCTATACATGCTGACAGAACGGCTCCTGAACCACTGCCCTTCCGCCCTCTATCGCCCCCACCGGATAGGAACATGGCCTCTCTGTTCTCCAGAGCTACCAAACTTACCCAGAGCATTCACATCTCTATCTCGAAATTAACGAACCTCCTCCACCTCGCTGAACTCGCCCTCGCTAACCTCACGTCCCTGCCTATTTGCACACCCCCGCACTTAACTGAGCACCCGAAACAGCCTCTTCCTCTAGTCTTGAGACAGCTTCGTCCCCGTAAACAACCATGCCACCTCTCAGAGGAAGAATGCCTCGCTCTGGCCCTCTTTTACACCGCTTCTCCAACTCTAAGTCCACTAGACCTCACTGAAATTGAAATCCTGGCCATCCTCCGAGATTACAACCCCACCACAGCTACCCCTCTTCCCTTTGACGGGAATTCTGAACATCCCATCCTCTCGGTCACTATCAACCCCAACAGGCCAGCCACCCTCCACAACAGAGCTGTGGTCATGAGCAATCTAGCACCTGTCCACCAGTCTGCCCAGACTCACGAAATTCCACCCAAATCCTCCCTGTCAGGTTTTTTAATCAACTGCTGATCGGCAGCTAAGCATGCCGCAGATATTGCTGATCTCATCCTTTGCAAAAACTTCAACTTAGCAATCCTAACAGAATCATGGCTCAATGATTCCTCATCCCCATACCTGGACCTCCTAGTCCCCCCTAACTTCAACATCGCAAGGCTGGACAGACAAACTAACAAGAAAGGAGGAGGCATCGCCTGCATCTACCGCTCTAACCTCCTCGTCACCGAACTTCTGGCGGACTCCATCGAATCCTGCGAATACCTCGCTCTCGCTATTTGCAACAACTCCACCCTACTATGCAACCTTCACATCTTTTACCACCCCCCAGGTACGAACGACTCTTTCACCGACCACCTCATGGAAATCATCACAGCTAAGATTCCCACCAACTCCAAAGATATTTTCTTAGGCGATTTTAACTTACACTGGAACGATCCCAAGGATCTACATGTCAACGCCATCAAAGACCTCCTGGCAGATCAAGCCTTGACCCAAGCCTGCTCACGACCAACTCACTCAAAAGGGGCCACCCTTGACTGGATCATCTCCAAAGAATCAACTGTCAAGCTTATCTCTATTGACCCATGCGATTGGTCTGACCATCACGCCATCACCTTCCATCTACCTGGCACCCACAAGACAAAAGCACCGCAACCAACGATTCCTAAACGCTGGATCAGAGACACCAAGAACTTGGACTGAAGTGAACTTGTGGCCCGATGTAAATCCAACCTCCCCTTCGCATCTCACAACAGTCAGTGACCTCAATGATCACTACTCTGCGATCATCTCAAACATCCTGGATGATCTAGCCCCACTAAAACTGAAAAGAACCCAAATCAAAGACAGAAACTCCTGGTTCCCGGGTTCCCTTAACAACGAGAGGAGAGCCCTCGGCAAGCTGAAAGAGCCTGGAGGCAGCACCCCTCTACTGCACATCTACAACTCCTCCGCCAGGCCAGAAATACCTACAACAGGAACATTCTCAACTCAAAAAAAGATACTTCAGAACCGAACTTGAGAAAGCCAAGAACAGACCCCACAAGCTCTTCGAACTGGTCAAACACCAATCTAATAAACTGGCCAAATCTTCTAAAGAAACCCCCAGATCTCTTATATCCTCTGAAGAATTCTCCTCTTTCTTCACCGACAAAATCTTGGCCCTTGGAAATGAACTCAGCGCCATCACACACCCCCAACCCCCTCCTGACCCGCCTCCTCGCACAACGACACACCCACAGGCTCCTCCCAAAAATCACACTCACTGGTCTGCCTTCAAAGACTATGATGAAGACTCCATCTCCAAAATCCTTTCTACCTTAAAACCGAACAACCATTTCAACGACCCGCTCCCTGCCAACTGCCTTGCGGTCGTCGCCCAATCCATTATTTCCAGCTGGACTACAATAATCAATGCCTCCCTCCAGCAGGGAACGATGCCAGACTCTCTAAAATGCGGCCAAGTCCTCCCCATCCTGAAAAAGCCATCGCTGGATCCAGCCTCCCCAGACAACTTCAGACCCATCTCCAACATCCCCCTCTTAGCCAAAGTGCTGGAGAAATGTGTGCAACAGCAGCTAAGTCTCCACATCAACAACTTCCACCTCCTCGATGACTTTCAATCCGGATTTAGACCAGGGCACAGCACCGAAACCACCATGCTCCACATCGTGGATGATGCCCTCCAAGCCCTCGACCAAGGCAAAACTTGTCTCCTAATCCTCCTGTACCTATCCTCGGCCTTCGACACAGTCAACCATTAAAAATTACTCGAACGCCTCAAACTCAGAATGGGATTAGATGGAACTGTTCTAGATTGGTTGAGGTCCTTCCTCCATAACCGGTCACAGAGATTCCTGATTAATGGCAACCTTTCATCACCATCCCCGGTCACAGTTGGAGTCCCTCAAGGATCAACCCTGTCCCCCACCCTTTTCAACCTCTACCTAGAACCGCTTACCGAAGTATTGCACGCAGCTAATATCTACTATCATATGTACGCCGATGACCCCCAGATCTACATCAAAACCTCTTCTCTCGAAGATATTCTCTCCCTGAACAAAGCCCTGAAACTCACCGCCCAATGGCTCGCATCCAATCAACTCAAACTCAACGCAAAGAAAACAGAATTTCTCCTGATCTCCCCTCCCAATGCCAATTTAGAGATTCAATCATGGATTAAGGCTATTACAGCCTTAAATTGCCCACCGACCATTGTGAATTCGGCTAAATCCCTGGCAATTACCCTTGACACCAACCTTAACATGAGGGACCACATAAACTCTATGGCTAAAACAGCCAGATTCCATCTGAGCTACCTTAGGACATTGAAACCCTTCCTTGATGCTCCCGACCTAAAAATGGCAGTCCAAGCACTCGTCATCTCTAGACTGGAATATGGCTGCTCAACCCTCTTGGGCTTACCCAAGATCTCCCTGGCACCTCTTAAAGCCTGCCTCAACGCGGCCGCCAGACTACTCACCGGCACAAGGAAATATGATCATATTTCCCCACACCTGAAAGCTCTCAACTGGCTTCCCCTGGAGGCAAGAATACAGCTCAAACTAGCATGCATCACGCACAAAGCTTTACACTCTAACTCCCCTGCATATCTGACACAGAAACTCGTGATCTCCGGAGGAACCAGAAACTCCAGATCCGCCAGAGATTTTCTGCTCCAACCTGCACGCTTTCGGAAAAAAAAAAAACTTACAATCGAGCCTTCTCAGGGGCTGCTCCAAGAATATGGAACTCTCTCCCACCCGACATCAGAAGAATCCCCTCACTGACTCGCTTCAAAAAGGATGCCAAAACCTTCCTTATGGGCAAATTTCTTGTCTATCACTACCTCAACTACTTCTATGGCACAACCTATGGCGGCCCACTACCTCCCTTCTAACTTCCGGGTCTCCCGAAACATCAGAAACTTGGGACCTGGTCAGAATAATTGAAAACGTACTCTGTAAATATGGTTTCTCGCTCTGTGTAATTGGTTACGTAAACTGTAAATACATGCTACGCTTTACCCTATATATTCCTGCACTATATTGCTACTCGAGCTGTAACTGCTCTAAATCTGTCTGTATATTGCTTTGCTCTCCTGTAAAGTGCTCTGATACCCTAACGGGTCAAGTTCGTGCTCTATAAAACACATAAATAAATAAATAAATAAATAAATGAATGAATGAATAAACAAAAACACAAGAAAACCAGAAGAGGCGGGAGGACAGGGAGGAAAAACAGACAGTCACTCAATGTCCCTCCGCCCCAAAAAGATCAAGTAACCACCTCCACCACCGAGCAGCCTGAGGCTCCCACCACGGGGGTAACTAGCTGGCCCTCATCCTTGGCACTTCCAAACTCTGAGCTACAGATCATCAACCTTTTGAGCAGGCCTCTTGACAAACATGAGTGTAATGTTTTAAAAATGGGTTTAGGTTTTTGTCCCACCCAGTATGGGGACCTAGTTGATGTGCACATTGATCTGTACAAGTTTATCAGAACACTCAAATTAAAGGAATTTTTTGCACCGCAAACAATTAGACCTGTTATCAATACTGTACCTACTACACCCACTGACCGCACCATTGGAGACATTCGGGGAGTACAAACACTTCTGGCTATCGAACTAGATGAAACACCCAACATACAGAATATCCTGGATGACAGGAAGAATATTGCTGACATTAAGGCACGCTTCACGTCTAGGGGCTATGAACAAAAGGTTGTAGACAAGGCATAGCGGAGAGTACTAGCATTACCCAGGGCAGAGACACTCACCAACAAACACCCACATGGGGCAACGGCCCACGGTAACAAATTGATAAAGGATAGGGTATCCTTTTTCACTAACTACACGGCCCACAGAGATAAGATATTCAAGGCCTTTAGGAAACACTGGTACCTTCTAGTCGAAATTCCAACACTACGCCCTCTCATCAACAGCCATCCATCCTTGATTTTCAGGAGAGGGCGCACCCTAAGAAGTTCCCTATGCCCCAGCTACGTCACAACAGGGAAAGCTAGCACCAACACTTGGCTGCCACACCCACCAGAGGGCTTCTTTACATGCACTAATTGCAACGTCTGCTGTCTGGGACTCAACAAATGCAAAAACTTCAGGTACAACTCAAGTTGTACGCACAGAATCAGGCATCACATTACATGCAATACACAATATGTTGTCCTGGAATGCCCGTGTGGAAACATTTATGTGGGAAGCTCAGTTCGCAACTTCAAGACCAGAATCCAAGAACACCGCAGGACACTCATCAACAATGATGACAGGTACACTATGACGGAGCATTACCGCACTACACATAAAGGACCCATCAAATTTGGCTTCTTTGAGATAGACCACTTTCCAACAAGTAACAGGGGTGGCAATAGGGAATTGTCACTTAGGACAGCAGAAGCGAAATGGATATGCAGACTTGACGCGGTCCAGAGCGGACACAACTCTGACCACGAGTTTCACTATTTCCTATGACAAAGTAGCCCTGCAGTTCAGCCGCCTTTGTCTTCATGCCATTCCCACATAAGCCCTGACTTATGCTTTCCATTGCCTGACCCACGCCTTTTCTCTTCCCACCCCATCTGATTGAGCATCCCTCTCTTAACATCCCACCCCCTTGTCCATTGTTCTTTGCCACTACTCCAGCTCTGTACCTTCTGATCGAGCATCCCTCTTCCAGCATCCCACCCCCTTGTCCATTGTCCCTTGTTACTACTCTAGCTCTGTACCATTTTGCGGCATTTTTAATGATTTCTTTACTGTGATTTTTTGTCACACCTCCACACATCTTATTTTTCTATGTCCGCATGACCGAGTTTTTCGGATTTCACTTTACGTCAGCCATTTCTGACCTTTCTTTTTCTACAGTTACTTGTGCTGACACTGCCCCTCAGGTTTCTCAACTAACCGGAGCGATAGATAGATCCTTCACTCCCATTGCATCTATCACTCCCTGTGCTCCTACAGCTTTCACCTGTGCTGACACTGCCCCCTTGGGCCTTGACATCACCTGAGTAACGAATACATCCATATCTCGCAGCGCCACTACCCCACCTAGTGGCCCTCCCCTGCCGCCATTACAGCGACGTGCATCTTTGCACGTATTCGGTTTACCGCCTCTGCCCCTAGTACTGTATATGTACAGATCCAACGGAGAGCCACCACTCTCACCACAGAAACTGACAGCTCGATATCCAGCCCTACTTCCAGGTATAAGTCATTCACAGGCTCCGATCTACTTTTCCCCCTAGACTCATGCCCAGGCCAACTTTTCCGCCCCCTCTTCACCTCGTAGCCACTTCATTTGATTTGGCAACCGCAGCGCCAGGCGGGCACCCTGGCCCAAATCCAGACCGAGATCTCGAACCACGCCGGGCCCCGCGCGCTTGTACTTTTAGTTTCACTTGTATTTTTATTTCACATATTTTTCCGAGGCTCTTTTCCTTCACCCTTTTTCCGCGTCTCACTAGAGTCTCTTGTCCGTTAGGCCTCACTTGTCTTCACCCACACCACCTCTGGAGCCTCACCACCCTTTGTCTCCACACTCGTGCAGTTGTTGGTCTTTATTTGTGGCCACATGCCCCGTAACGGCTATCGGCTATGTGCCGATTCCTTGATCGGCTTCACTTTTTATTTTATTTATTTTTTATCTTTTCTTCATACCGGCTGCCAGCCCTTGACTAATGTTTATGCTCACCACCTGAGGCCCTTGTCCATGCCTATCCCTAGATGCTTCGACGTTCTTGAAATCCCCAGCTTACTTCTTTCTCGCAGTTACCCCCTCGTTCCTTCCCTCCCCACTGCGCAGTATTTTGCTCTCATTTTTCCTTCTTTTCCCACAGATAATACGCTCACAGGCCCTTATCAAGGCGGCCCCCTAAGCGCGGACCACCACCGCATTTCACTGGCCTACTCAAACGAAGAATGTGAACATATGGTATGTACGTACACCTGCTGCATCTGTCACTACGTAGTCTTTGTCTATGTGCAGCACCTGTGGGAGGGATAGCTCTGATTTCAAAATGGTTGTCGTATTGCATATAAATAGGCATCTCGGCCCCTATACTTACCCACTCCATATCCACACCATTGATGGTCTCGGCATCACGATTTTTATCTAAACTTTATTCATGTTTCTTTTATTTTGTTTGCTGATGTTGGGAGCTCCATTTATGTTTATCACACTAACTACTCATTTGAGTATCATGGTGCATTTTGTGATTTTGTGGCATACTCATGCCTTGGATGTATTCTCAGGATTGTTCAGGCATCATGAATTTGTAATAGTGCTTCGATTCAATTATCATGGTGCATTTTGGGATTTTGTGGCATACTCATGCCTTGGATACATTCTCAGTACTGTTCAGGCATCATAAAGTTGTAATAGTACAACATTTCGACTATCATCTAGGCCCCAGTCCCCCTCACCACCCCTCCCGCCTTATCGCTAACTGAACTCTCTTCATGTAATATTGTTCCTTTACACGATACCCCCTTCCCTCATCCAACACATCTCCTTCCCCACATCACTGTTCCGTTTCCGTACTCACCTCTGTGTCACGATATCTATGTAATATACACGTGCACATGTCTATTGGTGCACATTCTCATGTGTCTTCATTATAACTTACAGCCCTGAAGAAGTTAATTTTATGAACGAACCGCGTTGGCTGGGAACTTCTTTTTTGAAAATAAAGAATCACTCAAGACTCTTTAAACATCAAGACTCATTGACTAATTGACCACCATTGTGTTGCGATAACGAGTAGTGCACCACTCCACAAATCCTATTTCCTCACTTATCTGCACAGCAGTTGGCACTCAACGACGGCGAGTGCTGGAGTAGTTCTGTGCACACTCAACCTATTTTGACTACCTGTTTACATCAAGGGAACAACATAGGGAAGTACGGTCATTGTGTCCGCCGTTGTCTGGAACCACAATTTACTTTAGTATTAAACTTTTAGTCAGCATTAAGCAATTGAAGCGGCCTATAAGAATTGGGATTATTAAGTTGTTTACGCTTTTTTGTTTTTAAACTGATCACTATGGCTTCTGAGAAAGAAGTCGGGTTTGGAGTCCCTAACATAATTTAATTGAGAAGCTCTGTTCAAAAATCTGAAAGCTGGGATAAGAGCTTCTCTTAAACCTCAATAGGTATGCCGTCGCTACCTCTCACTTTCAAGTTCGCAACTGTAGCTAGAATCTTCTCAATTTGTTTTGGTGTAACTAGAGTCATCAAACTTTGCTGCTATTCCTCTGATACCATCAGAAGATGAAGTGGAGCAAGAAATGTAACTTTTGCTTCCTTCGAAACAGAATCCGTAGTCTGATATAAACCCTTTTAATGTTCAATAAACACCTTTTGAATGGCCTAATTTTACTTTAGTTGACCAGTCTAATTGTTTCACAATATGCTCACTTTGCTCATGTGATTTCAGTGGACAGTTGTTTTCATTTAATAATTACTTGTTGAAAAAATCAGAATGATTTGATCTAGCTTGTGTTAATGCCTTATTGTCTGATGATGATTTTAAATCATAGTAGTGATATATAAGGCTTTTGTAATTTGTTAATCTTCTGTTTTTTTTATCAAGCTGAGACTTTTACACGATCATCTGGATACTAAAACAGCTCCAAATGACTCCCATATAGAGAAAATTGGGACTGAATTTAATCAGAAAATTCTATATTATGATGATTCTAATGTTTTGCTTCCATGCCTGATCTAAAAGAGGACTCTTATCAAAATGCTACCTAAAGGAAAGATTAGGCCTAATAACCTGAATTTCGACCATAACAATAGAATGGTCCAAAAATCCGCTGGCCAAAATTGAAGAAGTCTTCCTAAATAGCAAGTTATAAATTAGAAAGAAATCAGGTCTTGAGGCTGAGTTAAATTTCTTAGGAAAGCGAGTATACTGTTTTGTAGAGATGTTATCAAAGAGACATGGATTTATCAGCTCATAGTCTTGTTTAAGCCTCAAAAGGCAGCTGTTTTAGGTTTTGACTACTTTTCCCACTGCATGAAGTATCAAGCTCCAAACTTTGTACAATTTTAAATTACCCACATAATTATAGGGCTAATGGAATTTATCGCTACACTATAGAGCTGCTGGAGTGAAACAGTGAGGTCCTCAAAAGGGCCACAATAGTTAACGAAGTTATAATGTTGTCCTTAAGGAGAAGCTGATATCTAAAGCCAGCTGCCCTAACTATTGTGATTAACCTCCCTTATCTTCCAATTTAGGGCTTGAGAATTAAATATAGCAACTTCTCTGACAGCGGCTCCTGAAGAAGCAAAGAATGTGTGAGAAACATAGATAAGAAAACCAGCTTGGGTTCATTGTTTTTAATAAGATTCCTAAAACAAATTGTACAAATGCATAACAAAGTTCATGAAAACAGCCAAAAACGTTCAAATAGTGTATGTAATTTCTGAACACACAGGTGCCAATCACGATCCGGTAAAAACCGGGTACGAACCGTCGGACGGAGCATATTCTCCGTCCGACGCGTACCCGGTCGTCAAAATATACCAACCTGGAATTACGATTCGCACGAAAACACCATTTCCATACGAATCGTACAAAACACCGACCGACTAAAATAAACATACAAATGCGATCCGGGAAAGCGCCGACCTGACGTCGGGACGCACGCAGCCTGCCATTCACGAACCAGGAATTACGATTCGCACCGACGTCATCCCGCACGGTGAATATTTTCCGGCTGCCAAAAACTGCCGGGAAATCAGGACGACGCGAACAAGGAGTACCAGTACGCGACGGACAGACAGGACGACGCGAACAAGGAGTACCCGTACGCGACGGACAGACATGGACCCGAACCTACGTGTCATCCCGGCCCTCATAGCAGTCGACCTCCTCTACAGGTTACGACGCAGACGCCGCAGAAGGTCAGAACAACAAAGGGAGGGGGGAAAGGGGGGGGTGGCAGGTCCAGGGCAGGCCACAAAATCACCACCATAGTCACACAGCACACATGCCCTGGACATACCTGACCCTCAGGCCCTGGTCACTACGAGGGGGTGGGGGCGTGTCCAGCTAAGCCAGCGACCGCCACAACGGAAGTTCTTGACGACGCGAACCGGCAACACAACCAGACAGGTACGTCCCGTACCCACGCCTTAAGAGCGTGGGTACGAGTCGTACCACGCCCACACCTACGTCACCCCAACAATGGCTGGACGGCTCGTACCCACGTGGCAAAGGCCGCACAAGCATCACATAGTGTGGGGACGGATATGTACGGACCGTACCCCCACCCCGTATGCATGGAGCGTACCCCCCACCCCAACAGTGTAAGTACGACCCGTACCCCCACCTGCGTATGCAAGGAGCGTACCCCCCATGCCAACAGTGTAAGTACGACACGTACCCCCACCCGCGTATGCAAGGAGCGTACCCCCCACCCCAACCGTGTATGTACGACCCATACTCTCACCCACGTATGCATGGAGCATACCCCCATGCCAACAGTGTAAGTACGACACGTACCCCCACCCGCCTATGCAAGGAGCGTACCCCCCACCCCAACTGTGTATGTACGACCCGTACCCTCACCCGCGTATGCATGGAGCGTACCCCCCACCCCAACAGTGTAAGTACGACACGTACCGCCACCCGCGTATGCAAGGAGCGTACCCCCCATGCCAACAGTGTAAGTACGACACGTACCCCCACCCGCGTATGCATGGAGCGTACCCCCCACCCCAACAGTGTAAGTACGACACGTACCCTCACCCGCCTATGCAAGGAGCGTACCCCCCATGCCAACAGTGTAAGTACGACACGTACCCCCACCCGCGTATGCAAGGAGCGTACCCCCCACCCCAACCCTGTATGTACGACCCGTACCCTCACCCGCGTATGCATGGAGCGTACCCCCCATGCCAACAGTGTAAGTACGACACGTACCCCCACCCGCGTATACAAGGAGTGTACCCCCCACCCCAACCGTGTAAGTACGACCCGTACCCCCATGGAGCGAACCCACACACGTGTATGGACAAAGCGTACATATTGTTAAATAGGAGGGGTGTGTGCAGAGTCCTCCCAGCAGTGCCCAGAGACAGGAGGGGTGGGTGCCTATCACTCCCAGCAGTGCCCAGAGACAGGAGGGGTGGGTGCCTATCACTCCCAGCAGTACCCAGACACAGGAGGGGTGTGTGCAGAGTCCTCCCAGCAGTGCCCAGAGACAGGAGGGGTGTGTGCAGAGTCCTCCCAGCAGTGCCCAGAGACAGGAGGGGTGTGTGCAGAGTCCTCCCAGCAGTGCCCAGAGACAGGAGGGGTGGGTGTCTATCACTCCCAGCAGTGCCCAGTCAGGAGGAGTGTGTGCAGAGTCCTCCCAGCAGTGCCCAGAGACAGGAGGGGTGTGTGTAGAGTCCTCCCAGCAGTGCCCAGAGACAGGAGGGGTGGGTGCCTATCACTCCCAGCAGTGCCCAGAGACAGGAGGGGTGGGTGCCTATCACTCCCAGCAGTGCCTAGAGACAGGAGGGGTGTGTGCAGAGTCCTCCCAGCAGTGCCCAGAGACAGGAGGGGTGTGTGCAGAGTCCTCCCAGCAGTGCCCAGAGACAGGAGGGGTGGGTGCCTATCACTCCCAGCAGTGCCCAGAGTCAGGAGGGGTGTGTGCAGAGTCCTCCCAGCAGTGCCCAGAGACAGGAGGGGTGGGTGCCTATCACTCCCAGCAGTGCCCAGAGACAGGAGGGGTGGGTGCCTATCACTCCCAGCAGTGCCCAGAGTCAGGAGGGGTGTGTGCAGAGTCC
This sequence comes from Triturus cristatus, assembly GCF_964204655.1. Taxonomy (NCBI): domain Eukaryota; kingdom Metazoa; phylum Chordata; class Amphibia; order Caudata; family Salamandridae; genus Triturus; species Triturus cristatus. The sequence continues at coordinate 1,176,013,022 of NC_140579.1, read as the reverse complement.
TCCCAGCAGTGCCCAAAGACAGGAGGGGTGGGTGCCTATCACTCCCAGCAGTGCCCAGACACAGGAGGGGTGGGTGCCTATCACGCACAGCAGTGCCCATGGAACGCAAAGGGTGGAGTAGCCACAGATACCATGCCCACAAATTTCAGTCAGGTGCACAAAGACCCTGCAGTACATGTACCACATGTATGCGAGGCTGGGAGTATACGCATGCATAGTGCAGAAAAGAAAACATGTACACATGAAGTCATGTCAATAGTCCACATACACAAGTACAATGACTACCAAGAATGCCACGAATGATGCAGGTGGAGACATCGCTCAGCATGCATGTGCAAAGTAGAAGGAGTCCGTCACACACCCAGCTAATGTACACACAGCTCAGCGCTAAATATTGGGAACACCCTGCAGGGAAGATGTCAGGGTACACAGAGGAAGGAATACACCTTTGGACAATTTCACCATGCAGCAACTGCTTACATGAACACAGAAACCTAGCTAACACCGTGTGATGGCACACAGATCCCAGGGTCCCCCCTATGACCAGCACACTACTATATTTCCCACACAACCAACACATGATCACCACCCAAAATCATGTAGCAGCCCCACCAACAGCAATATCAGAAAAGCAGTAGTGTTCAAAGGAAACAAAAATGGCTTTAATCAGTAATATCAAAAATTGTATGTTCGTAGAAAGTTCAATATTTACAAAGCCCATTGGGCAGTCCAGAAGTCACAGCTGGAACGGGGGACACAGTGGGATGCGTGTCCCCTAGCTTGCCTGCACAGTTACATTCCATCGTCTTCCACAGGGGTGAGGGCATCATGTGGGGGGGAAGTAACAGGCACCGCAGGGACAGGAGGGTGAAGGGTAGGCGTGGTGGGTGCAGGGATGGAGGACTCCACCACAGGGGGTGGGGCAGGGCACAAGGCGGAGGCCAGGATCTCGCTGCACACCTTAGCAAGGTCCTCCAGGGAATCCCCTGCACCCGAAGGAACCACAGGCCCCAAGGAGGGGGGGGGGGTCAGAGGGATGGGTCGCAGCGCCACTGGAGGAGGGTGTAGACAGGGGGGGGGGAATCAACCACCCTGACCGAGGACTTCCTTGACCGCTTGCGTGGTGGTGTCACTGTGGGGCTCAGGGACAGAGCGGCCATGAAGGAGTCTTTGGGGGAGATGTGGCCAGGAGAGCTGAGGGGAGGGGATTTGGAGGGAGTGGATTGGGTGGAATGCGGACTCCCACTCTGGCTGCGTGTCACACGTTTGCCCCCCGACCCAGTGGGTGTGCCTACCTCACCCTGTGTGTGCGTGTCAGGAGGTGTGCGGTGGACCTTCCCTGCTGGTGCGGTGCCTGTGTGTGTTGTGGTGGGTGCATGCTGACGTCTGGGTGTACGTGGGACAGGGATGGGAGTGGGAAGTGTGGATGGGGCAGGGGTAGGGGGTGGGACGTAGCGCTGCAGGAGACCCACTGCTGCAGTTAGTGTGGAGTCTATGGACCTCAGCAAGTTGCGTTGGTCAGCCTGCGATGAATGAATGCCCTCCAAGTATGCCTCCATGTTGTTGAGGACCTGGCTGTGGGCATGGAGGACAGTAAGGATCGCAGTCTGACCAATCTGCAACTGCCGCTGGATGTCCACAGACTCAGCATTGGCGGCAGCAGTGGAGACAGGGGCAGGGGGTGCGGTGCCTGGCAGGAAGGTGACATGTGGTGACCGGGCACGTTGGGAAGGGACACGAGCACGTGGGAGGCGGCTGATGCCAATGGAGGGGGCGGTGCGAGATGTAGGGCTGCTGTCAGATGGTGGTGCAGCCACCGCCCACTCGGAGAGATCATCCTCGGACCCGTCAGCTTCATACTCTGTTGTGCCAGTCGACAGGTCCCCGGGTTCACTCTCCTCCGCCTCAGTCCCACTCGATGTGCCAGGCACGATGTCACCGCTGGCACTGGTGCTCGGTCCCTCCGCGCCGTCTGTGTCCATGTCTCCCTCCGTGTCCCCCGACGATGCTGTGGGCAGGGTGAAGAGACAGAAATTAATCATACACCTGTATACATATGTCACATGAGTCCAATCTACTTAGGTTACAGTGCATAGCCTGAAACAAAGGAAGAGTTACAACTACAAAACAAGGTACATATGTAGGCCCTGCAAGACACAGTTGTGTGACCCACCATGCCATGGAAAAACTATGGAGAGCATGACACAATAGCAAATGAGATGACATGGAATTTTGACTGAGGAGCAAGGCCCTGGGGACAATCCAGCACTGCATCTGCACCACACAGCGTGGCAGGCAATATGGATGAGCAGGGACCGCATCCAGGAACTAGAGGCACATGCAGCATAGGTAATACTGATAACATGCCCACCCTGACTGGCACACTGCACCTTGAGTGTATGTCCAGACAAACATCACACACTGGCCAGTCCTAGCAAGGAGATTACAGGTCTTGACATGTAGGCCATGCCCGCACCACCCACCCCCTACATGAGACAAATCTGTGGAGACACAGGAAGCACTTACAGCTCTTAGTCTGGGTGAAATGCACATGGGATGCAAAAATTCAATATTGCACACAAAATACACAAGGTGCGCCTGTCCAAATAATCATGTACAAATGGGCATCATCAGATGATTGCAACAAGACACACAGGCAATGGCCACCGTGAGTATGTACTTGGAAAATCAGGTCAGGCCGGACAGTGGACACTTGTAATACATCTCACGTCAATATACATGGTGCCAGGGGACAATGGCACAGAGCACAACCTATGCTGTAGACACAGAGATTGTCGACATTCTCGGATTACACACATGATACCTAGGAAAAGATGCCCCTGGGGACAGGAGTGGCCACACAACTCCATGCTCCTGAATGGGAATGACTGCAACACACGCTAACATCCCTGCACTATGCGTAACGCACACTCATGCACATCATGTCACAGGCCACCACATGGGACATGCCTGCTGGAAGGCATCGCACTTGAGAGATTAACTCCCATGTCTGGACTCAGCATTAGTGCCAACTGACATGGAACCCACAAGTCCAGAACTGGACAGGGCACAGGCAAGGTCACAAAACCTGTTACACACCACCCCCACACATGATGCTGCAGGCATAGTACACTTGGAGAAGGTGTCAGGCTACATAACCTTGTGATGGAGTGACTACACACAGACCAGGGAACACATTGCAAGGAGGGGAAGGGAGGCAGGAGAGCACTGCAATACTGTGGGTAACAGGATCTGCACAGCACCATAAACCCTGGAAGTGAATCCATGGAACAGTGCACTTACAAATGCTGGTGAAACACAACAAACACACATGTACCTACCCCCTTCCGTCTGCTGCATCTCCTGTAGGCGCCTGTCCAAGTCTGGAAAGACCACCGCCAGCACACGTTTCTGGATGTGGGAGAGACGGCGGCGCCCGCGGTTCTTATGGCTCTCAGGTGAGTCCCCCAGCAGGATCCGTGCGATCCTCCGCGTCCAGCACCGGATATCCTGCCAGCGTTTCCTCACCTGGGACAAGCGCCGCTTCCGACCATCCGCACTCCTCGCGGCGCTGACGGCGTCCAGCCATATCTACTCCTTGGCAGAGGCGTCTACCTGTGAGGATGAACAAGTGACACTACATCAATACACCTGGCACATGTCACAGAGACACAGATTAGAACACATTTGCTGTTTACAACAAGGCATAGTATGCATCCAACGCATTGCACCTTTGTCATAGGGACATGATCCTCTGGGGGAAGGCCAAAAGCAGTACGTGCCATTGAAAGGACACAGGTGGAATGAGGGCAACTACACAATCAATGATCCAGGCTCACACTGTGCATCACACCCACCCCTCCTGTCTCTGGGCACTGCTGGGAGTGATAGGCACCCACCCCTCCTGTCTCTGGGCACTGCTGGGAGTGATAGGCACCCACCCCTCCTGTCTCTGGGCACTGCTGGGAGTGATAGGCACCCACCCCTCCTGTCTCTGGGCACTGCTGGGAGTGATAGGCACCCACCACTCCTGTCTCTGGGTACTACTGGGAGGACTCTGCACACACCCCTCCTGTCTCTGGGCACTGTTGGGAGACATCAGGCATTCCCCGCCTCTGGAACCCCCCCTACAGTACATAGCATGTGTGTCACACCTGGACACAATGGCAGAAGTCACAGTCAAAAAAAAGGGACACAGTCTGTGCCAGTGGACACTGCACTCACCTGATAACCTGGTCGCCCATACAGCATGGGGTACCGTGGGAGGATCACATCCACCAAAGCCATGTTCTCCTCCAGGGTGAATGGCTGTGACCTCTCCACAGCCCTTGACATGGTTCCAGGGAATCAGTAGCAGCAGCTGGGTCGTGGAATACAGAGATGTGCAGGCAAGTGCTCCCTCATGGGACCTGGCTGCCTTATATCTGCCTTGCTGGCCCATCTCATGCACAGGAGTACAGAGTGATTGGTCACTCACATTTGCATCCTATGTTTCCTCCAATCCCTTCAAACATAGCAGTCTGTGGGTTCTTAATCTGTTTTTTTCTCCTGCATGATGTCAGCCCCACAAACACATTGCAACAAAGTAGATTCATTCCAACTGACTTCTGCTGTGCACCTTCCAGAACTAAATCAAAATTTGAACTTGGTCTCCATGACAACCAGCATGCATGTAGGCCTTAATACCTGTCCCTCATGTGTCCCCTATGTAATTTGGAGCTTCACACACAGGTACGGTGCGTTCCGGGGACCTAGGGCACCCCAAATGCATAGCAACGGCCTGTACACGCGTGCCTACGTTCACTATCACTATGGGTGTCCTCGCGTATGCGTACTCGTAGTGGTACGGCCCGTACACGCGCCTGTACGCTCCGTATCACTATGGGTGTCCTCGCGTATGCGTACTCGTAGTGGTACGGCCCGTACACGCGCCTGTACGCTCCCTATCACTATGGGTGTCCTCGCGTATGCGTACACGTAGTGGTACGGGCCGTACATGCGCCTGTACGCTCCCTATCACTATGGATGTCCTCGCGTATGCGTACACGTAGTGGTACGGGCCGTACACGCGTCTGTACGCTCCCTATCACTATGGGTGTCCTCGCGTATGCATACACGTAGTGATAGTGAGCGTACAGGCGTGTGTACGGCCCGTACCACTACGTGTACGCATACGCGAGGACACCCATAGTGATAGGGAGCGTACAGGCGCGTGTACGGCCCGTACCACTACGTGTACGCATACGCGAGGACACCCATAGTGATAGGGAGCGTACAGGCGCGTGTACGGCCCGTACCACTATGGGTGTTCTTGCGTATGCGTACTCGTAGTGGTACGGACCGTACACATGCCTGTACGCTCACCATCACGATGGGTACACATACGGCAGCACTCCCATAGTGATATGGGAACGTACACAGGCCCTCTTAGCAGCAGTATGGCGGTTTTCACACATCACAGTGGTGACAGGCAGCACACAGGAAGGAATAGGGCGGACATACTTGTCCATGGATGGACATCAAGGCATTGTCTGTGCAGTACTACATGTGTGGGGCACAGGTGTGACAGGCTGTGATGTGGAACATTACTCCTGAGTCGAGAAGGCACCAGATGTATGATGAGATGTGTACAGATGTAATGTGTGACGGTGCAATGTGTGCCAGGCATGCCCTTGACTCCTTGGACATGTGTGCATGTCGTACTGCACACTTGGGATGACCGACACTGGCATGGCACGGACACCAACACACGGAAGTGTCCCCTGATGCCCGGTACAGGGGTTACCACACCTGACTTGTCACTACCCATGGTGCACGATGTGACTATGTCATGTATGTGTGGGGGGTTCCCATTAGGTTGATGTTGGAGCACCCTCAAAAGCTGCAGCTGTTGCAGCAACCAACATGTGTCTGTGTGTAGATTGACATTGCACACTGTTCCGCACACCATGCCACATGTGGTATCGGATGTGAGGTGCGTATGTATGCATGTGACACGGAGTAGCGTAACAAGGACATGTCTGCATCCTCTCAATGAATGTGTGGTGAGTCATGACATGTGCACCTTCATGGCAAGGTGTGTGGGCTATCCTAGTGTAATGTCATGTGACCTGTGGCTCTAGTGTTCCGCTTCCAGTCTCTGCAATCAGCATCCGACTTCTGCTGATGTGTGGGTGTATGTCACTCCTGTCTTGCGTCTGGCTGTTCACTTGCACTGGGACACAGCTAATCCCATGGCATGGCATGTGGAGGTTCTCAATCTCCGTGTGTAGCTGGCTCTTGGTAGGAGTGTCACCTGGCAGCCATACGTGTCCAGGGCATGTGGCACATACCTGACTCCGTATGTAGCATATGTGTATAGACAGATTAACATGTGCTCAGTACAAATTATTTGTTGTTGTGGTGCACTCACTCTTCCTTGTCACTTCCAAATTACTGCAGAGCGCCGCCTCTTCCCCGAGCAATTCCGGACTTGGCTGCCATGCGGGAGAATGATCGTATCCGGTGCTACCGCTTCCCTCAACGGTTGATTCTGGAGTTGCCGGCGAGACTGGCACCACACCTGCAACCGCTGCACAGGTATCCTACGGCACTGACACCCAAGCTGAAGGTAATGGCAGCCCTACATTTTCTAGCCACGGGTACCTTTCAAAATACCATAGCTCATGTTGGTGGCATGTCCCAGAGCATGTTCTGCCGTGTGCTGCATGATTTCTTAGAGGCCATGTTGATTCACCTGGATGACTTCATCAAGTTCCCAACCCCTGAAATGTTGACTGGGGTCAAGCGTGGATTCTATGCCCTGGGAGGGATGCCCCATGTCATTGGGTCCATAGATGGGACACATGTTGCTTTGGTACCACCACACGCACAGGAGGTAGCGTACCGCAATCGGAAGCACTACCACTCCATCAATGCCCTTGTGGTGTGTCTGTCCAACATGGTGATTTCACATGTCTGTGCTTGTTTTCCAGGATCAGCACACGATGCCTACATCATGAGGCGTAGCAGGGTGCCTGAAATGATGACGCAGCTGCGCAACGAACGAGCATGTGTTGTTGGTGGGTACAGTCTGTCTGTCCTGTATTTTGCGTAGACTACCGCCACGACCGCTTCTCCAGTTCTAACGATGTCCATGTGCTTCCCATGTAGGGGACGCTGGCTATCCCAACATGCCATGGCTGATCACACCTCTCCGCAACCCCATCACGCCGGCCCAGCTCCGCTACAACACCGCCCATGGCCGGACAAGGCGATTGATAGAGAGGACGTTTGGCCTGCTGAAGAGCCGATTCAGGTGCCTACACAAGACCGGCGGCGCGCTCCCATATGCCCCTGCGAAGGTCTGCAAAATCTTCATGGTCTGCTGCATGCTGCACAACATGGCAGTTGAGAAAGCTGTGCCACTCATCCTGGATCAAGATGACCAGGACCATCCACCCGTGGAGGACGAAGGGCTTGGCAATGGGGCTAGTGATGTGGAGGATGTGGAGCCACAAGAGGACATCCGGACTCGGCTCATACGCGACTTCTTTGCTTAGTGGTGAGTACCAGTGTCTGAGTGTGCACACATTGCTCCCCGTGTGGCATGTGTTGTGATGTGTGTCTCCACCTGCATGTATGGCACGTGAGTCAGAGGTGTGTGTGGGTGTGTCACTGGAGTGATGGTGGCAGTGATGGTTGTATTTCCCCAGTCATAATTGTGACCTAGCATGTTGTCATCCATACATGTGTCGAGTACATGCACATGCAAGTGGCTGTGCTTTTTGTGGCTGACTTCTTGTGTGTCTCTCTTCCCCAGGTACTTGCGCATGCCATCTGCTGCTTGCATTGTTGTGGCACTGCTATTCCTCATGGACACGTCATCGTGTGCTGACTCAGCGTTACACGCACGGACAAGTTTGGAAGTCTCCTTAGGGTAAGGGATGCATCATGGGTATATTGGGTGTGGCAGTTGTTCACGATGTATGCACACTGCCCCTGTCGATGTTTGGTTCCTCTGCAGCCATGTAGCATCACCATGGGACACGACATGCAGCTGTGTACACCTGAATAGATGGTCTGACTTGTTGACAGTCATCAGTGATGGGATAGTGGATTGTGATGATGGCATCAATGTGTGTAACACTGCCCTCGGACACATACGGTTTGCATTGGCTTGACATGGTGTGGGACTTCTACATCAGCGAATCAATGGTGTATGGCAGTCTCTCCGTGAGCAGCTGTGGGTGTTTAGCTGTTAGCCGACAATTGTGTGCCAGTTCCATGGCTATCACGCATTTGTGCTGCAGAAGGGGGGGTGCCAGTGTTGGATCCACATGTTACTCCACATGAAGTGTTCATGTGTACTTCAAGTTGCCTCTGCAATCCCGAAAACATGACTAATAAAGGTGTCCCTATGCCTCCAAGGTGCCTCTTCTCAGTCAATGCTGGTGTGTTGCCATGGTGCATCCAGCATGTCTGGCATGGTTTTCCCTGATAGTGGCTATGTGGCTATGTGTCGAGTAGCAAGATGCAAGCTGTGTGTGTGGGATGAGACTGTGTATTGTGCATGATGTCCATGACTGTGTGGGTATTGTGACATGTGCCATCCCCATGCATCCAACGTTGGCCAGGCCCCCATTCTCTGCATCCACCGGACTCAAGCTTGCAGGACATGGTTCTGCCACCTGTCTACACATACCTGGGTGCCCCCCAGGACACTGGACTGGATCCCTGACCTCTGCGCATGACTGTTGCTGTACTCAATGTGTCTGTCAGCACGGTTGTGCGGCCACCCCCTCAGCTGGTTGGGCCCATCACGGGTGTGTATGATGCTCCATGTCTGTCTTGCCTAATACACTGTGACCCGTGTGTCCTGTGCCAGACTCAGGCCCCAGGGTGTGGATGGTTGAAGTCAAAAGAGAACTCAGGCATGTTTAGACTTTACAAGACACATGTACGGTAATAATGCAACCAGCAGGCATCTACTCTTCATGGTGTGAATTTTTATTTTTGTGGGGGGGTATGACGTGATGGGCTTTCCGGAAGTTCGGAAGCCATTGGAAATCCTCAGAGTCCATGCCACAGTCTTTGTCAACATTGGTCAGACAGTGACCAGCAAGGCCATGTGGCAGAGAATGTCTCTTGATGCTGTGATGCTGTTGCTCCAGTGGGCCAGGTGCCAGGCCAGGTGTCCTGGGAGATGGTGATGTAGCGCCGACCCTCACGGTCCTTTCCGTGGACGACCCGGCCTCCTGCGGGGACCCTCAGAAGCAGGCCGTGACGATGTTTGGGATGCTCCATCAGATGTTTCCTCCTCCTCCTGATCCCTCCCTGTGGGTGGTGATGTTCTACGCCTTCTGGCACAGGGAGGGTTGCCCATGTTGTCGGCCATCCAACGGAGTGTATTGTGAATCCCCTGGAACACCGTCACGAGCTCAGCCTGTCTGTCCTCCATCCTCCGTTGGTGTTGCAGTAGACAGGCATGTTGCTGGGCCTGCTGGGTCTTTATCTCATCGAGGGTCCCCTTCATCTCATTGAGGGTGGACACAACCTGGGCCATGCCCGTGGTGTCCTGCCGGTATGTGTCCAGGATGTTACGGACATGGGAATATACCGGTTCCCCAGCCAACTGGTCAGGCTGGCGCCTCCGCCGTCCTCCACTCCCACCACCCCTGCCCACTTGCACCTGGCCTGCCCTTGTGGGCACATCGGGTCTCCGGGACCCCTGAGGGGTGGCATTGGCGTTGTCGCCTGCCTCCTCCTGGGTGCCCGGGACACCGTGTCCCTCCTGGCCAGCCTGGCTGCTTTGTGGTGGTGGGGCAGGGATCCTGGGTGTCTCCTGGGATGTGGCAGGAGTGGGGGTGGTGGTTGGCCCCGTTGTACCTGACGCAGGTGCTGCAGGTCGTTGGACACCAGAGGGGCCAGGTTGGTCGGGGTCGTCCACAGAGTGGTGAGAGTCGTCGCTGCCGGTGGGATCGGCCTCCCGCAGAGCCGGGTCCTGTGAGTCTTCCCCCCCAGTGTTGGGGGGTGAACCACGAGGTTGACCTGTGTGTGAGTGAGACAATGTTAATATTGGTCCATGCAACATCCATGTTTCATCAGTTTCAAAGTTGGCACATTTCCTCTTGGAATTAGGATCTGTCTTGCATTCCACTCACAGTGCACTTGTGCATGGGTGTGTCCCTTGGGCACCACTTTGGCGCCTTTAACTATGTGTGGCACAGTCTTACTTGCTGCGTCAAGTGTGACTGCAGTCAGCAGTGGAGTGGGCAGGTGTGGCGAGCCATGCATTGGTGCCTTCCGTGTAGCCCTGTACATGTGCACATGGAGTGGATCCACACACTTATATAATGCAGGTAGCTGTCGTTGTGCTCATGCACAGGTTGTGACATGGCCCTGTGTTTTGCCATGGAGAAGAGGGGGGGTTCTGGCACTGGCCACCCTTGTCTACATGCACACAGTCCACCTGCTGACGAGCAGACATTCCCACACACCACAAGGCTGATTTGCTCTCCCTGTGTCTCCCTCCCTCTCTGTCCCCCTCTCCCTCCCTCTCTGTCCCCCTTTCCCTCCCTCTGTGTGTCAGCCTCCTCCCTCTGTCCGTCTTCCCGTGTCTCCCTCCCTCTGTGTCACCCTGTCCCTCCCTCTGTGTGTCAGCCTCCTCCCTCTGTCCGTCTCCCTGTGTCTCCCTCCCTCTGTGTCCCCCTGTCCCTCCCTCTGTGTGTCAGCCTCCTCCCTCTGTCCGTCTTCCCGTGTCTCCCTCCCTCTGTGTCACCCTGTCCCTCCCTCTGTGTGTCAGCCTCCTCCCTCTGTCCGTCTCCCTGTGTCTCCCTCCCTCTGTGTCCCCCTGTCCCTCCCTCTGTGTGTCAGCCTCCTCCCTCTGTCCGTCTTCCCGTGTCTCCCTCCCTCTGTGTCACCCTGTCCCTCCCTCTGTGTGTCAGCCTCCTCCCTCTGTCCGTCTCCCTGTGTCTCCCTCCCTCTGTGTCCCCCTGTCCCTCCCTCTGTGTGTCAGCCTCCTCCCTCTGTCCGTCTTCCCGTTTCTCCCTCCCTCTGTGTCACCCTGTCCCTCCCTCTGTGTGTCAGCCTCCTCCCTCTGTCCGTCTCCCTGTGTCTCCCTCCCTCTGTGTCCCCCTGTCCCTCCCTCTGTGTGTCAGCCTCCTCCCTCTGTCCGTCTTCCCGTGTCTCCCTCCCTCTCTGTCCCCCTCTCCCTCCCTCTGTGTGTCAGCCTCCTCCCTCTGTCCGTCTCCCTGTGTCTCCCTCCCTCTCTGTCCCCCTCTCCCTCCCTCTGTGTCCCCCTGTCCCTCCCTCTGTGTGTCACCCTCTGTCACCTAAGGCCAGCTTCCTGGGCACACACTGTTAGCAGATCTTTGAATGGCCCTTGGCTTGTTGCTGTGATTTTGTTTCTGATCTCCAGGCACCCATTGGGTGTAGTGTGTGTGTCTGCGCTGCTGCTGTGGTGGTGTGTGCTGCCACTCTTTCACAGTGTTGGCTGTTCATTAGCTGCTGTCATGTGGAAAAACGTGCCTTCACCCCCATGTGTTAATGCAAGGCGTCCGCCATTTGCTGGCGAGTCTTTCCTGTGTGGGGACACAGTGTTAGTCTGGCTGTGACCTAGGCCATATGGGCAGAGGGCATTGTTGTCTGCTTCTGAGTTGCACTATGTGATTTTTGGGGCCCACCCTCCCGCCATCCGGCTTATCGTGTCATGTGTTGGTGTCTTTTGTGGCCTGTGACTTGACATTGTCCAGCTGGGTGCATGGGGCATGGTGGCGCCAGTGGCATGTGCGTGTTCATGGAGTGTGGTTGAGTCATGCGATAGCTTGGGGTGGTTGCGTGCCTGTTTGTGGGTTTGGTTGTGGATGACGTTCCCCCCATGTGAGGTGCGTTGTTTGTGTACTCACCTGGGTCTCGGAGTCCTCCTAATCCTTCGACTGCCTCCACCGGCAGTTTGGCCATCACCCTCTCCTCCCAGGGATGGTAGTGTACGGCTCTGCGGGACGGCCCTCCTCCAGTGACGTTGGCCTGGTTGTGTTCGTCCGTCATCTTGGCTCGGACCCTCCTCCGCAGATCGTACCACCTGGCTTGACATTCCTGCTTGTTCCTTCTGGTGTCCGCAACAGCATTCACAGCATCGACGATGGTCTGCCACATGGCTGTTTTTTCTGAAATGCTGGTCTGTCTGACCAATGTTCCAAAGAGGTGTGGCTCGACTCTGAGGATTTCATCGACAAGGACCTCCAACTCTCGGTTACTGAACTTTGGATTCTTGTTAGTGGGCATGGTGAGGGGTGTGGGTGTGGATGGTGGGGGGTGTGTGTGGATGGTTGTGGGTGTGTGGGTGTGGTTGTGCAGGTGTGTGTGTGTGTGAATGTGATGAGGGGGTGTTTGTGAAGGTGGTTGTGTGAAGGTGTGCAAGTGTAAGGTGTGGTGAAGCTTGTAGTATGGTGCTGTAGGTTGTCTGAGGGGTCTGGCAGCAGTGATTCTGTTGCAAAGGCTCATGGTTTGTGTGTGTGGGCCCTTTTTATTGGTCCATTGGTGGGTGTGGCTGTGTTTGAAGTTTGGGTGGGTGTGTTATAAGGAGTGGTGGTGTTTTGGGCCTCTGTTTGTTTTTGGCAGTTGCAGGTCAGTGAATGTGTTGTTTTAGTTGTTGTTGGACATGTTTAGTGGCTTTGTGCCATTCGAATGGTGTATTCTTGTGTTGTTTTGTTTTGTCCTGGTTGTGTACGTGTGTTTTTAGCATGTGTACGGTGTGTACATGGGCCATTTGGTTGTACAGTGCTGTCCTTGTGTGTGGCTTGGTACGACTCGTACATGCGGTTGTGATGTTGGGGCCTGGGGTGCGCTCCGTACTTAGGAGGTTGTGGTGGGGGTGTGACTCTGGCGTACACGGGTGTACATACACGGGAGGTACGACACGTACACGGGTGTACATACACGGGGTACGACACGTACAGGGGTGTACATACATGGGGGTACGACACGTACACGGGTGGGGTAGGACTCGAACGTACAGGGGTGTACATACACGGTGGTACGACACGTACACGGGTGGGGGTAGGACTCGAACGTACAGGGGTGTACATACACGGGGGTAGGACACGTACACGGGTGGGGGTAGGACTCGAACGTACAGGGGTGTACATACACGGTGGTACGACACGTACACGGGTGGGGGTAAGACTCGAACGTACTGGGGTGTACATACACGGTGGTATGACACGTACACGGGTGGGGGTAGGACTAGAACGTACTGGGGTGTACATACACGGTGGTACGACACGTACACGGGTGGGGGTAGGACTCGAACGTACAGGGGTGTACATACATGGTGGTACGACACATACACGGGTGGGGGTAGGACTCGAACGTACAGGGGTGTACATACACGGTGGTACGACACGTACAGGGGTGGGGGTACGACTCGAACGTACAGGGGTGTACATACACGGGGGTACGACACGTACAGGGGTGTACATACACGGGGGTAGGACACGTACACGGGTGGGGGTAGGACTCGAACGTACAGGGGTGTACATACACGGGTGGGGGGTGTACATACACGGGGGTAGGACACGTACACGGGTGGGGGTAGGACTCGAACGTACAGGGGTGTACATACACGGTGGTACGACACGTACACGGGTGGGGGTAGGACTCGAACGTACAGGGGTGTACATACACGGTGGTACGACACGTACACGGGTGGGGGTAGGACTCGAACGCACAGGGGTGTACATACACGGTGGTACGACACGTACACGGGTGGGGGTAGGACTCGAACGTACAGGGGTGTACATACACGGTGGTACGACACGTACAGGGGTGGGGGTACGACTCGAACATACAGGGGTGTACATACACGGGGGTACGGCACGTACAGGGGTGTACATACACGGGGGTAGGACACGTACACGGGTGGGGGTAGGACTCGAACGTACAGGGGTGTACATACACGGGTGGGGGTGTACATACACGGGGGTAGGACACGTACACGGGTGGGGGTTGGACTCGAACGTACAGGGGTGTACATACACGGTGGTACGACACGTACACGGGTGGGGGTAGGACTCGAACGTACAGGGGTGTACATACACGGGGGTAGGACACGTACACGGGTGGGGGTACGACTCGAACATACTGGGGTGTACATACACGGTGGTACGACACGTACACGGGTGGGGGTAGGACTCGAACGTACAGGGGTGTACATACACAGTGGTACGACACGTACACGGGTGGGGGTAGAACTCGAACGTACAGGGGTGTACATACACGGTGGTACGACACGTACAGGGGTGGGGGTACGACTCGAACGTACAGGGGTGTACATACACGGGGGTACGACACGTACAGGGGTGTACATACACGGGGGTAGGACACGTACATGGGTGGGGGTAGGACTCGAACGTACAGGGGTGTACATACACGGGTGGGGGTGTACATACACGGGGGTAGGACACGTACACGGGTGGGGGTAGGACTCAAACGTACAGGGGTGTACATACACGGTGGTACGACACGTACACGGGTGGGGGTATGACTCGAACGTACTGGGGTGTACATACACGGTGGTACGACACGTACACGGGTGGGGGTAGGACTCAAACGTACAGGGGTGTACATACACGGTGGTACGACACGTACACGGGTGGGGGTACGACTCGAACGTACAGGGGTGTACATACACGGGTGGGGGTGTACATACACGGGGGGTACGTCTCGGACGTACGGGGGCTGGGGGGAGTGTTGGGCGCGTATGCGGGCACATGTCTCCATGGTTGCTATGGGAGTTCGGTGCGGACGGTGTTTTTTCCATACGGTTGTCACATCGGACGCACGGGATGGATCGTGATTCCTCGGTCGGACTTCACTTTTCACATTTGTACGGTAAATTGTCCGAGGACGTGTCGGACACATTTTCCAACCCGAGGACGTGTGGGGAATCATTCCCAATGCGGTTCGTATGGACTTTTTCCCATGCGAATCGTGATTGCCAGTTTGTACGGCACTTGTACGATTCGTACGGTAAAAAGACCGGATACGAGTCGTACGGGGAAAATTGTTCCAGGATCGTGATCGGCACCTTTGATTCTTTTTTCTGTACTTTTGTTATCAAAAAAAATAAAAGGTTCATTATTGTGGGTGATAGTTAATTCTGGTGGAATGAAGATATCTTGAAAAGTTTTAGGGGATGGTATTGTTGTTGTGGTTGATTTTTTGGTCCTAGCAATTGTTCTTTTTATAGAAGCAGTTGATGGTAATTGGCCTCTTGCTTCTTTGGGCACTCTAGGTAATGGTTCTTTTAGGATTACACTTGTAGCAGTTTGTGAACCAGTGCTTAATTCTTTTATATTTTCAAGGGTTGATCTGACTTCTATTTCAGAGAGATTGGGTGGATGGTTATGCTCTCTTGTATATAGTACAGTTGTTTCTCTTGTTGTTGCTCGTCGGTAGCATTTGTTAGAATAATATTTAGAACACTTCCAGTTCCCTTTTCGTTCCGTCTGCTTTTCTTGGGTGTATGTGTATCCCATGGAACACAATAGGAATTTTCCTTTCTGCGATGTTATAAATTGGGCTTCTTCTGTCATTGTGATGTGTTAGAAATCTGGAAAAAATGTATATGAAAATATATGCAATAGTACTTTATATATTTCTATGAAAATAGCAAAAAACAAACTTTTTTATATATACTTACCAAGTGTTTTTGGTTGTATTTGAATGAAGATGTTCTTTGTAGACAAAATGCTATTTAGTTGATGTAGTCTCTGAAAGTTAAAGAACATATTGTTTTGGTTGTTTTAGTTTTTTTAAGTGGGGTGGTATTGCTGTTTGGTATAGACTATAGGTGTTAATTTATACAGGTTTTTAAAAACTTAAAAAAGAGAACATGGATTTGTTTAGGGGTTTAGGATGTTTTGGGGTTTGAGTAGGATTTAATTAATATTTTAGAAAGTATTTTGATAGTATACTTACTTTTTTAGTGAGTCCTTTCTGGCAATGTTCAATCTTTTCTTTAGCTGTTTTGAGTAATATCTGTAGTGGAAACATAAAGAGATGGAATATATAAGTTATTTATTTATTTGAGTAAAGATAAATTAGTGTTTTAGTTTAATTTGGCAGTTTAGTTAGAAAAGATAATTTACTTACGTTTTTAGAATAGTAGTAGGATGTAGGTTTCTTCTGTTTAGCAGAGTTTCTCCTTCGTTTAATGCTTTGGTTTAAGGCACAGTAGAAGACTTGTTTTAATTGGTTTATATAGTGGTTTTAAATTGTTTCTTGAATGTTATTGGTTGCTTTCTGTATGTGGCCTTTCTATTGGATGTTTTGAATTTTTTTTATTTAATTGGTTTCCTTTTATGGAAAATGCTAAGTAAGAGTATATTTAGTTTTAAAGGAGGAGAGTTTTAAATAATTATATAGAAAAAGATTGTTTATAATGTGTTTTAATTTTTTTGAATGTGTTCGAAATGCCTATGTGATAATTATTTCTGTTTTTTTTTATTATGTTGTTAAATATTTATATAATTATAAATGTTATGTTTATGTTTAAGTAGAATATAATTGGAAAATGTATGTTTTAGGAAAATATTGTATTTATGTTGTTTAAAGTATTGGTTTTATTAGTATTAGAATTGTCGATATATTTAAAAAAAAACGATATTATTGATGTCTATATTTTGGTTATCGATATTTGTTACATGTGTTATATTTATTTATTTATGTCGATATTTAGTATTGCGATATTGATGTGTGTGATTTTAGTGTGATCGATATAATTGTATTACGATATTGTAGTGTCGATATTAGTGTAGTTTTTTAATTAAGTATACAATGTCGATAATTTTGATGTCGATATTTTTGTTGCGATATTTGTGTAGTTCGATAATGTGTCTTTCGATAATATGTCAGAGATCCGTGTGAGGCATGTCCTAATAGTGAATTACAGCCATTTTCGTTTTTCACTATTGTAAGGCTACCTGTTCTCCATAGGCCAAAATGGGCTGTTAGAATTGTTACATCCTATGATCCTAACAGACCCAGGGAACATGGTAGAAATTAGAGTTTAGTATGCCTGAACTCGAATAATAAAATACATCTTTTAGTAAAGTTTATTTTAATATTCTGTGTTGCAAATACCACTTTTAGAAAGTTGGTATTTGCTTGCCTAACCATTTCAGACCGCCTCTGCTATGATGTGTATCTGCCTGTCTGGTTTGTGTGAGTGACAGGGCTGGGGAAACCCAGAGGGGCAGGGCTAGGTAGCCTGGTGGTGAAAGGAGAGATTGACATCCAGATGGGTGGGAGGAGTGCACCTGGACTCTGAATAGGGCTGTGCTCTGCCACCACAATGCTGGCTCCACCTCCTGTGGAGCGGCTGATGTCTCTGCCCTGCACCCTGAATAGAAAGTCAGAGTCATGTCAACAAAGTGCTCAGGAACTGGTTTGGACTGGGCAAAGGCCCCTCTACCCCAGAGGAACAAAGGAATTAGGGGTATAAGTATTGGGACCCTGCTCCCAAGAAATTAGATCCTGCTTGACAAGAAGAACCTCTGCCTGAGGAGAAGGAACCGGGAAAGCTGTAAGGAGGAGTACTGTCCCTGACTTGGGGGATTGGCCTGCAGTGGTTGCCTTGCTGCTGAAAGGAGAGGAGAAATACTACAAAGACTTTATTTCAACTTGTGCTTCAAAAGATCTCCAAGGGCTTGGAATAGAGCTTGCCTCCTGCTGAAGTCTCAGGAACAACAGACTTCACCCCCCCAGCTCCCCAAAGTTCTTTGGAAGTGCCTGCTGCTGTTGTTGGGCCTTTTGAGGGACTGCGTGTCGCAAGGAGCTGGAAGCGCGACTCAAGAAGGAGAAGCGTGCCGCCGTCGGAACTGCTGTCGTCGCATCACGTAAAGGGTGTCGCCGCTGCAGCATCGCATCGAGCGGAAGCGTCTCGCATCATCCAAGAAGTGTCTCGCAACGCCGAAGAAGCGTGTCGCCATCGCAGCCATCGTAGCTGACGCATTGCACCGCATCAAGAGAAGAGTCTCGCATCGAGGACGAAGTGTGTCGCCATCGCAGCCATCGTAGCTGTCGCATTGCACCGCATCAAGAAAAGCGCCTCGCATCCACGGAGAAGCGTGCCGCCGTCGGAGCTGCTGTCGTCGCATCGCGTAAAGGGGTGTCACCGCTGCAACATCGCATCGAGCGGAAGCGTCTCGCAAACATCAGAGATGAGTGCCGCTGCCAAGGCTGCTGTCGTCGCATCGCGTAAAGTGTGACGCCGCTGTAGCTGACGCACCGAGTCGAGTCTTCTCGCAACATTGGAGAAGCGTAACGCATCTGGAAGATCTTCACATCTTTATTTCTTTGCACCAAAAACTACATCGCATCAACAACGTTGCAACACTTTTGTTGCCCTGCGTGTCGCATCTAAAAGGTACATTGACTTAAAGTGTCGCATTTAAGAACTTAAGAGAACTAAGCAAACTTCTACCATCTAAAGTAACAGTATTGTGTATTTTTTGTCGTTTAATGGTCTTGTGGTAACTCTATATAAAGAATCCTTATTTTTAATAGAAAACCTGTGTGGTGTCCATTTGTAGTGTTGTCACTTGGTTACTGTATGTGTTCACAAATGCTTAACCTATAACGCTCTGAGATAAGCCTTGTCTGCTCGCGCCAAGCTACCTAGAGGGTGAGCAGGGGTTATTTTAGGAGTGTAACCCCTTACCCAGACTAGAGGAAAGGTTCCCTGCTTGTCACAAGTACCTACCTGTGCCAACCAGAGAACCCGGATTCTAACAGTTGGTTTGTTCCTGTGTGTGCAGCAGCCCTCTCTCTCAGTGTCAGGCTGAGTTGATTTGTCCCTGTGAGTGCAGCAGCCCTCTCTCTTAGTGTCAGGCTGAGTTGGTTTGTACCTGTGTGAGCAGCAGCCCTCTCAGTGTCAGGCTGAGTTGGTTTGTACCTGTGTGGGCAGCAGCCCTCTCTCTCGGTGTCAGGCTGAGTTAGTTTGTCCCTGTGTGTGCAGCAGCTGTCTCTATCAGTGTCAGGATGAGTTGGTTTGTACTTGTGTGAGCAGCAGCCCTCTCAGTGTCAGGCTGAGTTGGTTTGTTCCTGTGTGTGCAGCAACCCTCTCTCTCAGTGTCTGGCTTAGTTGGTTTGTCCCTGTGTGTGCAGCAGCCGTCTTTCTCAGTGTCAGGCTGAGTTGGTTTGTACCTGTGCGGGCAGCAGCCCTCTCTCTCAGTGTCTGGCTGAGTTGGTTTGTCATTGTGTGTGCAACACCCTCTCAGTGTCAGACTGAGTTGGTTTGTCCCTGTGTGCAGCAGCCCTTTCTCTCAGTGTCTGGCTGAGTTGGTTTGTCCCTGTGTGTGCAGCAGCCCTCTTTCTCTTTGTCAGGCTGAGTTGGTTTGTCCCTGTGTCTGCGGTAGCACTCTCTATCACTGTCTGGCTGAGTTGGTTTGTCATTGTGTGCAACAGCCCTCTCAGTGTCAGGCTGAGTTGGTTTGTCCCTGTGTGTGCAGCAGCCCTCTCTCTCAGTGTCAGGCTGAGTTGGTTTGTCCCTGTATATGCATCAGTGTCTGGCTGAGTTGGTTTGTCCCTGTGTCTGCAGTAGCACTCTCTATCAGTGTCTGGCTGAGTTGGTTTGTCATTGTGTGCAGCAGCCCTCTCAGTGTCAGGCTGAGTTGGTTTGTCCCTGTGTGTGCAGCAGCCCTCTCTCTCAATGTCAGGCTGAGTTGGTTTGTCCCTGTGTGTGCATCAGTGTCTGGCCGAGTTGGTTTTTCACTGTGTGTGCAGCAGCCCTCTCTCTCAGTGTCAGGCTGAGTTGGTTTTTCCCTGTGTGTGCAACAGCCCTCTCTCTCAGTGTCAGGCTGAGTTGGTTTGTCCCTGTGTGTGCATCAGTGTCAGGCTGAGTTGGTTTTTTCCTGTGTGTGCAGCAGCCCTCTCTCTCAGTGTCAGGCTGAGCTGGTTTGTCCCTGTGTGTGCAGCAGACCTCTCTCTCAGTGTCAGGCTGAGTTGATTTGTACCTGTGTGAGTAACAACCCTCTCAATGCCAGGCTGAGTTGGTTTGTCCCTGTGTGTGCAGCAGCCCTCTCTCTCAGTGTCAGGCTGAGTTGGTTTGTTCCTGTGTGTGCAGCAGCCCTCTCTCTCAGTGTCAGGCTGAGTTGGTTTGTCCCTGTGTGTGCAGCAGGCCTCTCTCTCAGTGTCTGGCTGAGCTGGTTTGTCCCTGTGTGTGCAGCAGCCCTCTCAGTGTCAGGCTGAGGTGGTTTGTCCCTTTGTGTGCAGCAGCCCTCTCTCTCTTTGTCTGGCTCAGTTGGTTTGTCCCTGTGTGTGCAGCAGCCCACTTTCTCAGTGTCAGGCGGAGTTGGTTTGTCCCTGTGTCTGCAGCTGCCCTCGCTCTCAGTGTCTGGCTGAGTTGGTTTGTCATTGTGTGCAGCAGCCCTCTCAGTGTCAGGCTGAGTTGGTTTGTCCCTGTGTGTGCATCAGCGTCAGGCTGAGTTGGTTTGCCCCTCTGTGTGCAGCAGCCCTCTCTCTCAGTGTCAGGCTGAGTTGGTTTGTCCCTGTGTGTGCAGCAGCCCTCTATCTAAGTGTCAGGCTGAGTTGGTTTGTCCCTGTGTGTGCATCAGCGTCAGGCTGAGTTGGTTTGCCCCTGTGTGTGCAGCAGCCCTCTCTCTCAGTGTCAGGCTGAGTTGGTTTGTACCTGTGTGAGCAGCACCCTCTCAGTGTCAGGCTGAGTTGGTTTGTACCTGTGTGGGCAGCAGCCCTCTCTCTCAGTGTCAGGCTGAGTTAGTTTGTCCCTCTGTGTGCAGCAGCTGTCTCTATCAGTGTCAGGATGAGTTGGTTTGTACTTGTGTGAGCAGCATCTCTCTCAGTGTCAGGCTGAGTTGGTTTGTCCCTGTGTGTGCAGCAGCCCTCTCTCTCAGTGTCTGGCTGAATTGTTTTTTTTCCCTGTGTGTGCAGCAGCCCTCTCAGTGTCAGGCTGAGTTGGTTTGTCCCTGTGTGTGCAGCAACCCTCTCTCTCAGTGTCTGGCTGAGTTGGTTTGTCCCTGTGTGTGCAGCAGCCCTCTTTCTCAGTGTCAGGCTGAGTTGGTTTGTCCCTCTGTGTGCAGCAGCCCTCTCTCTTAGTGTCTGGCTGAGTTGGTTTGTCATTGTGTGCAGCAGCCCTCTCAGTGTCAGGCTGAGTTGGTGTGTCCCTGTTTGTGCAGCAGCCCTCTCTCTCAGTGTCAGTCTGAGTTGGTTTGTCCCTGTTTGTGCATCAGTGTGAGGTTGAGTTGGTTCGTTCCTGTGTGTGCGGCAGCCCTCTCTCTCAGTGTCAGGCTGAGTTGGTTTGTCCCTGTGTGTGCAACAGCCCTCTCTCTCAGTGTCAGCCTGAGTTTGTTTGTCCCTGTGTGTGCATCAGTGTCAGGCTGAGTTGGTTTGTCCCTGTGTGTGCAGCAACCGTAGCGATCAGTGTCAGGCTGAGTTGGTTTGTACCTATGTGAGCAGCAGCCCTCTCAGTGTCAGCCTGTGTTGGTGTGTCCCTGTGTATGCAGCAACCCTCTCTCTCAGTGTCAGGCTGCGTGGGTTTGTCCCTGTGTGTGTATCTGTGTCAGGCTGAGTTGGTTTCTACCTGTGTGAGTAGCAGCCCTCTCAGTGTCAGGCTGAGTTGGTTTGTCCCTGTGTGTGCAGCAGCCCTCTCACTCAGTGTCTAGCTGAGTTGGTTTGTCCCTGTGTTTGCAAAAAGCCGTCTCTCTCAGTGTCGGGCTGAGTGGGTTTGTCCCTGTGTGTGTATCCGTGTCGGGCAGAGTTGGTTTGTACCTGTGTGAGCAGCAGTCCTCTAGTTGTGAGGCTGAGTTGGTTTGTACCTGTGTGGGCAGCAACACTCTCTCTCAGTGTCAGTCTTAGTTGGATTTTCCCTGTGTGTGCAGCAGCCCTCTCTCTCAGTGTCAGGCTGAGTTAGTTTGTCCCTGTGTGTGCAGCAGCCGTCTCTATCAGTGTCTGGATGAGTTGGTTTGTACTTGTGTGAGCAGCAGCCCTCTCAGTGTCAGGCTGAGTTGGTTTGTCCCTGTGTCTGCAGCAGCCCTCTCTCTCAGTGTCTGGCTGAGTTGGATTGTCCCCGTGTGTGCAACAGCCCTCTCAGTGTCAGACTGAGTTGGTTTGTCCCTGTGTGCAGCAGCCCTTTCTCTCAGTGTCAGGATGAGTAAGTTTGTCCCTGTGTGTGCAGCAGCCGTCTCAGTGTCAGGCTGAATTGCTTTGTACCTGTGTGAGCAACAGCCCTCTCAGTGTCAGGCTGAGTTGGTTTGTACCTTTGTGTGCAGCAGCCCTCTCTCTCAGTGTCAGGATGAGTGGGTTTGTCCCTGTGTGTGTATCCGTGTCAGGCTGAGTTGGTTTGTACCTGTGTGAGCAGAAGCCCTCTCTCTCAGTGTCAGGTTGAGTTGGTTTGTCCCTGTGTGTGCATCAGTGTTAGGCTGAGTTGGTTTGTTCCTGTTTGTGCAGCAGCCCTCTCTCTCAGAGTCAGGCTGAGCTGGTTTGTCCCTGTGTGTGTGTACCAACCCCTCTCTCAGTGTCAAGCTGAGTTCGTTTGTCCCTGTGTGTGCATCAGTGTCAGGCTGAGTTGGTTTTTCCATGTGTGTGCAGCAGCCGTCCATCTCTATCAGTGTCAGGCTGAGTTGGCTTGTCCCTGTGTGTGCAGCAGCCCTCTCTCACAGTGTCTTGCTGAGTTGGTTTGTCCCTGTGTGTGTAGCAGCCCTCTCTCTCAATGTCAGGCTGAGTGTGTTTGTCCCTGTGTGTGCATCCGTGTCAGGCTGAGTTGGTTTGTACCTGTGTGAGCAGCAGCCCTCTCAGTTTCAGGCTGAGTTGGTTTGTACCTGTGTGGGCAGCAGCCCTCTCTCTCAGTGTCAGGCTGAGTTGGTTTTTCCTTGTGTGTGCAGCAGCCCTCTCTCTCAGTGTCAGGATGAGTAAGTTTGTCCCTGTGTGTGCAGCAGCCGTCTCAGTGTCAGGCTGAATTGGTTTGTACCTGTGTGAGCAACAGCCCTCTCAGTGTCAGGCTGAGTTGGTGTGTACCTTTGTGTGCAGCAACCCTCTCTCACAGTGTCTTGCTGAGTTGGTTTGTCCCTGTGTGTGTAGCAGCCCTCTCTCTCAATGTCAGGCTGAGCGTGTTTGTCCCTGTGTGTGCATCCGTGTCAGGCTGAGTTGGTTTGTACCTGTGTGAGCAGCAGCCCTCTCAGTGTCAGGCTGAATTGTTTTTTTTCCTGTGTGTGCAGCAGCCCTCTCAGTGTCAGGCTGAGTTGGTTTGTCCCTCTGTGCGCTGCAACCCTCTCTCTCAGTGTCTGGCTGAGTTGGTTTGTCCCTGTGTGTGCAGCAGCCCTCTCTCGCAGTGTCAGGCTGAGTTGGTTTGTCCCTGTGTCTGCAGCAGCCCTCTCTCTCAGTGTCTGGCTGAGTTTGTTTGTCATTGTGGGCAGCAGCCCTCTCAGTGTCAGGCTGAGTTGGTTTGTGCCTGTTTGTGCAGCAGCCCTCTCTCTCAGTGTCAGTCTGAGTTGGTTTGTCCCTGTGTGTGCATCAGTGTGAGGTTGAGTTGGTTTGTTCCTGTGTGTGCAACAGCCCTCTCTCTCAGTGTCAGCCTGAGTTTGTTTGTCCCTGTGTGTGCATCAGTGTCAGGCTGAGTTGGTTTCTCCCTGTGTGTGGAGCAGCCATCTCTATCAGTGTCAGGCTGAGTTGGTTTGTACCTGTGTGTGCAGCAGCCCTCTCAGTGTCAGGCTGAGTTGGTTTGTCCCTGTGTGTGCAGCAACCCTCTCTCTGAGTGTCAGGTTGAGTGAGTTTGTCCCTGTGTGTGTATCTGTGTCAGGCTGAGTTGGTTTCTACCTGTGTGAGTAGCAGCCCTCTCAGTGTCAGGCTGAGTTGGTTTGTCCCTGTGTGTGCAGCAGCCCTCTCTCACAGTGTCTAGCTGAGTTGGTTTGTCCCTGTGTGTGCAACAGCCCTCTCTCTCAGTGTCGGGCTGAGTGGGTTTGTTCCTGTGTGTGTATCTGTGTCGGGCTGAGTTGGTTTGTACGTGTGTGAGCAGCAGCCCTCTAGTTGTCAGACTGAGTTGGTTTGTACCTGTGTAGCCAGCAACACTCTCTCTCAGTGTCAGGCTTAGTTGGTTTTTCCCTGTGTGTGCAGCAGCCCTCTCTCTCAGTATCAGGCTGAGTTAGTTTGTCCCTGTGTGTGCAGCAGCCGTCTCTATCAGTGTCCGGATGAGTTGGTTTGTACTTGTGTGAGCAGCAGCCCTCTCAGTGTCAGGCTGCATTGGTTTGTCCCTGTGTGTGCAGCAGCCCTCTCTCTCAGTGTCTGGCTGAGTTGGATTGTCCCTGTGTGTGCAACAGCCCTCTCAGTGTCAGACTGAGTTGGTTTGTCCCTGTGTGCAGCAGCCCTTTCTCTCAGTGTCTGGCTGAGTTAGTTTGTCCCTGTGTGTGCAGCAGCCCTCTTTCTCTTTGTCAGGCTGAGTTGGTTAGTCCCTGTGTCTGCGGTAGCACTCTCTATCAGTGTCTGGCTGAGTTGGTTTGTCATTGTGTGCAGCAGCCCTCTCAGTGACAGGCTGAGTTGGTTTGTCCCTGTGTGTGCAGCAGCCCTCTCTCTCAGTGTCAGGCTGAGTTGGTTTGTCCCTGTGTGTGCATCAGCCCTCTCTCTCAGTGTCTGGCTGAGTTGGATTGTCCCTGTGTGTGCAACACCCTCTCAGTGTCAGACTGAGTTGGTTTGTCCCTGTGTGCAGCAGCCCTTTCTCTCAGTGTCTAGCTGAGTTGGTATGTCCCTGTGTGTGCAGCAGCCCTCTTTCTCTTTGTCAGGCTGAGTTGGTTTGTCCCTGTGTCTGCGGTAGCACTCTCTATCAGTGTTTGGCTGAGTTGGTTTGTCATTGTGTGCAGCACCCCTCTCAGTGTCAGGCTGAGTTGTTTTGTCCCTGTGTATGCATCAGTATCTGGCTGAGTTGGTTTGTCCCTGTGTCTGCAGTAGCACTCTCTATCAGTGTCTGGCTGAGTTGGTTTGTCATTGTGCACAGCAGCCCTCTCAGTGTCAGGCTGAGTTGGTTTGTCCCTGTGTGTGTAGCAGCCCTCTCTCTCAATGTCTGGCTGAGTTGGATTGTCCCTGTGTGTGCAACACCCTCTCAGTGTCAGACTGAGTTGGTTTGTCCCTGTGTGCAGCAGCCCTTTCTCTCAGTGTCTGGCTGAGTTGGTATGTCCCTGAGTGTGCAGCACCCCTCTTTCTCTTTGTCAGGCTGAGTTGATTTGTACCTGTGTGCGCAGCAGCCCTCTCAGTGTCAGGCTGAGCTGGTTTGTCCCTGTGTGTGCAGCAGACCTCTCTCTCAGTGACAGGCTGAGTTGATTTGTACCTGTGTGAGCAGCAGCCCTCTCAATGTCAGTCTGAGTTGGTTTGTCCCTGTGTGTGCAACAGCCCTCTCTCTCGGTGTCAGGCTAAGTTGGTTTGTTCCTGTGTGTGCAGCAGCCCTCTCACTCAGTGTCAGGCTGAGCTGGTTTGTCCTTGTGTGTGCAGCAGACCTCTCTCTCAGTGTCAGGCTGAGTTGATTTGTACCTGTGTGAGCAGCAGCCCTCTCAAAGTCAGGCTGAGTTGGTTTGTCCCTGTGTGTGCAGCAGCCCTCTCTCTCAGTGTCTGGCTGAGTCGGTTTGTCCCTGTGTGTGTAGCAGCCCTCTCTCTCAATGTCAGGCTGAGTGGGTTTGTCCCTGTGTGTGTATCAGTGTCAGGCTGAGTTGGTTTGTACCTGTGTGAGCAGAAGCCCTCTCAGTGTCAAGCTGAGTTGGTTTGTACCTGTGTGGGCAGCAGCCCACTCTCTCAGTGTCAGGCTGAGTTGGTTTGTCCCTGTGTGTGCAGCAGCCGTCTCTATCAGTGTCAGGATGAGTTGGTTTTTTACTTGTGTGAGCAGCAGCCCTCTCAGTGTCAGGCTGAGTTGGTTTGTGCCTGTGTGTGCAGCAGCCCTCTCTCTCTTCTTCTGACTCAGTTGGTTTGTCCCTGTGTGTGCAGCAGCCGTCTCTATCAGTGTCAGGATGAGTTGGTTTTTTACTTGTGTGAGCAGCAGCCCTCTCAGTGTCGGGCTGAGTTGGTTTGTGCCTGTGTGTGCAGCAGCCCTCTCTCTCAGTGTCTGGCTGAGTTGGTTTGTCATTGTGTGTGCAACACCCTCTCAGTGTCAGACTGAGTTGGTTTGTCCCTGTGTGCAGCAGCCCTTTCTCTCAGTGTCTGGCTGAGTTGGTTTGTTATTGTGTGCAGCAGCCCTCTCAGTGTCAGGCTGAGTTGGTTTGTCCCTGTGTGTGCAGCAGCCCTCTCTCTCAGTGTCAGGCTGAGTTGGTTTGTCCCTGTGTATGCATCAGTGTCTGGCTGAGTTGGTTTTTCTCTGTGTGTGCAGCAGCCCTCTTTCTCAGTGTCAGGCTGAGTTGGTTTGTCCCTGTGTGTGCATCAGTGTCTGGCTGAGTTGGTTTTTCCCTGTGTGTGCAACAGCCCTCTCTCTCAGTGTCAGGCTGAGTTGGTTTGTCCCTGTGTGTGCATCAGTGTCAGGCTACATTGGTTTGTTCCTGTGTGTGCAGCAGCCCTCTCTCTCAGTGTCAGGCTGAGCTGGTTTGTCCCTGTGTGTGCAGCAGACCTCTCTCTCAGTGTCAGGCTGAGTTGATTTGTACCTGTGTGAGCTGCAACCCTCTCAATGTCAGTGTGAGTTGGTTTGTCCCTGTGTGTGCAACAGCCCTCTCTCTCAGTGTCAGGCTGAGTTGGTTTGTTCCTGTGTGTGCAGCAGCCCTCTCTCTCAGTGTCAGGCTGAGCTGGTTTGTCCCTGTGTGTGCAGCAGACCTCTCTCTCAGTGTCAGGCTGAGTTGATTTGTACCTGTGTGAGCAGCAGCCCTCTCAATGTCAGGCTGAGTTGGTTTGTCCCTGTGTGTGCAGCAGCCCTCTCTCTCAGCGTCTGGCTGAGTCGGTTTGTCCCTGTGTGTGTAGCAGCCCTCTCTCTCAATGTCAGGCTGAGTGGGTTTGTCCCTGTGTGTGTATCCGTGTCAGGCTGAGTTGGTTTGTACCTGTGTGAGCAGGAGCCCTCTCAGTGTCAGGCTGAGTTGGTTTGTACCTGTGTGGGCAGCAGCCCCCTCTCTCAGTGTCAGGCTGAGTTGGTTTGTCCCTGTGTGTGCAGCAGCTGTCTCTATCAGTGTCAGGATGAGTTGGTTTTTTACTTGTGTGAGCAGCAGCCCTCTCAGTGTCAGGCTGAGTTGGTTTGTCCCTGTGTGTGCAGCAGCCCTCTCTCTCAGTGTCTGGCTGAGCTGTTTTGTCCCTGTGTGTGCAGCAGCCCTCTCAGTGTCAGGCTGAGGTGGTTTGTCTCTTTGTGTGCAGCAGCCCTCTCTCTCTTTGTCTGGCTCAGTTGGTTTGTCCCTGTGTGTGCAGCAGCCCTCTTTCTCAGTGTCAGGCGGAGTTGGTTTGTCCCTGTGTCTGCAGCAGCCCTCGTTCTCAGTGTCCGGCTGAGTTTGTTTGTCATTGTGTGCAGCAGCCCTCTATCTAAGTGTCAGGCTGAGTTGGTTTGTCCCTGTGTGTGCATCAGCGTCAGGCTGAGTTGGTTTGCCCCTGTGTGTGCAACAGCCCTCTCTCTCAGTGTCAGGCTGAGTTGGTGTGTACCTGTGTGAGTGCTGGAGCAGGGTTTTCTATTGAAAATTTATTGAAATTTAAACTCCAGTTTATGTTTATATGTCATAATTAAAATTACTGATAATTAAATATTAAATATTAATTTTGTTGAAGTCTCTTATTAATCAACATTACTAATGAAAGAATTACACGTGGGAATGCATTTATGTTGCTATATTAATACATGAATTAAGTCGGTGAGCAAATTAATTAAATAAGTGTTGCTAAATTGCTATTTGTAATGTGTTTGCGCTTTTAAAATAACGTGCTTTAATGCTTCTTTGTGTCGCAGATGGCTAGATAATTACATACACATAAGGGTATTAGTGGGAATTAACACTGTATAATCATTACAATGTGGTAACGCTGTTTTGTGTTTCTTTTAATTAAGATGTCTGTTTTGGCCTAGACAAAGATGGCCGATATTTACAGCCTGCATTTGAGTAGATGAAATACGACGAGAGGCCTCGCTGAATATGGTTGGAAACCACCTGACCTCAGCCTCTGACTGTATTAAAAGTTTCCGTGAGGACAGCCGCTCCGGGCTCGATGCCAGTTGCCCTTGGAGAAGAATAAAGCCACAATGAACTCTGATAAACTTGCGGTGGCTTCACTATGATTCCGAGGAAGAGCATTCATGGATGTTGCATTTTTTAGTTTGAGCTTCCTTCTTCCATGTTTTTATTTTTGAGATTTTCGAGAGCGGAGATTTTCTAAATGTTGCGAGTCAACATCCTTTCCTGCTCGCTCTGCTCAATGGCTCAACAGACGTTCAGAGTTTGTTTGTTACTTTCAATGTTTAAGTTTTAGTATAAATACTGTTAGACTAGGGAGGGTCTAAGGCCACTTCTTCTTGAACCTATGCTCGAGAGGATCGACGCTGATTGAGAGGACGGCGACTCGGGAGACTTTACTGAGAGACCTGTCCTGACCTATTTACATCATTTAGCTAGAATAGGTAACTATGAGAATAATGATTTTGTTAGTGATTGACTTTCATTTGAACTAATTTAGATAAAATAACCTTTTGTTTGGATCACAGTGTCGGGTGGTTATTTCTTTGTCATTTATTGAATTTCCGAATATGTTCTTATTGTTTAAATCATGACTCAAGACATAACAATTAGGTCGCATTGACCTCAGTTTAGATGCAGATTGGTTTAGGAGTTCTCTCGTATATTCAGTGTGGATAGAGTAATAGAATGAATGTTAGTGTGATGGGCCCTAGCGTATGATGAGTGTATGTGCGTATGACTGTGGAATTACTCTGTCCGTGGAAGTAGGGAGAATTTATATGCTCTGATCTGCAGCAGTTTCCTGGTAGCAGTATGATGGTTTTTGATTATTGTCTTGATCTGATAGATTGCTTGTACATAGGCTTTTGGATTCATTGATGTATTGATTGATGTTGATATATGTACTAATACTATATGTTGAAGTCGTCGTATTGAGTTTTATGTAGTGTGTACGGCTTCTGGAACGTGGGGAGCTGGTGACGGTTCCGTAGTAGGGCAGAGGGAAGTGAGTGCTGCTCTCGGGAAAGACTGGATTGTTGGCCCTGTACGTATGCAGGGAAAAGCGTGTGACAATTGAAGTTGTGCGTCACATTGTCTGGGTTCGGAATCAGTGACATCGTCGTGTGTTACTATTAGAGACATATTTTCAGTATAAAAGGAGTGCGTATGGTAGCGAAGGTTATCTGTGAAACTCTGGTCATAAGTCCCAGGGATCCGTAAGGTTTGCCGTTAAAGCTTGCTGCTGGAGGAGTAATAGGTATTCTCTGAGCTTGTTTGAAGGAGTGGGCAGAGGTAAGTGCTGCTTGGTTAACGTGTGTTATAATTCTGTAGTGGGACAGACTGTTCGCTGTTCTCGGGAAAAGCAGGATTCTGTGTAAATGTACTACATTTTCTGGTGTGAAAGTGCGTGAATGTATGAGCATTTAGTTGATTGTGAGACTCTTTGGAGCATTCCTGGAGGAAGCAGTTAATGGATGCATGATAGAAGGGCAGAGTAGAGGGATGTGCTACTGTGTCAACGAAAGTAATGATTCCGTAGTGGAGCAGAGGTAAGCGCTGTTCTAGAGAGAAGCGGGATTCTTGTGAGAAAGACTTTTCTTTACTATTCTGTGGTTAGCGAAGCAGACAATGGAGATGTCTATATGTTGTAACTAATAGATTTTGTAGAATCTGAAACAGAGTCTACTAAGAAGGCTTTGTAAAGGAGGGGTAGACGAGTGACAGGAGACAAGAGTAGAAGCGACTGCAGCGACTACTGACGTAAGAAAGACCGCGCTCTGATTGGACAGTGGATTAGAACAGTGCTCGCGCTGGGATTGGTGCGTTGGTGTGAGCCGCGCAGGGATTGGAAGGAGTACAGGGTGACGTAGACGCTCCAGGATTGGTGCGTTGGTGTGAGTCGCGCTGTTATTGGACAAAAGATCATACAGTTGCGGCAGGGACTAGAGAATAGTGGTAAACGCTAAAATGTATTACCAAACGGAGGAAAAGAAGAAAAAATCCTTGTTCGGTAAAATTAAAAGGTGGTTCGACAAGGATAAAGACATAATAACTAGAGAAGGTGAATTGCTACCTCCGACAAGAACTCCTGCATCCTTTATGGTTGCGAAATAGGGGTATCATACCTGTATATGGTTAGACAATTGGGCTAAGTACACTAAAGACGATGATGTTTTAGCGTTCCCGGAACATGGTTCATTTAATTTGGTTGTGTTGAGAAATTTACGGGAAAAGATGATGTGTCTGGAGCCTAGACCAAGACCGACACAGTTTGAGGCGTTGGTAGAATGGGAAGATGAGGTGCATGAGCGAGAAAAGCAGAGGAGTGGAGGCAATTATAGGTATATTTTCGGGAGGAAATATGATCGTGAAACTCATCATGATCGAATGAGGAGATGGCTAGATGCTAGTATGTCAGAGGGATTATATCCTATGAGGACTGTTGAAGAGAAGGAAGGGAGGAAGGGTACGGAAAAGGTACCTGAAGCAGAAGTGAGAAGGTATGGGGCTAATGATTATGAGGATGAAGTCTTAGATGACATGATCTATAAGAGACCGCCACCATATAGACCAGAACCAGAAGAGAGAACGCCAGTTGCTACTCCCATAAGAGATACTTTGCGAATTGTTAAAACAGAAATTGTGACACCTGATCTGAAGAGTGGTAGCTCTTTCACGGAAAGGGAAAGAGAGAGAGAGCGAGAGAGAGAGAATCAAATCGGGGATGAGAAAACAAGAGAATTAGCAAGAACGACATCTGAGTTGACAGAGAAAATAAGAGAGCTTACGAAAAATCTAGAAGCTGTTACAGTGCCTGTAACAATAGGTCCGGTTATGCCTATTTTTGATAAACAAAGAATGGGTGAAAATGGTTTGACAGTTCTCTATGTAGGAAATGGTTTGGTTGGTTCTTGTTCTTTGGAGGAATCAGGAATGAGGACGGGAGAAAATAATTTGAGACAGCTGAGACATGACACATGTAGTGGAGGATCAGATGTACAGCCTAATTCAGGATTGAGTACTGGTTGTTTAGGAGGATCAATTTTGGAACCACAGAGGATGGCAGAACAAGTGGGTGCAGTGAAAAGATCTACAGAAATAACAGCTGAAGATTTGAATGATTGGTTGAAGGTTCTTCAAAAGAAGGATAAAGATTCACAGGCAATTGATGTAGCCAGGTTGCGCATAGAATTGGAAGAGCTTATTGCGGGAACAATTCCTACAGAAATGTTAAAGAATCATCATGATGGAGAGTTGTTATTCATGTGCAAGAGTATTACCTGGAGGGCTAAGAGTACACATGACAGGTTAAAAGGAATAGCGAGTGAACTGGGAGTTGATATGGATAAGGTGAAAGCTTTGCAGAAGCCTTACAGGGTGGATTTCTCTGATAAGGATATTGAGAATCTAAATGATGTTGGCAGAACAGGGCAGATTAAGGAAATGATTTCCTTATTGCGAAAATGGGGTGATGTAGAGAAGTGGAAGGATAGATGGTACAAGAAAAGGGAAGATTCAGTGGACAGGACTTATTCAGCATTTCCCATGAGAGAAAAAGAAAAAACAGTGGATGCTTATCCTATGAGAGAGATTCCTGGAGGAGGGTATGTACATGTCCCATGGACTAGACAGGATATTTTGTCATTTACGAATGATTTCCCTCGACTGAGAGAAAAGCCCGTCGAGTGGTATAGGCAGGTAGACAGGTTTGTGAAATTGTCAAAAGTGCTGTGGATTGACCTGAATAGTCTGTTTGATATAATTGTTCCAGCAGATTTGTGGACAGAGTGTAAAATAGTTGTAGATTGGCCTGCTAAGGAGTACCCAAGAGATCAGAAAACAGGAGCTCCAGACCCGGAGGTCATGAGGAAATATGAGCAGGTTATTGTGTTCCTGAAGAATAAGGTACCCCCTAAAGAGACAGACTAGGTAAAGATAGATCGGACATATCAGGAAGCAAAATAATCAGTTCATGCTTTTTATGAAATGCTGATACTGGCTTTTAAACAGTTTAGTGGAGATGAACACCTGGGTTATAAGGATTTGAGTCATTTTGTGTACAGGTTTGTATATGGTTTGAGACCTGAAATCAGTGAAAGGATTCGTGAGCATACAGTTGATTGGCAGAGTAAAAAGATTGAAATTTTTAGACATGCGAAATACTTCAGTGATGAAATTGAGGCAAAGCAAAGAAAGCTGAAAGAGAAAGCAATGTGGCCACAGGTGAAAGTTGCAGAAAGACAAGAAGCACAGCTGGTGGAACAAGCAAATAATCCTGGAAATAGGCCCAGATATGGAACAGGAAAGGGAAAGGGAAATCTAGAAGAAGCAAAGAAGAAGTTCCCATGTCACAACTGTGGACAATTGGGGCATTGGAGATCCGAGTGTACCAATCCACCATTAGTGACTAATGGGAATAAATCATTGAATCAACAGGTGCAGAACGAGGGGTGTAATCACCAGCAGCAACAGCAGAAGGTTGTCAGACAGCAGAGTCAAGAGCCAAAACCGCCCTTGCCGCAGAATAGAGGGTCCCAGAAATATAACCAGGACTCGGGATTCTACAATGATGAGCAGGTAAACAAACCGAGACGTTCAAACCCGGTACAACAGTACTGGTTAAAGAATGAGGGGAGTGAGTCTGAAGGGGACTATTGACGGTGCCGAAGAGAGGAGGAAGAGTGCATACTTGGTGCAACTCTAGAAATAGATCAGGCAGGACCATTTGTAGATGGGAAAATAAATGGGGAGAGTGTTACTTTTTTGGTAGACACAGGAGCGACGAGATCAACTGTCAGGTCAGCAGATATAAGAAATCTTCCTCTCTCGGACGAAGCAATCCAAGTGGTTGGTGTAGCTAATACACAGATTAGGACTCGTCTTACCAAACCAGTAAGGGTAAGAATAGGGAAATTTTCAGATATGCACAGATTTGTGGTCTGTGACACTAGTCCAGTGAACCTGTTAGGTAGGGACTTATTGTGTAAAATGAATAGCACAATTTTCTGTACTCCGGATGGAATAGCTTTTGAAACACCAGATGAGGATGTTCTGTACAGGATGACTCTAGATAATAGAGAGAGTGAGATTGTTGGTACATATGCTGTGTTTAATCCAGATGATTTGCCTCAAGAGTTGAGACACACAGTAAAAGCAGCAGTTTGGGATTTTACTGGAGAAGATGTGGGATTGATGAATAATGTAGATCCAGTGAAAATTTCAGTGAAAGAAGGAATCGTTTATCCTAATATCCCACAGTATAGATTGACACCAGAGATAATTGAGGGAATAACCCCTATAATTGACAAGATGATTCAACAGGGAGTTTTGAGAGAGTTACTGAGTAGCCTGTGTAATTCACCGATAATGGGGCTGAAGAAACCTAATGGGAAGTTCAGGATTGTGCAAGATTTGAGAAAGGTTAACAAAATTGTGGTAGCATGTTGTCCTATTGTGCCAAATCCGTCAGTGATTTTGTATCAGATTCCTCATGATGCTGAGTGGTACACGGTAATTGATTTGTGTCATGCTTTCTTTTCAATTCCATTGCATCATGACAGCCAGCCGATTTTTGCATTTCGGTTTGGACAGTGTATTTTAGCATGGTGTCGTATCCCACAGGGGTATACAGAGAGTCCTTCAATATTCAATCAGTTGTTGAAGAAGTCTTTGGAGAGTTTGATCATGCCTGAAAGCTCAGTACTAGTGCAGTATATCGATGACCTACTTGTGGCATCGAAGACACATGAAGCTTGTGAAGTAGATACCATAGCTTTACTGAATCATCTGGCAGATGGAGGGTTAAAGGTATCTCCAGCCAAATTGCAATTTTGCAAGAAAGAGGTGCATTATCTTGGACACAATATTGAGAAAGGTCTGAGAAAAGTGACCAATGACAGGATCAAAATTATCAGAGGAATGAGAGCCCCAATGACCCAGAGAGAAGTGAGGATGTTTCTGGGCATGGTGGGTTATTGTCGTCAGTTGATAAGTAATTTCTCCCTGATAGCAAAGCCACTGATTAAGTTGACTAAAAGTGAGGTGAGAGACCCATTGGAACTGAATGCAGAACAAATGGCAGCATTTGAGGAATTGAAGAGCAGAATGTGTGAAGCTCCTGCTTTGGGAATGCCAGATTATGAGAAAGAGTTTGAGTTGTACTGCAGTGAGAGAAATGGATGTGCACTTTCAGTGTTAATCCAGAAACATGGACGACTGAGAAGGCCAATTGCATACTTCTCATCAACACTTGACCCCGTAGCTGTGGGTTTGCCAGGTTGCCTGAAAGCAGTAGCTGCTACATGCAGAAGCTTGGAACAGAGTGAGGGTATAATAATGGGATATCCTGTAAGGGTATTCGTACCTCATGATGTAGCAATTCTTTTGACAAGAAGCAGAACTCAATATATGTCACATAGTCGGCTGACTAAATATGAGAAAATCATTCTGGGAGCATCAAATGTGACTCTTGAGAGATGTGTGAATGTGAATCTAGCAACTCTGTTGCCAGATGCTGAAAATGTGAATGTGGGAGATGATGTTGATCATGATTGTTTGGATGTGCTTGACTACTGCACAAAACCAAGACCAGAAATAAGAGATCTGCCATTGCCTGAGAGTGATCATGTGCTGTTTGTGGATGGATCATGTTTGAGAACTGATGATGGTGTGTTAAGTGCAGCATATGCGGTGTGCAAGGTTTCAGAAGTTATGGAAGCTTCGCCTTTGAAAGGAGTTAGATCTGCTCAAGTAGCTGAATTGGTGGCATTGACAAAGCTTGCAAGATTGGGAAGAATTTGAGAGTGACTGTGATGACTGATAGTCAGTATGGATTTGGAGTGGTTCATGATTTTGGCCAACTTTGGCTGCAGAGAGGTTTCTTGACGTCGAGTGGGACTCCTATAAAGAATGCTGAAGTGATTGGGAAATTGCTTGAGGCGATACAGCTGCCTAAAGAACTAGCAGTTGTAAAATGTGCTGCTCATGGACAAGGAGATGATTTTGTTACCCTTGGTAATCGTTTTGCAAATGACATAGCACAGTATTGTGCAAAGAACAATCATTCGATTAACCGGGGACGAGAAAGGGAAATGTCTTTTTGTTCTGTGATGTTTACTAATGTCCTGGAAACATGGGATGAGGTGAAACAGTTGCAGGAGGAAGCAGGAGATGAGGAAATGAGGGATTGGATCAAGGCAGGTTGTGCCCCAAGAGAGAAAGATCATGTTTGGATCTATAGAGATGGAAGACCAGTCATGCCTAAGTCGATGCTATCAACAATGGCGAGAATGTATCATGGTCAGGGACATCTGGGGAGGGACGCTATGATTAGGTCCTTTAAGCAAACCTGGTACAATGCAAAGTTCAGGCTGATTGCAGAAAGCATCTGTCAGAGATGTTTGATTTGTCAGCAGTTCAATACTGGAAAGAAGACAGTGGTGAGTCTAGGAACAATAGGCAGAGAAGGAGGTCCTTTTACCAGAATGCAAATTGATTTCATTGAAATGCCCCAAGTGAATAGATTGAGGTATGTTCTAGTGGTTGTCTGTTTGTTCTCAAGATGGGTGGAAGCCTATCCGACTAGGAGAAATGATGGAATAACAGTGGCAAAGTTACTGTTAAGAGAGTTGATTCCTAGGTATGGGTTCCCAGTGACAATTGAGTCAGACAGAGGTGGACACTTCTACAATGAGCTCATGGGTTTAATTTGTGAAGCATTAAGCATACAGCAGAAGCTACATTGTGCATACAGACCAGAGGCTTCTGGTGTTGTCGAACAGATGAATGGCACAATCAAAAACAGGATTGGTAAGATGTGTTTAGCCACTGGAATGAAATGGCCAGATGTCTTGCCTCTAGTGCTAATGACTATTAGGTCTACTCCAGATAGAACTACAGGGTTGAGTCCACATGAAATATTGATGGGACGAGCAATGAGACATGCTTTTGTGCCTGTCAACAAGTTGATGACAATCACTGATGACATGATTTTGGATTACTGTAAAGGCCTGGCTGACGCAGTTCATTCTGTGTTTCACCAGGTTGGAGGAGACGCCACCACACTTGAAAAGAAGCAAGCCCATGATCTGAGTCCAGGGGACTGGGTGAGGATAAAAGTGCACAGAAGAAGAAATTGCTTGGTTCCAAGGTGGGGAAGGCCAAGACAAGTCATTCTGACTACGACAACTGCAGTAAAGTGTGCTGGTGTGAAAAACTGGGTTCATGCAAGTCATACTCTGAGAGTTCCTAATCCAAAGGATGGAACTGATAAAGAGTATTTTGAAGAGTCAGATTCCAGTGATGATGCAGAGACTGAACCAGTGAGAAGAAAAAAGAATCCTGAAAGGGGGGAAGGAGAAAGAGAGTCAGGTGATTCTTTTTTCTTCCCGAGAGAGGCTTCAAGAGAAACATTGAGAGCCTCAGAGGAGAGATCGGATTCTGTAAGAGTGCCTGAAGTTCCAACAACGACTGGTGAAGAAAGAGGAGAAAGGAGCAATTCCACAGAGACTACACCTGAGTCAGATGAAGAGATTGAGAATCCACTTGAGATTACTCCTGAAGAAGTAGGGTCAGAAGAAGATAGAGAGGGACAGATTGCGGAAGACCCCCGAGGAGGTGTAGGGAACATTCCAAATAAGCTAGGTGAAGGGACAAGTAGACAGCAAGAAGATTGCGTGTCAGAGACTCGAGGAGGGACAGTAGTAGGGAAATCTCAATTGGTGGAGAAGAGGTCTGTGGAGCAAGAGAAAATTGTTGATGAACCAGAGGCAAATGAAACAGAATCAGATGAGAGTGAGAATGGGAAACCAGAGGGTCGAGTTCTGAGAAAGAGAACCTGGATCGGAGAAAGGAATAATAAAGAAGTGAGACCAAAAAGGAGTGTAAGAGGAGATCTTTGGCCTAACAAGATAAAGAGGCTAAGGTACAGACTGACACGAGCAAATTCATCGAAAGCTGAACAGGTGAACGAGGTGTCCAGTCAGAATCAAGCAAAGGGTGAAAAACAAAAGGAAACAAAAGAACCAGCGGAGATTAAGAGAATAAGAAAACCTAACCAGAAGTATAGGTCACCGGAATGGACGTACGTGGCACTGTCTGAAGAAGAAGAGGCAGAAAGTCAAGGAAATCCAGAGGGGACCTTACGAGAAGTGGTTGAGGAGGAGAAAACTGTTGGAATCCTGAAAGTTATCTTGACTGATATTGGAGAAGAGTCGGATGCTCAGGATATTGAAGATCTGATACAGTTTGATGTTGCTGAAGAAGAAGTGAAGAGTGATGAAAATCCAAATTGAGTGAATTGAAGGAGTCACTTGGAGAAGAGTTAGAGAAGAAAATCTAAAATTAGCAGTTTGAAATAATCTAGTGTTCTAGAAGTTCAGTAGTGAAGTAGTAGAGGCTAAGCCAAAAGACACTGCCAGGGTAATAAGATGGCTAACACAGAAAATAATCAAAGTAGATGTGCCTTCTTGAAAAAATGGTGTAGAATGTGCTGCTGCTGTACAGGATTATTAATGCTACTATGGAGTGTACTTGCTTTACTAGTTACATTTAGGGTTACAATAGACACCTTTGGAATACCTACTGAGAATATGACTAACATAGGGAAAAGTTCGCAGAAAATAGTGCCAACTAGAATTAGTAACATTTACATACATAAAGATAGGTCGATTAATGATTTTTCTAGCAATGTTTTTTCAAAGTTGTTGTACGAATACGTAAAGACAATGGAAGTAAGGGATTGCTACGTCTGTATGCAATTGCCTGCATCCGTTTCAGAGGGAGTTACTTATCACCATCTTCCAGCTACGTATGGGATTTCGTGTAGTGTGTTAGGTAGTGTTTTTTATTTGTTAGGGAAAATAGATTATGAGATGTCTAATAAAGATAACATTTTTGGGCAATTGCCTATGGATAAAAAACTGAACCCTGCTAAAGAAGCTAACATTTTTGGTGAGATTTTTATTGAAACAGAAGAATTAACATTAGATTACATTTTTAGAAACAATTTAACTTGCAGTTTGAAAGAAGAAGAAAAGGCTTTCTTAGACATGGTAGAGAAAAGGAGAGTGAGCATGCATGAAAAGGCAGGGGAATATAAAATGAGTGAGACAATCTGGGACATTGAGATGGGAAAGGAGTTGAAGAAAGGGGCCAGTCCAACTTTGGCTTTAGATGCACCACAGAAGGGTAAACTATGCATTACCAGAAGGAAATCCCAATATGATAGCTATTTTGTTGGGACTAGTGAGTGCCATGATACATACTTTATTGCAACAGGATGGGGATTCAAGGGAGGAGAAGATCCAGTTTTCCCGGGAGTGTATTATATTTGTGGGAATAAGGCTTATTACAGGTTGCCTGACCATTGGTATGGCACATGTTATGTTGGCCTGGTCTTTCCAAAGATTTTTCATATAGATAAGATAGAAGATGCAGAACAAATTAATCTACTAACACGCTTTAAGAGAGAAACTTGGTCAGAAATCGTAGGTGATATTTTTGGAGCTTTAATTCCAGCAGTGGGAATTTCATTAAATGCATATGGAATTCGTAAACTGTCAACAGTGGTGGATCGCTTATCGACAAGTACCGCTGGTGGGTTTCTTTTGGTAAATACGGAGATGGTTGCCTTACGCGCCATGTCAATGCAAAATCGACTTGCCCTTGATATTCTATTGGCCAAAGAGGGTGGAGTTTGTGGAATGCTGAAAGTTCAACATTGTTGCACTTACATTCCTGACGAAAGCAAAGATCTAAAGGTCTATATCAAAAATATTACTGATTTGCATGAAGAATTAGTACCACTGGAAGCTGAAAGTATCTGGACTAAAATGGCTAATAAAATAGTTGCTGTTAAGAACTTCATTGCTAAAATAGGTAGTACCATAATTGGTAAGATATTGTTTCCTTTGACATGTGTAATTGTTGCTTTATTGATACTTAGATTAGGGTGTTTGTGTTGTAAAAACAGGGGAGGGAAAAAGAAAATAATAAGAGAAAATACTGAAAAGAAACAAAAGAGGTCAAAGAGAGACCCACAAGAAATAAAATTAGAAGAATTGAGGGAGAGTGTTTACTTGGAGTCGAAGAGGGATGATGAAAGAGAGTCTGGTGTGTAGTGTCATAAAAAGACATATCAATTTCTCCTAAGAAATGGGGACTAAATTTTTTTTTGGGTTGGTTTTTGTGGTGATAATATATCACCAAAGGGGGGATTGCTGGAGCAGGGGTTTCTATTGAAAATTTATTGAAATTTAAACTCAAGTTTATGTTTATATGTCATAATTAAAATTACTGATAATTAATTATTAAATATTAATTTTGTTGAAGTCTCTTATTAATCAACATTACTAATGAAAGAATTACACATGGGAATGCATTTATGTTGCTATATTAATACGTGAATTAAGTCGGTGAACAAATTAATTAAATAAGTGTTGCTAAATTGCTATTTGTAATGTGTTTGCGCTTTTAAAATAACGTGCTTTAATGCTTCTTTGTGTCGCAGATGGCTAGATAATTACATACACATAAGGGTATTAGTGGGAATTAACACTGTATAATCATTACGATGTGGTAACGCTGTTTTGTGTTTCTTTTAATTAAGATGGTCTGTTTTGGCCTAGACAAAGATGGCCGATATTTACAGCCTGCATTTGAGTAGATGAAATACGACGAGAGGCCTCGCTGAATATGGTTGGAAACCACCTGACCTCAGCCTCTGACTGTATTAAAAGTTTCCGTGAGGACAGCAGCTCCGGGCTCGATGCCAGTTGCCCTTGGAGAAGAATAAAGCCACAATGAACTCTGATAAACTTGCGGTGGCTTCACTATGATTCCGAGGAAGAGCATTCATGGATGTTGCATTTTTTAGTTTGAGCTTCCTTCTTCCATGTTTTTATTTTTGAGATTTTCGAGAGCGGAGATTTTCTAAATGTTGCGAGTCAACACCCTTTCCTGCTCGCTCTGCTCAATGACTCAACGGACGTTCAGAGTTTGTTTGTTACTTTCAATGTTTAAGTTTTAGTATAAATACTGTCAGACTAGGGAGGGTCTAAGGCCACTTCTTCTTGAACCTATGCTCGAGAGGATCGACGCTGATTGAGAGGACGGCGACTCGGGAGACTTTACTGAGAGACCTGTCCTGACCTATTTACATCATTTAGCTAGAATAGGTAACTATGAGAATAATGATTTTGTTATTGATTGACTTTCATTTGAACTAATTTAGATAAAATAACCTTTTGTTTGAATCACAGTGTCGGGTGGTTATTTCTTTGTCATTTATTGAATTTCCGAATATGTTCTTATTGTTTAAATCATGACTCAAGACATAACAATTAGGTCGCATTGACCTCAGTTTAGATGCAGATTGGTTTAGGAGTTCTCTCGTATATTCAGTGTGGATAGAGTAATAGAATGAATGTTAGTGTGATGGGCCCTAGCGTATGATGAGTGTATGTGCGTATGACTGTGGAA
The DNA here is from genome assembly GCF_964204655.1 of Triturus cristatus. Classification (NCBI taxonomy): domain Eukaryota; kingdom Metazoa; phylum Chordata; class Amphibia; order Caudata; family Salamandridae; genus Triturus; species Triturus cristatus. The sequence goes on along the minus strand of NC_140579.1, from coordinate 1,175,972,439 downwards.
TTACTCTCTCCATGGAAGTAGGGAGAATTTATATGCTCTGATCTGCAGCATGAGCAGCACCCTCTCAGTGTCAGGCTGAGTTGGTTTGTACCTGTGTGGGCAGCAGTCCTCTCTCTCAGTGTCAGGCTGAGTTAGTTTGTCCCTCTGTGTGCAGAAGCTGTCTCTATCAGTGTCAGGATGAGTTGGTTTGTACTTGTGTGAGCAGCAGCCCTCTCAGTGTCAGGCTGAGTTGGTTTGTCCCTGTGTGTGCAGCAACCCTCTCTCTCAGTGTCTGGCTGAGTTGGTTTGTCCCTGTGTGTGCAGCAGCCCTCTTTCTCAGTGTCAGGCTGAGTTGGTTTGTCCCTCTGTGTGCAGCAGCCCTCTCTCTTAGTGTCTGGCTGAGTTGGTTTGTCATTGTGTGCAGCAGCCCTCTCAGTGTCAGGCTGAGTTGGTGTGTCCCTGTTTGTGCAGCAGCCCTCTCTCTCAGTGTCAGTCTGAGTTGGTTTGTCCCTGTTTGTGCATCAGTGTGAGGTTGAGTTGGTTCGTTCCTGTGTGTGCGGCAGCCCTCTCTCTCAGTGTCAGGCTGAGTTGGTTTGTCCCTGTGTGTGCAACAGCCCTCTCTCTCAGTGTCAGCCTGAGTTTGTTTGTCCCTGTGTGTGCATCAGTGTCAGGCTGAGTTGGTTTGTCCCTGTATGTGCAGCAACCGTAGCTATCAGTGTCAGGCTGAGTTGGTTTGTACCTGTGTGAGCAGCAGCCCTCTCAGTGTCAGCCTGTGCTGGTGTGTCCCTGTGTGTGCAGCAACCCTCTCTCTCAGTGTCAGGCTGAGTGGGTTTGTCCCTGTGTGTGTATCTGTGTCAGGCTGAGTTGGTTTCTACCTGTGTGAGCAGCAGCCCTCTCAGTGTCAGGCTGAGTTGGTTTGTCCCTGTGTGTGCAGCAGCCCTCTCTCTCAGTGTCTAGCTGAGTTGGTTTGTCCCTGTGTTTGCAAAAAGCCCTCTCTCTCAGTGTCGGGCTGAGTGGGTTTGTCCCTGTGTGTGTATCCGTGTCGGGCTGAGTTGGTTTGTACATGTGTGAGCAGCAGTCCTCTAGTTGTGAGGCTGAGTTGGTTTGTACCTGTGTGGGCAGCAACACTCTCTCTCAGTGTCAGTCTTAGTTGGATTTTCCCTGTGTGTGCAGCAGCCCTCTCTCTCAGTGTCAGGCTGAGTTAATTTGTCCCTGTGTGTGCAGCAGCCGTCTCTATCAGTGTCTGGATGAGTTGGTTTGTACTTGTGTGAGCAGCAGCCCTCTCAGTGTCAGGCTGAGTTGGTTTGTCCCTGTGTGTGCAGCAGCACTCTCTCTCAGTGTCTGGCTGAGTTGGATTGTCCCTGTGTGTGCAACAGTCCTCTCAGTGTCAGACTGAGTTGGTTTGTCCCTGTGTGCAGCAGCCCTTTCTCTCAGTGTCAGGATGAGTAAGTTTGTCCCTGTGTGTGCAGCAGCCGTCTCAGTGTCAGGCTGAATTGGTTTGTATCTGTGTGAGCAACAGCCCTCTCAGTGGCAGGCTGAGTTGGTTTGTACCTTTGTGTGCAGCAGCCCTCTCTCTCAGTGTCAGGATGAGTGGGTTTGTCCCTGTGTGTGTATCCGTGTCAGGCTGAGTTGGTTTGTACCTGTGTGAGCAGCAGCCCTCTCTATCAGTGTCAGGTTGAGTTGGTTTGTCCCTGTGTGTGCATCAGTGTCAGGCTGAGTTGGTTTGTTCCTGTTTGTGCAGCAGCCCTCTCTCAGAGTCAGGCTGAGCTGGTTTGTCCCTGTGTGTGTGTACCAGACCTCTCTCTCAGTGTCAAGCTGAGTTAGTTTGTCCCTGTGTGTGCATCAGTGTCAGGCTGAGTTGGTTTTTCCATGTGTGTGCAGCAGCCGTCCATCTCTATCAGTGTCAGGCTGAGTTGATTTGTACCTGTGTGAGCAGCAGCCCTCTCAATGTCAGGCTGAGTTGGCTTGTCCCTGTGTGTGCAGCAGCCCTCTCTCTCAGTGTCTTGCTGAGTTGGTTTGTCCCTGTGTGTGTAGCAGCCCTCTCTCTCAATGTCAGGCTGAGTGTGTTTGTCCCTGTGTGTGCATCCGTGTCAGGCTGAGTTGGTTTTAACCTGTGTGAGCAGCAGCCCTCTCAGTGTCAGACTGAGTTGGTTTGTACCTGTGTGGGCAGCAGCCCTCTCTTTCAGTGGCAGGCTGAGTTGGTTTTTCCTTGTTTGTGCAGCAGCCCTCTCTCTCAGTGTCAGGATGAGTAAGTTTGTCCCTGTGTGTGCAGCAGCCGTCTCAGTGTCAGGCTGAATTGGTTTGTACCTGTGTGAGCAACAGCCCTCTCAGTGTCAGGCTGAGTTGGTTTGTACCTTTGTGTGCAGCAGCCCTCTCTCTCAGTGTCTTGCTGAGTTGGTTTGTCCCTGTGTGTGTAGCAGCCCTCTCTCTCAATGTCAGGCTGAGTGTGTTTGTCCCTGTGTGTGCATCCGTGTCAGGCTGAGTTGGTTTGTACCTGTGTGAGCAGCAGCCCTCTCAGTGTCAGGCTGAGTTGGTTTGTATCTGTGTGGGCAGCAGCCCTCTCTCTCAGTGTCAGGCTGAGTTGGTTTTTCCTTGTGTGTGCAGCAGCCCTCTCTCTCAGTGTCAGGATGAGTAAGTTTGTCCCTGTGTGTGCAGCAGCCGTCTCAGTGTCAGGCTGAATTGGTTTGTACCTGTGTGAGCAACAGCCCTCTCAGTGTCAGGCTGAGTTGGTTTGTACCTTTGTGTGCAGCAGCCCTCTCTCTCAGTGTCAGGCTGAGCGGGTTTGTCCCTGTGTGTGTATCCGTGTCAGGCTGAGTTGGTTTGTACCTGTGTGAGCAGCAGCCCTCTAAGTGTCAGGCTGAGTTGGTTTGTACCTGTGTGGGCAGCAGCCCTCTCTCTCAGTGTCAGGCTGAGTTAGTTTGTCCCTGTGCGTGCAGCAGCTGTCTCTATCAGTGTCAGGATGAGTTGGTTTGTACTTGTGTGAGGAGCAGCCCTCTCTCTCAGTGTCTGGCTGAGTTGGTTTGTCCCTGTGTGTGCAACAGCCCTCTTTCTCAGTATCAGACTGAGTTGGTTTGTCCCTGTGTGTGCAGCAGCCCTCTCTCTCAGTGTCTGGCTGAATTGTTATTTTCCAGTGTGTGCAGCAGCCCTCTCAGTGTCAGGCTGATTTGGTTTGTCCCTGTGTGTGCAGCAACCCTCTCTCTCAGTGTCTGGCTGAGTTGGTTTGTCCCTGTGTGTGCAACAGCCCTCTTTCTCAGTGTCAGGCTGAGTTGGTTTGTTCCTGTGTCTGCAGCAGCCCTCGCTCTCAGTGTCTGGCTGAGTTGGTTTGTCATTGTGTGCAGCAGCCCTCTCAGTGTCAGGCTGAGTTGGTTTGTCCCTGTGTGTGCAGCAGCCCTCTCTCTCAGTGTCAGTCTGAGTTGGTTTGTCCCTGTGTGTGCATCAGTGTCAGGTTGATTTGGTGTTGGACTTGGCCCTTTTTGCAGGGTCATCCCTAAACTTTTTGCATTCCACCTTCATTTTTTCTGACCTGTTGTTGGCTGTTTTATGACTCTGGGCACTTTACCACTGCTGATCAGTGCTAAAGTGCATATGCTCTCCCTACTGTAAAATGTATATTTTGGTTGGATTCCATGATTGGCTTCTTTGGTTTACTGTCAGACCCCAGTAAAGTGCACCAGAAGTGCCCAGGGCTTGTAAATCCAAATGCTGTCGGTGGGCTTGCAGCACTGGTTGTGCCACCCACAGAAGCGGCCTAGTAAGATTTGTCTAAGGTCTGCCAATGCAGAACCTACGTGCAGACTGGTACTGTCATGCTGACTGGGCAAGTGCACCCACTTCCCAGTCCCTAAACTTTCCCTTAACTTCATATTAGTCACCCCTATGGTAGGCCCAAGGGCAGGGTGCATTGTAAGCATAAGGTAGGACAAGCCCTGATGTGTGTGGCATGTCCTAATAGTGAATTACAGCCATTTTCGTTTTTCACTATTGTAAGGCTACCTGTTCTCCATAGGCCAAAATGGGCTGTTAGAATTGTTACATCCTATGATCCTAACAGACCCAGGGAACTTGGTAGAAATTAGAGTTTAGTATGCCTGAACTCGAATAATAAAAGACATCTTTTAGTAAAGTTTATTTTAATATTCTGTGTTGCAAATACCACTTTTAGAAAGTTGGTATTTGCTTGCCTAACCATTTCAGCCCGCCTCTGCTATGATGTGTATCTGCCTGTCTGGTTTGTGTGAGTGACAGGGCTGGGGAAACCCAGAGGGGCAGGGCTAGGTAGCCTGGTGGTGAATGGAGAGATTGACATCCAGATGGGTGGGAGGAGTGCACCTGGACTCTGAATAGGGCTGTGCTCTGCCACCACAATGCTGGCTCCACCTCCTGTGGAGCGGCTGATGTCTCTGCCCTGCACCCTGAATAGAAAGTCAGAGTCATGTCAACAAAGTGCTCAGGAACTGGTTTGGACTGGGCAAAGGCCCCTCTACCCCAGAGGAACAAAGGAATTAGGGGTATAAGTATTGGGACCCTGCTCCCAAGAAATTAGATCCTGCTTGACAAGAAGAACCTCTGCCTGAGGAGAAGGAACCGGGAAAGCTGTAAGGAGGAGTACTGTCCCTGACCTGGGGGATTGGCCTGCAGTGGTTGCCTTTCTGCTGAAAGGAGAGGAGAAATACTACAAAGACTTGATTTCAGCTTGTGCTTCAAAAGATCTCCAAGGGCTTGGAATAGAGCTTGCCTCCTGCTGAAGTCTCAGGAACAACAGACTTCACCCCCCCAGCTCCCCAGAGTTCTTTGGAAGTGCCTGCTGCTGTTGTTGGGCCTTTTGAGGGACTGCGTGTCGCAAGGAGCTGGAAGCGCGACTCAAGAAGGAGAAGCGTGCCGCCGTCGGAACTGCTGTCGTAGCATCACGTAAAGGGTGTCGCTGCTGCAGCATCGCATCGAGCGGAAGCGTCTCGCATCATCCAAGAAGTGTCTCGCAACGCCGAAGAAGCGTGTCGCCATCGCAGCCATCGTAGCTGACGCATTGCACCGCATCAAGAGAAGAGTCTCGCATCGAGGAAGAAGCGTGTCGCCATCGCAGCCATCGTAGCTGTCGCATTGCACCGCATCAAGAAAAGCGCCTCGCATCCACGGAGAAGCGTGCCGCCGTCGGAGCTGCTGTCGTCGCATCGCGTAAAGGGGTGTCGCCGCTGCAACATCGCATCGAGCGGAAGCGTCTCGCAAACGTCAGAGATGAGTGCCGCTGCCAAGGCCTCTGTCGTCGCATCGCGTAAAGGGTGACGCCGCTGTAGCTGACGCACCGAGTCGAGTCTTCTCGCAACATTGGAGAAGCGTAACGCATCTGGAAGATCTTCACATCTTTATTTCTTTGCACCAAAAACTTCATCGCATCAACAACGTTGCAACACTTTCGTTGCCCTGCGTGTCGCATCTAAAAGGTACATTGACTTAAAGTGTCGCATTTAAGAACTTAAGAGAACTAAGCAAACTTCTACCATCTAAAGTAACAGTATTGTGTATTTTTTGTCGTTTAATGGTCTTGTGGTAACTCTATATAAAGAATCCTTATTTTTAATAGAAAACCTATGTGGTGTCCATTTGTAGTGTTGTCACTTGGTTACTGTATGTGTTCACAAATGCTTAACCTATAACACTCTGAGATAAGCCTTGTCTGCTCGCGCCAAGCTACCTAGAGGGTGAGCAGGGGTTATTTTAGGAGTGTAACCCCTTACCCAGACTAGAGGAAAGGTTCCCTGCTTGTCACAAGTACCTACCTGTGCCAACCAGAGAACCCGGATTCTAACTGTTGGTTTGTTCCTGTGTGTGCAGCAGCCCTCTCTCTCAGTGTCAGGCTGAGTTGGTTTGTCCATGTGTGTGCAACAGCCCTCTCTCTCAGTGTCAGGCTGAGTTTATTTGTCCCTGTGTGTGCAGCAGCCATCTCTATCAGTGTCAGGCTGAGTTGGTTTGTGTCTGTGTGAGCAGCAGCCCTCTCAGTGTCCGGCTGAGTTGGTTTGTCCCTGTGTGCAGCAGCCCTCTCACTCAGTGTCAGGCTGAGTTGGTTTGTACCTGTGTGAGCAGCAGCCCTCTCAGTGTCAGGCTGAGTTGGTTTGTACCTGTGTGTGCAGCAGCCCTCTCTCTTAGTGTCAGGCTGAGTTGGTTTGTACCTGTGTGAGCAGCAGCCCTCTCAGTGTCAGGCTGAGTTGGTTTGTACCTGTGTGGGCAGCAGCCCTCTCTCTCAGTGTCAGGCTGAGTTAGTTTGTCCCTGTGTGTGCAGCAGCTGTCTCTATCAGTGTCAGGATGAGTTGGTTTGTACTTGTGTGAGCAGCAGCCCTCTCAGTGTCAGGCTGAGTTGGTTTGTTCCTGTGTGTGCAGCAACCCTCTCTCTCAGTGTCTGGCTGAGTTGGTTTGTCCCTGTGTGTGCAGCAGCCCTCTCTCTCAGTGTCTGGCTGAGTTGGTTTGTCATTGTGTGCAGCAGCCCTCTCAGTGTCAGGCTGAGTTGGTTTGTCCCTGTGTGTGCAGCAGCCCTCTCTCTCAGTGTCAGTCTGAGTTGGTTTGTCCCTGTGTGTGCATCAGTGTCAGGTTGATTTGGTGTTGGACTTGGCCCTTTTTGCAGGGTCATCCCTAAACTTTTTGCCTTCCTCATGCATTTTTTCTGACCTGTTGTTGGCTGTTTTTTGACTCTGGGCACTTTACCACTGCTGATCAGTGCTAAAGTGCATATGCTCTCCCTACTGTAAAATGTATATTTTTGTTGGATTCCATGATTGGCTTATTTGGTTTACTGTCAGACCCCAGTAAAGTGCACCAGAAGTGCCCAGGGCTTGTAAATCCAAATGGTGCTGGTGGGCTTGCAGCACTGGTTGTGCCACCCACAGAAGCGGCCTAGTAAGATTTGTCTAAGGTCTGCCATTGCAGAACCTACGTGCAGTCTGGTACTGTCATGCTGACTGGGCAAGTGCACCCACTTCCCAGTCCCTAAACCTTCCCTTAACTTCATATTAGTCACCCCTATGGTAGGCCCAAGGGCAGGGTGCATTGTAAGCATAAGGTAGGACAAGCCCTGATGTGTGTGGCATGTCCTAATAGTGAATTACAGCCATTTTCGTTTTTCACTATTGTAAGGCTACCTGTTCTCCATAGGCCAAAATGGGCTGTTAGAATTGTTACATCCTATGATCCTAACAGACCCAGGGAACATGGTAGAAATTAGAGTTTAGTATGCCTGAACTCGAATAATAAAATACATCTTTTAGTAAAGTTTATTTTAATATTCTGTGTTGCAAATACCACTTTTAGAAAGTTGGTATTTGCTTGCCTAACCATTTCAGCCCGCCTCTGCTATGATGTGTATCTGCCTGTCTGGTTTGTGTGAGTGACAGGGCTGGGGAAACCCAGAGGGGCAGGGCTAGGTAGCCTGGTGGTGAATAGAGAGATTGACATCCAGATGGGTGGGAGGAGTGCACCTGGACTCTGAATAGGGCTGTGCTCTGCCACCACAATGCTGGCTCCACCTCCTGTGGAGCGGCTGATGTCTCTGCCCTGCACCCTGAATAGAAAGTCAGAGTCATGTCAACAAAGTGCTCAGGAACTGGTTTGGACTGGGCAAAGGCCCCTCTACCCCAGAGGAACAAAGGAATTAGGGGTATAAGTATTGGGACCCTGCTCCCAAGAAATTAGATCCTGCTTGACAAGAAGAACCTCTGCCTGAGGAGAAGGAACCGGGAAAGCTGTAAGGAGGAGTACTGTCCCTGACCTGGGGGATTGGCCTGCAGTGGTTGCCTTGCTGCTGAAAGGAGAGGAGAAATACTACAAAGACTTTATTTCAAGTTGTGCTTGAAAAGATCTCCAAGGGCTTGGAATAGAGCTTGCCTCCTGCTGAAGTCTCAGGAACAACAGACTTCACCCCCCCCAGCTCCCCAAAGTTCTTTGGAAGTGCCTGCTGCTGTTGTTGGGCCTTTTGAGGGACTGCTTGTCGCAAGGAGCTGGAAGCGCGACTCAAGAAGGAGAAGCGTGCCGCCGTCGGAACTGCTGTCGTCGCATCACGTAAAGGGTGTCGCCGCTGCAGCATCGCATCGAGCGGAAGCGTCTCGCATCATCCAATAAGTGTCTCGCAACGCCGAAGAAGCGTGTCGCCATCGCAGCCATCGTAGCTGACGCATTGCACCGCATCAAGAGAAGAGTCTCGCATCGAGGAAGAAGCGTGTCGCCATCGCAGCCATCGTAGCTGTCGCATTGCACCGCATCAAGAAAAGCGCCTCGCATCCACGGAGAAGCGTGCCGCCGTCGGAGCTGCTGTCGTCGCATCGCGTAAGGGGGTGTCGCCGCTGCACCTTCGCATCGAGCGGAAGCGTCTCGCAAACGTCAGAGAAGAGTGCCGCTGCCAAGGCCGCTGTCGTCGCATCGCGTAAAGGGTGACGCCGCTGTAGCTGACGCACCGAGTCGAGTCTTCTCGCAACATTGGAGAAGCGTAACGCATCTGGAAGATCTTCACATCTTTATTTCTTTGCACCAAAAACTTCATCGCATCAACAACGTTGCAACACTTTCGTTGCCCTGCGTGTCGCATCTAAAAGGTACATTGACTTAAAGTGTCGCATTTAAGAACTTAAGAGAACTAAGCAAACTTCTACCATCTAAAGTAACAGTATTGTGTATTTTTTGTTGTTTAATGGTCTTGTGGTAACTCTATATAAAGAATCCTTATTTTTAATAGAAAACCTGTGTGGTGTCCATTTGTAGTGTTATCACTTGGTTACTGTATGTGTTCACAAATGCTTAACCTATAACGCTCTGAGATAAGCCTTGTCTGCTCGCGCCAAGCTACCTAGAGGGTGAGCAGGGGTTATTTTAGGAGTGCAACCCCTTACCCAGACTAGAGGAAAGGTTCCCTGCTTGTCACAAGTACCTACCTGTGCCAACCAGAGAACCCGGATTCTAACAGTTGGTTTGTTCCTGTGTGTGCAGCAGCCCTCTCTCTCAGTGTCAGGCTGAGTTGGTTTGTCCCTGTGTGTGCAGCAGCCCTCTCTCTTAGTGTCAGGCTGAGTTGGTTTGTACCTGTGTGAGCAGCAGCCCTCTCAGTGTCAAGCTGAGTTGGTTTGTTCCTGTGTGTGCAGCAGCCCTCTCTCTCAGTGTCAGGCTGAGTTGGTTTGTCCCTGTGTGTGCAGCAGCCCTCTCTCTTAGTGTCAGGCTGAGTTGGTTTGTACCTGTGTGAGCAGCAGCCCTCTCAGTGTCAGGCTGAGTTAGTTTGTCCCTGTGTGTGCAGCAGCTGTCTCTATGAGTGTCAGGATGAGTTGGTTTGTACTTGTATGAGCAGCAGCCCTCTCAGTGTCAGGCTGAGTTGGTTTGTTCCTGTGTGTGCAGCAACCCTCTCTCTCAGTGTCTGGCTGAGTTGGTTTGTCCCTGTGTGTGCAGCAGCCCTCTCTCTCAGTGTCAGGCTGAGTTGGTTTGTCATTGTGTGTGCAACACCCTCTCAGTGTCAGACTGAGTTGGTTTGTCCCTGTGTGCAGCAGCCCTTTCTCTCAGTGTCTGGCTGTGTTGGTTTGTCCCTGTGTGTGCAGCAGCCCTCTTTCTCTTTGTCAGGCTGAGTTGGTTTGTCCCTGTGTCTGCGGTAGCACTCTCTATCACTGTCTGGCTGAGTTGGTTCGTCATTGTGTGCAGCAGCCCTCTCAGTGTCAGGCTGAGTTGGTTTGTCCCTGTGTGTGCAGCAGCCCTCTCTCTCAGTGTCAGGCTGAGTTGGTTTCTCCCTGTGTATGCATCAGTGTCTGGCTGAGTTGGTTTGTCCCTGTGTCTGCAGTAGCACTCTCTATCAGTGTCTGGCTGAGTTGGTTTGTCATTGTGTGCAGCAGCCCTCTCAGTGTCAGGCTGAGTTGGTTTGTCATTGTGTGCAGCAGCCCTCTTAGTGTCAGGCTGAGTTGGTTTGTCCCTGTGTGTGCAGCATCCCTCTCTCTCAATGTCAGGCTGAGTTGGTTTTTCCCTGTGTGTGCAGCAGCCCTCTCTCTCAGTGTCAGGCTGAGTTGGTTTTTCCCTGTGTGTGCAACAACCCTCTCTCTCAGTGTCAGGCTGAGTTGGTTTGTCCCTGTGTGTGCATCAGTGTCAGGCTGAGTTGGTTTGTTCCTGTGTGTGCAGCAGCCCTCTCTCTCGGTGTCAGGCTGAGCTGGTTTGTCCCTGTGTGTGCAGCAGACCTCTCTCTCAGTGTCAGGCTGAGTTGATGTATACCTGTGTGAGCAGCAACCCTCTCAATGTCAGTCTGAGCTGGTTTGTCCCTGTGTGTGCAACAGCCCTCTCTCAGTGTCAGGCTGAGTTGGTTTGTTCATGTGTGTGCAGCAGCCCTCTCTCTCAGTGTCAGGCTGAGCTGGTTTGTCCCTGTGTGTGCAGCAGACTTCTCTCTCAGTGTCAGGCTGAGTTGATTTGTACCTGTGTGAGCAACAACCCTCTCAATGTCAGGCTGAGTTGGTTTGTCCCTGTGTGTGCAGCAGCCCTCTCTCTCAGTGTCAGGCTGAGTTGGTTTGTTCCTGTGTGTGCAGCAGCCCTCTCTCTCAGTGTCAGGCTGAGTTGGTTTGTCCCTGTGTGTGCAGCAGCCCTCTCTCTCAGTGTCTGGCTGAGCTGGTTTGTCCCTGTGTGTGCAGCAGCCCTCTCAGTGTCAGGCTGAGGTGGTTTGTCCCTTTGTGTGCAGCAGCCCTCTCTCTCTTTGTCTGGCTCAGTTGGTTTGTCCCTGTGTGTGCAGCAGCCCACTTTCTCAGTGTCAGGCGGAGTTGGTTTGTCCCTGTGTCTGCAGCAGCCCTCGCTCTCAGTGTCTGGCTGAGTTGGTTTGTCATTGTGTGCAGCAGCCCTCTCAGTGTCAGGCTGAGTTGGTTTGTCCCTGTGTGTGCAGCAGCCCTCTATCTAAGTGTCAGGCTGAGTTGGTTTGTCCCTGTGTGTGCATCAGTGTCAGGCTGAGTTGGTTTGCCCCTCTGTGTGCAGCAGCCCTCTCTCTCAGTGTCAGGCTGAGTTGGTTTGTACCTGTGTGAGCAGCAGCCCTCTCAGTGTCAGGCTGAGTTGGTTTGTACCTGTGTGGGCAGCAGCCCTCTTTCTCAGTGTCAGGCTGAGCTAGTTTGTCCCTGTGTGTGCAGCAGCTGTCTCTGTCAGTGTCAGGATGAGTTGGTTTGTACTTGTGTGAGCACCATCTCTCTCAGTGTCAGGCTGAGTTGGTTTGTCCCTGTGTGTGCAGCAGCCCTCTCTCTCAGTGTCTGGCTGAATTTTTTTTTCCTGTGTGTGCAGCAGCCCTCTCAGTGTCAGGCTGAGTTGGTTTGTCCCTGTGTGTGCAGCAACCCTCTCTCTCAGTGTCTGGCTGAGTTGGTTTGTCCCTGTGTGTGCAGCAGCCCTCTATCTAAGTGTCAGGCTGAGTTGGTTTGTCCCTGTGTGTGCATCAGTGTCAGGCTGAGTTGGTTTGCCCCTCTGTGTGCAGCAGCCCTCTCTCTCAGTGTCAGGCTGAGTTGGTTTGTACCTGTGTGAGCAGCAGCCCTCTCAGTGTCAGGCTGAGTTGGTTTGTACCTGTGTGGGCAGCATCCCTCTTTCTCAGTGTCAGGCTGAGCTAGTTTGTCCCTGTGTGTGCAGCAGCTGTCTCTGTCAGTGTCAGGATGAGTTGGTTTGTACTTGTGTGAGCACCATCTCTCTCAGTGTCCGGCTGAGTTGGTTTGTCCCTGTGTGTGCAGCAGCCCTCTCTCTCAGTGTCTGGCTGAATTTTTTTTTCTCCTGTGTGTGCAGCAGCCCTTTCAGTGTCAGGCTGAGTTGGTTTGTCCCTGTGTGTGCAGCAACCCTCTCTCTCAGTGTCTGGCTGAGTTGGTTTGTCCCTGTGTGTGCAGCAGCCCCCTTTCTCAGTGTCAGGCTGAGTTGGTTTGTCCCTGTGTTTGCAGCAGCCCTCTCACTCAGTGTCTGGCTGAGTTGGTTTGTCATTGTGTGCAACAGCCCTCTCAGTGTCAGGCTGAGTTGGTTTGTTCCTGTGTGTACAGCAGCCCTCTCTCTCAGTGTCAGGCTGAGCTGGTTTGTCCCTGTGTGTGCAGCAGACCTCTCTGTCAGTGTCAGGCTGAGCTGGTTTGTCCCTGTGTGTGCAACAGCCCTCTCTCTCAGTGTCAGGCTGAGTTGGTTTGTTCATGTGTGTGCAGCAGCCCTCTTTCTCAGTGTCAGGCTGAGCTGGTTTGTCCCTGTGTTTGCAGCAGACTTCTCTCTCAGTGTCAGGCTGAGTTGATTTGTACCTGTGTGAGCAGCAGCCCTCTTAATGTCAGGCTGAGTTGGTTTGTCCCTGTGTGTGCAGCAGCCCTCTCTCTCAGTGTCAGGCTGAGTTGGTTTGTCCCTGTGTGTGCAGCAACCCTCTCTCTCAGTGTCTGGCTGAGCTGGTTTGTCCCTGTGTGTGCAGCAGCCCTCTCAGTGTCAGGCTGAGGTGGTTTGTCCCTTTGTGTGCAGCAGCCCTCTCTCTCTTTGTCTGGCTCAGTTGGTTTGTCCCTGTGTGTGCAGCAGCCCACTTTCTCAGTGTCAGGCAGAGTTGGTTTGACCCTGTGTCTGCAGCAGCCCTCGCTCTCAGTGTCTGGCTGAGTTGGTTTGTCATTGTGTGCAGCAGCCCTCTCAGTGTCAGGCTGAGTTGGTTTGTCCCTGTGTGTGCAGCAGCCCTCTATCTAAGTGTCAGGCTGAGTTGGTTTGTCCCTGTGTGTGCATCAGCGTCAGGCTGAGTTGGTTTGCCCCTCTGTGTGCAGCAGCCCTCTCTCTCAGTGTCAGGCTGAGTTGGTTTGTACCTGTGTGAGCAGCAGCCCTCTCAGTGTCAGGCTGAGTTGGTTTGTACCTGTGTGGGCAGCAGCCCTCTTTCTCAGTGTCAGGCTGAGCTAGTTTGTCCCTGTGTGTGCAGCAGCTGTCTCTGTCAGTGTCAGGATGAGTTGGTTTGTACTTGTGTGAGCACCATCTCTCTCAGTGTCAGGCTGAGTTGGTTTGTCCCTGTGTGTGCAGCAGCCCTCTCTCTCAGTGTCTGGCTGAATTTTTTTTTTTCCTGTGTGTGCAGCAGCCCTCTCAGTGTCAGGCTGAGTTGGTTTGTCCCTGTGTGTGCAGCAACCCTCTCTCTCAGTGTCTGGCTGAGTTGGTTTGTCCCTGTGTGTGCAGCAGCCCTCTTTCTCACTGTCAGGCTTAGTTGGTTTGTCCCTGTGTGTGCAGCAGCCCTCTCTCTCAGTGTCTGGCTGAGTTGGTTTGTCATTGTGTGCAACAGCCCTCTCAGTGGCAGGCTGAGTTGGTTTGTTCCTGTGTGTACAGCAGCCCTCTCTCTCAGTGTCAGGCTGAGCTGGTTTGTCCCTGTGTGTGCAGCAGACCTCTCTCTCAGTGTCAGGCTGAGTTGATTTGTACCTGTGTGAGCAGCAACCCTCTCAATGTCAGTCTGAGTTGGTTTGTCCCTGTGTGTGCAACAGCCGTCTCTCTCAGTGTCAGGCTGAGTTGGTTTGTTCATGTGTGTGCAGCAGCCCTCTTTCTCAGTGTCAGGCTGAGCTGGTTTGTCCCTGTGTTTGCAGCAGACTTCTCTCTCAGTGTCAGGCTGAGTTGATTTGTACCTGTGTGAGCAGCAGCCCTCTCAAAGTCAGGCTGAGTTGGTTTGTCCCTGTAGGTGCAGCAGCCCTCTCTCTCAGTGTCAGGCTGAGTTGGTTTGTTCCTGTGTGTGCAGCAGCCCTCTCTCTCAGTGTCTGGCTGAGCTGGTTTGTCCCTGTGTGTCCAGCAGCCCTCTCAGTGTCAGGCTGAGGTGGTTTGTCCCTTTGTGTGCAGCAGCCCTCTCTCTCTTTGTCTGGCTCAGTTGGTTTGTCCCTGTGTGTGCAGCAGCCCACTTTCTCAGTGTCAGGCGGAGTTGGTTTGTCCCTGTGTCTGCAGCATCCCTCGCTCTCAGTGTCTGGCTGATTTGGTTTGTCATTGTGGGCAGCAGCCTTCTCAGTGTCAGGCTGAGTTGGTTTGTCCCTGTGTGTGCAGCAGCTCTCTATCTAAGTGTCAGGCTGAGTTGGTTTGTCCCTGTGTGTGCATCAGTGTCAGGCTGAGTTGGTTTGTACCTGTGTGGGCAGCAGCCCTCTTTCTCAGTGTCAGGCTGAGTTAGTTTGTCCCTGTGTGTGCAGCAGCTGTCTCTGTCAGCGTCAGGATGAGTTGGTTTGTACTTGTGTGAGCACCATCTCTCAGTGTCAGGCTGAATTGTTTTTTTTCCTGTGTGTGCAGCAGCCCTCTCAGTGTCAGGCTGAGTTGGTTTGTTCCTGTGTGTGCAGCAGCCCTCTTTCTCAGTGTCAGGCTGAGTTGGTTTGTCCCTGTGTGTGCAGCGGCCCTCTCTCTCAGTGTCTGGCTGAGTTGGTTTGTCATTGTGTGCAACAGCCCTCTCAGTGTCAGGCTGAGTTGGTTTGTCCCTGTTTGTGCAGCAGCCCTCTCTCTCAGTGTCAGTCTGAGTTGGTTTGTCCCTGTGTGTGCATCAGTGTGAGGTTGAGTTGGTTCGTTCCTGTGTGTGCAGCAGCCCTCTCTCTCAGTGTCAGGCTGAGTTAGTTTGTCCCTGTGTGTGCAACAGCCCTCTCTCTCAGTGTCAGCCTGAGTTTGTTTGTCCCTGTGTGTGCATCAGTGTCAGGCTGAGTTGGTTTGTCCCTGTGTGTGCAGCAACCGTAGCTATCAGTGTCAGTTTGAGTTGGTTTGTACCTGTGTGAGCAGCAGCCCTCTCAGTGTCAGGCTGAGTTGGTTTGTCCCTGTGTGTGCAGCAACCCTCTCTCTCAGTGTCAGGCTGAGTGGGTTTGTCCCTGTGTGTGTATCTGTGTCAGGCTGAGTTGGTTTCTACCTGTGTGAGCAGCAGCCCTCTCAGTGTCAGACTGAGTTGGTTTGTCCCTGTGTGTGCAGCAGCCCTCTCTCTCAGTGTCTAGCTGAGTTGGTTTGTCCCTGTGTTTGCAACAGCCCTCTCTCTCAGTGTCGGGCTGAGTGGGTTTGTCCCTGTGTGTGTATCCGTGTCGGGCTGAGTTGGTTTGTACCTGTGTGAGCAGCAGCCCTCTAGTTGTGAGGCTGAGTTGGTTTGTACCTGTGTAGGCAGCAACACTCTCTCTCAGTGTCAGGCTTAGTTGGATTTTCCCTGTGTGTGCAGCAGCCCTCTCTCTCAGTGTCAGGCTGAGTTAGTGTGTCCCTGTGTGTGCAGCAGCCGTCTCTATCAGTGTCCGGATGAGTTGGTTTGTACTTGTGTGAGCAGCAGCCCTCTCAGTGTCAGGCTGAGTTGGGTTGTCCCTGTGTGTGTATCCGTGTCAGGCTGATTTGGTTTGTACCTGTGTGAGCAGCAGCCCTCTCAGTGTCAGGCTGAGTTGGTTTGTACCTGTGTGGGCAGTGGCCCTCTCTCTCAGTGGCAGGCTGAGTTAGTTTGTCCCTGTGTGTGCAGCAGCTGTCTCTATTAGTGTCTGTGAGAAGGTGGCCTGATATATGCTGTCCACTAGTTCTAGTGGGCAACTTGTATCAGTCCAAACAACCCCTTATGGTGATAGGTTAAAGACAACCTTTATTGAAAGCTATCCTAGTGGTAGCTATGGAGTGCAGCCTTCAGGCTAAGTCTTGAAGGAATGTAACGCATCTTGTTTTACCAGTCTATATTCTCTTGAATGATCAAATGAAAAGACAACCACACCAGGTATATTAAAAATATATGTATTTAAGGTTAAACACACCCCTCTAGTCTCTTTATGAGACTGGCGTTCGAAGTACTAAAGTTACAAGTGATAAAGCATCAGTAAAAGCACAAATACATGTTTGGGCCCTAGGGGCGTGCCAAACCATAAACTAAAAAAAATGGTATAAGAACCACGATTGAGATAGGCACTAGGCCTATTGCCTCTAGAATCGCTGGGACCCCAAGGAACCACCCAAGGTAGTGACACAGGCAACCGTAAGTCACAGGAATGCAGAGAAAAGACTGCGGTGCAGACCAGCAAGGTCTGAGGGACTCACCCAGCAAGGGTAAGTCAGGGCACGTCTGGAGCAATCAGGTAAGCCCAATCAGAAAAGGAGTCGCCTTCGTACGGACCTGCTAGCCAACGGGCTAGTGATCGCGAAGGAGCCTCGAGCATTCGCACTTGAAGCTGGCCCACGGGTCACTCGTGGAGTGGAGGCCAACAATCTTCGGTGCAGGAGGTGCTCAGGGCTGGGGCTACTCAGAGCCCAAAGCACAACTTCGAAGATGACCAGGAAGGTAGTGTTGCTGCAAAAGTTCACGGTTTCCAGGAGTCACGGTTCCACATCACCCACGATAGCTACGAGCCTCAGCTTTGCTGTGGACTCAGGGTAGCCTCGGTGAAGTCTGGAAATCTACCTCTGGGGATGCAGAGACTTTGGCGACCGGCAGGAGCTTCAGAATTGCAGACCAGTCAGTTGCTTCTTTGGTGCCTGCCAAGCAGGGGAGTCACTCCTTAACCCCAAGGGACATTTCTTCCATCTTCTAGTCGAGATAGAAAGTCGAAGGTCCAGGATATATGTTGCAGAGTTTCGTACAGGGTAATCTAAAGTCCTAGGGACTGGATTCTTATACTTATACTAAGTTTAGGGGATGGACTAACTCTAAGGCCCCACCTATGGGTGGGCCAGGAAAGAGGGGTGGCTACACCCATTACCTTTGTCCAGTTTCGCGCCAGAGCAGGGGCAAGTAGCCCCTGCAACCGGTTTGAACTGGAGTATGCACAGGGACACCAAATGTACCCCCAGTGCAGGACTTTAAGCACCAGAGAGTGCTCCCGTCCAGCCCCAATACACATCAGCCTGTCTGGGGAGGTGGGGATACCTCCCCTCGACAGGAAACGTATTGTCCAGTCCTTCCCTGCCGGAGTTTCGGTCAGCAGCAGGAGGTCAGACCCGTGTCTGTGGCAGAGGCCTCCATTTTGTGATGCCAGGGCTCAGGAAAGTCCTACCGGGTTTAGCCAGTGTGAAAATGTCTCCCCCTCTAGAAGGGTGGAATGCTAACCCCGCCGCCATGACTGGCAGGAGGGCTAGTATTCCAAAGTGTTTGACAGTAAACACGACATGTTTTGATGCAGCCATCCCAAAGTTAGCATTTACCGCGAGGTTATAATGCACTTAAGAGTGTATGGTATGGCTGTATCACAGAACAGCCATAAGGAAGTATTTCCGAATGCTGCAGAGGGGCTCAGCTCATGCTTGGGCACCCTCTCATATAAAACCAAGCACTCTGCCTTCAGGATTGTCAAGGCCTGCCACAGGAGTGGCTTATAGGTTTATATGTGTCTGTATAAGGTAGTGATAAAGGTAGCCTATACCACAGTTAGGGGTGCAAGCACACCCTTACCCAGGCTGCAGTAGCAGCCCTGTGGTGTCATTTTGGAGTGCTTCCTAGGGGTGGCATAATACATGCTGCAGCCCCTGGTAGGCCTCTGAGGTACCTATGCCCTAGGTACATAGTATACCATATACGAGGGGCTTATAAAGGTACTCCAGAATCCAATTATATATGTACCTAATGTACATGGAACCCATTTTAGAGAGGAAGCAGCTGGGCTGTGGTTCTGATTAGCAGGGCCACAGCCAGACTAAGGTCGAAAAACAGTGAAACACCAGAAAAAAGTGGGGGTACCCATGTGAAGCAGATCCTACTCTCCTACACAACCCCCCCCCCCGAAACGCAGGGACATTAAACTAACCTTGACCAGTTGAGTCTTCATGTTCTAAGTGGAAATACCTAGAGAGTCCATCTGCATTGGCATGGTTACTCTCAGGTCTATGTTCCACTGTAAAGTCCATCCCCTGTAGGGAAATGGACCACCTAAGCAGTTTGGGGTTTTCACCCTTCATGTGTTTTAGGCATAAGAGGGGCTTATGGTCTGTCTGAACAAGGAAGTGAGTACCAAACAAGTATGGCCTCAACTTCTTCAGAGCCCTAACCACAGCAAAGGCCTCCCTCACAATGGCTGACCAACGTTTCTCTCTAGGGGTCAGCCTTCTCCTTATGAAAGCTACTGGCTGATCCTGACCTTCTTCATTCAATAGTGACAGTACAGCCCTGTAGGAAACCGGGGTCTCCAGTCCCAATGGCGGTAACGTGACACGAGCGGCTGGGCACCCAAAGGCCTGTGTGTAAAGCAACCATACAACACACACCTCTCATGGAACGGGGAACACACACAATAAGGGACGCCACACTGTATATTTTATGCAAACAATTGTACATGCAGTTTACGAGACATATGCAGTTTAGGAATTGTACATGCAGCTCATGAGACATAGCGCTACTCGTGGTAAGGGCGTAGGGAACTCCGGTGAGCGGAGCCTATCACCATAGCGGTACTCGTAATAAGGAAGCCTGTAACAATTCCACTCAGCGCCTGCAAGCAAAGCGTTCCTCGTTATCACCCACAGCATATATCGTTCGGAGCAGAACCTGCAATTATGGCCTTACTCGTAATCAGCAAAGCGTATAACATTTAGAGCAGAACCTGCAAGTATGGCATTACTCGTAATCGGCAAAGCATATAACATTCAGAGCAGAACCTGCAAATGCGGCATTACTCGTAATCAGCAACGCGTATAACATTCAGAGCAGAACCTGCAAATGTGGCATTACTCGTAATCACCAAAGCATATAACATTCAGAGCAGAACCTGCAAATGTGGCATTACTCGTAATCAGCAACGCGTATAACATTCAGAGCAGAACCTGAAAATGTGGCATTATTCGTAATCACCAAAGCATATAACATTCAGAGCAGAACCTGCAAATGTGGCATTACTCGTAATCAGCAACGCGTATAACATTCAGAGTAGGACCTGCAAATATGGCATTACTTGTAATTAGCACAGCGTATAACCTTCAAAGCAGAACCTGCAAATGTGGCATTACTCGTAATTAGCACAGCGTATAACATTCAGAGTAGAGACTGTTTCAGTGCGGTTCGAGGGGGCCACGCTACTCGGAGCGAGCAAGCTTCCAGTGTTCCTTCGGTGCAGTTCGTGGCGCACCAAGCTTCCGAACAGTCTGGGGAAAGGGGGCAAATCCCTCGGAGGGGTGTCCACGTCGTGGTGAACGGGGGACTCCCACGGAGAGGGAACCCGGGCCCAGGGTGCGGTGTGGCTCCCAGCCTGCAGGGTGCTCTCGATGTCGGAAGGCGTCCGCTCCGGCGGCGACGGGGGAAATCGTCCACGGCCTCGCGCACCTTCTCCAACAGCTGCGACGGCAGCGACGGGGCCCCGGGCTTCTCCGCGGGCCTCGTGACGCTGAGGGGCACTCTTCCGGCCTCCGGGCCGCAGCGGTGAGCGCGCTTCGCCTCCACGCCACAGGGGGGGGGCTCAAATTAAGTAGGGGAGCTCCGCGCTCAGCGGAGCACGCTGCCGGGGGTTCCAGGCCAGGTCAGGGAGCGCAGGGGTCACAGCGCTAATACCTGGTCGATCCCCAGTGGTTCCTCAATCTGCTTTGCATAAGGTTTCAGGGTTCAGTCTGGACACGCAGTCTCAGCGCTTGGCATATGATTTCAGGGTTCCGTCTGGACACGCAGTCTCAGTGCTTGGCATATGATTTCAGGGATCAGTCTGGACACGCAGTCTCAGTGCTTGGCATATGATTTCAGGGTTCAGTCTCTGCACTCAGTGGTTCTATGAAGTCTTGATTGGCGCAGATGTCTCTGGCGCCCTTAAGGGGTTCTGGTACAGGGGGGTAGGGATTGAGTTGGCGACTAGGTCCTTCCTAGTCAGGCTGGGCAGAGGTTCTCTGGGTCCTCCTACTGCTGGGCAAGATCAGTGGGTTTCACAGGATCCCTCACTCACTTAAGAGGCAGCACCTAAATCCTGTCACTCTCAGAGGCATAAGTCCCTGGCTAGGCCCTACCGCCTATACTCCTGCGTGGATTCTCCAGCTCTGCTTTACCCCACTGGCCAACTAACCAAAAAAAGTTCCCTCCCTCTCTTAAGTAGCCCTAGGTCAGGTGACCTCTAGCCAAGGCGGCAAAAGTAAAACCACACCTCCCTTCTAGAAGGTTCCAGCCCATTCCAGGAGCTTCCCCACTCTACCTATGGGACAAAAAGGCGGGCTGGTGTCGCAACATTGTTGTGGGGTCCCAGCCAGCTCCTGGCAGCTAGGGTGCTACTATGAAAGACCACTCTGCAGTAGCAGGGGTCTGTGGCAGCCATCTTGGGAGAAGGGAACACCTGCACCGTAACACTGATTGGCAATGTAAAGGTGCCCGGAAACCTAGTCCAACATAAAAATGAGGGTGGAAAAAATGAGGCACGATCAAAAATAGAAGGGGAGACTACCCTAGGGCTGACAGGTCCAACACGCGTCCCCCCCAGCCGAAAGAGGGGAGAGGTACCCAACCTCTAGGGAGTTCTCATTGCTAAGGCGGAAAAACCTGGAGAGACCGTCAGCATTGGCGTGGTCAACTCCGGGCCGATGTTCCACCCGAAAGTCCATCCCCTGTAGGGAAATGGACCACCTAACAACTTGGGGTTTTCGCCTCTCATCTGCATGAGCCAGCGAAGGGGGCGGTGGTCGGTCTGAATAAGGAAGTGTGTTCCAAAGAGATATGGCCTCAACTTCTTCAGAGCCCAGACCACCGCGAAGGCTTCTCTCTCAATGGTGCTCCATCGCCGTTCCCGAGGGAGGAGTCTCCTGGATATGAAGGCCACTGGTTGATCTTGGCCCTCGGTGTTGAGTTGCGAGAGCACCGCACCTATGCCGTGCTCTGAGGCGTCTGTCTGCACAATAAATTCCTTGCTGAAATCTGGTGTTGCTAGTACTGGAGCGGTACACATTGCATGTTTCAGCGTGTCAAAGGCTTCTTGGCATGCAGCTGTCCATATGATCTTGCGAGGCTGCTTCTTTGAGGTCAATTCCGTCAAGGGGGTTACGATGGTACCATATCCCTTGACGAACCGGCGGTAATACCCAGTGAGGCCGAGGAAAGCTCGGACCTCTGTTTGGGTCTTGGGGGGCTCCCAAGCCAAGATGGTTTCTATTTTGGCCTGGAGGGGTTGCACCTTACCTCCCCCCACCAGGTGTCCCAGGTACACTACAGATCCCTGTCCAATCTGGCACTTGCTGGCTTTAATTGTTAAGCCAGCCCGTTGCAGTGCCTGCAATACCTCCTGGAGGTGCTGCAGATGGTCGTCCCAGGTGCTACTGAAGACAGCTATGTCATCCAGGTAGGCCGCTGAGAAGGACTCCAGGCCATATAGTACCTGATTCACTAACCGCTGGAATGTGGCCGGAGCATTTTTGAGCCCAAAGGGCATCACTCGAAACTGGTAGTGGCCCTCGGGGGTGGAGAATGCTGTCTTCTCCCTTGCTCCATCGGCCATGGCAATCTGCCAATATCCGGATGTCAGATCAATAGTGCTGAGTTACCGGGCTGCTCCCAGCCGGTCCACCAGCTCGTCTGCACGTGGGATGGGGTGAGCATCTGTCTTCGTGACAGAGTTCAACCCCCGGTAGTCCACACAGAACCGAAGCTCCGGCGTCGTACCTGGTGGGGCCGCTTTCGGCACCAACACCACTGGACTAGCCCACGGGCTGCTGGAAGGTTCTATCACCCCCAGCTCCAGCATTTTTGCCACCTCACGCTGGATGCTATCCTTCACTTGGTCAGAGAGCCGGTAAGACTTGTTCTTTACCGGGGGGCTGTCCCCTGTTTCCACATCATGGGTACACAGATGAGTGATTCCAGGCGTGAGGTAGAACAACGAGGCGAACTGTCCCAGGACATGGCGACAGTCCCTCTGTTGCTCTGGGGTCAAGGATGGGGAGAGGACTACACCTTCCACAGAACCATCCTTCTCCTGTACCGCTAGAAGGTCAGGAAGAACCTCACTCTCTTCCTCTTCGCTCCCATCCGTCACCATAAGGAGAGCAAGCTCTGATCGCTCATGGTGCGGCTTCAGGCGGTTGACGTGGAGCACCCTGAGGGGCTGACGGGGGGTTTTCAAATTCACAACGTACGTGGTCTGGCCTCGCCGCTCCACAATGTCGTACGGGCCAGTCCACCGGTCCTGGAGGGCACAAAGCTCCCCAGGTTCCATAACCCACACCTTCTGTCCAACGTCCAACTCGACCGTCCAAGTGTTGCGGTCATACCACTCCTTCATCACGGTCTGGCTAGCCTCCAGCTTCTCTAATGCCGCCTTCCACAGCTTGGCCATCTGGCTGTGGAACGCCAGCATGTAGCTGACAATGTCACGGGGAAGCTTCTGTGAAGTCTTCTCCCACCCCTCTTTCACTAAACTGAGGGGACCCCTAACGGGATGGCCATAGAGCAACTCAAACGGGCTGAACCCGACTCCCTTCTGCGGTACTTCCCGGTAGGAGAATAACAAGCAGGGGAGGAGGACGTCCCATTTACGCCTCAAGCCCTCTGGCAGGCTCCGGATCATACCCTTCAATGTCTTATTGAAGCGTTCTACAAGTCCGTTAGTCTGGGGGTGGTAAGGAGTGGAGAACCGGTAGGTCACCCCACACTCCTTCCACATGGCCTGCATGTAGGCCGACATGAAATTGGTGCCCCTGTCCGACACCACGACCTTGGGGAATCCCACTCGGGTAAAAATCCCCAATAGGGCCCGCGCCACCACCGGTGCAGTGATGGTCCTCAGAGGAATAGCCTCTGGGTACCTTGTGGCGTGGTCCACCAAAACCAGAATGAACCGGTGTCCCGCTGCGGTCGGAGGGTCCAATGGCCCAACAATATCAATACCGACCCTCTCAAAAGGGGTCCCGACCACAGGGAGCGGTTCCAAAGGGACCTTCAATTTAGTCCGAGTCTTGCCACTTGCCTGACAAGACTTACAGGTCTTGCAAAAGGTGTCTGAGGCAATCCTCATCCTGGGCCAATAAAAATGAGGGACCAACCGTGCAAAGGTTTTGTCCTGGCCCAGGTGTCCGGCTAAGGGAATCTCGTGCACTAACTCCAGCAGGAAGGCCCGGTAACATTGGGGGACCACTATGGCCTACGAAGATCCATGTACCGGCACCCTGGGCTCACTGTATAGGAGACCATCCTCCCAATACACATGATATCCTCCCATCTCCTGACTGGCCACTTGGGCTTCGGCCTGTCGCCGCATGCCTTCAAGCGTGGGGCACGCCCTGTGTGCCTGACAAAATTCCTACCGGGTAGGGCCTCCTCCCACATGCCAGTCAGCAAGGGTCGGCAAGTCCTCCACGGGAACGACATCCACCTCCACGGACTCCGGGGGCACCTCTGCGGCCTCCCCATCCATCTCACGGGGTGTGTCCTCTACCACCTTCTTCTTTCCTCTTCTGGTGTTGGGTTGGGCCATTATCCCAGGCTCCAACCCAGGGTGAGTTCCATGCTGGGCAGCCATGGACCGCGTGACTACGCAAGTCCACCCTGGTAATCCCAGCATCTCGGTGTGAGCTCGAAACTCGACATCTTTCCACTTGGTGTGCTCCAGGTCGTTCCCTAGCAAGCACCCCACAGGCAAGGCAGGGCTCACAGCAACTCTCAGTAGGCCTTTGACTCCTCCCCACTCAAATGGAACACGAGCCACTGGATAGTGACTCACACTGCCGTCAGCTAATATGGCGGGATGGAACTCCTCGGGACTACTTGGTCTGGGGACACCAGCCGCCGCACGACATTGGTCATGCTGGCCCCTGTGTCCCTCAGAGCATCCACCTCCTCCCCATTAACTCTCACCCTCTGCTGATATTTAGCAGTGTTCGGGGGCAGGGACACTACGGGAACCACCTCTCTATCCCGAGTAAAACCAGCGTCAGGCCTGTCCACTCCCCTTTCCTATCTAAGGGCAGCTCCGCCCCAAGCGCTATACTACTCACCCTGGGACTTTTCCCGCCCGTTGGGGCTGGGGGTCGCTTGCGACACTTGGGATCTCCCTTGTAGTGTCCAATCTCCCCACATTCGTAGCACCGCACAATCCTTGGCTGCTGACTCCTGTCAGGGTAAGTGGGTCTTGTGGAATTGGACTGGGGTGGGGTTCCTACTCCCTTCCCAAACTTATTTTGGGGGCCTTTAGAGAACTCCACCTTTTTATCTCCCCCTCTTTCTTCTGGGGGAAACCCTGTCTGCCTTTCGAGCCATCTCCCCCGGGGCCCTTGTGAGACACCCGGGTGCTCACCCAAATATCTGCCTCCTCCGCAAGCTCACGGGGATCCATCAACTTGCGGTCCACCAGATGTTGGCGCAGCTCCGGAAAGCACTTATCCAAGAGGTGCTCCCGTAAAAAAAGATTGTACACCCCTTGGTAGTCCTGCACCTCGCTGCCACGCACCCAACCATCTAGTGCCTTTCTCGCATAATCAAAAAAATCCACCCATGTCTGTGTGGACAGCTTATGGCTGCCACGGAACTTCAGCCTGTACCTCTCGGGGTTAAGACCAAACTTTTTCAGTAAAGCCTCTTTCATGGGGGCATACCTGACCTGATCCGCCTTGGCCAAATATAGCAGGGTGTCCCTGACATTGGGAGGTATATACCGATATAAACCACCTCCCCTATTACTCTCGGGTACCCCATGGGCAGTCAAGGCTACCTCGTATGCCTCCAACCATTTAGCAATGTCGTCCCCCACTGTGTAATTGGCAATGACTTCCTTAGGTAGGTAGAATTTTGACTCGTGAGACTCCTTAGGTATGCTGCCACCATTGTCCTTATTGGACGCATTCAATTGGAGGGCACGCAGCTCCAACTCTTTCAGCTGAAGCTTGTGCGCCAGCTTCTTTTCCTCCATTACCCATTTCTTGTTCTCTCTCTCTCTTTCTCTTTCATGTTCCAATTTGGCCAGTTCCCATTTTCTTTCTTGTTCCAACTTGGCCAGCTCCCACTTTAACTGCCTTTCTTCCCTTCTGTCCTCGTACTCCTCTGGAGACGCGCTTCTCCTAGACCCTGTCCTACTACTGGCCCCAGAACGTCTCCCTGGGGGCACATTTTCAGACATATCCACATTAAGTATGTCTAGTACTTCTTGGGCGCTCTCCTCCTGAGGTGCATCTGGCACCTCCTGTCCCTCATCCTCTCTCCCTTCTGGGTGGGCCTCTACCCATGCCCTAATGGCGGTACGGAGTTCCGGTCCTTTGGCCTTCCGCACCCCAGGCACCCCTATCCCCTGCCCGAACTCTCTCAGTTGCTTTACAGTGTACCCCTCGAGGTCAGCTAACCGGAATTCCATCGTGACAGGTGGGGACCTAGATACTAAGGAAAAATTCCTAGGATATGGGTGACAGTAACCAGCTAACCAGGATTCTCTTACACTCTCAGCCTGGACAGTGGAATCAATAAATGCAGCAAATAATGGTTGCAGAGCTTTTTGAAAAAAAACAATAGGCGTTTAATTGTGGCGCCCTCCGCTTCACGGAAGGGTGCTGTATGGTCACAGGTTCCAAAATCCCACCGCTCGCCAACGATGTAGGAAACCGGGGTCTCCAGTCCCTATGGCGGTAACGTGACACGAGCGGCTGGGCACCCAAAGGCCTGTGTGTAAAGCAACCATACAACACGCACCTCTCATGGAACGGGGAACACACACAATAAGGGATGCCACACTGTATATTTTATGCAAATACTCAAGTTTATCCAACAGTTCAAGATCAATGCAGTTCAGGATTTGTACCTGCAGCTCATGGGGTTCAAATGCCGTTTACGAATTGTACATGCAGTTTACGAGACATATGCAGTTTAGGAATTGTACATGCAGCTCATGAGACATAGCGCTACTCGTGGTAAGGGCGTAGGGAACTCCGGTGAGCGGAGCCTATCACCATAGCGGTACTCGTAATAAGGAAGCCTGTAACAATTCCACTCAGCGCCTGCAAGCAAAGCGTTCCTCGTAATCACCCACAGCATATATCGTTCGGAGCAGAACCTGCAATTATGGCCTTACTCGTAATCAGCAAAGCGTATAACATTTAGAGCAGAACCTGCAAGTATGGCATTACTCGTAATCGGCAAAGCATATAACATTCAGAGCAGAACCTGCAAATGCGGCATTACTCGTAATCAGCAACGCGTATAACATTCAGAGCAGAACCTGCAAATGTGGCATTACTCGTAATCACCAAAGCATATAACATTCAGAGCAGAACCTGCAAATGTGGCATTACTCGTAATCAGCAACGCGTATAACATTCAGAGCAGAACCTGCAAATGTGGCATTATTCGTAATCACCAAAGCATATAACATTCAGAGCAGAACCTGCAAATGTGGCATTACTCGTAATCAGCAACGCGTATAACATTCAGAGTAGGACCTGCAAATATGGCATTACTCGTAATTAGCACAGCGTATAACCTTCAAAGCAGAACCTGCAAATGTGGCATTACTCGTAATTAGCACAGCGTATAACAATCAGAGTAGAGACTGTTTCAGTGCGGTTCGAGGGGGCCACGCTACTCGGAGCGAGCAAGCTTCCAGTGTTCCTTGGGTGCAGTTCGTGGCGCACCAAGCTTCCAAACAGTCTGGGGAAAGGGGGCAAATCTCTCGGAGGGGTGTCCACGTCGTGGTGAACGGGGGACTCCCACGGAGAGGGAACCCGGGCCCATGGTGCGGTGTGGCTCCCAGCCTGCAGGGGGCGCACCGGGGTCAATCCCAGCCTCCGGGCTTACCTTGCTCTCGACGTCGGAAGGCGTCCGCTCCGGCGGCGACGGGGGAAATCGTCCACGGCCTCGCGCACCTTCTCCAACAGCTGCGACGGGGCCCCGGGCTTCTACGCGGGCCTCGTGACGCTGAGGGGCACTCTTCCGGCCTCCGGGCCGCAGCGATGAGCGCGCTTCGCCTCCACGCTGCAGGGGGGGGCTCAAATTAAGTAGGGGAGCTCCGCGCTCAGCGGAGCACGCTGCCGGGGGTTCCAGGCCAGGTCAGGGAGCGCAAGGGTCACAGCGCTAATACCTGGTCGATCCCCAGCGGTTCCTCAATCTGCTTTGCATAGGGTTTCAGGGTTCAGTCTGGACACGCAGTCTCAATCAATCAATCAATCAATCAATCATGGAATTTATATCGCGCACTACTCACCCGGAAGGGTCTCAAGGCGCTTGGGGGAGGGGGTCTGCTACTGCTCGAACAGCCAGGTCTTGAGCTGTTTCCTGAAGGCGAAGTGGTCCTGGGTCAGCCGCAGGTGGACGGGCAGGGAGTTCCATGTCTTGGCCGCTAGGTAGGAGAAGGATCTTCCTCCGGCGGTGGCTCTCTGGATGCGAGGGACGACGGCGAGGGCGAGGTTTGCGGATCGTAGCTGTCGGGTGGGCGTGTAGAAAGTCAGGCGGTCGTTGAGGTACCTTGGGCCCAGGTCGTGGAGGGATTTGTGTGCGTGGGTGAGGAGTCTGAACGAGATCCTCTTGTTGACAGGGAGCCAGTGCAGGTCTCTCAGGTGGCTCGAGATGTGGCTGCGTCGGGGGGCGTCCAGGATGAGACGGGCGGAGGCGTTCTGGATACGCTGAAGTCTTTTCAGAAGCTTGGCTGTTGTGCCGGCGTAGAGGGTGTTTCCGTAGTCTAGTCTGCTGGTGACGAGGGCCTGGGTGACAGTCTTCCTGGTCTCGGTCGGGATCCATCTGAAGATCTTGCGGAGCATGCGGAGGTTGTGGAAGCAAGATGAGGAGACAGCGTTGACTTGTCTGGTCATCGATAGGGAGGAGTCCAGGATGACGCCCAGGTTGCGTGCGTGGTCCGTTGGCTTGGGTGCGGTGCCCAGGGCCGGGGGCCACCAGGAGTCGTCCCATGCGGAGGGCGACGGTCCCAGGATGAGGACTTCTGTCTTGTCCGTGTTCAACTTCAGGCGGCTGATGTTCATCCATTCGGCGACATCTTTCATCCCTTCGTGTAGGTCGGCTTTGGCGGTGTCTCTGGTGAGGGAGAGAATCAGCTGGGTGTCATCGGCGTAGGAAATGATGTTGAGGTTGTGTTGGCGTGCGATGGCAGCGAGGGGTTTCATGTAGATGTTGAAGAGAGTGGGGCTGAGCGACGATCCTTGCGGGACGCCGCAGATGACTTCGGTGGCCTCAGAGCGGAACGGAGGGAGGCGTACTCTCTGTGTTCTGCCGGAGAGGAATGAGATGATCCATTCCAGAGCAGTCCCCTGGATGCCGGTGTCATTGAGGCGTTGGACCAGGGTGCGGTGGCAGACAGTGTCAAATGCTGCGGAGAGGTCAAGGAGGATGAGTGCCGATGTTTCACCTTTGTCGAGCAGGGCTCGGATGTCGTCGGTGGCTGCGATGAGGGCGGTCTCGGTACTGTGGTTGGCTCTGAATCCGGATTGCGATGGGTCGAGGGATCCGTTCGTCTCGAGGAAGGCGGCCAGCTGCTTGTTGACGACCTTCTCGATGACTTTGGCAGGGAATGGAAGGAGCGAGATTGGGCGGAAGTTCTTGAGGTCGGTCGGGTCCGCTGTTGGTTTTTTCAGTAGTGCGCTGAGCTCGGCGTGCTTCCAGCTCTCCGGGAAGGTGGCTGTGTCGAAAGAGGCGTTGAGGATGTCTCGGAGGTGAGGTGCGATGGTAGAGGCGGCCTTGTTGAAGACATGGTGGGGGCATGGGTCGGTCGGAGATCCGGAGTGGATGGTGTTCATCATGCGTGTCGTGTCTTCGGGGGTCACTTTGGTCCATGACTGGAGGATAGCGGCGGGGTGTGTAGGTTCAGTCGATGGGTGCGGGGGTGGAGCGCCGAAACTGTTGTGGATGTCGGCGATCTTGCGGTGGAAGTACGAGGCGAGGGAGTCGCAGAGGTCCTGCGAGGGAGTGATGTCGTTGTTGCCGGCGCTGGGGTTGGAGAACTCCTTGACGATGTTTGTGAGAAGTTGGCCTGGTATATGATGCTCACTAGTTAAAGGGATCACCTTGTACCATGCCAAGCAACCCTTATGGTGTGGTTGTAAGTCAACCTTTTCGGACTAGCTGCCCTAGTGGTAGCGTAGGCTAAGCAGTCTTTGAGGCTAAACTCGTGAAGCGTGTTAAGCCAGCTGTTTTACCAAATGTAACCCCCTTTTATACCAATGAAAGGACACCACACAGATATATATTCAAAATATATATGTATTTATTTCTCAAAGTAACCCCTAGTCTCTTTATGAGCACAGGAGCACAAATCGTCAAACAAGATTATCACAGAATACACAGAAGTTGCACGTTATATGGATAGGCCCTGGTGGCCACTCAAACCATATACTAAAATAGTGGTATAAGTACCACGAACAGAAAAGGGAAAAGGCCTAGGGCCTCTAGAATCGCTGGGCCTACAAGGAGCTAACGTCAGTTAGTGACCAGGAGGTCCACGGGTGGCGTGTGCAGAGCAAATAGTCACACGCGTGCTCCCATAGGTTTCAATGGGTGCGTAAAAAGTACAAAGTTACTGCAAAGAGGATCTTCCGGATGGACTAGGAACTCAAGATTTGGAACACAGGCACTAGAGATGTAATACTACACTTGGGCACAGGTGTGCCAGCTTTACCTCACCCACAGGAAGCGGGTGCATAGGCCTCGAAGTGCGTCGGGTTTCTTCTATCTGTTCCGTGGAGCTTGAAGACAAAGATGCTGCAGGCGGTCGGTCCGGGGGAGATGCAGTGGATCCAAGAGTGGATCGGAGATGTTGAAGACCTGTAAGCAGAGGGGACAGTGTTCACAGTCACTAGCCAGTGACCAGCGTGGCACCAGGTGGGTACCAGGCGATGTCGGGTGCAAACAGGTGATGAGGGGTAGCTTGTCTCCGCAGCCACGTGGTCCCTGAAGGTCGACGACGTCCAGGAGTCGGCTCACGAGCTGTCCCATGCAGGCTCTCGCTGTCGGCGGTGTCGGCGACTTGATCGAAGCAAACAAGCCTTGGCAAAAGCAATTGTAGGAGGATTCGGAAATCAGCTGTTGGTTCTGACCAGCAAGGTCAGAGGGATTGCTCCTTTGGAGGGGAGCAAGAGCCAGTCTGGAGCAACCAGACCAGCAGTGTATTTCGTAGAGTTCGTCGCCAAGATGGCCACTAGCCAGCGGGCCAGCAACCGGTTAGGCGCGTCGAGTGGCAAAATGCAGAAGGGCCCCACGCAGATCGTGGAGATGCTGGAGGGCTCACCTTTGGTGCAGATGCTGCTCGAGGGTTGGGCTTCTCAGGACCCAAAGCACAACTTGGAGGGAGCCTCGGTTGTTGCACTGGTCAGCTTGTCGTAGCCGTTCCAAGATGGCTGGCTCCACGTGTCTCGGTGCCTCCACGGGTCTCCTCTTTTCAGGGACTGTGGATCGGGCGGTGAGAGGTCTGGAGGTCCAGGTCTTGTCAGTCTCTGGGCTCGGGCTCCGGCGGGAGGCGGCGGCAAAGCAGACGGTGATTCGCTGGATGGTGCTTGCGTTAGCAAGGTGGTCACTCCCTGACCACAGGGGAGATTTTCTTCAGTCTTCTGTGCAGCAGAATGTCGAAGTTCCCGTCTTCTTCTTAGTTTCAAGTTGATTCCAGGATGTCTGAAGTCTTAGGACACAGCTCCTACCTTTAAGCGGATTCTAGGGGCCGGACTACCTGCTAGGTCCCTCCCTATGGGTGGGACCAGGAAGGGGGGTGGTTACACCCCCAATCCTTTGTCCAGCTCGCCCCAGGCCCGGGACTGGTGTGCCCCAGGACCGGTTTGAACTGGCATATGCACCGAGGCTCCTTGTGAGCCACAGGCATGTCTGGTTTCTTTCAAGCCCTACCTGACCAATACACAAAATCCTGTCTGGGGTGGTGCACGCACCTCCCCTGGCAGGAAACCCTTTGTCCACACCTCCCAAGCTGGAAGGACTCCCAGCAGCAGGAGGGCAGACTTGTGTCTGTGGTGGCAGCATCCATTTTGTGGAGCTGAGGCTATGTCTGATTTTACCCGGGTTTCAGGCACTGTACATGTCGTGTCCCTCTAGAAGGGTGGAATGCTAACCCCGTCGCCAGAATTGGCGAGGGGTTAGTATTCCAATTCGTATGACACCTTACTCGACATGTTTTGATAAAGCCAAACCAAAGATAGCATTTAACCGCGAGGTTCATAATGCACTTAAGAGTATATGGTATGACGATATCTGGAAACAGTAGAAGGAAGTTGTTCCGACCACTGCAGACAGGCTCAGCTCATGCCAGAGCACCATCTCACATGGAACCAAGCACTCTGCCTTCAGGATTGTTAAGGCCTGCCATAGGAGTGACTTATAGGTTACCAGGTGTCCCATTTAAGGTTAGGTATAGGTATACTACACCTAAGTAAGAGGTGATTACACCAACTTACCCCAGCTGAGTGATCAGCCAGTTGTGTCAGATTGTTAGGCCAAGCCTGGGGTGGCATAATACATGCTTCAGCCCTTGGCAGGCCTTGGGTACACCAATGCCCTGGGTACCTAGTGTACACTGGTACAGGGGCTGACAGGGTGATCCAACCAATTGGGTATGTACCTAGGGTACATGGAGTCCATTTTAAAGAGAGAACAGCCAGGCTGAGATCCTGAATAGCAGGATCTCAGGCCAACTAAGTCGAAAAACCAGCTAGACACTAGGCAAAAATTTGGGGGTAACCATAGTCAGGTATCCACCTTCCTACACAACCCCCCCCCAAACGAAGGGAGATAAGGCTGACCTTGACCAGGTAAGCCTATATTGCCCAAGTGGCCATATAAGGAGGAACCAGCACTGGCATGGTTACCCCCTGTCTCATGGTCCACTAAGCAATCCCTCACCCTAAGGGTATCAGAGGGTCTCCACCATAGGGAATCTCTACCTTTGGTGTGTCTTGGCAAAGTAAAAGGCTGGTGTTGAGATGGAGTACTGAAGTGAGTGTCCTCAAAGTGAGGCCTCACCTTCCTCCAATCCCCCTCCACCATGGATGCCTTTCTTTCCTTAACTGAGTTGCACTGTGCTCTCAGGGTCAGCCTCTGGCTACCTAAAGCTGGAGGCTGGGTCCCTTTTGTGGGCTTACTGGAGGGACAGGTCAGGTCTGGGGCCCTAAGGTCCCATGTTTGCCTGTACCCAACAGAATCCCTCTGGGGGAGGTCCCTAACTACCTGTAAAGGAGATCCCTCAGGAATGTTTTTACCCATCACCTGACTAGGGCTACTAGCCAGGCAATCCTCATTCTTTTGATGGGGGGGTTCTTGTGGACAGGGGCCCTCTTGGGGTCCACTGGCCTCCCTGACCTCTGCAGCCCTGGGCTGACTGAGGCAGGGTAGAGAGAGGCAGGCTACCTGCACCAGACTGGGTCCCACCTTGGAAGGGGCCACTGACATCAGAGGCTCTGCCAGGCCAGGCCTGGCTACCTCTGGGGCAGTTCCTTCACAAGGGGTGAGGTCAGCTCCCTGAGGAGGCTGACTTTTTCCTAATGTCTGGGGAGAGGGAGACTTTTCTTCCTCCCCACTACTCTCTGTTTGTGTGGAGTGATCCATAGTTTCAGGCTTCACTACACCTATGTCAGTCTGAGTATAGGCTGAGACCATTACAGCCTTGCCAACCTTTTCAGGGGGGCACTCAGTTTGTGTTTGAGCTGTGACTGTCACAGCTCTGCCAGTCTCTACAGGGAAGTCTGTCTGTGCCTGGGCTGTGGCTACCACTGCCCTTCCAACCTTTCCAGGGAGGAAATCTATTTGGACAGGGGTTGTGAATGGCACAACCCCACTACCCTTTTGTGAAAGGCCTACCATTTTAGAATGGGTGTCTTGTTCAACTCCAGCCCAAGCTGAGAGTTCTAAGTCATTCCCCAGTAAGCAGTCTACAGGCAAGGTTGGGGACACTGCCACCCTTTTAGGGCCAGTGACACCTCCCCAGCTGAGACATACCTCTGCCATGGGATGACTGTTCTGTTTGCCATCAATGTTGGTCACCTGGTAGGAGAAACCAGGCAAAAGCTGCTCAGAGGGAACTAGCCAATGGGCCACCATTGTGATGCTAGCTCCAGTGTCTCTGTAGGCCTCAGCTTTTGTACCATTGATGTAGGGCTCCTGTCTGTACCTACCCAAAGTGTTGGGACAGGCAGTGAAGTTGGCAAACCCCATGCCACCATCATAGACAAGAGTATCTGCTGCAGGGGAATTGGCTAAGCCAGGGTCCCCCTGTGTTCCCCAAGTAAGCCCACCCAAATTTTTGGGGGCACTCCCACCACCTGGGGGATTACTGCTGACAGTAATAGGTGGTGTGACAGGAGTAATTGGAGGAACAGTTTTGTTTGTAGCCCTTGGGCAACTGCTGTCAGTTTTCCAATGCCCAGGAGTTTTACACTCATGGCAGTAAGGCTTTTTAGCTGTGGTAGAGGAGGGAGCTTGGGACCCACCACCCTGTGTGGAGTTTTGGGGCCCTGAGGAAGATTTCTCTTTTGCTTTATCCCCACCCTTCTCTTGAGGCTTGGTGGTATCTTTCTTTTGGTCACCACCCTGGTTTTTAGGCCTGATCCTGGTCCTGACCCATTTATCTGCCCTCTTTCCCAATTCTTGGGGAGAGGTCAAATCTGAGTCTACCAGGTGTTGATGGAGAAGCTGGTTTTGACAATTACTTAAAATCTGCTCTCTCATCATCAAATTGTACAATCCTGTATAATCAGACACCTTACTTCCCAGCAACCAACCCTCCAAAGCCTTAGTTGCACATTCCACATATTCAGACCAGTCCTGAGTCTGTGTCTTTTGGGTGTCTCTGAACATTAACCTGTACTGTTCAGTGGTTAAGCCTAACCCATCAACCAGAACACTCTTCAGGACTCTGTAGTTTCTGACATCCTCTTCTCTAACAGTGAGGAGTCTGTCTCTGCCTCTTCCTTCAAAGGAGAGCCAGAGGATTGCTGCCCACTGGTCTTCAGGAACCTGCTGTACTTTGCAGGCTCTCTCAAGAGCAGTTATCCATTTGTGGATGTCATCCCCACTTTTGTAGGGGGGCACAACCTGAGACAGGTTCCTATTATCAAAGACCCTATCTTTGTCCTTAGGGACAATGCTGCCACCAGTGGGTATAGACCCACTCTCTCTAGGTTGCCTAGCCTTGTTCAGTTTTTCTTCCATCAGGGCTACTTCTAGCTCCTGCTTCCTGATCCTCAGCTGGGCTTCCTGCATTCTGGCCTCATGTTCCCTCCTCTGAGGGGTGGTCATCCTTTTCCTGGAGTGACCTTGAGAGCCTCTAGAGCCATGAGAAGCATTGGAGTCACCTGAGCGATTCCTTTGCCTCCCAAGCCCTGTGTTAAGTCCACTGGGGAGATCCAATGGGGTGAACCCATTGTCAGTCCCCAATAGCCTTAGTTTAGCTGGGCCAAGTATAATACTTGGCACTGGGCTAGTTCTCCCTTCATCATCACTACTTTCTGTATCCTCACCACTTTCCTCCCCTGTAGTATGGTTCTCATCTAAGGGATGGCTATTGGAACTGGGTACCTCTGTAGTATCTTCAGAAGGGGGGCCTCCTGTTCCTGACCCTAAGGGGGCTAACTGGGAAGCTTTCTTGAGTGCTCTCTGATTCTCATCATTCTGTAAGAGCTCTCTGAGCTCAGCAGAGTTTGGGTTCTTGGGCTGTTTAAGGCCTCTAAGAGTTGCCAAATGCCTGAGCTCATTCTGATTAAGGGTAGCAAAGCTGGATGTTGCCCTCTGGGGGTCACTCTCAACAGAGATGGGTACAGTGGACCCCTCTGCCCCGGCCATTGCTCTTAAGTGTGGGTGGATGTGTTGCAATCTACCTACACTTGTGTTTACCTACTAAACCTATCTAGTAGTTGTAGTCAGGGTGTGCTACTCCCTTTGCTCTACAACAACTAAGTTCAGTAGAACTTATGTATATCTAATCTTGTTTTATATGTACCTACAGGTACCTATGTGATCTTTCAATTGGTAACCAAGAGATTACAATGGTAAAACACAGCAAGCTCAAATCCCACCGCTGCCACCAATGTGAGAAGTTGGCCTGGTATATGATGCTCACTAGTTAAAGTGATCACCTTGTACCATGCCAAGCAACCCTTATGGTGTGGTTGTAAGT
Source organism: Triturus cristatus (assembly GCF_964204655.1). NCBI lineage: Eukaryota > Metazoa > Chordata > Amphibia > Caudata > Salamandridae > Triturus > Triturus cristatus. The sequence continues at coordinate 1,175,937,571 of NC_140579.1, read as the reverse complement.
CAACCTTTTCGGACTAGCTGCCCTAGTGGTAGCGTAGGCTAAGCAGTCTTTGAGGCTAAACTCGTGAAGCGTGTTAAGCCAGCTGTTTTACCAAATGTAACCCCCTTTTATACCAATGAAAGGACACCACACAGATATATATTCAAAATATATATGTATTTATTTCTCAAAGTAACCCCTAGTCTCTTTATGAGCACAGGAGCACAAATCGTCAAACAAGATTATCACAGAATACACAGAAGTTGCACGTTATATGGATAGGCCCTGGTGGCCACTCAAACCATATACTAAAATAGTGGTATAAGTACCACGAACAGAAAAGGGAAAAGGCCTAGGGCCTCTAGAATCGCTGGGCCTACAAGGAGCTAACGTCAGTTAGTGACCAGGAGGTCCACGGGTGGCGTGTGCAGAGCAAATAGTCACACGCGTGCTCCCATAGGTTTCAATGGGTGCGTAAAAAGTACAAAGTTACTGCAAAGAGGATCTTCCGGATGGACTAGGAACTCAAGATTTGGAACACAGGCACTAGAGATGTAATACTACACTTGGGCACAGGTGTGCCAGCTTTACCTCACCCACAGGAAGCGGGTGCATAGGCCTCGAAGTGCGTCGGGTTTCTTCTATCTGTTCCGTGGAGCTTGAAGACAAAGATGCTGCAGGCGGTCGGTCCGGGGGAGATGCAGTGGATCCAAGAGTGGATCGGAGATGTTGAAGACCTGTAAGCAGAGGGGACAGTGTTCACAGTCACTAGCCAGTGACCAGCGTGGCACCAGGTGGGTACCAAGCGATGTCGGGTGCAAACAGGTGATGAGGGGTAGCTTGTCTCCGCAGCCACGTGGTCCCTGAAGGTCGACGACGTCCAGGAGTCGGCTCACGAGCTGTCCCACGCAGGCTCTCGCTGTCGGCGGTGTCGGCGACTTGATCGAAGCAAACAAGCCTTGGCAAAAGCAATTGTAGGAGGATTCGGAAATCAGCTGTTGGTTCTGACCAGCAAGGTCAGAGGGATTGCTCCTTTGGAGGGGAGCAAGGGCCAGTCTGGAGCAACCAGACCAGCAGTGTATTTCGTAGAGTTCGTCGCCAAGATGGCCACTAGCCAGCGGGCCAGCAACCGGTTAGGCGCGTCGAGTGGCAAAATGCAGAAGGGCCCCACGCAGATCGTGGAGATGCTGGAGGGCTCACCTTTGGTGCAGATGCTGCTCGAGGGTTGGGCTTCTCAGGACCCAAAGCACAACTTGGAGGGAGCCTCGGTTGTTGCACTGGTCAGCTTGTCGTTGTTGTTCCAAGATGGCTGGCTCCACGTGTCTCGGTGCCTCCACGGGTCTCTTCTTTTCAGGGACTGTGGATCGGGCGGTGAGAGGTCTGGAGGTCCAGGTCTTGTCAGTCTCCGGGCTCGGGCTCCGGCAGGAGGCGGCAGCAAAGCAGATGGTGATTCGCTGGATGGTGCTTGCGTTAGCAAGGTGGTCACTCCCTGACCACAGGGGAGATTTTCTTCAGTCTTCTGTGCAGCAGAATGTCGAAGTTCCCGTCTTCTTCTTAGTTTCAAGTTGATTCCAGGATGTCTGAAGTCTTAGGACACAGCTCCTACCTTTAAGCGGATTCTAGGGGCCGGACTACCTGCTAGGTCCCTCCCTATGGGTGGGACCAGGAAGGGGGGTGGTTACACCCCCAATCCTTTGTCCAGCTCGCCCCAGGCCCGGGACTGGTGTGCCCCAGGACCGGTTTGAACTGGCATATGCACCGAGGCTCCTTGTGAGCCACAGGCATGTCTGGTTTCTTTCAAGCCCTACCTGACCAATACACAAAATCCTGTCTGGGGTGGTGCACGCACCTCCCCTGGCAGGAAACCCTTTGTCCACACCTCCCAAGCTGGAAGGACTCCCAGCAGCAGGAGGGCAGACTTGTGTCTGTGGTGGCAGCATCCATTTTGTGGAGCTGAGGCTATGTCTGATTTTACCCGGGTTTCAGGCACTGTACATGTCGTGTCCCTCTAGAAGGGTGGAATGCTAACCCCGTCGCCAGAATTGGCGAGGGGTTAGTATTCCAATTCGTATGACACCTTACTCGACATGTTTTGATAAAGCCAAACCAAAGATAGCATTTAACCGCGAGGTTCATAATGCACTTAAGAGTATATGGTATGACGATATCTGGAAACAGTAGAAGGAAGTTGTTCCGACCACTGCAGACAGGCTCAGCTCATGCCAGAGCACCATCTCACATGGAACCAAGCACTCTGCCTTCAGGATTGTTAAGGCCTGCCATAGGAGTGACTTATAGGTTACCAGGTGTCCCATTTAAGGTTAGGTATAGGTATAGGTATACTACACCTAAGTAAGAGGTGATTACACCAACTTACCCCAGCTGAGTGATCAGCCAGTTGTGTCAGATTGTTAGGCCAAGCCTGGGGTGGCATAATACATGCTTCAGCCCTTGGCAGGCGTTGGGTACACCAATGCCCTGGGTACCTAGTGTACACTGGTACAGGGGCTGACAGGGTGATCCAACCAATTGGGTATGTACCTAGGGTACATGGAGTCCATTTTAAAGAGAGAACAGCCAGGCTGAGATCCTGAATAGCAGGATCTCAGGCCAACTAAGTCGAAAAACCAGCTAGACACTAGGCAAAAATTTGGGGGTAACCATAGTCAGGTATCCACCTTCCTACAATGTTGAAGAGCTCCTTGCTGTCATGGGCGTTCTTGTCCAGTCGTTCCTTCAAAGATTTCTTCTTGGTGGTGCGGATGAGCTGATGATGTCTGCGGGTGGCGAGTTTGAGGGCGGTCATGTTGTCGGTGGTCTTGTCGAGGCGCCAGGCCTTCTCGAGGGTGCGGCAGGCCTTCTTGGAGTCCTTGAGTTCGTCGGTGAACCAGGGGGCCTTCTTGCTTCTGGGCCTGGTGAGTGGGTTCTTCAGTGGGGCGAGGTCGTTGGCACAGGAGGTCAGCCATTGCGTGAGGTCGAGGGCTGCTGTGTTAGGGTCCGTTGTCCTGACCGGTGGGTTCTGGCTGAGGGAGGTGGTGAGCTGGTCGACGGTGATCTTGCTCCAGTTTCTGTGGGGAACCTGCTTCGGGTGGTGGTGGACCGTGTTCTTCTTGAAGCTGAAGTGGACGCAGCTGTGGTCAGTCCAGTGGAGTCCGGTGCAGTGGCTGAAGGTGACGTGCTTGCTGGATGAGAAGAGGGGGTCGAGCGTGTGGCCGGCGTGGTGGGTGGGGGTGTTGACCAGTTGCTGGAGTCCGAGGTTGGCGAGGTTGTCCAGCAGGGTGGTCGTGTTGCGGTCGTTGTTGTTCTCCAGGTGGAAGTTGAGGTCCCCGAGGAGGATGTAGTCGGTGGAGGGGAGGGCGTGAGGGCTGATGAAGTCCGTGATGTCTTCGCAGAACTGTGCGCGTGGTCCCGGGGGTCTGTAGATGAGGGTGCCTCTGAGGGTAGTCTTGGGGTCGGTGTGGATCTGGAAGTGCAGGTATTCGGCGGTGTTGAATGCGTCGGTGGAGTCAGTCGAGATGCGAATGGTGTCTTTGTGTACGATGGCGATCCCTCCTCCGGTCTGGTTGACGCGATCCCTCCTGATGATCTTGTAGCCGTCCGGGATGGCTATGGCGATGTCGGGGGCTGAGGAGGTGTTCATCCAGGTTTCCGTGAGGAAGGCGACATCTGGAGATGCGGTGTCGAGGAGGTTCCAGAGTTCCACGGCGTGTCTGTGGACGGAGCGTGTGTTGATCAGGATGCACTTGAGGTGGTTGCTGTTGTCCGTCTTGGTGGGCGTGGTGCTTGTTTGGAGGCAGGAGAAGTTGCAGGATCGGCAGGCGAAGGGTCCATGGGTGTGTCGCGGGGACGCTCGGTAGCACCCGGGGGCTCGGGCGGTTTTGAGTGCGATGAGCGTAGTGAAGTCGTAGGTCCTGCGGGGGGGCAGGCGGGCGCGGGGGCCAGGGGGTCTGGCGCTGGGCGCGGTCCAGGCACGGACGGGCGCAGACGGGCTTACCTTTGGCGCACCTTCGGCGCACATAAGGCGCTCCCGCTGCGCGCGTCCGCTGCGCGGTCGCTCAGGGGGCGTCATAAATAAGGAGCCGGGAGGGAGGGCAGCTGGGAGGCGGGAGCGGGTTGTCCAATGGGCAGTGTGGGGAGGCGGGGACTGCAGGCGGGAGCAGGAAGGAGGAGAGCGGGTCAGCGGTGGCGAAAACGGCGGGAAAAAACGGAGCGGAAGTCACCGGGGCAGCGTCGGAGGTCAGCGGGCGAGAAGGGGCAGCAGCGGCAGGAAGCGACAGGCAGGAGGCAGGAGGCGGCAGCGGCGTGAACCAGGTGAGTGGCGTCAGGCGGAGGTAACAGGGTGGGCAGGTGCCAGGCAGCGACAGGTAGGCAGAGCAGTGAGGGGGAGCGACCGGCTGTGGGGGCACAGGGGTCACACTGACCAGCCCGCTACTGTCCCTTTAAATAAGGAGCCGGGAGGGAGGGCAGCTGGGAGGCGGGAGCGGGTTGTCCAATGGGCAGTGGGGGGAGGCGGGGACTGCAGGCGGGAGCAGGAAGGAGGAGAGCGGGTCAGCGGTGGCGAAAACGGCGGGAAAAAACGGAGCGGACGTCACCGGGGCAGCGTCGGAGGTCAGCGGGCGAGAAGGGGCAGCAGCGGCAGGAAGCGACAGGCAGGAGGCAGGAGGCAGGAGGCGGCAGCGGCGTGAACCAGGTGAGTGGCGTCAGGCGGAGGTAACAGGGTGGGCAGGTGCCAGGCAGCGACAGGTAGGCAGAGCAGTGAGGGGGAGCGACCGGCTGTGGGGGCACAGGGGTCACACTGACCAGCCCGCTACTGTCCCTTTAAATAAGGAGCCGGGAGGGAGGGCAGCTGGGAGGCGGGAGCGGGTTGTCCAATGGGCAGTGGGGGGAGGCGGGGACTGCAGGCGGGAGCAGGAAGGAGGAGAGCGGGTCAGCGGTGGCGAAAACGGCGGGAAAAAACGGAGCGGAAGTCACCGGGGCAGCGTCGGAGGTCAGCGGGCGAGAAGGGGCAGCAGCGGCAGGAAGCGACAGGCAGGAGGCAGGAGGCAGGAGGCGGCAGCGGCGTGAACCAGGTGAGTGGCGTCAGGCGGAGGTAACAGGGTGGGCAGGTGCCAGGCAGCGACAGGTAGGCAGAGCAGTGAGGGGGAGCGACCGGCTGTGGGGGCACAGGGGTCACACTGACCAGCCCGCTACTGTCCCTTTAAATAAGGAGCCGGGAGGGAGGGCAGCTGGGAGGCGGGAGCGGGTTGTCCAATGGGCAGTGGGGGGAGGCGGGGACTGCAGGCGGGAGCAGGAAGGAGGAGAGCGGGTCAGCGGTGGCGAAAACGGCGGGAAAAAACGGAGCGGACGTCACCGGGGCAGCGTCGGAGGTCAGCGGGCGAGAAGGGGCAGCAGCGGCAGGAAGCGACAGGCAGGAGGCAGGAGGCAGGAGGCGGCAGCGGCGTGAACCAGGTGAGTGGCGTCAGGCGGAGGTAACAGGGTGGGCAGGTGCCAGGCAGCGACAGGTAGGCAGAGCAGTGAGGGGGAGCGACCGGCTGTGGGGGCACAGGGGTCACACTGACCAGCCCGCTACTGTCCCTTTAAATAAGGAGCCGGGAGGGAGGGCAGCTGGGAGGCGGGAGCGGGTTGTCCAATGGGCAGTGGGGGGAGGCGGGGACTGCAGGCGGGAGGGGAAAGGGGAAGAGCGGGTCAGCGGTGGCGAAAACGGCGGGAAAAAACGGAGCGGAAGTCACCGGGGCAGCGTCGGAGGTCAGCGGGCGAGAAGGGGCAGCAGCGGCAGGAAGCGACAGGCAGGAGGCAGGAGGCAGGAGGCGGCAGCGGCGTGAACCAGGTGAGTGGCGTCAGGCGGAGGTAACAGGGTGGGCAGGTGCCAGGCAGCGACAGGTAGGCAGAGCAGTGAGGGGGAGCGACCGGCTGTGGGGGCACAGGGGTCACACTGACCAGCCCGCTACTGTCCCTTTAAATAAGGAGCCGGGAGGGAGGGCAGCTGGGAGGCGGGAGCGGGTTGTCCAATGGGCAGTGGGGGGAGGCGGGGACTGCAGCCGGGAGCAGGAAGGAGGAGAGCGGGTCAGCGGTGGCGAAAACGGCGGGAAAAAACGGAGCGGAAGTCACCGGGGCAGCGTCGGAGGTCAGCGGGCGAGAAGGGGCAGCAGCGGCAGGAAGCGACAGGCAGGAGGCAGGAGGCAGGAGGCGGCAGCGGCGTGAACCAGGTGAGTGGCGTCAGGCGGAGGTAACAGGGTGGGCAGGTGCCAGGCAGCGACAGTCTCAGCGCTTGGCATATGATTTCAGGGTTCAGTCTGGACACGCAGTCTCAGTGCTTGGTATATGATTTCAGGGTTCAGTCTGGACACGCAGTCTCAGTGCTTGGCATATGATTTCAGGGTTCAGTCTCTGCACTCAGTGGTTCTATGAAGTCTTGATTGGCGCAGATGTCTCTGGCGCCCTTAAGGGGTTCTGGTACAGGGGGGTAGGGATTGAGTTGGCGACTAGGTCCTTCCTAGTCAGGCTGGGCAGAGGTTCTCTGGGTCCTCCTACTGCTGGGCAAGATCAGTGGGTTTCACAGGATCCCTCACTCACTTAAGAGGCAGCACCTAAATCCTGTCACTCTCAGAGGCATAAGTCCCTGGCTAGGCCCTACCGCCTATACTTCTGCGTGGATTCTCCAGCTCTGCTTTACCCCACTGGCCAACTAACCAAAAAAAGTTCCCTCCCTCACTTAAGTAGCCCTAGGTCAGGTGACCTCTAGCCAAGGCGGCAAAAGTAAAACCACACCTCCCTTCTAGAAGGTTCCAGCACATTCCAGGAGCTTCCCCATTCTACCTATGGGTCAAAAAGGCGGGCTGGTGTCGCAACATTGTTGTGGGGTCCCAGCCAGCTCCTGGCAGCTAGGGTGCAACTATGAAAGACCACTCTGCAGTAGCAGGGGTCTGTGGCAGCCGTCTTGGGAGAAGGGAACACCTGCACCTTAACACTGATTGGCAATGTAAAGGCACCCGGAGACCTATTCCAACATAAAAATGAGGGTGGAAAAAATGAGGCACGATCAAAAATAGAAGGGGAGACCACCCTAGGGCTGACAGGTCCAACAAGCCCCAACCCCCAATTCAGATGCATCAGTTTGAACAATGAACTTTTTGGAGTAGTCAGGACTCTGCAGAATGGGAGCAGTACACATGGCCTGCTTCAGGTCATCAAATGCCTTTTGACAGCTAGCTGTCCACTGAACCTTTTTGGGCATTTTCGTAGAAGTCATTCAAGGGTGTCACTATTGATCCATACCCTTTGACAAATCTCCTATAGTACCCAGTCAGGCCTAAGAAGGCTCTCACCTGAGTCTGGGTAGTTGGAGCAGTCCATTCCATTATGGTCTGGATCTTGCTCTGCAATGGTTGAACCTGGCCTCCACCTACAAGGTGACCCGGGTACACAACCTTACTCTGCCCTATCTGGCACTTAGTAGCCTTGATAGTTAGGCCAGCTTTTTGCAGGGCCTCCAAAACATTCCTTAGGTGGACCAGGTGATCCTCCCAGGTGGAGCTAAAGACAGCAATATCATCTAGATATGCTGCACTAAAGGCTTCCAGGCCTGTGAGAACTGTATTCACCAACCTTTGTAAAGTGGCAGGTGCATTCTTTAAACCAAAGGGCATTACCACAAATTGATAGTGCCCACTAGGGGTAGAAAATGCTGTTTTTGGCTTTGCATCATCAGTTAGTCTGATCTGCCAGTAGCCAGCTGTCAAGTCAAATGTTCTAAGGTACTTGGCTGAGGCCAAAGTATCTATAAGCTCATCTGTCCTTGGTATTGAATGGGCATCAGTCCTAGTGACTGCATTGAGACCCCTGTAGTCCACACAAAACCTCATCTCTTTTTTTCCACCACTTGTGTGAGGTTTTGGCACAAGGACCACTGGACTAGCCCAAGGGCTATCTGAGGGTTCAATCACACCCAAATCAAACATTTCCTGGACTTCTGTCCTTATACAGTCCCTGACATGGTCAGGTTGCCCATAAATCTTATTTTTAATAAGCAGACTGTCCCCAGTGTCCACTTCATGAGTGCACCAGGTAGTCTGACTTGGAGTCAGTGAGAACATGTGTCTGAACTGATTGAGATCCTGTCTACAATCAGTTTGCTGCTGGGCAGTGAGGCTGCCTGCCAAGGCTGCACCACCAACTGTTCCATCATCAGGGTTCTGTGAGAGGAGGTCAGGGAGTGGGTCACTCTCTCCCTCCTGTCCCTCATCAGTTGCCATGAGCAAGCCCATGTCAGCCCTGTCAAGATATGGCTTTAGCCTGTTGATATGGAGAACCCTATGGGGACTCCTAGGGGTTCCAAGGTCTACCAAATAGGTAACCTCCCCTTTCTGTTCAACAACAGTGTGGGGTCCACTCCACTTGTCCTGGGGAGCTGCTGGGGCTACAGGCTCCAACACCCACACTTTCTGTCCTGGCTGATAAACAGTCAGTACAGACTGTTGGTCATGCAAGGCTTTTTGCAGTTCATGGCTAGCCTCAAGGTTTTTGTTTGCCTTTTTCATGTACTCAGCCATCCGGGAGCAGAGACCAAGTACATAGTCTACTATGTCTTGCTTCGGGGGCTTGAGAGGTAACTCCCATCCTTCCTTCACCAAACACAATGGACCCCTGACAGGGTGACCAAACAGAAGTTCAAATGGGCTGTAGCCAACCTCCTTCTGAGCACCTCCCTATATGCAAATAAAAGGCAGGGCAAGAGCAGGTCCCATTTTCGGCTAAGCTTCTCTGGGAGTCCTTTGATCATGCCCTTTAAGGTTTTGTTGAACCTTTCAACTAAACCATTGCATTGTGGGTGATAGGGTGTGATGAATTTGTAATTCACTTCACACTCCTTCCACATTGCAGTTAAGTAACTTGACATAAAGTTTGCATCTCTGTCAGATACCTCCTTTGGAAAACCTACTCTTGAGAACACACTCAAGAGAGCTCTTGCCACCACAGGTGCTGTAGTGGTCCTTAGGGGAATAGCTTCTGGATACCTGGTGGCATGATCCACTACCACCAGTATAAATCTGTGCCCAGATGGTGTTTGAGGATCCATGGGACCAACAATGTCAATCCCAACCCTCTCAAAGGGAACCCCCACCACAGGTAGTGGTATCAGGGGGGCCTTTGTAGTGTCACCTGCTTTACCACTGGCTTGGCAGGTTACACAGGAGCGACAAAACTCCTTTGTGTCTTCAGACATGTGTGGCCAGTGCAAGTGAGGAACAATTCGGTCCCAAGTCTTGTTCTGGCCTAAGTGTCCTGCTAGGGGAATATCATGGACTAATGTCAATAGGAAACCCCTAAACTTCAGAGGTATAACCAACCTCCTGGATGCACCAGGCTAGGGGTCTCTACTCTCTGAGTATAGGAGTCCATCAACCCAATAAACACTAGCATTCCCAGCAGCCTCATCAGCAGCTTTCTGTCTGAGGGTTTCAAGAGAGGGGCAGGTTTTCTGCTCCCGGCTCAGATCAGACCTGGAAGGGCCCCCTGTCCCCATGAACTCAACCTGGTCAGGTTCAAGCTCCTCTGGGACAGTTCCTTCTGCAGGCTCAAGATCATCTCCCTGAGGAGACTGATCAGTATCCTGAGACAGGTGGGAAGGCTCTGCCTTAACCCTACTGCTCCTCCTCTTGTGAGGCATCTGGTCCATTATTCCAGAATCCAGGGCCTGTCCAGTTTTTGATATTTTTGCCTGTGACCTTGTCACAGCAAAGACATGTGCAGGGATCCCTAACATTTCTGCATGTGTCCTGAACTCCACTTCAGCCCAAGCTGAAGTTTCCAGATCATTGCCAAGCAAGCACTGCACTGGTAGGTCCGCACTTACCACAACCTTCTTAAGGCCAGTTATCCCTCCCCAGGAGAAGTTAACAACTGTCAGAGAATGGTCTGTTCTGACATTGCTAGCATTGATCACTTGGTACATTTCACCAAGTATTATCTGCCCAGGATCCACAAGATCTTTTGTCACCATTGTGACATTTGCTCCTGTGTCCCTGAATGCCCAAGCTTCTACTCCATTAATTAAAGGCTGCTGTCTGTATTTGCCCAGGTTACTGGGGCTCACAAAGGGGGACATATCCATGCCCCCATCACTGACAAGCACAGCCTGAGTTGGTACTCTGACTAGGCCAGAGTCCATCTCAGAACCCAGGGTCAACCCTACTACACCCTTATTCTGTGTATTCCCACCACCAATTGTAACTGCACTAGGGGGAGCAGGTGCCTTAGGGGCATTGGTGAGGGCTGGAGCATTTTATTTAGCCTTGGTGCAGTCACTGGTCCAGTGAGTTTTCTGCTTACAGATTTTGCACCAGGGCTTCTTTTGGCCTTTCCCTTAGTTAGCCTGTGAATACCCACCCGAAGAAGATTTTTGGGGCCCTTGTGAAGACTTCTGTTCTTTACCCTTGTCCCCACCCTTATCAGAGTTTTGGGAATCTTGCCTCTTAGGGTCACCACCTTGGTTCTGTACTTTCAGCCTTACCCTGGTTCTGACCCATTTGTCTGCCTTCTTTCCCAAATCTTTGGGAGAGGTCAGATCAGAGTCTACCAGGTACTGGTGCAACAGCTGATTTTGACAGTTATTAAGAATCTGCTCCCTCATTATCAGATTGTACAATCCTTTGAAGTCACACTCTTTACTGCCCAATAACTAACCTTTCAGAGCCTTAGCAGCACAGTCAACAAAGTCAACCCAGTCCTGATTGTGTGCCTTTTGGGTATCTCTGAACTTTAACCTGTATTGTTCAGTGGTTAGGCCAAACCCATCTATCAGAGCACTTTTCAAGACTTTGTAATCATCAGCATCCTCTTCTCTTACAGTGAGGAGCTTATCTCTACCTTTGTCTGCAAAGGAGAGCCATAAGATTGCTGCCCACTGACCTTGAGGGACCTTCTGTACTTTACAGGCCCTCTCCAAGGCAGTTATCCATTTGTGGATGTCATCCCCACTCTGGTAGGGAGGGACAATCTTACTTAGGTTTCTATGGTCATAAGACCTCTCCCTATCTCTAGGGAAATTGCTGCCACCAAGGGACTCTAGTCCCTCCTTTTTACGAGCTCTGTAGAGCTTCAGGGCTTCCCTATCTAAGGCCATCTGCTGCTTTCTGAGGTTGAACTTGTCTTGCTCATACTTCAGCAGTCTCTCTCTCCTCTCCTGGGAGATTTCCCTCCCTCTATGAGAAGAAACAGAGGTTCCAATAGAGGAGTTAGACTGAATAGATCCCCTTGACAGAGATCTATCCCTTCTAGCCCTGTGTTCAGGCCTACCAGGAGGAATGAAGGAAGTGGCATTATTGTCATCATCCTCATCCTCATCATGATGGTCTGTGTTCACCAGTGTCTGGTCATTGTCACCAGCCTGGTCAGCGTCAGAGTTAGGGTCAGGTCAGGGGAGTTTCCACCCCTGGACCTACCCTCAGGTGCTGCCCCACCCACACTGTCTCCATCTACAGGCCCACTAGGACTTGTGATATCATCCAGTTTCAGTATCTGTATGAGATGCTGGGTGGATGGACCTTTGCCTGTCTTCAGCTTCCTAATGGTACATAAAGCCCTAAGTCTAGCAAAGGAGAGACCCTCATATTTATAGGGAAGGAGCTCACTGGTTCCAGGTAGGGACTCAGTGGTTCCTGGCTGGTTAGACATTACTAATGTGATGTGGTGTATTGCACTACCTACACTAGTGTGGCCTACTAAACTCTCTTGAGTTGTAGAAAGGGTGTGCTATCCCTTGACACACAATTCTAAGTTCAGTAGAGCTTACTGTAGCTAAACTTGATATTATATGTACCTCAGGTACCTTTAGTGGTTTTCAGTTGATCAATTCAATTGAGATTATCTGGTAAAACAATAGCAAGCTGGAATCCCACACGCTGCACACCAATGTGAGAAGGTGGCCTGATATGTGCTGTCCACTAGTTCTAGTGGGCACCTTGTATCAGTCCAAACAACCCCTTAAGGTGATAGGTTAAAGACAACCTTTATTGAAAGCTATCCTAGTGGTAGCTATGGAGAGCAGCCTTCAGGCTAAGTCTTGAAGGAATGTAAAGCAGCTTGTTTTACCAGTCTATAATCTCTTGAATGATCAAATGAAAAGACAACCACACCAGGTATATTCAAAATATATGTATTTAAGGTTAAACACACCCCTCTAGTCTCTTTATGAGACTGGAGTTCGAAGTACTAAAGTTACAAGTGATAAAGCATCAGTAAAAGCACAAATACACGTTTGGGCCCTAGGGGCGCGCCAAACCATATACTAAAAAAGTGGTATAAGAACCACGACTGAGATAGGCACTAGGCCTATTGCCTCTAGAATCGCTGGGACCCCAAGGAACCACCCAAGGTAGTGACACAGGGGACCCACGGGAACTGTATGCAGTGTGGAAACACAACCACGGATTCCTATTATCTTCTAAGGGCAATGTCGCGGTTGGAATTTTAAAGATTAGGGACACTTCTAATCGAGTCTGGACCAAACCCTTTTGGACTTAAGAAGTTCTAGGGCTAGCACCCACGAGAGCACCGGAGTACTTGAGTTACCTCACCCAGGGAATCCGGGTGCATAGGTATCTTTTGGTGTCGGGTCACGTCGTCGATTTCAATGGAAGCCTGCAAAGAACTGCTGCTGCCATGAAGAGAAGTATACGGAGAGATCCAAGCCTGGATCTCGGATGTAAGGAACCTGAAAGCAGAGGGGACAGAGTCTGGGTCACTTGCCAGTGACCTAGGGCAGGATGGACCAATGCCCACAGATGTCAGGTGCTTCAGGTGAGTTGATGGGTGTCTTGACTCTTCAGCCACGCAGTCCAGGAGGTGTTGACGAAGTCCACGAGCCGGATTCAAAATATCCAACAAAGTCTGTCGAGTGCTGCAGTGTCGGCGACCAGAAAGGACCCAACAAGCCTTGGCAACGGCAAGTCACAGGAATGCAGAGAAAAGACTGCGGTGCAGACCAGCAAAGTCTGAGGGACTCACCCAGTGAGGGTAAGTCAGGGCTCGTCTGGAGCAACCAGGTAAGCCCAATCAGAAAAGGAGTCGCCTTCGTGGGGACCTGCTAGCCAATGGGCTAGTGATCGCAAAGGAACCTCAAGTGTTCGCACATGAAGCTGGCCCACGGGTCACTCGTGGAGTGGAGGCCAACAATCTTCGGTGCAGGAGGTGCTCAAGGCTGGGGCTACTAGGAGCCCAAAGCACACCTTCACGGATGACCAGGAAGGTAGTGTTGCTGCAAAAGTTCACGGTGTCCAGTGGTCACGGTTCCACGTCACCCACGATAGCCACGGGCCTCAACTTTGCTGTGGACTCAGGGTAGCCTCTGTGAAGTCTGGAAATCCACCTCTGGGGATGCAGAGACTTCGGCATCCAGCGGGAGCTTCAGAATTGCAGACCGTTCAGTTGCTTCTTTGGTGCCTGCCAAGCAGGGGAGTCACTCCTTGACCCCAAGGGAGATTTCTTCCATCTTCTAGTCGAGATAGAAAGTCGATGGTCCAGGATATATGTTGCAGAGTTTCGTCCAGGGTAATCTAAAATCCTAGGGACTGTATTCCTATACTTATACTAAGTTTAGGGGATGGACTAACTCTAAGGCCCCACCTATGGGTGGGCTGGAAAGAGGGGTGGCTCTTTGTTCAGTTTCACGCCAGAGCAGGGGCAGGTAGCCCCTGCAACCGGTTTCAACTGGAGTATGCACAGGGACACCAAATGTGCCCCCAGTGCAGGACTTCAAGCACCAGAGAGTGCTCCCGCCCAGCCCCAATACACATCAGCCTGTCTGGGGAGGTGGGGACACCTCCCCTCGACAGGAAACCTATTGTCCAGGCCTCCCATGCCAGAGTTTCGGTCAGCAGCAGGAGGCCAGACACGTGTCTGTGGCAGAGGCATCCATTTTGTGATGCCAGGGCTCAGGAAAGTCCTACCGGGTTTAGCCAGTGTGAACATGTCTCCCCTTCTAGAAGGGTGGAATGCTACCCCCGCCGCCAGGACAGGCGGGGGGGGGGGGTAGTATTCCAAAGCGTTTGACACCAAACACTACATGTTTTGATGCAGCCATCCCATAGTTAGCATTTACCGCGAGGTTATAATGCACTTAAGAGTGTATGGTATGGCTGTATCACAGAACACTTCAAAAAGGAGGAGGAACCAAGAGCTTTTTAGTGAGGTCCTGCACCGTGCTCCGAGGAGTATAGAACAAAACCAAGGGGTGCAGTTCCTCTGGGAGGGAGGGGGGGAGAGCGATTAGTCTCTATATAATGCCCTCACACACCTAGCAAGGTGTCATGCTTCATCATAGGGCTGTGCTCCTCGTCGGGCCGGCGCTGCAATGCCCGACGGGCTCCCGCGAAGGGGCTCTTTATCGGAGTTCTTTTTAAGAGACAGCCGTATGGGTGCGTGGGGGTCAGTGCAACAAGTGTAGTGAGTGGTGGTGTAGTGAGTTAAAATAGGTATGGTATTACCAGGCAATGTGTCAATTTATTCTGATGGTATACCAGCCTAAGTAAAAAATATATATAAGTGATCCCAAAGGGATTATGATGATCCCTAGGGAACTCAAACGGTCAACATGTTTCTTGCTCTATGCCCAAAAGGGTCGGTGGCAATTCATCAGGACCATTGTGAGAAAGTGCTCAAAGAAAAATGTGGAAACTCTACTACATAATGCGTGATGCAGAAATTGTCAATACATCACCATGCAATCCAATGGGGTCCCTAAAGGAAGTGGACCCGTTGTTGCAGTACCTGGAAAAGAAAGGGGAGAAGGGGGGGAAAAGGACAACACAGATACATGAAACATGATTCACAAAAGTTCAGGGCTCCTGAAGGGAACCGTGCGTATGTTGTGGCCGCCAATGGAAGTGCTCACACAGTGACCCAACCAGAGTCATATCTAATATATACAAGTGTTTATAAGAAAAGTGAAAGGTGCAGATGCCTGGCGATATTGAGAAGTGGAACAAATTGTGAAGTGCTGGCACAGGGAGTTGCCAGGTGTTGGGCATGCTTTGCGAAACTGCAAACGTGTGCCTTCGTGCACACAGAAACAAAGTTGTGCCGCGAGTATCTGGTGCGTTACACATGCTCCGAAGTAAAAGAGTAAGGCGTGGTATTATATTCAGGTGGACCGCCTTAAAGAAGTGAACACTCGCACTAATGTTGGGAGGTTTTCGAGGTGACTATAGGTGTGCCTTACGTCACTAGATGCGTGCGATTGAGTGCACACTGTGCAGAAAATACGTCGCAAATTATATGCTGGGTGCTACACATGCTCCGCCGCGAGGGGGTCAAGCGTAGTAATATGTTTCTAGGGGAATACCCTTCAAAGTAATACTCGCGCTAATGTGGGGGGACAATAATCACGGCAAAAAACTATTTCGAAAGAAGACTGCCGCGCCCGGCTCGTGCGTCTGTCAATCTTAACGAGAGTGGTGCAGAATGGACTCACCCCTATTTGGGAAATAACTTTCCGTACGGGTTCGCCTGGCGGCCAGGGAGCGCCTGTCCTAAAAAAATTATATACAAGGATAGTATGTCGTACCTGGCGATTCAAAGTTAGCTATAAAAGAACCCAGGGATGGAGGCATACTTACAAAGTGTCGGCGCGTTCGCTGCCGGATACCTACTGCGGCTCAGGCTTCCGTAACGCACTGCTGTGCGTGTGTGGTTAATAACGGAAGTGAGCAGACGTAGCCACAGTGAACGACTAGTCCGCGATTAACGGCCGCCATGATGGGAGTGAAAAATAACTTTATTGTTCATCGTGGGCGGAAATGGACCGCTGGCCCAGTTTGGAATTTGAGCGTGATAGGGAAAAAGTATATGAGAGAAATGGGTGATTATTATATGTTATAAAGTAACAAGTGGTTTAGTATCCCCTGGGCAGACATCGAGATAGATTCTGTCGCTACAATGATGGCAAAAATTGTGATTATTAAAGGGGTTTATATGTATTCTCTGCCTATGAGGCTGACAGGTCAAAAAAGAGGAATGTATGTTGGAACAGACTTACGGACCGCCTGGCCCATCGGGTATGGTTTCGGTAATCCCCAAAAATCGCTGTTGCTTGTCGCAATTATTTGCAAAACCCAAGTCACCGCCCTGAGTGGATATGCCCAATATAGAACTCTTAACACCAGATGTTCATGTGTTGTTGAGAGTGGCCCACGGTATATCATCGTTGAGGCCGTTGGTATGGCTCGAGATTCTAAAAATCCACTGTTGTTCTTTGCGGAAGAGGGCTTCCTTACTGATTGTTGGAAAGGCTTGAAGGACTGTCCATGAAAGGTCATTGGCAGTATGATTGGCTTCCAAGAAATGTGTGCACATTTTCGTGCTGATCTTTTTGCATCTAATGTTACTTCGATGTTCAGAGATCCTGATCTTTATTGGACGTGTCGTCATGCCAATGTACATTAGCTCACAAGGGCACTGGATTAGATAAATGCAGTTGCGAGTGTTACAATTGGTGTGGGTTCTTTGTTGCCAATTCAGAGTTTCCGAGAAGGTTACAGATTTACTCGTTTTTGTTAGGTTACAAGCAGTGCATTGTCCGCATGGATAGTGGCCTGTCACAGGCGGAAGTCCCCACAGTCTTTGCTCAGCTCGAGGCGCTGGTTTGGGTCTGGTGCTGATGAGCATAGTTTTCAAATTGTTAGTTCTTTTGAAAGCAAAACGTGGTTTTGGAGCTTGCCAGCCTCCTACCGATAGAAGTTTCCAATGCCTTTTGATTATTTTTTGGAAGGTGTTAGATTCTGGAGTGAAGGTGCTAACACAAGTGATTAAGTCATTTTTCATTCTTTCTGTGGATGCCAACAAGGCATCCCTGTTGGTATTGCGCGCCCTTTTGTAGGCCGTTTGTGTTAAACTTGCCGGATATTCTCTGCGGGCTAGGTGGTCAGTAAGTTCGTGTGCCTGCAATTTGAAATCCTCCAGTGCACTACAATTACGACGTAATCTGAGGTATTGCCCGTATGGCAGGTTGTTTCGTAAAGCCTTGGGGTGAAAACTACTAAAGAGTAGTGGACTATGGCTGTCAGTTGGCTTTTTATAAGTTTTTGTGGTCAACCCCGTAGTGCTTTTTTGAATAAGCAAATCCAGGAACGGCAGTTCAAGTACGGAGGAGTTAGCTGTGAAACGCAAGTAAGGGTTAAGGGAATTGACCCATGTTACAAAAGAAGGGATGGAGTTTAGATCCCCTTTCCAAAAAATGAGTATATCGTCAATATACCTCCGCCAAAGGGTGATGTTACCCTGGTAGATGTTGGTCTCACAAAGGATGTGGTTGGCCTCAAAATGAGCCATGTAGAGGCATGCCAGGCTGGGAGCAAAGGTGCTCCCCATCGAAGTGCCCTGGACTCGATGGTACATCCGATCTTCAAATTGGAAATAGTTTTTGGTTAGGGCAATCTCTGCACACTCCATAATAAAGGAGACTGGGGTGGGTGAGTTCCATGTTTGTGCTCGTAGTAATTCTTCCACAACATCCAAGGTGGCCCTCTGCGGGATGTTGGTGTAGAGGGCCTCTACATCCAAAGTGACCAAAACATCCACTCTACTGCCCGTTTCGTTAGTTTGTTTAATGATATTGAGGACGTCCCTGGTATCTAGGAGAAAAGTTGGCGTTTTCTGTACCAGAGGGCGTAAAAAGTGGTCGCAGAACCGCGAGAGGGGTTCCAGTACCGAGTTGATGCCTGACACAATTGGCCTCCCAGGTGGGGGCAGGACACCTTTGTGGATTTTGGGTAATGTGTAAAAATAAGGTATCCTAGGATCCTTATTTGTCAGGAATTCCGACTCATTTTTTGAAATCCAGCCCTGTGCTAAGGCATTGGTCACTAATGTTCTGATAGTAATGACCAGTTTGTTGGTTGGATCTTCTTTAATTTGTTGGTAGTACCTTGTGTCACTTAGTTGTCTTAGGCATTCTGTTCTGTAATCAGGGGTGGACATAATCACTATGGCTCCCCCCTTGTCAGCCTCTTTGATGGTTATAGTGGTATCTTGGTATCTCACTACACTTGTTGCACTGACCCCCACGCACCCATACGGCTGTCTCTTAAAAAGAACTCCGATAAAGAGCCCCTTCGCGGGAGCCCGTCGGGCATTGCAGCGCCGGCCCGACGAGGAGCACAGCCCTATGATGAAGCATGACACCTTGCTAGGTGTGTGAGGGCATTATATAGAGACTAATCGCTCTCCCCCCCTCCCTCCCAGAGGAACTGCACCCCTTAGTTTTGTTCTATACTCCTCGGAGCACGGTGCAGGACCTCACTAAAAAGCTCTTGGTTCCTCCTCCTTTTTGAAGCATTACGTACGGCGGCTCAGCCGTGGAACCTCAGCCCGTGTGGCTAGCGGATAATTACCGCTCTATCCTCTTCTTTCTACCCTTCCCTTGGACAACCCCGACCATGGAACAACACCAAGGTTTATCCTTTGATGACGATCTGGTGTCAGAAATTCTGAGAACACCATCTCTACTGGACGCAGACGGAGCCATGGCCACTACGAGCATGGGCAGTGACTGGAATAGCATTACCAACATGAAACGTCAACTAATGAAAATCATAATGCACGGGGCAATTATGACCGAATACCTCCGCGCAAATATAGCCCCCAATGGGCTTATTGTGTCAAATATGCCAAGAATCTTCCTTGAGGATAAACAATTTAAGGAAGAATGGTCCCTAGTTGCATGGAAGTGCACTAGGGACTGGCTGATACTGATTATTAAGACCGCCAAACGTCTTGCTGATGACCTAATCATCCAGATCACCATTGCCGAAGGAGCATTAAAAGCGACCATCACTATTGCGGCCTTCAAAGCCAAATTATCAGAAATCAATAGTGAAATCGCAGAAAATAAGGATTATCTAATGAGACAAAAAATCAACAAACTCCAAAAAGATATCAATCGCTTCAATAAAGAAAAAATTTACCCTTACCTAAAAGACGATTTCCAAAATGCACAGAGTGATTATTCGTCAGACGAAAGTTCTAACTCCCGTCGCAGAACGAATTCCAACAGCAGTAATTCTAGCTCTGAGAGTTGGAGAGGCCAACAACCTTACCAGCAACACGGACCACCGAATCCACAATACACCTACCCCATGCCACCTTTTCCAGGCCCGCACATGTGGCAACCACCTGGTTTCCAACAGGGACCTGTTCCATTCAACCCCTACCTACCACAACCTTTTTTAGGCAGAGGCTGGGGCAGGGGCAGAGGAAGAAGAAGAGGCGGGTACAATCAACAAAAACAGGTCCACTGGAAAGACCAAACAGACCAAGGCCCGATGGAACTCAGGAGCCACAGAGGGAAGAAAAACTGATAGTAAATCTATCAGATCGACAGCTAAATCAACAAGAGACCAAGATCCTCGCTAAGGGGCTGGGCTTTGTGCCCACACCACGACACAACGAATTTAGAACGCATTGTGAGGTACATGACCTCTTTCGGAAAATCCGCTTGAGGAATTTCTTCACAGGCCAAAACTCTCCTCCCTCATCTGACTCAGGCCTACGAAAACCATCCTCCTTCACACCTTCATCCGCAATGGTCCCTCCGGAAATCTTGGCCTTTGAAAAAGCAGTCCTCAATGACATTAACAACATGACTGAGAAAAAATCCTTCAACAACATCTCACGCCTTGAAAATGTGGCGATAACTGATCTGAGCCAAGATACCACTATAACCATCAAAGAGGCTGACAAGGGGGGAGCCATAGTGATTATGTCCACCCCTGATTACAGAACAGAATGCCTAAGACAACTAAGTGACACAAGGTACTACCAACAAATTAAAGAAGATCCAACCAACAAACTGGTCATTACTATCAGAACATTAGTGACCAATGCCTTAGCACAGGGCTGGATTTCAAAAAATGAGTCGGAATTCCTGACAAATAAGGATCCTAGGATACCTTATTTTTACACATTACCCAAAATCCACAAAGGTGTCCTGCCCCCACCTGGGAGGCCAATTGTGTCAGGCATCAACTCGGTACTGGAACCCCTCTCGCGGTTCTGCGACCACTTTTTACGCCCTCTGGTACAGAAAACGCCAACTTTTCCCCTAGATACCAGGGACGTCCTCAATATCATTAAACAAACTAACGAAACGGGCAGTAGAGTGGATGTTTTGGTCACTTTGGATGTAGAGGCCCTCTACACCAACATCCCGCAGAGGGCCACCTTGGATGTTGTGGAAGAATTACTACGAGCACAAACATGGAACTCACCCACCCCAGTCTCCTTTATTATGGAGTGTGCAGAGATTGCCCTAACCAAAAACTATTTCCAATTTGAAGATCGGATGTACCATCAAGTCCAGGGCACTTCGATGGGGAGCACCTTTGCTCCCAGCCTGGCATGCCTCTACATGGCTCATTTTGAGGCCAACCACATCCTTTGTGAGACCAACATCTACCAGGGTAACATCACCCTTTGGCGGAGGTATATTGACGATATACTCATTTTTTGGAAAGGGGATCTAAACTCCATCCCTTCTTTTGTAACATGGGTCAATTCCCTTAACCCTTACTTGCGTTTCACAGCTAACTCCTCCGTACTTGAACTGCCGTTCCTGGATTTGCTTATTCAAAAAAGCACTACGGGGTTGACCACAAAAACTTATAAAAAGCCAACTGACAGCCATAGTCCACTACTCTTTAGTAGTTTTCACCCCAAGGCTTTACGAAACAACCTGCCATACGGGCAATACCTCAGATTACGTCGTAATTGTAGTGCACTGGAGGATTTCAAATTGCAGGCACACGAACTTACTGACCACCTAGCCCGCAGAGAATATCCGGCAAGTTTAACACAAACGGCCTACAAAAGGGCGCGCAATACCAACAGGGATGCCTTGTTGGCATCCACAGAAAGAATGAAAAATGACTTAATCACTTGTGTTAGCACCTTCACTCCAGAATCTAACACCTTCCAAAAAATAATCAAAAGGCATTGGAAACTTCTATCGGTAGGAGGCTGGCAAGCTCCAAAACCACGTTTTGCTTTCAAAAGAACTAACAATTTGAAAACTATGCTCATCAGCACCAGACCCAAACCAGCGCCTCGAGCTGAGCAAAGACTGTGGGGACTTCCGCCTGTGACAGGCCACTATCCATGCGGACAATGCACTGCTTGTAACCTAACAAAAACGAGTAAATCTGTAACCTTCTCGGAAACTCTGAATTGGCAACAAAGAACCCACACCAATTGTAACACTCGCAACTGCATTTATCTAATCCAGTGCCCTTGTGAGCTAATGTACATTGGCATGACGACACGTCCAATAAAGATCAGGATCTCTGAACATCGAAGTAACATTAGATGCAAAAAGATCAGCACGAAAATGTGCACACATTTCTTGGAAGCCAATCATACTGCCAATGACCTTTCATGGACAGTCCTTCAAGCCTTTCCAACAATCAGTAAGGAAGCCCTCTTCCGCAAAGAACAACAGTGGATTTTTAGAATCTCGAGCCATACCAACGGCCTCAACGATGATATACCGTGGGCCACTCTCAACAACACATGAACATCTGGTGTTAAGAGTTCTATATTGGGCATATCCACTCAGGGCGGTGACTTGGGTTTTGCAAATAATTGCGACAAGCAACAGCGATTTTTGGGGATTACCGAAACCATACCCGATGGGCCAGGCGGTCCGTAAGTCTGTTCCAACATACATTCCTCTTTTTTGACCTGTCAGCCTCATAGGCAGAGAATACATATAAACCCCTTTAATAATCACAATTTTTGCCATCATTGTAGCGACAGAATCTATCTCGATGTCTGCCCAGGGGATACTAAACCACTTGTTACTTTATAACATATAATAATCACCCATTTCTCTCATATACTTTTTCCCTATCACGCTCAAATTCCAAACTGGGCCAGCGGTCCATTTCCGCCCACGATGAACAATAAAGTTATTTTTCACTCCCATCATGGCGGCCGTTAATCGCGGACTAGTCGTTCACTGTGGCTACGTCTGCTCACTTCCGTTATTAACCACACACGCACAGCAGTGCGTTACGGAAGCCTGAGCCGCAGTAGGTATCCGGCAGCGAACGCGCCGACACTTTGTAAGTATGCCTCCATCCCTGGGTTCTTTTATAGCTAACTTTGAATCGCCAGGTACGACATACTATCCTTGTATATAATTTTTTTAGGACAGGCGCTCCCTGGCCGCCAGGCGAACCCGTACGGAAAGTTATTTCCCAAATAGGGGTGAGTCCATTCTGCACCACTCTCGTTAAGATTGACAGACGCACGAGCCGGGCGCGGCAGTCTTCTTTCGAAATAGTTTTTTGCCGTGATTATTGTCCCCCCACATTAGCGCGAGTATTACTTTGAAGGGTATTCCCCTAGAAACATATTACTACGCTTGACCCCCTCGCGGCGGAGCATGTGTAGCACCCAGCATATAATTTGCGACGTATTTTCTGCACAGTGTGCACTCAATCGCACGCATCTAGTGACGTAAGGCACACCTATAGTCACCTCGAAAACCTCCCAACATTAGTGCGAGTGTTCACTTCTTTAAGGCGGTCCACCTGAATATAATACCACGCCTTACTCTTTTACTTCGGAGCATGTGTAACGCACCAGATACTCGCGGCACAACTTTGTTTCTGTGTGCACGAAGGCACACGTTTGCAGTTTCGCAAAGCATGCCCAACACCTGGCAACTCCCTGTGCCAGCACTTCACAATTTGTTCCACTTCTCAATATCGCCAGGCATCTGCACCTTTCACTTTTCTTTTAAACACTTGTATATATTAGATATGACTCTGGTTGGGTCACTGTGTGAGCACTTCCATTGGCGGCCACAACATACGCACGGTTCCCTTCAGGAGCCCTGAACTTTTGTGAATCATGTTTCATGTATCTGTGTTGTCCTTTTCCCCCCCTTCTCCCCTTTCTTTTCCAGGTACTGCAACAACGGGTCCACTTCCTTTAGGGACCCCATTGGATTGCATGGTGATGTATTGACAATTTCTGCATCACAAATTATGTAGTAGAGTTTCCACATTTTTCTTTGAGCACTTTCTCACAATGGTCCTGATGAATTGCCACCGACCCTTTTGGGCATAGAGCAAGAAACATGTTGACCGTTTGAGTTCCCTAGGGATCATCATAATCCCTTTGGGATCACTTATATATATTTTTTACTTAGGCTGGTATACCATCAGAATAAATTGACACATTGCCTGGTAATACCATACCTATTTTAACTCACTACACCACCACTCACTACACTTGTTGCACTGACCCCCACGCACCCATACGGCTGTCTCTTAAAAAGAACTCCGATAAAGAGCCCCTTCGCGGGAGCCCGTCGGGCATTGCAGCGCCGGCCCGACGAGGAGCACAGCCCTATGATGAAGCATGACACCTTGCTAGGTGTGTGAGGGCATTATATAGAGACTAATCGCTCTCCCCCCCTCCCTCCCAGAGGAACTGCACCCCTTGGTTTTGTTCTGTATCACAGAACAGCCATAAGGAAGTATTTCCGAATGCTGCAGAGGGGCTCAGCTCATGCTTGGGCACCCTCTCACATAAAACCAAGGACTCTGCCCTCAGGATTGTCAAGGCCTGCCATAGGAGTGGCTTATAGGTTTGTATGTGTCTGTATCAGGTAGTGATATAGGTAGCCTATACCACAGTAAGGGGTGCAAGCACACCCTTACCCAGGCTGCAGTAGCAGACGTGTGGTGTCATTTTGGAGTGCTTCCCACGGGTGGCATAATACATGCTGCAGCCCCTGGTAGGCCTCTGAGGTACCTATGCCCTAGGTACATAGTATACCATATACGAGGGGCTTATAAGGTACTCCAGAATCCAATTAGATATGTACCTAATGTACATGGAACCCATTTTAGAGAGGAAGCAGCTATGCTGTGTTCCCGATTAGCAAGGCCACAGCCAGACTAAGGTCGAAAAACAGTGAAACACCAGCAAAAAGTGGGCGTACCCATGTGAAACAGATCCTACTCTCCTACAGTGTCAGGATGAGTTGGTTTGTACTTGTGTGAGCAGCAGCCCTCTCAATGTCAGGCTGAGTTGGTTTGTCACTGTGTGTGCAGCAGCCCTCTCTCTCAGTGTCTGGCTGAATTGGTTTGTTCCTGTGTGTGCAGCAGCCCTCTCAGTGTCAGGCTGAGTTGGTTTGTCCCTGTGTGTGCAGCAGCTCTCTCTCTCAGTGTCTGGCCGAGTTGGTTTGTCATTGTGTGCAGCAGTCCTCTTTCTCAGTGTCAGGCTGAGTTGGTTTGTCCCTGTGTCTGCAGCAGCCCTCTCTCTCAGTGTCTGGCTGAGTTGGTTTGTCATTGTGTGCAGCAGCCCACTCAGTGTCAAGCTGAGTTGGTTTGTCCCTGTGTGTGCAGCAGCTCTCTCTCTCAGTGTCAGGCTGAGCTGGTTTGTCCCTGTGTGTGCATCAGTGTCAGGTTGAGTTGGTTTGTCCCTGTGTGTGCAGCAGCCCTCTCTCTCAGTGTCAGGCTGAGTTTCATTGTCCCTGTGTGTGCATCAGTGTATGGCTGAGTTGGTTTGTCCCCCTGTGTGCAGCAGCCGTCTCTATCAGTGTCAGGCTGAGTTGGTTTGTACCTGTGTGTAAGACAGTAGGATCTGCACTTATGCTGCCCCCACTTTTTTTCTGATGTTTACACTGGTTTCTGGCAATAGTCTGGCTGGGTCCCTGCTAATCAGGGCCCTAGCCTCTCTGTTCTCTCTAAACAACTTGGAGTGCATATTAGATGCACTAGTGATTGGATACTGAGGTACCTTATGAGCCCTTAGTACATGGTACCTTAGGTACCAAGGGTATAGGTACTTCACAGGTCTACCAGGGGCTGAAGCATGTATTATGCCACCCCTGGAAAGCAGACTAAATCTGACACCACAGGCCTGCTACTGCAGCCTGGGTGAGGTAGTGTTAGCACTCCTCGCTGAGGTATAGGTTCCCTATATCTCACCTTACACACACATATAAACCTATCAGTCACCCCTAAGGCAGG
Source organism: Triturus cristatus (assembly GCF_964204655.1). Classification (NCBI taxonomy): domain Eukaryota; kingdom Metazoa; phylum Chordata; class Amphibia; order Caudata; family Salamandridae; genus Triturus; species Triturus cristatus. Next base: position 1,175,912,555 of record NC_140579.1, on the reverse strand, counting down.
CACTATCAATCCTGAGGGCAGGATGCTTGGTTTATATGTGAGGGGGTGCCTCTGCCTGAGCAGGGCCCCTCTGCAGCTCTCAGAGTCTATTCTCTGTAGCTGTTTGTGGCTGCGGTTAAACCATATACTCTTAAGTGCATTATAACCTAGCGGTAAATGCTAACTTTGGGATGGCTGCATCAAAACATGTTGTGTTTGGTGTCAAACACTTTGGAATCATACCCCCACACCAGTAACTGGTGTGGGAGTATGATCCCACCCTTCTAGAGGGATAGACATGTATCCACTGTGGAAACACGGTAGAATCCTGAAGAGCCCTGGCATCACAAAATGGATGCCACCAGCACAGACACTGGGCTGCCCTCCTGCTGCTGACCGAAACTCGCAGTGGAGGAGGCTGAACAATAGGCATCCTGTCACAGGGAGGTGTAACCACCTTCCAGACAGGATTTAGTGTATTGGGGCTGGGTGGGTACCCTCCTAGAGTGCTTTGAAGTCCTGAACTGGGGGAGCAGGAGGCACCTCCGTGCGTATGCCAGCTCAAACCAGTTCAGGGGCTACCAGCCCCTGCTCTTGCGCAAAACTGGACAAAGGGAAGTGGGTGTAGCCACCCACTCCCCTGACCCTCCCATAGGGGTGGTCATAGAGCTAGTCCCTCCCTTTCTTTTAGTATAAGTTAGGGAACCCTTGCAATTGCAAACTAGATATCCCTGGACGACGCTCTGAAAAAGAATCCTGGACCTTCGACGTTCCACTACCTTTGGAAGACTGAAGAATCTCCCTTCGAGCCAAGGAGTGACTCCCCGGTCGCAAACTTTCCCGCTCCCGCCGGAGTCCGAAGTCCCTGCAGCCCCGGAAGTGGATTTCCTGACTTCTCGACGGACATTGTGAGTCTCCAGTGTGAGACGTTGGCCTGGCATATGCTGGTCACTAGTTAAAGTGGCCACCTTGCACCAGTCCAATTCGACTCTTATGGTAGATAGGTTTAAGACATCCTTTTCAAGAAAGCTATCCTAGTAGTAGCTGTGGAGAGCAGCCTTCAGGCTAAGTCTCTGAGGAATGTAAAGCAGCTTGCTTTACCTTATAATCTCTTGAATTACCAAATAAAAGGAAACCACACAGGTATATATATAAAATATATATGTATTCATTTCTGGACACCCTCTACTAATCTCTTTATGAGATTAGAAGTCAGGAACATGTTCACAAATCAATGTTTCACAACAAATTAAGCTCTTATATGGCTGGGGCCCTAGGGACGTACCAGACCATATACCAAAAAAGAGGTGTAAGAAGAATGACTTGAGAAGGCCTAAGGTATTCAGAAGCGCTGGGGCCTCACTAATCCACCCAAGGCAGGTAAGTAAAGGACCCACAGGAGACGCATGCAGTGTGAGAACACAGCCGCGGATCCCAATAGACTTCAATGGAGCAAGTCGCTGTTGGAATTTTAAAGTTTTAGGGTACTTCGGGAGAGTCTACAAGCAAGTCACTTACAGGGTAAGTAGTTCTAGAGCCAACACATACAGGAGCACCGGAGTACTCGAGTTACCTCACCCAGGGAAGCCGGGTGCATAGGTGTCTTTTGGTGTCGGGTCGCGGCGTCGTTTTCAAAGGGAGCCAAAGAAGACTTGCAGCTTGTGAAGACAGGAGAAGTGTCTGGTGAAATCCAAGGGTGGATTCTGAAGAAAGAAGATCTGAAAGCTGTGGAGACAGTGCTCAAAGTCACTTGCCAGTGACCCGGGGCCAGGAAGCTGGATGCCCACAGAAGTGGGTGATTTCAGGTGATCACGGGTGTCTTGACTCTTCAGCCACGAGGTCCAGGAGGTGTCGACGATGACCAGGAGCTGGATTCGGAGTGTCTCACAAAGTCTGCAGCTTACTGAGGTGTCGGCATCCGGATTGGAGCCAGCAAGCCTTGGCAACAGCAAGTCTCGTGAAAAGTGAAGAAAGTCAGCGGTGCAAACCAGCAATGTCTGAGGGACTCACCCAGCAAGGGTAAGTCAGGGCAGGCCCGGAGCAACCAGGGTAGCCCTTTGGTTTGATGAAAAAGTCTTCAGGGGACCCACAAGCCAACCGTCAAGGGATCGCGAAGACGACTCAGGAGGATTCACTTCACAGGAGCCCACGGTCACTTGGGACTAGGTAGGCCACTGATTCTCAGTGGAAATCCTGCTGGAGGCTTGAACCACACGTGGTCCACTGTACAAGTTCGTAGAACGTCGTGAAGGGGTTGCACTGGACAATAGTGCATGGTACCCGGGTATAGCTGTTGCTCGTCAATCGTGGAGTCCACTTGCCTCAGTTTTGCTGGGGACTCACATTGGCTGTCGAGAAGTCAGGAAATCTACTTCCGGGGCTGCAGGGACATCGGATTCCGGTGGGAGCGGGAAAGTTAGCAACCGTTGATTCAAAGTTTTGGTGCCTGCCAAGCAGGGGAGTCACTCCTTGACTCCAAGGGAGATTCTTCAGTCTTCCAAAGGTAGTGGAACATCGTAGGTCCACGATTCTTCTTGTAGAGCGTCATCCAGGGATATCTAGTTTAACATGGCAAGGTTTCCCTATCTTATACTAAAGGAAAGGGAGGGACTAGCTCTATGACCACTCCTATGGGAGGGTCAGGGGAGTGGGTGGTTATACCCACTTCCCTTTGTCCAGTTTCGCGCCAGAGCAGGGGCTGGTAGCCTCTGAACCGGTTTGAGCTGGCATATGCACAGAGGAGCCTACTGCTCCCCCAGTGCAGGACTTCAAAGCACTCTAGGAGTACACCCACCCAGCCCCAAGTATCTTTGTACATTTGACCTAACAGCTGGCTACTGGCAGATCAGGTTAGCTGAGGATGCCAAGGCCAAAACTGCATTCTCAATCCCTGGTGGGCACTACCACTTTGTGGTGATGCCCTTTGGTTTGAAAAATGCACCTGCCACTTTTTAGAGGTTGGTGAACAAAGTTCTGACAGGTATGGAAACTTATTGCTCAGCTTATCTAGATGATATTGCTGTCTTTAGTACCACATGGCAGGATCACCTGGTCCACCTCAGAAATTTTTTGGAGGCCTTGCAAAAAGCAGGCCTCACTATCAAGGCCACTAAGTGCCAGATAGGGCAGAGTCAGGTTGTGTACCTGGGCCACCTTGTAGGTGGAGGCCAGGTTCAACCTTTACAGAGCAAAATCCAAACCATCATGGAATGGGTTGCTCCAACCACCCAGACACAGGTGAGAGCCTTTTTGGGCCTGACTGGGTACTTTAGAAGGTTTGTTAAGGGATATGGATCTATAGTGACCCCCTTAAATGATCTTACCTCAAAGAAAATGCCGAAAAAGGTTCAGTGGACAGCTAGCTGTCAAAAGGCATTTGAAGACCTAAAGCAGGCCATGTGCACTGCCCCCATCTTACAGAGTGCAGACTGCACCAAAAAGTTAATTGTCCAAACATATGCTTCTGAGCTGGGTGTGGGAGCTGTACTGTCTCAACTGAATGATGAAGGTCAAGACCAGCCAGTAGCTTTTATATGCAGAAGGCTGACCCCTAGAGAGAAACGTTGGTCAGCTATAGAGAGGGAGGCCTTTGCTGTGGTGTGGGCCCTGAAGAAGCTGAGGACATACTTGTTTGGCACTCACTTCATAGTTCAGACTGACCACAAGCCCCTCCTATGGCTTAAACAGATGAAAGGTGAAAACCCAAAACTTTTAAGGTGGTCCATTTCCCTACAGGGGAGGGACTATACAGTGGAACATAGACCTGGGACCCAACATGCCAATGCAGATGGACTCTCGAGGTATTTCCACTTAGAACACGAACACTCAACTGGTCAAGGTTAGTTTAGTGTCCCGGCGTTTGATGGGGGTTGTGTAGGAGAGTAGGATCTGCACTTATGTTGCCCCCACTTTTTTTCTGATGTTAACACAGGTTTCTGGCTATAGTCTGGCTGGGTCCCTGATAATCAGGGCCCCAGTCTCTCTGTTCTCTCTAAACAACTTGGAGTGCATATTAGATGCACTAGTGATTGGATACTGTAGTACCTTATGAGCCCCTAGTATATGGTACCCTGGGTACCAAGGGCATAGGTACTTCACAGGTCTACCAGGGGCTGAAGCATGTATTATGCCACCCCTGGGAAGCAGACTAAATCTGACACCACAGGCCTGCTACTGCAGCCTGGGTGAGGTAGTGTTAGCACTCCTCACTGAGGTATAGGTTCCTATATCTCACATTACACACACATATAAACCTATCAGTCACCCCTAAGGCAGACCCTATCAATCCCGAGGGCAGGGTGCTTGGTTACAATGTGAGGGGGTGCCACTGCCTGAGCAGGGCCCCTCTGCAGCTGGCAGAGTCTATTCTCTGTGGCTGTTTGTGGATGCGGTTAAACCATATACTCTTAAGTGCATTATAACCTAGCGGTAAATGCTAACTTTGGAATGACTGCATCAAAACATGTCGTGTTTGGTGTCAAACAACTTGGGAACATACCCCCACACCAGTGGAGTATGATCCCACCCTTCTAGAGGGGACGACATGTACCCACTGTGGAAACACGGTAGAAATCTGAAAGAGCCCTGGCATCACAAAATGGATGCCACCAGTACAGACACTGGGCTGCCCTCCTGCTGCTGACTGAAACTCGCAGTGGAGGAGGCCTAACAATAAGCATCCTGTCACAGGGAGGTGTCACCACCTTCCAGACAGGATTTAGTGTATTGGGGCTAGGTGGGTGCACTCTTAGAGTGCTTTAAAGTCCTGCACTGGGGGAGCAGTAGGCTCCTCTGTGCATATGCCAGCTCAAACCGGTTCAGGGGCTACCTGCCCCTGCTCTGGTGCGAAACTGGACAAAGGGAAGTGGGAGTAACCATCCACTCCCCTGACCCTCCCAGAGGAGTGGTCATAGAGCTAGTCCCTCCCTTTCCTTTATTATAAGATAGGGAAACCTTGCCATTGCAAATCAGATATCCCTGGACGATGCTCTACAAGAAGAATCCTGGCTCTTCAACGTTCCACTACCTTTGGAAGACGGAAGAATCTCCCTTGGAGTCAAGGAGTGACTCCCCTGCTTGGCAGGCACGAAAAACTTGACTCAACGGTCGCAAACTTTCCCGCTCCCGCCAGAGTCCAAAGTCCCTGCAGCCCCAGAAGTGGATTTCCTGACTTCTCAATGGCCATTGTGTGTCCCCAGCAGAGCTGAGGTGACTGGACCCCACGAGTGACGAGGAACAGCAATACCCGGGTACCGTACACTATTGTCGAGTGCAACCCCTTCACGACGTTCTACAAACTTGTGCATTGGAACGTGTGTGGTCCATGCCTCCAGCAGGATTTCTCTTGAAAATCAGAGACCTACCTCGTCCCGAGTGACTGTGGGCTCCTGTGAAGCAAATCCTCATGAGGCGTCTTCACGATCCCTTGTCAGCTGGCTTGTGGGTCCCCTGAAGACTTCTTCATCAAACCAAAGGGCTCCCCTGGTATCTCCAGGCCTGCCCTGACTTACCCTTGCTGGGCGAGTCGCTCAAACCTTGCTGGTCTGCACTGCTGACTTGCTTTGATTTCCTTGAGACTTGCTGTTGCCAAGGCTTGTTGGCTCCAATCCGGTTGCCGACACCTCAGTTAGCTGCAGACTTCGTGGGACACTCCGAATCCATGTCCTGGCTGTCGTCGACACCTCCTGGACCTCGTGGCTGAAGAGTCAAAACACCCTTGATCACCTGAAATCACCCAATGTCCGTGGGCATCCATCTTCCTGGCCCCGGGTCAGTGGCAAGTGACTGTGAACACTGTCCCTTCTGCTTTCAGGTCTTCTTCATCTTGAATCCAGCCTTGGATTCCACCGGACACTTCTTCAGTCTTCACAAGCAGCAAAACTTCTTTGGCTTCCATAGAAAATGACGACGCGACCCGACACCAAAAGACACCTATGCACCCGGCTTCCCTGGGTGAGGTAACTCGTGCACTCCGGTGCTCCTGTGGGTGTTGGCCCTCAAACTGCTTACCTTGTAAGTGACTTGCTTGTAGACTTTCTAGAAGTACCCTTAAACTTTAAAAATCCAACCACGACTTGCTCCATTGAAATCAATAGGGAACCCGCAGCTGTGTTCTCACACTGCACGCGTCTCTCGTGGGTCTTTTACTTACCTGCCTTGGGTGGATTAGTGAAGCTCCAGAGATTCTACAGACCCTAGGCCTTGTCCCCTCGCAAGTCGACTTTCCTAAACCTCTTTTTTAGTATATGGTCTGGTACGCCCCTAGGGCCCCAGCCATATTTGTGCTTAACTTATTGTGAAACATTGATATTTGCATATGTTCCTGACTTCTAATCTCATAAAGAGATTAGTAGAGTGTGTCTAGAAATAAATACATATATATTTGATATATATACCTGTGTGGTGTCCTTTCATTTGGTAATTCAAGAGACTTTAAGGAAAAACAAGCTGCTTTACATTCCTCTGAGACTTAGCCTGAAGGCTGCTCTCCACAGCTACCACTAGGATAGCTTTCTTTAAAAGTTTGTCTTAAACCTATCTACCATAAGAGTCGAATTGGACTGGTGCAAGGTGGCCACTATAACTAGTGACCCGCATATGCCAGGCCAACTTCTCACATTGGTGGGCAGCGTGTGGGATTTCATCTTGCCATTGTTTTACCAGAAAATCTCTATTTGACTTACTAACTGAAAACCACTAAAGGTACTCAAGGTACATATAAAGTCAAGCTTAGTATCAATAAGTTCTACTGAACTTAGAGCTGTTTGTGAAGGGATAGCACACCCTTGGTACAGCTCAAGCTAGGATCAGTAGGCCACAAACTAGTGTAGGTAGTACAACACTGCACAACACTAGAATGTCCTCAAGGGATGGAGCCAGTGGGTCCACCCAGCCTCAGTATAAGGACATGACTTTCTTTGAGCTGAAAGCCATGTGTGTTGCAAGACACCTGAAGCTAGGACAGAGTCCCTCCACACTAGGCCTGATAGATCTGCTGACAGCAGATAATCTGAGGTTGGCTCTAGGAGCTAACAGATCTGAATCAGGGAGTGGGTCAATTACAGTGCCTGGGTCAGATGATGAAAATCAAGATGACCAGGACTCTGTGATTGAAGGGCCAGACCCACATGGGTCTGAAAAGGACAGGGGAATTCTCCCTAAGAGAACTGACAGAGTGGAGGAGCGGCCTAGGTCCCTTTCTAGGGACTCTGACCACGCATATCACTCTGGCAGAGAATCTGTCAATCAGAGGATCTCATACTTTAATAGAAGAGAGACCTCCACTGAAACAATGTGCTTGTATACTTTATTCGATAAAAATAATTTTCATCATAAAAGTAAATATACAGTAGTCATGACCTATATGAACATCACAATATAAAAAGTACAATTAAATCATTAAAATTGCTCTACTTGAAACATCATGATACATCATAATACAAGGGGATACAATTAAAACTCATCAAGCTTGTTCTGCATTAATCAACATAACTACACATTTCCCCTGCTGTATAAATGGCTGTGGCAACTATCCTAACCCTAGGAGCATTCCTTCATGAAGACGCTCCGACCTGCAAGGTGAGTTGGGTCTTAAGTCTTCTCATACGTATCATCCAAGCACTTCCAATAAATTTGGCAACACCACACACCAACGAGGGAGAGGATGTCTCGGTACAGAGGACACGCAGGGCCATTACATGACATCTAAGGCCCAAGCCCTTGCATAGGGGTTTTAGCCATATTCTCCTAGCCACCTTGTAAGCTGGGCAAGCAAACATAAGGTGCGCCACGGACTCAATAGGGGCTACACAGCACGGACAGGCCTTTGATAAGCCACTTTGAATGTTCCACCCAGAAGTAAAAGCATTTACAGGAAGGATTCCAAACCTGATTTTTAAATATAGTGATCTATCCAGGGGTTTCTCAATAAAGTCAAGGAGTGGTTCAAATAACCTAATCCCCTTAAACTCTAGGAAGCGCTCAGTGAGAGAACCCCCTACACCTCTACAGGAAGTCTCCTGCTGGACCCACTCCCAGTACAACTTCTTGATAACTAGTTTGGGTGGCGGGGATTGGCTCTTCCAAAGGTCACTTAGGCCTATATATCCGACCAGCTGCCTCAAATTACTCAGCCACTTAATCCTATTGTCTTTATCTAGCAAGATGAGTTCGTCCAAAGCAGCTGCATAGTTCTTGAGCTCCTCAGTCCTTCTCAGTCAGACCCAAAAGAGTAGAGGGCGAACGCGCACTATTTCTCTAAGAGGGCGCCTGCCCATATCTAAACGTAATGGTATTAATGGGGTGGAAACTGGTAAGGCAACCAGTTCTCTCAAGAACTTGTTTTCTGAAGTAATTAGGTCCGGGGTGTTCTCGAACCCCCAGAGTTCAGAGCCATACAGGGCAGTTGGTAATATTTGGCCTTCATAAATTGCGAGGGCAGGAGCCACAGGTTTACTCGCAGACGCCCTATGCTCTCGCATTACCGCCCCTGCAACTCTTTTGAAATTTAGTAGCATTTTGGCCAGATGATCATTCCAGCGCATCCGGCTATTCACCCTAACACCCAAGTAGTCAAAGGAGTCCTCCATCTCCAAAGACTCACCATTGAGCGTAAGATTATTCTTAAATCTTTTGGAAGGGGAAAGGGCCATAAGTTTGGTTTTAGAGGTGTTAATTGTGAGTCCCCTATCCTTACAAAACTCACTAAAGCGGTGTAATAACTTTTGGAGGCCTGCTGGGGTTTTCGAGATCAGAATGGTATCGTCCGCGAAGAGGAGGGTAGGGGTTTTTTCCCCTGCCAGGGATGGCGCATCCGCCGACTCTTCCCTCAGATGGTCCACCACACCATTCACAAATAAAGAGAAAAGGGTCGGCGCCATAACACATCCCTGGCGAACTCCCCTTCTCACGGGCACCCTCTCGGTCAATTGGCCTTGGGTACCCCATCTGATTCTCGCATAGTTACCCTCGTGGAGCTTCACTATAAGGTCCAAAAGAGGGCCCGGAAAGCCCATCTTCTCCAAAATATCCTACAGCCTAGCTCGGGGGACCAGGTCGAACACCATCCTGAGATCTATGAACGCCAGGTAAAGACTACCGTTGTTAATTGACACAGTTTTCCAATAGATCGCAAAGAAGCGGAAGACCTGGTCCATCGTGCCCACTTTTTTCCGAAACCCGGCCTGGAAATGGGAGAGGACCTGCTCCTCCTCCATCCATACACCAACTCGCAATATGATGACCCTGCCAACCACTTTCTGAATCACGTCAATCAGACTGATTGGTCTGTAGTTGGCAGGGTCGTCCCTGTCACCCTTTTTATAAACAGTGATCACTTCTGCACCCTTCCATGAATCTGGGACAGGATGTCCCTTGGAAATTAAATTCATTATTAATGCAATGAGTGTGGCCCAGGCTATGGGTTCTTTCAAAAGAAGATCCCCCGGGATACCATCTTGGCCAGCAGCCTTCTTCGGGGTAAGATGTCTTATGGCCAATACTACCTCCGAAATCACGAATGGCTCCTCAAGCGTCGATAAAAGAGGGGCCCGATTGGCTGGATCATAAAGAGAAGATTCAATTGCATCTTGTCCGCCGTATAGGGCTGAGAAATGGGAATACCATTGTTGGCTAGTAATGTGATTGGCCAATAATGGCCTATTGTAATTTCTGACCTTATTAATCAAGTCCCAAAACAGCGAAGCATTTTTCGTTTTATATGCGTGTTTAAGGTCCTGCCAGTGCTGTTCCTGCCACTCTTTTTTAGCCCGCACTTGTTCATTCGCGTACTCCCTCCTGACTACTCTAACTAAAAGTTGATTCTTTTTGCGGAGGGCAACAGTTAGCTCCCGTCTTTTAGCTCGGCACTTTGCAGAATACCAGGGATTACTGGGTTTAGGGGGTTTTGTTTTAGAGCTCTGGGTTGAAAAATGTTTACCAACTTCCTCAATAGCATTTTTGTATATCTGAGGAAAAAGCGACTCCTGAGCAACCCCTGTTCCCGAGGCTAATCCCGCCAACTCTCTAGTCAGCTCATCAATATGCATCTTGATCTTTGCTAATTTGTCAGGATGGGTGCTAACCTTGTCCCATTTCAATCTTCGATTGCCATCGTATGGGACCACCTCCCTTGTTAACCTCGATGGAGCTGGTTTTGGACCACCTTTTAAGTTGCTCCACCCTAACATCAAACATAAGGGGTTGTGGTCACTATCCTGCGAGGGAACCACCTCCATATCAACTAGGTCACACCACATAGTAACGTCCAATAAGATATAATCAATTCGGGATGGGCTACTAAGTCTATTAAATGTCATGGCTCCCTCCCGATCAGAAAGTGATCTACCATTTACTGCTCTTAGATTAAAATCCACAGTAAGAGCGTTAATCTGTAATGCCTTAGCGGACCATTTTTTGATCGGGGGTAATAACATAGCTGGAATGGACCAACTAGCATCCTCCTCCTCTATACCGAGGGGATCATCCCCACTTAGGGGTTCAAATGTGCAGTTGAAGTCCCCCCCCACAATTATTTTAGAGTTTGAGGGGCAATTAACTAATGCCTGTTCCAGAATCGTAAAAGTACAAGACGTTTTGTCTCCCCAAGTCCCTCTAGCATAAATATTAAATAACTCAATCTTACTACCCTTGGTCTGGCCTTCAAAAGAAAGGTGTTGAATGTCCCTACATTCCAAATCATAAGTTGAAATGTTCCAATTTAAATCTATTTTTATCCATATATGTAAACCCCCAGAAGGTCTGCCCTTACCACAACTATAAGCAGGTACCCAAAAGGTTGCATATCCAGTTTTGTATACTGGTAATAGGCTCCAAGTTTCTTGAAACATACATATATCGAATTTTTCAATAAAGTTGTTCCATTCAGGAAGAGCCAATTTTTTTTCTAACCCAGCTATATTCCAAGATACCAGACGGATAACATCTCTACCACTAGTGGGTGGAGCAGAAATAACTCCATTTTGACCATCCAATACCCCTGAGTTAGGTTCATTGGAAGTTACAGAATGGTCTATAATATTTAAAAAAGAACTATCATCACTACTACCTCCCACAGGTAGTGAGTGAGTAATGGCGAGGGACCTAGTAACAGTCATACTTTTAGGATCCAAAAGAACACTATCTCTGCTAGGGGATTCATTGACCTCACCAGAGATCTCAGTTACATTCCCCACTAGCCTGGTAGCACTTAGACTGCCCCAATTACCCTTCCTAGACTGTAAACTCCAATCGCAGTCATCCATGCCCGTAAAAACATAAAACCTATTCCCTAGCTCCAATGGCGTAAAAGGCCTCAAGTTCTCCATTCTCTGGTTGCTATTCCTGGTGGTTCTAAAAGGAATCATATTCCAATCTTGGGGATCGGAACGCAAATTCTTGCCATGTAATACTATAGGAATAACTGGGTGAGCTCTAGCATTATTCCTGGCATGGGTTGGGAGGAACACCAAAGACCTAGGGTAAAAATAAGTCAAGGCTCGAGGGCTAATTCGACTATTGCCATTACCTAAGGACCAATTCAATATAAAATCGACCGCATCTGGATCTCTAAAATTAATCAGAACTATATCTCCCTCGACATCTTTACTTCTACCACCAAGCCAAGGGAGACGTCTGACATGCAATATCTCACCATTTAATTTCTTATTTATGGGTCTATATAAACTTAACCAATGTATAATTTTATTTTTCAGCTGATAAAAGTCTTCTCTCTTGTTGTCAGCCAATGTGGGAACCCCCGTCAAAACCACCACCAGGGGCACAGCTTCGGGAGGTAAATCAACCTGTGGCCCATGGTTCCCTAAGCCCCCATTCCTACTGGAGCTTCCCTGCTCCTGTCGTGTAATCCCCATTGGTGCAATGGTAGTCCCTTCCAAGGGGTTAATGACAGGCTTACTAGTTGAATGTTTCACAGTCGTTGGAGGCCCCTTTCTGAGACGGTCAAGTACTAAGTGATTAGGTTCCTGTGGTGCATTTTTGCTAAGGTCGAGAGTTTCCTGAGAAGCATTAATAGAGTGTACCGGGGCCTGGGGAATTGCCCTATTCACTTGGACCTTATCCGCAGCAATCAAGTTACTCAGTGCGGATTCAATATCCTCTAACCTGTGTTCCAACCTCCTCAAACTGTCAGTGATGGGCAATATAAAAGTACTAAACAAATCTCCCAGTTTGGTTTGGAGAGCAGTAGAAAGAACGGCCGGCTGCAGGGGGACATCAGCGGGCAAATCGGTCTCAAGGTTATTCACAACTAATTCAGGGCCTACAGAAAGGGAAAGAGAGGCCGGTTTTAACCTAACATCTGGCCCAGTTGCCAACCCCAAATCTTTTCCATTTACAATCTTTGTGTGTTGGCCAAAGTCAGAATGGCTAGTCCTAGAATTAGCCAGGACCGCCCCCTCCTTGCGTCTTATTTTCCTAGGGGGAGGACCATGAATTTTCCCCTTAACCACTTTCCTGGCCTTTTTCCCTGTTTGTTTTCCACGGCATAGGAGCCGCGTATTGGGGACCTTATGGCTTTCCCTATCAATTAAAGGGAGAGAATCGCTAATGACATGAACACTAGGAGCATAATTTATAGGAGAACAATCACGTAGTAATAAAGGAACACTATCTTGAGAAAAAGGGACATCATGGCTACCACAACTACCACAATCACCTAAGGGGGCCTGGAGAGTAGAGTCCTCGGGAACCCTACGTTTCATATTCTCAATTGAGCGACGGCGCTCAGATCTGCGCTCAGCCATTAAAATACCCCTATCATCATCCGTTCCGATCTTCTTAAAATAACTATCTAAAGGGCCATTTGGCACGCCCCCCAGTTTGTCCCGTAACACTTTATTTTCAAACAAGGCCATTGCAATGGTGAAATAACGCGGTAATTACGATGTCAATGACCGGGCCCTGCCCGGCCTCGTTCGGCCTCGGAGGGCCTTAGAGGGCCCGCTCTTTGCCCGGTCTTCGCCCCGGTGTGCACCCCACGCGCGTCCCGCTAGCGCGTGGGGGGGAGGTGTCTGATGATAACAAGGGGGGCGAAGCCAGGAAGAGGAGCCAGGTGCGGGCGATAACTAGAACACAAAGCAGCCTGGACCTCGCAGTCCCGGGTGAACAGTTCTGCAATTAAAATTCCCCTCAGAGATACAGCGTCTTCCACACCCGCACTGCGATTAACACAGCAGCGGGGGCACAGCCAAAGGATTCAAGCGTTGTCCACAGCAGCACAGGGCATTCACAGCAAGAAAGATGCTTCAGGCCAGGGATACACCAGTGACCACAGCCTACGAGCGGCTCCCGCGTAGCGGGGGCCGCGAGGCGTTGTGTAGTTGTTGGGGGCGGAGCCAGGAAGAGGAGCCAGGTGCGGGCGATAACTAGAACACAAAGCAGCCTGGACCTCGCAGTCCCGGGTGAACAGTTCTGCAATTAAAATTCCCCTCAGAGATACAGCGTCTTCCACACCCGCACTGCGATTAACACAGCAGCGGGGGCACAACCAAAGGATTCAAGCGTTGTCCACAGCAGCACAGGGCATTCACCTGGCAAACAACAGGGTTATACCCAATTGACCCTTTTAATACCTGGGTAAGGAACAATAAAGTGCAAACAACAAATGGTACAAAAGGAAGAAATAGGGAAATAACTTTGGTCAAGAGCACGCTAATTAACTCTATATCTAGTTTATTAATCTAGACAGATTTTATCAAAATATTTGGACTTTCCTGCATCAAAAAATGACAACGGACCTTGATGAAAGCAACAAAGCAAGAAATACAACATTACAAATATACATAAATTGAACATGTGCAGAACGTCACAAACATAGAAAGACTTATACACACAAAAAAGTTAACCCCTAAACAAACATATAATTTTCTGTTAGTGTCCTCCTAATCATTTCAGGACGAACCACTGCAAGGTAGTCCACAGAGCGCGCTGCGACACAACAAATTATTGTCGGACTTTCTCAGCACACTCAACAGTGAATAACCACACTGTGCTTATTTTCAAGGACTCCTCCTTCAAAACCGGGTCTACGCAATTGCGTTTCGGCCATATATACTCCTCGGCCTCCTCAGGACAGGGTTAATACAAGGAATGTACACACACTACAAAAAAGAAGTATATACACGTATAAATATGAATATCAAAATAAATCATCTAGCCTACAGATGAACTTAATCACAAGCAAAGTTGCAGCAGTTCTCCATGCCGCCCAGCGGGGAGCCTGTAGTCGGTGACCGTCACCAAGGGGCACAAAGGTGAACCAGTGACTTGCATCTGAAAGTGATACCCGAGGGGAATCTGTATATATACAGCAAAGGGACTAAAATTATATGACCACCAGCGTGTGAATATCTAAAACTGGCGGAAGTAGTATCAAAACACCGACCCAGTGCACAGCCCCCCGTAGCAGGTGGTGCCCCCACCACAAGGAGTGTAAGGCCCTCGTGGGAACCCAATCTAACGTTCTCTTACCCTTGGCTAAAATACACCGTCTAAAAGCACGCATGCTTAGTGCTACTAATACGTGTCTATTAGGTGTAAACAAACATATGGCACTCACAGAAAAAAGGTGGCCCAATGGACGCTCCAACATGCGGGTCATCCGGGTCCCCAGATACCCAGAAGGGTGCCGAACCTATCGACAAAGAAACCAGAGGCTAGACACACATGGCGGCGCAAATAATGTAAAAGAGGAGAATACACTATGGGGCAGTGCGTCCGAGGGGCTTACCTTCCTTGCACAGGAAGTCCTCCCTGATCGCGCTTGATGTCAACGACTTGTTTAAATTTTTCAATAGGATCGCTACCTACAGAGGCAAAAAGCCAAGAACCTTAGAGAACTCGTCGGGGGCAAAAAGAGCACATAAGTCTAAAAACTGTTCAACTCGCGTGACGGAACTTACTTTAACAGTTATCCGACTCAAAAGTCCGGAACACACAGCCACTCCACTCGACAATCCCTAAGGCGCCGGTCTGCGTGAGGCTACGAGCTACACCAGTTCCTATATTACCGGCGCTGGTCGAGGGGAATAAACATAGAGAAAGGAGACCACTAGTAAGTAAAACGTGTCGGCCATCTTAACACGGAGTTAGTCTAAACTCACGATACCCTCTGTCTCTGAAGGATGAATCAAAGGAGGGAACACAAAGTCCATCTAAACAGGGGGTGCATCTCTGCTGATGCTACCATCGACCTCTAGGGTATGAATCACAAGACAACATAAGATAGTCAGAGATAGAAGTGAACCCAGGTGCAACACAATCACAGAACTGCCAAGAGAAGGGGATTCCTATACTGTTCACAGGATCTATTACTGGGAACAAGACCATATATACAATATCTAGTGGTTGACATCCCACATGGCACCGCCACCGCAAACTACTCCCCATGGGCAACACAGGCGACCGCTCAGACAATGCTTGATCAATGCACAATCCATTAATACAAAACAAATAGATAAAAACGTGACTAAAATATGTAACGGGAAATGTAATAGGGCATTCGCACTAGTCTGGACCTTGAGATACAAGGCCCAAAACCCTATACTAAGTACAGTATCGAGAGGACAAAGATACGGGACTACGGTACTTATATCAACGCCCAGATTTCATCGCGGTCGTTTAAACCTAATCTGGATGTATGATAACGTTCAATCATTCGTGCCTCAAGATGATTAAGCTTATTTTGTAGTGCTGTTTTAGTGAGTGCTTTCACCACCACTAACACAGTCCAGTAAAGGTCATCTTCATTGTGATTCATTTCAATGAAATGTTGTACCATAGGAGCCCCTATGGTACCACAACGTATACGGGATTTATGTTGTAATATCCTCATCTTTACGGCCTGAGTCGTCTGTCCAATGTATGTTTTTTCGCATGGACATGTGACTGCATACACCACATTTTTGGTGTTGCAATTAGAAAAACTAAGCTGTGAATGCACTACTTTATTGATTTCCACACACTTTGAGTTTTTTGTTTGCATGCATACCCCGCAACCATTGCACCGGAAATGTCCGATGAGGGCCGGAAGGCCCATCATTCCTCTCAGGTCAGTGGGTACCATGGAAAGGCGGGTGGCTTTAACTAGATGATTTCTAAGATTCTTCCCTCTGCGGAACGCAAATAGTGGCTTAGAGATATTCAAATGTTCCACCAATTTGAGGTTTCTTAAAATAATCTGCTTGATCTTATTAGCCTTAGGGTTGAATGTAAGTACACAAACCATTTGCTCATTTTCCTGTTTCGTTTTAGGTACAAGGAGTGTTTCCCTCGGGGTGTACCAAGTTCTCTTTAATGCTCCCTTAACCAATTTCTTTGGGTACCCTCGTGCTATAAGTTTTTGTTGGAGCATTTTGGCGTTTCTGAAGTAATCATCTTTATTAGTGCAATTACGTCGCACTCTCAAAAATTGGCCGTAGGGCAAGTTGTCTCTGAGATTGCGTGGATGTCCAGAGGTATAATCTAATAGAGTGTTCCTATCGGTGGGCTTGATAAACAAGTCCACCTCCAGTTTCCCCTCTTTTTCAAAAATCCAGACATCCAGGAAGTTGATACGTTTATCACTTGATGACATAGTGAATTTTAAATCAGGTGTCCTTGCATTGAGCCAAGAATGGAATTGTGTCAGCTGATCCTGTGTACCCTTCCATATCATAAACACATCGTCTATGAACCGCACCCACCTAAGGATATGATCTTTAAAGGGGGACAGGACATCAAAGATGTGTGACATTTCAAATTGATTCATAACCAAATTAGCAATTTCCGGGGCGAAACAACACCCCATCCCTACGCCTTTAATCTGCAAAAATAAATCTGTTTTGAACGTGAAAAAATTATTTTTTAAACAAATCTGGGCTAGGGCAACTAAAAATTCAGTGGGCACCTGGTGCGGTCGGGGCCGTTGATTAAGTACCACCCGCATGACTATCAAAGCTTCGTCTTGTGGTATGTTAGTATATAAACTCTCAATGTCGAAGGAAACCAGCAGCTGCTGGGTTCCATCGAACATTGAGAGTTCAATTTTGGAAATGAAGTCCATAGTATCTCTAATGTATGCTTGTGTAAGAGGAACAAATGGCTTCAGAAAAACATCTATGTATTTTGCCAATGGCTCCAGCACGGATCCACAGGAGGCAATGATGGGTCTCCCGGGAGGATGGGAACTATTTTTGTGTATTTTCGGCAATACATATATGTTAGGGATCTTTTGGTCGGTGAAGTTAAGATATTCATATTCTTTTTTACAAAGAAAACCCAGGTCCATAGCTTCAGTCGTCAGATATATTATTTGAGCTTTTAATCTGGCCGTGGGATTCTCTGTAATGAGACGATAATGGTCTCTATTATCCAGTTGGCGCTGGATCTCCACATCATATTGTTCGCTGTCCCACAATACGATCCCCCCACCCTTGTCGGCCGGTTTAATGACCGTCAAAGGGTTCAAAGCAAGTTGTTTTAAAGCCACTAGTTCTTGTTTGGAAAAGTTCGATTTGAAACTGATTTGTTTGGTATTCAGTTGATCAACTTCCCGCAAGACCTGATCTTCAAACATAAGGACCTCCTCAGGCATAGCCATGCGTTGAGGGCAAAAAGTAGATTTTTTCTTTAGCCCGCTGATATTGATTTCGTCAGTATCATTATACTCCGAAAAAAAGACCCTAAGTCTGATTTTTCTGAGAAATTGTAGAACTTCAATTTTAGTTGCAACAGGATCCTGTAACACTGTAGGGACAAAGTATAAGCCCTTTTGCAATACTTTTATTTCTGTTTCTGATAACGAATGTTTCGACAGATTATAAATTGGCAAAGTGACTCTCTCTGGATAATGCTCTTCCATATCACTCGGGCATTCACAGCAACGAAGATGCTTCAGGCCAGGGATACATCAGTGACCACAGCCTACGAGCAAAAACATGTACAAACTGCTGCAGTATGAGGAAGCAAGGTTTGCCCTTAAGGCCAAGCAGTTGGCATTAGACAAAGAAGCCTTTGAGCTCCAGAGAGCTTCTAGAAAAAAGGGGTTAGCACCCCCTGGTGGCAGCAACAGTGTCCCTAGAGTCAGAGATTATATTCCAGACCATAGGAACCTGTCCAAGTTTGTTCCTCCCTACCAGAGTGGGGATGATATCCACAAATGGATAACTGCTATGGAGAGGGCCTGTAGAGTACAACAGGTCCCCCAGAAGCAGTGGGCAACAATCTTGTGGCTCTCCTTTTCTGATAAAGGTAGAGACAAGCTCCTCACTGTTAGAGAAGAGGATGCTGATGACTATGATGTCCTGAAAAAGGCATTAATAGATGGGTTTGGCTTAACCACTGAACAGTACAGGTTGAAGTTCAGAGACACCCAGAAAGCACAGAATCAGGACTGGACAGACTTTGTAGATTGTGCAACCAAGTCTCTGGTGGGTTGGCTGGTTGGTAGTAGAGTTACTGATTTTAAGGGATTGTATAATCTTATGATGAAAGAACAGATCCTTAATAATTGCCAAAACCAGTTGTTGCATCAGTACCTGGTGGACTCTGATCTGACCTCTCCCCAAGAATTGGGAAAGAAGGCAGACAAATGGGTCAGAACCAGGGTGAGGCAGAAAACCCAGAACCAAGGGGGTGACACCAAGAAGCAAGATCCTAAAGGCTCAGAGAAAGGTGGGTATAAGTCAAAAGACCAGAAGTCTTCACAAGGACCCCAAAAATCTGCATCTGGTGGGGATTCACAGTCTACAAAGGGAAAAGGACAAAAGACGCCCTGGTGCAAATTATGTAAACAGAAAGGGCACTGGACTTCTGATTGTACCAAGTCCAAAGACCAAACCACCACCACTCCTGCCCCTAAGGCAACTGTTCCCCCTAGTGCAGCTACTGGTGGAGGTGGTAATCAGAATAAGGGTGTAGTAGGGTTGACCCTGGGTTCTGAAGTGGACTCTGGTCTAGTCAGAGTACCCACTCAGTTATTGCTGGTTTGTGAGGGAGACATTGATATGTCCTTCCTAGTGAGCCCCAGTAATCTGGGCAAATACAAACAGCAGCCTGTAATAAATGGCAAACAGGCTTTGGCATTCAGGGACATAGGTGCTACTGTCACCATGGTGGCAGAGGATCTGGTGGACCCTGAGCAGATCATCCTGGGTGAAATGTACCAGGTTACCAATGCAAGCAATGTCAGGACCAACCATAGTCTGGCAGTTGTGAATTTCTCCTGGAGAGGGGTAACTGGCCTCAAAAAGGTAGTAGCGGTACAAAAGGGGGTGCTGATGGACGGAGCATCAGAACCAATCAAACACTCAGACCCAGTCAACAGATCTGGGTTTGATCCATCACCATTCTTTAGCCCACTCTGCCACCCCAGTTCAGACATGGCCATATGCAAATCAGTCTGACCCTGTGCCTCATGGGAACAGTCCAGCCCGAACTGCCAAGCCATGCCTTCCCTGGACCGGAAACAAGCTCCCTAGGACCGGTTTCTGGCATTTCAGCCGTCTTCAGCCAGGCTTGCTTGAATCCAGTGGCAAAGTGAGCAAGGGACTCACGTCTGAGCATACCCTGCCAACTTATGGCGAACAAAGCGGTACAAAAGGGGGTGGTGATGGACGGAGCATCAGAACCAATCAAACACTCACACCCAGTCAACAGATCTGGGTTTGATCCATCACCGTTCTTTAGCCCACTCTGCCACCCCAGTTCAGACATGGCCATATGCAAATCAGTCTGACCCTGTGCCTCATGGGAACAGTCCAGCCCGAACTGCCAAGCCATGCCTTCCCTGGACCGGAAACAAGCTTCCTAGGACCGGTTTCTGGCATTTCAGCCGTCTTCAGCCAGGCTTGCTTGAATCCAGTGGCAAAGTGTGCAAGGGACTCACGTCTGAGCATACCCTGCCAACTTATGGCGAACAAAGCGGTACAAAAGGGGGTGGTGATGGACAGAGCATCAGAACCAATCAAACACTCACACCCAGTCAACAGATCTGGGTTTGATCCATCACCGTTCTTTAGCCCACTCTGCCACCCCAGTTCAGACATGCAAATCAGTCTGACCCTGTGCCTCATGGGAACAGTCCAGCCCAAACTGCCAAGCCATGCCTTCCCTGGACCGGAAACAAGCTTCCTAGGACCGGTTTCTGTCATTTCAGCCGTCTTCAGCCAAGCTTGCTTGAATCCAGTGGCAAAGTGAGCAAGGGACTCACGTCTGAGCATACCCTGCCAACTTATGGCGAACAAAGCGGTACAAAAGGGGGTGGTGATGGACGGAGCATCAGAACCAATCAAACACTCACACCCAGTCAACAGATCTGGGTTTGATCCATCACCGTTCTTTAGCCCACTCTGCCACCCCAGTTCAGACATGGCCATATGCAAATCAGTCTGACCCTGTGCCTCATGGGACTGACTGACCACAAGCCCCTCCTATGGCTTAAACAGATGAAAGGTGAAAATCCTAAACTGCTAAGGTGGTCCATTTCCCTACAGTGGATGGACTATACAGTGGAACATAGACCTGGGATCCAACATGCCAATGCAGATGGACTCTCAAGGTATTTCCACTTAGAACATGAACACTCAACTGGTCAAGGTTAGTTTAGTGTCCCTGCGTTTGGAGGGGGGTTGAGTAGGAGAGTAGGATCTGCACTTATGTTGCCCCCACTTTTTTTCTGATGTTAACACTGGTTTCTAGCTATAGTCTGGCTGGGTCCCTGCTAATCAGAGCTCCAGTCTCTCTGTTCTCTCTAAACAACTTGGAGTGCATATTAGATGCACTAGTGATTGGATACAGTGGTTCCTTATGAGTCCCTAGTATATGGTACCTCAGGTACCAAGGGCATAGGTACTTTACAGGCCTACCAGGGGCTGAAGCATGTATTATGCCACCCCTGGGAAGCAGACTAAATCTGACACCACAGGCCTGCTACTGCAGCCTGGGTGAGGTAGTGTTAGCACTCCTCACGGAGGTATAGGTTCCTATATCTCACCATACACACACATATAAACCTATCAGTCTCCCCTAAGGCAGGCCCTATCAATCCTGAGGGCAGGGTGCTTGGTTTACAATATGAAGGGGTGCCTCTGCCTGAACAGGGCCCCTCTGCAGCTGGCAGAGTCTATTCTCTGTGGCAGTTTGTGGATGCGGTTAAACCATATACTCTTAGGTGCATTATAACATCCCGGTAAATGCTAACTTTGGAATGACTGCATCAAAACATGTCGTGTTTGGTGTCAAACAACTTGGAATCATACCCCCACACCAGTAACTGGTGTGGGAGTATGATCCCACCCTTCTAGAGGGAACAACATGTACCCACTGTGGAAACACGGTAGAAATCTGAAAGAGCCCTGGCATCACAAAATGGATGCCACCAGCACACAGACACTGGGCTGCCCTCCTGCTGCTGACTGAAACTCGCAGTGGAGGAGGCCCAACAATAGGCATCCTGTCACAGGGAGGTGTCACCACCTTCCAGACAGGATTTAGTGTATTGGGGCTGGGTGGGTGCACTATTAGAGTGCTTTGAAGTCCTGCACTGGGGGAGCAGTAGGCTCCTCTGTGCATATGCCAGCTCAAACCTGCCCCTGCTCTGGGGCGGAACTGGACAAAGGGAAGTGGGTGTAACCACCAACCCCCCTGACCCTCCTAGAGGAGTGGTCATAGAGCTAGTCCCTCCCGTTCTTTTCGTAAAAGTTAGGGAAACCTTGCCATTGCAAATCAGGTATCCCTGGAGGACGCTCTACAAGAGGAATCCTGACCCTTCGAAGTTCCACTACCTTTGGAAGATGGAAGAATCTCCCTTGGAGTCAAGGAGTGACTCCCCTGCTTGGCAGGCACCAAAAACTTGAATCAACAGTCGCAAACTTTCCCGCCGGAGTCCGAAGTCCCTGCAGCCCCGGAAGTAGATTTGCTGACTTCTCGATGGCCATTGTGAGTCCCCAGCAGAGCTGAGGTGAGTGGACCCCACGAGTGACGAGGAACAGTAATACCCGGGTACCGTGCACAATTGTCGAGTGCAACCCCTCCACGACGTTCAATGAGCTTGTACATTGGACCACGCGTGGTCCAAGCCTCCAGCAGGATTTCCCTTGAAAATCAGAGGCCTACCTCGTTCCGAGGGACCATGAGCTCCTGTGAAGCAAATCCTCACAAGGCGTCTTCGCGATCCCTTGCCGGTTGGCTTGTGGGTCCCCTGAAGACTTCTTCATCAAACCAAAGGGCTCCTCTGGTTGACCCAGGCCTGCCCTGACTTACCCTTGCTGAGTGAGTCCCTCAGACCTTGCTGGTCTGACCCGCTGACTTTCTTCGATTTCCATGAGACTTGCTGTTGCCAAGGCTTGTTGGCTCCAATCCGGTAGTCGATACCTCAGTAAGCTGCAGACTTTGTGGGACACTCTGAATCCAGCTCCTGGCCATCGTCAATGCCTTCTGGACCTCGTGGCTGAAGAGTCAAAACACCCTTGATCACCTGAAATCAAACGACTTCCGTGGGCATCCATCTCCCTAGACCCGGGTCACTGGCAAGTGACTGTGAACACTGTCCCTTCTGCTTTCAGGTCTTCTTCATCTTGAATCCAGCCTTGGATTCCACCGGACACTTCTTCAGTCTTCACAAGCAGCAAAACTTCTTCGGCTTCCATAGAAAACGACGACGCGACCCGCCACCAAAAGACACCTATGCACCCGGCTTCCCTGGGTGAGGTAACTCATGCACTCCGGTGCTCCTATGGGTGTTGGCCCTCGAACTGCTTACCTTGTAAGTGACTTGTTTGTAGACTTCCTAGAAGTACCCTTAAACTTTAAAAATCCAACCGCGACTTGCTCCATTAAAACCAATAGGGAACCCGTGGCTGTGCACACGTCTCTCGTGGGTCTTTTACTTACCTGCCTTGGGTGGATTAGTGAAGCCCCAGCGATTCTACAGGCCCTAGGCCCTGTCCCCTCGCAAGTCGGCTTTCCTAAACCTCTGTTTTAGTATATGGTCTGGTACGCCCCTAGGGCCCCAGCCATATTTGTACTTAACTTATTGTGAAACGTTGATATTTGCATATGTTCCTAACTTCTAACCTCATAAAGAGATTAGTAGAGTGTGTCTAGAAATAAATACATATGTATTTGATATATATACCTGAGTGGTGTCCTTTAATTTGGTAACTCAAGAGATTATAAGGTAAAACAAGCTGCTTTACATTCCTCTGAGACTTAGCCTGAAGTCTGCTCTCCACAGCTACCACAAGGATAGCTTTCTTTAAAAGGTTGTCTTAAACCTATCTACCATAAGAGTCGAATTGGACTGGTGCAAGGTGGCCACTATAACTAGTGACCAGCATATGCCAGGCCAACTTCTCACAGTGCATCAGTGTCAGGTTGAGTTGGTTTGTTCCTGTGTGTGCAGCAGCCCTCTCTCTCAGTGTCAGGCTGAGTTAGTTTGTCCCTGTGTTGTGCAGCAGACCTCTCTCTCAGTGTCAGGCTGAGTTGGTTTGTACCTGTGTGAGAAGCAGCCCTCTCAGTGTCAGGCTGAGTTGGATTGTCCCTGTGTGTGCAGCAGCCCTCTCTCTCAGTATCTGGCTGAGTTGGTTTGTCCCTGTGCGTGTAGCAGCCCTCTCTCTCAATGTCAGGCAGAGTGGGTTTGTACCTGTGTGTGTATCCGTGTCAGGCTGAGTTGGTTTGTACCTGTGTGAGCAGCAGCCCTCTCAGTGTCAGGCTGAGTTGATTTGTACCTGTGTGGGCAGCAGCCCTCTCTTACAGTGTCAGACTGAGTTTGTTTTTCCCTGTGTGTGCAGCAGCCCTCTCTCTCAGTATCAGGCTGAGCTAGTTTGTTCCTGTGTGTGCAACAGCTGTCTCTCTCAGTGTCAGGATGAGTTGGTGTGTACTTGTGTGAGCAGCAGCCCTCTCTCTCACTGTCCGGCTGAGTTGGTTTGTCCCTGTGTGTGCAGCAGCCCTCTCTCTCACTGTCTGGCTGAGTTGGTTTGTCCCTGTGTGTGCAGCAGCCTTCTCAGTGTCAGGCTGAGTTGGTTTGTCCCTGTGTCAGCAGCAGTCCTCTCTCTCAGTGTCTGGCTGAGTTGGTTTGTCATTGTGTGCAGCAGCCCTCTCAGTGTCAGGCTGAGTTGGCTTGTCCCTGTGTGTGCAGCAGCCCTCTCTCTCAGTGTCAGGCTGAGTTGGTTTGTCCCTGTGTGTGCAGCAGCCGTCTCTATCAGTGTCCGGATGAGTTGGTTTGTACTTGTGTAATGTTAGACGGACCGGGAGGGTCGGCCGAGGACGAGGGGAGAGGTCTCCGGGGAGAGCCGTCTCCAGCGATCGTACAGATGAGTAACTTCCCCCCCACAGATACACACCACACAAGGATAGGATTTAACGTTCTTTATAGGCGATTTCTTGAGGTACGATGAAATGGTACAAGGAGGTCTGGACTCAGGGGTCCCCTCGATTCTAGTTTCTTGGTTTGGGAAAAGGGGGTAGCGGGACAGTCTGGTTACCAATCTGGTAGCTGAGATGGTATGGTGGGTAGCTCACAATCCTCGAGCTCGGTGTTCTAGCTGGGACGGGCCGTGGCAGCGCCAGCAGGTCCCGGTGAAGGTGGTCGTTACACGGTCCGCGGCAGCGCCAGCAGGTCCCGATGAAGGTGGTCGTTACAACGGTCCGCGGCAGCGCCAGCAGGTCCCGATGAAGGTGGTCGTTACACGGTCCGCGGCAGCGCCAGCAGGTCCCGATGAGGGTGGTCGTTGCAACGGTCCGCGGCAGCGCCAGCAGGTCCCGATGAAGGTGGTCGTTACAACGGTCCGCGGCAGCGCCAGCAGGTCCCGACGAGGATGGATGATGCAGAAGGCCGCGGCAGCGCCAGCAGGCAGGACGATAATTCACAAGGCAGGGCTACGGCAGCGCCAGTAGTCCGTCAAGGCTGAGTTCTTCTCGGTGTCTCTCGACTCCAGGATACAACTGCCTTCCTGCTCTGGAGCTGCCCTAGTTATAGGTCTGGCGCCCTTTGATGTCCGGACCCTCGCACTTGGAGGTCGGGGGGTCCGGGATGAGGGAGTCCAGACACCCAGCAGGGGGTGGAGCCAGCGCCCGGGGGAGCTGGGGGGCGATCGGCACCTGGCGGGGGAGAGCCATCGACCCTTCGTTCTCCCATTGACCTGCCAAGTGGTCCGTTCACCTCCTGGGTGGATGGTGGTGCCGGGCTGTCGGGGCCGGGCCAGGCCCAGGGTTAGGGTCGAGCTGAGGCCACGGGGCCTCGTGGCGCAGTGTCCAAGATGGCGGCTGATCCGGCCGGGGGAGCCGGGAGGGGTTCGGCCCCATGATACATGGATGTCCGGGGGCAGGAGTTCCGTCGGGAGACGGGGTGCGGGTTGCTCTTGTGGGTAACACCTAGGAGTCCGGGGCTTGGGCCGTGTCATGCGGGGAGGGAGCGAGCCCTTCATGTGGCCTGTCCAACACGCGTCCCCCCCAGCTGAAGGCGGGGAGAGTCACCCATCCTCTTGGGGACTCTCCTCGTCGAGGCGGAAAAAGCGTGACAGGCCATCTGCGTTGGCGTGGTCTTGGCCCGGTCGATGTTCCACAGTGAAGTCCATCCCCTGCAGGGAGATGGACCAGCGCAATAGTTTTGGGTTTTCCCCCCGCATCTGCATTAGCCACTGCAGGGGTCGATGATCGGTTTGCACCCGGAAGTGGGTACCGAAGAGATAGGGCCGGAGCTTTTTGAGGGCCCACACCACTGCGAAGGCCTCCCTCTCGATTGTGCTCCAGCGCTGTTCTCGGGCCAGGAGGCGTCTGCTGATGAAGGCCACCGGCTGGTCAAGACCCTCGGGGTTCAGCTGGGAGAGAACCGCCCCGATGCCGTGGTCGGAGGCGTCCGTTTGTACAATGAATTCCCGACTGTAATCGGGGGCCTGGAGCACAGGGGCGGTGCACAGGGCGGCTTTCAGCTTCTCAAAGGCCGCTTGACAGTCGGGGGTCCAGTTAATCTTCTTCGGTTGGTTTTTGGACGTGAGACCCGTGAGGGGCCCCACAATGCTGCCATAGTCCCTCACGAACCGCCGGTAGTAGCCGGTGAGTCCCAAGAAGGCTCGGACCTCGGTCTGCGTGACTGGGGGTTGCCAGGACTGGATGGCAGCGATTTTGAGTTGCAGAGGGGCCACCAGACCGCTTCCCACCTGGTGTCCGAGGTAGGTCATGGACCCCTGACCAATTTGGCACTTGCCGGCCTTGATTGTGAGGCCGGCCCGCTGGAGGGCTTGCAGGACCTCTCGGAGGTGGTGGAGGTGGTCGGACCAGTGGTGGCTGTACACAGCGATATCGTCCAGGTAGGCGGCGCTGAACTCTTCGAATCCCGCCAAGACCTGGTTCACTAGTCGCTGAAAAGTAGCTGGGGCATTCTTCATGCCGAAGGGCATGACCTTGAAGTGGTAGTGGCCATCGGGAGTAGAAAAGGCGGACCGTTCTTGGGCTCGGGCTGTGAGACCGATCTGCCAGTAGCCCGCTGTCAGGTCGAAGATGCTGAGGTAGCGGGCAGCCCTCATGCGGTCGATCAATTCATCCACTCGGGGATGGGATGAGCGTCGGTCCTGGTGACAGCATTCAAGCCCCGATAGTCGACGCAGAATCGGAGTTCAGGAGTGGTGCCGGGGGCAGCGGCTTTGGGGACCAGCACGACCGGGCTGGCCCAGGGGCTGTCCGAGGGCTCGATGACCCCGAGCGTGAGCATCTTGAACACTTCCTCTTGGATGCAGGCCCGCACCCGATCTGGTACGCGGTATGCCCGGTGTCTGATAGGGGGACTGTCCCCCGTGTCCACGTCGTGCAAGCACCAGGGGGAAAACAGAGTAGCAAACTGCAGCAGGAGGTTCCGGCAGCTTTGGCGTTGCTCTGGGGTGAGGGCATCGGAGAGCCGGACCCCGTCCACGGAACCGTCTTTCTCCTGAGTCTTCAGGAGATCAGGGAGAGGCTCGGAGTCTTCTTCCGCCCCACTGTCTGTAGCCATCAGGAGGCTGAGTTCCGAGCGCACAAAGTGGGGTTTGAGTCTGTTGGTGTGGAGGACCCGGAGGGGGTTCCGGGGAGACTCCATATCGATGAGATAGGTGACGGGGCTCTTGCGTTCGACCACTTTGAAGGGCCCCGTCCACTTGTCCTGCAAGGCACATGGTTCGGTGGGGGACATCACCCACACTTGTTGACCAGGTTCGAATTCGACGGAGGAGGCATTTTGATCGTACCATTTTTTCATGTCCTCCTGACTGGCCTCAAGATTCGCTTTTGCCATTTCCCTGAATCGCCGGGTCTGATTGCGTAGTGCCAGGAGGTACTTGAAAACCATTAACGATAATGGGGCAACCCAGTAACCCTCAGAACCTGGGTAAACTGGTATGTGCAAAACAATGGTTCTGTCGGAGTATGGACAGGACTAACTTAATAGGTGCTGAATAGACTTTTGATTCTCAAGGACACACACAGACCCAAAGAAACAGGACAAAATCCAAGTCACTTGATAGAATGATGTTAATTAATGTATCGAGAACACCAAAATATTTACAGGGTAAACCAACCAAAAAACACAGGTTGTAGTGAAACAATTAGTGAAACAGTGATACTTAGCACAAAACACATCACATAAAACGAATATGTACAATGGACAATACATAAAAATAATCAACAAACAAGGTCCTATTTACAATACATAAGCCACTTAAGGGTTCAAAATTTCCTTGTTATCTGAGTGGATTTGCATGTGACGCATAGGACATGTAACGTCGACGTTTCGACCCTAGGATGATTGTGCCAATTACTACGCATCAGATTGGGTCTTCATCAGGACAGACGAGGTTGGGGACCTGTAAACGCAAGGGATATGGTGTCAGGGCCGTGTGTGCGTTACATGTAATGGAAATAATTAATTTCCCAATTACAATCAATTGTCTCACCTGGGGAACCAACTTAAATTATAGGGAAAAGATTCCTGTTGTCGCAAATGCAGATGGCCAACATCAAATGTGGAAATATTAGTTCAGTCCTGCAAGAGATTAGAGAGGAGGGACTGATGTAAAATCTGGACAGGTTGCGTTGGAAATGGTAGAAACATACCTGTGTGCACAGGAGAAAAACGTACCTCTGGGACGGAGATATATGATTTGGAAGGAGGAGTGGTGCTGTCTCTACAATCGCCACGTACTGAAAAAACAAAAGGCAGAGGGGTGTCTGAGTGATTGAACAGATTAATCATTCAGAAATAAGACGCCTTTATCATTATCCTCTACTCGTAAAAAGACGATTAATTGAGGAAGAGGAAACTGAAGTGCAAGCGGTGGTCAAGATCAGGAAGTAATGTATATCACCCCTACACATAGTACTAAAGTGTTAGAGGTGACTAATGCCAAAGCGCAAGGTGTCACAATTATAATGGGGCGCGTGATGTTTATCACCCGTACACAGAATAATAAATTGCTAGAGGTGCCTTGTGCCAAAAGCGCAAGATATCACAATTATGGTAGGGCGTGAATAGTATAAACTTATAGTTAACCTGATACCAATTTATGAATAAAGTCGACTTGGTGGTGGGTATTACCATGTATAATCTTTTACTAGACCAAGTCCATAAATGCAGTGCAGGAGGCAAATATATCACGGCGTATTTTACTAATCAACAAGCGGTGTTGCCGTGTATAAATATTGTGACAATTATAATGGGGCGCGTAATGTTTATCACCCGTACACAGAATAATAAATTGCTAGAGGTGCCTTGTGCCTAAAGCGCAAGATATCACAATTATGGTAGGGCGTGAATAGTATAAACTTATAGTTAACCTGATACCAATTTATGAGTAAAGTCGACTTGGTGGTGGGTATTACCATGTATAATCTTTTACTAGACCAAGTCCATAAATGCACTACAGGAAACAAATATATCACGGCGTATTTTACTAATTAACAAGCGGTGTTGCCGTGTATAAATGGTGTGACACTCGAAACATCCCTATGTGAGTAAAGAGACTATACGGCTACTACGTTCAATCGATGAGCCTGACGGCGGGATGCCGACTTACTTGGAGTCTGTGAATGGACATCTAATTCCGTCTACGGCTCAGCTGCAACTGACAGCGAGCTCACGCCCAGAGCTAACTATATGACGTAATGGGAAGCCGTGGGCGCGCGGCTGCTGGGATGAATCAGCAGAAAGTGGAAAGCCAGGAATGGAATTGAGGGCGGGCGCCAGCGGAGTAGTTACGAACTGACGGGACCGATGTTAATTAAAAACGGGAGGAATAAAATGGGTATCACGCCGAAAAAAATTATATTTTTTACAAGTTATGATGCCTCAATGTGGTAGTGAATGCTTGATAATTAACATATTTGAACATTCTTACATACATCGTCCATTTTGGATACCGCAATGTGGTTAATGCGGGTGTGCTGTGAAATTTCCTTATAGCATTTTTCTCAAACGTGACGTGATTCAGAAGTCACATGACAATTGTAATGGCAGAAGTCATAATAAGCCCCATATGTATGAGAATTAACATATTTGAGCATTCTTACATACATCATCCTTTTTGGATACCGCAATGTGGTTGATGCGGGTGTGCTGTGAAATTTCCTTATAGCATTTTTCTCAAACGTGACATGATTCAGAAGTCACATGACAATTGTAGTGGCAGAAGTCATAATACGCCCCATATGTATAATACGATGACAAATTAGTTTTGGAAAAGTATATACACAGAACTAGACCTGCACAAATCATACTTATAAAGGTCACAGTTAAAGGCAAATATTTATCACATATCCAGAAATGCCAACATGAGGTAAGAAAGCCTTAACAGGTGTTACGCTAAGGAACGTAAACATAAACATAAACAAGGCATGCTTAAGGCGAAATTACCTGATGTATACCTATTGCTAAATCTTCAACCAGATCAAGAATAGAGTTTAAAGTTTGCTCATTTGTAAATAAGTTTCCTCATGTTCATTCAGCCCACTGTTGGTGGCATCCAAGAGATGGATCCAACGGCACTCCTTAAAGTTGAGAGAAGTGCCCATGTTACCACCCCTTCTGTGTAATGTAACCTTCTCAAGCACCCACCACTCTAGATCTTGATGTGTATGTCTCTTGTTCGTGTAGTGTTCTACCAGTGGAGCCCCAAGGGATTTACATTTGATCCTGCTCTGGTGTTGTTGGATCCTGTTTTTCACTTTTTGTGTAGTCTGGCCTACATATATCAGTTTGCACGGACATCTAATTGCATAAATCACGTTTTGACTGTTGCAATTTGAAAAGTGGTTCAAGGAATACGTCTTTCCCAAGTGATCGAAGCTGGTACCCACTTTGGTGTTCGGACAGACCTTGCAGTGACCGCATTTGTGATGTCCTTGAATTTGTGGTAGTTGTAGCATAGATCTTACGTTAGGTGTTGGTGGGGGTTCCAGGTACGAGGATACTACAAACTCCTTAACGTTTTTAGCACGTTTGAACGCAAACATAGGGACTTCAGGATAGCCAATGTCAGGGCCCACCAGATTCCAATATTTTCTAATGACTTTGTTGATCTCGTTACTTCTGGTGTTAAATGTGGTAACACAGATTAGTCGCCCCATTTCTTCGTTTTTGGGTTGCACCTCAAGGAGCGTTTCTCTGGGCCTATACCAGGCCCTTTTTCGTGATCTGTTCAGCAAGCCTTTAGGGTATCCTCTCTCCCTCAGTTTGGCAATAAGAATGTCAGTTTCCTTGAAATAGTCACTTCTTCTTGAACAGTTGCGCCTCAACCTTAAAAATTGTCCATACGGAAGATTATCCCGTAGGTTTCTGGGATGGTGAGAATTATATTGTAACAAGGTGTTGCGGTCTGTAGGTTTCTTGTATAGAGACATCAAAATGCTTCCGTCTTCCGCTTGTAAAGTCAGATCTAAAAAAGGTATTGATTCCC
Source organism: Triturus cristatus (assembly GCF_964204655.1). Classification (NCBI taxonomy): domain Eukaryota; kingdom Metazoa; phylum Chordata; class Amphibia; order Caudata; family Salamandridae; genus Triturus; species Triturus cristatus. Next base: position 1,175,881,662 of record NC_140579.1, on the reverse strand, counting down.
TGTTATATGACATGGTGAATTGAATGTTTTGATTTTGTGAGTTCAACCAAGCTGCAAAGGCTATTAGTTGATCTTCTGTCCCAGTCCATAGCATGAGGACGTCATCTATATATCTCTTCCACGCCGTGATGTTGTCTATGAAAGGATTCAAAGCCGAGTAGATGGTGCTATCCTCGAAATGATCCATATAAAGATTCGCTAAGCTCGGCGCGAATCCGGCCCCCATGGCTACTCCTTTACATTGAAGATAGAACTCGTTGTAGAAGATAAAGTAGTTTTTTTCCATCGCAATGTGAAGTAGTTTAACAAGGAAGTCTGTTGGAACCCAGTGCGGTCTTGGACGTGAATCCAGTACGTTACTCATGACTTCTATAGCCTCATGTTGTGGTATGCTGGTGTATAGCGAGCATACATCTAGAGTTGCAAACAGTTGTAAGGAACAGTCAAAAGGTTGGCCTTCAAAAATTTGGATGGTATGCATGGTGTCCCTAATGAACGACCTAGTTTCCAAAACAAAAGGTTGTAAAAAACTATCAAGATATTGGTTCAAGGGTTCCAGGATGGAGCCGCAGCCAGACACGATAGGTCTTCCGGGGGGTTTTGAAAGGTTTTTGTGGACCTTAGGAATGGTGTATATTGTGGGAATTCTTGGGTCAGTTTTGTTGAGGAATTTGCTCTCAGATTCCGCGAGGAATCCCTGTTCAAGACCGTAGGTTGTTAAATCACGGATGAGCTTAGCAATCTCCCTGGTAGGATCATATGAGATCTTTCTGTAACTGTCGGGACAGCTAAGCTGAGAATTGATCTCTTTTATGTAATCTTCAGTGTCTTGTACGACCACCGCTCCACCCTTGTCTGCAGGCTTGATAACGATCGACTTGTTGTTGTTTAATGTAGACAATGCAGACCTTTCTTCTTTGGTGATATTATGCTTGATGTACTTGGTGTTGTTAAGGATTTCCATTGTTTCAAACATCACCACTTTTTCATACGCCAAGATCTTTTCATTCATTAAGTATGAGGCCGGTGTAAAAGTAGAGGGCGGACGGAATTCCGTTGCTGTAATGTTCTTTTTGTAACTGTCATTTTTTGCAAAGAAGTATTTTAGGCGAATCTTCCTGAAGAATTGTTGCAACTCCAGTTTGATGTTAAAGGAGTTGGGGACGGAGGTAGGAACAAAAGACAAACCCCTAGACAGGATATCGTGTTCTGCTTTGTTCAGAGTGTACTTCGAGATGTTCAATACAGGGTCCTTTTTGTTCGTGACAGACAGAGCAGCAGTATCCTGATGCACGGTTGGATCTTCAGTGTTGGAGGAGTTGTCTGGTATAGGGATTACCACCGGTAGGTCTGACGTCTGGTGCGGATCTCCCCGTGATTCTGTTGAGCTTGTGCTTGGAAGCGAACCCGGGAGTTGCCCCGTTGGTTCCCACGTGTTTGATTCCATCTGGGCGGTCGCCCCCAGTTCTGATCTCGACTTGTCCAGGAAGGTTCCCCTAAAAAAGCCGAATTGGATGGTCCAAAATTGTCTGGGTATCTGGTGCGTGGTTGGTAAGCTGGACCTTGTTGGAAAGATTGCTCAGGTGGCTGGAAATTAGTAGCCTCTGTGTATGGGCGGTTATCCGAACTTGTACTTGCTCTTTCAGAGTCGTTTTCAGAGCCACTCCCGAACGATGAGTTTGAGAAGGTGGCGAATCTCCGGGAATATTGTCTGTTCCTGTTGGTGTAGTACCCCTGCGAGTCTTGGATGTAGTAATCGTCACTCGTATAGGGGTATGTTAACTTTTTGTCATAGGCTTTAATGTCCTTGGCTAGTTTCTCAAGTTTCTTACTCAATGTGATGGTGTTAAATTCGGAAGTGGCCTTTTCTGCTCGTTCTAGAGCTTCTTTTGCGTTCTTCAAGCTCCTGTCTTCTAAGATCTCTTTCTTTAGTTCAGTTATCTCTACGATCAGTTTTTTCGCGTACTCAAGGGCAGTTTCCACCCCAAGCACCATCCAGTGGCGGGAACAGTTGTTTGCCACAAAACTGAACCCTTCACGGAATTTTGGAAGATCAATGAAAATGGCTGGCTCGTTACGGACCTGCAGTCCTTTTGGAATGATGTTGGCTTGCAAATACTTGGTTAAGAGATGTCCATGAAGTCTGGTTCGAATCAATTTCTTCTCCAATCTCTCCAGACGGGACAATTTATCATTCAAAGAGGTGTCTATGGGCGTTAGGCCAGTGCCCAGATAGTCAAATTCTGCTTGTTCTTGAATCAATTTATTTATATAATCCTCACTGTAGGACAATGTTTCTTTCTCTGACATAGTTTATGTTAGTTATGGGAAAAATCACACCATCGAGTGTCACACCATTTATACACGGCAACACCGCTTGTTAATTAGTAAAATACGCCGTGATATATTTGTTTCCTGTAGTGCATTTATGGACTTGGTCTAGTAAAAGATTATACATGGTAATACCCACCACCAAGTCGACTTTACTCATAAATTGGTATCAGGTTAACTATAAGTTTATACTATTCACGCCCTACCATAATTGTGATATCTTGCGCTTTAGGCACAAGGCACCTCTAGCAATTTATTATTCTGTGTACGGGTGATAAACATTACGCGCCCCATTATAATTGTCACAATATTTATACACGGCAACACCGCTTGTTGATTAGTAAAATACGCCGTGATATATTTGCCTCCTGCACTGCATTTATGGACTTGGTCTAGTAAAAGATTATACATGGTAATACCCACCACCAAGTCGACTTTATTCATAAATTGGTATCAGGTTAACTATAAGTTTATACTATTCACGCCCTACCATAATTGTGATATCTTGCGCTTTTGGCACAAGGCACCTCTAGCAATTTATTATTCTGTGTACGGGTGATAAACATCACGCGCCCCATTATAATTGTGACACCTTGCGCTTTGGCATTAGTCACCTCTAACACTTTAGTACTATGTGTAGGGGTGATATACATTACTTCCTGATCTTGACCACCGCTTGCACTTCAGTTTCCTCTTCCTCAATTAATCGTCTTTTTACGAGTAGAGGATAATGATAAAGGCGTCTTATTTCTGAATGATTAATCTGTTCAATCACTCAGACACCCCTCTGCCTTTTGTTTTTTCAGTACGTGGCGATTGTAGAGACAGCACCACTCCTCCTTCCAAATCATATATCTCCGTCCCAGAGGTACGTTTTTCTCCTGTGCACACAGGTATGTTTCTACCATTTCCAACGCAACCTGTCCAGATTTTACATCAGTCCCTCCTCTCTAATCTCTTGCAGGACTGAACTAATATTTCCACATTTGATGTTGGCCATCTGCATTTGCGACAACAGGAATCTTTTCCCTATAATTTAAGTTGGTTCCCCAGGTGAGACAATTGATTGTAATTGGGAAATTAATTATTTCCATTACATGTAACGCACACACGGCCCTGACACCATATCCCTTGCGTTTACAGGTCCCCAACCTCGTCTGTCCTGATGAAGACCCAATCTGATGCGTAGTAATTGGCACAATCATCCTAGGGTCGAAACGTCGACGTTACATGTCCTATGCGTCACATGCAAATCCACTCAGATAACAAGGAAATTTTGAACCCTTAAGTGGCTTATGTATTGTAAATAGGACCTTGTTTGTTGATTATTTTTATGTATTGTCCATTGTACATATTCGTTTTATGTGATGTGTTTTGTGCTAAGTATCACTGTTTCACTAATTGTTTCACTACAACCTGTGTTTTTTGGTTGGTTTACCCTGTAAATATTTTGGTGTTCTCGATACATTAATTAACATCATTCTATCAAGTGACTTGGATTCTGTCCTGTTTCTTTGGGTCTGTGTGTGTCCTTGAGAATCAAAAGTCTATTCAGCACCTATTAAGTTAGTCCTGTCCATACTCCGACAGAACCATTGTTTTGCACATAGGAGGTACTTGAAGACGTCTGGAGGGGTCTTTAGGGGGGCCATCTCCCAACCTTCTTTGACTAGGCTGAGGGGCCCTCGCACAGGGTGCCCGTACAACAGTTCGAAGGGGCTAAAACCGAGGGACTTCTGGGGAACTTCTCGATAGGCGAAGAGGAGGCACGGAAGTAGTACATCCCACTGGCGACGGAGGGGCTCTTCCAATCCCCCAATCATTCCCTTGAGCGTGCGGTTGAATCGCTCAACTAGTCCGTTTCCTTGAGGATGATAGGGGGTCGTGAATCGGTAGGTGACCCCGCACTGTTGCCAGAGGGACTTCATATATTTCGAGATAAAGTTTGTGCCTCGGTCGCTGACGACTTCTCGGGGGAAGCCCACCCGGGAGAAGATCCCCATTAAGGCCCGGCCGACCACCGGAGCTGTTACAGTTCGCAGGGGCACAGCCTCGGGGTAGCGGGTGGCGTGGTCCACCAGTACCAGGATGAACCGATGTCCTTGTGCTGTGCGGGGGTCCAGGGGCCCCACAATGTCTATTCCCACCCTCTCGAACGGGGTGGTGACAACTGGGAAGGGTTGCAGAGGTGCTTTGAGCTTGCGGCCGCTCTTCCCGCTGGCCTGGCACGTGGGGCAGGACCGGCAGTGGTTGAGGACGTCGTTTCGCATCCTCGGCCAGAAAAAGTGGGTCACCAGGCGACTGTAGGTTTTGTCCTGGCCCAGGTGTCCCGCCAGAGGGACATCGTGGGCCAAATTTAGCAGGAAGTCTCTGAAACGGAGGTGCACCACCAGCACTCGACTGGCCCCTAACTCCGCGATTTTCTGTTCACTGTATAACAGGTCGTTATCCCAATAGACCCAATGGGCTCCGGTGGAGTCCCCGGCGCTCTGGGCGATGGCTTGCTGGCGGAGTCCCTCGAGGGAGGGACAGGTCTTCTGCTCCTGGCGGAACTGTTCCTGGGTGGGCCCCCCTTCTTGACGCCACTGAGCCAGGCCGGGAAGGTCCTGGGGCTGGGCCACCCCTGCGGGGGTTGGCTCTGGGGGGTCGGTATAGTCGGTGTCCTCTACTGGAGCGATCGGGGGAGGAGGTGCAGGCCATTCTGGTTCTTCTGGTCGGGGGATGGCACGGGCGGCCATGGACCGGGTGGTTACGCACGCCCAGTCCGGGAGGCCCAGCATCCCCAGGTGCTCTCTTCTTTCGACGGCGGCCCACGGGGAACTCTCAAGATCATTCCCCAGGAGACAGTCCACGGGGGCATCATCCCGGACCGTCACCTTCAACATGCCGGAGACCCCTCCCCATTCGAAGGGGACGCAGGCCATCCGACATAGACTCTCGGAATTGTCGGCTGAGCGGACGGGGCAGAGAATGTTCGGCAGGATCTGCTCTGGTTTTACCAGGTGACAGCGGACGGCCGTCACACTGGCCCCTGTGTCGCGTAGGGCTTCGGCCCGGCGCCCATTAATGTTCACCCACTGGCTATATTTTCTGGTGTTGGCGAGTAGGGGAGCCCGCGGGACCATGTCTTCTCCCCCTAGGCACGCTAGAACCATGGCGGCCGGTTCCCACTCTTGTTGTGCCTGCTCATATTCTTCTTGTTCCTCGGAGATTTTTTCTCCCCCCAGGGCGGCGGCAGCTACCTGGCGGGGTTTTGGCGTTTGGTTCTGCGGGCAGTTCGGGTCATTGGCGTAGTGGCCGACTCGCTGGCATCGGTGACACGTGACATTGGCTCGGAACCCCGGGCGCATCGGGGGGTTGCCCCGGCCGGCCGGGGGCGGGGTGCTGGCAGCGGGAGTGGCCGGGACGGTGTCTCTCCCTCGCCCCTGGCCTCCTCCTCCTCCTCGGGGACGGTGCTGACCTTGGTTGTTCCGGTTTTGCTCGTGTGGCCCTCTCCGGCCCACTCGGGTGCTTTCCCACCGGTCAGCTTCGGCGGCGAGTTGCCGTGGGTCAGTCAATTTACTGTCGAGGAGGTGCTGCCTGAGCTCGACGAAGCAGTTGTTAGACAGGTGCTCCCACACCATGAGGTTAAAAAGTTGCTCGTAGGTCGTTAAGTGGCTTCCCTTGATCCAACCCTCGAAGGCTCGGCTGAAATAGTTGACATATTCCACCCACGTTGTTCCCGGGATCCGGGTGCAGTCCGAAACCTCTGGCGGTACATTTCGGGTGTGAGCCCATATCGGGTGAGGAGGGCAGCCTTCATGTGGTCATAGGATGACATCTGATGGTCTGGGAGCTGCAGTAGGACATCGCGGCCTTCGTTGACGAACCTCCCCCATAGGCCGGCTCCCCAGTCACTCCGATCGATCCGGTGGGAGGTCATGGCGATCTCGTAGGCCTTGAACCACTGTTGTATGTCGTCCTCTCGGACATACTCTCGGACAACATCCTTGGGGATTTGGACTTTCTTTTCTGTCGCTCCCGGGGTGCGCGGTCGCTCGGGCACCTCCGGTTCTTTGTTCTGCTTCCGTAGTTCTATTTCCGCCAGTTTGCGCTCGTGTTCGAATGTTAGTCTTTTTTCTTCGAGCTCTCTCTGCCTCTGTTTTTCTTCCCGTTCTTCTCGGAGCCGCAGATGTTCTAGGTTCAGTTTTTGCTCGGCTAATTTTAGTTCACCGTCCATTTTGAGTCGTGCCATTTCCAACTCATGTAATCTGTTTTTTTCTCTTTCTTGGATCTCTTCCTGCGAGAGGCCCGTTCCTCGCTCCTCGGGAGCCGTGGCGTTCCTCTCCGATGCTGCACCGTTTTGGTGTGGGGATCCGGCGACCCCGGTTTCTGCCCACGACTCAATGGCGTGCTTAAAATCGTCTTTGGTACTCAGGCCGGTGGTAGCAATGCCTAGTTCCATGCAGAATTGTTTCAGTTCACGATGGCTGTACTCTTCCAATTTATCCATCTGGAATTTCTCGGTGGATCCGCTCTCTTTGGTTGACATCGTGGTTTTGTCGTGGGGTGAGCTACTCTCTGTACGATTACGCGTTGATTCGGATCGCGCCGCTGGCCACCAATGTTAGACGGACCGGGAGGGTCGGCCGAGGACGAGGGGAGAGGTCTCCGGGGAGAGCCGTCTCCAGCGATCGTACAGATGAGTAACTTCCCCCCCACAGATACAAACCACACAAGGATAGGATTTAACGTTCTTTATAGGCGATTTCTTGAGGTACGATGAAATGGTACAAGGAGGTATGGACTCAGGGGTCCCCTCGATTCTAGTCTCTTGGTTTGGGAAAAGGGGGTAGCGGGACAGTCTGGTTACCAATCTGGTAGCTGAGATGGTATGGTGGGTAGCTCACAATCCTCGAGCTCGGTGTTCTAGCTGGGACGGGCCGCGGCAGTGCCAGCAGGTCCCGGTGAAGGTGGTCGTTACACGGTCCGCGGCAGCGCCAGCAGGTCCCGATGAAGGTGGTCGTTACAACGGTCCGCGGCAGCGCCAGCAGGTCCCGATGAAGGTGGTCGTTACACGGTCCGCGGCAGCGCCAGCAGGTCCCGATGAGGGTGGTCGTTGCAACGGTCCGCGGCAGCGCCAGCAGGTCCCGATGAAGGTGGTCGTTACAACGGTCCGCGGCAGCGCCAGCAGGTCCCGACGAGGATGGATGATGCAGAAGGCCGCGGCAGCGCCAGCAGGCAGGACGATAATTCACAAGGCAGGGCTACGGCAGCGCCAGTAGTCCGTCAAGGCTGAGTTCTTCTCGGTGTCTCTCGACTCCAGGATACAACTGCCTTCCTGCTCTGGAGCTGCCCTAGTTATAGGTCTGGCGCCCTTTGATGTCCGGACCCTCGCACTTGGAGGTCGGGGGGTCCGGGATGAGGGAGTCCACACACCCAGCAGGGGGTGGAGCCAGCGCCCGGGGGAGCTGGGGGGCGATCGGCACCTGGCGGGGGAGAGCCATCGACCCTTCGTTCTCCCATTGACCTGCCAAGTGGTCCGTTCACCTCCTGGGTGGATGGTGGTGCCGGGCTGTCGGGGCCGGGCCAGGCCCAGGGTTAGGGTCGAGCTGAGGCCACGCGGCCTCGTGGCGCAGTGTCCAAGATGGCGGCTGATCCGGCCGGGGGAGCCGGGAGGGGTTCGGCCCCATGATACATGGATGTCCGGGGGCAGGAGTTCCGTCGGGAGACGGGGTGCGGGTTGCTCTTGTGGGTAACACCTAGGAGTCCGGGGCTTGGGCCGTGTCATGCGGGGAGGGAGCGAGCCCTTCATGTGGCCTGTCCAACATGTAAGCAGCAGCCCTCTCAGTGTCAGACTGAGTTGGTTTGTCCCTGTGGGTGCAGCAGCCCTCTCTCTCAGTGTCTGGCTGAGTTGGATTGTTCCTGTGTGTGCAACAGCCCTCTCAGTGTCAGACTGAGTTGGTTTGTCCCTGTGTGCAGCAGCCCTTTCTCTCAGTGTCTGGCTGAGTTGGTTTGTCCCTGTGTGTGCAGCAGCCCTCTTTCTCTTTGTCAGGCTGAGTTGGTTTGTCCCTGTGTCTGCGGTAGCACTCTCTATCAGTGTCTGGCTGAGTTGGTTTGTCATTGTGTGCAGCAGCCCTCTCAGTGTCAGGCTGAGTTGGTTTGTCCCTGTGTGTGCAGCAGCCCTCTCTCTCAGTGTAAGGCTGAGTTGGTGTGTCCCTGTGTGTGCAGCAGCCCTCTCAGTGTCTGGCTGAGTTGGTTTGTCCCTTTGTGTGCAGCAGCCCTCTTTCTCTTTGTCAGGCTGAGTTGGTTTGTCCCTGTGTCTGCAGTAGCTCTCTCTATCAGTGTCTGGCTGAGTTGGTTTGTCATTGTGTGCAGCAGCCCTCTCAGTGTCAGGCTGAGTTGGTTTGTCCCTGTGTGTGCATCAACGTCAGGCTGAGTTGGTTTGTCACTGTGTGTGCACCAATCCTCTATCTCAGTGTCGGGCTGAGTTGGTTTGTACCTGTGTGAGCAGTAGCCCTCTCTCTCAGTGTCTGGCTGAGTTGGTTTGTCCCTGTGTATGCAGCAGCCCTCTCTCTCAATGTCAGGCTGAGTTAGTTTGTCCCTGTGTGTGCAGCAGCCGTCTCTATCAGTGTCAGGATGAGTTGGTTTGTACTTGTGTGAGCAGCAGCCCTCTCACTGTCAGGCTGACTTGGTTTGTCCCTGTGTGTGTAGCAGCCCTCTCTCTCAGTGTCTAGCTGAGTTGGTTTGTCCCTGTGTGTGCAGCAGCCCTCTCAGTGTCGGGCTGAGTTGGTTTGTCCCTGTGTGTGCAGCAGCCCGCTCTCTCAGTGTCAGGCTGACTTAGTTTGTCCCTGTGTGTGCAGCAGCCGTCTCTATCAGTGTCAGGATGAGTTGGTTTGTACTTGTGTGAGCAGCAGCCCTCTCACTGTCAGTCTGACTTGGTTTGTCCCTGTGTGTGTAGCAGCCCTCTCTCTCAGTGTCTAGCTGAGTTGGTTTGTCCCTGTGTGTGCAGCAGCCCTCTCTCTCAGTGTCAGGCTGAGTTAGTTTGTCCCTGTGGGTGCAGCAGCCGTCTCTATCAGTGTCAGGATGAGTTGGTTTGTAAGTGTGTGAGCAGCAGTCCTCTCACTTTCAGATTGACTTGGTTTGTCCCTGTGTGTGCAGCAGCCCTCTCTCTCAGTGTCTGGCTGAGTTGGTTTGTCCCTGTGTGTGAAGCAGCCCTCTTTCTCATTGTCAGGCTGAGTTGGTTTGTCCCTGTGTGTGCAGCAGCCTTCTCTCTCAGTGTCAGGCTGAGTTAGTTTGTCCCTGTGTCTGCAGTAGCACTCTCTATCAGTGTCTGGCTGAGTTGGTTTGTCATTGTGTGCAGCAGCCCTCTCAGTGTCAGGCTGAGTTGGTTTGTCCCTGTGTGTGCAGCAGCCCTCTCTCTCAGTGTCAAGCTGAGTTGGTTTGTCCCTGTGTGTGCATCAGTGTCAGGCTGAGTTGGTTTCTCCCTGTGTGTGCAGCAGCCATCTCTATCAGTGTCAGGCTGAGTTGGTTTGTACCTGTGTGAGCAGCAGCCCTCTCAGTGTCAGGCTGAGTTGGTTTGTCCCTGTGTGTGCAGCAACCCTCTCTCTCAGTGTCAGGTTGAGTGGGTTTGTCCCTGTGTGTGTATCTGTGTCAGGCTGAGTTGGTTTCTACCTGTGTGTGCAGCAGCCCTCTCAGTGTCAGGCTGAGTTGGTGTGTCCCTGTGTGTGCAGCAGCCCTCTCTCTCAGTGTCAGGCTGAGTTGATTTGTCCCTGTGTGTGTATCCGTGTCGGGCTGAGTTGGTTTGTACCTGTGTGAGCAGCAGCCCTCTAGTTGTCAGGCTGAGTTGGTTTGTACCTATGTGGGCAGCAACACTCTCTCTCAGTGTCAGGCTGAGTTGGTTTGTCCCTGTGTGTGTATCAGTGTCGGGCTGAGTTGGTTTGTACCTGTGTGAGCAGCAGCCCTCTAGTTGTCAGGCTGAGTTAGTTTGTTCCTGTGTGTGCAACAGCTGTCTCTCTCAGTGTCTGGCTGAGTTGGTTTGTCCCTGTGTGTGCAGCAGCCCTCTCAGTGTCAGGCTGAGTTGGCTTGTCCCTGTGTGTGCAGCAGCCCTCTCTCTCAGTGTCAGGCTGAGTTAGTTTGTCCCTGTGTGTGCAGCAGCCGTCTCTATCAGTGTTAGGATGAGTTGGTTTGTACTTGTGTGAGCAGCAGCCCTCTCACTGTCAGTCTGACTTGGTTTGTCCCTGTGTGTGTAGCAGCCCTCTCTCTCAGTGTCTAGCTGAGTTGGTTTGTCCCTGTGTGTGCAGCAGCCCTCTCAGTGTCAGGCTGAGTTGGCTTGTCCCTGTGTGTGCAGCAGCCCTCTCTCTCAGTGTCAGGCTGAGTTAGTTTGTCCCTGTGGGTGCAGCAGCCGTCTCTATCAGTGTCAGGATGAGTTGGTTTGTACTTGTGTGAGCAGCAGTCCTCTCACTTTCAGGTTGACTTGGTTTGTCCCTGTGTGTGCAGCAGCCCTCTCTCTCAGTGTCAGGCTGAGTTAGTTTGTCCCTGTGTCTGCAGTAGCACTCTCTATCAGTGTCTGGCTGAGTTGGTTTGTCATTGTGTGCAGCAGCCCTCTCAGTGTCAGGCTGAGTTGGTTTGTCCCTGTGTGTGCAGCAGCCCTCTCTCTCAGTGTCAAGCTGAGTTGGTTTGTCCCTGTGTGTGCATCAGTGTTTGGCTGAGTTGGTTTGCCTCTGTGTGTGCAGCAGCCATCTCTCTCAGTGTCAGGCTGAGTTGGTTTGTCACTGTGTGTGCATCAGTGTCAGGTTGAGTTGCTTTGTTCCTGTGTGTGCAGCAGCCCTCTCTCTCTGTGTCAGGCTGAGTTGGTGTGTGCCTGTGTGTGCAGCAGACCTCTCTCTCAGTGTCAGGCTGAGTTGCTTTGTCCCTGTGTGTGAATCAATGTCAGGCCGTTTTGGTTTGTCCCTGTGTATGCAGCAGCCGTCTCTATCAGTGTCAGGCTGAGTTGGTTTGTCCCTGTGGGTGCAGCAGCCCGTTCCCTCAGTGTCTGGCTGAGTTGGATTGTCCCTGTGTGTGTAGCAGCCCTCTCTCTCAGTGTCAGGCTGAGTGGGTTTGTCCCTGTGTGTGTATCCGTGTCAGGCTGAGTTGGTTTGTACCTGTGTGAGCGGCAGCCCTCTCAGTGTCAGTCTGTGTTGGTTTGTACCTGTGTGGGCAGCAGCCCTCTTTCTCAGTGTCAGGCTGAGTTGGTTTGTCCCTGTGTCTGCAGAAGCCCTCTCTCCCAGTGTCTGGCTGAGTTGGTTTGTCATTGTGTGCAGCAGCCCTCTCAGTGTCAGGCTGAGTTGGTTTGTCCCTGTGTGTGCAACAGCCCTCTATCTAAGTGTCGGGCTGAGTTTGTTTGTCCCTGAGTGTGCATCAGCGTCAGGCTGAGTTGGTTTGTCCCTGTGTGCGCAGCAGCCCTCTCTCTCAGTGTCAGGCTGAGTTGGTTTGTACCTGTGTGAGCTGCAGCCTTCTCAGTGTCAGGCTAAGTTGGTTTGTCCCTTTGTGTGCAGCAGCCCTCTCTCTCAGTGTCTGGCTGAGTTGGTTTGTCCAATGTGTGTGCAGCAGCCCTCTCTCTCAGTGTCAGGCTGAGTGGGTTTGTCCCTGTGTGTGTATCCGTATCAGGCTGAGTTGGTTTGTACCTGTGTGAGCAGCAGCCGACTCTATCAGTGTCAGGCTGAGTTGGTTTGTACCTGTGTGGGCATCAGCCCTCTCTCTCAGTGTCAGGCTGAGTTAGTTTGTCCCTGTGTGTGCAGCAGCTGTCTCTATCAGTGTCAGGATGAATTGGTTTGTACTTGTGTGAGCAGCAGCCCTCTCAGTGTTAGGCTGAGTTGGTTTGTCCCTGTGTGTGCAGCAGCCCTCTCTCTCAGTGTCTGGCTGAATTGGTTTGTTCCTGTGTGTGCAGCAGCCCTCTCAGTGTCAGGCTGAGTTGCTTGTCCCTGTGGGTGCAGCAACCCTCTCTCTCAGTGTCTGGCTGAGTTGGTTTGTCCCTGTGTGTGCAGCAGCCCTCTTTCTCAGTGTCAGGCTGAGTTGGTTTGTCCCTGTGTCTGCAGCAGCCCTCTCTCTCAGTGTCTGGCTGAGTTGGTTTGTCATTGTGTGCAGCAGCCCTCTCAGTGTCAGGCTGAGTTGGTTTGTCCATCTGTGTGCAGCAGCCCTCTATCTCAGTGTCAGGCTGAGTTGATTTGTCCCTGTGTGTGCATCAGTGTCAGGTTGAGTTGGTTTGTCCCTGTGTGTGCAGAAGCCCTCTCTCTCAGTGTCAGGCTGAGTTTGTTTGTCCCTGTGTGTGCATCAGTGTCAGGCTGAGTTGGGTTGTCCCTGTGTGTACAGCAGCCATCTCTCTCAGTGTCAGGCTGAGTTGGTTTGTACCTGTGTGTGCAGCAGCCCTCTCTCTCTCAGTGTCAGGCTGAGTTGGTTTGTCTCTGTGTGTGCATCAGTGTCAGGTTGATTTGGTTTGTTCCTATGTGTGCAGCAGCCCTCTCTATCAGTGTCAGGCTGAGTTGGTTTGTCCCTGTGTGTGCAGCAGATCTCTCTCTCAGTGTCAGGCTGACTTGCTTTGTCCCTGTGTGTGCATTAGTATCAGGCTGAGTTGGTTTGTCCCTGTGTGTGCAGCAGCCCTCTCTCTCAGTGTCTGGCTGAGTTCGTTTGTCCCTGTGTGTGTAGCAGCCCTCTCTCTCAATGTCAGGCTGAGTGGGTTTGTCCCTGTGTGTGTATCCGTGTCAGGCTGAGTTGGTTTGTACCTGTGTGAGCAGCAGCCCTCTCAGTGTCAGGCTCAGTTGGTTTGTACCTGTGTGGGCAGCAGCCCTCTCTCTCAGTGTCAGGCTGAGTTGGTTTTCCCCTGTGTGTGCAGCAGCCCTCTCTCTCAGTGTGAGGCTGAGTGTATTTGTCCCTGTGTGTACAGCAGCCATCTCTATCAGTGCCAGGATGAGTTGGTTTGTACTTGTGTGAGCAGCAGCCCTCTCAGTGTCAGGCTGAGTTGGTGTGTCCCTGTGCGTGCAGCAGCCCTCTCTCTCAGTGTCTGGCTGAGTTGGGTTGTCCCTGTGTGTGCAGCAGCCCTCTCAGTGTCTGGCTGAGTTGGTTTGTCACTGTGTGTGCAGCAGCCCTCTTTCTCAGTGTCAGGCTGAGTTGGTTTGTTCCTGTGTGTGCAGCAGCCCTCTCAGTGTCAGGCTGAATTGCTTGTCCCTGTGTGTGCAGCAACCCTCTCTCTCAGTGTCTGGCTGAGTTGGTTTGTCCCTGTGTGTGCAGCAGCCCGCTCTCTCAGTGTCTGGCTGAGTTGGTTTGTCCCTGTGTGTGCAGCAGATCTCTCTCTCAGTGTCAGGCTGAGTTGCTTTGTCCCTGTGTGTGCATCAGTGTCAGGCTGAGTTGGTTTGTCCCTGTGTGTGCAGCAGCCGTCTCTATCAGTGTCAGGCTGAGTTGGTTTATACCTGTGTGAACAGCAGCCCTCTCAGTGTCAGGCTGAGTTGGTTTGTCCCTGTGTGTGCAGCAGCCCTCTCTCTCAGTGTCTGGCTGAGTTGGTTTGTCCCTGTGTGTGTAGCAGCCCTCTCTCTCAATGTCAGGCTGAGTGGGTTTGTCCCTGTGTGTGTATCCGTGTCAGGCTGAGTTAGTTCGTACCAGTGTGAGCGGCAGCCCTCTCAGTGTCAGTCTGTGTTGGTTTGTACCTGTGTGGGCAGCAGCCCTCTTTCTCAGTGTCAGGCTGAGTTGGTTTGTCCCTGTGTCTGCAGAAGCCCTCTCTCCCAGTGTCTGGCTGAGTTGGTTTGTCATTGTGTGCAGCAGCCCTCTCAGTGTCAGGCTGAGTTGGTTTGTCCCTGTGTGTGCAACAGCCCTCTATCTAAGTGTCGGGCTGAGTTTGTTTGTCCCTGAGTGTGCATCAGCGTCTGGCTGAGTTGGTTTGTCCCTGTGTGTGCAGCAGCCCTCTCTCTCAGTGTCAGGCTGAGTTGGTTTGTACCTGTGTGAGCTGCAGCATTCTCAGTGTCAGACTAAGTTGGTTTGTCCCTTTGTGTGCAGCAGCCCTCTCTCTCAGTGTCTGGCTAAGTTGGTTTGTCCCTGTGTGTGCAGCAGCCCTCTCTCTCAGTGTCAGGCTGAGTGGGTTTGTCCCTGTGTGTGTATCCGTATCAGGCTGAGTTGGTTTGTACCTGTGTGAACAGCAGCCGACTCTATCAGTGTCAGGCTGAGTTGGTTTGTACCTGTGTGGGCAGCAGCCCTCTCTCTCAGTGTCAGGCTGAGTTAGTTTGTCCCTGTGTGTGCAGCAGCTGTCTCTATCAGTGTCAGGATGAATTGGTTTGTACTTGTGTGAGCAGCAGCCCTCTCAGTGTCAGGCTGAGTTGGTTTGTCCCTGTGTGTGCAGCAGCCCTCTCTCTCTCAGTGTCTGGCTGAATTGGTTTGTTCCTGTGTGTGCAGCAGCCCTCTCAGTTTCAGGCTCAGTTGGTTTGTACCTGTGTGGGCAGCAGACCTCTCTCTCAGTGTCAGGCTGAGTTGGTTTTCCCCTGTGTGTGCAGCAGCCCTCTCTCTCAGTGTGAGGCTGAGTGTATTTGTTCCTGTGTGTACAGCAGCCATCTCTGTCAGTGCCAGGATGAGTTGGTTTGTACTTGTGTGAGCAGCAGCCCTCTCAGTGTCAGGCTGAGTTGGTTTGTCCCAGTGTGTGCAGCAGCCCTCTCTCTCAGTGTCTGGCTGAGTTGGGTTGTCCCTGTGTGTGCAGCAGCCCTCTCAGTGTCAGGCTGAGTTGGTTTGTTCCTGTGTGTGCAGCAGCCCTCTCAGTGTCAGGCTGAATTGCTTGTCCCTGTGTGTGCAGCAACCCTCTCTCTCAGTGTCTGGCTGAGTTGGTTTGTCCCTGTGTGTGCAGCAGATCTCTCTCTCAGTGTCAGGCTGAGTTGCTTTGTCCCTGTGTGTGCATCAGTGTCAGGCTGAGTTGGTTTGTCCCTGTGTGTGCAGCAGCCGTCTCTATCAGTGTCAGGCTGAGTTGGTTTATACCTGTGTGAACAGCAGCCCTCTCCGTGTCAGGCTGAGTTGGTTTGTCCCTGTGTGTGCAGCAGCCGTCTCTCTCAGTGTCTGGCTGAGTTGGTTTGTCCCTGTGTGTGTAGCAGCCCGCTCTCTCAATGTCAGGCTGAGTGGGTTTGTCCCTGTGTGTGTATCCGTGTCAGGCTGAGTTGGTTTGTACCTGTGTGAGCGTCAGCCCTCTCAGTGTCAGTCTGTGTTGGTTTGTACCTGTGTGGGCAGCAGCCCTCTTTCTCAGTGTCAGGCTGAGTTGGTTTGTCCCTGTGTCTGCAGAAGCCCTCTCTCCCAGTGTCTGGCTGAGTTGGTTTGTCATTGTGTGCAGCAGCCCTCTCAGTGTCAGGCTGAGTTGGTTTGTCCCTGTGTGTGCAACAGCCCTCTATCTAAGTGTCGGGCTGAGTTAGTTTGTCCCTGTGTGTGCAGCAGCTGTCTCTATCAGTGTCAGGATGAATTGGTTTGTACTTGTGTGAGCAGCAGCCCTCTCAGTGTCAGGCTGAGTCGGTTTGTCCCTGTGTGTGCAGCAGCCCTCTCTCTCTCAGTGTCTGGCTGAATTGGTTTGTTCCTGTGTGTGCAGCAGCCCTCTCAGTGTCAGGCTCAGTTGGTTTGTACCTGTGTGGGCAGCAGCCCTCTCTCTCAGTGTCAGGCTGAGTTGGTTTTCCCCTGTGTGTGCAGCAGCCCTCTCTCTCAGTGTGAGGCTGAGTGTATTTGTCCCTGTGTGTACAGCAGCCATCTCTATCAGTGTCAGGCTGAGTTGGTTTGTACCTGTGTGAGCTGCAGCATTCTCAGTGTCAGACTAAGTTGGTTTGTCCCTTTGTGTGCAGCAGCCCTCTCTCTCAGTGTCTGGCTAAGTTGGTTTGTCCCTGTGTGTGCAGCAGCCCTCTCTCTCAGTGTCAGGCTGAGTGGGTTTGTCCCTGTGTGTGTATCCGTATCAGGCTGAGTTGGTTTGTACCTGTGTGAACAGCAGCCGACTCTATCAGTGTCAGGCTGAGTTGGTTTGTACCTGTGTGGGCAGCAGCCCTCTCTCTCAGTGTCAGGCTGAGTTAGTTTGTCCCTGTGTGTGCAGCAGCTGTCTCTATCAGTGTCAGGATGAATTGGTTTGTACTTGTGTGAGCAGCAGCCCTCTCAGTGTCAGGCTGAGTTGGTTTGTCCCTGTGTGTGCAGCAGCCCTCTCTCTCTCAGTGTCTGGCTGAATTGGTTTGTTCCTGTGTGTGCAGCAGCCCTCTCAGTTTCAGGCTCAGTTGGTTTGTACCTGTGTGGGCAGCAGACCTCTCTCTCAGTGTCAGGCTGAGTTGGTTTTCCCCTGTGTGTGCAGCAGCCCTCTCTCTCAGTGTGAGGCTGAGTGTATTTGTTCCTGTGTGTACAGCAGCCATCTCTGTCAGTGCCAGGATGAGTTGGTTTGTACTTGTGTGAGCAGCAGCCCTCTCAGTGTCAGGCTGAGTTGGTTTGTCCCAGTGTGTGCAGCAGCCCTCTCTCTCAGTGTCTGGCTGAGTTGGGTTGTCCCTGTGTGTGCAGCAGCCCTCTCAGTGTCAGGCTGAGTTGGTTTGTTCCTGTGTGTGCAGCAGCCCTCTCAGTGTCAGGCTGAATTGCTTGTCCCTGTGTGTGCAGCAACCCTCTCTCTCAGTGTCTGGCTGAGTTGGTTTGTCCCTGTGTGTGCAGCAGATCTCTCTCTCAGTGTCAGGCTGAGTTGCTTTGTCCCTGTGTGTGCATCAGTGTCAGGCTGAGTTGGTTTGTCCCTGTGTGTGCAGCAGCCGTCTCTATCAGTGTCAGGCTGAGTTGGTTTATACCTGTGTGAACAGCAGCCCTCTCCGTGTCAGGCTGAGTTGGTTTGTCCCTGTGTGTGCAGCAGCCGTCTCTCTCAGTGTCTGGCTGAGTTGGTTTGTCCCTGTGTGTGTAGCAGCCCGCTCTCTCAATGTCAGGCTGAGTGGGTTTGTCCCTGTGTGTGTATCCGTGTCAGGCTGAGTTGGTTTGTACCTGTGTGAGCGTCAGCCCTCTCAGTGTCAGTCTGTGTTGGTTTGTACCTGTGTGGGCAGCAGCCCTCTTTCTCAGTGTCAGGCTGAGTTGGTTTGTCCCTGTGTCTGCAGAAGCCCTCTCTCCCAGTGTCTGGCTGAGTTGGTTTGTCATTGTGTGCAGCAGCCCTCTCAGTGTCAGGCTGAGTTGGTTTGTCCCTGTGTGTGCAACAGCCCTCTATCTAAGTGTCGGGCTGAGTTAGTTTGTCCCTGTGTGTGCAGCAGCTGTCTTTATCAGTGTCAGGATGAATTGGTTTGTACTTGTGTGAGCAGCAGCCCTCTCAGTGTCAGGCTGAGTCGGTTTGTCCCTGTGTGTGCAGCAGCCCTCTCTCTCTCAGTGTCTGGCTGAATTGGTTTGTTCCTGTGTGTGCAGCAGCCCTCTCAGTGTCAGGCTCAGTTGGTTTGTACCTGTGTGGGCAGCAGCCCTCTCTCTCAGTGTCAGGCTGAGTTGGTTTTCCCCTGTGTGTGCAGCAGCCCTCTCTCTCAGTGTGAGGCTGAGTGTATTTGTCCCTGTGTGTACAGCAGCCATCTCTATCAGTGCCAGGATGAGTTGGTTTGTACTTGTGTGAGCAGCAGCCCTCTCAGTGTCAGGCTGAGTTGGTTTGTCCCTGTGTGTGCAGCAGCCCTCTCTCTCAGTGTCTGGCTGAGTTGGGTTGTCCCTGTGTGTGCAGCAGCCCTCTCAGTGTCTGGCTGAGTTGGTTTGTCACTGTGTGTGCAGCAGCCCTCTTTCGCAGTGTCAGGCTGAATTGGTTTGTTCCTGTGTGTGCAGCAGCCCTCTCAGTGTCAGGCTGAATTGCTTGTCCCTGTGTGTGCAGCAACCCTCTCTCTCAGTGTCTGGCTGAGTTGGTTTGTCCCTGTGTGTGCAGCAGCCCGCTCTCTCAGTGTCTGGCTGAGTTGGTTTGTCCCTGTGTGTGCAGCAGATCTCTCTCTCAGTGTCAGGCTGAGTTGCTTTGTCCCTGTGTGTGCATCAGTGTCAGGCTGAGTTGGTTTGTCCCTGTGTGTGCAGCAGCCGTCTCTATCAGTGTCAGGCTGAGTTGGTTTATACCTGTGTGAACAGCAGCCCTCTCAGTGTCAGGCTAAGTTGGTTTGTCCCTGTGTGCGCAGCAGCCCTCTCTCTCAGTGTGTGGCTGAGTTGGTTTGTCCCTGTGTGTGTAGCAGCCCTCTCTCTCAATGTCAGGCTGAGTGGGTTTGTCCCTGTGTGTGTATCCGTGTCAGGCTGAGTTGGTTTGTACCTGTGTGAGCGTCAGCCCTCTCAGTGTCAGTCTGTGTTGGTTTGTACCTGTGTGGGCAGCAGCCCTCTTTCTCAGTGTCAGGCTGAGTTGGTTTGTCCCTGTGTCTGCAGAAGCCCTCTCTCCCAGTGTCTGGCTGAGTTGGTTTGTCATTGTGTGCAGCAGCCCTCTCAGTGTCAGGCTGAGTTGGTTTGTCCCTGTGTGTGCAACAGCCCTCTGTCTAAGTGTCGGGCTGAGTTTGTTTGTCCCTGAGTGTGCATCAGCGTCAGGCTGAGTTGGTTTGTCCCTGTGTGTGCAGCAGCCCTCTCTCTCAGTGTCAGGCTGAGTTGGTTTGTACCTGTGTGAGCTGCAGCATTCTCAGTGTCAGACTAAGTTGGTTTGTCCCTTTGTGTGCAGCAGCCCTCTCTCTCAGTGTCTGGCTGAGTTGGTTTGTCCCTGTGTGTGCAGCAGCCCTCTCTCTCAGTGTCAGGCTGAGTGGGTTTGTCCCTGTGTGTGTATCCGTATCAGGCTGAGTTGGTTTGTACCTGTGTGAACAGCAGCCGACTCTATCAGTGTCAGGCTGAGTTGGTTTGTACCTGTGTGGGCAGCAGCCCTCTCTCTCAGTGTCAGGCTGAGTTAGTTTGTCCCTGTGTGTGCAGCAGCTGTCTCTATCAGTGTCAGGATGAATTGGTTTGTACTTGTGTGAGCAGCAGCCCTCTCAGTGTCAGGCTGAGTTGGTTTGTCCCTATGTGTGCAGCAGCCCTCTCTCTCTCAGTGTCTGGCTGAATTGGTTTGTTCCTGTGTGTGCAGCAGCCCTCTCAGTGTCAGGCTGAGTTGCTTGTCCCTGTGGGTGCAGTAACCCTCTCTCTCAGTGTCTGGCTGAGTTGGTATGTCCCTGTGTGTGCAGCAGCCCTCTTTCTCAGTGTCAGGCTGAGTTGGTTTGTCCCTGTGTCTGCAGCAGCCCCCTCTCTCTCAGTGTCTGGCTGAGTTGGTTTGTCATTGTGTGCAGCAGCCCTCTCAGTGTCAGGCTGAGTTGTTTGTCCATCTGTGTGCAGCAGCCCTCTATCTCAGTGCCAGGCTGAGTTGATTTGTCCCTGTGTGTGCATCAGTGTCAGGTTGAGTTGGTTTGTCCCTGTGTGTGCAGAAGCCCTCTCTCTCAGTGTCAGGCTGAGTTTGTTTGTCCCTGTGTGTGCATCAGTGTCAGGCTGAGTTGGGTTGTCCCTGTGTGTACAGCAGCCATCTCTCTCAGTTTCAGGCTGAGTTGGTTTGTACCTGTGTGTGCAGCAGCTCTCTCTCTCTCTCAGTGTCAGGCTGAGTTGGTTTTCTCTGAGTGTGCATCAGTGTCAGGTTGATTTGGTTTGTTCCTATGTGTGCAGCAGCCCTCTCTATCAGTGTCAGGCTGAGTTGGTTTGTCCCTGTGTGTGCAGCAGATCTCTCTCTCAGTGTCAGGCTGACTTGCTTTGTCCCTGTGTGTGCATTAGTATCAGGCTGAGTTGGTTTGTCCCTGTGTGTGCAGCAGCCCTCTCTCTCAGTGTTTGGCTGAGTATGTTTGTCCCTGTGTGTGTAGCAGCCCTCTCTCTCAATGTCAGGCTAAGTGGGTTTGTCCCTGTGTGTGTATCCGTGTCAGGCTGAGTTGGTTTGTACCTGTGTGAGCAGCAGCCCTCTCAGTGTCAGGCTCAGTTGGTTTGTACCTGTGTGGGCAGCAGCCCTCTCTCTCAGTGTCAGGCTGAGTTGGTTTTCCCCTGTGTGTGCAGCAGCCCTCTCTCTCAGTGTGAGGCTGAGTGTATTTGTCCCTGTGTGTACAGCAGCCATCTCTATCAGTGCCAGGATGAGTTGGTTTGTACTTGTGTGAGCAGCAGCCCTCTCAGTGTCAGGCTGAGTTGGTTTGTCCCTGTGTGTGCAGCAGCCCTCTCACTCAGTGTCTGGCTGAGTTGGGTTGTCCCTGTGTGTGCAGCAGCCCTCTCAGTGTCTGGCTGCGTTGGTTTGTCACTGTGTGTGCAGCAGCCCTCTTTCTCAGTGTCAGGCTGAGTTGGTTTGTTCCTGTGTGTGCAGCAGCCCTCTCAGTGTCAGGCTGAATTGCTTGTCCCTGTGTGTGCAGCAACCCTCTCTCTCAGTGTCTGGCTGAGTTGGTTTGTCCCTGTGTGTGCAGGAGATCTCTCTCTCAGTGTCAGGCTGAGCTGCTTTGTCCCTGTATGTGCATCAGTGTCAGGCTGAGTTGGTTTGTCCCTGTGTGTGCAGCAGCCGTCTCTATCAGTGTCAGGCTGAGTTGGTTTATACCTGTGTGAACAGCAGCCCTCTCAGTGTCAGGCTAAGTTGGTTTGTCCCTGTGTGCGCAGCAGCCCTCTCTCTCAGTGTGTGGCTGAGTTGGTTTGTCCCTGTGTGTGTAGCAGCCCTCTCTCTCAATGTCAGGCTGAGTGGGTTTGTCCCTGTGTGTGTATCTGTGTCAGGCTGAGTTGGTTTGTACCTGTGTGAGCGTCAGCCCTCTCAGTGTCAGTCTGTGTTGGTTTGTACCTGTGTGGGCAGCAGCCCTCTTTCTCAGTGTCAGGCTGAGTTGGTTTGTCCCTGTGTCTGCAGAAGCCCTCTCTCCCAGTGTCTGGCTGAGTTGGTTTGTCATTGTGTGCAGCAGCCCTCTCAGTGTCAGGCTGAGTTGGTTTGTCCCTGTGTGTGCAACAGCCCTCTATCTAAGTGTCGGGCTGAGTTTGTGTGTCCCTGAGTGTGCATCAGCGTCAGGCTGAGTTGGTTTGTCCCTGTGTGTGCAGCAGCCCTCTCTCTCAGTGTCAGGCTGAGTTGGTTTGTACCTGTGTGAGCTGCAGCATTCTCAGTGTCAGACTAAGTTGGTTTGTCCCTTTGTGTGCAGCAGCCCTCTCTCTCAGTGTCTGGCTGAGTTGGTTTGTCCCTGTGTGTGCAGCAGCCCTCTCTCTCAGTGTCAGGCTGAGTGGGTTTGTCCCTGTGTGTGTATCCGTATCAGGCTGAGTTGGTTTGTACCTGTCTGAACAGCAGCCGACTCTATCAGTGTCAGGCTGAGTTGGTTTGTACCTGTGTGGGCAGCAGCCCTCTCTCTCAGTGTCAGGCTGAGTTAGTTTGTCCCTGTGTGTGCAGCAGCTGTCTCTATCAGTGTCAGGATGAATTGGTTTGTACTTGTGTGAGCAGCAGCCCTCTCAGTGTCAGGCTGAGTTGGTTTGTCCCTATGTGTGCAGCAGCCCTCTCTCTCTCAGTGTCTGGCTGAATTGGTTTGTTCCTGTGTGTGCAGCAGCCCTCTCAGTGTCAGGCTGAGTTGCTTGTCCCTGTGGGTGCAGTAACCCTCTCTCTCAGTGTCTGGCTGAGTTGGTTTGTCCCTGTGTGTGCAGCAGCCCTCTTTCTCAGTGTCAGGCTGAGTTGGTTTGTCCCTGTGTCTGCAGCAGCCCTCTCTCTCAGTGTCTGGCTGAGTTGGTTTGTCATTGTGTGCAGCAGCCCTCTCAGTGCCAGGCTGAGTTGATTTGTCCCTGTGTGTGCATCAGTGTCAGGTTGAGTTGGTTTGTCCCTGTGTGTGCAGAAGCCCTCTCTCTCAGTGTCAGGCTGAGTTTGTTTGTCCCTGTGTGTGCATCAGTGTCAGGCTGAGTTGGGTTGTCCCTGTGTGTACAGCAGCCATCTCTCTCAGTGTCAGGCTGAGTTGGTTTGTACCTGTGTGTGCAGCAGCTCTCTCTCTCTCTCAGTGTCAGGCTGAGTTGGTTTTCTCTGTGTGTGCATCAGTGTCAGGTTGATTTGGTTTGTTCCTATGTGTGCAGCAGCCCTCTCTATCAGTGTCAGGCTGAGTTGGTTTGTCCCTGTGTGTGCAGCAGATCTCTCTCTCAGTGTCAGGCTGACTTGCTTTGTCCCTGTGTGTGCATTAGTATCAGGCGGAGTTGGTTTGTCCCTGTGTGTGCAGCAGCCCTCTCTCTCAGTGTCTGGCTGAGTATGTTTGTCCCTGTGTGTGTAGCAGCCCTCTCTCTCAATGTCAGGCTAAGTGGGTTTGTCCCTGTGTGTGTATCCGTGTCAGGCTGAGTTGGTTTGTACCTGTGTGAGCAGCAGCCCTCTCAGTGTCAGGCTCAGTTGGTTTGTACCTGTGTGGGCAGCAGCCCTCTCTCTCAGTGTCAGGCTGAGTTGGTTTTCCCCTGTGTGTGCAGCAGCCCTCTCTCTCAGTGTGAGGCTGAGTGTATTTGTCCCTGTGTGTACAGCAGCCATCTCTATCAGTGCCAGGATGAGTTGGTTTGTACTTGTGTGAGCAGCAGCCCTCTCAGTGTCAGGCTGAGTTGGTTTGTCCCTGTGTGTGCAGCAGGCCTCTCACTCGGTGTCTGGCTGAGTTGGGTTGTCCCTGTGTGTGCAGCAGCCCTCTCAGTGTCTGGCTGAGTTGGTTTGTCACTGTGTGTGCAGCAGCCCTCTTTCTCAGTGTCAGGCTGAGTTGGTTTGTTCCTGTGTGTGCAGCAGCCCTCTCAGTGTCAGGCTGAATTGCTTGTCCCTGTGTGTGCAGCAACCCTCTCTCTCAGTGTCTGGCTGAGTTGGTTTGTCCCTGTGTGTGCAGGAGATCTCTCTCTCAGTGTCAGGCTGAGTTGCTTTGTCCCTGTATGTGCATCAGTGTCAGGCTGAGTTGGTTTGCACCTGTGTGTGCAGCAGCCGTCTCTATCAGTGTCAGGCTGAGTTGGTTTATACCTGTGTGAACAGCAGCCCTCTCAGTGTCAGGCTGAGTTGGTTTGTCCCTGTGTGTGCAGCAGCCCTCTCTCTCAGTGTCTGGCTGAGTTGGTTTGTCCCTGTGTGTGTAGCAGCCCTCTCTCTCAATGTCAGGCTGAGTGGGTTTGTCCCTGTGTGTGTATCTGTGTCAGGCTTAGTTGGTTTGTACCTGTGTGAGCGGCAGCCCTCTCAGTGTCAGTCTGTGTTGGTTTGTACCTGTGTGGGCAGCAGCCCTCTTTCTCAGTGTCAGGCTGAGTTGGTTTGTCCCTGTGTCTGCAGAAGCCCTCTCTCCCAGTGTCTGGCTGAGTTGGTTTGTGATTGTGTGCAGCAGCCCTCTCAGTGTCAGGCTGAGTTTGTTTGTCCCTGTGTGTGCAACAGCCCTCTATCTAAGTGTCGGGCTGAGTTTGTTTGTCCCTGAGTGTGCATCAGCGTCAGGCTGAGTTGGTTTGTCCCTGTGTGTGCAGCAGCCCTCTCTCTCAGTGTAAGGCTGAGTTGGTTTGCACCTGTGTGAGCTGCAGGATTCTCAGTGTCAGACTAAGTTGGTTTGTCCCTTTGTGTGCAGCAGCCCTCTCTCTCAGTGTCTGGCTGAGTTGGTTTGTCCCTGTGTGTGCAGCAGCCCTCTCTCTCAGTATCAGGCTGAGTGGGTTTGTCCCTGTGTGTGTATCCGTATCAGGCTGAGTTGGTTTGTACCTGTCTGAACAGCAGCCGACTCTATCAGTGTCAGGCTCAGTTGGTTTGTACCTGTGTGGGCAGCAGCCCTCTCTCTCAGTGTCAGGCTGAGTTAGTTTGTCCCTGTGTGTGCAGCAGCTGTCTCTATCAGTGTCAGGATGAATTGGTTTGTACTTGTGTGAGCAGCAGCCCTCTCAGTGTCAGGCTGAGTTGCTTGTCCCTGTGGGTGCAGCAACCCTCTCTCTCAGTGTCTGGCTGAGTTGGTTTGTCCCTGTGTGTGCAGCAGCCCTCTTTCTCAGTGTCAGGCTGAGTTGGGTTGTCCCTGTGTCTGCAGCAGCCCTCTCTCTCAGTGTCTGGCTGAGTTGGTTTGTCATTGTGTGCAGCAGCCCTCTCAGTGTCAGGCTGAGTTGGTTTGTCCATCTGTGTGCAGCAGCCCTCTATCTCAGTGCCAGGCTGAGTTGATTTGTCCCTGTGTGTGCATCAGTGTCAGGTTGAGTTGGTTTGTCCCTGTGTGTGCAGAAGCCCTCTCTCTCAGTGTCAGGCTGAGTTTGTTTGTCCCTGTGTGTGCATCAGTGTCAGGCTGAGTTGGGTTGTCCCTGTGTGTACAGCAGCCCTCTCTCTCAGTGTCAGGCTGAGTTGGTTTGTACCTGTGTGTGCAGCAGCCCTCTCTCTCTCAGTGTCAGGCTGAGTTGGTTTGTCTCTGTGTGTGCATCAGTGTCAGGATGATTTGGTTTGTTCCTATGTGTGCAGCGGCCCTCTCTATCAGTGTCAGGCTGAGTTGGCTTGTCCCTGTGTGTGCAGCAGATCTCTCTCTCAGTGTCAGGCTGACTTGCTTTGTCCCTGTGTGTGCATTAGTATCAGGCTGAGTTGGTTTGTCCCTGTGTGTGCAGCAGCCCTCTCTCTCAGTGTCTGGCTGAGTTCGTTTGTCCCTGTGTGTGTAGCAGCCCTCTCTCTCAATGTCAGGCTGAGTGGGTTTGTCCCTGTGTGTGTATCCGTGTCAGGCTGAGTTGGTTTGTACCTGTGTGAGCAGCAGCCCTCTCAGTGTCAGGCTCAGTTGGTTTGTACCTGTGTGGGCAGCAGCCCTCTCTCTCAGTGTCAGGCTGAGTTGGTTTTCCCCTGTGTGTGCAGCAGCCCTCTCTCTCAGTGTGAGGCTGAGTGTATTTGTCCCTGTGTGTACAGCAGCCATCTCTATCAGTGCCAGGATGAGTTGGGTTGTACTTGTGTGAGCAGCAGCCCTCTCAGTGTCAGGCTGAGTTGGTTTGTCCCTGTGTGTGCAGCAGCCCTCTCACTCAGTGTCAGGCTGAATTGCTTGTCCCTGTGTGTGCAGCAACCCTCTCTCTCAGTGTCTGGCTGAGTTGGTTTGTCCCTGTGTGTGCAGCAGCCCGCTCTCTCAGTGTCTGGCTGAGTTGGTTTGTCCCTGTGTGTGCAGCAGATCTCTCTCTCAGTGTCAGGCTGAGTTGCTTTGTCCCTGTGTGTGCATCAGTGTCAGGCTGAGTTGGTTTGTCCCTGTGTGTGCAGCAGCCGTCTCTATCAGTGTCAGGCTGAGTTGGTTTATACCTGTGTGAACAGCAGCCCTCTCAGTGTCAGGCTGAGTTGGTTTGTCCCTGTGTGTGCAGCAGCCCTCTCTCAGTGTCTGGCTGAGTTGGTTTGTCCCTGTGTATGTAGCAGCCCTCTCTCTCAATGTCAGGCTGAGTGGGTTTGTCCCTGTGTGTGTATCCGTGTCAGGCTGAGTTGGTTTGTACCTGTGTGAGCGGCAGCCCTCTCAGTGTCAGTCTGTGTTGGTTTGTACCTGTGTGGGCAGCAGCCCTCTTTCTCAGTGTCAGGCTGAGTTGGTTTGTCCCTGTGTCTGCAGAAGCCCTCTCTCCCAGTGTCTGGCTGAGTTGGTTTGTCATTGTGTGAAGCAGCCCTCTCAGTGTCAGGCTGAGTTGGTTTGTCCCTGTGTGTGCAACAGCCCTCTATCTAAGTGTCGGGCTGAGTTTGTTTGTCCCTGAGTGTGCATCAGCGTCAGGCTGAGTTGGTTTGTCCCTGTGTGTGCAGCAGCCCTCTCTCTCAGTGTCAGGCTGAGTTGGTTTGTACCTGTGTGAGCTGCAGCATTCTCAGTGTCAGGCTAAGTTGGTTTGTCACTGTGTGTGCAGCAGCCCTCTCTCTCAGTGTCAGGCTGAGTGGGTTTGTCCCTGTGTGTGCATCCGTATCAGGCTGAGTTGGTTTGTACCTGTGTGTGCAGCAGCCCTCTCACTCAGTGTCTGGCTGAGTTGGGTTGTCCCTGTGTGTGCAGCAGCCCTCTCAGTGTCTGGCTGAGTTGGTTTGTCACTGTGTGTGCAGCAGCCCTCTTTCTCAGTGTCAGGCTGAGTTGGTTTGTTCCTGTGTGTGCAGCAGCCCTCTCAGTGTCAGGCTGAATTGCTTGTCCCTGTGTGTGCAGCAACCCTCTCTCTCAGTGTCTGGCTGAGTTGGTTTGTCCCTGTGTGTGCAGCAGCCCGCTCTCTCAGTGTCTGGCTGAGTTGGTTTGTCCCTGTGTGTGCAGCAGATCTCTCTCTCAGTGTCAGGCTGAGTTGCTTTGTCCCTGTGTGTGCATCAGTGTCAGGCTGAGTTGGTTTGTCCCTGTGTGTGCAGCAGCCGTCTCTATCAGCGTCAGGCTGAGTTGGTTTATACCTGTGTGAACAGCAGCCCTCTCAGTGTCAGGCTGAGTTGGTTTGTCCCTGTGTGTGCAGCAGCCCTCTCTCAGTGTCTGGCTGAGTTTGTTTGTCCCTGTGTATGTAGCAGCCCTCTCTCTCAATGTCAGGCTGAGTGGGTTTGTCCCTGTGTGTGTATCCGTGTCAGGCTGAGTTGGTTTGTACCTGTGTGAGCGGCAGCCCTCTCAGTGTCAGTCTGTGTTGGTTTGTACCTGTGTGGGCAGCAGCCCTCTTTCTCAGTGTCAGGCTGAGTTGGTTTGTCCCTGTGTCTGCAGAAGCCCTCTCTCCCAGTGTCTGGCTGAGTTGGTTTGTCATTGTGTGAAGCAGCCCTCTCAGTGTCAGGCTGAGTTGGTTTGTCCCTGTGTGTGCAACAGCCCTCTATCTAAGTGTCGGGCTGAGTTTGTTTGTCCCTGAGTGTGCATCAGCGTCAGGCTGAGTTGGTTTGTCCCTGTGTGTGCAGCAGCCCTCTCTCTCAGTGTCAGGCTGAGTTGGTTTGTACCTGTGTGAGCTGCAGCATTCTCAGTGTCAGGCTAAGTTGGTTTGTCCCTTTGTGTGCAGCAACCCTCTCTCTCAGTGTCTGGCTGAGTTGGTTTGTCCCTGTGTGTGCAGCAGCCCTCTCTCTCAGTGTCAGGCTGAGTGGGTTTGTCCCTGTGTGTGCATCCGTATCAGGCTGAGTTGGTTTGTACCTGTATGAGCAGCAGCCGACTCTATCAGTGTCAGGCTGAGTTGGTTTGTACCTGTGTGGGCAGCAGCCCTCTCTCTCAGTGTCAGGCTGAGTTAGTTTGTCCCTGTGTGTGCAGCAGCTGTCTCTATCAGTGTCAGGATGAATTGGTTTGTACTTGTGTGAGCAGCAGCCCTCTCAGTGTCAGGCTGAGTTGGTTTGTCCCTGTGTGTGCAGCAGCCCTCTCTCTCTCATTGTCTGGCTGAATTGGTTTGTTCCTGTGTGTGCAGCAGCCCTCTCAGTGTCAGGCTGAGTTGCTTGTCCCTGTGGGTGCAGCAACCCTCTCTCTCAGTGTCTGGCTGAGTTGGTTTGTCCCTGTGTGTGCAGCAGCCCTCTTTCTCAGTGTCAGGCTGAGTTGGTTTGTCCCTGTGTCTGCAGCAGCCCTCTCTCTCAGTGTCTGGCTGAGTTGGTTTGTCATTGTGTGCAGCAGCCCTCTCAGTGTCAGGCTGAGTTGGTTTGTCCATCTGTGTGCAGCAGCCCTCTATCTCAGTGTCAGGCTGAGTTGATTTGTCCCTGTGTGTGCATCAGTGTCAGGTTGAGTTGGTTTGTCCCTGTGTGTGCAGCAGATCTCTCTCTCAGTGTCAGGCTGACTTGCTTTGTCCCTGTGTGTGCATTAGTGTCAGGCTGAGTTGGTTTGTCCCTGTGTGTGCAGCAGCCCTCTCTCTCAGTGTCTGGCTGAGTTCGTTTGTCCCTGTGTGTGTAGCAGCCCTCTCTCTCAATGTCAGGCTGAGTGGGTTTGTCCCTGTGTGTGTATCCGTGTCAGGCTGAGTTGGTTTGTACCTGTGTGAGCAGCAGCCCTCTCAGTGTCAGGCTCAGTTGGTTTGTACCTGTGTGGGCAGCAGCCCTCTCTCTCAGTGTCAGGCTGAAATGGTTTTCCCCTGTGTGTGCAGCAGCCCTCTCTCTCAGTGTGAGGCTGAGTGTATTTGTCCCTGTGTGTACAGCAGCCATCTCTATCAGTGCCAGGATGAGTTGGTTTGTACTTGTGTGAGCAGCAGCCCTCTCAGTGTCAGGCTGAGTTGGTCTGTCCCTGTGTGTGCAGCAGCCCTCTCTCTCAGTGTCTGGCTGAGTTGGGTTGTCCCTGTGTGTGCAGCAGCCCTCTCAGTGTCAGGTTGAGTTGGTTTGTCCCTGTGTGTGCAGAAGCCCTCTCTCTCAGTGTCAGGCTGAGTTTGTTTGTCCCTGTGTGTGCATCAGTGTCAGGCTGAGTTGGGTTGTCCCTGTGTGTACAGCAGCCATCTCTCTCAGTGTCAGGCTGAGTTGGTTTGTACCTGTGTGTGCAGTAGCCCTCTCTCTCTCAGTGTCAGGCTGAGTTGGTTTGTCGCTGTGTGTGCATCAGTGTCAGGTTGATTTGGTTTGTTCCTATGTGTGCAGCAGCCCTCTCTATCAGTGTCAGGCTGAGTTGCTTTGTCCCTGTGTGTGCATTAGTGTCAGGCTGAGTTGGTTTGTCCCTGTGTGTGCAGCAGATCTCTCTCTCAGTGTCAGGCTGACTTGCTTTGTCCCTGTGTGTGCATTAGTGTCAGGCTGAGTTGGTTTGTCCCTGTGGGTGCAGCAACCCTCTCTCTCAGTGTCTGACTGAGTTGGTTTGTCCCTGTGTGTGCAGCAGCCCTCTTTCTCAGTGTCAGGCTGAGTTGGTTTGTCCCTGTGTCTGCAGCAGCCCTCTCTCTCAGTGTCTGGCTGAGCTGGTTTGTCATTGTGTGCAGCAGCCCTCTCAGTGTCAGGCTGAGTTGGTTTGTCCATCTGTGTGCAGCAGCCCTCTATCTCAGTGCCAGGCTGAGTTGATTTGTTCCTGTGTGTGCATCAGTGTCAGGCTGAGTTGCTTGTCCCTGTGGGTGCAGCAACCATCTCTCTCAGTGTCTGGCTGAGTTGGTTTGTCCCTGTGTGTGCAGCAGCCCTCTTTCTCAGTGTCAGGCTGAGTTGGTTTGTCCCTGTGTCTGCAGCAGCCCTCTCTCTCAGTGTCTGGCTGAGCTGGTTTGTCATTGTGTGCAGCAGCCCTCTCAGTGTCAGGCTGAGTTGGTTTGTCCATCTGTGTGCAGCAGCCCTCTATCTCAGTGCCAGGCTGAGTTGATTTGTCCCTGTGTGTGCATCAGTGTCAGGTTGAGTTGGTTTGTCCCTGTGTGTGCAGAAGCCCTCTCTCTCAGTGTCAGGCTGAGTTTGTTTGTCCCTGTGTGTGCATCAGTGTCAGGCTGAGTTGGGTTGTCCCTGTGTGTACAGCAGCCATCTCTCTCAGTGTCAGGCTGAGTTGGTTTGTACCTGTGTGTGCAGCAGCCCTCTCTCTCTCAGTGTCAGGCTGAGTTGGTTTGTCTCTGTGTGTGCATCAGTGTCAGGTTGATTTGGTTTGTTCCTATGTGTGCAGCAGCCCTCTCTATCAGTGTCAGGCTGAGTTGGTTTGTCCCTGTGTGTGCAGCAGATCTCTCTCTCAGTGTCAGGCTGACTTGCTTTGTCCCTGTGTGTGCATTAGTATCAGGCTGAGTTGGTTTGTCCCTGTGTGTGCAGCAGCCCTCTCTCTCAGTGTCTGGCTGAGTTCGTTTGTCCCTGTGTGTGTAGCAGCCCTCTCTCTCAATGTCAGGCTGAGTGGGTTTGTCCCTGTGTGTGTATCCGTGTCAGGCTGAGTTGGTTTGTACCTGTGTGAGCAGCAGCCCTCTCAGTGTCAGGCTCAGTTGGTTTGTACCTGTGTGTGCATCAGTGTCAGGCTGAGTTGGGTTGTCCCTGTGTGTACAGCAGCCATCTCTCTCAGTGTCAGGCTGAGTTGGTTTGTACCTGTGTGTGCAGTAGCCCTCTCTCTCTCAGTGTCAGGCTGAGTTGGTTTGTCTCTGTGTGTGCATCAGTGTCAGGTTGATTTGGTTTGTCCCTGTGTGTGCAGAAGCCCTCTCTCTCAGTGTCAGGCTGAGTTTGTTTGTCCCTGTGTGTGCATCAGTGTCAGGTTGAGTTGGGTTGTCCCTGTGTGTACAGCAGCCATCTCTCTCAGTGTCAGGCTGAGTTGGTTTGTACCTGTGTGTGCAGTAGCCCTCTCTCTCTCAGTGTCAGGCTGAGTTGGTTTGTCTCTGTGTGTGCATCAGTGTCAGGTTGATTTGGTTTGTTCCTATGTGTGCAGCAGCCCTCTCTATCAGTGTCAGGCTGAGTTGGTTTGTCCCTGTGTGTGCAGCAGATCTCTCTCTCAGTGTCAGGCTGACTTGCTTTGTCCCTGTGTGTGCATTAGTGTCAGGCTGAGTTGGTTTGTCCCTGTGGGTGCAGCAACCCTCTCTCTCAGTGTCTGGCTGAGTTGGTTTGTCCCTGTGTGTGCAGCAGCCCTCTTTCTCAGTGTCAGGCTGAGTTGGTTTGTCCCTGTGTCTGCAGCAGCCCTCTCTCTCAGTGTCTGGCTGAGCTGGTTTGTCATTGTGTGCAGCAGCCCTCTCAGTGTCAGGCTGAGTTGGTTTGTCCATCTGTGTGCAGCAGCCTTCTATCTCAGTGCCAGGCTGAGTTGATTTGTCCCTGTGTGTGCATCAGTGTCAGGCTGAGTTGCTTGTCCCTGTGTGTGCAGCAACCCTCTCTCTCAGTGGCTGGCTGAGTTGGTTTGTCCCTGTGTGTGCAGCAGCCCTCTTTCTCAGTGTCAGGCTGAGTTGGTTTGTCCCTGTGTCTGCAGCAGCCCTCTCTCTCAGTGTCTGGCTGAGCTGGTTTGTCATTGTGTGCAGCACCCCTCTCAGTGTCAGGCTGAGTTGGTTTGTCCATCTGTGTGCAGCAGCCCTCTATCTCAGTGCCAGGCTGAGTTGATTTGTCCCTGTGTGTGCATCAGTGTCAGGTTGAGTTGGTTTGTCCCTGTGTGTGCAGAAGCCCTCTCTCTCAGTGTCAGGCTGAGTTTGTTTGTCCCTGTATGTGCATCAGTGTCAGGCTGAGTTGGGTTGTCCCTGTGTGTACAGCAGCCATCTCTCTCAGTGTCAGGCTGAGTTGGTTTGTACCTGTGTGTGCAGCAGCCCTCTCTCTCTCAGTGTCAGGCTGAGTTGGTTTGTCTCTGTGTGTGCATCAGTGTCAGGTTGATTTGGTTTGTTCCTATGTGTGCAGCAGCCCTCTCTCTCAGTGTCTGGCTGAGTTGGTTTGTCCCTGTGTGTGCAGCAGATCTCTCTCTCAGTGTCAGGCTGACTTGCTTTGTCCCTGTGTGTGCATTAGTATCAGGCTGAGTTGGTTTGTCCCTGTGTGTGCAGCAGCCCTCTCTCTCAGTGTCTGGCTGAGTTCGTTTGTCCCTGTGTGTGTAGCAGCCCTCTCTCTCAATGTCAGGCTGAGTGGGTTTGTCCCTGTGTGTGTATCCGTGTCAGGCTGAGTTGGTTTGTACCTGTGTGAGCAGCAGCCCTCTCAGTGTCAGGCTCAGTTGGTTTGTACCTGTGTGGGCAGCAGCCCTCTCTCTCAGTGTCAGGCTGAGTTGGTTTTCCCCTGTGTGTGCAGCAGCCCTCTCTCTCAGTGTGAGGCTGAGTGTATTTGTCCCTGTGTGTACAGCAGCCATCTCTATCAGTGCCAGGATGAGTTGGTTTGTACTTGTGTGAGCAGCAGCCCTCTCAGTGTCAGGCTGAGTTGGTTTGTCCCTGTGTGTGCAGCAGATCTCTCTCTCAGTGTCAGGCTGGGTTGGTTTGTCCCTGTGTGTGCAGAAGCCCTCTCTCTCAGTGTCAGGCTGAGTTTGTTTGTCCCTGTGTGTGCATCAGTGTCAGGCTGAGTTGGGTTGTCCCTGTGTGTACAGCAGCCATCTCTCTCAGTGTCAGGCTGAGTTGGTTTGTACCTGTGTGTGCAGTAGCCCTCTCTCTCTCAGTGTCAGGCTGAGTTGGTTTGTCGCTGTGTGTGCATCAGTGTCAGGTTGATTTGGTTTGTTCCTATGTGTGCAGCAGCCCTCTCTATCAGTGTCAGGCTGAGTTGCTTTGTCCCTGTGTGTGCATTAGTGTCAGGCTGAGTTGGTTTGTCCCTGTGTGTGCAGCAGATCTCTCTCTCAGTGTCAGGCTGACTTGCTTTGTCCCTGTGTGTGCATTAGTGTCAGGCTGAGTTGGTTTGTCCCTGTGGGTGCAGCAACCCTCTCTCTCAGTGTCTGACTGAGTTGGTTTGTCCCTGTGTGTGCAGCAGCCCTCTTTCTCAGTGTCAGGCTGAGTTGGTTTGTCCCTGTGTCTGCAGCAGCCCTCTCTCTCAGTGTCTGGCTGAGCTGGTTTGTCATTGTGTGCAGCAGCCCTCTCAGTGTCAGGCTGAGTTGGTTTGTCCATCTGTGTGCAGCAGCCCTCTATCTCAGTGCCAGGCTGAGTTGATTTGTTCCTGTGTGTGCATCAGTGTCAGGCTGAGTTGCTTGTCCCTGTGGGTGCAGCAACCATCTCTCTCAGTGTCTGGCTGAGTTGGTTTGTCCCTGTGTGTGCAGCAGCCCTCTTTCTCAGTGTCAGGCTGAGTTGGTTTGTCCCTGTGTCTGCAGCAGCCCTCTCTCTCAGTGTCTGGCTGAGCTGGTTTGTCATTGTGTGCAGCAGCCCTCTCAGTGTCAGGCTGAGTTGGTTTGTCCATCTGTGTGCAGCAGCCCTCTATCTCAGTGCCAGGCTGAGTTGATTTGTCCCTGTGTGTGCATCAGTGTCAGGTTGAGTTGGTTTGTCCCTGTGTGTGCAGAAGCCCTCTCTCTCAGTGTCAGGCTGAGTTTGTATGTCCCTGTGTGTGCATCAGTGTCAGGCTGAGTTGGGTTGTCCCTGTGTGTACAGCAGCCATCTCTCTCAGTGTCAGGCTGAGTTGGTTTGTACCTGTGTGTGCAGCAGCCCTCTCTCTCTCAGTGTCAGGCTGAGTTGGTTTGTCTCTGTGTGTGCATCAGTGTCAGGTTGATTTGGTTTGTTCCTATGTGTGCAGCAGCCCTCTCTATCAGTGTCAGGCTGAGTTGGTTTGTCCCTGTGTGTGCAGCAGATCTCTCTCTCAGTGTCAGGCTGACTTGCTTTGTCCCTGTGTGTGCATTAGTATCAGGCTGAGTTGGTTTGTCCCTGTGTGTGCAGCAGCCCTCTCTCTCAGTGTCTGGCTGAGTTCGTTTGTCCCTGTGTGTGTAGCAGCCCTCTCTCTCAATGTCAGGCTGAGTGGGTTTGTCCCTGTGTGTGTATCCGTGTCAGGCTGAGTTGGTTTGTACCTGTGTGAGCAGCAGCCCTCTCAGTGTCAGGCTCAGTTGGTTTGTACCTGTGTGTGCATCAGTGTCAGGCTCAGTTGGGTTGTCCCTGTGTGTACAGCAGCCATCTCTCTCAGTGTCAGGCTGAGTTGGTTTGTACCTGTGTGTGCAGTAGCCCTCTCTCTCTCAGTGTCAGGCTGAGTTGGTTTGTCTCTGTGTGTGCATCAGTGTCAGGTTGATTTGGTTTGTCCCTGTGTGTGCAGAAGCCCTCTCTCTCAGTGTCAGGCTGAGTTTGTTTGTCCCTGTGTGTGCATCAGTGTCAGGTTGAGTTGGGTTGTCCCTGTGTGTACAGCAGCCATCTCTCTCAGTGTCAGGCTGAGTTGGTTTGTACCTGTGTGTGCAGTAGCCCTCTCTCTCTCAGTGTCAGGCTGAGTTGGGTTGTCTCTGTGTGTGCATCAGTGTCAGGTTGATTTGGTTTGTTCCTATGTGTGCAGCAGCCCTCTCTATCAGTGTCAGGCTGAGTTGGTTTGTCCCTGTGTGTGCAGCAGATCTCTCTCTCAGTGTCAGGCTGACTTGCTTTGTCCCTGTGTGTGCATTAGTGTCAGGCTGAGTTGGTTTGTCCCTGTGGGTGCAGCAACCCTCTCTCTCAGTGTCTGGCTGAGTTGGTTTGTCCCTGTGTGTGCAGCAGCCCTCTTTCTCAGTGTCAGGCTGAGTTGGTTTGTCCCTGTGTCTGCAGCAGCCCTCTCTCTCAGTGTCTGGCTGAGCTGGTTTGTCATTGTGTGCAGCAGCCCTCTCAGTGTCAGGCTGAGTTGGTTTGTCCATCTGTGTGCAGCAGCCTTCTATCTCAGTGCCAGGCTGAGTTGATTTGTCCCTGTGTGTGCATCAGTGTCAGGCTGAGTTGCTTGTCCCTGTGTGTGCAGCAACCCTCTCTCTCAGTGGCTGGCTGAGTTGGTTTGTCCCTGTGTGTGCAGCAGCCCTCTTTCTCAGTGTCAGGCTGAGTTGGTTTGTCCCTGTGTCTGCAGCAGCCCTCTCTCTCAGTGTCTGGCTGAGCTGGTTTGTCATTGTGTGCAGCACCCCTCTCAGTGTCAGGCTGAGTTGGTTTGTCCATCTGTGTGCAGCAGCCCTCTATCTCAGTGCCAGGCTGAGTTGATTTGTCCCTGTGTGTGCATCAGTGTCAGGTTGAGTTGGTTTGTCCCTGTGTGTGCAGAAGCCCTCTCTCTCAGTGTCAGGCTGAGTTTGTTTGTCCCTGTATGTGCATCAGTGTCAGGCTGAGTTGGGTTGTCCCTGTGTGTACAGCAGCCATCTCTCTCAGTGTCAGGCTGAGTTGGTTTGTACCTGTGTGTGCAGCAGCCCTCTCTCTCTCAGTGTCAGGCTGAGTTGGTTTGTCTCTGTGTGTGCATCAGTGTCAGGTTGATTTGGTTTGTTCCTATGTGTGCAGCAGCCCTCTCTCTCAGTGTCTGGCTGAGTTGGTTTGTCCCTGTGTGTGCAGCAGATCTCTCTCTCAGTGTCAGGCTGACTTGCTTTGTCCCTGTGTGTGCATTAGTATCAGGCTGAGTTGGTTTGTCCCTGTGTGTGCAGCAGCCCTCTCTCTCAGTGTCTGGCTGAGTTCGTTTGTCCCTGTGTGTGTAGCAGCCCTCTCTCTCAATGTCAGGCTGAGTGGGTTTGTCCCTGTGTGTGTATCCGTGTCAGGCTGAGTTGGTTTGTACCTGTGTGAGCAGCAGCCCTCTCAGTGTCAGGCTCAGTTGGTTTGTACCTGTGTGGGCAGCAGCCCTCTCTCTCAGTGTCAGGCTGAGTTGGTTTTCCCCTGTGTGTGCAGCAGCCCTCTCTCTCAGTGTGAGGCTGAGTGTATTTGTCCCTGTGTGTACAGCAGCCATCTCTATCAGTGCCAGGATGAGTTGGTTTGTACTTGTGTGAGCAGCAGCCCTCTCAGTGTCAGGCTGAGTTGGTTTGTCCCTGTGTGTGCAGCAGCCCTCTCACTCAGTGTCTGGCTGAGTTGGGTTGTCCCTGTGTGTGCAGCAGCCCTCTCAGTGTCTGGCTGAGTTGGTTTGTCACTGTGTGTGCAGCAGCCCTCTTTCTCAGTGTCAGGCTGAGTTGGTTTGTTCCTGTGTGTGCAGCAGCCCTCTCAGTGTCAGGCTGAATTGCTTGGCCCTGTGTGTGCAGCAACCCTCTCTCTCAGTGTCTGGCTGAGTTGGTTTGTCCCTGTGTGTGCAGCAGCCCGCTCTCTCAGTGTCTGGCTGAGTTGGTTTGTCCCTGTGTGTGCAGCAGATCTCTCTCTCAGTGTCAGGCTGAGTTGCTTTGTCCCTGTGTGTGCATCAGTGTCAGGCTGAGTTGGTTTGTCCCTGTGTGTGCAGCAGCCGTCTCTATCAGTGTCAGGCTGAGTTGGTTTATACCTGTGTGAACAGCAGCCCTCTCAGTGTCAGGCTGAGTTGGTTTGTCCCTGTGTGTGCAGCAGCCCTCTCTCAGTGTTTGGCTGAGTTGGTTTGTCCCTGTGTGTGTAGCAGCCCTCTCTCTCAATGTCAGGCTGAGTGGGTTTGTCCCTGTGTGTGTATCCGTGTCAGGCTGAGTTGGTTTGTACCTGTGTGAGCGGCAGCCCTCTCAGTGTCAGTCTGTGTTGGTTTGTACCTGTGTGGGCAGCAGCCCTCTTTCTCAGTGTCAGGCTGAGTTGGTTTGTCCCTGTGTCTGCAGAAGCCCTCTCTCCCAGTGTCTAGCTGAGTTGGTTTGTCATTGTGTGAAGCAGCCCTCTCAGTGTCAGGCTGAGTTGGTTTGTCCCTGTGTGTGCAACAGCCCTCTATCTAAGTGTCGGGCTGAGTTTGTTTGTCCCTGAGTGTGCATCAGCGTCAGGCTGAGTTGGTTTGTCCCTGTGTGTGCAGCAGCCCTCTCTCTCAGTGTCAGGCTGAGTTGGTTTGTACCTGTGTGAGCTGCAGCATTCTCAGTGTCAGGCTAAGTTGGTTTGTCCCTTTGTGTGCAGCAACCCTCTCTCTCAGTGTCTGGCTGAGTTGGTTTGTCTCTGTGTGTGCAGCAGCCCTCTCTCTCAGTGTCAGGCTGAGTGGGTTTGTCCCTGTGTGTGCATCCGTATCAGGCTGAGTTGGTTTGTACCTGTATGAGCAGCAGCCGACTCTATCAGTGTCAGGCTGAGTTGGTTTGTACCTGTGTGGGCAGCAGCCCTCTCTCTCAGTGTCAGGCTGAGTTAGTTTGTCCCTGTGTGTGCAGCAGCTGTCTCTATCAGTGTCAGGATGAATTGGTTTGTACTTGTGTGAGCAGCAGCCCTCTCAGTGTCAGGCTGAGTTGGTTTGTCCCTGTGTGTGCAGCAGCCCCCTCTCTCTCAGTGTCTGGCTGAATTGGTTTGTTCCTGTGTGTGCAGCAGCCCTCTCAGTGTCAGGCTGAGTTGCTTGTCCCTGTGGGTGCAGCAACCCTCTCTCTCAGTGTCTGGCTGAGTTGGTTTGTCCCTGTGTGTGCAGCAGCCCTCTTTCTCTGTGTCAGGCTGAGTTGGTTTGTCCCTGTGTCTGCAGCAGCCCTCTCTCTCAGTGTCTGGCTGAGTTGGTTTGTCATTGTGTGCAGCAGCCCTCTCAGTGTCAGGCTGAGTTGGTTTGTCCATCTGTGTGCAGCAGCCCTCTATCTCAGTGTCAGGCTGAGTTGATTTGTCCCTGTGTGTGCATCAGTGTCAGGTTAAGTTTGTTTGTCCCTGTGTGTGCATCAGTGTCAGGCTGAGTTGGGTTGTCCCTGTGTGTACAGCAGCCATCTCTCTCAGTGTCAGGCTGAGTTGGTTTGTACCTGTGTGTGCAGTAGCCCCCTCTCTCTCAGTGTCAGGCTGAGTTGGTTTGTCTCTGTGTGTGCATCAGTGTCAGGTTGATTTGGTTTGTCTCTGTGTGTGCAGAAGCCCTCTCTCTCAGTGTCAGGCTGAGTTTGTTTGTCCCTGTGTGTGCATCAGTGTCAGGCTGAGTTGGGTTGTCCCTGTGTGTACAGCAGCCATCTCTCTCAGTGTCAGGCTGAGTTGGTTTGTACCTGTGTTTGCAGTAGCCCTCTCTCTCTCAGTGTCAGGCTGAGTTGGTTTGTCTCTGTGTGTGCATCAGTGTCAGGTTGAATTGGTTTGTTCCTATGTGTGCAGCAGCCCTCTCTATCAGTGTCAGGCTGAGTTGGTTTGTCCCTGTGTGTGCAGCAGATCTCTCTCTCAGTGTCAGGCTGACTTGCTTTGTCCCTGTGTGTGCATTAGTGTCACGCTGAGTTGGTTTGTCCCTGTGGGTGCAGCAACCCTCTCTCTCAGTGTCTGGCTGAGTTGGTTTGTCCCTGTGTGTGCAGCAGCCCTCTTTCTCAGTGTCAGGCTGAGTTGGTTTGTCCCTGTGTCTGCAGCAGCCCTCTCTCTCAGTGTCTGGCTGAGCTGGTTTGTCATTGTGTGCAGCAGCCCTCTCAGTGTCAGGCTGAGTTGGTTTGTCCATCTGTGTGCAGCAGCCCTCTATCTCAGTGCCAGGCTGAGTTGATTTGTCCCTGTGTGTGCATCAGTGTCTGGCTGAGTTGGTTTGTCCCTGTGTGTGCAGCAGCCCTCTTTCTCAGTGTCAGGCTGAGTTGGTTTGTCCCTGTGTCTGTAGCAGCCCTCTCTCTCAGTGTCTGGCTGAGCTGGTTTGTCATTGTGTGCAGCAGCCCTCTCAGTGTCAGGCTGAGTTGGTTTGTCCATCTGTGTGCAGCAGCCCTCTATCTCAGTGCCAGGCTGGGTTGATTTGTCCCTGTGTGTGCATCAGTGTGAGGTTGAGTTGGTTTGTCCCTGTGTGTGCAGACGCCCTCTCTCTCAGTGTCAGGCTGAGTTTGTTTGTCCCTGTGTGTGCATCAGTGTCAGGCTGAGTTGGGTTGTCCCTGTGTGTACAGCATCCATCTCTCTCAGTGTCAGGCTGAGTTGGTTTGTCCCTGTGTGTGCAGCAGCTGTCTCTATCAGTGTCAGGATGAATTGGTTTGTACTTGTGTGAGCAGCAGCCCTCTCAGTGTCAGGCTGAGTTGGTTTGTCCCTGTGTGTGCAGAAGCCCCCTCTCTCTCAGTGTCTGGCTGAATTGGTTTGTTCCTGTGTGTGCAGCAGCCCTCTCAGTGTCAGGCTGAGTTGCTTGTCCCTGTGGGTGCAGCAACCCTCTCTCTCAGTGTCTGGCTGAGTTGGTTTGTCCCTGTGTGTGCAGCAGCCCTCTTTCTCAGTGTCAGGCTGAGTTGGCTTGTCCCTGTGTCTGCAGCAGCCCTCTCTCTCAGTGTCTGGCTGAGTTGGTTTGTCATTGTGTGCAGCAGCCCTCTCAGTGTCAGGCTGAGTTGGTTTGTCCATCTGTGTGCAGCAGCCCTCTATCTCAGTGTCAGGCTGAGTTGATTTGTCCCTGTGTGTGCATCAGTGTCAGGTTGAGTTGGTTTGTCCTTGTGTGTGCAGAAGCCCTCTCTCTCAGTGTCAGGCTGAGTTTGTTTGTCCCTGTGTGTGCATCAGTGTCAGGCTGAGTTGGGTTGTCCCTGTGTGTACAGCAGCCATCTCTCTCAGTGTCAGGCTGAGTTGGTTTGTACCTGTGTGTGCAGTAGCCCTCTCTCTCTCAGTGTCAGGCTGAGTTGGTTTGTCTCTGTGTGTGCATCAGTGTCAGGTTGATTTGGTTTGTTCCTATGTGTGCAGCAGCCCTCTCTATCAGTGTCAGGCTGACTTGCTTTGTCCCTGTGTGTGCATTAGTGTCAGGCTGAGTTGGTTTGTCCCTGTGTGTGCAGCAGCCCTCTCTCTCAGTGTCTGGCTGAGTTCGTTTGTCCCTGTGTGTGTAGCAGCCCTCTCTCTCAATGTCAGGCTGAGTGGGTTTGTCCCTATGTGTGTATCCGTGTCAGGCTGAGTTGGTTTGTACCTGTGTGAGCAGCAGCCTTCTCAGTGTCAGGCTCAGTTGGTTTGTACCTGTGTGGGCAGCAGCCCTCTCTCTCAGTGTCAGGCTGAGTTGGTTTTCCCCTGTGTGTGCAGCAGCCCTCTCTCTCAGTGTGAGGCTGAGTGTATTTGTCCCTGTGTGTACAGCAGCCATCTCTATCAGTGCCAGGATGAGTTGGTTTGTACTTGTGTGAGTAGCAGCCCTCTCAGTGTCAGGCTGAGTTGGTTTGTCCCTGTGTGTGCAGCAGCCCTCTCTCTCAGTGTCTGGCTGAGTTGGGTTGTCCCTGTGTGTGCAGCAGCCCTCTCAGTGTCTGGCTGAGTTGGTTTGTCACTGTGTGTGCAGCAGCCCTCTTTCTCAGTGTCTGGCTGAGTTGGTTTGTTCCTGTGTGTGCAGCAGCCCTCTCAGTGTCAGGCTGAATTGCTTGTCCCTGTGTGTGCAGCAACCCTCTCTCTCAGTGTCTGGCTGAGTTGGTTTGTCCCTGTGTGTGCAGCAGCCCGCTCTCTCAGTGTCTGGCTGAGTTGGTTTGTCCCTGTGTGTGCAGCAGATCTCTCTCTCAGTGTCAGGCTGAGATGCTTTGTCCCTGTGTGTGCATCAGTGTCAGGCTGAGTTGGTTTTTCCCTGTGTGTGCAGCAGCCGTCTCTATCAGTGTCAGGCTGAGTTGGTTTATACCTGTGTGAACAGCAGCCCTCTCAATGTCAGGCTCAGTTGGTCTGTCCCTGTGTGTGCAGCAGCCCTCTCTCTCAGTGTCTGGCTGAGTTTGTTTGTCCCTGTGTGTGTAGCAGCCCTCTCTCTCAATGTCAGGCTGAGTGGGTTTGTCCCTATGTGTGTATCCGTGTCAGGCTGAGTTGGTTTGTACCTGTGTGAGCAGCAGCCTTCTCAGTGTCAGGCTCAGTTGGTTTGTACCTGTGTGGGCAGCAGCCCTCTCTCTCAGTGTCAGGCTGAGTTGGTTTTCCCCTGTGTGTGCAGCAGCCCTCTCTCTCAGTGTGAGGCTGAGTGTATTTGTCCCTGTATGTACAGCAGCCATCTCTATCAGTGCCAGGATGAGTTGGTTTGTACTTGTGTGAGCAGCAGCCCTCTCAGTGTCAGGCTGAGTTGGTTTGTCCCTGTGTTTGCAGCAGCCCTCTCTCTCAGTGTCTGGCTGAGTTGGGTTGTCCCTGTGTGTGCAGCAGCCCTCTCAGTGTCTGGCTGAGTTGGTTTGTCACTGTGTGTGCAGCAGCCCTCTTTCTCAGTGTCTGGCTGAGTTGGTTTGTTCCTGTGTGTGCAGCAGCCCTCTCAGTGTCAGGCTGAATTGCTTGTCCCTGTGTGTGCAGCAACCCTCTCTCTCAGTGTCTGGCTGAGTTGGTTTGTCCCTGTGTGTGCAGCAGCCCGCTCCCTCAGTGTCTGGCTGAGTTGGTTTGTCCCTGTGTGTGCAGCAGATCTCTCTCTCAGTGTCAGGCTGAGATGCTTTGTCCCTGTGTGTGCATCAGTGTCAGGCTGAGTTGGTTTGTCCCTGTGTGTGCAGCAGCCGTCTCTATCAGTGTCAGGCTGAGTTGGTTTATACCTGTGTGAACAGCAGCCCTCTCAATGTCAGGCTCAGTTGGTTTGTCCCTGTGTGTGCAGCAGCCCTCTCTCTCAGTGTCTGGCTGAGTTGGTTTGTCCCTGTGTGTGTAGCAGCCCTCTCTCTCAATGTCAGGCTGAGTGGGTTTGTCCCTGTGTGTGTATCCGTGTCAGGCTGAGTTAGTTTGTACCTGTGTGAGCGGCAGCCCTCTCAGTGTCAGTGTGTGTTGGTTTGTACCTGTGTGGGCAGCAGCCCTCTTTCTCAGTGTCAGGCTGAGTTGGTTTGTCCCTGTGTCTGCAGAAGCCCTCTCTCCCAGTGTCTGGCTGAGTTGGTTTGTCATTGTGTGCAGCAGCCCTCTCAGTGTCAGGCTGAGTTGGTTTGTCCCTGTGTGTGCAACAGCCCTCTATCTAAGTGTCGGGCTGAGTTTGTTTGTCCCTGAGTGTGCATCAGCGTCAGGCTGAGTTGGTTTGTCCCTGTGTGTGCAGCAGCCCTCTCTCTCAGTGTCAGGCTGAGTTGGTTTGTACCTGTGTGAGCTGCAGCATTCTCAGTGTCAGACTAAGTTGGTTTGTCCCTTTGTGTGCAGCAGCCCTCTCTCTCAGTGTCTGGCTGAGTTGGTTTGTCCCTGTGTGTGCAGCAGCCCTCTCTCTCAGTGTCAGGCTGAGTGGGTTTGTCCCTGTGTGTGCATCCGTATCAGGCTGAGTTGGTTTGTACCTGTGTGAACAGCAGCCGACTCTATCAGTGTCAGGCTGAGTTGGTTTGTACCTGTGTGGGCAGCAGCCCTCTCTCTCAGTGTCAGGCTGAGTTAGTTTGTCCCTGTGTGTGCAGCAGCTGTCTCTATCAGTGTCAGGATGAATTGGTTTGTACTTGTGTGAGCAGCAGCCCTCTCAGTGTCAGGCTGAGTTGGTTTGTCCCTGTGTGTGCAGCAGCCCTCTCTCTCTCAGTGTCTGGCTGAATTGGTTTGTTCCTGTGTGTGCAGCAGCCCTCTCAGTGTCAGGCTCAGTTGGTTTGTACCTGTGTGGGCAGCAGCCCTCTCTCTCAGTGTCAGGCAGAGTGTATTTGTCCCTGTGTGTACAGCAGCCATCTCTATCAGTGCCAGGATGAGTTGGTTTGTACTTGTGTGAGCAGCAGCCCTCTCAGTGTCAGGCTGAGTTGGTTTGTCCCTGTGTGTGCAGCAGCCCTCTCTCTCAGTGTCTGGCTGAGTTGGGTTGTCCCTGTGTGTGCAGCAGTCCTCTCAGTGTCTGGCTGAGTTGGTTTGTCACTGTGTGTGCAGCAGCCCTCTCTCTCAGTGTCAGGCTGAGTTTGTTTGTCCTTGTGTGTGCATCAGTGTCAGGCTGAGTTGGGTTGTCCCTGTGTGTACAGCAGCCATCTCTCTCAGTGTCAGGCTGAGTTGGTTTGTACCTGTGTGTGCAGCAGCCCTCTCTCTCTCAGTGTCAGGCTGAGTTGGTTTGTCTCTGTGTGTGCATCAGTGTCAGGTTGATTTGGTTTGTTCCTATGTGTGCAGCAGCCCTCTCTCTCAGTGTCTGGCTGAGTTGGTTTGTCCCTGTGTGTGCAGCAGATCTCTCTCTCAGTGTCAGGCTGACTTGCTTTGTCCCTGTGTGTGCATTAGTATCAGGCTGAGTTGGTTTGTCCCTGTGTGTGCAGCAGCCCTCTCTCTCAGTGTCTGGCTGAGTTCGTATGTCCCTGTGTGTGTAGCAGCCCTCTCTCTCAATGTCAGGCTGAGTGGGTTTGTCCCTGTGTGTGTATCCGTGTCAGGCTGAGTTGGTTTGTACCTGTGTGAGCAGCAGCCCTCTCAGTGTCAGGCTCAGTTGGTTTGTACCTGTGTGGGCAGCAGCCCTCTCTCTCAGTGTCAGGCTGAGTTGGTTTTCCCCTGTGTGTGCAGCAGCCCTCTCTCTCAGTGTGAGGCTGAGTGTATTTGTCCCTGTGTGTACAGCAGCCATCTCTATCAGTGCCAGGATGAGTTGGTTTGTACTTGTGTGAGCAGCAGCCCTCTCAATGTCAGGCTGAGTTGGTTTGTCCCTGTGTGTGCAGCAGCCCTCTCACTCAGTGTCTGGCTGAGTTGGGTTGTCCCTGTGTGTGCAGCAGCCCTCTCAGTGTCTGGCTGAGTTGGTTTGTCACTGTGTGTGTAGCAGCCCTCTTTCTCAGTGTCAGGCTGAGTTGGTTTGTTCCTGTGTGTGCAGCAGCCCTCTCAGTGTCAGGCTGAATAGCTTGGCCCTGTGTGTGCAGCAACCCTCTCTCTCAGTGTCTGGCTGAGTTGGTTTGTCCCTGTATGTGCAGCAGCCCGCTCTCTCAGTGTCTGGCTGAGTTGGTTTGTCCCTGTGTGTGCAGCAGATCTCTCTCTCAGTGTCAGGCTGAGTTGCTTTGTCCCTGTGTGTGCATCAGTGTCAGGCTGAGTTGGTTTGTCCCTGTGTGTGCAGCAGCCGTCTCTATCAGTGTCAGGCTGAGTTGGTTTATACCTGTGTGAACAGCAGCCCTCTCAGTGTCAGGCTGAGTTGGTTTGTCCCTGTGTGTGCAGCAGCCCTCTCTCAGTGTCTGGCTGAGTTGGTTTGTCCCTGTGTGTGTAGCAGCCCTCTCTCTCAATGTCAGGCTGAGTGGGTTTGTCCCTGTGTGTGTATCCGTGTCAGGCTGAGTTGGTTTGTACCTGTGTGAGCGGCAGCCCTCTCAGTGTCAGTCTGTTTTGGTTTGTACCTGTGTGGGCAGCAGCCCTCTTTCTCAGTGTCAGGCTGAGTTGGTTTGTCCCTGTGTCTGCAGAAGCCCTCTCTCCCAGTGTCTGGCTGAGTTGGTTTGTCATTGTGTGAAGCAGCCCTCTCAGTGTCAGGCTGAGTTGGTTTGTCCCTGTGTGTGCAACAGCCCTCTATCTAAGTGTCGGGCTGAGTTTGTTTGTCCCTGAGTGTGCATCAGCGTCAGGCTGAGTTGGTTTGTCCCTGTGTGTGCAGCAGCCCTCTCTCTCAGTGTCAGGCTGAGTTGGTTTGTACCTGTGTGAGCTGCAGCATTCTCAGTGTCAGGCTAAGTTGGTTTGTCCCTTTGTGTGCAGCAACCCTCTCTCTCAGTGTCTGGCTGAGTTGGTTTGTCTCTGTGTGTGCAGCAGCCCTCTCTCTCAGTGTCAGGCTGAGTGGGTGTGTCCCTGTGTGTGCATCCGTATCAGGCTGAGTTGGTTTGTACCTGTATGAGCAGCAGCCGACTCTATCAGTGTCAGGCTGAGTTGGTTTGTACCTGTGTGGGCAGCAGCCCTCTCTCTCAGTGTCAGGCTGAGTTAGTTTGTCCCTGTGTGTGCAGCAGCTGTCTCTATCAGTGTCAGGATGAATTGGTTTGTACTTGTGTGAGCAGCAGCCCTCTCAGTGTCAGGCTGAGTTGGTTTGTCCCTGTGTGTGCAGCAGCCCCCTCTCTCTCAGTGTCTGGCTGAATTGGTTTGTTCCTGTGTGTGCAGCAGCCCTCTCAGTGTCAGGCTGAGTTGCTTGTCCCTGTGGGTGCAGCAACCCTCTCTCTCAGTGTCTGGCTGAGTTGGTTTGTCCCTGTGTGT
Organism: Triturus cristatus; assembly: GCF_964204655.1. NCBI lineage: Eukaryota > Metazoa > Chordata > Amphibia > Caudata > Salamandridae > Triturus > Triturus cristatus. Next base: position 1,175,837,412 of record NC_140579.1, on the reverse strand, counting down.
GCAGCAGCCCTCTTTCTCAGTGTCAGGCTGAGTTGGTTTGTCCCTGTGTCTGCAGCAGCCCTCTCTCTCAGTGTCTGGCTGAGTTGGTTTGTCATTGTGTGCAGCAGCCCTCTCAGTGTCAGGCTGAGTTGGTTTGTCCATCTGTGTGCAGCAGCCCTCTATCTCAGTGTCAGGCTGAGTTGATTTGTCCCTGTGTGTGCATCAGTGTCAGGTTGAGTTTGTTTGTCCCTGTGTGTGCATCAGTGTCAGGCTGAGTTGGGTTGTCCCTGTGTGTACAGCAGCCATCTCTCTCAGTGTCAGGCTGAGTTGGTTTGTACCTGTGTGTGCAGTAGCCCCCTCTCTCTCAGTGTCAGGCTGAGTTGGTTTGTCTCTGTGTGTGCATCAGTGTCAGGTTGATTTGGTTTGTCCCTGTGTGTGCAGAAGCCCTCTCTCTCAGTGTCAGGCTGAGTTTGTTTGTCCCTGTGTGTGCATCAGTGTCAGGCTGAGTTGGGTTGTCCCTGTGTGTACAGCAGCCATCTCTCTCAGTGTCAGGCTGAGTTGGTTTGTACCTGTGTTTGCAGTAGCCCCCTCTCTCTCAGTGTCTGGCTGAATTGGTTTGTTCCTGTGTGTGCAGCAGCCCTCTCAGTGTCAGGCTGAGTTGCTTGTCCCTGTGGGTGCAGCAACCCTCTCTCTCAGTGTCTGGCTGAGTTGGTTTGTCCCTGTGTGTGCAGCAGCCCTCTTTCTCAGTGTCAGGCTGAGTTGGTTTGTCCCTGTGTCTGCAGCAGCCCTCTCTCTCAGTGTCTGGCTGAGTTGGTTTGTCATTGTGTGCAGCAGCCCTCTCAGTGTCAGGCTGAGTTGGTTTGTCCATCTGTGTGCAGCAGCCCTCTATCTCAGTGTCAGGCTGAGTTGATTTGTCCCTGTGTGTGCATCAGTGTCAGGTTGAGTTGGTTTGTCCTTGTGTGTGCAGAAGCCCTCTCTCTCAGTGTCAGGCTGAGTTTGTTTGTCCCTGTGTGTGCATCAGTGTCAGGCTGAGTTGGGTTGTCCCTGTGTGTACAGCAGCCATCTCTCTCAGTGTCAGGCTGAGTTGGTTTGTACCTGTGTGTGCAGTAGCCCTCTCTCTCTCAGTGTCAGGCTGAGTTGGTTTGTCTCTGTGTGTGCATCAGTGTCAGGTTGATTTGGTTTGTTCCTATGTGTGCAGCAGCCCTCTCTATCAGTGTCAGGCTGAGTTGGTTTGTCCCTGTGTGTGCAGCAGATCTCTCTCTCAGTGTCAGGCTGACTTGCTTTGTCCCTGTGTGTGCATTAGTGTCAGGCTGAGTTGGTTTGTCCCTGTGTGTGCAGCAGCCCTCTCTCTCAGTGTCTGGCTGAGTTCGTTTGTCCCTGTGTGTGTAGCAGCCCTCTCTCTCAATGTCAGGCTGAGTGGGTTTGTCCCTATGTGTGTATCCGTGTCAGGCTGAGTTGGTTTGTACCTGTGTGAGCAGCAGCCTTCTCAGTGTCAGGCTCAGTTGGTTTGTACCTGTGTGGGCAGCAGCCCTCTCTCTCAGTGTCAGGCTGAGTTGGTTTTCCCCTGTGTGTGCAGCAGCCCTCTCTCTCAGTGTGAGGCTGAGTGTATTTGTCCCTGTGTGTACAGCAGCCATCTCTATCAGTGCCAGGATGAGTTGGTTTGTACTTGTGTGAGCAGCAGCCCTCTCAGTGTCAGGCTGAGTTGGTTTGTCCCTGTGTGTGCAGCAGCCCTCTCTCTCAGTGTCTGGCTGAGTTGGGTTGTCCCTGTGTGTGCAGCAGCCCTCTCAGTGTCTGGCTGAGTTGGTTTGTCACTGTGTGTGCAGCAGCCCTCTTTCTCAGTGTCTGGCTGAGTTGGTTTGTTCCTGTGTGTGCAGCAGCCCTCTCAGTGTCAGGCTGAATTGCTTGTCCCTGTGTGTGCAGCAACCCTCTCGCTCAGTGTCTGGCTGAGTTGGTTTGTCCCTGTGTGTGCAGCAGCCCGCTCTCTCAGTGTCTGGCTGAGTTGGTTTGTCCCTGTGTGTGCAGCAGATCTCTCTCTCAGTGTCAGGCTGAGATGCTTTGTCCCTGTGTGTGCATCAGTGTCAGGCTGAGTTGGTTTGTCCCTGTGTGTGCAGCAGCCGTCTCTATCAGTGTCAGGCTGAGTTGGTTTATACCTGTGTGAACAGCAGCCCTCTCAATGTCAGGCTCAGTTGGTTTGTCCCTGTGTGTGCAGCAGCCCTCTCTCTCAGTGTCTGGCTGAGTTTGTTTGTCCCTGTGTGAGTAGCAGCCCTCTCTCTCAATGTCAGGCTGAGTGGGTTTGTCCCTATGTGTGTATCCGTGTCAGGCTGAGTTGGTTTGTACCTGTGTGAGCAGCAGCCTTCTCAGTGTCAGGCTCAGTTGGTTTGTACCTGTGTGGGCAGCAGCCCTCTCTCTCAGTGTCAGGCTGAGTTGATTTGTCCCTGTGTGTGCATCAGTGTCAGGTTGAGTTGGTTTGTCCTTGTGTGTGCAGAAGCCCTCTCTCTCAGTGTCAGGCTGAGTTTGTTTGTCCCTGTGTGTGCATCAGTGTCAGGCTGAGTTGGGTTGTCCCTGTGTGTACAGCAGCCATCTCTCTCAGTGTCAGGCTGAGTTGGTTTGTACCTGTGTGTGCAGTAGCCCTCTCTCTCTCAGTGTCAGGCTGAGTTGGTTTGTCTCTGTGTGTGCATCAGTGTCAGGTTGATTTGGTTTGTTCCTATGTGTGCAGCAGCCCTCTCTATCAGTGTCAGGCTGAGTTGGTTTGTCCCTGTGTGTGCAGCAGATCTCTCTCTCAGTGTCAGGCTGACTTGCTTTGTCCCTGTGTGTGCATTAGTGGCAGGCTGAGTTGGTTTGTCCCTGTGTGTGCAGCAGCCCTCTCTCTCAGTGTCTGGCTGAGTTCGTTTGTCCCTGTGTGTGTAGCAGCCCTCTCTCTCAATGTCAGGCTGAGTGGGTTTGTCCCTATGTGTGTATCCGTGTCAGGCTGAGTTGGTTTGTACCTGTGTGAGCAGCAGCCTTCTCAGTGTCAGGCTCAGTTGGTTTGTACCTGTGTGGGCAGCAGCCCTCTCTCTCAGTGTCAGGCTGAGTTGGTTTTCCCCTGTGTGTGCAGCAGCCCTCTCTCTCAGTGTGAGGCTGAGTGTATTTGTCCCTGTGTGTACAGCAGCCATCTCTATCAGTGCCAGGATGAGTTGGTTTGTACTTGTGTGAGCAGCAGCCCTCTCAGTGTCAGGCTGAGTTGGTTTGTCCCTGTGTGTGCAGCAGCCCTCTCTCTCAGTGTCTGGCTGAGTTGGGTTGTCCCTGTGTGTGCAGCAGCCCTCTCAGTGTCTGGCTGAGTTGGTTTGTCACTGTGTGGGCAGCAGCCCTCTCTCTCAGTGTCAGGCTGAGTTGGTTTTCCCCTGTGTGTGCAGCAGCCCTCTCTCTCAGTGTGAGGCTGAGTGTATTTGTCCCTGTGTGTACAGCAGCCATCTCTATCAGTGCCAGGATGAGTTGGTTTGTACTTGTGTGAGCAGCAGCCCTCTCAGTGTCAGGCTGAGTTGGTTTGTCCCTGTGTGTGCAGCAGCCCTCTCTCTCAGTGTCTGGCTGAGTTGGGTTGTCCCTGTGTGTGCAGCAGCCCTCTCAGTGTCTGGCTGAGTTGGTTTTCCCCTGTGTGTGCAGCAGCCCTCTCTCTCAGTGTGAGGCTGAGTGTATTTGTCCCTGTGTGTACAGCAGCCATCTCTATCAGTGCCAGGATGAGTTGGTTTGTACTTGTGTGAGCAGCAGCCCTCTCAGTGTCAGGCTGAATTGCTTGTCCCTGTGTGTGCAGCAACCCTCTCTCTCAGTGTCTGGCTGAGTTGGTTTGTCCCTGTGTGTGCAGCAGCCCGCTCTCTCAGTGTCTGGCTGAGTTGGTTTGTCCCTGTGTGTGCAGCAGATCTCTCTCTCAGTGTCAGGCTGAGATGCTTTGTCCCTGTGTGTGCATCAGTGTCAGGCTGAGTTGGTTTGTCCCTGTGTGTGCAGCAGCCGTCTCTATCAGTGTCAGGCTGAGTTGGTTTATACCTGTGTGAACAGCAGCCCTCTCAATGTCAGGCTCAGTTGGTTTGTCCCTGTGTGTGCAGCAGCCCTCTCTCTCAGTGTCTGGCTGAGTTTGTTTGTCCCTGTGTGTGTAGCAGCCCTCTCTCTCAATATCAGGCTGAGTGGGTTTGTCCCTATGTGTGTATCCGTGTCAGGCTGAGTTGGTTTGTACCTGTGTGAGCAGCAGCCTTCTCAGTGTCATGCTCAGTTGGTTTGTACCTGTGTGGGCAGCAGCCCTCTCTCTCAGTGTCAGGCTGAGTTGGTTTTCCCCTGTGTGTGCAGCAGCCCTCTCTCTCAGTGTGAGGCTGAGTGTATTTGTCCCTGTGTGTACAGCAGCCATCTCTATCAGTGCCAGGATGAGTTGGTTTGTACTTGTGTGAGCAGCAGCCCTCTCAGTGTCAGGCTGAGTTGGTTTGTCCCTGTGTGTGCAGCAGCCCTCTCTCTCAGTGTCTGGCTGAGTTGGGTTGTCCCTGTGTGTGCAGCAGCCCTCTCAGTGTCTGGCTGAGTTGGTTTGTCACTGTGTGTGCAGCAGCCCTCTTTCTCAGTGTCTGTCTGAGTTGGTTTGTTCCTGTGTGTGCAGCAGCCCTCTCAGTGTCAGGCTGAATTGCTTGTCCCTGTGTGTGCAGCAACCCTCTCTCTCAGTGTCTGGCTGAGTTGGTTTGTCCCTGTGTGTGCAGCAGCCCGCTCTCTCAGTGTCTGGCTGAGTTGGTTTGTCCCTGTGTGTGCAGCAGATCTCTCTCTCAGTGTCAGGCTGAGATGCTTTGTCCCTGTGTGTGCATCAGTGTCAGGCTGAGTTGGTTTGTCCCTGTGTGTGCAGCAGCCGTCTCTATCAGTGTCAGGCTGAGTTGGTTTATACCTGTGTGAACAGCAGCCCTCTCAATGTCAGGCTCAGTTGGTTTGTCCCTGTGTGTGCAGCAGCCCTCTCTCTCAGTGTCTGGCTGAGTTGGTTTGTCCCTGTGTGTGTAGCAGCCCTCTCTCTCAATGTCAGGCTGAGTGGGTTTGTCCCTGTGTGTGTATCCGTGTCAGGCTGAGTTAGTTTGTACCTGTGTGAGTGGCAGCCCTCTCAGTGTCAGTGTGTGTTGGTTTGTACCTGTGTGGGCAGCAGCCCTCTTTCTCAGTGTCAGGCTGAGTTGGTTTGTCCCTGTGTCTGCAGAAGCCCTCTCTCCCAGTGTCTGGCTGAGTTGGTTTGTCATTGTGTGCAGCAGCCCTCTCAGTGTCAGGCTGAGTTGGTTTGTCCCTGTGTGTGCAACAGCCCTCTATCTAAGTGTCGGGCTGAGTTTGTTTGTCCCTGAGTGTGCATCAGCGTCAGGCTGAGTTGGTTTGTCCCTGTGTGTGCAGCAGCCCTCTCTCTCAGTGTCAGGCTGAGTTGGTTTGTACCTGTGTGAGCTGCAGCATTCTCAGTGTCAGACTAAGTTGGTTTGTCCCTTTGTGTGCAGCAGCCCTCTCTCTCAGTGTCTGGCTGAGTTGGTTTGTCCCTGTGTGTGCAGCAGCCCTCTCTCTCAGTGTCAGGCTGAGTGGGTTTGTCCCTGTGTGTGTATCCGTATCAGGCTGAGTTGGTTTGTACCTGTGTGAACAGCAGCCGACTCTATCAGTGTCAGGCTGAGTTGGTTTGTACCTGTGTGGGCAGCAGCCCTCTCTCTCAGTGTCAGGCTGAGTTAGTTTGTCCCTGTGTGTGCAGCAGCTGTCTCTATCAGTGTCAGGATGAATTGGTTTGTACTTGTGTGAGCAGCAGCCCTCTCAGTGTCAGGCTGAGTTGGTTTGTCCCTGTGTGTGCAGCAGCCCTCTCTCTCTCAGTGTCTGGCTGAATTGGTTTGTTCCTGTGTGTGCAGCAGCCCTCTCAGTGTCAGGCTCAGTTGGTTTGTACCTGTGTGGGCAGCAGCCCTCTCTCTCAGTGTCAGGCAGAGTGTATTTGTCCCTGTGTGTACAGCAGCCATCTCTATCAGTGCCAGGATGAGTTGGTTTGTACTTGTGTGAGCAGCAGCCCTCTCAGTGTCAGGCTGAGTTGGTTTGTCCCTGTGTGTGCAGCAGCCCTCTCTCTCAGTGTCTGGCTGAGTTGGGTTGTCCCTGTGTGTGCAGCAGCCCTCTCAGTGTCTGGCTGAGTTGGTTTTTCACTGTGTGTGCAGCAGCCCTCTCTCTCAGTGTCAGGCTGAGTTTGTTTGTCCTTGTGTGTGCATCAGTGTCAGGCTGAGTTGGGTTGTCCCTGTGTGTACAGCAGCCATCTCTCTCAGTGTCAGGCTGAGTTGGTTTGTACCTGTGTGTGCAGCAGCCCTCTCTCTCTCAGTGTCAGGCTGAGTTGGTTTGTCTCTGTGTGTGCATCAGTGTCAGGTTGATTTGGTTTGTTCCTATGTGTGCAGCAGCCCTCTCTCTCAGTGTCTGGCTGAGTTGGTTTGTCCCTGTGTGTGCAGCAGATCTCTCTCTCAGTGTCAGGATGACTTGCTTTGTCCCTGTGTGTGCATTAGTATCAGGCTGAGTTGGTTTGTCCCTGTGTGTGCAGCAGCCCTCTCTCTCAGTGTCTGGCTGAGTTCGTTTGTCCCTGTGTGTGTAGCAGCCCTCTCTCTCAATGTCAGGCTGAGTGGGTTTGTCCCTGTGTGTGTATCCGTGTCAGACTGAGTTGGTTTGTACCTGTGTGAGCAGCAGCCCTCTCAGTGTCAGGCTCAGTTGGTTTGTACCTGTGTGGGCAGCAGCCCTCTCTCTCAGTGTCAGGCTGAGTTGGTTTTCCCCTGTGTGTGCAGCAGCCCTCTCTCTCAGTGTGAGGCTGAGTGTATTTGTCCCTGTGTGTACAGCAGCCATCTCTATCAGTGCCAGGATGAGTTGGTTTGTACTTGTGTGAGCAGCAGCCCTCTCTGTGTCAGGCTGAGTTGGTTTGTCCCTGTGTGTGCAGCAGCCCTCTCACTCAGTGTCTGGCTGAGTTGGGTTGTCCCTGTGTGTGCAGCAGCCCTCTCAGTGTCTGGCTGAGTTGGTTTGTCACTGTGTGTGCAGCAGCCCTCTTTCTCAGTGTCAGGCTGAGTTGGTTTGTTCCTGTGTGTGCAGCAGCCCTCTCAGTGTCAGGCTGAATTGCTTGGCCCTGTGTGTGCAGCAACCCTCTCTCTCAGTGTCTGGCTGAGTTGGTTTGTCCCTGTGTGTGCAGCAGCCCGCTCTCTCAGTGTCTGGCTGAGTTTGTTTGTCCCTGTGTGTGCAGCAGATCTCTCTCTCAGTGTCAGGCTGAGTTGCTTTGTCCCTGTGTGTGCATCAGTGTCAGGCTGAGTTGGTTTGTCCCTGTGTGTGCAGCAGCCGTCTCTATCAGTGTCAGGCTGAGTTGGTTTATACCTGTGTGAACAGCAGCCCTCTCAGTGTCAGGCTGAGTTGGTTTGTCCCTGTGTGTGCAGCAGCCCTCTCTCAGTGTCTGGCTGAGTTGGTTTGTCCCTGTGTGTGTAGCAGCCCTCTCTCTCAATGTCAGGCTGAGTGGGTTTGTCCCTGTGTGTGTATCCGTGTCAGGCTGAGTTGGTTTGTACCTGTGTGAGCGGCAGCCCTCTCAGTGTCAGTCTGTGTTGGTTTGTACCTGTGTGGGCAGCAGCCCTCTTTCTCAGTGTCAGGCTGAGTTGGTTTGTCCCTGTGTCTGCAGAAGCCCTCTCTCCCAGTGTCTGGCTGAGTTGGTTTGTCATTGTGTGAAGCAGCCCTCTCAGTGTCAGGCTGAGTTGGTTTGTCCCTGTGTGTGCAACAGCCCTCTATCTAAGTGTCGGGCTGAGTTTGTTTGTCCCTGAGTGTGCATCAGCGTCAGGCTGAGTTGGTTTGTCCCTGTGTGTGCAGCAGCCCTCTCTCTCAGTGTCAGGCTGAGTTGGTTTGTACCTGTGTGAGCTGCAGCATTCTCAGTGTCAGGCTAAGTTGGTTTGTCCCTTTGTGTGCAGCAACCCTCTCTCTCAGTGTCTGGCTGAGTTGGTTTGTCTCTGTGTGTGCAGCAGCCCTCTCTCTCAGTGTCAGGCTGAGTGGGTTTGTCCCTGTGTGTGCATCCGTATCAGGCTGAGTTGGTTTGTACCTGTATGAGCAGCAGCCGACTCTATCAGTGTCAGGCTGAGTTGGTTTGTACCTGTGTGGGCAGCAGCCCTCTCTCTCAGTGTCAGGCTGAGTTAGTTTGTCCCTGTGTGTGCAGCAGCTGTCTCTATCAGTGTCAGGATGAATTGGTTTGTACTTGTGTGAGCAGCAGCCCTCTCAGTGTCAGGCTGAGTTGGTTTGTCCCTGTGTGTGCAGCAGCCCCCTCTCTCTCAGTGTCTGGCTGAATTGGTTTGTTCCTGTGTGTGCAGCAGCCCTCTCAGTGTCAGGCTGAGTTGCTTGTCCCTGTGGGTGCAGCAACCCTCTCTCTCAGTGTCTGGCTGAGTTGGTTTGCCCCTGTGTGTGCAGCAGCCCTCTTTCTCAGTGTCAGGCTGAGTTGGTTTGTCCCTGTGTCTGCAGCAGCCCTCTCTCTCAGTGTCTGGCTGAGTTGGTTTGTCATTGTGTGCAGCAGCCCTCTCAGTGTCAGGCTGAGTTGGTTTGTCCATCTGTGTGCAGCAGCCCTCTATCTCAGTGTCAGGCTGAGTTGATTTGTCCCTGTGTGTGCATCAGTGTCAGGTTGAGTTTGTTTGTCCCTGTGTGTGCATCAGTGTCAGGCTGAGTTGGGTTGTCCCTGTGTGTACAGCAGCCATCTCTCTCAGTGTCAGGCTGAGTTGGTTTGTACCTGTGTGTGCAGTAGCCCCCTCTCTCTCAGTGTCAGGCTGAGTTGGTTTGTCTCTGTGTGTGCATCAGTGTCAGGTTGATTTGGTTTGTCCCTGTGTGTGCAGAAGCCCTCTCTCTCAGTGTCAGGCTGAGTTTGTTTGTCCCTGTGTGTGCATCAGTGTCAGGCTGAGTTGGGTTGTCCCTGTGTGTACAGCAGCCATCTCTCTCAGTGTCAGGCTGAGTTGGTTTGTACCTGTGTTTGCAGTAGCCCTCTCTCTCTCAGTGTCAGGCTGAGTTGGTTTGTCTCTGTGTGTGCATCAGTGTCAGGTTGAATTGGTTTGTTCCTATGTGTGCAGCAGCCCTCTCTATCAGTGTCAGGCTGAGTTGGTTTGTCCCTGTGTGTGCAGCAGATCTCTCTCTCAGTGTCAGGCTGACTTGCTTTGTCCCTGTGTGTGCATTAGTGTCAGGCTGAGTTGGTTTGTCCCTGTGGGTGCAGCAACCCTCTCTCTCAGTGTCTGGCTGAGTTGGTTTGTCCCTGTGTGTGCAGCAGCCCTCTTTCTCAGTGTCAGGCTGAGTTGGTTTGTCCCTGTGTCTGCAGCAGCCCTCTCTCTCAGTGTCTGGCTGAGCTGGTTTGTCATTGTGTGCAGCAGCCCTCTCAGTGTCAGGCTGAGTTGGTTTGTCCATCTGTGTGCAGCAGCCCTCTATCTCAGTGCCAGGCTGAGTTGATTTGTCCCTGTGTGTGCATCAGTGTCTGGCTGAGTTGGTTTGTCCCTGTGTGTGCAGCAGCCCTCTTTCTCAGTGTCAGGCTGAGTTGGTTTGTCCCTGTGTCTGTAGCAGCCCTCTCTCTCAGTGTCTGGCTGAGCTGGTTTGTCATTGTGTGCAGCAGCCCTCTCAGTGTCAGGCTGAGTTGGTTTGTCCATCTGTGTGCCACAGCCCTCTATCTCAGTACCAGGCTGGGTTGATTTGTCCCTGTGTGTGCATCAGTGTGAGGTTGAGTTGGTTTGTCCCTGTGTGTGCAGAAGCCCTCTCTCTCAGTGTCAGGCTGAGTTTGTTTGTCCCTGTGTGTGCATCAGTGTCAGGCTGAGTTGGGTTGTCCCTGTGTGTACAGCAGCCATCTCTCTCAGTGTCAGGCTGAGTTGGTTTGTACCTGTGTGTGCAGTAGCCCTCTCTCTCTCAGTGTCAGGCTGAGTTGGTTTGTCTCTGTGTGTGCATCAGTGTCAGGTTGATTTGGTTTGTTCCTATGTGTGCAGCAGCCCTCTCTATCAGTGTCAGGCTGAGTTGGTTTGTCCCTGTGTGTGCAGCAGATCTCTCTCTCAGTGTCAGGCTGACTTGCTGTGTCCCTGTGTGTGCATTAGTGTCAGGCTGAGCTGGTTTGTCCCTGTGTGTGCAGCAGCCCTCTCTCTCAGTGTCTGGCTGAGTTCGTTTGTCCCTGTGTGTGTAGCAGCCCTCTCTCTCAATGTCAGGCTGAGTTGGTTTGTCCCTATGTGTGTATCCGTGTCAGGCTGAGTTGGTTTGTACCTGTGTGAGCAGCAGCCTTCTCAGTGTCAGGCTCAGTTGGTTTGTACCTGTGTGGGCAGCAGCCCTCTCTCTCAGTGTCAGGCTGAGTTGGTTTTCCCCTGTGTGTGCAGCAGCCCTCTCTCTCAGTGTGAGGCTGAGTGTATTTGTCCCTGTGTGTACAGCAGCCATCTCTATCAGTGCCAGGATGAGTTGGTTTGTACTTGTGTGAGCAGCAGCCCTCTCAGTGTCAGGCTGAGTTGGTTTGTCCCTGTGTGTGCAGCAGCCCTCTCTCTCAGTGTCTGGCTGAGTTGGGTTGTCCCTGTGTGTGCAGCAGCCCTCTCAGTGTCTGGCTGAGTTGGTTTGTCACTGTGTGTGCAGCAGCCCTCTTTCTCAGTGTCTGGCTGAGTTGGTTTGTTCCTGTGTGTGCAGCAGCCCTCTCAGTGTCAGGCTGAATTGCTTGTCCCTGTGTGTGCAGCAACCCTCTCTCTCAGTGTCTGGCTGAGTTGGTTTGTCCCTGTGTGTGCAGCAGCCCGCTCTCTCAGTGTCTGGCTGAGTTGGTTTGTCCTTGTGTGTGCAGCAGATCTCTCTCTCAGTGTCAGGCTGAGATGCTTTGTCCCTGTGTGTGCATCAGTGTCAGGCTGAGTTGGTTTGTCCCTGTGTGTGCAGCAGCCGTCTCTATCAGTGTCAGGCTGAGTTGGTTTATACCTGTGTGAACAGCAGCCCTCTCAATGTCAGGCTCAGTTGGTTTGTCCCTGTGTGTGCAGCAGCCCTCTCTCTCAGTGTCTCGCTGAGTTGGTTTGTCCCTGTGTGTGTAGCAGCCCTCTCTCTCAATGTCAGGCTGAGTGGGTTTGTCCCTGTGTGTGTATCCGTGTCAGGCTGAGTTAGTTTGTACCTGTGTGAGCGGCAGCCCTCTCAGTGTCAGTGTGTGTTGGTTTGTACCTGTGTGGGCAGCAGCCCTCTTTCTCAGTGTCAGGCTGAGTTGGTTTGTCCCTGTGTCTGCAGAAGCCCTCTCTCCCAGTGTCTGGCTGAGTTGGTTTGTCATTGTGTGCAGCAGCCCTCTCAGTGTCAGGCTGAGTTGGTTTGTCCCTGTGTGTGCAACAGCCCTCTATCTAAGTGTCGGGCTGAGTTTGTTTGTCCCTGAGTGTGCATCAGCGTCAGGCTGAGTTGGTTTGTCCCTGTGTCTGCAGCAGCCCTCTCTCTCAGTGTCTGGCTGAGCTGGTTTGTCATTGTGTGCAGCAGCCCTCTCAGTGTCAGGCTGAGTTGGTTTGTCCATCTGTGTGCAGCAGCCCTCTATCTCAGTGCCAGGCTGAGTTGATTTGTCCCTGTGTGTGCATCAGTGTCTGGCTGAGTTGGTTTGTCCCTGTGTGTGCAGCAGCCCTCTTTCTCAGTGTCAGGCTGAGTTGGTTTGTCCCTGTGTCTGTAGCAGCCCTCTCTCTCAGTGTCTGGCTGAGCTGGTTTGTCATTGTGTGCAGCAGCCCTCTCAGTGTCAGGCTGAGTTGGTTTGTCCATCTGTGTGCAGCAGCCCTCTATCTCAGTACCAGGCTGGGTTGATTTGTCCCTGTGTGTGCATCAGTGTGAGGTTGAGTTGGTTTGTCCCTGTGTGTGCAGAAGCCCTCTCTCTCAGTGTCAGGCTGAGTTTGTTTGTCCCTGTGTGTGCATCAGTGTCAGGCTGAGTTGGGTTGTCCCTGTGTGTACAGCAGCCATCTCTCTCAGTGTCAGGCTGAGTTGGTTTGTACCTGTGTGTGCAGTAGCCCTCTCTCTCTCAGTGTCAGGCTGAGTTGGTTTGTCTCTGTGTGTGCATCAGTGTCAGGTTGATTTGGTTTGTTCCTATGTGTGCAGCAGCCCTCTCTATCAGTGTCAGGCTGAGTTGGTTTGTCCCTGTGTGTGCAGCAGATCTCTCTCTCAGTGTCAGGCTGACTTGCTGTGTCCCTGTGTGTGCATTAGTGTCAGGCTGAGCTGGTTTGTCCCTGTGTGTGCAGCAGCCCTCTCTCTCAGTGTCTGGCTGAGTTCGTTTGTCCCTGTGTGTGTAGCAGCCCTCTCTCTCAATGTCAGGCTGAGTGGGTTTGTCCCTATGTGTGCATCCGTGTCAGGCTGAGTTGGTTTGTACCTGTGTGAGCAGCAGCCTTCTCAGTGTCAGGCTCAGTTGGTTTGTACCTGTGTGGGCAGCAGCCCTCTCTCTCAGTGTCAGGCTGAGTTGGTTTTCCCCTGTGTGTGCAGCAGCCCTCTCTCTCAGTGTGAGGCTGAGTGTATTTGTCCCTGTGTGTACAGCAGCCATCTCTATCAGTGCCAGGATGAGTTGGTTTGTACTTGTGTGAGCAGCAGCCCTCTCAGTGTCAGGCTGAGTTGGTTTGTCCCTGTGTGTGCAGCAGCCCTCTCTCTCAGTGTCTGGCTGAGTTGGGTTGTCCCTGTGTGTGCAGCAGCCCTCTCAGTGTCTGGCTGAGTTGGTTTGTCACTGTGTGTGCAGCAGCCCTCTTTCTCAGTGTCTGGCTGAGTTGGTTTGTTCCTGTGTGTGCAGCAGCCCTCTCAGTGTCAGGCTGAATTGCTTGTCCCTGTGTGTGCAGCAACCCTCTCTCTCAGTGTCTGGCTGAGTTGGTTTGTCCCTGTGTGTGCAGCAGCCCGCTCTCTCAGTGTCTGGCTGAGTTGGTTTGTCCCTGTGTGTGCAGCAGATCTCTCTCTCAGTGTCAGGCTGAGATGCTTTGTCCCTGTGTGTGCATCAGTGTCAGGCTGAGTTGGTTTGTCCCTGTGTGTGCAGCAGCCGTCTCTATCAGTGTCAGGCTGAGTTGGTTTATACCTGTGTGAACAGCAGCCCTCTCAATGTCAGGCTCAGTTGGTTTGTCCCTGTGTGTGCAGCAGCCCTCTCTCTCAGTGTCTGGCTGAGTTGGTTTGTCCCTGTGTGTGTAGCAGCCCTCTCTCTCAATGTCAGGCTGAGTGGGTTTGTCCCTGTGTGTGTATCCGTGTCAGGCTGAGTTAGTTTGTACCTGTGTGAGCGGCAGCCCTCTCAGTGTCAGTGTGTGTTGGTTTGTACCTGTGTGGGCAGCAGCCCTCTTTCTCAGTGTCAGGCTGAGTTGGTTTGTCCCTGTGTCTGCAGAAGCCCTCTCTCCCAGTGTCTGGCTGAGTTGGTTTGTCATTGTGTGCAGCAGCCCTCTCAGTGTCAGGCTGAGTTGGTTTGTCCCTGTGTGTGCAACAGCCCTCTATCTAAGTGTCGGGCTGAGTTTGTTTGTCCCTGAGTGTGCATCAGCGTCAGGCTGAGTTGGTTTGTCCCTGTGTGTGCAGCAGCCCTCTCTCTCAGTGTCAGGCTGAGTTGGTTTGTACCTGTGTGAGCTGCAGCATTCTCAGTGTCAGACTAAGTTGGTTTGTCCCTTTGTGTGCAGCAGCCCTCTCTCTCAGTGTCTGGCTGAGTTGGTTTGTCCCTGTGTGTGCAGCAGCCCTCTCTCTCAGTGTCAGGCTGAGTGGGTTTGTCCCTGTGTGTGTATCCGTATCAGGCTGAGTTGGTTTGTACCTGTGTGAACAGCAGCCGACTCTATCAGTGTCAGGCTGAGTTGGTTTGTACCTGTGTGGGCAGCAGCCCTCTCTCTCAGTGTCAGGCTGAGTTAGTTTGTCCCTGTGTGTGCAGCAGCTGTCTCTATCAGTGTCAGGATGAATTGGTTTGTACTTGTGTGAGCAGCAGCCCTCTCAGTGTCAGGCTGAGTTGGTTTGTCCCTGTGTGTGCAGCAGCCCTCTCTCTCTCAGTGTCTGGCTGAATTGGTTTGTTCCTGTGTGTGCAGCAGCCCTCTCAGTGTCAGGCTCAGTTGGTTTGTACCTGTGTGGGCAGCAGCCCTCTCTCTCAGTGTCAGGCTGAGTGTATTTGTCCCTGTGTGTACAGCAGCCATCTCTATCAGTGCCAGGATGAATTGGTTTGTACTTGTGTGAGCAGCAGCCCTCTCAGTGTCAGGCTGAGTTGGTTTGTCCCTGTGTGTGCAGCAGCCCTCTCTCTCAGTGTCTGGCTGAGTTGGGTTGTCCCTGTGTGTGCAGCAGCCCTCTCAGTGTCTGGCTGAGTTGGTTTGTCACTGTGTGTGCAGCAGCCCTCTTTCGCTGTGTCAGGCTGAGTTGGTTTGTTCCTGTGTGTGCAGCAGCCCTCTCAGTGTCAGGCTGAATTGCTTGTCCCTGTGTGTGCAACAGCCCTCTATCTAAGTGTCGGGCTGAGTTTGTTTGTCCCTGAGTGTGCATCAGCGTCAGGCTGAGTTGGTTTGTCCCTGTGTGTGCAGCAGCCCTCTCTCTCAGTGTCAGGCTGAGTTGGTTTGTACCTGTGTGAGCTGCAGCATTCTCAGTGTCAGACTAAGTTGGTTTGTCCCTTTGTGTGCAGCAGCCCTCTCTCTCAGTGTCTGGCTGAGTTGGTTTGTCCCTGTGTGTGCAGCAGCCCTCTCTCTCAGTGTCAGGCTGAGTGGGTTTGTCCCTGTGTGTGTATCCGTATCAGGCTGCGTTGGTTTGTACCTGTGTGAACAGCAGCCAACTCTATCAGTGTCAGGCTGAGTTGGTTTGTACCTGTGTGGGCAGCAGCCCTCTCTCTCAGTGTCAGGCTGAGTTAGTTTGTCCCTGTGTGTGCAGCAGCTGTCTCTATCTGTGTCAGGATGAATTGGTTTGTACTTGTGTGAGCAGCAGCCCTCTCAGTGTCAGGCTGAGTTGGTGTGTCCCTGTGTGTGCAGCAGCCCTCTCTCTCTCAGTGTCTGGCTGAATTGGTTTGTTCCTGTGTGTGCAGCAGCCCTCTCAGTGTCAGGCTCAGTTGGTTTGTACATGTGTGGGCAGCAGCCCTCTCTCTCAGTGTCAGGCTGAGTTGGTTTTCCCCTGTGTGTGCAGCAGCCCTCTCTCTCAGTGTGAGGCTGAGTGTATTTGTTCCTGTGTGTACAGCAGCCATCTCTATCAGTGCCAGGATGAGTTGGTTTGTACTTGTGTGAGCAGCAGCCCTCTCAGTGTCAGGCTGAGTTGGTTTGTCCCTGTGTGTGCAGCAGCCCTCTCTCTCAGTGTCTGGCTGAGTTGGGTTGTCCCTGTGTGTGCAGCAGCCATCTCAGTGTCTGGCTGAGTTGGTTTGTCACTGTGTGTGCAGCAGCCCTCTTTCTCAGTGTCAGGCTGAGTTGGTTTGTTCCTGTGTGTGCAGCAGCCCTCTCAGTGTCAGGCTGAATTGCTTGTCCCTGTGTGTGCAGCAACCCTCTCTCTCAGTGTCTGGCTGAGTTGGTTTGTCCCTGTGTGTGCAGCAGATCTCTCTCTCAGTGTCAGGCTGAGTTGCTTTGTCCCTGTGTGTGCATCAGTGTCAGGCTGAGTTGGTTTGTCCCTGTGTGTGCAGCAGCCGTCTCTATCAGTGTCAGGCTGAGTTGGTTTATACCTGTGTGAACAGCAGCCCTCTCCGTGTCAGGCTGAGTTGGTTTGTCCCTGTGTGTGCAGCAGCCCTCTCTCTCAGTGTCTGGCTGAGTTGGTTTGTCTCTGTGTGTGTAGCAGCCCTCTCTCTCAATGTCAGGCTGAGTGGGTTTGTCCCTGTGTGTGTATCCGTGTCAGGCTGAGTTGGTTTGTACCTGTGTGAGCGTCAGCCCTCTCAGTGTCAGTCTGTGTTGGTTTGTACCTGTGTGGGCAGCAGCCCTCTTTCTCAGTGTCAGGCTGAGTTGGTTTGTCCCTGTGTCTGCAGAAGCCCTCTCTCCCAGTGTCTGGCTGAGTTGGTTTGTCATTGTGTGCAGCAGCCCTCTCAGTGTCAGGCTGAGTTGGTTTGTCCATCTGTGTGCAGCAGCCCTCTATCTCAGTACCAGGCTGGGTTGATTTGTCCCTGTGTGTGCATCAGTGTGAGGTTGAGTTGGTTTGTCCCTGTGTGTGCAGAAGCCCTCTCTCTCAGTGTCAGGCTGAGTTTGTTTGTCCCTGTGTGTGCATCAGTGTCAGGCTGAGTTGGGTTGTCCCTGTGTGTACAGCAGCCATCTCTCTCAGTGTCAGGCTGAGTTGGTTTGTACCTGTGTGTGCAGTAGCCCTCTCTCTCTCAGTGTCAGGCTGAGTTGGTTTGTCTCTGTGTGTGCATCAGTGTCAGGTTGATTTGGTTTGTTCCTATGTGTGCAGCAGCCCTCTCTATCAGTGTCAGGCTGAGTTGGTTTGTCCCTGTGTGTGCAGCAGATCTCTCTCTCAGTGTCAGGCTGACTTGCTGTGTCCCTGTGTGTGCATTAGTGTCAGGCTGAGCTGGTTTGTCCCTGTGTGTGCAGCAGCCCTCTCTCTCAGTGTCTGGCTGAGTTCGTTTGTCCCTGTGTGTGTAGCAGCCCTCTCTCTCAATGTCAGGCTGAGTGGGTTTGTCCCTATGTGTGCATCCGTGTCAGGCTGAGTTGGTTTGTACCTGTGTGAGCAGCAGCCTTCTCAGTGTCAGGCTCAGTTGGTTTGTACCTGTGTGGGCAGCAGCCCTCTCTCTCAGTGTCAGGCTGAGTTGGTTTTCCCCTGTGTGTGCAGCAGCCCTCTCTCTCAGTGTGAGGCTGAGTGTATTTGTCCCTGTGTGTACAGCAGCCATCTCTATCAGTGCCAGGATGAGTTGGTTTGTACTTGTGTGAGCAGCAGCCCTCTCAGTGTCAGGCTGAGTTGGTTTGTCCCTGTGTGTGCAGCAGCCCTCTCTCTCAGTGTCTGGCTGAGTTGGGTTGTCCCTGTGTGTGCAGCAGCCCTCTCAGTGTCTGGCTGAGTTGGTTTGTCACTGTGTGTGCAGCAGCCCTCTTTCTCAGTGTCTGGCTGAGTTGGTTTGTTCCTGTGTGTGCAGCAGCCCTCTCAGTGTCAGGCTGAATTGCTTGTCCCTGTGTGTGCAGCAACCCTCTCTCTCAGTGTCTGGCTGAGTTGGTTTGTCCCTGTGTGTGCAGCAGCCCGCTCTCTCAGTGTCTGGCTGAGTTGGTTTGTCCCTGTGTGTGCAGCAGATCTCTCTCTCAGTGTCAGGCTGAGATGCTTTGTCCCTGTGTGTGCATCAGTGTCAGGCTGAGTTGGTTTGTCCCTGTGTGTGCAGCAGCCGTCTCTATCAGTGTCAGGCTGAGTTGGTTTATACCTGTGTGAACAGCAGCCCTCTCAATGTCAGGCTCAGTTGGTTTGTCCCTGTGTGTGCAGCAGCCCTCTCTCTCAGTGTCTGGCTGAGTTGGTTTGTCCCTGTGTGTGTAGCAGCCCTCTCTCTCAATGTCAGGCTGAGTGGGTTTGTCCCTGTGTGTGTATCCGTGTCAGGCTGAGTTAGTTTGTACCTGTGTGAGCGGCAGCCCTCTCAGTGTCAGTGTGTGTTGGTTTGTACCTGTGTGGGCAGCAGCCCTCTTTCTCAGTGTCAGGCTGAGTTGGTTTGTCCCTGTGTCTGCAGAAGCCCTCTCTCCCAGTGTCTGGCTGAGTTGGTTTGTCATTGTGTGCAGCAGCCCTCTCAGTGTCAGGCTGAGTTGGTTTGTCCCTGTGTGTGCAACAGCCCTCTATCTAAGTGTCGGGCTGAGTTTGTTTGTCCCTGAGTGTGCATCAGCGTCAGGCTGAGTTGGTTTGTCCCTGTGTGTGCAGCAGCCCTCTCTCTCAGTGTCAGGCTGAGTTGGTTTGTACCTGTGTGAGCTGCAGCATTCTCAGTGTCAGACTAAGTTGGTTTGTCCCTTTGTGTGCAGCAGCCCTCTCTCTCAGTGTCTGGCTGAGTTGGTTTGTCCCTGTGTGTGCAGCAGCCCTCTCTCTCAGTGTCAGGCTGAGTGGGTTTGTCCCTGTGTGTGTATCCGTATCAGGCTGAGTTGGTTTGTACCTGTGTGAACAGCAGCCGACTCTATCAGTGTCAGGCTGAGTTGGTTTGTACCTGTGTGGGCAGCAGCCCTCTCTCTCAGTGTCAGGCTGAGTTAGTTTGTCCCTGTGTGTGCAGCAGCTGTCTCTATCAGTGTCAGGATGAATTGGTTTGTACTTGTGTGAGCAGCAGCCCTCTCAGTGTCAGGCTGAGTTGGTTTGTCCCTGTGTGTGCAGCAGCCCTCTCTCTCTCAGTGTCTGGCTGAATTGGTTTGTTCCTGTGTGTGCAGCAGCCCTCTCAGTGTCAGGCTCAGTTGGTTTGTACCTGTGTGGGCAGCAGCCCTCTCTCTCAGTGTCAGGCTGAGTGTATTTGTCCCTGTGTGTACAGCAGCCATCTCTATCAGTGCCAGGATGAATTGGTTTGTACTTGTGTGAGCAGCAGCCCTCTCAGTGTCAGGCTGAGTTGGTTTGTCCCTGTGTGTGCAGCAGCCCTCTCTCTCAGTGTCTGGCTGAGTTGGGTTGTCCCTGTGTGTGCAGCAGCCCTCTCAGTGTCTGGCTGAGTTGGTTTGTCACTGTGTGTGCAGCAGCCCTCTTTCGCTGTGTCAGGCTGAGTTGGTTTGTTCCTGTGTGTGCAGCAGCCCTCTCAGTGTCAGGCTGAATTGCTTGTCCCTGTGTGTGCAACAGCCCTCTATCTAAGTGTCGGGCTGAGTTTGTTTGTCCCTGAGTGTGCATCAGCGTCAGGCTGAGTTGGTTTGTCCCTGTGTGTGCAGCAGCCCTCTCTCTCAGTGTCAGGCTGAGTTGGTTTGTACCTGTGTGAGCTGCAGCATTCTCAGTGTCAGACTAAGTTGGTTTGTCCCTTTGTGTGCAGCAGCCCTCTCTCTCAGTGTCTGGCTGAGTTGGTTTGTCCCTGTGTGTGCAGCAGCCCTCTCTCTCAGTGTCAGGCTGAGTGGGTTTGTCCCTGTGTGTGTATCCGTATCAGGCTGCGTTGGTTTGTACCTGTGTGAACAGCAGCCAACTCTATCAGTGTCAGGCTGAGTTGGTTTGTACCTGTGTGGGCAGCAGCCCTCTCTCTCAGTGTCAGGCTGAGTTAGTTTGTCCCTGTGTGTGCAGCAGCTGTCTCTATCTGTGTCAGGATGAATTGGTTTGTACTTGTGTGAGCAGCAGCCCTCTCAGTGTCAGGCTGAGTTGGTTTGTCCCTGTGTGTGCAGCAGCCCTCTCTCTCTCAGTGTCTGGCTGAATTGGTTTGTTCCTGTGTGTGCAGCAGCCCTCTCAGTGTCAGGCTCAGTTGGTTTGTACATGTGTGGGCAGCAGCCCTCTCTCTCAGTGTCAGGCTGAGTTGGTTTTCCCCTGTGTGTGCAGCAGCCCTCTCTCTCAGTGTGAGGCTGAGTGTATTTGTTCCTGTGTGTACAGCAGCCATCTCTATCAGTGCCAGGATGAGTTGGTTTGTACTTGTGTGAGCAGCAGCCCTCTCAGTGTCAGGCTGAGTTGGTTTGTCCCTGTGTGTGCAGCAGCCCTCTCTCTCAGTGTCTGGCTGAGTTGGGTTGTCCCTGTGTGTGCAGCAGCCATCTCAGTGTCTGGCTGAGTTGGTTTGTCACTGTGTGTGCAGCAGCCCTCTTTCTCAGTGTCAGGCTGAGTTGGTTTGTTCCTGTGTGTGCAGCAGCCCTCTCAGTGTCAGGCTGAATTGCTTGTCCCTGTGTGTGCAGCAACCCTCTCTCTCAGTGTCTGGCTGAGTTGGTTTGTCCCTGTGTGTGCAGCAGATCTCTCTCTCAGTGTCAGGCTGAGTTGCTTTGTCCCTGTGTGTGCATCAGTGTCAGGCTGAGTTGGTTTGTCCCTGTGTGTGCAGCAGCCGTCTCTATCAGTGTCAGGCTGAGTTGGTTTATACCTGTGTGAACAGCAGCCCTCTCCGTGTCAGGCTGAGTTGGTTTGTCCCTGTGTGTGCAGCAGCCCTCTCTCTCAGTGTCTGGCTGAGTTGGTTTGTCTCTGTGTGTGTAGCAGCCCTCTCTCTCAATGTCAGGCTGAGTGGGTTTGTCCCTGTGTGTGTATCCGTGTCAGGCTGAGTTGGTTTGTACCTGTGTGAGCGTCAGCCCTCTCAGTGTCAGTCTGTGTTGGTTTGTACCTGTGTGGGCAGCAGCCCTCTTTCTCAGTGTCAGGCTGAGTTGGTTTGTCCCTGTGTCTGCAGAAGCCCTCTCTCCCAGTGTCTGGCTGAGTTGGTTTGTCATTGTGTGCAGCAGCCCTCTCAGTGTCAGGCTGAGTTGGTTTGTCCCTGTGTGTGCAACAGCCCTCTATCTAAGTGTCGGGCTGAGTTAGTGTGTCCCTGTGTGTGCAGCAGCTGTCTCTATCAGTGTCAGGATGAATTGGTTTGTACTTGTGTGAGCAGCAGCCCTCTCAGTGTCAGGCTGAGTCGGTTTGTCCCTGTGTGTGCAGCAGCCCTCTCTCTCTCAGTGTCTGGCTGAATTGGTTTGTTCCTGTGTGTGCAGCAGCCCTCTCAGTGTCAGGCTCAGTTGGTTTGTACCTGTGTGGGCAGCAGCCCTCTCTCTCAGTGTCAGGCTGAGTTGGTTTTCCCCTGTGTGTGCAGCAGCCCTCTCTCTCAGTGTGAGGCTGAGTGTATTTGTCCCTGTGTGTACAGCAGCCATCTCTATCAGTGCCAGGATGAGTTGGTTTGTACTTGTGTGAGCAGCAGCCCTCTCAGTGTCAGGCTGAGTTGGTTTGTCCCTGTGTGTGCAGCAGCCCTCTCTCTCAGTGTCTGGCTGAGTTGGGTTGTCCCTGTGTGTGCAGCAGCCCTCTCAGTGTCTGGCTGAGTTGGTTTGTCACTGTGTGTGCAGCAGCCCTCTTTCGCAGTGTCAGGCTGAGTTGGTTTGTTCCTGTGTGTGCAGCAGCCCTCTCAGTGTCAGGCTGAATTGCTTGTCCCTGTGTGTGCAGCAACCCTCTCTCTCAGTGTCTGGCTGAGTTGGTTTGTCCCTGTGTGTGCAGCAGCCCGCTCTCTCAGTGTCTGGCTGAGTTGGTTTGTCCCTGTGTGTGCAGCAGATCTCTCTCTCAGTGTCAGGCTGAGTTGCTTTGTCCCTGTGTGTGCATCAGTGTCAGGCTGAGTTGGTTTGTCCCTGTGTGTGCAGCAGCCGTCTCTATCAGTGTCAGGCTGAGTTGGTTTATACCTGTGTGAACAGCAGCCCTCTCAGTGTCAGGCTAAGTTGGTTTGTCCCTGTGTGCGCAGCAGCCCTCTCTCTCAGTGTCTGGCTGAGTTGGTTTGTCCCTGTGTGTGTAGCAGCCCTCTCTCTCAATGTCAGGCTGAGTGGGTTTGTCCCTGTGTGTGTATCCGTGTCAGGCTGAGTTGGTTTGTACCTGTGTGAGCGTCAGCCCTCTCAGTGTCAGTCTGTGTTGGTTTGTACCTGTGTGGGCAGCAGCCCTCTTTCTCAGTGTCAGGCTGAGTTGGTTTGTCCCTGTGTCTGCAGAAGCCCTCTCTCCCAGTGTCTGGCTGAGTTGGTTTGTGATTGTGTGCAGCAGCCCTCTCAGTGTCAGGCTGAGTTGGTTTGTCCCTGTGTGTGCAACAGCCCTCTATCTAAGTGTCGGGCTGAGTTTGTTTGTCCCTGAGTGTGCATCAGCGTCAGGCTGAGTTGGTTTGTCCCTGTGTGTGCAGCAGCCCTCTCTCTCAGTGTCAGGCTGAGTTGGTTTGTACCTGTGTGAGCTGCAGGATTCTCAGTGTCAGACTAAGTTAGTTTGTCCCTTTGTGTGCAGCAGCCCTCTCTCTCAGTGTCTGGCTGAGTTGGTTTGTCCCTGTGTGTGCAGCAGCCCTCTCTCTCAGTGTCAGGCTGAGTGGGTTTGTCCCTGTGTGTGTATCCGTATCAGGCTGAGTTGGTTTGTACCTGTCTGAACAGCAGCCGACTCTATCAGTGTCAGGCTGAGTTGGTTTGTACCTGTGTGGGCAGCAGCCCTCTCTCTCAGTGTCAGGCTGAGTTAGTTTGTCCCTGTGTGTGCAGCAGCTGTCTCTATCAGTGTCAGGATGAATTGGTTTGTACTTGTGTGAGCAGCAGCCCTCTCAGTGTCAGGCTGAGTTGGTTTGTCCCTGTGTGTGCAGCAGCCCTCTCTCTCTCAGTGTCTGGCTGAATTGGTTTGTTCCTGTGTGTGCAGCAGCCCTCTCAGTGTCAGGCTGAGTTGCTTGTCCCTGTGGGTGCAGCAACCCTCTCTCTCAGTGTCTGGCTGAGTTGGTTTGTCCCTGTGTGTGCAGCAGCCCTCTTTCTCAGTGTCAGGCTGAGTTGGTTTGTCCCTGTGTCTGCAGCAGCCCTCTCTCTCAGTGTCTGGCTGAGTTGGTTTGTCATTGTGTGCAGCAGCCCTCTCAGTGTCAGGCTGAGTTGGTTTGTCCATCTGTGTGCAGCAGCCCTCTATCTCAGTGCCAGGCTGAGTTGATTTGTCCCTGTGTGTGCATCAGTGTCAGGTTGAGTTGGTTTGTCCCTGTGTGTGCAGAAGCCCTCTCTCTCAGTGTCAGGCTGAGTTTGTTTGTCCCAGTGTGTGCATCAGTGTCAGGCTGAGTTGGGTTGTCCCTGTGTGTACAGCAGCCATCTCTCTCAGTGTCAGGCTGAGTTGGTTTGTACCTGTGTGTGCAGCAGCCCTCTCTCTCTCAGTGTCAGGCTGAGTTGGTTTGTCTCTGTGTGTGCATCAGTGTCAGGTTGATTTGGTTTGTTCCTATGTGTGCAGCAGCCCTCTCTATCAGTGTCAGGCTGAGTTGGTTTGTCCCTGTGTGTGCAGCAGATCTCTCTCTCAGTGTCAGGCTGACTTGCTTTGTCCCTGTGTGTGCATTAGTATCAGGCTGAGTTGGTTTGTCCCTGTGTGTGCAGCAGCCCTCTCTCTCAGTGTCTGGCTGAGTTCGTTTGTCCCTGTGTGTGTAGCAGCCCTCTCTCTCAATGTCAGGCTGAGTGGGTTTGTCCCTGTGTGTGTATCCGTGTCAGGCTGAGTTGGTTTGTACCTGTGTGAGCAGCAGCCCTCTCAGTGTCAGGCTCAGTTGGTTTGTACCTGTGTGGGCAGCAGCCCTCTCTCTCAGTGTCAGGCTGAGTTGGTTTTCCCCTGTGTGTGCAGCAGCCCTCTCTCTCAGTGTGAGGCTGAGTGTATTTGTCCCTGTGTGTACAGCAGCCATCTCTATCAGTGCCAGGATGAGTTGGTTTGTACTTGTGTGAGCAGCAGCCCTCTCAGTGTCAGGCTGAGTTGGTTTGTCCCTGTGTGTGCAGCAGCCCTCTCACTCAGTGTCTGGCTGAGTTGGGTTGTCCCTGTGTGTGCAGCAGCCCTCTCAGTGTCTGGCTGAGTTGGTTTGTCACTGTGTGTGCAGCAGCACTCTTTCTCAGTGTCAGGCTGAGTTGGTTTGTTCCTGTGTGTGCAGCAGCCCTCTCAGTGTCAGGCTGAATTGCTTGTCCCTGTGTGTGCAGCAACCCTCTCTCTCAGTGTCTGGCTGAGTTGGTTTGTCCCTGTGTGTGCAGCAGCCCGCTCTCTCAGTGTCTGGCTGAGTTGGTTTGTCCCTGTGTGTGCAGCAGATCTCTCTCTCAGTGTCAGGCTGAGTTGCTTTGTCCCTGTGTGTGCATCAGTGTCAGGCTGAGTTGGTTTGTCCCTGTGTGTGCAGCAGCCATCTCTATCAGTGTCAGGCTGAGTTGGTTTATACCTGTGTGAACAGCAGCCCTCTCAGTGTCAGGCTGAGTTGGTTTGTCCCTGTGTGTGCAGCAGCCCTCTCTCAGTGTCTGGCTGAGTTGGTTTGTCCCTGTGTGTGTAGCAGCCCTCTCTCTCAATGTCAGGCTGAGTGGGTTTGTCCCTGTGTGTGTATCCGTGTCAGGCTGAGTTGGTTTGTACCTGTGTGAGCGGCAGCCCTCTCAGTGTCAGTCTGTGTTGGTTTGTACCTGTGTGGGCAGCAGCCCTCTTTCTCAGTGTGAGGCTGAGTTGGTTTGTCCCTGTGTCTGCAGAAGCCCTCTCTCCCAGTGTCTGGCTGAGTTGGTTTGTCATTGTGTGAAGCAGCCCTCTCAGTGTCAGGCTGAGTTGGTTTGTCCCTGTGTGTGCAACAGCCCTCTATCTAAGTGTCGGGCTGAGTTTGTTTGTCCCTGAGTGTGCATCAGCGTCAGGCTGAGTTGGTTTGTCCCTGTGTGTGCAGCAGCCCTCTCTCTCAGTGTCAGGCTGAGTTGGTTTGTACCTGTGTGAGCTGCAGCATTCTCAGTGTCAGGCTAAGTTGGTTTGTCCCTTTGTGTGCAGCAACCCTCTCTCTCAGTGTCTGGCTGAGTTGGTTTGTCCCTGTGTGTGCAGCAGCCCTCTCTCTCAGTGTCAGGCTGAGTGGGTTTGTCCCTGTGTGTGCATCCGTATCAGGCTGAGTTGGTTTGTACCTGTATGAGCAGCAGCCGACTCTATCAGTGTCAGGCTGAGTTGGTTTGTACCTGTGTGGGCAGCAGCCCTCTCTCTCAGTGTCAGGCTGAGTTAGTTTGTCCCTGTGTGTGCAGCAGCTGTCTCTATCAGTGCCAGGATGAATTGGTTTGTACTTGTGTGAGCAGCAGCCCTCTCAGTGTCAGGCTGAGTTGGTTTGTCCCTGTGTGTG
The DNA here is from genome assembly GCF_964204655.1 of Triturus cristatus. Classification (NCBI taxonomy): domain Eukaryota; kingdom Metazoa; phylum Chordata; class Amphibia; order Caudata; family Salamandridae; genus Triturus; species Triturus cristatus. The sequence goes on along the minus strand of NC_140579.1, from coordinate 1,175,812,982 downwards.
CAGCAAACCTCTCTCTCTCAGTGTCTGGCTGAATTGGTTTGTTCCTGTGTGTGCAGCAGCCCTCTCAGTGTCAGGCTGAGTTGCTTGTCCCTGTGGGTGCAGCAACCCTCTCTCTCAGTGTCTGGCTGAGTTGGTTTGTCCCTGCGTGTGCAGCAGCCCTCTTTCTCAGTGTCAGGCTGAGTTGGTTTGTCCCTGTGTCTGCAGCAGCCCTCTCTCTCAGTGTCTGGCTGAGTTGGTTTGTCATTGTGTGCAGCAGCCCTCTCAGTGTCAGGCTGAGTTGGTTTGTCCATCTGTGTGCAGCAGCCCTCTATCTCAGTGTCAGGCTGAGTTGATTTGTCCCTGTGTGTGCATCAGTGTCAGGTTGAGTTGGTTTGTCCCTGTGTGTGCAGAAGCCCTCTCTCTCAGTGTCAGGCTGAGTTTGTTTGTCCCTGTGTGTGCATCAGTGTCAGGCTGAGTTGGGTTGTCCCTGTGTGTACAGCAGCCATCTCTCTCAGTGTCAGGCTGAGTTGGTTTGTACCTGTGTGTGCATTAGCCCTCTCTCTCTCAGTGTCAGGCTGAGTTGGTTTGTCTCTGTGTGTGCATCAGTGTCAGGCTGATTTGGTTTGTCCCTGTGTGTGCAGAAGCCCTCTCTCTCAGTGTCAGGCTGAGTTTGTTTGTCCCTGTGTGTGCAGCAGATCTCTCTCTCAGTGTCAGGCTGACTTGCTTTGTCCCTGTGTGTGCATTAGTGTCAGGCTGAGTTGGTTTGTCCCTGTGTGTGCAGCAGCCCTCTCTCTCAGTGTCTGGCTGAGGCTGAGTTGGTTTGTACCTGTGTGAGCTGCAGGATTCTCAGTGTCAGACTAAGTTGGTTTGTCCCTTTGTGTGCAGCAGCCCTCTCTCTCAGTGTCTGGCTGAGTTGGTTTGTCCCTGTGTGTGCAGCAGCCCTCTCTCTCAGTGTCAGGCTGAGTTGGTTTGTACCTGTGTGGGCAGCAGCCCTCTCTCTCAGTGTCAGGCTGAGTTAGTTTGTCCCTGTGTGTGCAGCAGCTGTCTCTATCAGTGTCAGGATGAATTGGTTTGTACTTGTGTGAGCAGCAGCCCTCTCAGTGTCAGGCTGAGTTGGTTTGTCCCTGTGTGTGCAGCAGCCCTCTCTCTCTCAGTGTCTGGCTGAATTGGTTTGTTCCTGTGTGTGCAGCAGCCCTCTCAGTGTCAGGCTGAGTTGCTTGTCCCTGTGGGTGCAGCAACCCTCTCTCTCAGTGTCTGGCTGAGTTGGTTTGTCCCTGTGTGTGCAGCAGCCCTCTTTCTCAGTGTCAGGCTGAGTTGGTTTGTCCCTGTGTCTGCAGCAGCCCTCTCTCTCAGTGTCTGGCTGAGTTGGTTTGTCATTGTGTGCAGCAGCCCTCTCAGTGTCAGGCTGAGTTGGTTTGTCCATCTGTGTGCAGCAGCCCTCTATCTCAGTGCCAGGCTGAGTTGATTTGTCCCTGTGTGTGCATCAGTGTCAGGTTGAGTTGGTTTGTCCCTGTGTGTGCAGAAGCCCTCTCTCTCAGTGTCAGGCTGAGTTTGTTTGTCCCTGTGTGTGCATCAGTGTCAGGCTGAGTTGGGTTGTCCCTGTGTGTACAGCAGCCATCTCTCTCAGTGTCAGGCTGAGTTGGTTTGTACCTGTGTGTGCAGCAGCCCTCTCTCTCTCAGTGTCAGGCTGAGTTGGTTTGTCTCTGTGTGTGCATCAGTGTCAGGTTGATTTGGTTTGTTCCTATGTGTGCAGCAGCCCTCTCTATCAGTGTCAGGCTGAGTTGGTTTGTCCCTGTGTGTGCAGCAGATCTCTCTCTCAGTGTCAGGCTGACTTGCTTTGTCCCTGTGTGTGCATTAGTATCAGGCTGAGTTGGTTTGTCCCTGTGTGTGCAGCAGCCCTCTCTCTCAGTGTCTGGCTGAGTTCGTTTGTCCCTGTGTGTGTAGCAGCCCTCTCTCTCAATGTCAGGCTGAGTGGGTTTGTCCCTGTGTGTGTATCCGTGTCAGGCTGAGTTGGTTTGTACCTGTGTGAGCAGCAGCCCTCTCAGTGTCAGGCTCAGTTGGTTTGTACCTGTGTGGGCAGCAGCCCTCTCTCTCAGTGTCAGGCTGAGTTGGTTTTCCCCTGTGTGTGCAGCAGCCCTCTCTCTCAGTGTGAGGCTGAGTGTATTTGTCCCTGTGTGTACAGCAGCCATCTCTATCAGTGCCAGGATGAGTTGGTTTGTACTTGTGTGAGCAGCAGCCCTCTCAGTGTCAGGCTGAGTTGGTTTGTCCCTGTGTGTGCAGCAGCCCTCTCACTCAGTGTCTGGCTGAGTTGGGTTGTCCCTGTGTGTGCAGCAGCCCTCTCAGTGTCTGGCTGAGTTGGTTTGTCACTGTGTGTGCAGCAGCCCTCTTTCTCAGTGTCAGGCTGAGTTGGTTTGTTCCTGTGTGTGCAGCAGCCCTCTCAGTGTCAGGCTGAATTGCTTGTCCCTGTGTGTGCAGCAACCCTCTCTCTCAGTGTCTGGCTAAGTTGGTTTGTCCCTGTGTGTGCAGCAGCCCGCTCTCTCAGTGTCTGGCTGAGTTGGTTTGTCCCTGTGTGTGCAGCAGATCTCTCTCTCAGTGTCAGGCTGAGTTGCTTTGTCCCTGTGTGTGCATCAGTGTCAGGCTGAGTTGGTTTGTCCCTGTGTGTGCAGCAGCCGTCTCTATCAGTGTCAGGCTGAGTTGGTTTATACCTGTGTGAACAGCAGCCCTCACAGTGTCAGGCTGAGTTGGTTTGTCCCTGTGTGTGCAGCAGCCCTCTCTCAGTGTCTGGCTGAGTTGGTTTGTCCCTGTGTGTGTAGCAGCCCTCTCTCTCAATGTCAGGCTGAGTGGGTTTGTCCCTGTGTGTGTATCCGTGTCAGGCTGAGTTGGTTTGTACCTGTGTGAGCGGCAGCCCTCTCAGTGTCAGTCTGTGTTGGTTTGTACCTGTGTGGGCAGCAGCCCTCTTTCTCAGTGTCAGGCTGAGTTGGTTTGTCCCTGTGTCTGCAGAAGCCCTCTCTCCCAGTGTCTGGTTGAGTTGGTTTGTCATTGTGTGAAGCAGCCCTCTCAGTGTCAGGCTGAGTTGGTTTGTCCCTGTGTGTGCAACAGCCCTCTATCTAAGTGTCGGGCTGAGTTTGTTTGTCCCTGAGTGTGCATCAGCGTCAGGCTGAGTTGGTTTGTCCCTGTGTGTGCAGCAGCCCTCTCTCTCAGTGTCAGGCTGAGTTGGTTTGTACCTGTGTGAGCTGCAGCATTCTCAGTGTCAGGCTAAGTTGGTTTGTCCCTTTGTGTGCAGCAACCCTCTCTCTCAGTGTCTGGCTGAGTTGGTTTGTCCCTGTGTGTGCAGCAGCCCTCTCTCTCAGTGTCAGGCTGAGTGGGTTTGTCCCTGTGTGTGCATCCGTATCAGGCTGAGTTGGTTTGTACCTGTATGAGCAGCAGCCGACTCTATCAGTGTCAGGCTGAGTTGGTTTGTACCTGTGTGGGCAGCAGCCCTCTCTCTCAGTGTCAGGCTGAGTTAGTTTGTCCCTGTGTGTGCAGCAGCTGTCTCTATCAGTGTCAGGATGAATTGGTTTGTACTTGTGTGAGCAGCAGCCCTCTCAGTGTCAGGCTGAGTTGGTTTGTCCCTGTGTGTGCAGCAGCCCTCTCTCTCTCAGTGTCTGGCTGAATTGGTTTGTTCCTGTGTGTGCAGCAGCCCTCTCAGTGTCAGGCTGAGTTGCTTGTCCCTGTGGGTGCAGCAACCCTCTCTCTCAGTGTCTGGCTGAGTTGGTTTGTCCCTGTGTGTGCAGCAGCCCTCTTTCTCAGTGTCAGGCTGAGTTGGTTTGTCCCTGTGTCTGCAGCAGCCCTCTCTCTCAGTGTCTGGCTGAGTTGGTTTGTCATTGTGTGCAGCAGCCCTCTCAGTGTCAGGCTGAGTTGGTTTGTCCATCTGTGTGCAGCAGCCCTCTATCTCAGTGTCAGGCTGAGTTGATTTGTCCCTGTGTGTGCATCAGTGTCAGGTTGAGTTGGTTTGTCCCTGTGTGTGCAGAAGCCCTCTCTCTCAGTGTCAGGCTGAGTTTGTTTGTCCCTGTGTGTGCATCAGTGTCAGGCTGAGTTGGGTTGTCCCTGTGTGTACAGCAGCCATCTCTCTCAGTGTCAGGCTGAGTTGGTTTGTACCTGTGTGTGCAGTAGCCCTCTCTCTCTCAGTGTCAGGCTGAGTTGGTTTGTCTCTGTGTGTGCATCAGTGTCAGGCTGATTTGGTTTGTCCCTGTGTGTGCAGAAGCCCTCTCTCTCAGTGTCAGGCTGAGTTTGTTTGTCCCTGTGTGTGCATCAGTGTCAGGCTGAGTTGGGTTGTCCCTGTGTGTACAGCAGCCATCTCTCTCAGTGTCAGGCTGAGTTGGTTTGTACCTGTGTGTGCAGTAGCCCTCTCTCTCTCAGTGTCAGGCTGAGTTGGTTTGTCTCTGTGTGTGCATCAGTGTCAGGTTGATTTCGTGTGTTCCTATGTGTGCAGCAGCCCTCTCTATCAGTGTCAGGCTGAGTTGGTTTGTCCCTGTGTGTGCAGCAGATCTCTCTCTCAGTGTCAGGCTGACTTGCTTTGTCCCTGTGTGTGCATTAGTGTCAGGCTGAGTTGGTTTGTCCCTGTGTGTGCAGCAGCCCTCTCTCTCAGTGTCTGGCTGAGTTCGCTTGTCCCTGTGTGTGTAGCAGCCCTCTCTCTCAATGTCAGGCTGAGTGGGTTTGTCCCTGTGTGTGTATCCGTGTCAGGCTGAGTTGGTTTGTACCTGTGTGAGCAGCAGCCCTCTCAGTGTCAGGCTCAGTTGGTTTGTACCTGTGTGGGCAGCAGCCCTCTCTCTCAGTGTCAGGCTGAGTTGGTTTTCCCCTGTGTGTGCAGCAGCCCTCTCTCTCAGTGTGAGGCTGAGTGTATTTGTCCCTGTGTGTACAGCAGCCATCTCTATCAGTGCCAGGCTGAGTTGGTTTGTACTTGTGTGAGCAGCAGCCCTCTCAGTGTCAGGCTGAGTTGGTCTGTCCCTGTGTGTGCAGCAGCCCTCTCTCTCAGTGTCTGGCTGAGTTGGGTTGTCCCTGTGTGTGCAGCAGCCCTCTCAGTGTCAGGTTGAGTTGGTTTGTCCCTGTGTGTGCAGAAGCCCTCTCTCTCAGTGTCAGGCTGAGTTTGTTTGTCCCTGTGTGTGCATCAGTGTCAGGCTGAGTTGTGTTGTCCCTGTGTGTACAGCAGCCATCTCTCTCAGTGTCAGGCTGAGTTGGTTTGTACCTGTGTGTGCAGTAGCCCTCTCTCTCTTAGTGTCAGGCTGAGTTGGTTTGTCTCTGTGTGTGCATCAGTGTCAGGTTGATTTGGTTTGTCCCTGTGTGTGCAGAAGCCCTCTCTCTCAGTGTCAGGCTGAGTTTGTTTGTCCCTGTGTGTGCATCAGTGTCAGGCTGAGTTGGGTTGTCCCTGTGTGTACAGCAGCCATCTCTCTCAGTGTCAGGCTGAGTTGGTTTGTACCTGTGTGTGCAGTAGCCCTCTCTCTCTCAGTGTCAGGCTGAGTTGGTTTGTCCCTGTGTGTGCAGCAGCCCTCTCTCTCAGTGTCAGGCTGAGTTGGTTTGTACCTGTGTGAGCTGCAGCATTCTCAGTGTCAGGCTAAGTTGGTTTGTCCCTTTGTGTGCAGCAACCCTCTCTCTCAGTGTCTGGCTGAGTTGGTTTGTCCCTGTGTGTGCAGCAGCCCTCTCTCTCAGTGTCAGGCTGAGTGGGTTTGTCCCTGTGTGTGCATCCGTATCAGGCTGAGTTGGTTTGTACCTGTATGAGCAGCAGCCGACTCTATCAGTGTCAGGCTGAGTTGGTTTGTACCTGTGTGGGCAGCAGCCCTCTCTCTCAGTGTCAGGCTGAGTTAGTTTGTCCCTGTGTGTGCAGCAGCTGTCTCTATCAGTGTCAGGATGAATTGGTTTGTACTTGTGTGAGCAGCAGCCCTCTCAGTGTCAGGCTGAGTTGGTTTGTCCCTGTGTGTGCAGCAGCCCCCTCTCTCTCAGTGTCTGGCTGAATTGGTTTGTTCCTGTGTGTGCAGCAGCCCTCTCAGTGTCAGGCTGAGTTGCTTGTCCCTGTGGGTGCAGCAACCCTCTCTCTCAGTGTCTGGCTGAGTTGGTTTGTCCCTGTGTGTGCAGCAGCCCTCTTTCTCAGTGTCAGGCTGAGTTGGTTTGTCCCTGTGTCTGCAGCAGCCCTCTCTCTCAGTGTCTGGCTGAGTTGGTTTGTCATTGTGTGCAGCAGCCCTCTCAGTGTCAGACTGAGTTGGTTTGTCCATCTGTGTGCAGCAGCCCTCTATCTCAGTGTCAGGCTGAGTTGATTTGTCCCTGTGTGTGCATCAGTGTCAGGTTGAGTTGGTTTGTCCCTGTGTGTGCAGAAGCCCTCTCTCTCAGTGTCAGGCTGAGTTTGTTTGTCCCTGTGTGTGCATCAGTGTCAGGCTGAGTTGGGTTGTCCCTGTGTGTACAGCAGCCATCTCTCTCAGTGTCAGGCTGAGTTGGTTTGTACCTGTGTGTGCAGTAGCCCTCTCTCTCTCAGTGTCAGGCTGAGTTGGTTTGTCTCTGTGTGTGCATCAGTGTCAGGTTGATTGGGTTTGTCCCTGTGTGTGCAGAAGCCCTCTCTCTCAGTGTCAGGCTGAGTTGGTTTGTCTCTGTGTGTGCATTAGTGTCAGGTTGATTTGGTTTGTTCCTATGTGTGCAGCAGCCCTCTCTATCAGTGTCAGGCTGAGTTGGTTTGTCCCTGTGTGTGCAGCAGATCTCTCTCTCAGTGTCAGGCTGACTTGCTTTGTCCCTGTGTGTGCATTAGTGTCAGGCTGAGTTGGTTTGTCCCTGTGGGTGCAGCAACCCTCTCTCTCAGTGTCTGGCTGAGTTGGTTTGTCCCTGTGTGTGCAGCAGCCCTCTTTCTCAGTGTCAGGCTGAGTTGGTTTGTCCCTGTGTCTGCAGCAGCCCTCTCTCTCAGTGTCTGGCTGAGCTGGTTTGTCATTGTGTGCAGCAGCCCTTTCAGTGTCAGGCTGAGTTGGTTTGTCCATCTGTGTGCAGCAGCCCTCTATCTCAGTGCCAGGCTGAGTTGATTTGTCCCTGTGTGTGCATCAGTGTCTGGCTGAGTTGGTTTGTCCCTGTGTGTGCAGCAGCCCTCTTTCTCAGAGTCAGGCTGAGTTGGTTTGTCCCTGTGTCTGCAGCAGCCCTCTCTCTCAGTTTCTGGCTGAGCTGGTTTGTCATTGTGTGCAGCAGCCCTCTCAGTGTCAGGCTGAGTTGGTTTGTCCATCTGTGTGCAGCAGCCCTCTATCTCAGTGCCAGGCTGAGTTGATTTGTCCCTGTGTGTGCATCAGTGTCAGGTTGAGTTGGTTTGTCCCTGTGTGTGCAGAAGCCCTCTCTCTCAGTGTCAGGCTGAGTTTGTTTGTCCCTGTGTATGCATCAGTGTCAGGCTGAGTTGGGTTGTCCCTGTGTGTACAGCAGCCATCTCTCTCAGTGTCAGGCTGAGTTGGTTTGTACCTGTGTGTGCAGCAGCCCTCTCTCTCTCAGTGTCAGGCTGAGTTGGTTTGTCTCTGTGTGTGCATCAGTGTCAGGTTAATTTGGTTTGTTCCTATGTGTGCAGCAGCCCTCTCTATCAGTGTCAGGCTGTGTTGGTTTGTTCCTGTGTGTGCAGCAGATCTCTCTCTCAGTGTCAGGCTGACTTGCTTTGTCCCTGTGTGTGGATTAGTATCAGGCTGAGTTGGTTTGTCCCTGTGTGTGCAGCAGCCCTCTCTCTCAGTGTCTGGCTGAGTTCGTTTGTCCCTGTGTGTGTAGCAGCCCTCTCTCTCAATGTCAGGCTGAGTGGGTTTGTCCCTGTGTGTGTATCCGTGTCAGGCTGAGTTGGTTTGTACCTGTGTGAGCAGCAGCCCTCTCAGTGTCAGGCTCAGTTGGTTTGTCCCTGTGTGTGCAGCAGCCCTCTCACTCAGTGTCTGGCTGAGTTGGGTTGTCCCTGTGTGTGCAGCAGCCCTCTCAGTGTCTGGCTGAGTTGGTTTGTCACTGTGTGTGCAGCATCCCTCTTTCTCAGTGTCAGGCTGAGTTGGTTTGTTCCTGTGTGTGCAGCAGCCCTCTCAGTGTCAGGCTGAATTGCTTGTCCCTGTGTGTGCAGCAACCCTCTCTCTCAGTGTCTGGCTGAGTTGGTTTGTCCCTGTGTGTGCAGCAGCCCGCTCTCTCAGTGTCTGGCTGAGTTGGTTTGTCCCTGTGTGTGCAGCAGATCTCTCTCTCAGTGTCAGGCTGAGTTGCTTTGTCCCTGTGTGTGCATCAGTGTCAGGCTGAGTTGGTTTGTCCCTGTGTGTGCAGCAGCCGTCTCTATCAGTGTCAGGCTGAGTTGGTTTATACCTGTGTGAACAGCAGCCCTCTCAGTGTCAGGCTGAGTTGGTTTGTCCCTGTGTGTGCAGCAGCCCTCTCTCAGTGTCTGGCTGAGTTGGTTTGTCCCTGTGTGTGTAGCAGCCCTCTCTCTCAATGTCAGGCTGAGTGGGTTTGTCCCTGTGTGTGTATCCGTGTCAGGCTGAGTTGGTTTGTACCTGTGTGAGCGGCAGCCCTCTCAGTGTCAGTCTGTGTTGGTTTGTACCTGTGTGGGCAGCAGCCCTCTTTCTCAGTGTCAGGCTGAGTTGGTTTGTCCCTGTGTCTGCAGAAGCCCTCTCTCCCAGTGTCTGGCTGAGTTGGTTTGTCATTGTGTGAAGCAGCCCTCTCAGTGTCAGGCTGAGTTGGTTTGTCCCTGTGTGTGCAACAGCCCTCTATCTAAGTGTCGGGCTGAGTTTGTTTGTCCCTGAGTGTGCATCAGCGTCAGGCTGAGTTGGTTTGTCCCTGTGTGTGCAGCAGCCCTCTCTCTCAGTGTCAGGCTGAGTTGGTTTGTACCTGTGTGAGCTGCAGCATTCTCAGTGTCAGGCTAAGTTGGTTTGTCCCTTTGTGTGCAGCAACCCTCTCTCTCAGTGTCTGGCTGAGTTGGTTTGTCCCTGTGTGTGCAGCAGCCCTCTCTCTCAGTGTCAGGCTGAGTGGGTTTGTCCCTGTGTGTGCATCCGTATCAGGCTGAGTTGGTTTGTACCTGTATGAGCAGCAGCCGAATCTATCAGTGTCAGGCTGAGTTGGTTTGTACCTGTGTGGGCAGCAGCCCTCTCTCTCAGTGTCAGGCTGAGTTAGTTTGTCCCTGTGTGTGCAGCAGCTGTCTCTATCAGTGTCAGGATGAATTGGTTTGTACTTGTGAGAGCAGCAGCCCTCTCAGTGTCAGGCTGAGTTGGTGTGTCCCTGTGTGTGCAGCAGCCCCCTCTCTCTCAGTGTCTGGCTGAATTGGTTTGTTCCTGTGTGTGCAGCAGCCCTCTCAGTGTCAGGCTGAGTTGCTTGTCCCTGTGGGTGCAGCAACCCTCTCTCTCAGTGTCTGGCTGAGTTGGTTTGTCCCTGTGTGTGCAGCAGCCCTCTTTCTCAGTGTCAGGCTGAGTTGGTTTGTCCCTGTGTCTGCTGCAGCCCTCTCTCTCAGTGTCTGGCTGAGTTGGTTTGTCATTGTGTGCAGCAGCCCTCTCAGTGTCAGGCTGAGTTGGTTTGTCCATCTGTGTGCAGCAGCCCTCTATCTCAGTGTCAGGCTGAGTTGATTTGTCCCTGTGTGTGCATCAGTGTCAGGTTGAGTTGGTTTGTCCCTGTGTGTGCAGAAGCCCTCTCTCTCAGTGTCAGGCTGAGTTTGTTTGTCCCTGTGTGTGCATCAGTGTCAGGCTGAGTTGGGTTGTCCCTGTGTGTACAGCAGCCATCTCTCTCAGTGTCAGGCTGAGTTGGTTTGTACCTGTGTGTGCAGTAGCCCTCTCTCTCTCAGTGTCAGGCTGAGTTGGTTTGTCTCTGTGTGTGCATCAGTGTCAGGTTGATTTGGTTTGTTCCTATGTGTGCAGCAGCCCTCTCTATCAGTGTCAGGCTGAGTTGGTTTGTCCCTGTGTGTGCAGCAGATCTCTCTCTCAGTGTCAGGCTGACTTGCTTTGTCCCTGTGTGTGCATTAGTGTCAGGCTGAGTTGGTTTGTCCCTGTGTGTGCAGCTGCCCTCTCTCTCAGTGTCTGGCTGAGTTCGTTTGTACCTGTGTGTGTAGCAGCCCTCTCTCTCAATGTCAGGCTGAGTGGGTTTGTCCCTGTGTGTGTATCCGTGTCAGGCTGAGTTGGTTTGTACCTGTGTGAGCAGCAGCCCTCTCAGTGTCAGGCTCAGTTGGTTTGTACCTGTGTGGGCAGCAGCCCTCTCTCTCAGTGTCAGGCTGAGTTGGTTTTCCCCTGTGTGTGCAGCAGCCCTCTCTCTCAGTGTGAGGCTGAGTGTATTTGTCCCTGTGTGTACAGCAGCCATCTCTATCAGTGCCAGGATGAGTTGGTTTGTACTTGTGTGAGCAGCAGCCCTCTCAGTGTCAGGCTGAGTTGGTTTGTCCCTGTGTGTGCAGCAGCCCTCTCTCTCAGTGTCTGGCTGAGTTGGGTTGTCCCTGTGTGTGCAGCAGCCCTCTCAGTGTCTGGCTGAGTTGGTTTGTCACTGTGTGTGCAGCAGCCCTCTTTCTCAGTGTCTGGCTGAGTTGGTTTGTTCCTGTGTGTGCAGCAGCCCTCTCAGTGTCAGGCTGAATTGCTTGTCCCTGTGTGTGCAGCAACCCTCTCTCTCAGTGTCTGGCTGAGTTGGTTTGTCCCTGTGTGTGCAGCAGCCCGCTCTCTCAGTGTCTGGCTGAGTTGGTTTGTCCCTGTGTGTGCAGCAGATCTCTCTCTCAGTGTCAGGCTGAGATGCTTTGTCCCTGTGTGTGCATCAGTGTCAGGCTGAGTTGGTTTGTCCCTGTGTGTGCAGCAGCCGTCTCTATCAGTGTCAGGCTGAGTTGGTTTATACCTGTGTGAACAGCAGCCCTCTCAATGTCAGGCTCAGTTGGTTTGTCCCTGTGTGTGCAGCAGCCCTCTCTCTCAGTGTCTGGCTGAGTTGGTTTGTCCCTGTGTGTGTAGCAGCCCTCTCTCTCAATGTCAGGCTGAGTGGGTTTGTCCCTGTGTGTGTATCCGTGTCAGGCTGAGTTAGTTTGTACCTGTGTGAGCGGCAGCCCTCTCAGTGTCAGTCTGTGTTGGTTTGTACCTGTGTGGGCAGCAGCCCTCTTTCTCAGTGTCAGGCTGAGTTGGTTTGTCCCTGTGTCTGCAGAAGCCCTCTCTCCCAGTGTCTGGCTGAGTTGGTTTGTCATTGTGTGCAGCAGCCCTCTCAGTGTCAGGCTGAGTTGGTTTGTCCCTGTGTGTGCAACAGCCCTCTATCTAAGTTTCGGGCTGAGTTTGTTTGTCCCTGAGTGTGCATCAGCGTCAGGCTGAGTTGGTTTGTCCCTGTGTGTGCAGCAGCCCTCTCTCTCAGTGTCAGGCTGAGTTGGTTTGTACCTGTGTGAGCTGCAGCATTCTCAGTGTCAGACTAAGTTGGTTTGTCCCTTTGTGGGCAGCAGCCCTCTCTCTCAGTGTCTGGCTGAGTTGGTTTGTCCCTGTGTGTGCAGCAGCCCTCTCTCTCAGTGTCAGGCTGAGTGGGTTTGTCCCTGTGTGTGTATCCGTATCAGGCTGAGTTGGTTTGTACCTGTGTGAACAGCAGCCGACTCTATCAGTGTCAGGCTGAGTTGGTTTGTACCTGTGTGGGCAGCAGCCCTCTCTCTCAGTGTCAGGCTGAGTTAGTTTGTCCCTGTGTGTGCAGCAGCTGTCTCTATCAGTGTCAGGATGAATTGGTTTGTACTTGTGTGAGCAGCAGCCCTCTCAGTGTCAGGCTGAGTTGGTTTGTCCCTGTGTGTGCAGCAGCCCCCTCTCTCTCAGTGTCTGGCTGAATTGGTTTGTTCCTGTGTGTGCAGCAGCCCTCTCAGTGTCAGGCTGAGTTGCTTGTCCCTGTGGGTGCAGCAACCCTCTCTCTCAGTGTCTGGCTGAGTTGGTTTGTCCCTGTGTGTGCAGCAGCCCTCTTTCTCAGTGTCAGGCTGAGTTGGTTTGTCCCTGTGTCTGCTGCAGCCCTCTCTCTCAGTGTCTGGCTGAGTTGGTTTGTCATTGTGTGCAGCAGCCCTCTCAGTGTCAGGCTGAGTTGGTTTGTCCATCTGTGTGCAGCAGCCCTCTATCTCAGTGTCAGGCTGAGTTGATTTGTCCCTGTGTGTGCATCAGTGTCAGGTTGAGTTGGTTTGTCCCTGTGTGTGCAGAAGCCCTCTCTCTCAGTGTCAGGCTGAGTTTGTTTGTCCCTGTGTGTGCATCAGTGTCAGGCTGAGTTGGGTTGTCCCTGTGTGTACAGCAGCCATCTCTCTCAGTGTCAGGCTGAGTTGGTTTGTACCTGTGTGTGCAGTAGCCCTCTCTCTCTCAGTGTCAGGCTGAGTTGGTTTGTCTCTGTGTGTGCATCAGTGTCAGGTTGATTTGGTTTGTTCCTATGTGTGCAGCAGCCCTCTCTATCAGTGTCAGGCTGAGTTGGTTTGTCCCTGTGTGTGCAGCAGATCTCTCTCTCAGTGTCAGGCTGACTTGCTTTGTCCCTGTGTGTGCATTAGTGTCAGGCTGAGTTGGTTTGTCCCTGTGTGTGCAGCTGCCCTCTCTCTCAGTGTCTGGCTGAGTTCGTTTGTACCTGTGTGTGTAGCAGCCCTCTCTCTCAATGTCAGGCTGAGTGGGTTTGTCCCTGTGTGTGTATCCGTGTCAGGCTGAGTTGGTTTGTACCTGTGTGAGCAGCAGCCCTCTCAGTGTCAGGCTCAGTTGGTTTGTACCTGTGTGGGCAGCAGCCCTCTCTCTCAGTGTCAGGCTGAGTTGGTTTTCCCCTGTGTGTGCAGCAGCCCTCTCTCTCAGTGTGAGGCTGAGTGTATTTGTCCCTGTGTGTACAGCAGCCATCTCTATCAGTGCCAGGATGAGTTGGTTTGTACTTGTGTGAGCAGCAGCCCTCTCAGTGTCAGGCTGAGTTGGTTTGTCCCTGTGTGTGCAGCAGCCCTCTCTCTCAGTGTCTGGCTGAGTTGGGTTGTCCCTGTGTGTGCAGCAGCCCTCTCAGTGTCTGGCTGAGTTGGTTTGTCACTGTGTGTGCAGCAGCCCTCTTTCTCAGTGTCTGGCTGAGTTGGTTTGTTCCTGTGTGTGCAGCAGCCCTCTCAGTGTCAGGCTGAATTGCTTGTCCCTGTGTGTGCAGCAACCCTCTCTCTCAGTGTCTGGCTGAGTTGGTTTGTCCCTGTGTGTGCAGCAGCCCGCTCTCTCAGTGTCTGGCTGAGTTGGTTTGTCCCTGTGTGTGCAGCAGATCTCTCTCTCAGTGTCAGGCTGAGATGCTTTGTCCCTGTGTGTGCATCAGTGTCAGGCTGAGTTGGTTTGTCCCTGTGTGTGCAGCAGCCGTCTCTATCAGTGTCAGGCTGAGTTGGTTTATACCTGTGTGAACAGCAGCCCTCTCAATGTCAGGCTCAGTTGGTTTGTCCCTGTGTGTGCAGCAGCCCTCTCTCTCAGTGTCTGGCTGAGTTGGTTTGTCCCTGTGTGTGTAGCAGCCCTCTCTCTCAATGTCAGGCTGAGTGGGTTTGTCCCTGTGTGTGTATCCGTGTCAGGCTGAGTTAGTTTGTACCTGTGTGAGCGGCAGCCCTCTCAGTGTCAGTCTGTGTTGGTTTGTACCTGTGTGGGCAGCAGCCCTCTTTCTCAGTGTCAGGCTGAGTTGGTTTGTCCCTGTGTCTGCAGAAGCCCTCTCTCCCAGTGTCTGGCTGAGTTGGTTTGTCATTGTGTGCAGCAGCCCTCTCAGTGTCAGGCTGAGTTGGTTTGTCCCTGTGTGTGCAACAGCCCTCTATCTAAGTTTCGGGCTGAGTTTGTTTGTCCCTGAGTGTGCATCAGCGTCAGGCTGAGTTGGTTTGTCCCTGTGTGTGCAGCAGCCCTCTCTCTCAGTGTCAGGCTGAGTTGGTTTGTACCTGTGTGAGCTGCAGCATTCTCAGTGTCAGACTAAGTTGGTTTGTCCCTTTGTGGGCAGCAGCCCTCTCTCTCAGTGTCTGGCTGAGTTGGTTTGTCCCTGTGTGTGCAGCAGCCCTCTCTCTCAGTGTCAGGCTGAGTGGGTTTGTCCCTGTGTGTGTATCCGTATCAGGCTGAGTTGGTTTGTACCTGTGTGAACAGCAGCCGACTCTATCAGTGTCAGGCTGAGTTGGTTTGTACCTGTGTGGGCAGCAGCCCTCTCTCTCAGTGTCAGGCTGAGTTAGTTTGTCCCTGTGTGTGCAGCAGCTGTCTCTATCAGTGTCAGGATGAATTGGTTTGTACTTGTGTGAGCAGCAGCCCTCTCAGTGTCAGGCTGAGTTGGTTTGTCCCTGTGTGTGCAGCAGCCCTCTCTCTCTCAGTGTCTGGCTGAATTGGTTTGTTCCTGTGTGTGCAGCAGCCCTCTCAGTGTCAGGCTCAGTTGGTTTGTACCTGTGTGGGCAGCAGCCCTCTCTCTCAGTGTCAGGCTGAGTTGGTTTTCCCCTGTGTGTGCAGCAGCCCTCTCTCTCAGTGTGAGGCTGAGTTGGGTTGTCCCTGTGTGTGCAGCAGCCCTCTCAATGTCTGGCTGAGTTGGTTTGTCACTGTGTGTGCAGCAGCCATCTCTATCAGTGCCAGGATGAGTTGGTTTGTACTTGTGTGAGCAGCAGCCCTCTCAGTGTCAGGCTGAGTTGGTTTGTCCCTGTGTGTGCAGCAGCCCTCTCTCTCAGTGTCTGGCTGAGTTGGGTTGTCCCTGTGTGTGCAGCAGCCCTCTCAGTGTCTGGCTGAGTTGGTTTGTCACTGTGTGTGCAGCAGCCCTCTTTCTCAGTGTCAGGCTGAGTTGGTTTGTTCCTGTGTGTGCAGCAGCCCTCTAAGTGTCAGGCTGAATTGCTTGTCCCTGTGTGTGCAGCAACCCTCTCTCTCAGTGTCTGGCTGAGTTGGTTTGTCCCTGTGTGTGCAGCAGATCTCTCTCTCAGTGTCAGGCTGAGTTGCTTTGTCCCTGTGTGTGCATCTGTGTCAGGCTGAGTTGGTTTGTCCCTGTGTGTGCAGCAGCCGTCTCTATCAGTGTCAGGCTGAGTTGGTTTATACCTGTGTGAACAGCAGCCCTCTCCGTGTCAGGCTGAGTTGGTTTGTCCCTGTGTGTGCAGCAGCCCTCTCTCTCAGTGTCTGGCTAAGTTGGTTTGTCCCTGTGTGTGTAGCAGCCCTCTCTCTCAATGTCAGGCTGAGTGGGTTTGTCCCTGTGTGTGTATCCGTGTCAGGCTGAGTTGGTTTGTACCTGTGTGAGCGTCAGCCCTCTCAGTGTCAGTCTGTGTTGGTTTGTACCTGTGTGGGCAGCAGCCCTCTTTCTCAGTGTCAGGCTGAGTTGGTTTGTCCCTGTGTCTGCAGAAGCCCTCTCTCCCAGTGTCTGGCTGAGTTGGTTTGTCATTGTGTGCAGCAGCCCTCTCAGTGTCAGGCTGAGTTGGTTTGTCCCTGTGTGTGCAACAGCCCTCTATCTAAGTGTCGGGCTGAGTTTGTTTGTCCCTGAGTGTGCATCAGCGTCAGGCTGAGTTGGTTTGTCCCTGTGTGTGCAGCAGCCCTCTCTCTCAGTGTCAGGCTGAGTTGGTTTGTACCTGTGTGAGCTGCAGCATTCTCAGTGTCAGACTAAGTTGGTTTGTCCCTTTGTGTGCAGCAGCCCTCTCTCTCAGTGTCTGGCTGAGTTGGTTTGTCCCTGTGTGTGCAGCAGCCCTCTCTCTCAGTGTCAGGCTGAGTGGGTTTGTCCCTGTGTGTGTATCCGTATCAGGCTGAGTTGGTTTGTACCTGTGTGAACAGCAGCCGACTCTATCAGTGTCAGGCTGAGTTGGTTTGTACCTGTGTGGGCAGCAGCCCTCTCTCTCAGTGTCAGGCTGAGTTAGTTTGTCCCTGTGTGTGCAGCAGCTGTCTCTATCAGTGTCAGGATGAATTGGTTTGTACTTGTGTGAGCAGCAGCCCTCTCAGTGTCAGGCTGAGTTGGTTTGTCCCTATGTGTGCAGCAGCCCTCTCTCTCTCAGTGTCTGGCTGAATTGGTTTGTTCCTGTGTGTGCAGCAGCCCTCTCAGTGTCAGGCTGAGTTGCTTGTCCCTGTGGGTGCAGTAACCCTCTCTCTCAGTGTCTGGCTGAGTTGGTTTGTCCCTGTGTGTGCAGCAGCCCTCTTTCTCAGTGTCAGGCTGAGTTGGTTTGTCCCTGTGTCTGCAGCAGCCCTCTCTCTCAGTGTCTGGCTGAGTTGGTTGGTCATTGTGTGCAGCAGCCCTCTCAGTGTCAGGCTGAGTTGGTTTGTCCATCTGTGTGCAGCAGCCCTCTATCTCAGTGCCAGGCTGAGTTGATTTGTCCCTGTGTGTGCATCAGTGTCAGGTTGAGTTGGTTTGTCCCTGTGTGTGCAGAAGCCCTCTCTCTCAGTGTCAGGCTGAGTTTGTTTGTCCCTGTGTGTGCATCAGTGTCAGGCTGAGTTGGGTTGTCCCTGTGTGTACAGCAGCCATCTCTCTCAGTGTCAGGCTGAGTTGGTTTGTACCTGTGTGTGCAGCAGCTCTCTCTCTCTCTCAGTGTCAGGCTGAGTTGGTTTTCTCTGTGTGTGCATCAGTGTCAGGTTGATTTGGTTTGTTCCTATGTGTGCAGCAGCCCTCTCTATCAGTGTCAGGCTGAGTTGGTTTGTCCCTGTGTGTGCAGCAGATCTCTCTCTCAGTGTCAGGCTGACTTGCTTTGTCCCTGTGTGTGCATTAGTATCAGGCTGAGTTGGTTTGTCCCTGTGTGTGCAGCAGCCCTCTCTCTCAGTGTCTGGCTGAGTTTGTTTGTCCCTGTGTGTGTAGCAGCCCTCTCTCTCAATGTCAGGCTGAGTGGGTTTGTCCCTGTGTGTGTATCCGTGTCAGGCTGAGTTGGTTTGTACCTGTGTGAGCATCAGCCCTCTCAGTGTCAGGCTCAGTTGGTTTGTACCTGTGTGGGCAGCAGCCCTCTCTCTCAGTGTCAGGCTGAGTTGGTTTTCCCCTTTGTGTGCAGCAGCCCTCTCTCTCAGTGTGAGGCTGAGTGTATTTGTCCCTGTGTGTACAGCAGCCATCTCTATCAGTGCCAGGATGAGTTGGTTTGTACTTGTGTGAGCAGCAGCCCTCTCAGTGTCAGGCTGAGTTGGTTTGTCCCTGTGTGTGCAGCAGCCCTCTCACTCAGTGTCTGGCTGAGTTGGGTTGTCCCTGTGTGTGCAGCAGCCCTCTCAGTGTCTGGCTGAGTTGGTTTGTCACTGTGTGTGCAGCAGCCCTCTTTCTCAGTGTCATGCTGAGTTGGTTTGTTCCTGTGTGTGCAGCAGCCCTCTCAGTGTCAGGCTGAATTGCTTGTCCCTGTGTGTGCAGCAACCCTCTCTCTCAGTGTCTGGCTGAGTTGGTTTGTCCCTGTGTGTGCAGGAGATCTCTCTCTCAGTGTCAGGCTGAGTTGCTTTGTCCCTGTATGTGCATCAGTGTCAGGCTGAGTTGGTTTGTCCCTGTGTGTGCAGCAGCCGTCTCTATCAGTGTCAGGCTGAGTTGGTTTATACCTGTGTGAACAGCAGCCCTCTCAGTGTCAGGCTGAGTTGGTTTGTCCCTGTGTGTGCAGCAGCCCTCTCTCTCAGTGTCTGGCTGAGTTGGTTTGTCCCTGTGTGTGTAGCAGCCCTCTCTCTCAATGTCAGGCTGAGTGGGTTTGTCCCTGTGTGTGTATCCGTGTCAGGCTGAGTTGTTTTGTACCTGTGTGAGCGGCAGCCCTCTCAGTGTCAGTCTGTGTTGGTTTGTACCTGTGTGGGCAGCAGCCCTCTTTCTCAGTGTCAGGCTGAGTTGGTTTGTCCCTGTGTCTGCAGAAGCCCTCTCTCCCAGTGTCTGGCTGAGTTGGTTTGTGATTGTGTGCAGCAGCCCTCTCAGTGTCAGGCTGAGTTGGTTTGTCCCTGTGTGTGCAACAGCCCTCTATCTAAGTGTCGGGCTGAGTTTGTTTGTCCCTGAGTGTGCATCAGCGTCAGGCTGAGTTGGTTTGTCCCTGTGTGTGCAGCAGCCCTCTCTCTCAGTGTCAGGCTGAGTTGGTTTGTACCTGTGTGAGCTGCAGGATTCTCAGTGTCAGACTAAGTTGGTTTGTCCCTTTGTGTGCAGCAGCCCTCTCTCTCAGTGTCTGGCTGAGTTGGTTTGTCCCTGTGTGTGCAGCAGCCCTCTCTCTCAGTGTCAGACTGAGTGGGTTTGTCCCTGTGTGTGTATCCGTATCAGGCTGAGTTGGTTTGTACCTGTCTGAACAGCAGCCGACTCTATCAGTGTCAGGCTGAGTTGGTTTGTACCTGTGTGGGCAGCAGTCCTCTCTCTCAGTGTCAGGCTGAGTTAGTTTGTCCCTGTGTGTGCAGCAGCTGTCTCTATCAGTGTCAGGATGAATTGGTTTGTACTTGTGTGAGCAGCAGCCCTCTCAGTGTCAGGCTGAGTTGGTTTGTGCCTGTGTGTGCAGCAGCCCTCTCTCTCTCAGTGTCTGGCTGAATTGGTTTGTTCCTGTGTGTGCAACAGCCCTCTCAGTGTCAGGCTGAGTTGCTTGTCCCTGTGGGTGCAGCAACCCTCTCTCTCAGTGTCTGGCTGAGTTGGTTTGTCCCTGTGTGTGCAGCAGCCCTCTTTCTCAGTGTCAGGCTGAGTTGGTTTGTCCCTGTGTCTGCAGCAGCCCTCTCTCTCAGTGTCTGGCTGAGTTGGTTTGTCATTGTGTGCAGCAGCCCTCTCAGTGTCAGGCTGAGTTGGTTTGTCCATCTGTGTGCAGCAGCCCTCTATCTCAGTGCCAGGCTGAGTTGATTTGTCCCTGTGTGTGCATCAGTGTCAGGTTGAGTTGGTTTGTCCCTGTGTGTGCAGAAGCCCTCTCTCTCAGTGTCAGGCTGAGTGTGTTTGTCCCTGTGTGTGCATCAGTGTCAGGCTGAGTTGGGTTGTCCCTGTGTGTACAGCAGCCATCTCTCTCAGTGTCAGGCTGAGTTGGTTTGTACCTGTGTGTGCAGCAGCCCTCTCTCTCTCAGTGTCAGGCTGAGTTGGTTTGTCTCTGTGTGTGCATCAGTGTCAGGTTGATTTGGTTTGTTCCTATGTGTGCAGCAGCCCTCTCTATCAGTGTCAGGCTGAGTTGGTTTGTCCCTGTGTGTGCAGCAGATATCTCTCTCAGTGTCAGGCTGACTTGCTTTGTCCCTGTGTGTGCATTAGTATCAGGCTGAGTTGGTTTGTCCCTGTGTGTGCAGCAGCCCTCTCTCTCAGTGTCTGGCTGAGTTCGTTTGTCCCTGTGTGTGTAGCAGCCCTCTCTCTCAATGTCAGGCTGAGTGGGTTTGTCCCTGTGTGTGTATCCGTGTCAGGCTGAGTTGGTTTGTACCTGTGTGAGCAGCAGCCCTCTCAGTGTCAGGCTCAGTTGGTTTGTACCTGTGTGGGCAGCAGCCCTCTCTCTCAGTGTCAGGCTGAGTTGGTTTTCCCCTGTGTGTGCAGCAGCCCTAACTCTCAGTGTGAGGCTGAGTGTATTTGTCCCTGTGTGTACAGCAGCCATCTCTATCAGTGCCAGGATGAGTTGGTTTGTACTTGTGTGAGCAGCAGCCCTCTCAGTGTCAGGCTGAGTTGGTTTGTCCCTGTGTGTGCAGCAGCCCTCTCACTCAGTGTCTGGCTGAGTTGGGTTGTCCCTGTGTGTGCAGCAGCCCTCTCAGTGTCTGGCTGAGTTGGTTTGTCACTGTGTGTGCAGCAGCCCTCTTTCTCAGTGTCAGGCTGAGTTGGTTTGTTCCTGTGTGTGCAGCAGCCCTCTCAGTGTCAGGCTGAATTGCTTGTCCCTGTGTGTGTAGCAACCCTCTCTCTCAGTCTCTGGCTGAGTTGGTTTGTCCCTGTGTGTGCAGCAGCCCGCTCTCTCAGTGTCTGGCTGAGTTGGTTTGTCCCTGTGTGTGCAGCAGATCTCTCTCTCAGTGTCAGGCTGAGTTGCTTTGTCCCTGTGTGTGCATCAGTGTCAGGCTGAGTTGGTTTGTCCCTGTGTGTGCAGCAGCCGTCTCTATCAGTGTCAGGCTGAGTTGGTTTATACCTGTGTGAACAGCAGCCCTCTCAGTGTCAGGCTGAGTTGGTTTGTCCCTGTGTGTGCAGCAGCCCTCTCTCAGTGTCTGGCTGAGTTGGTTTGTCCCTGTGTGTGTAGCAGCCCTCTCTCTCAATGTCAGGCTGAGTGGGTTTGTCCCTGTGTGTGTATCCGTGTCAGGCTGAGTTGGTTTGCACCTGTGTGAGCGGCAGCCCTCTCAGTGTCAGTCTGTGTTGGTTTGTACCTGTGTGGGCAGCAGCCCTCTTTCTCAGTGTCAGGCTGAGTTGGTTTGTCCCTGTGTCTGCAGAAGCCCTCTCTCCCAGTGTCTGGCTGAGTTGGTTTGTCATTGTGTGAAGCAGCCCTCTCAGTGTCAGGCTGAGTTGGTTTGTCCCTGTGTGTGCAACAGCCCTCTATCTAAGTGTCGGGCTGAGTTTGTTTGTCCCTGAGTGTGCATCAGCGTCAGGCTGAGTTGGTTTGTCCCTGTGTGTGCAGCAGCCCTCTCTCTCAGTGTCAGGCTGAGTTGGTTTGTACCTGTGTGAGCTGCAGCATTCTCAGTGTCATGCTAAGTTGGTTTGTCCCTTTGTGTGCAGCAACCCTCTCTCTCAGTGTCTGGCTGAGTTGGTTTGTCCCTGTGTGTGCAGCAGCCCTCTCTCTCAGTGTCAGGCTGAGTGGGTTTGTCCCTGTGTGTGCATCCGTATCAGGCTGAGTTGGTTTGTACCTGTATGAGCAGCAGCCGACTCTATCAGTGTAAGGCTGAGTTGGTTTGTACCTGTGTGGGCAGCAGCCCTCTCTCTCAGTGTCAGGCTGAGTTAGTTTGTCCCTGTGTGTGCAGCAGCTGTCTCTATCAGTGTCAGGATGAATTGGTTTGTACTTGTGTGAGCAGCAGCCCTCTCAGTGTCAGGCTGAGTTGGTTTGTCCCTGTGTGTGCAGCAGCCCCCTCTCTCTCAGTGTCTGGCTGAATTGGTTTGTTCCTGTGTGTGCAGCAGCCCTCTCAGTGTCAGGCTGAGTTGCTTGTCCCTGTTGGTGCAGCAACCCTCTCTCTCAGTGTCTGGCTGAGTTGGTTTGTCCCTGTGTGTGCAGCAGCCATCTTTCTCAGTGTCAGGCTGAGTTGGTTTGTCCCTGTGTCTGCAGCAGCCCTCTCTCTCAGTGTCTGGCTGAGTTGGTTTGTCATTGTGTGCAGCAGCCCTCTCAGTGTCAGGCTGAGTTGGTTTGTCCATCTGTGTGCAGCAGCCCTCTATCTCAGTGTCAGGCTGAGTTGATTTGTCCCTGTGTGTGCATCAGTGTCAGGTTGAGTTGGTTTGTCCCTGTCTGTGCAGAAGCCCTCTCTCTCAGTGTCAGGCTGAGTTTGTTTGTCCCTGTGTGTGCATCAGTGTCAGGCTGAGTTGGGTTGTCCCTGTGTGTACAGCAGCCATCTCTCTCAGTGTCAGGCTGAGTTGGTTTGTACCTGTGTGTGCAGTAGCCCTCTCTCTCTCAGTGTCAGGCTGAGTTGGTTTGTCTCTGTGTGTGCATCAGTGTCAGGTTGATTTGGTTTGTCCCTGTGTGTGCAGAAGCCCTCTCTCTCAGTGTCAGGCTGAGTTTGATTGTCCCTGTGTGTGCATCAGTGTCAGGCTGAGTTGGGTTGTCCCTGTGTGTACAGCAGCCATCTCTCTCAGTGTCAGGCTGAGTTGGTTTGTACCTGTGTGTGCAGTAGCCCTCTCTCTCTCAGTGTCAGGCTGAGTTGGTTTGTCTCTGTGTGTGCATCAGTGTCAGGTTGATTTGGTTTGTTCCTATGTGTGCAGCAGCCCTCTCTATCAGTGTCAGGCTGAGTTGGTTTGTCCCTGTGTGTGCAGCAGATCTCTCTCTCAGTGTCAGGCTGACTTGCTTTGTCCCTGTGTGTGCATTAGTGTCAGGCTGAGTTGGTTTGTCCCTGTGTGTGCAGCAGCCCTCTCTCTCAGTGTCTGGCTGAGTTTGTTTGTCCTTGTGTGTGTAGCAGCCCTCTCTCTCAATGTCAGGCTGAGTGGGTTTGTCCCTGTGTGTGTATCCATGTCAGGCTGAGTTCGTTTGTACCTGTGTGAGCAGCAGCCCTCTCAGTGTCAGGCTCAGTTGGTTTGTACCTGTGTGGGCAGCAGCCCTCTCTCTCAGTGTCAGGCTGAGTTGGTTTTCCCCTGTGTGTGCAGCAGCCCTCTCTCTCAGTGTGAGGCTGAGTGTATTTGTCCCTGTGTGTACAGCAGCCATCTCTATCAGTGCCAGGATGAGTTGGTTTGTACTTGTGTGAGCAGCAGCCCTCTCAGTGTCAGGCTGAGTTGGTCTGTCCCTGTGTGTGCAGCAGCCCTCTCTCTCAGTGTCTGGCTGAGTTGGGTTGTCCCTGTGTGTGCAGAAGCCCTCTCAGTTTCAGGTTGAGTTGGTTTGTCCCTGTGTGTGCAGAAGCCCTCTCTCTCAGTGTCAGGCTGAGTTTGTTTGTCCCTGTGTGTGCATCAGTGTCAGGCTGAGTTGGGTTGTCCCTGTGTGTACAGCAGCCATCTCTCTCAGTGTCAGGCTGAGTTGGTTTGTACCTGTGTGTGCAGTAGCCCTCTCTCTCTCAGTGTCAGGCTGAGTTGGTTTGTCTCTGTGTGTGCATCAGTGTCAGGTTGATTTGGTTTGTCCCTGTGTGTGCAGAAGCCCTCTCTCTCAGTGTCAGGCTGAGTTTGTTTGTCCCTGTGTGTGCATCAGTGTCAGGCTGAGTTGGGTTGTCCCTGTGTGTACAGCAGCCATCTCTCTCAGTGTCAGGCTGAGTTGGTTTGTACCTGTGTGTGCAGTAGCCCTCTCTCTCTCAGTGTCAGGCTGAGTTGGTTTGTCTCTGTGTGTGCATCAGTGTCAGGTTGATTTGGTTTGTTCCTATGTGTGCAGCAGCCCTCTCTATCAGTGTCAGGCTGAGTTGGTTTGTCCCTGTGTGTGCAGCAGATCTCTCTCTCAGTGTCAGGCTGACTTGCTTTGTCCCTGTGTGTGCATTAGTGTCAGGCTGAGTTGGTTTGTCCCTGTGGGTGCAGCAACCCTCTCTCTCAGTGTCTGGCTGAGTTGGTTTGTCCCTGTGTGTGCAGCAGCCCTCTTTCTCAGTGTCAGGCTGAGTTGGTTTGTCCCTGTGTCTGCAGCAGCCCTCTCTCTCAGTGTCTGGCTGAGCTGGTTTGTCATTGTGTGCAGCAGCCCTCTCAGTGTCAGGCTGAGTTGGTTTGTCCATCTGTGTGCAGCAGCCCTCTATCTCAGTGCCAGGCTGAGTTGATTTGTCCCTGTGTGTGCATCAGTGTCAGGCTGAGTTGCTTGTCCCTGTGGGTGCAGCAACCCTCTCTCTCAGTGTCTGGCTGAGTTGGTTTGTCCCTGTGTGTGCAGCAGCCCTCTTTCTCAGTGTCAGGCTGAGTTGGTTTGTCCCTGTGTCTGCAGCAGCCCTCTCTCTCAGTGTCTGGCTGAGCTGGTTTGTCATTGTGTGCAGCAGCCCTCTCAGTGTCAGGCTGAGTTGGTTTGTCCATCTGTGTGCAGCAGCCCTCTATCTCAGTGCCAGGCTGAGTTGATTTGTCCCTGTGTGTGCATCAGTGTCAGGTTGAGTTGGTTTGTCCCTGTGTGTGCAGAAGCCCTCTCTCTCAGTGTCAGGCTGAGTTTGTTTGTCCCTGTGTGTGCATCAGTGTCAGGCTGAGTTGGGTTGTCCCTGTGTGTACAGCAGCCATCTCTCTCAGTGTCAGGCTGAGTTGGTTTGTACCTGTGTGTGCAGTAGCCCTCTCTCTCTCAGTGTCAGGCTGAGTTGGTTTGTCTCTGTGTGTGCATCAGTGTCAGGCTGATTTGGTTTGTCCCTGTGAGTGCAGAAGCCCTCTCTCTCAGTGTCAGGCTGAGTTTGTTTGTCCCTGTGTGTGCATCAGTGTCAGGCTGAGTTGGGTTGTCCCTGTGTGTACAGCAGCCATCTCTCTCAGTGTCAGGCTGAGTTGGTTTGTACCTGTGTGTGCAGTAGCCCTCTCTCTCTCAGTGTCAGGCTGAGTTGGTTTGTCTCTGTGTGTGCATCAGTGTCAGGTTGTTTTGGTTTGTTCCTATGTGTGCAGCAGCCCTCTCTATCAGTGTCAGGCTGAGTTGGTTTGTCCCTGTGTGTGCAGCAGATCTCTCTCTCAGTGTCAGGCTGACTTGCTTTGTCCCTGTGTGTGCATTAGTGTCAGGCTGAGTTGGTTTGTCCCTGTGTGTGCAGCAGCCCTCTCTCTCAGTGTCTGGCTGAGTTCGTTTGTCCCTGTGTGTGTAGCAGCCCTCTCTCTCAATGTCAGGCTGAGTGGGTTTGTCCCTGTGTGTGTATCCGTATCAGGCTGAGTTGGTTTGTACCTGTGTGAGCAGCAGCCCTCTCAGTGTCAGGCTCAGTTGGTTTGTACCTGTGGGGGCAGCAGCCCTCTCTCTCAGTGTCAGGCTGAGTTGGTTTGCCCCTGTGTGTGCAGCAGCCCTCTCTCTCAGTGTGAGGCTGAGTGTATTTGTCCCTATGTGTACAGCAGCCATCTCTATCAGTGCCAGGATGAGTTGGTTTGTACTTGTGTGAGCAGCAGCCCTCTCAGTGTCAGGCTGAGTTGGTCTGTCCCTGTGTGTGCAGCAGCCCTCTCTCTCAGTGTCTGGCTGAGTTGGGTTGTCCCTGTGTGTGCAGCAGCCCTCTCAGTGTCAGGTTGAGTTGGTTTGTCCCTGTGTGTGCAGAAGCCCTCTCCCTCAGTGTCAGGCTGAGTTTGTTTGTCCCTGTGTGTGCATCAGTGTCAGGCTGAGTTGGGTTGTCCCTGTGTGTACAGCAGCCATCTCTCTCAGTGTCAGGCTGAGTTGGTTTGTACCTGTGTGTGCAGTAGCCCTCTCTCTCTCAGTGTCAGGCTGAGTTGGTTTGTCTATGTGTGTGCATCAGTGTCAGGTTGATTTGGTTTGTCCCTGTTTGTGCAGAAGCACGCTCTCTCAGTGTCAGGCTGAGTTTGTTTGTCCCTGTGTGTGCATCAGTGTCAGGCTGAGTTGGGTTGTCCCTGTGTGTACAGCAGCCATCTCTCTCAGTGTCAGGCTGAGTTGGTTTGTACCTGTGTGTGCAGTAGCCCTCTCTCTCTCAGTGTCAGGCTGACTTGCTTTGTCCCTGTGTGTGCATTAGTGTCAGGCTGAGTTGGTTTGTCCCTGTGGGTGCAGCAACCCTCTCTCTCAGTGTCTGGCTGAGTTGGTTTGTCCCTGTGTGTGCAGCAGCCCTCTTTCTCAGTGTCAGGCTGAGTTGGTTTGTCCCTGTGTCTGCAGCAGCCCTCTCTCTCAGTGTCTGGCTGAGCTGGTTTGTCATTGTGTGCAGCAGCCCTCTATCTCAGTGCCAGGCTGAGTTGATTTGTCCCTGTGTGTGCATCAGTGTCAGGTTGAGTTGGTTTGTCCCTGTCTGTGCAGAAGCCCTCTCTCTCAGTGTCAGGCTGAGTTTGTTTGTCCCTGTGTGTGCATCAGTGTCAGGCTGAGTTGGGTTGTCCCTGTGTGTACAGCAGCCATCTCTCTCAGTGTCAGGCTGAGTTGGTTTGTACCTGTGTGTGCAGTAGCCCTCTCTCTCTCAGTGTCAGGCTGAGTTGGTTTGTCTCTGTGTGTGCATCAGTGTCAGGTTGATTTGGTTTGTCCCTGTGTGTGCAGAAGCCCTCTCTCTCAGTGTCAGGCTGAGTGTGTTTGTCCCTGTGTGTGCATCAGTGTCAGGCTGAGTTGGGTTGTCCCTGTGTGTACAGCAGCCATCTCTCTCAGTGTCAGGCTGAGTTGGTTTGTACCTGTGTGTGCAGTAGCCCTCTCTCTCTCAGTGTCAGGCTGAGTTGGTTTGTCTCTGTGTGTGCATCAGTGTCAGGTTGATTTGGTTTGTTCCTATGTGTGCAGCAGCCCTCTCTATCAGTGTCAGGCTAAGTTGGTTTGTCCCTGTGTGTGCAGCAGATCTCTCTCTCAGTGTCAGGCTGACTTGCTTTGTCCCTGTGTGTGCATTAGTGTCAGGCTGAGTTGGTTTGTCCCTGTGTGTGCAGCAGCCCTCTCTCTCAATGTCAGGCTGAGTGGGTTTGTCCCTGTGTGTGTATCCATGTCAGGCTGAGTTCGTTTGTACCTGTGTGAGCAGCAGCCCTCTCAGTGTCAGGCTCAGTTGGTTTGTACCTGTGTGGGCAGCAGCCCTCTCTCTCAGTGTCAGGCTGAGTTGGTTTTCCCCTGTGTGTGCAGCAGCCCTCTCTCTCAGTGTGAGGCTGAGTGTATTTGTCCCTGCGTGTACAGCAGCCATCTCTATCAGTGCCAGGATGAGTTGGTTTGTACTTGTGTGAGCAGCAGCCCTCTCAGTGTCAGGCTGAGTTGGTCTGTCCCTGTGTGTGCAGCAGCCCTCTCTCTCAGTGTCTGGCTGAGTTGGGTTGTCCCTGTGTGTGCAGCAGCCCTCTCAGTTTCAGGTTGAGTTGGTTTGTCCCTGTGTGTGCAGAAGCCCTCTCTCTCAGTGTCAGGCTGAGTTTGTTTGTCCCTGTGTGTGCATCAGTGTCAGGCTGAGTTGGGTTGTCCCTGTGTGTACAGCAGCCATCTCTCTCAGTGTCAGGCTGAGTTGGTTTGTACCTGTGTGTGCAGTAGCCCACTCTCTCTCAGTGTCAGGCTGAGTTGGTTTGTCTCTGTGTGTGCATCAGTGTCAGGTTGATTTGGTTTGTCCCTGTGTGTGCAGAAGCCCTCTCTCTCAGTGTCAGGCTGAGTTTGTTTGTCCCTGTGTGTGCATCAGTGTCAGGCTGAGTTGGGTTGTCCCTGTGTGTACAGCAGCCATCTCTCTCAGTGTCAGGCTGAGTTGGTTTGTACCTGTGTGTGCAGTAGCCCTCTCTCTCTCAGTGTCAGGCTGAGTTGGTTTGTCTCTGTGTGTGCATCAGTGTCAGGTTGATTTGGTTTGTTCCTATGTGTGCAGCAGCCCTCTCTATCAGTGTCAGGCTGAGTTGGTTTGTCCCTGTGTGTGCAGCAGATCTCTCTCTCAGTGTCAGGCTGACTTGCTTTGTCCCTGTGTGTGCATTAGTGTCAGGCTGAGTTGGTTTGTCCCTGTGGGTGCAGCAACCCTCTCTCTCAGTGTCTGGCTGAGTTGGTTTGTCCCTGTGTGTGCAGCAGCCCTCTTTCTCAGTGTCAAGCTGAGTTGGTTTGTCCCTGTGTCTGCAGCAGCCCTCTCTCTCAGTGTCTGGCTGAGCTGGTTTGTCATTGTGTGCAGCAGCCCTCTCAGTGTCAGGCTGAGTTGGTTTGTCCATCTGTGTGCAGCAGCCCTCTATCTCAGTGCCAGGCTGAGTTGATTTGTCCCTGTGTGTGCATCAGTGTCAGGCTGAGTTGCTTGTCCCTGTGGGTGCAGCAACCCTCTCTCTCAGAGTCTGGCTGAGTTGGTTTGTCCCTGTGTGTGCAGCAGCCCTCTTTCTCAGTGTCAGGCTGAGTTGGTTTGTCCCTGTGTCTGCAGCAGCCCTCTCTCTCAGTGTCTGGCTGAGCTGGTTTGTCATTGTGTGCAGCAGCCCTCTCAGTGTCAGGTTGAGTTGGTTTGTCCCTGTGTGTGCAGAAGCCCTCTCTCTCAGTGTCAGGCTGAGTTTGTTTGTCCCTGTGTGTGCATCAGTGTCAGGCTGAGTTGGGTTGTCCCTGTGTGTACAGCAGCCATCTCTCTCAGTGTCAGGCTGAGTTGGTTTGTACCTGTGTTTGCAGCAGCCCTCTCTCTCTCAGTGTCAGGCTGAGTTGGTTTGTCTCTGTGTGTGCATCAGTGTCAGGTTGATTTGGTTTGTTCCTATGTTTGCAGCAGCCCTCTCTATCAGTGTCAGGCTGAGTTGGTTTGTCCCTGTGTGTGCAGCAGATCTCTCTCTCAGTGTCAGGCTGACTTGCTTTGTCCCTGTGTGTGCATTAGTATCAGGCTGAGTTGGTTTGTCCCTGTGTGTGCAGCAGCCCTCTCTCTCAGTGTCTGGCTGAGTTCGTTTGTCCCTGTGTGTGTAGCAGCCCTCTCTCTCAATGTCAGGCTGAGTGGGTTTGTCCCTGTGTGTGTATCCGTGTCAGGCTGAGTTGGTTTGTACCTGTGTGAGCAGCAGCCCTCTCAGTGTCAGGCTCAGTTGGTTTGTACCTGTGTGGGCAGCAGCCCTCTCTCTCAGTGTCAGGCTGAGTTGGTTTTCCCCTGTGTGTGCAGCAGCCCTCTCTCTCAGTGTGAGGCTGAGTGTATTTGTCCCTGTGTGTACAGCAGCCATCTCTATCAGTGCCAGGATGAGTTGGTTTGTACTTGTGTGAGCAGCAGCCCTCTCAGTGTCAGGCTGAGTTGGTTTGTCCCTGTGTGTGCAGCAGCCCTCTCACTCAGTGTCTGGCTGAGTTGGGTTGTCCCTGTGTGTGCAGCAGCCCTCT
Organism: Triturus cristatus; assembly: GCF_964204655.1. Lineage (NCBI taxonomy): Eukaryota > Metazoa > Chordata > Amphibia > Caudata > Salamandridae > Triturus > Triturus cristatus. Next base: position 1,175,784,853 of record NC_140579.1, on the reverse strand, counting down.
CAGTGTCTGGCTGAGTTGGTTTGTCACTGTGTGTGCAGCAGCCCTCTTTCTCAGTGTCAGGCTGAGTTGGTTTGTTCCTGTGTGTGCAGCAGCCCTCTCAGTGTCAGGCTGAATTGCTTGTCCCTGTGTGTGCAGCAACCCTCTCTCTCAGTGTCTGGCTGAGTTGGTTTGTCCCTGTGTGTGCAGCAGCCCTCTTTCTCAGTGTCAGGCTGAGTTGGTTTGTCCCTGTGTCTGCAGCAGTCCTCTCTCTCAGTGTCTGGCTGAGTTGGTTTGTCATTGTGTGCAGCAGCCCTCTCATTGTCAGGCTGAGTTGGTTTGTCCATCTGTGTGCAGCAGCCCTCTATCTCAGTGTCAGGCTGAGTTGATTTGTCCCTGTGTGTGCATCAGTGTCAGGTTGAGTTGGTTTGTCCCTGTGTGTGCAGAAGCCCTCTCTCTCAGTGTCAGGCTGAGTTTGTTTGTCCCTGTGTGTGCATCAGTGTCAGGCTGAGTTGGGTTGTCCCTGTGTGTACAGCAGCCCGCTCTCTCAGTGTCTGGCTGAGTTGGTTTGTCCCTGTGTGTGCAGCAGATCTCTCTCTCAGTGTCAGGCTGAGATGCTTTGTCCCTGTGTGTGCATCAGTGTGAGGCTGAGTTGGTTTGTCCCTGTGTGTGCAGCAGCCGTCTCTATCAGTGTCAGGCTGAGTTGGTTTATACCTGTGTGAACAGCAGCCCTCTCAATGTCAAGCTCAGTTGGTTTGTCCCTGTGTGTGCAGCAGCCCTCTCTCTCAGTGTCTTGCTGAGTTGGTTTGTCCCTGTGTGTGTAGCAGCCCTCTCTCTCAATGTCAGGCTGAGTGGGTTTGTCCCTGTGTGTGTATCCGTGTCAGGCTGAGTTGGTTTGTACCTGTGTGGGCCTCAGCCCTCTCTTTCAGTGTCAGGCTGAGTTGCTTTCCCCTGTGTGTGCAGCAGCCCTCTCTCTCATTGTCAGGCTGAGTTAATTTGTCCCTGTGTGTGCAGCAGCCATCCCTTTCAGTGCCAGGATAAGTTGGTTTGTACTTGTGTGAGCAGCAGCCCTCTCAGAGTCAGCCTGAGTTGGTTTGTCCCTGTGTGTGCAGCAGCCCTCTCTCTCAGTGTCTGGCTGAATTGGTTTGTCCCGGTGTGTGCAACAGCCCTCTCAGTATCTGGCTGAGTTGGTTTGTCCCTGTGTGTGCAGCAGCCCTCTTTCTCAGTGTCAGGCTGAGTTGGTTTGTCCCTGTGTGTGCATCAGCGTCAGGCTGAGTTGTTTTGTCCCTGTGTGTGCAGCAGCCCACTCTCTCAGTGTCAGGCTGAGTTGGTTTGTCCCGTTGTGTGCAGCGGCCCTCTCTCTCAGTGTCTGGCTGAGTTGATTTGTCCCTGTGTGTGCAGCAGCTGTCTCTATCAGTGTCAGGATGAGTTGATTTGTACTTGTGTGAGCAGGAGCCCTCTCAGTGTCAGGCTGAGTTGGTTTGTCCCTGTGTGTGCAGCAGCCCTCTCTCTCAGTGTCTGGCTGAAATGGTTTGTCCCTGTGTGTGTAGTAACCCTCTCTCTCAATGTCAGGCTGAGTGGGTTTGTACCTGTGTGTCCATCAGTGTCAGGTTGAGTTGGTTTGGTCCTGTGTGTGCAGCAGCCCTCTCTCTCAGTGTCAGGCTGAGTTGGTGTGTCCCTGTGTGTGTAGCAGCCCTCTCTCTCAATGTCAGGCTGAGTGGGTTTGTCCCTGTGTGTGTATCCGTATCAGGCTGAGTTGGTTTGTACCTGTGTGAGCAGCAGTCGTCTCTATCAGTGTCAGGCTGAGTTGCTTTGTACATGTGTGGGCAGCAGCCCTCGCTCTCAGTGTCAGGCTGAGTTAGTTTGTCCCTGTGTGTGCAGAAGCTGTCTCTTTCAGTGTCAGAATGAGTCGGTTTGTACTTGTGTGAGAAGCAGCCCTCTTAGTGTCAGGCTGAATTGGTTTGTCCCTGTGTGTGCAGCAGCCCTCTCTCTCAGTGTCTGGCTGAATTGGTTTGTTCCTGTGTGTGCAGCAGCCCTCTCAGTGTCAGGCTGAGTTGCTTGTCCCTGTGTGTGCAGCAACCCTCTCTCTCAGTGTCTGGCTGAGTTGGTTTGTCCCTGTGTGTGCAGCAGCCCTATTTCTCAGTGTCAGGCTGAGTTGGTTTGTCCCTGTGTCTGCAGCAGCCCTCTCTCTCAGTGTCTGACTGAGTTGGTTTGTCATTGTGTGCAGCAGCCCTCTCAGTGTCAGGCTGAGTTGGTTTGTCCCTGTGTGTGCAGCAGCCCTCTATGTCAGTGTCAGGCTGAGTTGATTTGGTCCTGTGTGTGCATCAGTGTCAGGTTGAGTTGGTTTGTTCCTGTGTGTGCAGCAGCCCTCTCTCCCAGTGTCAGGCTGAGTTGGTTTGTCCCTGTGTGGGCAGCAGCCTTCTCTCTCAGTGTCAGGCTGAGTTTGTTTATCCCTGTGTGTGCATCAGTGTCAGGCTGAGTTGGTTTGTCCCTGTGTGTGCAGCAGCCGTCTCTCTCAGTGTCAGGCTGAGTTGCTTTGTACCTGTGTGTGCAGCAGCCCTCTCTCTCAGTGTCAGGCTGGGTTGGTTTGTCTCTGTGTGTGCATCAGTGTCAGGTTGATTTGGTTTGTTCCTGTGTGTGCAGCAGCCCTCTCTCTCAGTGTCAGGCTGAGTTGGTTTGTCCCTGTGTGTGCAGCAGACCTCTTTTTCAGTGTCAGGCTGGATTGGTTTGTCCCTGTGTGTGCAGCAGCCGTCTCTATCAGTGTCAGGCTGAGTTAGTTTGTACCTGTGTGAACAGCAGCCCTCTCAGTGTCAGGCTGAGTTGGTTTGTCCCTGTGTGTGCAGCAGCCCTCTCTCTCAGTGTCAGGCTGAGTTGGTTTGTACCTGTGTGAGCAGCAGCCCTCTCAGTGTCAGGCTGAGTTGGTTTGTCCCGTTGTGTGCAGCAGCCCTCTCTCTTAGTATCTGACTGAGTTGGTTTGTCCCTGTGTGTGCATCAGCGTCAGGCTGAGTTGTTTTGTCCCTGTGTGTGCAGCAGCCCTCTCTCTCAGTGTCAGGCTGAGTTGGTTTGTACCTGTGTGAGCAGCAGCCCTCTCAGTATCTGGCTGAGTTGGTTTGTCCCTGTGTGTGCAGCAGCCCTCTTTCTCAGTGTCAGGCTGAGTTGATTTGTCCCTGTGTGTGCATCAGCGTCAGGCTGAGTTGTTTTGTCCCTGTGTGTGCAGCAGCCCACTCTCTCAGTGTCAGGCTGAGTTGGTTTGTCCCGTTGTGTGCAGCGGCCCTCTCTCTCAGTGTCTGGCTGAGTTGATTTGTCCCTGTATGTGCAGCAGCTGTCTCTATCAGTGTCAGGATGAGTTGATTTGTACTTGTGTGAGCAGGAGCCCTCTCAGTGTCAGGCTGAGTTGGTTTGTCCCTGTGTGTGCAGCAGCCCTCTCTCTCAGTGTCTGGCTGAAATGGTTTGTCCCTGTGTGTGTAGCAACCCTCTCTCTCAATGTCAGGCTGAGTGGGTTTGTACCTGTGTGTCCATCAGTGTCAGGTTGAGTTGGTTTGGTCCTGTGTGTGCAGCAGCCCTCTCTCTCAGTGTCAGGCTGAGTTGGTGTGTCCCTGTGTGTGTAGCAGCCCTCTCTCTCAATGTCAGGCTGAGTGGGTTTGTCCCTGTGTGTGTATCCGTATCAGGCTGAGTTGGTTTGTACCTGTGTGAGCAGCAGTCGTCTCTATCAGTGTCAGGCTGAGTTGCTTTGTACATGTGTGGGCAGCAGCCCTCGCTCTCAGTGTCAGGCTGAGTTAGTTTGTCCCTGTGTGTGCAGAAGCTGTCTCTTTCAGTGTCAGAATGAGTCGGTTTGTACTTGTGTGAGAAGCAGCCCTCTTAGTGTCAGGCTGAATTGGTTTGTCCCTGTGTGTGCAGCAGCCCTCTCTCTCAGTGTCTGGCTGAATTGGTTTGTTCCTGTGTGTGCAGCAGCCCTCTCAGTGTCAGGCTGAGTTGCTTGTCCCTGTGTGTGCAGCAACCCTCTCTCTCAGTGTCTGGCTGAGTTGGTTTGTCCCTGTGTGTGCAGCAGCCCTATTTCTCAGTGTCAGGCTGAGTTGGTTTGTCCCTGTGTCTGCAGCAGCCCTCTCTCTCAGTGTCTGACTGAGTTGGTTTGTCATTGTGTGCAGCAGCCCTCTCAGTGTCTGGCTGAGTTGGGTTGTCCCTGTGTGTGCAGCAGCCCTCTCAGTTTCAGGTTGAGTTGGTTTGTCCCTGTGTGTGCAGAAGCCCTCTCTCTCAGTGTCAGGCTGAGTTTGTTTGTCCCTGTGTGTGCATCAGTGTCAGGCTGAGTTGGGTTGTCCCTGTGTGTACAGCAGCCATCTCTCTCAGTGTCAGGCTGAGTTGGTTTGTACCTGTGTGTGCAGTAGCCCTCTCTCTCTCAGTGTCAGGCTGAGTTGGTTTGTCTCTGTGTGTGCATCAGTGTCAGGTTTATTTGGTTTGTCCCTGTGTGTGCAGAAGCCCTCTCTCTCAGTGTCAGGCTGAGTTTGTTTGTCCCTGTGTGTGCATCAGTGTCAGGCTGAGTTGGGTTGTCCCTGTGTGTACAGCAGCCATCTCTCTCAGTGTCAGGCTGAGTTGGTTTGTACCTGTGTGTGCAGTAGCCCTCTCTCTCTCAGTGTCAGGCTGAGTTGGTTTGTCTCTGTGTGTGCATCAGTGTCAGGTTGATTTGGTTTGTTCCTATGTGTGCAGCAGCCCTCTCTATCAGTGTCAGGCTGAGTTGGTTTGTCCCTGTGTGTGCAGCAGATCTCTCTCTCAGTGTCAGGCTGACTTGCTTTGTCCCTGTGTGTGCATTAGTGTCAGGCTGAGTTGGTTTGTCCCTGTGGGTGCAGCAACCCTCTCTCTCAGTGTCTGGCTGAGTTGGTTTGTCCCTGTGTGTGCAGCAGCCCTCTTTCTCAGTGTCAAGCTGAGTTGGTTTGTCCCTGTGTCTGAAGCAGCCCTCTCTCTCAGTGTCTGGCTGAGCTGGTTTGTCATTGTGTGCAGCAGCCCTCTCAGTGTCAGGCTGAGTTGGTTTGTCCATCTGTGTGCAGCAGCCCTCTATCTCAGTGCCAGGCTGAGTTGATTTGTCCCTGTGTGTGCATCAGTGTCAGGCTGAGTTGCTTGTCCCTGTGGGTGCAGCAACCCTCTCTCTCAGAGTCTGGCTGAGTTGGTTTGTCCCTGTGTGTGCAGCAGCCCTCTTTCTCAGTGTCAGGCTGAGTTGGTTTGTCCCTGTGTCTGCAGCAGCCCTCTCTCTCAGTGTCTGGCTGAGCTGGTTTGTCATTGTGTGCAGCAGCCCTCTCAGTGTCAGGTTGAGTTGGTTTGTCCCTGTGTGTGCAGAAGCCCTCTCTCTCAGTGTCAGGCTGAGTTTGTTTGTCCCTGTGTGTGCATCAGTGTCAGGCTGAGTTGGGTTGTCCCTGTGTGTACAGCAGCCATCTCTCTCAGTGTCAGGCTGAGTTGGTTTGTACCTGTGTTTGCAGCAGCCCTCTCTCTCTCAGTGTCAGGCTGAGTTGGTTTGTCTCTGTGTGTGCATCAGTGTCAGGTTGATTTGGTTTGTTCCTATGTTTGCAGCAGCCCTCTCTATCAGTGTCAGGCTGAGTTGGTTTGTCCCTGTGTGTGCAGCAGATCTCTCTCTCAGTGTCAGGCTGACTTGCTTTGTCCCTGTGTGTGCATTAGTATCAGGCTGAGTTGGTTTGTCCCTGTGTGTGCAGCAGCCCTCTCTCTCAGTGTCTGGCTGAGTTCGTTTGTCCCTGTGTGTGTAGCAGCCCTCTCTCTCAATGTCAGGCTGAGTGGGTTTGTCCCTGTGTGTGTATCCGTGTCAGGCTGAGTTGGTTTGTACCTGTGTGAGCAGCAGCCCTCTCAGTGTCAGGCTCAGTTGGTTTGTACCTGTGTGGGCAGCAGCCCTCTCTCTCAGTGTCAGGCTGAGTTGGTTTTCCCCTGTGTGTGCAGCAGCCCTCTCTCTCAGTGTGAGGCTGAGTGTATTTGTCCCTGTGTGTACAGCAGCCATCTCTATCAGTGCCAGGATGAGTTGGTTTGTACTTGTGTGAGCAGCAGCCCTCTCAGTGTCAGGCTGAGTTGGTTTGTCCCTGTGTGTGCAGCAGCCCTCTCACTCAGTGTCTGGCTGAGTTGGGTTGTCCCTGTGTGTGCAGCAGCCCTCTCAGTGTCTGGCTGAGTTGGTTTGTCACTGTGTGTGCAGCAGCCCTCTTTCTCAGTGTCAGGCTGAGTTGGTTTGTTCCTGTGTGTGCAGCAGCCCTCTCAGTGTCAGGCTGAATTGCTTGTCCCTGTGTGTGCAGCAACCCTCTCTCTCAGTGTCTGGCTGAGTTGGTTTGTCCCTGTGTGTGCAGCAGCCCTCTTTCTCAGTGTCAGGCTGAGTTGGTTTGTCCCTGTGTCTGCAGCAGTCCTCTCTCTCAGTGTCTGGCTGAGTTGGTTTGTCATTGTGTGCAGCAGCCCTCTCATTGTCAGGCTGAGTTGGTTTGTCCATCTGTGTGCAGCAGCCCTCTATCTCAGTGTCAGGCTGAGTTGATTTGTCCCTGTGTGTGCATCAGTGTCAGGTTGAGTTGGTTTGTCCCTGTGTGTGCAGAAGCCCTCTCTCTCAGTGTCAGGCTGAGTTTGTTTGTCCCTGTGTGTGCATCAGTGTCAGGCTGAGTTGGGTTGTCCCTGTGTGTACAGCAGCCCGCTCTCTCAGTGTCTGGCTGAGTTGGTTTGTCCCTGTGTGTGCAGCAGATCTCTCTCTCAGTGTCAGGCTGAGATGCTTTGTCCCTGTGTGTGCATCAGTGTGAGGCTGAGTTGGTTTGTCCCTGTGTGTGCAGCAGCCGTCTCTATCAGTGTCAGGCTGAGTTGGTTTATACCTGTGTGAACAGCAGCCCTCTCAATGTCAGGCTCAGTTGGTTTGTCCCTGTGTGTGCAGCAGCCCTCTCTCTCAGTGTCTTGCTGAGTTGGTTTGTCCCTGTGTGTGTAGCAGCCCTCTCTCTCAATGTCAGGCTGAGTGGGTTTGTCCCTGTGTGTGTATCCGTGTCAGGCTGAGTTGGTTTGTACCTGTGTGGGCCTCAGCCCTCTCTTTCAGTGTCAGGCTGAGTTGCTTTCCCCTGTGTGTGCAGCAGCCCTCTCTCTCATTGTCAGGCTGAGTTAATTTGTCCCTGTGTGTGCAGCAGCCATCCCTTTCAGTGCCAGGATAAGTTGGTTTGTACTTGTGTGAGCAGCAGCCCTCTCAGAGTCAGCCTGAGTTGGTTTGTCCCTGTGTGTGCAGCAGCCCTCTCTCTCAGTGTCTGGCTGAATTGGTTTGTCCCGGTGTGTGCAACAGCCCTCTCAGTATCTGGCTGAGTTGGTTTGTCCCTGTGTGTGCAGCAGCCCTCTTTCTCAGTGTCAGGCTGAGTTGGTTTGTCCCTGTGTGTGCATCAGCGTCAGGCTGAGTTGTTTTGTCCCTGTGTGTGCAGCAGCCCACTCTCTCAGTGTCAGGCTGAGTTGGTTTGTCCCGTTGTGTGCAGCGGCCCTCTCTCTCAGTGTCTGGCTGAGTTGATTTGTCCCTGTGTGTGCAGCAGCTGTCTCTATCAGTGTCAGGATGAGTTGATTTGTACTTGTGTGAGCAGGAGCCCTCTCAGTGTCAGGCTGAGTTGGTTTGTCCCTGTGTGTGCAGCAGCCCTCTCTCTCAGTGTCTGGCTGAAATGGTTTGTCCCTGTGTGTGTAGTAACCCTCTCTCTCAATGTCAGGCTGAGTGGGTTTGTACCTGTGTGTCCATCAGTGTCAGGTTGAGTTGGTTTGGTCCTGTGTGTGCAGCAGCCCTCTCTCTCAGTGTCAGGCTGAGTTGGTGTGTCCCTGTGTGTGTAGCAGCCCTCTCTCTCAATGTCAGGCTGAGTGGGTTTGTCCCTGTGTGTGTATCCGTATCAGGCTGAGTTGGTTTGTACCTGTGTGAGCAGCAGTCGTCTCTATCAGTGTCAGGCTGAGTTGCTTTGTACATGTGTGGGCAGCAGCCCTCGCTCTCAGTTTCAGGCTGAGTTAGTTTGTCCCTGTGTGTGCAGAAGCTGTCTCTTTCAGTGTCAGAATGAGTCGGTTTGTACTTGTGTGAGAAGCAGCCCTCTTAGTGTCAGGCTGAATTGGTTTGTCCCTGTGTGTGCAGCAGCCCTCTCTCTCAGTGTCTGGCTGAATTGGTTTGTTCCTGTGTGTGCAGCAGCCCTCTCAGTGTCAGGCTGAGTTGCTTGTCCCTGTGTGTGCAGCAACCCTCTCTCTCAGTGTCTGGCTGAGTTGGTTTGTCCCTGTGTGTGCAGCAGCCCTATTTCTCAGTGTCAGGCTGAGTTGGTTTGTCCCTGTGTCTGCAGCAGCCCTCTCTCTCAGTGTCTGACTGAGTTGGTTTGTCATTGTGTGCAGCAGCCCTCTCAGTGTCAGGCTGAGTTGGTTTGTCCCTGTGTGTGCAGCAGCCCTCTATGTCAGTGTCAGGCTGAGTTGATTTGGTCCTGTGTGTGCATCAGTGTCAGGTTGAGTTGGTTTGTTCCTGTGTGTGCAGCAGCCCTCTCTCCCAGTGTCAGGCTGAGTTGGTTTGTCCCTGTGTGTGCAGCAGCCTTCTCTCTCAGTGTCAGGCTGAGTTTGTTTATCCCTGTGTGTGCATCAGTGTCAGGCTGAGTTGGTTTGTCCCTGTGTGTGCAGCAGCCGTCTCTCTCAGTGTCAGGCTGAGTTGCTTTGTACCTGTGTGTGCAGCAGCCCTCTCTCTCAGTGTCAGGCTGGGTTGGTTTGTCTCTGTGTGTGCATCAGTGTCAGGTTGATTTGGTTTGTTCCTGTGTGTGCAGCAGCCCTCTCTCTCAGTGTCAGGCTGAGTTGGTTTGTCCCTGTGTGTGCAGCAGACCTCTTTTTCAGTGTCAGGCTGGATTGGTTTGTCCCTGTGTGTGCAGCAGCCGTCTCTATCAGTGTCAGGCTGAGTTAGTTTGTACCTGTGTGAACAGCAGCCCTCTCAGTGTCAGGCTGAGTTGGTTTGTCCCTGTGTGTGCAGCAGCCCTCTCTCTCAGTGTCAGGCTGAGTTGGTTTGTACCTGTGTGAGCAGCAGCCCTCTCAGTGTCAGGCTGAGTTGGTTTGTCCCGTTGTGTGCAGCAGCCCTCTCTCTTAGTATCTGACTGAGTTGGTTTGTCCCTGTGTGTGCATCAGCGTCAGGCTGAGTTGTTTTGTCCCTGTGTGTGCAGCAGCCCTCTCTCTCAGTGTCAGGCTGAGTTGGTTTGTACCTGTGTGAGCAGCAGCCCTCTCAGTATCTGGCTGAGTTGGTTTGTCCCTGTGTGTGCAGCAGCCCTCTTTCTCAGTGTCAGGCTGAGTTGGTTTGTCCCTGTGTGTGCAGCAGCCTTCTCTCTCAGTGTCAGGCTGAGTTTGTTTATCCCTGTGTGTGCATCAGTGTCAGGCTGAGTTGGTTTGTCCCTGTGTGTGCAGCAGCCGTCTCTCTCAGTGTCAGGCTGAGTTGCTTTGTACCTGTGTGTGCAGCAGCCCTCTCTCTCAGTGTCAGGCTGGGTTGGTTTGTCTCTGTGTGTGCATCAGTGTCAGGTTGATTTGGTTTGTTCCTGTGTGTGCAGCAGCCCTCTCTCTCAGTGTCAGGCTGAGTTGGTTTGTCCCTGTGTGTGCAGCAGACCTCTTTTTCAGTGTCAGGCTGGATTGGTTTGTCCCTGTGTGTGCAGCAGCCATCTCTATCAGTGTCAGGCTGAGTTAGTTTGTACCTGTGTGAACAGCAGCCCTCTCAGTGTCAGGCTGAGTTGGTTTGTCCCTGTGTGTGCAGCAGCCCTCTCTCTCAGTGTCAGGCTGAGTTGGTTTGTACCTGTGTGAGCAGCAGCCCTCTCAGTGTCAGGCTGAGTTGGTTTGTCCCGTTGTGTGCAGCAGCCCTCTCTCTTAGTATCTGACTGAGTTGGTTTGTCCCTGTGTGTGCATCAGCGTCAGGCTGAGTTGTTTTGTCCCTGTGTGTGCAGCAGCCCTCTCTCTCAGTGTCAGGCTGAGTTGGTTTGTACCTGTGTGAGCAGCAGCCCTCTCAGTATCTGGCTGAGTTGGTTTGTCCCTGTGTGTGCAGCAGCCCTCTTTCTCAGTGTCAGGCTGAGTTGGTTTGTCCCTGTGTGTGCATCAGCGTCAGGCTGAGTTGTTTTGTCCCTGTGTGTGCAGCAGCCCACTCTCTCAGTGTCAGGCTGAGTTGGTTTGTCCCGTTGTGTGCAGCGGCCCTCTCTCTCAGTGTCTGGCTGAGTTGATTTGTCCCTGTATGTGCAGCAGCTGTCTCTATCAGTGTCAGGATGAGTTGATTTGTACTTGTGTGAGCAGGAGCCCTCTCAGTGTCAGGCTGAGTTGGTTTGTCCCTGTGTGTGCAGCAGCCCTCTCTCTCAGTGTCTGGCTGAAATGGTTTGTCCCTGTGTGTGTAGCAACCCTCTCTCTCAATGTCAGGCTGAGTGGGTTTGTACCTGTGTGTCCATCAGTGTCAGGTTGAGTTGGTTTGGTCCTGTGTGTGCAGCAGCCCTCTCTCTCAGTGTCAGGCTGAGTTGGTGTGTCCCTGTGTGTGTAGCAGCCCTCTCTCTCAATGTCAGGCTGAGTGGGTTTGTCCCTGTGTGTGTATCCGTATCAGGCTGAGTTGGTTTGTACCTGTGTGAGCAGCAGTCGTCTCTATCAGTGTCAGGCTGAGTTGCTTTGTACATGTGTGGGCAGCAGCCCTCGCTCTCAGTGTCAGGCTGAGTTAGTTTGTCCCTGTGTGTGCAGAAGCTGTCTCTTTCAGTGTCAGAATGAGTCGGTTTGTACTTGTGTGAGAAGCAGCCCTCTTAGTGTCAGGCTGAATTGGTTTGTCCCTGTGTGTGCAGCAGCCCTCTCTCTCAGTGTCTGGCTGAATTGGTTTGTTCCTGTGTGTGCAGCAGCCCTCTCAGTGTCAGGCTGAGTTGCTTGTCCCTGTGTGTGCAGCAACCCTCTCTCTCAGTGTCTGGCTGAGTTGGTTTGTCCCTGTGTGTGCAGCAGCCCTATTTCTCAGTGTCAGGCTGAGTTGGTTTGTCCCTGTGTCTGCAGCAGCCCTCTCTCTCAGTGTCTGACTGAGTTGGTTTGTCATTGTGTGCAGCAGCCCTCTCAGTGTCAGGCTGAGTTGGTTTGTCCCTGTGTGTGCAGCAGCCCTCTATGTCAGTGTCAGGCTGAGTTGATTTGGTCCTGTGTGTGCATCAGTGTCAGGTTGAGTTGGTTTGTTCCTGTGTGTACAGCAGCCCTCTCTCCCTGTGTCAGGCTGAGTTGGTTTGTCCCTGTGTGTGCAGCAGCCTTCTCTCTCAGTGTCAGGCTGAGTTTGTTTATCCCTGTGTGTGCATCAGTGTCAGGCTGAGTTGGTTTGGCCCTGTGTGTGCAGCAGCTGTCTCTCTCAGTGTCAGGCTGAGTTGCTTTGCACCTGTGTGTGCAGCAGCCCTCTCTCTCAGTGTCAGGCTGGGTTGGTTTGTCTCTGTGTGTGCATCAGTGTCAGGTTGATTTGGTTTGTTCCTGTGTGTGCAGCAGCCCTCTCTCTCAGTGTCAGGCTGAGTTGGTTTGTCCCTGTGTGTGCAGCAGACCTCTTTTTCAGTGTCAGGCTGGATTGGTTTGTCCCTGTGTGTGCAGCAGCCGTCTCTATCAGTGTCAGGCTGAGTTAGTTTGTACCTGTGTGAACAGCAGCCCTCTCAGTGTCAGGCTGAGTTGGTTTGTCCCTGTGTGTGCAGCAGCCCTCTCTCTCAGTGTCAGGCTGAGTTGGTTTGTACCTGTGTGAGCAGCAGCCCTCTCAGTGTCAGGCTGAGTTGGTTTGTCCCGTTGTGTGCAGCAGCCCTCTCTCTTAGTATCTGACTGAGTTGGTTTGTCCCTGTGTGTGCATCAGCGTCAGGCTGAGTTGTTTTGTCCCTGTGTGTGCAGCAGCCCTCTCTCTCAGTGTCAGGCTGAGTTGGTTTGTACCTGTGTGAGCAGCAGCCCTCTCAGTGTCAGGCTGAGTTAGTTTGTCCCGTTGTGTGCAGCAGCCCTCTCTCTCAGTGTCTGGCTGAGTTGATTTGTCCCTGTATGTGCAGCAGCTGTCTCTATCAGTGTCAGGATGAGTTGGTTTGTACTTGTGTGAGCAGGAGCACTCTCAGTGTCAGGCTGAGTTGGTTTGTCCCTGTGTGTGCAGCAGCCCTCTCTCTCAGTGTCTGGCTGAGTTTGTTTGTCCCTGCGTGTGTAGCAGCCCTCTCTCTCAATGTCAGGCTGAGTGGGTTTGTCCCTGTGTGTGTATCCGTGTCAGGCTGAGTTGGTTTGTACCTGTGTGAGCAGCAGCCCTCTCAGTGTCAGGCTCAGTTGGTTTGTACCTGTGTGGGCAGCAGCCCTCTCTCTCAGTGTCAGGCTGAGTTGGTTTTCCCCTGTGTGTGCAGCAGCCCTCTCTCTCAGTGTGAGGCTGAGTGTATTTGTCCCTGTGTGTACAGCAGCCATCTCTATCAGTGTCAGGATGAGTTGGTTTGTACTTGTGTGAGCAGCAGCCCTCTCAGTGTCAGGCTGAGTTGGTTTGTCCCTGTGTGTGCAGCAGCCCTCTCTCTCAGTGTCTGGCTGAGTTGGGTTGTCCCTGTGTGTGCAGCAGCCCTCTCAGTGTCTGGCTGAGTTGGTTTGTCACTGTGTGTGCAGCAGCCCTCTTTCTCAGTGTCAGGCTGAGTTGGTTTGTTCCTGTGTGTGCAGCAGCCCTCTCAGTGTCAGGCTGAATTGCTTGTCCCTGTGTGTGCAGCAACCCTCTCTCTCAGTGTCTGGCTGAGTTGGGTTGTCCCTGTGTGTGCAGCAGCCCGCTCTCTCAGTGTCTGGCTGAGTTGGTTTGTCCCTGTGTGTGCAGCAGATCTCTCTCTCAGTGTCAGGCTGAGTTGCTTTGTCCCTGTGTGTGCATCAGTGTCAGGCTGAGTTGGTTTGTTCCTGTGTGTGCAGCAGCCGTCTCTATCAGTTTCAGGCTGAGTTGGTTTATACCTGTGTGAACTTCAGCCCTCTCAGTGTCAGGCTGAGTTGGTTTGTCCCTGTGTGTGCAGCAGCCCTCTCTCTCAGTGTCTGGCTGAGATGGTGTGTCCCTGTGTGTGTAGCAGCCCTCTCTCTCAATGTCAGGCTGAGTGGGTTTGTCCCTGTGTGTGTATCCGTGTCAGGCTGAGTTGGTTTGCACCTGTGTGGGCCTCAGCCCTGTCTTTCAGTGTCAGGCTGAGTTGGTTTCCCCTGTGTGTGCAGCAGCCCTCTCTCTCAGTGTCAGGCTGAGTTAATGTGTCCCTGTGTGTGCAGCAGCCATCTCTTTCAGTGCCAGGATGAGTTGGTTTGTACTTGTGTGAGCAGCAGCCCTCTCAGTGTCAGCCTGAGTTGGTTTGTTCCTGTGTGTGCAGCAGCCCTCTCTCTCAGTATCTGGCTGCGTTGGTTTGTCCCTGTGTGTGCAACAGCCCTCTCAGTATCTGGCTGAGTTGGTTTGTCCCTGTGTGTGCAGCATCCCTCTTTCTCAGTGTCAGGCTGAGCTGGTTTGTCCCTGTGTGTGCATCAGCATCAGGCTGAGTGGTTTTGTCCCTGTGTGTGCAGCAGCCCACTCTCTCAGTGTCAGGCTGAGTTGGTTTGTACCTGTGTGAGCAGCAGCCCTCTCAGTGTCAGGCTGAGTAGGTTTGTCCCTGTGTGTGCAGCAGCCCTCTCTCAGTGTCTGGCTGAATTGGTTTGTCCCTGTGTGTGTAGCAGCCCTCTCTCTCAATGTCAGGCTGAGTGTGTTTGTACCTGTGTGTGCATCAGTGTCAGGTTGAGTTGGATTGGTCCTGTGTGTGCAGCAGCCCTCTCTCTCAGCGTCAGGCTGAGTTGTTTTGTCCCTGTATGTGCAGCAGCTGTCTCTATCAGTGTCAGGATGAGTTGGTTTGTACTTGTGTGAGCAGGAGCCCTCTCAGTGTCAGGCTGAGTTGGTTTGTCCCTGTGTGTGCAGCAGCCCTCTCTCTCAGTGTCTGGCTGAATTGGTTTGTCCCTGTGTGTGTAGCAGCCCTCTCTCTCAATGTCAGGCTGAGTGTGTTTGTACCTGTGTGTGCATCAGTGTCAAGTTGAGTTGGTTTGGTCCTGTGTGTGCAGCAGCCCTCTCTCTCAGTGTCAGGCTGAGTTGGTGTGTCTCTGTGTGTGTAGCAGCCCTCTCTCTCAATGTCAGGCTGAGTGGGTTTGTCCCTGTGTGTGTATCCGTATCAGGCTGAGTTGGTTTGTACCTGTGTGAGCAGCAGCCGTCTCTATCAGTGTCAGGCTGAGTTGCTTTGTACATGTGTGGGCAGCATCCCTCGCTCTCAGTGTCAGGCTGAGTTAGTTTGTCCCTGTGTGTGCAGCAACCCTCTCTCTCTCAGTGTCTGGCTGAATTGGTTTTTTCCTGTGTGTGCAGCAGCCCTCTCAGTGTCAGGCTGAGTTGCTTGTCCCTGTGTGTGCAGCAACCCTCTCTCTCAGTGTCTGGCTGAGTTGGTTTGTCCCTGTGTGTGCAGCAGCCCTATTTCTCAGTGTCAGGCTGAGTTTGTTTGTCCCTGTGTCTGCAGCAGCCCTCTCTCTCAGTGTCTGACTGAGTTGGTTTGTCATTGTGTGCAGCAGCCCTCTCATTGTCAGGCTGAGTTGGTTTGTCCCTGTGTGTGCAGCAGCCATCTATGTCAGTGTCAGGCTGAGTTAATTTGGTCCTGTGTGTGCATCAGTGTCAGGTTGAGTTGGTTTGTTCGTGTGTGTGCAGCAGCCCTCTCTCCCAGTGTCAGGCTGAGTTGGTTTGTCCCTGTGTGTGCAGCAGCCCTCTCTCTCAGTGTCAGGCTGAGTTTGTTTATCCCTGTGTGTGCTTCAGTGTCAGGCTGAGTTGGTTTGTCCCTGTGTGTGCAGCAGCCGTCTCTCTCACTGTCAGGCTGAGTTGCTTTGTACCTGTGTGTGCAGCAGCCCTCTCTCTCAGTGTCAGGCTGGGTTGGTTTGTCTCTGTGTGTGCATCAGTGTCAGGTTGATTTGGTTTGTTCCTGTGTGTGCAGCAGCCCTCTCTCTCAGTGTCAGGCTGAGTTGGTTTGTCCCTGTGTGTGCAGCAGATCTCTCTCTCAGTGTCAGGCTGGGTTGGTTTGTCCCTGTGTGTGCAGCAGCCGTCTCTATCAGTGTCAGGCTGAGCTAGTTTGTACCTGTGTGAACAGCAGCCCTCTCAGTGTCAGGCTGAGTTGGGTTGTCCCTGTGTGTGCAGCAGCCCTCTCTCTCAGTGTCAGGCTGAGTTGGTTTGTACCTGTGTGAGCAGCAGCCCTCTCAGTGTCAGGCTGAGTTGGTTTGTCCCGTTGTGTGCAACAGCCCTCTCTCTTAGTATCTGACTGAGTTGGTTTGTCCCTGTGTGTGCATCAGCGTCAGGCTGAGTTGTTTTGTCCCTGTGTGTGCAGCAGCCCTCTCTCTCAGTGTCAGGCTGAGTTGGTTTGTACCTGTGTGAGCAGCAGCCCTCTCAGTGTCAGGCTGAGTTGGTTTGTCCCGTTGTGTGCAGCAGCCCTCTCTCTCAGTGTCTGGCTGAGTTGATTTGTCCCTGTATGTGCAGCGGCTGTCTCTATCAGTGTCAGGATGAGTTGGTTTGTACTTGTATGAGCAGGAGCCCTCTCAGTGTCAGGCTGAGTTGGTTTGTCCCTGTGTGTGTAGCAGCCCTCTCTCTCAATGTGAGGCTGAGTGGATTTGTCCCTGTGTGTGCATCAGTGTCAGGTTGAGTTAGTTTGTTCCTGTGTGTGCAGCAGCCCTCTCTCTCAGTGTCAGGCTGAGTTGGTTTGTCCCTGTGTGTGTATCCGTATCAGGCTGAGTTGGTTTGTACCTGTGTGAGCAGCAGCCGTCTCTATCAGTGTCAGGCTGAGTTGCTTTGTACATGTGTGGGCAGCAGTGTCAAGTTGAGTTGGTTTGGTCCTGTGTGTGCAGCAGCCCTCTCTCTCAGTGTCAGGCTGAGTTGGTGTGTCTCTGTGTGTGTAGCAGCCCTCTCTCTCAATGTCAGGCTGAGTGGGTTTGTCCCTGTGTGTGTATCCGTATCAGGCTGAGTTGGTTTGTACCTGTGTGAGCAGCAGCCGTCTCTATCAGTGTCAGGCTGAGTTGCTTTGTACATGTGTGGGCAGCAGCCCTCGCTCTCAGTGTCAGGCTGAGTTAGTTTGTCCCTGTTTGTGCAGAAGCTGTCTCTTTCAGTGTCAGGATGAGTCGGTTTGTACTTGTGTGAGCAGCAGCCCTCTTAGTGTCAGGCTGAATTGGTTTGTCCCTGTGTGTGCAGCAGCCCTCTCTCTCTCAGTGTCTGGCTGAATTGGTTTTTTCCTGTGTGTGCAGCAGCCCTCTCAGTGTCAGGCTGAGTTGCTTGTCCCTGTGTGTGCAGCAACCCTCTCTCTCAGTGTCTGGCTGAGTTGGTTTGTCCCTGTGTGTGCAGCAGCCCTATTTCTCAGTGTCAGGCTGAGTTGGTTTGTCCCTGTGTCTGCAGCAGCCCTCTCTCTCAGTGTCTGACTGAGTTGGTTTGTCATTGTGTGCAGCAGCCCTCTCATTGTCAGGCTGAGTTGGTTTGTCCCTGTGTGTGCAGCAGCCATCTATGTCAGTGTCAGGCTGAGTTAATTTGGTCCTGTGTGTGCATCAGTGTCAGGTTGAGTTGGTTTGTTCGTGTGTGTGCAGCAGCCCTCTCTCCCAGTGTCAGGCTGAGTTGGTTTGTCCCTGTGTGTGCAGCAGCCCTCTCTCTCAGTGTCAGGCTGAGTTTGTTTATCCCTGTGTGTGCTTCAGTGTCAGGCTGAGTTGGTTTGTCCCTGTGTGTGCAGCAGCCGTCTCTCTCACTGTCAGGCTGAGTTGCTTTGTACCTGTGTGTGCAGCAGCCCTCTCTCTCAGTGTCAGGCTGGGTTGGTTTGTCTCTGTGTGTGCATCAGTGTCAGGTTGATTTGGTTTGTTCCTGTGTGTGCAGCAGCCCTCTCTCTCAGTGTCAGGCTGAGTTGGTTTGTCCCTGTGTGTGCAGCAGATCTCTCTCTCAGTGTCAGGCTGGGTTGGTTTGTCCCTGTGTGTGCAGCAGCCGTCTCTATCAGTGTCAGGCTGAGCTAGTTTGTACCTGTGTGAACAGCAGCCCTCTCAGTGTCAGGCTGAGTTGGGTTGTCCCTGTGTGTGCAGCAGCCCTCTCTCTCAGTGTCAGGCTGAGTTGGTTTGTACCTGTGTGAGCAGCAGCCCTCTCAGTGTCAGGCTGAGTTGGTTTGTCCCGTTGTGTGCAACAGCCCTCTCTCTTAGTATCTGACTGAGTTGGTTTGTCCCTGTGTGTGCATCAGCGTCAGGCTGAGTTGTTTTGTCCCTGTGTGTGCAGCAGCCCTCTCTCTCAGTGTCAGGCTGAGTTGGTTTGTACCTGTGTGAGCAGCAGCCCTCTCAGTGTCAGGCTGAGTTGGTTTGTCCCGTTGTGTGCAGCAGCCCTCTCTCTCAGTGTCTGGCTGAGTTGATTTGTCCCTGTATGTGCAGCGGCTGTCTCTATCAGTGTCAGGATGAGTTGGTTTGCACTTGTATGAGCAGGAGCCCTCTCAGTGTCAGGCTGAGTTGGTTTGTCCCTGTGTGTGTAGCAGCCCTCTCTCTCAATGTGAGGCTGAGTGGATTTGTCCCTGTGTGTGCATCAGTGTCAGGTTGAGTTAGTTTGTTCCTGTGTGTGCAGCAGCCCTCTCTCTCAGTGTCAGGCTGAGTTGGTTTGTCCCTGTGTGTGTATCCGTATCAGGCTGAGTTGGTTTGTACCTGTGTGAGCAGCAGCCGTCTCTATCAGTGTCAGGCTGAGTTGCTTTGTACATGTGTGGGCAGCAGCCCTCGCTCTCAGTGTCAGACTGAGTTAGTTTGTCCCTGTGTGTGCAGAAGCTGTCTCTTTCAGTGTCAGGATGAGTCAGTTTGTATTTGTGTGAGCAGCAGCCCTCTTAGTGTCAGGCTGAATTGGTTTGTCCCTGTGTGTGCAGCAGCCCTCTCTCTCAGTGTCTGGCTGAATTGGTTTGTTCCTGTGTGTGCTGCAGCCCTCTCAGTGTCAGGCTGAGTTGCTTGTCCCTGTGTGTGCAGCAACCCTCTCTCTCAGTGTCTGGCTGAGTTGGTTTGTCCCTGTGTGTGCAGCAGCCCTATTTCTCAGTGTCAGGCTGAGTTGGTTTGTCCCTGTGTCTGCAGCAGCCCTCTCTCTCAGTGTCTGACTGAGTTGGTTTGTCATTGTGTGCAGCAGCCCTCTGAGTGTCAGGCTGAGTTTTTTTGTCCCTGTGTGTGCAGCAGCCCTCTGTGTCAGTGTCAGGCTGAGTTGATTTGGTCCTGTGTGTGCATCAGTGTCAGGTTGAGTTGGTTTGTTCGTGTGTGTGCAGCAGCCCTCTCTCCCAGTGTCAGGCTGAGTTGGTTTGTCCCTGTGTGTGCAGCAGCCCTCTCTCTCAGTGTCAGGCTGAGTTTGTTTATCCCTGTGTGTGCATCAGTGTCAGGCTGAGTTGGTTTGTGCCTGTGTGTGCAGCAGCCGTCTCTCTCAGTGTCAGGCTGAGTTGCTTTGTACCTGTGTGTGCAGCAGATCTCTCTCTCAGTGTCAGGCTGAGTTGGTTTGTCCCTGTGTGTGCAGCAGCCGTCTCTATCAGTGTCAGGCTGAGTTAGTTTGTACCTGTGTGAGCAGCAGCCCTCACAGTGTCAGGCTGAGTTGGTTTGTCCCTGTGTGTGCAGCAGCCCTCGCTCTCAGTGTTAGGCTGAGTTAGTTTGTCCCTGTGTGTGCAGAAGCTGTCTCTTTCAGTGTCAGGATGAGTCGGTTTGTACTTGTGTGAGCAGCAGCCCTCTTAGTGTCAGGCTGAATTGGTTTGTCCCTGTGTGTGCAGCAGCCCTCTCTCTCAGTGTCTGGCTGAATTGGTTTGTTCCTGTGTGTGCAGCAACCCTCTCTCTCAGTGTCTGGCTGAGTTTTTTTTGTCCCTGTGTGTGCAGCAGCCGTCTCTATCAGTGTCAGGCTGAGTTAGTTTGTACCTGTGTGAGCAGCAGCCCTCTCAGTGTCAGGCTGAGTTGGTTTGTCCCTGTGTGTGCAGCAGCCCTCGCTCTCAGTGTCAGGCTGAGTTAGTTTGTCCCTGTGTGTGCAGAAGCTGTCTCTTTCAGTGCCAGGATGAGTCGGTTTGTACTTGTGTGAGCAGCAGCCCTCTTAGTGTCAGGCTGAATTGGTTTGTCCCTGTGTGTGCAGCAGCCCTCTCTCTCAGTGTCTAGCTGAATTGGTTTGTTCCTGTGTGTGCAGCAGCCCTCTCAGTGTCAGGCTGAGTTGCTTGTCCCTGTGTGTGCAGCAACCCTCTCTCTCAGTGTCTGACTGAGTTGGTTTGTCCCTGTGTGTGCAGCAGCCCTATTTCTCAGTGTCAGGCTGAGTTGGTTTGTCCCTGTGTCTGCAGCAGCCCTCTCTCTCAGTGTCTGACTGAGTTGGTTTGTCATTGTGTGCAGCAGCCCTCTCAGTGTCAGGCTGAGTTGGTTTGTCCCTGTGTGTGCAGCAGCCCTCTATGTCAGTGTCAGGCTGAGTTGATTTGGTCCTGTGTGTGCATCAGTGTCAGGTTGAGTTGGTTTGTTCCTGTGTGTGCAGCAGCCCTCTTTCCCAGTGTCAGGCTGAGTTGGTTTGTCCCTGTGTGTGCAGCAGCCCTCTCTCTCAGTGTCAGGCTGACTTTGTTTATCCCTGTGTGTGCATCAGTGTCAGGCTGAGTTGGTTTGTCCCTGTGTGTGCAGCAGCCGTCTCTCTCAGTGTCAGGCTGAGTTGCATTGTACCTGTGTGAGCAGCAGCCCTCTCAGTGTCAGGCTGAGTTAGTTTGTCCCGTTGTGTGCAGCAGCCCTCTCTCTCAGTGTCAGGGTGGGTTGGTTTGTCTCTGTGTGTGCATCAGTGTCAGGTTGATTTGGTTTGTTCCTGTGTGTGCAGCAGCCCTCTCTCTCAGTGTCAGGCTGAGTTGGTTTGTCCCTGTGTGTGCAGCAGACCTCTCTCTCAGTGTCAGGCTGGGTTGGTTTGTCCCTGTGTTTGCAGCAGCCGTCTCTATCAGTGTCAATCTGAGTTGCTTTGTACATGTGTGGGCAGCAGCCCTCGCTCTCAGTGTCAGGCTGAGTTAGTTTGTACTTGTGTGAGCAGCAGCCCTCTCAGTGTCTGGCTGAGTTGGTTTGTCCCTGTGTGTGCAGCAGCCCTCTCTCTCAGTGTCAGGCTGAGTTGGTTTGTCCCTGTGTGTGCAGCAGACCTCTCTCTCAGTGTCAGGCTGAGTTGGTTTGTCCCTGTGTGTGCAGCAGCCCTATTTCCCAGTGTCAGGCTGAGTTGGTTTGTCCCTGTGTCTGCAGCAGCCCTCTCTCTCAGTGTCTGACTGAGTTGGTTTGTCATTGTGTGCAGCAGCCCTCTCAGTGTCAGGCTGAGTTGGTTTGTCCCTGTGTGTGCAGCAGCCCTCTATGTCAGTGTCAGGCTGAGTTGATTTGGTCCTGTGTGTGCATCAGTGTCAGGTTGAGTTGGTTTGTTCCTGTGTGTGCAGCAGCCCTCTCTCCCAGTGTCAGGCTGAGTTGGTTTGTCCCTGTGTGTGCAGCAGCCTTCTCTCTCAGTGTCAGGCTGAGTTTGTTTATCCCTGTGTGTGCATCAGTGTCAGGCTGAGTTGGTTTGTCCCTGTGTGTGCAGCAGCCGTCTCTCAGTGTCAGGCTGAGTTGCTTTGTACCTGTGTGTGCAGCAGCCCTCTCTCTCAGTGTCAGGCTGGGTTGGTTTGTCTCTGTGTGTGCATCAGTGTCAGGTTGATTTGGTTTGTTCCTGTGTGTGCAGCAGCCCTCTCTCTCAGTGTCAGGCTGAGTTGGTTTGTCCCTGTGTGTGCAGCAGACCTCTCTCTCAGTGTCAGGCTGGGTTGGTTTGTCCCTGTGTGTGCAGCAGCCGTCTCTATCAGTGTCAGGCTGAGTTAGTTTGTACCTGTGTGAACAGCAGCCCTCTCAGTGTCAGGCTGAGTTGGTTTGTCCCTGTGTGTGCAGCAGCCCTCTCTCTCAGTGTCAGGCTGAGTTGGTTTGTACCTGTGTGAGCAGCAGCCCTCTCAGTGTCAGGCTGAGTTGGTTTGTCCCGTTGTGTGCAGCAGCCCTCTCTCTTAGTATCTGACTGTGTTGGTTTGTCCCTGTGTGTGCATCAGCGTCAGGCTGAGTTGTTTTGTCCCTGTGTGTGCAGCAGCCCTCTCTCTCAGTGTCAGGCTGAGTTGGTTTGTACCTGTGTGAGCAGCAGCCCTCTCAGTGTCAGGCTGAGTTAGTTTGTCCCGTTGTGTGCAGCAGCCCTCTCTCTCAGTGTCTGGCTTAGTTGATTTGTCCCTGTGTTGGACAGGCCACATTAAGGGCTTGCTCCCTCCCCGCATGACAGGGCCCAAGCCCCGGACTCCCAGGTGTTACCCACAAGAGCAACCCGCACCCCGTCTCCCGACGGAACTCCTGCCCCCGGACATCCATGTATCGTGGGGCCGAACCACTACCGGCTCCCCCGGCCGGTTCAGCCGCCATCTTGGACACTGCACCACGAGGCCGAGTGGCCTCAGCTCGACCCTAACCCTGGGCCTGGCCCGGCCCCGACATCCCGGCACCACCATCCACCCAGGAGGTGAACGGACCACTTGGCAGGTCAATGGGAGAAAGAAGTGTCGATGGCTCTCCCCCGCCAGGTGCCGATCGCCCTCCAGCTCCCCCGGGCGCTGGCTCCACCCCCCTGCTGGGTGTCTGGACTCCCTCATCCCGGACCCCCCGACCTCCAAGTGCGAGGGTCCGGACATCAAAGGGCGCCAGACCTATAACTAGGGCAGCTCCAGAGCAGGAAGGCAGTTGTATCCTGGAGTCGAGAGACACCGAGAAGAACTCAGCCTTGACGGACTACCAGTGCTGCCGTAGCCCTGCCTTGTGAACTATCGTCCTGCCTGCTGGCGCTGCCGCGGCCTTCTGCATCCTCCATCCTCGTCGGGACCTGCTGGCGCTGCCGCGGACCGTTGTAACAACACCTTCATCGGGACCTGCTGGCGCTGCCGCGGACCGTGTAACGACCACCTTCACCGGGACCTGCTGGCGCTGCCGCGGACCGTGTAACGACCACCTTCACCGGGACCTGCTGGCGCTGCCGCGGACCGTGTAACGACCACCTTCACCGGGACCTGCTGGCGCTGCCGCGGACCGTGTAACGACCACCTTCACCGGGACCTGCTGGCGCTGCCGCGGCCCGTCCAAGCTAGAACACCGAGCTCGAGGATTGTGAGCTATCCACCATACCCTCTCAGCTACCAGATTGGTAACCAGACTGTCCCGCTACCCCCTTTCCCAAACCAAGAGACTAGAATCGAGGGGACCCCTGAGTCCAGACCTCCTTGTACCATTCCATCGTACCTTAAGAAATCGCTTATAAAGAACGTTAAATCCTATCCTTGTGTGGTGTATACCTGTGGGGGGGAAGTTACTCAGCCGTACGACCGCTGGAGACGGCTCTCCCCGGAGACCTCTCCCCTTGTCCTCGGCCGACCCTCCCGGCCCGTCTAACACCCTGTATGTGCAGCAGCTGTCTCTATCAGTGTCAGGATGAGTTGGTTTGTACTTGTGTGAGCAGGAGCCCTCTCAGTGTCAGGCTGAGTTGGTTTGTCCCTGTGTGTGCAGCAGCCCTCTCTCTCAGTGTCTGGCTGAGTTTGTTTGTCCCTGCGTGTGTAGCAGCCCTCTCTCTCAATGTCAGGCTGAGTGGGTTTGTCCCTGTGTGTGTATCCGTGTCAGGCTGAGTTGGTTTGTACCTGTGTGAGCAGCAGCCCTCTCAGTGTCAGGCTCAGTTGGTTTGTACCTGTGTGGGCAGCAGCCCTCTCTCTCAGTGTCAGGCTGAGTTGGTTTTCCCCTGTGTGTGCAGCAGCCCTCTCTCTCAGTGTGAGGCTGAGTGTATTTGTCCCTGTGTGTACAGCAGCCATCTCTATCAGTGTCAGGATGAGTTGGTTTGTACCTGTGTGAGCAGCAGCCCTCTCAGTGTCAGGCTGAGTTGGTTTGTCCTTGTGTGTGCAGCAGCCCTCTCTCTCAGTGTCTGGCTGAGTTGGGTTGTCCCTGTGTGTGCAGCAGCCCTCTCAGTGTCTGGCTGAGTTGGTTTGTCACTGTGTGTGCAGCAGCCCTCTTTCTCAGTGTCAGGCTGAGTTGGTTTGTTCCTGTGTGTGCAGCAGCCCTCTCAGTGTCAGGCTGAATTGCTTGTCCCTGTGTGTGCAGCAACCCTCTCTCTCAGTGTCTGGCTGAGTTGGGTTGTCCCTGTGTGTGCAGCAGCCCGCTCTCTCAGTGTCTGGCTGAGTTGGTTTGTCCCTGTGTGTGCAGCAGATCTCTCTCTCAGTGTCAGGCTGAGTTGCTTTGTCCCTGTGTGTGCATCAGTGTCAGGCTGAGTTGGTTTATACCTGTGTGAACTTCAGCCTTCTCAGTGTCAGGCTGAGTTGGTTTGTCCCTGTGTGTGCAGCAGCCCTCTCTCTCAGTGTCAGGCTGAGTTGATGTGTCCCTGTGTGTGTAGCAGCCCTCTCTCTCAATGTCAGGCTGAGTGGGTTTGTCCCTGTGTGTGTATCCGTGTCAGGCTGAGTTGGTTTGTACCTGTGTGGGCCTCAGCCCTGTCTTTCAGTGTCAGGCTGAGTTGGTTTCCCCTGTGTGTGCAGCAGCCCTCTCTCTCAGTGTCAGGCTGAGTTAATTTGTCCCTGTGTGTGCAGCAGCCATCTCTTTCAGTGCCAGGATGAGTTGGTTTGTACTTGTGTGAGCAGCAGCCCTCTCAGTGTCAGCCTGAGTTGGTTTGTTCCTGTGTGTGCAGCAGCCCTCTCTCTCAGTATCTGGCTGCGTTGGTTTGTCCCTGTGTGTGCAACAGCACTCTCAGTATCTGGCTGAGTTGGTTTGTCCCTGTGTGTGCAGCAGCCCTCTTTCTCAGTGTCAGGCTGAGCTGGTTTGTCCCTGTGTGTGCATCAGCGTCAGGCTGAGTGGTTTTGTCCCTGTGTGTGCAGCAGCCCACTCTCTCAGTGTCAGGCTGAGTTGGTTTGTACCTGTGTGAGCAGCAGCCCTCTCAGTGTCAGGCTGAGTTGGTTTGTCCCTCTGTGTGCAGCAGCCCTCTCTCTCAGTGTCTGGCTGAATTGGTTTGTCCTTGTGTTTGTAGCAGCCCTCTCTCTCAATGTCAGGCTGAGTGTGTTTGTACCTGTGTGTGCATCAGTGTCAGGTTGAGTTGGATTGGTCCTGTGTGTGCAGCAGTCCTCTCTCTCAGCGTCAGGCTGAGTTGTTTTGTCCCTGTATGTGCAGCAGCTGTCTCTCTCAGTGTCATGCTGAGTTGGTTTGTACCTGTGTGAGCAGCAGCCCTCTCAGTGTCAGGCTGAGTTGGTTGGTCCCGTTGTGTGCAGCAGCCCTCTCTCTTAGTATCTGACTGAGTTGGTTTGTCCCTGTGTGTGCATCAGCGTCAGGCTGAGTTGTTTTGTCCCTGTGTGTGCAGCAGCCCTCTCTCTCAGAGTCAGGCTGAGTTGGTTTGTACCTGTGTGAGCAGCAGCCCTCTCAGTGTCAGGCTGAGTTAGTTTGTCCCGTTGTGTGCAGCAGCCCTCTCTCTCAGTGTCTGGCTTAGTTGATTTGTCCCTGTATGTGCAGCAGCTGTCTCTATCAGTGTCAGGATGAGTTGGTTTGTACTTGTGTGAGCAGGAGCCCTCTCATTGTCAGGCTGAGTTGGTTTGTCCCTGTGTGAGCAGCAGCCCTTTCTCTCAGTGTCTGGCTGAGTTTGTTTGTCCCTGCGTGTGTAGCAGCCCTCTCTCTCAATGTCAGGCTGAGTGGGTTTTTCCCTGTGTGTGTATCCGTGTCAGGCTGAGTTGGTTTGTACCTGTGTGAGCAGCAGCCCTCTCAATGTCAGGCTCAGTTGGTTTGTACCTGTGTGGGCAGCAGCCCTCTCTCTCAGTGTCAGGCTGAGTTGGTTTTCCCCTGTGTGTGCAGCAGCCCTCTCTCTCAGTGTGAGGCTGAGTGTATTTGTCCCTGTGTGTACAGCAGCCATCTCTATCAGTGTCAGGATGAGTTGGTTTGTACTTGTGTGAGCAGCAGCCCTCTCAGTGTCAGGCTGAGTTGGTTTGTCCCTGTGTGTGCAGCAGCCCTCTCAGTGTCAGGCTGAGTTGGTTTGTCACTGTATGTGCAGCAGCCCTCTTTCTCAGTGTCAGGCTGAGTTGGTTTGTTCCTGTGTGTGCAGCAGCCCTCTCTCTCAGTGTCTGGCTGAGTTGGGTTGTCCCTGTATGTGCAGCAGCCCGCTCTCTCAGTGTCTGGCTGAGTTGGTTTGTCCCTGTGTGTGCAGCAGATCTCTCTCTCAGTGTCAGGCTGAGTTGCTTTGTCCCTGTGTGTGCATCAGTGTCAGGCTGAGTTGGTTTGTCCCTGTGTGTGCAGCAGCCGTCTCTATCAGTTTCAGGCTGAGTTGGTTTAAACCTGTGTGAACTTCAGCCCTCTCAGTGTCAGGCTGAGTTGGTTTGTCCCTGTGTGTGCAGCAGCCCTCTCTCTCAGTGTCAGGCTGAGTTGGTGTGTCCCTGTGTGTGTAGCAGCCCTCTCTCTCAATGTCAGGCTGAGTGGGTTTGTCCCTGTGTGTGTATCCGTGTCAGGCTGAGTTGGTTTGTACCTGTGTGGGCCTCAGCCCTGTCTTTCAGTGTCAGGCTGAGTTGGTTTCCCCTGTGTGCGCAGCAGCCCTCTCTCTCAGTGTCAGGCTGAGTTAATTTGTCCCTGTGTGTGCAGCAGCCATCTCTTTCAGTGCCAGGATGAGTTGGTTTGTACTTGTGTGAGCAGCAGCCCTCTCAGTGTGAGCCTGAGTTGGTTTGTTCCTGTGTGTGCAACAGCCCTCTCAGTATCTGGCTGAGTTGGTTTGTCCCTGTGTGTGCAGCAGCCCTCTTTCTCAGTGTCAGGCTGAGCTGGTTTGTCCCTGTGTGTGCATCAGCGTCAGGCTGAGTGGTTTTGTCCCTGTGTGTGCAGCAGCCCACTCTCTCAGTGTCAGGCTGAGTTGGTTTGTATCTGTGTGAGCAGCAGCCCTCTCAGTGTCAGGCTGAGTTGGTTTGTCCCTGTGTGTGCAGCAGCCCTCTCTCTCAGTGTCTGGCTGAATTGGTTTGTCCCTGTGTGTGTAGCAGCCCTCTCTCTCAATGTCAGGCTGAGTGTGTTTGTACCTGTGTGTGCATCAGTGTCAGGTTGAGTTGGATTGGTCCTCTGTGTGCAGCAGCCCTCTCTCTCAGCGTCAGGCTGAGTTGTTTTGTCCCTGTATGTGCAGCAGCTGTCTCTATCAGTGTCAGGATGAGTTGGTTTGTACTTGTGTGAGCAGGAGCCCTCTCAGTGTCAGGCTGAGTTGGTTTGTCCCTGTGTGTGCAGCAGCCCTCTCTCTCAGTGTCTGGCTGAATTGGTTTGTCCCTGTGTGTGTAGCAGCCCTCTCTCTCAATGTCAGGCTGAGTGTGTTTGTACCTGTGTGTGCATCAGTGTCAAGTTGAGTTGGTTTGGTCCTGTGTGTGCAGCAGCCCTCTCTCTCAGTGTCAGGCTGAGTTGGTGTGTCTCTGTGTGTGTAGCAGCCCTCTCTCTCAATGTCAGGCTGAGTGGGTTTGTCCCTGTGTGTGTATCCGTATCAGGCTGAGTTGGTTTGTACCTGTGTGAGCAGCAGCCGTCTCTATCAGTGTCAGGCTGAGTTGCATTGTACATGTGTGGGCAGCAGCCCTCGCTCTCAGTGTCAGGCTGAGTTAGTTTGTCCCTGTGTGTGCAGAAGCTGTCTCTTTCAGTGTCAGGATGAGTCGGTTTGTACTTGTGTGAGCAGCAGCCCTCTTAGTGTCAGGCTGAATTGGTTTGTCCCTGTGTGTGCAGCATCCCTCTCTCTCTCAGTGTCTGGCTGAATTGGTTTGTTCCTGTGTGTGCAGCAGCCCTCTCAGTGTCAGGCTGAGTTGCTTGTCCCTGTGTGTGCAGCAACCCTCTCTCTCAGTGTCTGGCTGAGTTGGTTTGTCCCTGTGTGTGCAGCAGCCCTATTTCTCAGTGTCAGGCTGAGTTGGTTTGTCCCTGTGTCTGCAGCAGCCCTCTCTCTCAGTGTCTGACTGAGTTAGTTTGTCATTGTGTGCAGCAGCCCTCTCATTGTCATGCTGAGTTGTTTTGTCCCTGTGTGTGCAGCAGCCATCTATGTCAGTGTCAGGCTGAGTTAATTTGGTCCTGTGTGTGCATCAGTGTCAGGTTGAGTTGGTGTTGGAAGGCGGACCCCGAGGAGTCGGTGAGACCACCAAGGGGGGGGGGCCCTCTCACTGCACGAAGTAGCCGAGCGCTGCCGAGAAGTCTCCTGAGAGATCCTTCTCCTATCCCGTACTAGCACAGTAACACCACCACACCGGACTCAAGGAGGTTGTCTCAAGACAAGCAATTCTTTATCATCAATCCGGGGCTTGCAGCACCGGAGCAGTACACATGGCCGTTTTGAGGGTGTCGAAGGCTGTTTGGCAGCGGGGTGTCCAGTGTACCATCTTGGGCTGTTTTTTGGACGTTAACTCTGTGAGGGGGCCAACAATGCTCCCATAGTCCCGGATAAACCGCCGGTAGTATCCGGTGAGGCCCAGGAAGGCCCGGACAGCGGTCTGGGTAGTGGGGGGTTCCCAGGTCTGGATGGCATCTATCTTCGCTTGGAGGGGGGCCACCTGCCCGCTCCCCACTTGATGGCCCAGGTAGGTCACGGATCCGTGGCCGATTTGGCATTTGCTGGCCTTGATTGTGAGCCCGGCCCGCTGGAGGGCGGCCAGGACGGCCTCCAGGTGGAGGAGGTGCTCGGCCCAGTGGTTGCTGTACACGGCAATGTCATCTAAGTAGGCCGCGCTGAAGGCCTCAAGCCCGGCCAAAACCTTGTTCACCAGTCTTTGGAAGGTGGCCGGGGCGTTCTTCATTCCGAAGGGCATCACCCGAAAGTGGTAATGCCCATCCGGAGTCGAAAAGGCGGATCTTTCTTGGGCGCCGGGGGTGAGCTGGATTTGCCAGTACCCGGCGGTGAGGTCCAGCGTGCTCAAGTAGCGAGCGGCCCCTAGGCGGTCGATCAGTTCGTCGGCCCGGGGTATCGGGTGTGCGTCCGTCTTGGTTACTACATTCAGGGCTCGGTAGTCCACGCAGAATCGCAACTCCGGGGGGTGACCGGGAGCTGCGGCCTTGGGCACCAGGACGACAGGGCTGGCCCACGGGCTGTCGGAAGGCTCGATGACCCCCAGGGCCAGCATCTTCGCTACTTCGGCCTGGATGCAGGCCCGCACTCGGTCAGGCACCCGGTAGGCTCTGTGTCGTATGGGGGGGTTCTCCCCGGTGTCGACGTCGTGGACGCACCAGTGGGTCACCCCCGGGGTGAGAGAGAAGAGGGCTGCGTAGTCCCGCAGTAATCGCTGGCAGTCGTTGTGCTGCTCCGGGGTCAGGGACGAGGCGAGTTGGACCCCTTCGATCGATCCATCGTGACTGTCGGATTGCAAGAGGTCGGGCAAGGGCTCGGAGTCGTCCTCGCCCCCCTCGTCGGTCGCCAGCAGCCGGCTCAGTTCGGTCCGGGCGAAGTGGGGTTTTAGCCTGTTCGCATGTAGGACCCGGAGGGGGTTCCGGGGGGACTCCAGATCGACCAGGTAGGTGACGGGACTTTTCTTCTCCACCACCTTGAAGGGCCCGGTCCACTTGTCCTGGAGGGCGCCGGGTTCGACCGGGGCCATGACCCATACTTTCTGACCTGGCTCGAATTCTACCGTAGAAGTGTTGCGATCGTACCACCGCTTCATGTCCTCCTGGCTGGCCTCAAGGTTGGCTTCGGCTATGGCTCGGAACTTGCGGGTCTGGTTTCGGAGGGTCAGGAGGTATCGGTAGACGTCAGGAGGGGCGCCTCGGGGCTTCATCTCCCAGCCCTCCTTGACCAGGCTGAGTGGTCCGCGGACCGGGTGCCCATACAATAGTTCAAACGGGCTGAACCCCAGGGACTTCTGCGGGACCTCCCGATAGGCAAACAGGAGGCAGGGCAGCAGGACATCCCATTTCCGCCTGAGGGGTTCTTCCAGGCCCTCGATCATCCCTTTCAATGTTCGGTTGAACCGCTCAACCAGTCCGTTCCCCTGAGGGTGATATGGGGTCGTGAACTTGTATGTGACCCCGCATTGTTGCCACAGGGACCGCATGTACCTGGAGATAAAGTTCGTGCCACGGTCGCTCACCACTTCGCTGGGGAATCCCACTCGGGAGAAGATCCCCATCAAGGCCCGGCCTACCACAGGGGCCGTTATAGTTCTGAGCGGGACCGCCTCCGGGTACCTGGTGGCGTGGTCCACGAGGACCAGGATGAAGCGGTGGCCCAGGGCGGTTTGGGGGTCCAGGGGTCCCACAATGTCGATTCCGACTCGTTCAAACGGGGTGCTGACGGCGGGAAAGGGCTGGAGGGGGGCCTTGACCCGACCCCCCGTCTTTCCGCTGGCTTGGCAGGTCTGGCAGGACCGGCAGTGGTTGTCCACATCTCTCCGCATCCGGGGCCAGTAGAAGTGGGTCACCAGACGACTGTACGTTTTGTCTTGCCCCAAGTGTCCGGCGAGGGGCACATCATGGGCCAGGTTGAGAAGGAACTCCCGGAAGCGGAGGGGGACCACCAACACGCGGCCGGCCCCGAGTTCTGCCACTTTCTGTTCACTGTACAACAGGCCCTCGGCCCAGTAGATCCAGTGGGTGCCGGTCTGGTCACCGTTGGCTTGCGCGGTCGCCTGCTGTCGGACCCCTTCGAGGGAGGGACAGGACTGTTGCTCTTGCTGGAACTGCTCTCGGGTGGGGCCCCCTTCATGTTGCCATTGCGTCAGTTCTGGTAGGGCGCTCGGAGAAGCCATCTCTTCGGGGGAGGATTCGCTGGGCCCGGGGTCAGTGTCCGCCTCCTCCTCGCTGCTGGCGGGAGGGGGTGTGAGCCCCTCGGGTCGGGCAGTCCTGGAGGTCGAGGAGGAGCGGGGGGCCTGGGCGGTCATGGACCGGGTGATGGCGCAGGCCCAATCAGCCAGTCCCAACATTCGGAGGTGCTCTCGTCGTTCTACTTGAGCCCAGGGGGAACTCTCCAAGTCGTTCCCCAGGAGGCAGTCGACCGGGGCGTCGTCGCGCACCGTCACCTTCAGCAGGCCCGTCACCCCTCCCCACTCGAAGGGGACCAGGGCCATCTGGCATAGGCTTTCACTGTTGTCGGCCGTCCGCACAGGGCACAGCACATTCGGTAGAATCTGTTCAGGGGTCACCAGGTGGCAGCGGACAGCGGTGATACTGGCGCCGGTGTCGCGAAGGGCTTCGGCCCGTTGTCCGTTGACCGTGACCTGCTGCCGGTACTTCTGGGTGTTGGTTGGGATGGGGGTGCAGGGTATCATCTCTCGGCTACCCAGGCAGACCAGGGACATGGCTGCCGGCTCCCACTCAGTGTTTTCTCGGTCGAGGGCCTCTTCTTCCTCCTCTCCCCCCAAGGCGGCGGCTGTCAGCTGCCGGGGCGGGGGCCCGCCGGCCCCGTTTCTTCGGTTCAGGGGGCAGGCCGGGTCGCTGGCAAAGTGTCCGGTTTGTTGGCAGCCATAGCAGGTCACTGGTGGCCGTGGTCCGGGTCGGGCCGGGCCCACCCTTCGCGCTAGGCTCGGGGAGAGATGTGGCTGCGGTGGCCCTCGAGGGGGGCTCCTGGGGGCCCCAGCGGGAGGGTCTCGGTTCCTGTTTGGCCCTCCCCCCCCACCGCGCTGGCGTGGGGGTCCGTTGGGGTTCCTCTGGTACTCCCCCATTGAGCTCCGGGGGACCCGGGAGTTGACCCATCGATCGGCCTCGACGGCAAGTTTTCGCGGGTCGGTCATTTTGCTGTCGAGGAGGTGCTGTCTCAGTTCCACGAAGCAATTGTTGGAAAGATGTTCCCAGACGATGAGGTCGACCAGTTGTCCGTAGGTGGTTACTTTGCTGCCTTTGATCCACCCTTCTAGGGCCCGACTGAAAAAGTCCACATATTCCACCCATGTGGTACCCGGGATTTTCTTGCAGTCTCGGAACCGCTGGCGGTACATCTCCGCTGTTAGCCCGTAGCGGGTGAGCAGGGCCTCCTTCATGTGATCGTAGGAGGTCATCACCTCCTCCGGTAGCTGGAGCAGCGTGTCCCGCCCTTCACTCAGGAATCGCCCCCACAGGCCTGCGCCCCAGTCTTTTCGGGGCACCCGATGGGAGGTCATGGCCACCTCGTAGGCCTTGAACCATTGTTGGATATCGTCATTCTTGTAATACTCCTTGACGACCTCCTTCGGGATATGCACCTTGGCCTCGGGGGGCGGTAGAGTGTCTCTAGTACTGGGGGTGTTGGTCCCTCCGTTCTTGGCCTTGATCTCGAGCTCCTTGAGACTGCGCTCGTGCTCAAGAGTTAGTTTCTTTTCCTCCAACTCCCGGTGTCGTCTCTTCTCTTCTATTTCTTCTTGAAGGCGTAGCTGCTCGAGGGCCAGTTTCTTTTCTGCCAGCTGGAGTTCGCCGTCCAGCCGTAGTCGGGCGAGCTCTAGTTCGTGGCTCCGGACCTTTTCCCGCTCTCGTATTTCTTCCTCGGAGAGGCCGGTTTCTAGGCTCTTTCTTCCTCTGGTTGCCGGGGTCAGTGCGGTTGCTGTGGTCTCCGTCAGGGGCAAGGGCCCTTCTTCCTGGGAGGGGCCTGCCCCAGCCTCCAACCATGCCCTCAGAGCTTTCTGCATCTCTTCCTTGGTACCGAGGCTGGTGGTTGCAATGCCTTTGTCTCTGCAGAACTGTTTTAATTCTTTGTGCGTATATTCTTCCAGCCGTTCGGGCTGGAACTCCATTGTCGCGTTGTTTTCCTGGCTGCTCATGATGCTATTCGTTTGGATGGGTAGCTAGTGGGTACTGGCTGGTACGTACTGCGTTCGGCTCGGATCCCGTCGCTGGCCACCAAATGTTGGAAGGCGGACCCCGAGGAGTCGGTGAGACCACCAAGGGGGGGGGGGCCCTCTCACTGCACGAAGTAGCCGAGCGCTGCCGAGAAGTCTCCTGAGAGATCCTTCTCCTATCCCGTACTAGCACAGTAACACCACCACACCGGACTCAAGGAGGTTGTCTCAAGACAAGCAATTCTTTATCATCAATAAAAGGTTACGAGTTCAATATTTACACGAAGGGATCGAGGGATCCACCAAAAGTCTCAATGTCTCTTTGGAAGGGTAGGGGTAGCGGGACAGTCTTTGGCAGGAATGTGGTACGAGGGTACCTGGGGCCCAGTTCTTATCCTCACGCTGGAGGACCTCCGATCTCGGAGGGGTCGAGCCGCGACGGCGTCAGCAGGGCTCTGGCGTACAGTTCGTGGAGAGCCGCGATTCAATCAGCAGGGCTCTCAAGATGGTTTCTGCTCAGCTCGAGCCGCGACGTCGTCAGCAGGGCTCCGAGGAAGGTTCCAGCGAGGTTGGGCCGCGACAGCGTCTGCAGGGCTCCGATGTTCCAGGTGGTTCAGAAAAGGGTTCACAGGAGGGAGCCGCGACGCAGTCAGCAGGGCTCGTGATGGTTCCGGCAAGAGTTCGTCTCCGTAGGGTCAGCCGCGATTCGATCAGCAGGGCTCTCGACTCCGGGATACAACTGCCGAGCTGTGGTGGGGTCGCCCCAGATATAGGTCTGGAGCCCTTTGATGTCCGGACCTATGCGCCCGAGGGGGCGGAGTGGCCGGGTGGAGGTGGCCAGACGCCCAGCAGGAGAGGCGCCAGGCCCATGGGAGTTTGCAGGGTGATCACACCTCGAGAGGGGAGGACAGTTGGGGGTCCCATCGATACTGTCCTCCGCCGGGGCGATGAATGGTTCCTGCGGCACCCCCTGGCCAGTTCGTGGTGCCTCGATGTCGGGGCTTCGTTGGGGTCGAGGCTGGGTTGAGCGGGGTCGCGCCCGCTGGGGCACGGTGTGACGTGGATGCCAACAAGATGGCGGAGCCACGAGGAGTATGCGACCACGTGTAGCTCCGGGTGAAGGGCCTTGGTGCAGTCCAGACGGGTGGCCCGTGACGGCCGGGGCGGGGAACGGCCACAATCCAGGGGGTTAAGGACCACGCCACGAGGCCAGGTCCAACAGTTGGTTTGTTCGTGTGTGTGCAGCAGCCCTCTCTCCCGGTGTCAGGCTGAGTTGGTTTGTCCCTGTGTGTGCAGCAGCCCTCTCTCTCAGTGTCAGGCTGAGTTTGTTTATCCCTGTGTGTGCATCAGTGTCAGGCTGAGTTGGTTTGTCCCTGTGTGTGCAGCAGCCGTCTCTCTCAGTGTCAGGCTGAGTTGCTTTGTACCTGTGTGTGCAGCAGCCCTCTCTCTCAGTGTCAGGCTGGGTTGGTTTGTCTCTGTATGTGCATCAGTGTCAGGTTGATTTGGTTTGTTCCTGTGTGTGCAGCAGCCCTCTCTCTCAGTGTCAGGCTGAGTTGGTTTGTCCCTGTGTGTGCAGCAGATCTCTCTCTCAGTGTCAGGCTGGGTTGGTTTGTCCCTGTGTGTGCAGCAGCCGTCTCTATCAGTGTCAGGCTGAGTTAGTTTGTACCTGTGTGAACAGCAGCCCTCTCAGTGTCAGGCTGAGTTGGG
The DNA here is from genome assembly GCF_964204655.1 of Triturus cristatus. Lineage (NCBI taxonomy): Eukaryota > Metazoa > Chordata > Amphibia > Caudata > Salamandridae > Triturus > Triturus cristatus. The sequence goes on along the minus strand of NC_140579.1, from coordinate 1,175,751,518 downwards.
TTGTCCCTGTGTGTGCAGCAGCCCTCTCTCTCAGTGTCAGGCTGAGTTGGTTTGTACCTGTGTGAGCAGCAGCCCTCTCAGTGTCAGGCTGAGTTGGTTTGTCCCGTTGTGTGCAACAGCCCTCTCTCTTAGTATCTGACTGAGTTGGTTTGTCCCTGTGTGTGCATCAGCGTCAGGCTGAGTTGTTTTGTCCCTGTGTGTGCAGCAGCCCTCTCTCTCAGTGTCAGGCTGAGTTGGTTTGTACCTGTGTGAGCAGCAGCCCTCTCAGTGTCAGGCTGAGTTGGTTTGTCCCGTTGTGTGCAACAGCCCTCTCTCTTAGTATCTGACTGAGTTGGTTTGTCCCTGTGTGTGCATCAGCGTCAGGCTGAGTTGGTTTGTACCTGTGTGGGCAGCAGCCCTCTCTCTCAGTGTCTGGCTGAGTTGATTTGTCCCTGTATGTGCAGCAGCTGTCTCTATCAGTGTCAGGATGAGTTGGTTTGTACTTGTGTGAGCATGAGCCCTCTCAGTGTCAGGCTGAGTTGGTTTGTCCCTGTGTGTGTAGCAGCCCTCTCTCTCAATGTGAGGCTGAGTGGATTTGTCCCTGTGTGTGCATCAGTGTCAGGTTGAGTTGGTTTGTTCCTGTGTGTGCAGCAGCCCTCTCTCTCAGTGTCAGGCTGAGTTGGTTTGTCCCTGTGTGTGTATCCGTATCAGGCTGAGTTGGTTTGTACCTGTGTGAGCAGCAGCCGTCTCTATCAGTGTCAGGCTGAGTTGCTTTGTACATGTGTGGGCAGCAGCCCTCGCTCTCAGTGTCAGACTGAGTTAGTTTGTCCCTGTGTGTGCAGAAGCTGTCTCTTTCAGTGTCAGAATGAGTCGGTTTGTATTTGTGTGAGCAGCAGCCCTCTTAGTGTCAGGCTGAATTGGTTTGTCCCTGTGTGTGCAGCAGCCCTCTCTCTCAGTGTCTGGCTGAATGGGTTTGTTCCTGTGTGTGCTGCAGCCCTCTCAGTGTCAGGCTGAGTTGCTTGTCCCTGTGTGCAGCAACCCTCTCTCTCAGTGTCTGGCTGAGTTGGTTTGTTCCTGTGTGTGCAGCAGCCCTATTTCTCAGTGTCAGGCTGAGTTGGTTTGTCCCTGTGTCTGCAGCAGCCCTCTCTCTCAGTGTCTGACTGAGTTGGTTTGTCATTGTGTGCAGCAGCCCTCTCAGTGTCAGGCTGAGTGGGTTTGTCCCTGTGTGTGCAGCAGCCCTCTATGTCAGTGTCAGGCTGAGTTGATTTGGTCCTGTGTGTGCATCAGTGTCAGGTTGAGTTGGTTTGTTCCTGTGTGTTCAGCAGCCCTCTCTCCCAGTGTCAGGCTGAGTTGGTTTGTCCCTGTGTGTGCAGTAGCCCTCTCTCTCAGTGTCAGGCTGAGTTTGTTTATCCCTGTGTGTGCATCAGTGTCAGGCTGAGTTGGTTTGTCCCTGTGTGTGCAGCAGCCGTCTCTCTCAGTGTCAGGCTGAGTTGCTTTGTACCTGTGTGTGCAGCAACCCTCTCTCTCAGTGTCAGGCTGGGTTGGTTTGTCTCTGTGTGTGCATCAGTGTCAGGTTGATTTGGTTTGTTACTGTGTGTGCAGCAGCCCTCTCTCTCAGTGTCAGGCTGAGTTGGTTTGTCCCTGTGTGTGCAGCAGATCTCTCTGTCAGTGTCAGGCTGAGTTAGTTTGTCCCTGTGTGTGCAGAAGCTGTCTCTTTCAGTGTCAGGATGAGTCGGTTTGTACTTGTGTGAGCAGCAGCCCTCTTAGTGTCAGGCTGAATTGGTTTGTCCCTGTGTGTGTAGCAGCCCTCTCTCTCAGTGTCTAGCTGAATTGGTTTGTTCCTGTGTGTGCAGCAGCCCTCTCAGTGTCAGGCTGAGTTGCTTGTCCCTGTGTGTGCAGCAACCCTCTCTCTCAGTGTCTGACTGAGTTGGTTTGTCCCTGTGTGTGCAGCAGCCCTATTTCTCAATGTCAGGCTGAGTTGGTTTGTCCCTGTGTCTGCAGCAGCCCTCTCTCTCAGTGTCTGACTGAGTTGGTTTGTCATTGTGTGCAGCAGCCCTCTCAGTGTCAGGCTGAGTTGGTGTGTCCCTGTGTGTGCAGCAGCCCTCTATGTCAGTGTCAGGCTGAGTTGATTTGGTCCTGTGTGTGCATCAGTGTCAGGTTGAGTTGGTTTGTTCCTGTGTGTGCAGCAGCCCTCTTTCCCAGTGTCAGGCTGAGTTGGTTTGTCCCCGTGTGTGCAGCAGCCCTCTCTCTCAGTGTCAGGCTGACTTTGTTTATCCCTGTGTGTGCATCAGTGTCAGGCTGAGTTGGTTTGTCCCTGTGTGTGCAGCAGCCGTCTCTCTCAGTGTCAGGCTGAGTTGCTTTGTACCTGTGTGTGCAGCAGCCCTCTCTCTCAGTGTCAGGGTGGGTTGGTTTGTCTCTGTGTGTGCATCAGTGTCAGGTTGATTTGGTTGTTCCTTTGTGTGCAGCAGCCCTCTCTCTCAGTGTCAGGCTGAGTTGGTTTGTCCCTGTGTGTGCAGCAGACCTCTCTCTCAGTGTCAGGCTGGGTTGGTTTGTCCCTGTGTGTGCAGCAGCCGTCTCTATCAGTGTCAGGCTGAGTTAGTTTGTACCTGTGTGAACAGCAGCCCTCTCAGTGTCAGGCTGAGTTGGTTTGTCCCTGTGTGTGCAGCAGCCCTCTCTCTCAGTGTCAGACTGAGTTGGTTTGTACCTGTGTGAGCAGCAGCCCTCTCAGTGTCAGGCTGAGTTGGTTTGTCCCGTTGTGTGCAGCAGCCCTTTCTCTTAGTATCTGACTGAGTTGGTTTGTCCCTGTGTGTGCATCAGCGTCAGGCTGAGTTGTTTTGTCCCTGTGTGTGCAGCAGCCCTCTCTCTCAGTGTCAGGCTGAGTTGGTTTGTACCTGTGTGAGCAGCAGCCCTCTCAGTGTCAGGCTTAGTTGGTTTGTCCCGTTGTGTGCAGCAGCCCTCTCTCTCAGTGTCTGGATGAGTTGATTTGTCCCTGTATGTGCAGCAGCTGTCTCTATCAGTGTCAGGATGAGTTGGTTTGTACTTGTGTGAGCAGGAGCCCTCTCAGTGTCAGGCTGAGTTGGTTTGTCCCTGTGTGTGCAGCAGCCCTCTCTCTCAGTGTCTGGCTGAATTGGTTTGTCCCTGTGTGTGTAGCAGCCCTCTCTCTCAATGTGAGGCTGAGTGGATTTGTCCCTGTGTGTGCATCAGTGTCAGGTTGAGTTGGTTTGTTCCTGTGTGTGCAGCAGCCCTCTCTCTCAGTGTCAGGCTGAGTTGGTTTGTCCCTGTGTGTGTATCCGTATCAGGCTGAGTTGGTTTGTACCTGTGTGAGCAGCAGCCGTCTCTATCAGTGTCAGGCTGAGTTGCTTTGTACATGTGTGGGCAGCAGCCCTCGCTCTCAGTGTCAGGCTGAGTTAGTTTGTCCCTGTGTGTGCAGAAGCTGTCTCTTTCAGTGTCAGGATGAGTTGGTTTTTATTTGTGTGAGCAGCAGCCCTCTTAGTGTCAGGCTGAATTGGTTTGTCCCTGTGTGTGCAGCAGCCCTCTCTCTCAGTGTCTGGCTGAATTGGTTTGTTCCTGTGTGTGCTGCAGCCCTCTCAGTGTCAGGCTGAGTTGGTTGTCCCTGTGTGTGCAGCAACCCTCTCTCTCAGTGTCTGGCTGAGTTGGTTTGTCCCTGTGTGTGCAGCAGCCCTATTTCTCAGTGTCAGGCTGAGTTGGTTTGTCCCTGTGTCTGCAGCAGCCCTCTCTCTCAGTGTCTGACTGAGTTGGTTTGTCATTGTGTGCAGCAGCCCTCTCAGTGTCAGGCTGAGTTGGTGTGTCCCTGTGTGTGCAGCAGCCCTCTATGTCAGTGTCAGGCTGAGTTGATTTGGTCCTGTGTGTGCATCAGTGTCAGGTTGAGTTGGTTTGTTCCTGTGTGTGCAGCAGCCCTCTTTCCCAGTGTCAGGCTGAGTTGGTTTGTCCCCGTGTGTGCAGCAGCCCTCTCTCTCAGTGTCAGGCTGACTTTGTTTATCCCTGTGTGTGCATCAGTGTCAGGCTGAGTTGGTTTGTCCCTGTGTGTGCAGCAGCCGTCTCTCTCAGTGTCAGGCTGAGTTGCTTTGCACCTGTGTGTGCAGCAGCCCTCTCTCTCAGTGTCAGGGTGGGTTGGTTTGTCTCTGTGTGTGCATCAGTGTCAGGTTGATTTGGTTGTTCCTTTGTGTGCAGCAGCCCTCTCTCTCAGTGTCAGGCTGAGTTGGTTTGTCCCTGTGTGTGCAGCAGACCTCTCTCTCAGTGTCAGGCTGGGTTGGTTTGTCCCTGTGTGTGCAGCAGCCGTCTCTATCAGTGTCAGGCTGAGTTAGTTTGTACCTGTGTGAACAGCAGCCCTCTCAGTGTCAGGCTGAGTTGGTTTGTCCCTGTGTGTGCAGCAGCCCTCTCTCTCAGTGTCAGGCTGAGTTGGTTTGTACCTGTGTGAGCAGCAGCCCTCTCAGTGTCAGGCTGAGTTGGTTTGTCCCGTTGTGTGCAGCAGCCCTTTCTCTTAGTATCTGACTGAGTTGGTTTGTCCCTGTGTGTGCATCAGCGTCAGGCTGAGTTGTTTTGTCCCTGTGTGTGCAGCAGCCCTCTCTCTCAGTGTCAGGCTGAGTTGGTTTGTACCTGTGTGAGCAGCAGCCCTCTCAGTGTCAGGCTTAGTTGGTTTGTCCCGTTGTGTGCAGCAGCCCTCTCTCTCAGTGTCTGGATGAGTTGATTTGTCCCTGTATGTGCAGCAGCTGTCTCTATCAGTGTCAGTATGAGTTGGTTTGTACTTGTGTGAGCAGGAGCCCTCTCAGTGTCAGGCTGAGTTGGTTTGTCCCTGTGTGTGCAGCAGCCCTCTCTCTCAGTGTCTGGCTGAATTGGTTTGTCCCTGTGTGTGTAGCAGCCCTCTCTCTCAATGTGAGGCTGAGTGGATTTGTCCCTGTGTGTGCATCAGTGTCAGGTTGAGTTGGTTTGTTCCTGTGTGTGCAGCAGCCCTCTCTCTCAGTGTCAGGCTGAGTTGGTTTGTCCCTGTGTGTGTATCCGTATCAGGCTGAGTTGGTTTGTACCTGTGTGAGCAGCAGCCGTCTCTATCAGTGTCAGGCTGAGTTGCTTTGTACATGTGTGGGCAGCAGCCCTCGCTCTCAGTGTCAGGCTGAGTTAGTTTGTCCCTGTGTGTGCAGAAGCTGTCTCTTTCAGTGTCAGGATGAGTTGGTTTTTATTTGTGTGAGCAGCAGCCCTCTTAGTGTCAGGCTGAATTGGTTTGTCCCTGTGTGTGCAGCAGCCCTCTCTCTCAGTGTCTGGCTGAATTGGTTTGTTCCTGTGTGTGCTGCAGCCCTCTCAGTGTCAGGCTGAGTTGGTTGTCCCTGTGTGTGCAGCAACCCTCTCTCTCAGTGTCTGGCTGAGTTGGTTTGTCCCTGTGTGTGCAGCAGCCCTATTTCTCAGTGTCAGGCTGAGTTGGTTTGTCCCTGTGTCTGCAGCAGCCCTCTCTCTCAGTGTCTGACTGAGTTGGTTTGTCATTGTGTGCAGCAGCCCTCTGAGTGTCAGGCTGAGTTGGTTTGTCCCTGTGTGTGCAGCAGCCCTCTATGTCAGTGTCAGGCTGAGTTGATTTGGTCCTGTGTGTGAATCAGTGTCAGGTTGAATTGGTTTGTTCCTGTGTGTGCAGCAGCCCTCTCTCCCAGTGTCAGGCTGAGTTGGTTTGTCCCTGTGTGTGCAGCAGCCCTCTCTCTGTGTCAGGCTGAGTTTGTTTATCCCTGTGTGTGCATCAGTGTCAGGCTGAGTTGGTTTGTCCCTGTGTGTGCAGCAGCCGTCTCTCTCAGTGTCAGGCTGAGTTGCTTTGTACCTGTGTGTGCAGCAGCCCTCTCTCTCAGTGTCAGGCTGGGTTGGTTTGTCTCTGTGTGTGCATCAGTGTCAGGTTGATTTGGTTTGTTACTGTGTGTGCAGCAGCCCTCTCTCTCAGTGTCAGGCTGAGTTGGTTTGTCCCTGTGTGTGCAGCAGATCTCTCTCTCAGTGTCAGGCTGAGTTGGTTTGTCCCTGTGTGTGCAGCAGCCGTCTCTATCAGTGTCAGGCTGAGTTAGTTTGTACCTGTGTGAGCAGCAGCCCTCTCAGTGTCAGGCTGAGTTGGTTTGTCCCTGTGTGTGCAGCAGCCCTCTCTCTCAGTGTCTGGCTGAGTTGGTTTGTCCCTGTGTGTGCAACAGCCCTCTCAGTATCTGGCTGAATTGGTTTGTCCCTGTGTGTGCAGGAGCCCTATTTCTCAGTGTCAGGCTGAGTTGGTTTGTCCCTGAGTGTGCATCAGCGTCAGGCTGAGTTGTTTTGTCCCTGTGTGTGCAGCAGCCCACTCTCTCAGTGTCAGGCTGAGTTGGTTTGTACCTGTGTGAGCAGCAGCCCTCTCAGTGTCAGGCTGAGTTGGTTTGTCCCGTTGTGTGCAGCAGCCCTCTCTCTCAGTGTCTGGCTGAGTCGATTTGTCCCTGTATGTGCAGCAGCTGTCTCTATCAGTGTCAGGATGAGTTGGTTTGTACTTGTGTGAGCAGGAGCTCTCTCAGTGTCTGGCTGAATTGGTTTGTCCCTGTGTGTGTAGCAGCCCTCTCTCTCAATGTGAGGCTGAGTGGATTTGTCCCTGTGTGTGCATCAGTGTCAGGTTGAGTTGGTTTGTTCCTGTGTGTGCAGCAGCCCTCTCTCTCAGTGTCAGGCTGAGTTGGTTTGTCCCTGTGTGTGTATCCGTATCAGGCTGAGTTGGTTTGTACCTGTGTGAGCAGCAGCCGTCTCTATCAGTGTCAGGCTGAGTTGCTTTGTACATGTGTGGGCAGCAGCCCTCGCTCTCAGTGTCAGGCTGAGTTAGTTTGTCCCTGTGTGTGCAGAAGCTGTCTCTTTCAGTGTCAGGATGAGTTGGTTTTTATTTGTGTGAGCAGCAGCCCTCTTAGTGTCAGGCTGAATTGGTTTGTCCCTGTGTGTGCAGCAGCCCTCTCTCTCAGTGTCTGGCTGAATTGGTTTGTTCCTGTGTGTGCTGCAGCCCTCTCAGTGTCAGGCTGAGTTGGTTGTCCCTGTGTGTGCAGCAACCCTCTCTCTCAGTGTCTGGCTGAGTTGGTTTGTCCCTGTGTGTGCAGCAGCCCTATTTCTCAGTGTCAGGCTGAGTTGGTTTGTCCCTGTGTCTGCAGCAGCCCTCTCTCTCAGTGTCTGACTGAGTTGGTTTGTCATTGTGTGCAGCAGCCCTCTCAGTGTCAGGCTGAGTTGGTGTGTCCCTGTGTGTGCAGCAGCCCTCTATGTCAGTGTCAGGCTGAGTTGATTTGGTCCTGTGTGTGCATCAGTGTCAGGTTGAGTTGGTTTGTTCCTGTGTGTGCAGCAGCCCTCTTTCCCAGTGTCAGGCTGAGTTGGTTTGTCCCCGTGTGTGCAGCAGCCCTCTCTCTCAGTGTCAGGCTGACTTTGTTTATCCCTGTGTGTGCATCAGTGTCAGGCTGAGTTGGTTTGTCCCTGTGTGTGCAGCAGCCGTCTCTCTCAGTGTCAGGCTGAGTTGCTTTGCACCTGTGTGTGCAGCAGCCCTCTCTCTCAGTGTCAGGGTGGGTTGGTTTGTCTCTGTGTGTGCATCAGTGTCAGGTTGATTTGGTTGTTCCTTTGTGTGCAGCAGCCCTCTCTCTCAGTGTCAGGCTGAGTTGGTTTGTCCCTGTGTGTGCAGCAGACCTCTCTCTCAGTGTCAGGCTGGGTTGGTTTGTCCCTGTGTGTGCAGCAGCCGTCTCTATCAGTGTCAGGCTGAGTTAGTTTGTACCTGTGTGAACAGCAGCCCTCTCAGTGTCAGGCTGAGTTGGTTTGTCCCTGTGTGTGCAGCAGCCCTCTCTCTCAGTGTCAGGCTGAGTTGGTTTGTACCTGTGTGAGCAGCAGCCCTCTCAGTGTCAGGCTGAGTTGGTTTGTCCCGTTGTGTGCAGCAGCCCTTTCTCTTAGTATCTGACTGAGTTGGTTTGTCCCTGTGTGTGCATCAGCGTCAGGCTGAGTTGTTTTGTCCCTGTGTGTGCAGCAGCCCTCTCTCTCAGTGTCAGGCTGAGTTGGTTTGTACCTGTGTGAGCAGCAGCCCTCTCAGTGTCAGGCTTAGTTGGTTTGTCCCGTTGTGTGCAGCAGCCCTCTCTCTCAGTGTCTGGATGAGTTGATTTGTCCCTGTATGTGCAGCAGCTGTCTCTATCAGTGTCAGGATGAGTTGGTTTGTACTTGTGTGAGCAGGAGCCCTCTCAGTGTCAGGCTGAGTTGGTTTGTCCCTGTGTGTGCAGCAGCCCTCTCTCTCAGTGTCTGGCTGAATTGGTTTGTCCCTGTGTGTGTAGCAGCCCTCTCTCTCAATGTGAGGCTGAGTGGATTTGTCCCTGTGTGTGCATCAGTGTCAGGTTGAGTTGGTTTGTTCCTGTGTGTGCAGCAGCCCTCTCTCTCAGTGTCAGGCTGAGTTGGTTTGTCCCTGTGTGTGTATCCGTATCAGGCTGAGTTGGTTTGTACCTGTGTGAGCAGCAGCCGTCTCTATCAGTGTCAGGCTGAGTTGCTTTGTACATGTGTGGGCAGCAGCCCTCGCTCTCAGTGTCAGGCTGAGTTAGTTTGTCCCTGTGTGTGCAGAAGCTGTCTCTTTCAGTGTCAGGATGAGTTGGTTTTTATTTGTGTGAGCAGCAGCCCTCTTAGTGTCAGGCTGAATTGGTTTGTCCCTGTGTGTGCAGCAGCCCTCTCTCTCAGTGTCTGGCTGAATTGGTTTGTTCCTGTGTGTGCTGCAGCCCTCTCAGTGTCAGGCTGAGTTGGTTGTCCCTGTGTGTGCAGCAACCCTCTCTCTCAGTGTCTGGCTGAGTTGGTTTGTCCCTGTGTGTGCAGCAGCCCTATTTCTCAGTGTCAGGCTGAGTTGGTTTGTCCCTGTGTCTGCAGCAGCCCTCTCTCTCAGTGTCTGACTGAGTTGGTTTGTCATTGTGTGCAGCAGCCCTCTCAGTGTCAGGCTGAGTTGGTTTGTCCCTGTGTGTGCAGCAGCCCTCTATGTCAGTGTCAGGCTGAGTTGATTTGGTCCTGTGTGTGAATCAGTGTCAGGTTGAATTGGTTTGTTCCTGTGTGTGCAGCAGCCCTCTCTCCCAGTGTCAGGCTGAGTTGGTTTGTCCCTGTGTGTGCAGCAGCCCTCTCTCTGTGTCAGGCTGAGTTTGTTTATCCCTGTGTGTGCATCAGTGTCAGGCTGAGTTGGTTTGTCCCTGTGTGTGCAGCAGCCGTCTCTCTCAGTGTCAGGCTGAGTTGCTTTGTACCTGTGTGTGCAGCAGCCCTCTCTCTCAGTGTCAGGCTGGGTTGGTTTGTCTCTGTGTGTGCATCAGTGTCAGGTTGATTTGGTTTGTTACTGTGTGTGCAGCAGCCCTCTCTCTCAGTGTCAGGCTGAGTTGGTTTGTCCCTGTGTGTGCAGCAGATCTCTCTCTCAGTGTCAGGCTGAGTTGGTTTGTCCCTGTGTGTGCAGCAGCCGTCTCTATCAGTGTCAGGCTGAGTTAGTTTGTACCTGTGTGAGCAGCAGCCCTCTCAGTGTCAGGCTGAGTTGGTTTGTCCCTGTGTGTGCAGCAGCCCTCTCTCTCAGTGTCTGGCTGAGTTGGTTTGTCCCTGTGTGTGCAACAGCCCTCTCAGTATCTGGCTGAATTGGTTTGTCCCTGTGTGTGCAGGAGCCCTATTTCTCAGTGTCAGGCTGAGTTGGTTTGTCCCTGAGTGTGCATCAGCGTCAGGCTGAGTTGTTTTGTCCCTGTGTGTGCAGCAGCCCACTCTCTCAGTGTCAGGCTGAGTTGGTTTGTACCTGTGTGAGCAGCAGCCCTCTCAGTGTCAGGCTGAGTTGGTTTGTCCCGTTGTGTGCAGCAGCCCTCTCTCTCAGTGTCTGGCTGAGTCGATTTGTCCCTGTATGTGCAGCAGCTGTCTCTATCAGTGTCAGGATGAGTTGGTTTGTACTTGTGTGAGCAGGAGCCCTCTCAGTGTCAGGCTGAGTTGGTTTGTCCCTGTGTGTGCAGCAGCCCTCTCTCTCAGTGTCTGGCTGAATTGGTTTGTCCCTGTGTGTGTAGCAGCCCTCTCTCTCAATGTCAGGCTGAGTGGGTTTGTACCTGTGTGTGCATCAGTGTCAGGTTGAGTTGGTTTGGTCCTGTGTGTGCAGCAGCCCTCTCTCTCAGTGTCAGGCTGAGTTGGTTTGTCCCTGTGTGTGTAGCAGCCCTCTCCCTCAATGTCAGGCTGAGTGGGTTTGTCCCTGTGTGTGTATCCGTATCAGGCTGAGTTGGTTTGTACTAGGCCTGGGCGGCAAATTCCGTTCCGCTCGCGGAATTTGCGGAATTTAGGTAATTTCGTGTTCCGCGGAGAACGCGGAATTGCCCAAAATTCTGCTTTCCGCGGCTTCGCGGAATTTTCGCTTGTTCGCGATCTCAAAATGCGTGTTCGCGAGATATTTTCCCCCGAGCACGCAAACAGCGGTCGCGAACAGGAAAAAAGCATCGCGAACAAGCAATTCCACGTGTTCGCGGAATTTCTGCGTGTTCGCGGAGATTTTAAACCATTTCGCAGAGATTTGCGTAACGCGACTACGCAAATTCCGCCCACCCCTAGTTTGTACCTGTGTGAGCAGCAGCCGTCTCTATCAGTGTCAGGCTGAGTTGCTTTGTACATGTGTGGGCAGCAGCCCTCGCTCTCAGTGTCAGGCTCAGTTAATTTGTCCCTGTGTGTGCAGAAGCTGTCTCTTTCAGTGTCAGGATGAATCGGTTTGTACTTGTGTGAGCAGCAGCCCTCTTAGTGTCAGGCTGAATTGGTTTGTCCCTGTGTGTGCAGCAGCCCTCTCTCTCAGTGTCTGGCTGAATTGGTTTGTTCCTGTGTGTGCAGCAGCCCTCTCAGTGTCAGGCTGAGTTGCTTGTCCCTGTGTGTGCAGCAACCCTCTCTCTCAGTGTCTGGCTGAGTTGGTTTGTCCCTGTGTGTGCAGCAGCCCTATTTCTCAGTGTCAGGCTGAGTTGGTTTGTCCCTGTGTCTGCAGCAGCCCTCTCTCTCAGTGTCTGACTGAGTTGGTTTGTCACTGTGTGCAGCAGCCCTCTCAGTGTCAGGCTGAGTTGGTTTGTCCCTGTGTGTGCAGCAGCCCTCTATGTCAGTGTCAGGCTGAGTTGATTTGGCCCTGTGTGTGCATCAGTGTCAGGTTGAGTTGGTTTGTTCCTGTGTGTGCAGCAGCCCTCTCTCCCAGTGTCAGGCTGAGTTGGTTTGTCCAAGTGTGTGCAGCAGCCCTCTCTCTCAGTGTCAGGCTGAGTTTGTTTATCCCTGTGTGTGCATCAGTGTCAGGCTGAGTTGGTTTGTCCCTGTGTGTGCAGCAGCCGTCTCTCTCAGTGTCAGGCTGAGTTGCTTTGTACCTGTGTGTGCAGCAGCTCTCTCTCTCAGTGTCAGGCTGGGTTGGTTTGTCTCTGTGTGTGCATCAGTGTCAGGTTGATTTGGTTTGTTCCTGTGTGTGCAGCAGCCCTCTCTCTCAGTGTCAGGCTGAGTTGGTTTGTCCCTGTGTGTGCAGCAGATCTCTCTCTCAGTGTCAGGCTGGGTTGGTTTGTCCCTGTGTGTGCAGCAGCCGTCTCTATCAGTGTCAGGCTGAGTTAGTTTGTACCTGTGTGAACAGCAGCCCTCTCAGTGTCAGGCTGAGTTGGTTTGTCCCTGTGTGTGCAGCAGCCCTCTCTCTCAGTGTCAGGCTGAGTTGGTTTGTACCTGTGTGAGCAGCAGCCCTCTCAGTGTCAGGCTGAGTTGGTTTGTCCCGTTGTGTGCAGCAGCCCTCTCTCTTAGTATCTGACTGAGTTGGTTTGTCCCTGTGTGTGCATCAGCGTCAGGCTGAGTTGTTTTGTCCCTGTGTGTGCAGCAGCCCTCTCTCTCTGTGTCAGGCTGAGTTGGTTTGTACCTGTGTGAGCAGCAGCCCTCTCAGTGTCAGGCTGAGTTGGTTTGTCCCGTTGTGTGCAGCAGCCCTCTCTCTCAGTGTCTGGCTGAGTTGATTTGTCCCTGTATGTGCAGCAGCTGTCTCTATCAGTGTCAGGATGAGTTGGTTTGTACTTGTGTGAGCAGGAGCCCTCTCAGTGTCAGGCTGAGTTGGTTTATCCCTGTGTGTGCAGCAGCCCTCTCTCTCAGTGTCTGGCTGAATTGGTTTGTCCCTGTGTGTGTAGCAGCCCTCTCTCTCAATGTGAGGCTGAGTGGATTTGTCCCTGTGTGTGCATCAGTGTCAGGTTGAGTTTGTTTGTTCCTGTGTGTGCAGCAGCCCTCTCTCTCAGTGTCAGGCTGAGTTTGTTTATCCTTGTGGGTGCATCAGTGTCAGGCTGAGTTGGTTTGTCCCTGTGTGTGCAGCAGCCGTCTCTCTCAGTGTCAGGCTGAGTTGCTTTGTACCTGTGTGTGCAGTAGCCCTTTCTCTCAGTGTCAGGCTGGGTTGGTTTGTCTCTGTGTGTGCATCAGTGTCAGGTTGATTTGGTTTGTTACTGTGTGTGCAGCAGCCCTCTCTCTCAGTGTCAGGCTGAATTGGTTTGTCCCTGTGTGTGCAGCAGATCTCTCTCTCAGTGTCAGGCTGTGTTGGTTTGTCCCTGTGTGTGCAGCAGCCGTCTCTATCAGTGTCAGGCTGAGTTAGTTTGTACCTGTGTGAGCAGCAGCCCTCTCAGTGTCAGGCTGAGTTGGTTTGTCCCTGTGTGTGCAGCAGCCCTCTCTCTCAGTGTCTGGCTGAGTTGGTTTTACCCTGTGTGTGTAGCAGCCCTCTCTCTCAATGCCAGGCTGAGTGGGTTTGTCCCTGTGTGTGTATCTGTGGCAGGCTCAGTTGGTTTGTTCCTGTGTGGGCAGCAGCCCTCTCTCTCAGTGTCAGGCTGAGTTGGTTTTTCCCTGTGTGTGCAGCAGCCCTCTCTCTCAGTGTCAGGCTGAGTTAATTTATCTCTGTGTGTGCAGCAGCTGTCTCTATCAGTGCCAGGATGAGTTGATTTGAACTTGTGTGAGCACCAGCCCTCTCAGTATCATGCTGAGTTGGTTTGTCCCTGTGTGTACAGCAGCCCTCTCTCTCTGTGTCTGGCTGAGTTGGTTTGTCCCTGTGTGTGCAGCAGCCCTCTCAGTGTCTGGCTGAGTTGGTTTGTCCCTGTGTGTGCAGCAGCCCTCTTTCTCAGTGTCAGGCCGAGTTGGTTTGTCCCTGTGTCTGCAGCAGCCCTCTCTCTCAGTGTCTGGCTGAGTTGGTTTGTCCCTGTGTGTGCATCAGCGTCAGGCTGAGTTGGTTTGTCCCTGTGTGTACTGCAGCCATCTCTCTCAGTGTCAGGCTGAGTTGGTTTGTACCTGTGTGAGCAGCAGCCCTCTCAGTGTCAGGCTGAGTTGGTTTGTCCCGTTGTGTGCAGCAGCCCTCTCTCTCAGTGTCTGGCTGAGTTGGTTTGTCCCTGTGTGTGCAGCAGCTGTCTCTATCAGTGTCAGGAGGAGTTGGTTTGTACTTGTGTGAGCAGCAGTCCTCTCAGTGTCAGGCTGAGTTGGTTTGTCCCTGTGTGTGCAGCAGCCATCTCTCTCAGTGTGTCGCTGAATTGGTTTGTTCCTGTGTGTGTAGCAGCCCTCTCCATGTCAGGCTGAGTTGGTTTGTCCCGTTGTGTGCAGCAGCCCTCTCTCTCAGTGTCTGGCTGAGTTGGTTTGTCCCTGTGTGTGCAGCAGCTGTCTCTATCAGTGTCAGGATGAGTTGGTTTGTACTTGTGTGAGCAGCAGCCCTCTCAGTGTCAGGCTGAGTTGGTTTGTCCCTGTGTGTGCAGAACCCTCTCTCTCAGTGTCTGGCTGAGTTGGTTTGTCCCTGTGTGTGCAGCAGCCCTCTTTCTCAGTGTCAGGCTGAGTTGGTTTGTCGTAGTGACAAGGAGATGGCTGGACTTCATCAGTAGTGCTCAGGGGATTGTAGCAGTGCATGTGTTAGTACCTGGGCCATTGCATATGTAAATGGGTAGTGACTGGATGATTAGAGTACTGCAAGGAGAGTGCATGGTGAATTTATAAGTGCTCATGTTTTGCGCAGTGATTAGATAATGACATGGAACTGGCTGGGTGATTGGCGGAGTGCATGGGTAGTGACAAGGAGATGGCTGGACTGCATCAGTAGTCATCAGGGGCTTGTAGGAGTGCATGTGTTGATGCCTGGGACATTGCATGAGTACATGGGTAGAGAAAGGATGATTAGAGTACTGCAAGGAGAGTGCATGGTGAATGTATAAGTGCTTGTGTTTAGCCGCAGTGATTAGATAAGGACATCGAACTGGCTGGGTGATTGGAGGAGTGCATGGGTAGTGACAAGGAGATGGCTGCATTGCATCAGTACGGCTCAGGAGACTGTAGCAGTGCATTGTTAGTGCATGGGTCATTGCATAAGTACATGCGTACTGAATGGATGACTAGAGTACTGCAAGGAGAGTGCAGGGTGAATTTATAAGTGCTAGGGTTTTGGCGGAACGATTGGATAAGTACAGGGTGCTGGCTGGGTGATTGGAGGAGTGCATGGGTAGTAGAAGGAGGTGGCTGGACTGCATCAGTAGTGCACAGGGGATTGTAGCAGTGCATGTGGTAGTGCATGGGTCATTGCATGAGTACATGGGTAGTGACTGGATGTTTAGAATACTGCAAGGAGAGTGCATGGTGAATTTATAAGTGCTCCGGTTTTGGCGGAGTGATTGGATAAGTACATGGTGGTGGCTGGGTGTTTGGAGGAGTGCATGGGTAGTGACAAGGAGATGGCTGGACTGCATCAGTAGTGCTCAGGGGATTATAGCAGTGCATGTGTAAGCCTGGATCATTGCATAGGTACATGGGTACTGACTGGAAGATTAGAGTACTGTAAGGAGAGTGCCTGGTGAATTTATACGTGCTTCAGTTTTGGCGTAGTGACTGCTTAAGTACATGGAACTGGCTGGGTGATTGGAGGAGTGCATGGGTGGTGACAAGGAGATGGCTGGACTGCATCAGTAATGCTCAGGGGATTATAGCAGTGCATGTGTTAGGGCCTGGATCATTGCATGAGTACATGGGTAGTGACTGGATGATTAGAGTACGGCAAGGAGAGTGCATGGTGAATTTATAAGTGCTTGTGTTTTGGCACAGTGATTAGATAAGGACATGGAGACTGTTGGGTGATTGGAAGAGTGCATGGGTGGTGACAAGGAGATGGCTGGACTGCATCAGTAGTGCTTAGGGGATTGTAGCAGTGCATATGTTAGTGCTTGGTTCATTGCATGAGTACATGGGTAGGGACTGGAAGATTAGACTACTGCAAGGAGAGTGCATGGTGAATTTATAAGTGCTTGGGGTTTGGCGAAGTGATTGGATAAGTACATGGTTCTTGCTGGGTGATTGGAGTAGTGCATGGTTAGTGACAAGGAGATGGATGGACTGCATCAGTAGTGCTGAGGGAATTGTATCAGTGCATGTGTTAGTGCCTGGGTCATTGCATAAGTACATGGGTACTGACTGGATGACTACAGTACTGCAAGGAGAGTGCATGGTGAATTTATAAGTGCTTGGGTTTTGGCAGAGTGATTGAATAAGTTCATGGTGCTGGCTGGGTGATTGGAGGAGTGCATGGGTAGTGACAAGGGGATGGCTGGATTGCATCAGTAGTGCTCAGTGATTGCAACAGTTCTTGTGTTAGTGCCTGGGTCATTGCATGAGCACATGGGTAAGTAACTGGATGATTAGAGTACTGCAAGAAGAGTGCATGGTGAATTTATAAGTGCTTCTGTTTGGCTGCAGTGATTAGATAAGGACATGGACCTGGCTGGGTGATTGGGGGAGTGCATGGGTAGTGACAAGGAGATGGATGGACTGCATCAGTAGTGATCAGGGGCTTGTAGCAGTGCCTGTGTTAGTGCCTGGGTCTTTGTATGAGTACATGGGTAGTGACTGGATGATTAGAGTACTGCAAGGAGAGTGCATGGTGAATTTATAAGTGCTTGTGTTTTGACGCAGTGATTAGATAAGGACATCGAACTGGCTGGGTGATAGGAGGAGTGCATGTGTGGTGAAAAGAAGATGGCTGGACTCCATCAGTAGTTCTCAGGGGATTGTAGCAGTGCATGTGTTAGTGCCTGGGCCATTGCATGAGTACATGGGTAGTGACTGGATGATTACAGTACTGCAAGGAGAGTGCATTGTGAATTTATAAGTGCTTATGTTTTGGCACAGTGATTAGATAATGACATGGAACTGACTGAGTGATTGGAGGAGTGCATGGGCAGTGACAAGGAGATGGCTGGACTGCATCAGTAGTGATCAGGGGCTTGTAGCAGTGCATGTGTTAGTGCCTGGGTCATTGCATGAGTACATGGGTAGTGACTGGATGATTAGAGTACTGCAAGGAGAGTGAATGGTGAATTTTTTAAGTGCTTGTGTTTTGGCGCAGTGATTGGATAAGGACATGGACCTGGCTGGGTGATTGGAGGAGTGCATGGGTAGTGACAAGGAGATGGCTGGATTGCATCAGTACTACTCAGGGGATTGTCGCAGTGCATGTGTTAGTGCCTGGGTCATTGCATAAGTACATGGGTACTGACTGGATGATTAGAGTACTGCAAGAAGAGTGCATAGTGAAATTATAAGTACTTGTGTTTTGGCTTACTGATTAGATAAGGACTTGGAACCTGTTGGGTGAATGAAGGACTGCATGGGTAGTGACAAGGAGATGGCTGGACTGCATCAGTAGTGCTCAGGGGATTGTAGCAGTGCATGTGTTAGTGCCTGGGTCATTGCATGAGTACATGGGTAGTGACTGGATGTTTAGAATACTGCAAGGAGAGTGCATGGTGAATTGATAAGTGCTTGGGGTTTGGTGGAGTGTTTGGATAAGTACATGGATCTGGCTGGGTGGTTGAAGGAGTGCATTGGTAGTGACAAGGAGATGGCTGGACTGCATCAGTAGTGCTCAGGGGATTGTAGCAGTGCATGTGTTAGTGCCTGGGTCATTGCATAAGTACATGGGTAGTGACTGGATGATTAGAGTACTGCAAGGAGAGTGCATGGTGAATTTATAAGTGCTTGAGTATTGGCGGAGTGATTGGATAAGGACATGTTGCTCGCTGGGTGATTGGAGGAGTGCATGGGTAGTGACAAGGAGATGGCTGCACTGCATCAGTAGTGCTTAGGGGATTGTAGTAGTGCATGTGTTAGTGCCTGGGTCATTGCATAAGTACATGGGTACTGACTGGATGACTAGAGTACTGCAAGGAGAGTGCATGGTGAATTTATAAGTGCTTAGGCTTTGGTGGACTGATTGGATAAGTACATGCTGCTCGCTGGGTGATTGGAGGAGTGCATTGTAGTGACAGGGTGATGGCTGGACAGCATCAGTACTGCTCAGGTGATTGTAGCAGTGCATGTGTTAGTGCCTGGGTCATTACATGAGTACAAGGGTACTGAGTGGATTATTAGAGTATTGACTGGAGAGTGCATAGTGAATTTATAAGTACTTGTGTTTTGGCTTACTAATTAGATAAGAACATGGAACCTGTTGGGTGAGTGGAGGACTGCATGGGTAGTGACAAGGAGATGGCTGGAATGCATCAGTGGTGCTCAGGGGATTATAGCAGTGCATGTGTTAGTGCTTGGGTCATTGCATAAGTACATGGGTACTCACTGGATGATTAGAGGACTGCAAGGAGAGTGCGTGGTGAATTTATAAGTGCTTCGGTTTTGGAAGAGTGATTGGATAAGTACATTGAACTGGCTGGGTGATTGGAGGAGTGCATGGGTAGAGACAAGGAGATGGCTGGACTGCATCAGTAGTGCTCATGGGATTGTAGCAGTGCATGTGTTAGTGCCTGGGCCATTGCATAAGTACATGGGTTCTGACTGGATGATTAGAGTAGTGCAAGGAGAGTACATGGTGAATTTATAAGTGCTTGTGTTTTTGCGCAGTGATTAGAAAAGGACATGGCACCGATTGGGTGATTGAAGGACTGCATGGGTAGTGACAAGGAGATGGCTGGACTGCATCAGTAGTGCTCAGGGGATTGAAGCAGTGCATTTGTTAGTGCTTGGGTCATTGCATAAGTACATGGGTACTCACTGGAGTATTAGAGGACTGCAGGGAGAGTGTGTGGTGAATTTATAAGTGCTTCGGTTTTGGAAGAGTGATTGGATAAGTACATTGAACTGGCTGGGTGATTGGAGGAGTGCATGGGTAGTGACAAGGAGATGGCTGGACTGCATCAGTAGTGCTCATGGGATTGTAGCAGTGCATGTGTTAGTGCCTGGGCCATTGCATAAGTACATGGGTACTGACTGGATGATTAGAGTAGTGCAAGGAGAGTACATGGTGAATTTATAAGTGCTTGTGTTTTTGCGCAGTGATTAGAAAAGGACATGGCACCGATTGGGTGATTGAAGGACTGCATGGGTAGTGACAAGGAGATGGCTGGACTGCATCAGTAGTGCTCAGGGGATTGTAGCAGTGCATATGTTAGTGCTTGGGTCATTGCATAAGTACATGGGTACTCACTGGATGATTAGAGGACTGCAGGGAGAGTGTGTGGTGAATCTATAAGTACTTCGGTTTTGGCAGAGTGATTGATAAGTACATGGAACTGGCTGGGTGATTGGAGGAGTGCATAGGTAGTGACAAGAAGATGGCTGGACTCCATCAGTAGTGCTCAGGGGGTTGTAGCAGTGCATGTGTTAGTGCCTGTGTCATTACATGATTACATAAGTAGTGACTGGATGATTAGAGTACTGCAAGGAGAGTGCATGGAGAATATATAAGTGCTTGTGTTTTGCCGCAGTGATTAGAGAAGGACATGGAACTGGTTGGGTGATTGGAGGACTGCATGGGTAGTGAAAAGGAGATGGCTGGACTGCACAGTAGTGCTCAGGGGATTGTAGCAGTGGATATGTAAGCCTGGGTCATTGCATAAGTACATGGGTACTGACTGGATGATTAGAGTACTGCAAGGAGAGTGCATGGTGAATTTATAAGTGCTTGGGTTTTGGTGGAGTGATTGGATGAGTACATGGTGCTCGCTGGGTGATTGGAGGATTGTATGCGTAGTGAAAAGGAGATGGCTGGACAGCATCAGTACTGCTCAGGTGATTGTAGCAGTGCATGTGTTAGTGCCTGGGTCATGAGTATAAGGGTACTGAGTGGATTATTAGAGTATTGACTGGAGAGTGCATGGTGAATTTATAAGTGCTTGTGTTTTGGTGCAGTGATTAGATAAGTACATGGAACTGGCTGGGTGATTGGAGGAGTGCATGGGTAGTGACAAGAAGATGACTGGACTGCATCAGTAGTGCTCAAGGGATTGTAGTAGTGCATGTGTTAGTGCCTGGGTCATTGCATGAGTACATGGCTCGTGACTGGATTATTAGAGTACTGCAAGGAGAGTGCATGGTGAACTTATAAGTGCATGGGTTTTGGTGCAGTGATTGGATAAGGACATGGACCTGGCTGGGTGATTGGAGGAGTGCATGGGTAGTGACAAGGAGATGGCTGGATTGCATCAGTACTGCTCAGGGGATTGTAGCAGTGCATGTGTTAGTGCCTGGGTCATTGCATAAATACATGGGTACTGACTGGATGATTAGAGTACTGCAAGAAGAGTGCATAGTCAATTTATAAGTACTTGTGTTTTGGCTTACTGATTAGATAAGGACATGGAACCTGTTGGGTGATTGGAGGACTGCATGGGTAGTGACAAGGAGATGGCTGGACTGCATCAGTAGTGCTCAGGGGATTGTAGCAGTGCATGTGTTAGTGCATGGGTCATTGCATGAGTACATGGGTTGTGACTGGATGTTTAGAACACTGCAAGGAGAGTGCATGGTGAATTGATCAGTGCTTGGGGTTTGGCGCAGTGATTGGATACGGACATGGCACCTGTTGGGTGATTGGAGGACTGCATGGGTAGTGACAAGGAGATGGCTGGACTGCATCAGTAGTGCTCAGGGGATTGTAGCAGTGCATGTGTTAGTGCCTGGGCCATTGCATAAGTACATGGGTACTGACTGGATGTTTAGAGTAGTGCAAGGAGAGTGCATGGTGAATTTATAAGTGCTTGTGTTTTTGTGCAGTGATTAGAAAAGGACATGGCACCTGTTGGGTGATTGGAGGACTGCATGGGTAGTGACAAGGAGATGGCTGGACTGCATCAGTAGTGCTCAGGGGATTGTAGCAGTGCATATGTTAGTGCTTGGGTCATTGCATAAGTACATGGGTACTCACTGGATGATTAAAGGACTGCAAGGAGAGAGTGTGGTGAATCTATAAGTACTTCGGTTTTGGCAGAGTGATTGGATAAGTACATGGAACTGGCTGGGTGATTGGAGGAGTGCATAGGTAGTTACAAGAAGATGGCTGGACTCTATCAGTAGTGCTCAGGGGGTTGTAGCAGTGCATGTGTTAGTGCCTGTGTCATTGCATGATTACATAAGTAGTGACTGGATGATTAGAGTACTGCAAGGAGAGTGCATGGAGAGTATATAAGTGCTTGTGTTTTGCCGCAGTGATTAGAGAAGGACATGGAACTGGTTGGGTGATTGGAGGACTGCATGGGTAGTGAAAAGGAGATGGCTGGACTACATCAGTAGTGCTTAGGGGATTGTAGCAGTGGATGTGTAAGCCTGGGTCATTGCATAAGTACATGGGTACTGACTGGATGATTAGAGTACTGCAAGGAGAGTGCATTGTGAATTTATAAGTGCTTATGTTTTGGCACAGTGATTAGATAATGACATGGAACTGACTGGGTGATTGGAGGAGTGCATGGGCAGTGACAAGGAGATGGCTTGACTGCATCAGTAGTGATCAGGGGCTTGTAGCAGTGCATGTGTTAGTGCCTGGGTCATTGCATGAGTACATGGGTAGTGACTGGATGATTAGAGTACTGCAAGGAGAGTGCATGGTGAAATTATAAGTGCTTGTGTTTTGGCGCAGTGATTGGATACGGACATGGACCTGGCTGGGTGATTGGAGGAGTGCATGGGTAGTGACAAGGAGATGGCTGGATTGCATCAGTACTGCTCAGGGGATTGTAGCAGTGCATGTGTTAGTGCCTGGGTCATTGCATAAGTACTGGGGTACTGACTGGATGACTAGAGAACTGCAAGGAGAGTGCATGGTGAATTTATGAGTGCTTGGGTTTTGGCGGAGTGATTGGATAACTACATGGTGCTGGCTGGGTGATTGAAGGAGTGCATGGGTAGTACAAGGAGATGGCTGGACTGCATCAATAGTGCTCAGGGAATTGTAGCAGTGCATGTGTTAGTGCTTGGGTCATTGCATAAGTACATGGGTACTCACTGGATGATTAGAGGACTGCAAGGAGAGTGCGTGGTGAATCTATAAGTGCTTCAGTTTTGGCAGAGTGATTGGATAAGTACATGGAACTGGCTGGGTGATTGGAGGAGTGCCTGGGTAGTGACAAGGAGATGGCTGGATTGCTTCAGTAGTGAACAGGGGCTTGTAGCAGTGCATGTGTTAGTGCCTGAGTCATTGAATGAGTATATGGGTAGAGACTGGATGATTAGAGTACTGCAAGGAGAGTGCATGGTGAATTTATAAGTGCTTGTGTTTTGGCGTAGTGATTAGATAAAGACATGGATCTGGCTGGGTGATTGGAGGACTGCATGGGTAGTGACAAGGAGATGGCTGGATTGCATCAGTACTGTTCAGGGGACTGTATCACTGCATGTGTTAGAGCCTGGGTCATTGCATGAGTACACAGGTAGTGACTGGATTAGTAGAGTACTGCAAGGAGAGTGCATGGTGAATTTATAAGTGCTTGGGTTGTGGCACAGTGATTGGATAAGTACATGGAACTGGCTCTGTGATTGGAGGAGTGCATGATTAGTGACAAGTAGATGGCTGGACTGCATCAGTAGTGTTAAGGGAATTGTAGCAGTGCATGTGTTAGTGCCTGGGTCATTGCATGAGTAAATGGGAAGTGATTGGATGATTAGGGTACTGCAAGGAGAGTGCATGGTGAATTTATAAGTGCTTGGGTTGTGGCGGAGTGATTGGATAAGTACATGGTTCTGGCTGGGTGATTGGAGGAGTGCATGGGTAGTGACAAGGAGATGGCTGGATTGCATCAGTAGTGCTCAGTGATTGTAGCAGTTCATGTGTTAGTGCCTGGGTCATTGCATAAGTACATGGGTACTGACTGGATGACTAGAGTACTGCAAGGAGAGTGCATGGTGAATTTATAAGTGCTTGGGTTTTAGCAGAGTGATTGGGTAAGTTCATGGTGCTGGCTGGGTGATTGGAGGAGTGCATGGGTAGTGACAAGGAGATGGCTGGATTGTATCAGTAGTGCTCAGTGATTGTAGCAGTTCATGTGTTAGTGCCTGGGTCATTGCATGAGCACATTGGTAGCAACTGGATGATTAGAGTACTGCAAGGAGAGTGCATGGTGAATTTATAAGCGCTTGTGTTTTACCGCAGTGATTAGATAAGGACATCGAACGGGCTGGGTGATAGGAGGAGTGCATGTGTAGTGACAAGAAGATGGCTGGAGTCCATCAGTAGTGCTCAGGGGATTGTAGCAGTGCATGTGTTAGTGCCTGGGTCATTGCATGAGTAAATGGGAAGTGACTGGATGTTTAGAGTACTGCAAGGAGAGTGCATGGTGAATTTATAAGTGCATGGGTTTTGGCGGAGTGATTGGATAAGTACATTGATCTGGTTGGGTGATTGGAGGAGTGCATGGGTAGTGACAAGAAGATGGCTGGACTGCATCAGTTGTGCTCAGGGGATTGTAGCAGTGCATGTGTTAGTGCCTGGGCCACTGCGTAATTACATGGGTACTGACTGGATGATTAGAGTACTGCAAGTAGAGTGCATGGTGAATTTATAAGTGCTTCGGTTTTGGCGGAGTGATTGGATAAGTACATGGTGGTGGCTGGGTGATTGGAGGAGTGCATGGGTAGTGACAAGGAGAGGGCTGGACTGTATCAGTAATACTCAGGGAATTGTAGCAGTTCATGTGTTAGTGCCTGGGTCATTGCATGAGCACATTGGTAGCAACTGGATGATTAGAGTACTGCAAGGAGAGTGCATAGTGAATTTATAAGCGCTTGTGTTTTGCCGCAGTGATTAGATAAGGACATCGAACTGGCTGGGTGATAGGAGGAGTGCATGTGTTGTGACAAGAAGATGGCTGGAGTCCATCAGAAGTGCTCAGGGGATTGTAGCAGTGCATGTGTTAGTGCCTGGGTCATTGCATGAGTTCATGGGTAGTGACTGCATGATTAGAGTCCTGCAAGGAAAGTGCATGGAGAATTTAGAAGTGCTTGCCTTTTGGCGCAGTGATTAGATAAGGACATGGACCTGGCTGGGTGATTGGAGGAGTACATGGTTATTGACAAGGAGATAGCTGGATTGCATCAGTAGAGCTCAGGGGATTGTAGCAGTGCATGTGTTAGTGCATGGGTCATTGCATGAGTAAATGGGAAGTGACTGGATGTTTAGAGTACTGCAAGGAGAGTGCATGGTGAATTTATAAGTGCATGGGTTTTGGCGGAGTGATTGGATAAGTACATTGATCTGGTTGGGTGATTGGAGGAGTGCATGGGTAGTGACAAGAAGATGGCTGGATTGCATCAGTTGTGCTCAGGGGATTGTAGCAGTGCATGTGTTAGTGCCTGGGCCATTGCGTAATTACATGGGTACTGACTGGATGATTAGAGTACTGCAAGGAGAGTGCATGGTGAATTTATAAGTGCTTCGGATTTTGCGGAGTGATTGGATAAGTACATGGTGGTGGCTGGGTGATTGGAGGAGTGCATGGGTAGTGACAAGGAGATGACTGGACTGTATCAGTAGTGCTCAGGGAATTGTAGCAGTGCATGTGTTAGTGCCTGGATCATTGCGTGAGTACATGGGTAGTGGCTGGATGATTAGAGTTCTGCAAGGCGAGTGCATGGTGAATTTATAAGTGCTTGTGTTTTGACATAGTGATTAGATAAGGACATGGAACCTGTTGGGTGATTGGAGGACTGCATGGGTAGTGACAAGGAGATGGCTGAAATGCATCAGTGGTGCTCAGGGGATTATAGCAGTGCTTGTGTTAGTGCTTGGGTCATTGCATAAGTACATGGGTACTCACTGGATGATTAGAGCACTGCAAGGAGAGTGCGTGGTGAATTTATAAGTGCTTCGGTTTTGGAAGAGTGATTGGATAAGTACATGGAACTGGCTGGGTGATTAGAGGAGTGCATGGGTAGTGACAAGAAGATGGCTGGACTGCATCAGTAGTGCTCAGGGGATTGTAGCAGTGAATGTGTTAGTGCCTAGGCCATTGCGTAAGTACATGGGTACTGACTGGATAATTCGAGTACTGCAAGGAGAGTGCATGGTGAATTTATAAGTGCTTCGGTTTTGACGGAGTGACTGGATAAGTACATGGTGTTCGCTAGGTGATTGGAGGAGTACATAGGTAGTGACAGGGAAATGGCTGGACTGCATCAGTAGTGCTCAGGGGATTGTAGCAGTGCATGTGTTAGTGCCTGAGTCATTGCATAAGTACATGGGTACTGACTGGATGATTAGAGTACTGCAAGGAGAGTGCATGGTGAAGTTATAAGTGCTTGTGTTTTGACATAGTGATTAGATAAGGACATGGAACCTGTTGGGTGATTGGAGGACTGCATGGGTAGTGACAAGGAGATGGCTGAAATGCATCAGTGGTGCTCAGGGGATTATAGCAGTGCTTGTGTTAGTGCTTGGGTCATTGCATAAGTACATGGGTACTCACTGGATGATTAGAGGACTGCAAGGAGAGTGCGTGGTGAATTTATAAGTGCTTCGGTTTTGGAAGAGTGATTGGATAAGTACATGGAACTGGCTGGGTGATTAGAGGAGTGCATGGGAAGTGAGAAGAAGATGGCTGGACTGTATCAGTAGTGCTCAGGGGATTGTAGCAGTGAATGTGTTAGTGCCTAGGCCATTGCGTAAGTACATGGGTACTGACTGGATAATTCGAGTACTACAAGGAGAGTGCATGGTGAATTTATAAGTGCTTCGGTTTTGACGGAGTGACTGGATAAGTACATGGTGTTCGCTGGGTGATTGGAGGAGTACATAGGTAGTGACAGGGAAATGGCTGGACTGCATCAGTAGTGCTCAGGGGATTGTAGCAGTGCATGTGGTAGTGCCTGAGTCATTGCATAAGTACATGGGTACTGACTGGATGATTAGAGTACTGCAAGGAGAGTGCATGGTGAATTTATAAGTGCTTATGTTTTGGCACAGTGATTAGATAATGACATGGAACTGGCTGGGTGATTGGAGGAGTGCATTGGTAGTGACAAGGAGATGGCTGGACTGCATCAGTAGTGATCAGGGGCTTGTAGCAGTGAATGTGTTAGTGTCTGGGTCATTGCATGAGTACATGGGTAGTGACTGGATGATTAGAGTAATGCAAGGAGAGTGCATGGTGAATTGATAAGCACTTGGGTTTTGACGGAGTGATTGGATAAGTACATGGATCTGGCTGGGTGATTGGAGGAGTGCATGGGTAGTGACAAGAAGATGGCTGGACTGCAGCAGTAGTGCTCAGGGGATTGTAGCAGTGCATGTGTTAGCGCCTGGGCCATTGCATAAGTACATGGGTACTGACTGGATGATTAGAGTACTGCAAGGAGATTGCATCATATGAATTTATAAGTGCTTGAGTATTGGTGGAGTGATTGGATAAGTACATGGTGCTAGCTGGGTGAGTGGAGAAGTGCATGGGTAGTGACTAGGAAATGGCTGGATTGCATCAGTATTTCTCGGGGGATTGTAGCAGTGCATGTGTTAGTGCATGGGTCATTGCATAAGTACATCGGTACTGAATGGATGACTAGAGTACTGCAAGGAGAGTGTATGGTGAATTTATAAGTGCTTGGGTTTTGGCGGAGTGATTGGATAAGTACATGGTGCTGGCTGGGTGACTGGAGGTAGTGACAAGAAGATGACTGGACTGCATCAGTAGGGCTCAAGGGATTGTAGTAGTGCATGTGTTAGTGCCTGGGTCATTGCATGAGTACATGGGTAGTGACTGGATTATTAGAGTACTGCAAGGAGAGTGCATGGTGAATTTATAAGTGCTTGTGTTTTGGCGCAGTGATTAGATAAGGACATGGAACTGGTTGGGTGATTGGAGGAGTGCATGGGTAGTGACAAGAAGATGACTGGACTGCATCAGTAGTGCTCAAGGGATTGTAGTAGTGCATGTGTTAGTGCCTGGGTGATTGCATGAGTACATGGGTAGTGACTGGATTATTAGAGTACTGCAAGGAAAGTGCATGGTGAAATTATAAGTGCTTGGGTTTTGGCGGAGTGATTGGATAAGTACATGGGACTGGCTGGGTGATTGGAGGAGTGCATGGGTAGTGACAAGGAGGTGGCAGAACTGCATCAGTAGTGCTCAAGGGATTGTATCACTGCACGTGTTAGTGCCTGGTCCATTGCATAAGTACATGGGTACTGACTGGATGATTAGAGTAATGCAAGGAGAGTGCATGGTGAATTGATAAGTGCTTGGGCTCTGGCGGTCTGATTGGATAAGTACATGCTGCTCGCTGGGTGATTGGAGGAGTGAATGGGTAGTGACAGGGTAATGGCTGGACTGCATCAGTAGTGCTCAGGGTATTGCAGCAGGGCATGTGTTAGTGCCTGGGCCATTGCATGACTACATGGGCAGTGACTGGATGATTACAGTACTGCAAGGAGAGTGCATGGTGAATTTATAAGTTATGTTTTGCGCAGTGATTAGATAAGGACATGGATCTGGCTGGGTGATTGGAGGAGTGCATGTGTAGTGACAAGAAGATGGCTGGACTCCATCAGTGGTGCTCAGTGGATTGTAGCATTGCATGTGTTAGTGCCTGGGTCATTGCATAAGTACATGGGTAGTGACTGGATGTTTAGAATACTGCAAGGAGAGT
The DNA here is from genome assembly GCF_964204655.1 of Triturus cristatus. NCBI lineage: Eukaryota > Metazoa > Chordata > Amphibia > Caudata > Salamandridae > Triturus > Triturus cristatus. Next base: position 1,175,724,701 of record NC_140579.1, on the reverse strand, counting down.
TCATGGTGAATTGATAAGTGCTTGGGTTTTGGCGGAGTGATTGGATAAGTACATGGATCTGGCTGGGTGATTGGAGGAGTGCATGGGTAGTGACAAGGAGATGGCTGGACTGCATCAGTAGCGCTCAGGGGATTGTAGCAGTGCAGGTGTAAGCCTGGGTCATTGCATAAGTACATGGGTACTTTCTGGATGATTAGAGTACTGCAAGGAGAGGGTGTGGTGAATTTATAAGTGCTTCAGTTTTGGCGTAGTGATTGCTTAAGTACATGGAACTGGCTGGGTGAGTGGAGGAGTGCATGGGTGGTGACAAGGAGATGGCTGGACTGCATCAGTAGTACTCAGGGTTTTGTACCAGTGCATGTGTTAGAGCCTGGGCCATTGCATTAGTACATGGGTACTGACTGGATGATTAGAGCACTGCAAGAATAGTGCATGGTGAATTTATAAGTGCCTCGGTTTTGGCGGAGTGATTGGATAAGTACATTATGCTGGCTAAGTGATTGGATGAGTGTATGGGTAGTGGCAAAGAGATGGCTGGACTGCATCAGTAATGCTCAGGGGATTGTAGCAGTGCATGTTTTAGTGAGTGGGCCATTGCATGAGTACATGGGTAGTGACTGGATGTTTAGAGTACTGCAAGGAGAGTGCATGGTGAATTGATAAGTGCTTCGGTTTTGGCGGAGTGATTGGATAAGTACATGGTGCTGGCTGGGTGAATGGAGGAGTGCATGGGTAGTACAAGGAGATGGCTGGACTGCATCAGTAGTGCTCAGGGGATTGTAGCAGTGCATGTGTTAGTGCATGGGTCATTGCATGAGTACATGGGTAGCGACTGGATGTTTAGGGTACTGCAAGGAGAGTGCATGGTGAATTGATAAGTGCTTGGGTTTTGGCGGAGTGATTGGATAAGTACATGGATCTGACTGGGTGATTGGAGGAGTGCATGGGTAGTGACAAGAAGATGACTAGACTGCATCAGTAGTGCTCAGGGGATTGTAGCAGTGCATGTGTTAGTGCCTGGGCCATTGCGTAATTACATGGGTACTCACTGGATGATTAGAGCACTGCAAGGAGACTGCATGGTGAATTTATAAGTGCTTCGGTTTTGACAGAGTGATTGGATAAGTACATGGAACTGGCTGGGTGATTAGAGGAGTGCATGGGTAGTGACAAGAAGATGGCTGGACTGCATCAGTAGTGCTCAGGGGATTGTAGCAGTGAATGTGTTAGTGCCTAGGCCATTGCGTAAGTACATGGGTACTGACTGGATAATTCGAGTACTGCAAGGAGAGTGCATGGTGAATTTATAAGTGCTTCGGTTTTGACGGAGTGACTGGATAAGTACATGGTGTTCGCTAGGTGATTGGAGGAGTACATAGGTAGTGACAGGGAAATGGCTGGACTGCATCAGTAGTGCTCAGGGGATTGTAGCAGTGCATGTGTTAGTGCCTGAGTCATTGCATAAGTACATGGGTACTGACTGGATGATTAGAGTACTGCAAGGAGAGTGCATGGTGAAGTTATAAGTGCTTGTGTTTTGACATAGTGATTAGATAAGGACATGGAACCTGTTGGGTGATTGGAGGACTGCATGGGTAGTGACAAGGAGATGGCTGAAATGCATCAGTGGTGCTCAGGGGATTATAGCAGTGCTTGTGTTAGTGCTTGGGTCATTGCATAAGTACATGGGTACTCACTGGATGATTAGAGGACTGCAAGGAGAGTGCGTGGTGAATTTATAAGTGCTTCGGTTTTGGAAGAGTGATTGGATAAGTACATGGAACTGGCTGGGTGATTAGAGGAGTGCATGGGTAGTGACAAGAAGATGGCTGGACTGCATCAGTAGTGCTCAGGGGATTGTAGCAGTGAATGTGTTAGTGCCTAGGCCATTGCGTAAGTACATGGGTACTGACTGGATAATTCGAGTACTGCAAGGAGAGTGCATGGTGAATTTATAAGTGCTTCGGTTTTGACGGAGTGACTGGATAAGTACATGGTGTTCGCTAGGTGATTGGAGGAGTACATAGGTAGTGACAGGGAAATGGCTGGACTGCATCAGTAGTGCTCAGGGGATTGTAGCAGTGCATGTGTTAGTGCCTGAGTCATTGCATAAGTACATGGGTACTGACTGGATGATTAGAGTACTGCAAGGAGAGTGCATGGTGAAGTTATAAGTGCTTGTGTTTTGACATAGTGATTAGATAAGGACATGGAACCTGTTGGGTGATTGGAGGACTGCATGGGTAGTGACAAGGAGATGGCTGAAATGCATCAGTGGTGCTCAGGGGATTATAGCAGTGCTTGTGTTAGTGCTTGGGTCATTGCATAAGTACATGGGTACTCACTGGATGATTAGAGGACTGCAAGGAGAGTGCGTGGTGAATTTATAAGTGCTTCGGTTTTGGAAGAGTGATTGGATAAGTACATGGAACTGGCTGGGTGATTAGAGGAGTGCATGGGAAGTGACAAGAAGATGGCTGGACTGTATCAGTAGTGCTCAGGGGATTGTAGCAGTGAATGTGTTAGTGCCTAGGCCATTGCGTAAGTACATGGGTACTGACTGGATAATTCGAGTACTGCAAGGAGAGTGCATGGTGAATTTATAAGTGCTTCGGTTTTGACGGAGTGACTGGATAAGTACATGGTGTTCGCTGGGTGATTGGAGGAGTACATAGGTAGTGACAGGGAAATGGCTGGACTGCATCAGTAGTGCTCAGGGGATTGTAGCAGTGCATGTGGTAGTGCCTGAGTCATTGCATAAGTACATGGGTACTGACTGGATGATTAGAGTACTGCAAGGAGAGTGCATGGTGAATTTATAAGTGCTTATGTTTTGGCACAGTGATTAGATAATGACATGGAACTGGCTGGGTGATTGGAGGAGTGCATTGGTAGTGACAAGGAGATGGCTGGACTGCATCAGTAGTGATCAGGGGCTTGTAGCAGTGAATGTGTTAGTGTCTGGGTCATTGCATGAGTACATGGGTAGTGACTGGATGATTAGAGTAATGCAAGGAGAGTGCATGGTGAATTGATAAGCACTTGGGTTTTGACGGAGTGATTGGATAAGTACATGGATCTGGCTGGGTGATTGGAGGAGTGCATGGGTAGTGACAAGAAGATGGCTGGACTGCAGCAGTAGTGCTCAGGGGATTGTAGCAGTGCATGTGTTAGCGCCTGGGCCATTGCATAAGTACATGGGTACTGACTGGATGATTAGAGTACTGCAAGGAGATTGCATCATATGAATTTATAAGTGCTTGAGTATTGGTGGAGTGATTGGATAAGTACATGGTGCTAGCTGGGTGAGTGGAGAAGTGCATGGGTAGTGACTAGGAAATGGCTGGATTGCATCAGTATTTCTCGGGGGATTGTAGCAGTGCATGTGTTAGTGCATGGGTCATTGCATAAGTACATCGGTACTGAATGGATGACTAGAGTACTGCAAGGAGAGTGTATGGTGAATTTATAAGTGCTTGGGTTTTGGCGGAGTGATTGGATAAGTACATGGTGCTGGCTGGGTGACTGGAGGTAGTGACAAGAAGATGACTGGACTGCATCAGTAGGGCTCAAGGGATTGTAGTAGTGCATGTGTTAGTGCCTGGGTCATTGCATGAGTACATGGGTAGTGACTGGATTATTAGAGTACTGCAAGGAGAGTGCATGGTGAATTTATAAGTGCTTGTGTTTTGGCGCAGTGATTAGATAAGGACATGGAACTGGTTGGGTGATTGGAGGAGTGCATGGGTAGTGACAAGAAGATGACTGGACTGCATCAGTAGTGCTCAAGGGATTGTAGTAGTGCATGTGTTAGTGCCTGGGTGATTGCATGAGTACATGGGTAGTGACTGGATTATTAGAGTACTGCAAGGAAAGTGCATGGTGAAATTATAAGTGCTTGGGTTTTGGCGGAGTGATTGGATAAGTACATGGGACTGGCTGGGTGATTGGAGGAGTGCATGGGTAGTGACAAGGAGGTGGCAGAACTGCATCAGTAGTGCTCAAGGGATTGTATCACTGCACGTGTTAGTGCCTGGTCCATTGCATAAGTACATGGGTACTGACTGGATGATTAGAGTAATGCAAGGAGAGTGCATGGTGAATTGATAAGTGCTTGGGCTCTGGCGGTCTGATTGGATAAGTACATGCTGCTCGCTGGGTGATTGGAGGAGTGAATGGGTAGTGACAGGGTAATGGCTGGACTGCATCAGTAGTGCTCAGGGTATTGCAGCAGGGCATGTGTTAGTGCCTGGGCCATTGCATGACTACATGGGCAGTGACTGGATGATTACAGTACTGCAAGGAGAGTGCATGGTGAATTTATAAGTTATGTTTTGCGCAGTGATTAGATAAGGACATGGATCTGGCTGGGTGATTGGAGGAGTGCATGTGTAGTGACAAGAAGATGGCTGGACTCCATCAGTGGTGCTCAGTGGATTGTAGCATTGCATGTGTTAGTGCCTGGGTCATTGCATAAGTACATGGGTAGTGACTGGATGTTTAGAATACTGCAAGGAGAGTTCATGGTGAATTGATAAGTGCTTGGGTTTTGGCGGAGTGATTGGATAAGTACATGGATCTGGCTGGGTGATTGGAGGAGTGCATGGGTAGTGACAAGGAGATGGCTGGACTGCATCAGTAGCGCTCAGGGGATTGTAGCAGTGCAGGTGTAAGCCTGGGTCATTGCATAAGTACATGGGTACTTTCTGGATGATTAGAGTACTGCAAGGAGAGGGTGTGGTGAATTTATAAGTGCTTCAGTTTTGGCGTAGTGATTGCTTAAGTACATGGAACTGGCTGGGTGAGTGGAGGAGTGCATGGGTGGTGACAAGGAGATGGCTGGACTGCATCAGTAGTACTCAGGGTTTTGTACCAGTGCATGTGTTAGAGCCTGGGCCATTGCATTAGTACATGGGTACTGACTGGATGATTAGAGCACTGCAAGAATAGTGCATGGTGAATTTATAAGTGCCTCGGTTTTGGCGGAGTGATTGGATAAGTACATTATGCTGGCTAAGTGATTGGATGAGTGTATGGGTAGTGGCAAAGAGATGGCTGGACTGCATCAGTAATGCTCAGGGGATTGTAGCAGTGCATGTTTTAGTGAGTGGGCCATTGCATGAGTACATGGGTAGTGACTGGATGTTTAGAGTACTGCAAGGAGAGTGCATGGTGAATTGATAAGTGCTTCGGTTTTGGCGGAGTGATTGGATAAGTACATGGTGCTGGCTGGGTGAATGGAGGAGTGCATGGGTAGTACAAGGAGATGGCTGGACTGCATCAGTAGTGCTCAGGGGATTGTAGCAGTGCATGTGTTAGTGCATGGGTCATTGCATGAGTACATGGGTAGCGACTGGATGTTTAGGGTACTGCAAGGAGAGTGCATGGTGAATTGATAAGTGCTTGGGTTTTGGCGGAGTGATTGGATAAGTACATGGATCTGACTGGGTGATTGGAGGAGTGCATGGGTAGTGACAAGAAGATGACTAGACTGCATCAGTAGTGCTCAGGGGATTGTAGCAGTGCATGTGTTAGTGCCTGGGCCATTGCGTAATTACATGGGTACTCACTGGATGATTAGAGCACTGCAAGGAGACTGCATGGTGAATTTATAAGTGCTTCGGTTTTGACAGAGTGATTGGATAAGTACATGGCGCTCGCTGGGTCACTGGAGGAGTGCATCGGTAGTGACAAGGAGATGGCTGGACTGCATCAGAAGTGCTCAGGGGATTGTAGCAGTGCATGTGTTAGTGCCTGGATCATTGCATGAGTACATGGGTAGTGACTGGATGATTAGAGTACTACCAGGAGAGTGCATGGTGAATTTATAAGTACTTGTGTTTTGGCGCAGTGATTAGATAAGGACATGGAACCTGTTGGGTGATTGGAGGACTGCATAGGTAGTGACAAGGAGATGGCTGGACTGCATCAGTAGTGCTCAGGGGATCGTAGCAGTGCATGTGTTAGTGCTTGGGTCATTGCATAAGTACATGTTTACTCACTGGATGATTAGAGTCCTGCAAGGAGAGTGCATGGAGAATTTAGAAGTGCTTGTCTTTTGGCGCAGTGATTAGATAAGGACGTGGAACTGGTTGGGTGATTGGAGGACTGCATGGGAGGTGACAAGGAGATGGCTGGACTGCATCAGTAGTAGTCAGGGTTTTGTACCAGTGCATGTGCTAGTGCCTGGGCTATTGCATTAGTACATGGGTACTGACTGGATGATTAGAGTACTGCAAGGACATTGCATGGTGAATTTATAAGTGCTTCGGTTTTGGCGGAGTGATCGGATAAGTACATGGTGCTGGCTGGGTGATTGGAGGAGTGCATGGGTAGTGGCAAGGAGATGGCTGGACTGCATCAGTAGTGCTCAGGGGATTGTAGCAGTGCATGTGTTTGTGCCTGGACCATTGCATGAGTACATGGGTAGTGACTGGATGATTACAGTACTGCAAGGAGAGTGCATGGTGAATTTATAAGTGCTTGAGTATTGGCAGAGTGATTGGATAAGGACATGGTGCTCGCTGGGTGATTAGAGGAGTGCATGGGTAGTGACAAGAAGATGGCTGGACTGCATCAGTAGTGCTCAGTTGATTGTAGGAGTGCATGTGTTAGTGCCTGGGCCATTGCGTAATTGCATGGGTACTCACTGGATGATTAGAGCACTGCAAGGAGAGTGCATGGTGAATTTATAAGTGCTTCGGTTTTGGCGGAGTGATTGGATAAGTACATGGTGCTCGCTGGGTGATTGGAGGAGTGCATCGGTAGTGACAAGGATATGGCTGGACTGCATCAGTACTGTTCAGGGGACTGTAGCACTGCATGTGTTAGAGCCTGGGTCATTGCATGAGTACATGGGTAGTGACTGGATTAGTACAGTACTGCAAGGCGAGTGCATGGTGAATTTATAAGTGCTTGGTGTTCGGCAGAGTGGTTGGGTAAGTTCATGGTGCTGGCTGGGTGATTGGTGGAGTGCATGGGTAGTGACAAGGTGATGGCTGGATTGCATCAGTAGTGCTCAGTGATTGTAGAAGTTCTTGTGTTAGTGCCTGGGTCATTGCATGAGCACATGGGTAGTAACTGGATGATTAGAGTACTGCAAGGAGAGTGAATGGTGAATTTATAAGTGCTTGTGTTTTGGCGCAGTGATTAGATAAGGACATGGACCTGGCTGGGTGATTGGAGGACTGTATAGGTAGTGACAAGGAGATGGCTGAATTGCATCAGTACTGCTCAGGGGACTGTAGCAGTGCATGTGTTAGTGCCTGGGTTATTGCATAAGTCCATGGGTACTGACTGGATGATTAGAATACTGCAAGGAGATTGCATAGTGAATTTATAAGTGCTTCGGTTTTGGGGAGTGATTGGATAAGTACAGGGTGCTGGCTGGGTGATTCAAGGAGTGCATGGGCAGTGACAAGGAGATGGCTGGACTGCATCAGTAGTGCTCAGGGGATTGTAGCAGTGCATGTTTTAGTGCCTGTGCTATTACATGAGTACATGGGTAGTGACTAGATGATTACCGTACTGCAAGGAGAGTGCATGGTGAATTTATAAGTGTTTGTATTTTGGCGCAGTGATTAGATAAGGACATGGAACCTGTTGGGTGATTGGAGGACTGCATGGGTAGTAACAAGGAGATGGCTGGACTGCATCAGTAGTGCTCAGGGGATTGTAGCAGTGCATGTGTTAGTACTTGGGTCATTGCACAAGTGCATGGGTACTCACTGGATGATTAGAGGACTGCAAGGAGAGTGCGTGATGAATCTATAAGTGCTTCGGTTTTGGCAGAGTGATTGAATAAGTACATGGAACTGGCTGGGTGATTGGAGGAGTGCATGGGTAGTGACAGGAAGATGGCTGGACTGCATCAGTAGTGCTCAGGGGATTGTAGCAGTGCATTTGTTAGTGCCTGGGCCATTGCATATGTACATGGGTACTGACTGGATGATTAGAGTACTGCAAAGAGAGTGCATGGTGAATTTATAAGTGCTTCGTTTTGACGGAGTGATTGGATAAGTACATGGTGGTGGCTGGGTGATTGGAGGAGTGCATGGGTAGTGACAAGGAGATGGCTGGACTGCATCAGTAGTGCCAAGGGAATTGTAGCAGTGCATGTGTTAGTGCATGGGTCAATGTATAAGTACATGAGTAGTGACTGGATGATTAGAGTACTGCAAGGAGAGTGCATGGTGAATTTAAAAGCGCTTCGGTTTTGGCAGAGTGATTGGATAAGTACATGGAACTGGCTGGGTGATTGGAGGAGTGCATGAGCAGTGACAGGGTGATGGCTGGACTGCATCAGTAGTGCTCAGGAGATTGTAGCAGTGCACGTGTTAGTGCGTGGGTCGTTGCATAAGTACATGGGTAGTGACTGGATGATTATAGTACTGCAAGGAGAGTGCATGGTGAATTTATAAGCTTGGGTTGTGGCGGAGTGAATGGATAAGTACATGCTTCTGGCTGGGTGATTGGAGGAGTGCATGATTTCTGACAAGTAGATGGCTGGACTGCATCAGTAGTGCTCAGGGAGTTGTAGCAGTCCATGTGTTAGTGCCAGGGTCATTGCATAAGTACATGAGTACTGACTGGATGACTAGAGTACTGCAAGGAGAGTGCATCGTGAATTTATAAGTGTTTGTATTTTGCCGCAGTAATTAGATAAGGACATCGAACTGGCTGGGTGATAGGAGGAGTGCATGTGTAGTGACAAGAAGATAGCTGGACTCCATCAGTAGTCCTCGGGGGATTGTAGCAGTGCATGTGTTAGTGCCTGGGTCATTGCATGAGTTCATGGGTAGTGACTGGATGATTAGAGTACTGCAAGGAGAGTGCATGGAGAATTTTTAAGTGCTTGTGTTTTGGCGCAGCGATTAGATAAGGATGTGGAACTGGTTGGGTGATTGGAGGACTGCATGGGTAGTGACAAGGAGATGGCTGGACTGCATCAGTAGTGCTCAGGGTACTGTAGCAGTGCATGTGTTAGAGCCTGGGTCATTGCATGAGTACATGGGTAGTGACTGGATTATTAGAGTACTGGAAGGAGAGTGAATGGTGAATTTATAAGTGCTTGAGTATTGGTGGAGTGATTGGATAAATACATGGTGCTCGCTGGGTAATAGGAGGAGTGCATGGGTAGTACAAGGAGATGGCTGGACTGCATCAGTAGTGCTCAGGGGATTGTAGCAGTGCATCTGTTAGTGCCTGGATCATTGCATGAGTATATGGGTAGTGACTGGATGATTAGAGTACTGCAAGGAGAGTGCATGGTGAATTTATAAGTACTTCGGTTTTGGCAGAGTGATTGGATAAGTACATGGAACTGGCTGGAAGATTGGAAGAGTGCATGAGCAGTGACAGGGCAATGGCTGAACTGCATCAGTAGTGCTCAGGAGATTGTAGCAGTGCATGTGTTAGTGCCTGGGTCATTGCATAAGTACATGGGTAGTGACTGGATGATTATAGTACTGCAAGGAGAGTGCATGGTGAATTTATAAGTGCTTGGGTTGTGGCGGAGTGATTGGATAAGTACATGGTTCTGGCTGGGTGATTGGAGGAGTGCATGATTTCTGACAAGTAGATGGCTGGACTGCATCAGTAGTGCTCAGGGAGTTGTAGCAGTGCATGTGTTAGTGCCAGGGTCATTGCATAAGTACATGAGTACTGACTGGATGACTAGAGTACTGCAAGGAGAGTGCATCGTGAATTTATAAGTGTTTGTGTTTTGCCGCAGTGAATAGATAAGGACATCGAACTGGCTGGGTGATAGGAGGAGTGCATGTGTAGCGACAAGAAGATAGCTGGACTCCATCAGTAGTCCTCAGGGGATTGTAGCAGTGCATGTGTTAGTGCCTGGGTCATTGCATGAGTTCATGGGTAGTGACTGGATGATTAGAGTACTGCAAGGAGAGTGCATGGAGAATTTATAAGTGCTTGTGTTTTGGCGCACCGATTAGATAAGGATGTGGAACTGGTTGGGTGATTGGAGGACTGCATGGGTAGTGACAAGGAGATGGCTGGACTGCATCAGTAGTGCTCTGGGGATTGTAGCAGTGCATGTGTTAGTGCTTGGGTCATTGCACAAGTACATAGGTACTCACTGGATGATTAGACGACTGCAAGGAGAGTGTGTGGTGAATCTATAAGTGCTTCGGTTTTGGTGGAGTGATTGCATAAGTACATGGAACTGGCTGGGTGATCGGAGGAGTGCATGGGTAGTGACAGGGAGATGGCTGGACTGCATCAGTAGTGCTCAGGGGATTTCCGCAGTGCATGTGTCAGTGCCTGGGTCATTGCATAAGTACATGGGTACTGACTGGATGATTAGAGTACTGCAAGGAGAGTGCATGGTGAATTTATAAGTGCTTGGGTTTTGGCGGACTGATTGGGTAAGTACATGGTGCTCGCTGGGTGATTGGAGGAGTGCATGGGTAGTGACAAGGAGATGGCTGGACTGCATCAGTAGTGCTCAGGGGATTGTAGCAGTGAATGTGTTAGTGCCTGGGCCATTGCATAAGTACATGGGTAGTGACTGGATGATTACAGTACTGCAAGGAGAGTGCATGGTGAATTTATAAGTGCTTATGTTTTGGCACAGAGATTAGATAATGGCATGGAACTGGCTGGGTGATTGGAGGAGTGCATGGGTAGTAACAAGGAGATGGCTTGACTGTTTCAGTAGTGATCAGGGGCTTGTAGCAGTGCATGTGTTAGTGCCTGGGTCATTGAATGAGTACATGGGAAGTGATTGGATGATTGATTAAAGTACTGCAAGGAGAGTGTATGGTGAATTTATAAGTGCTTGTGTTTTGGCGCAGTGATTAGATAAGGACATGGACCTGGCTGGGTGATTGGAGGACTGCATAGGTAGTGACAAGGAGATGGCTGAATTGCATCAGTACTGCTCAGGGGACTGTAGCAGTGCATGTGTTAGTGCCTGGGTTATTGCATAAGTCCATGGGTACTGACTGGATGATTAGAATACTGCAAGGAGAGTGCATAGTGAATTTATAAGTGCTTCGGTTTTGGGGAGTGATTGGATAAGTACAGGGTGCTGGCTGGGTGATTCAAGGAGTGCATGGGTAGTGACAAGGAGATGGCTGGACTGCATCAGTAGTGCTCAGGGGATTGTAGCAGTGCATGTTTTAGTGCCTGTGCTATTACATGAGTACATGGGTAGTGACTAGATGATTACAGTACTGCAAGGAGAGTGCATGGTGAATTTATAAGTGTTTGTATTTTGGCGCAGTGATTAGAGAAGGACATGGAACCTGTTGGGTGATTGGAGGACTGCATGGGTAGTAACAAGGAGATGGCTGGACTGCATCAGTAGTGCTCAGGGGATTGTAGCAGTGCATGTGTTAGTACTTGGGTCATTGCACAAGTGCATGGGTACTCACTGGATGATTAGAGGACTGCAAGGAGAGTGCGTGATGAATCTATAAGTGCTTCGGTTTTGGCAGAGTGATTGAATAAGTACATGGAACTGGCTGGGTGATTGGAGGAGTGCATGGGTAGTGACAGGAAGATGGCTGGACTGCATCAGTAGTGCTCAGGGGATTGTAGGAGTGCATTTGTTAGTGCCTGGGCCATTGCATATGTACATGGGTACTGACTGGATGATTAGAGTACTGCAAAGAGAGTGCATGGTGAATTTATAAGTGCTTCGTTTTGACGGAGTGATTGGATAAGTACATGGTGGTGGCTGGGTGATTGGAGGAGTGCATGGGTAGTGACAAGGAGATGGCTGGACTGCATCAGTAGTGCCAAGGGAATTGTAGCAGTGCATGTGTTAGTGCATGGGTCAATGTATAAGTACATGAGTAGTGACTGGATGATTAGAGTACTGCAAGGAGAGTGCATGGTGAATTTATAAGTGCTTCGGTTTTGGCAGAGTGATTGGATAAGTACATGGAACTGGCTGGGTGATTGGAGGAGTGCATGAGCAGAGACAGGGCGATGGCTGGACTGCATCAGTAGTGCTCAGGGGATTGTAGCACTGCATGTGTTAGTGTCTGGATCATTGCATAAGTACATGGGTACTGACTGGCTGATTAGAGTACTGCAAAGAGAGTGCATGGTGAATTTATAAGTGCTTAGTTTTGTCGGAGTGATTGGATAAGTACATGGTGGTGGCTGGGTGATTGGAGGAGTGCATGGGTAGTGACAAGGAGATGGCTGGACTGCATCAGTAGTGCCAAGGGGATTGTAGCAGTGCATGTGTTAGTGCATGGGTCATTGTATAAGTACATGGGTAGTGACTGTATGATTAGAGTACTGGAAGGAGAGAGAATGGTGAATTTATAAGTGCTTGAGTATTGGCGGAGTGATTGGATAAGTACATAGTGCTCGCTGGGTGATAGGAGAAGTGCATGGGTAGTACAAGGAGATGGCTGGACAGCATCAGTAGTGCTCAGGGGATTGTAGCAGTGCATGTGTTAGTGCCTGGATCATTGCATGAGTATATGGGTAGTGACTGGATGATTAAAGTACTGCAAGGAGAGTGCATGGTGAATTTATAAGTGCTTCGGTTTTGGCAGAGTGATTGGATACGTACATGGAACTGGCTGGGTGATTGGAGGAGTGCATGAGCAGTGACAGGGCGATGGCTGGACTGCATCAGTAGTGCTCAGGAGATTGTAGCAGTGCATGTGTTAGTGCCTGGGTCATTGCATAAGTACATGGGTAGTGACTGGATGATTATAGTACTGCAAGGAGAGTGCATGGTGAATTTATAAGTGCTTGGGTTGTGGCGGAGTGATTGGATAAGTACATGGTTCTGGCTGGGTGATTGGAGGAGTGCATGATTTCTGACAAGTAGATGGCTGGACTGCATCAGTAGTGCTCAGGGAGTTGTAGCAGTGCATGTGTTAGTGCCAGGGTCATTGCATAAGTACATGAGTACTGACTGGATGACTAGAGTACTGCAAGGAGAGTGCATCGTGAATTTATAAGTGTTTGTGTTTTGCCGCAGTGATTAGATAAGGACATCGAACTGGCTGGGTGATAGGAGGAGTGCATGTGTAGCGACAAGAAGATAGCTGGACTCCATCAGTAGTCCTCAGGGGATTGTAGCAGTGCATGTGTTAGTGCCTGGGTCATTGCATGAGTTCATGGGTAGTGACTGGATGATTAGAGTACTGCAAGGAGAATGCATGGAGAATTTATAAGTGCTTGTGTTTTGGCGCACCGATTAGATAAGGATGTGGAACTGGTTGGGTGATTGGAGGACTGCATGGGTAGTGACAAGGAGATAGCTGGACTGCATCAGTAGTGCTCAGGGGATTGTAGCAGTGCATGTGTTAGTGCTTGGGTCATTGCACAAGTACATGGGTACTCACTGGATGATTAGAGGACTGCAAGGAGAGTGTGTGGTGAATCTATAAGTGCTTCGGTTTTGGCGGAGTAATTGCATAAGTACATGGTGGTGGCTGGGTGATTGGAGGAGTGCATGGGTAGTGACAAGGAGATGGCTGGACTGCATCAGTAGTGCCAAGGGGATTGTAGCAGTGCATGTGTTAGTGCATGGGTCATTGTATAAGTACATGGGTACTGACTGGATGATTAGAGTACTGCAAAGAGAGTGCATGGTGAATTTATAAGTGCTTAGTTTTGTCGGAGTGATTGGATAAGTACATGGTGGTGGCTGGGTGATTGGAGGAGTGCATGGGTAGTGACAAGGAGATGGCTGGACTGCATCAGTTGTGCCAAGGGGATTGTAGCAGTGCATGTGTTAGTGCATGGGTCATTGTATAAGTACATGGGTAGTGACTGTATGATTAGAGTACTGGAAGGAGAGTGAATGGTGAATTTATAAGTGCTTGAGTATTGGCGGAGTGATTGGATAAGTACATGGTGCTCGCTGGGTGATAGGAGGAGTGCATGGGTAGTACAAGGAGATGGCTGGACTGCATCAGTAGTGCTCAGGGGATTGTAGCAGTGCATGTGTTAGTGCCTGGATCATTGCATGAGTATATGGGTAGTGACTGGATGATTAGAGTACTGCAAGGAGAGTGCATGGTGAATTTATAAGTGCTTCGGTTTTGGCAGAGTGATTGGATAAGTACATGGAACTAGCTGGGTGATTGGAGGAGTGCATGAGCAGTGACAGGGTGATGGCTGGACTGCATCAGTAGTGCTCAGGAGATTGTAGCAGTGCATGTGTTAGTGCCTGGGTCATTCCATAAGTACATGGGTAGTGACTGGATGATTATAGTACTGCAAGGAGAGTGCATGGTGAATTTATAAGTGCTTGGGTTGTGGCGGAGTGATTGGATAAGTACATGGTTCTGGCTGGGTGATTGGAGGAGTGCATGATTTCTGACAAGTAGATGGCTGGACTGCATCAGTAGTGCTCAGGGAGTTGTAGCAGTGCATGTGTTAGTGCCAGGGTCATTGCATAAGTACATGAGTACTGACTGGATGACTATAGTACTGCAAGGAGAGTGCATCGTGAATTTATAAGTGTTTGTGTTTTGCCGCAGTGATTAGATGAGGACATCGAACTGGCTGGGTGATAGGAGGAGTGCATGTGTAGCGACAAGAAGATAGCTGGACTCCATCAGTAGTCCTCAGGGGATTGTAGCAGTGCATGTGTTAGTGCCTGGGTCATTGCATGAGTTCATGGGTAGTGACTGGATGATTAGAGTACTGCAAGGAGAGTGCATGGAGAATTTATAAGTGCTTGTGTTTTGGCGCACCGATTAGATAAGGATGTGGAACTGGTTGGGTGATTGGAGGACTGCATGGGTAGTGACAAGGAGATAGATGGACTGCATCAGTAGTGCTCAGGGGATTGTAGCAGTGCATGTGTTAGTGCTTGGGTCATTGCACAAGTACATGGGTACTCACTGGATTATTAGAGGACTGCAAGGAGAGTGTGTGGTGAATCTATAAGTGCTTCGGTTTTGGCGGAGTAATTGCATAAGTACATGGTGGTGGCTGGGTGATTGGAGGAGTGCATGGGTAGTGACAAGGAGATGGCTGGACTGCATCAGTAGTGCCAAGGGGATTGTAGCAGTGCATGTGTTAGTGCATGGGTCATTGTATAAGTACATGGATAGTGACTGTATGATTAGAGTACTGGAAGGAGAGTGCATGGTGAATTTATAAGTGCTTATGTTTTGGCACAGTAATTAGATAATGGCATGGAACTGGCTGGGTGATTGGTGGAGTGCATGGGTAGTAACAGGGAGATGGCTTGACTGTTTCAGTAGTGATCAGGGGCTTGTAGCAGTGCATGTGTTAGTGCCCGGGTCATTGAATGAGTACATGGGTAGTGATTGGATGATTGATTAAAGTACTGCAAGGAGAGTGTATGGTGAATTTATAAGTGCTTGTGTTTTGGCGCAGTGATTAGATAAGGCCTTGGACCTGGCTGGGTGATTGGAGGACTACATAGGTAGTGACAAGGAGATGGCTGGATTGCATCAGTACTGCTCAGGGGACTGTAGCAGTGCATGTGTTAGTGCCTGGGTCATTGCATAAGTCCATGGGTACTGACTGGATGATTAGAATACTGCAAGGAGAGTGCATGGTGAATTTATAAGTGCTTCGGTTTTGGGAAGTGATTGGATAAGTACAGAGTGCTGGCTGGATGATTCAAGGAGTGCATGGGTAGTGACTAGGAGATGGCTGGACTGCATCAGTAGTGCTCAGGGGATTGTAGCAGTGCATGTTTCAGTGCCTGTGCTATTACATGAGTACATGGGTAGTGAATAGATGATTACAGCACTGCAAGGAGAGTGCATGGTGAATTTATAAGTGTTTGTATTTTGGCGCACTGATTAGATAAGGGCATGGAACCTGTTGGGTGATTGGAGAACTGCATGGGTATTGACAAGGAGATGGCTGGACTGCATCAGTAGGTAGTGCCCAGGGGATTGTAGCAGTGCATGTGTTAGTGCTTGGGTAATTGCACAAGTTTATGGGTACTCACTGGATAATTAGAGGACTGAAAGGAGAGTGCTTGGTGAATCTATAAGTGCTTCGGTTTTGGTGGAGTGATTGGATAAGTACATGGAACTGGCTGGGTGATTGGAGGAGTGCATGGGTAGTGACAGGGCGATGGCTGGACTGCATCAGTAGTGCTCAGGGGATTGTAGCAGTGCATGTGTTAGTGCCTGGGTCATTGCATAAGTACATGGGTACTGACTGGATGATTAGAGTACTGCAAGGAGAGTGCATGGTGAATTTATAAGTGCTTGGGTTTTGGCGGACTGATTGGGTAAGTACATGGTGCTTGCTGGGTGATTGGAGGAGTGCATGGGTAGTGACAAGGAGATGGCTGGACAGCATCAGTAGTGCTCAGGGGATTGTAGCAGTGCATGTGTTAGTGCCTGGGCCATTGCATAAGTACATGGGTAGTGACTGGATGATTGCAGTACTGCAAGGAGAGTGCATGGTAAATGTATAAGTGCTTATGTTTTGGCACAGAGATTAGATAATGGCATGGGACTGGCTGGGTGATTGGAGGAGTGCATGGGTAGTGAAAAGGAGATGGCTGGACTGCTTCAGTAGTGATCAGGGGCTTGTAGCAGTGCATGTGTTAGTGCCTGGGTCATTGAATGAGTACATGGGTAGTGATTGGATGATAAGAGTACTGCAAGGAGAGTGCATCGTGAATTTATAAGTGTTTGTGTTTTGCCGCAGTGATTAGATGAGGACATCGAACTGGCTGGGTGATAGGAGGAGTGCATGTGTAGTGACAAGAAGATAGCTGGACTCCATCAGTAGTCCTCAGGGGATTGTAGCAGTGCATGTGTTAGTGCCTGGGTCATTGCATGAGTTCATGGGTAGTGACTGGATGATTAGAGTACTGCAAGGAGAGTGCATGGAGAATTTATAAGTGCTTGTGTTTTGGCGCACCGATTAGATAAGGATGTGGAACTGGTTGGGTGATTGGAGGACTGCATGGGTAGTGACAAGGAGATGGCTGGACTGCATCAGTAGTGCTCAGGGGATTGTAGCAGTGCATGTGTTAGTGCCTGGGCCATTGCATAAGTACATGGGTAGTGACTGGATGATTGCAGTACTGCAAGGAGAGTGCATGGTAAATGTATAAGTGCTTATGTTTTGGCACAGAGATTAGATAATGGCATGGGACTGGCTGGGTGATTGGAGGAGTGCATGGGTAGTGACAAGGAGATGGCTGGACTGCTTCAGTAGTGATCAGGGGCTTGTAGCAGTGCATGTGTTAGTGCCTGGGTCATTGAATGAGTACATGGGTAGTGATTGGATGATAAGAGTACTGCAAGGGGAGTGTATGGTGAATTTATAAGTGCTTGTGTTTTGGCGCAGTGATTAGATAAGGGCATGGACCTGGCTGGGTGATTGGAGGACTGCATAGGTAGTGACAAGGAGATGGCTGGATTGCATCAGTACTGCTCAGAGGACTATAGCAGTGCATGTGTTAGAGCCTGGGTCATTGCATGAGTACATGGGTAGTGACTGGATTATTAGAGTACTGCAAGGAGAGTGCATGGTGAATTTATAAGTGCTTGTGTTTTGGCTCAGTGATTAGATAAGGGCATGGACCTGGCTGGGTGATGGGAGGAGAGCATGGGTAGTGACAAGGAGATGGCTGGATTGCATCATTACTGCTCAGGGGACTGAAGCAGTGCATGTGTTAGTGCCTGGGTCATTGCATAAGTACATGGGTACTGGCTGGGTGATTGGAGGAGTGCATGGGTAGTGACAGGGCGATGGCTGGACTACATCAGTAGTGCTCAGGGGATTGTAGCAGTGCATGTGTTAGTGCATGGGTCATTGTATAAGTACATGGGTAGTGACTGTATGATTAGAGTACTGTAAGGAGAGTGCATGGTGAATTTATAAGTGCTTGAGTATTGGCGGAGTGATTGGATAAGTACATGGTGCTCGCTGGGTGATAGGAGGAGTACATGGGTAGTGACAAGGAGATGGCTGGACTGCATCAGTAGTGCTCAGGGGATTGTAGCAGTGCATGTGTTAGTGCCTGGAACATTGCATGAGTACATGGGTACTGACTGGATGATTAGAGTACTGCAAGGAGAGTGCATGATGAATTTATAAGTGCTTGTGTTTTGGCGCAGTGATTAGATAAGGACATGGAACCTGTTGGGTGATTGGTGGACTGCATGGGTAGTGACAAGGAGATGGCTGGACTGCATCAGTAGTGCTCAGGGGATTGTAGCAGTGCATGTGTTAGTGTTTGGGTCATTGCACAAGTACATGGGTACTCACTGGATGATTAGAGGACTGTAAGGAGAGTGTGTGGTGAATCTATAAGTGCTTCGGTTTTGGTGGAGTGATTGCATAAGTACATGGAACTGGCTGGGTGATTGGAGGAGTGCATGGGTAGTGACAAGGCGATGGCTGGACTGCATCAGTAGTGCTCAGGGGATTGCAGCAGTGCATGTGTTAGTGCCTTGGTCATTGCATAAGTACATGGGTACTGACCGGATGATTAGTGTACTGCAAGGAGAGTTCATGGTGAATTTATAAGTGCTTGGGTTTTGGCGGACTGATTAGGTAAGTACACGGTGCTCGCTGGGTGATGGGAGGAGTGCATGGGTAGTGACAAGGAGATGGCTGGACTGCATCAGTAGTGCTTAGGGGATTGTAGCAGTGCATGTGTTAATGCCTGGGCCATTGCATAAGTACATGGGTAGTGACTGGATGATTACAGTACTGCAAGGAGAGTGCATGGTGAATTGATAAGTGCTTGGGTTTTGGCGGAGTGATTGGATAAGTACATGGATCTGGATGGGTGATTGGAGGAGTGCATGGGTAGTGACAAGGAGATGGCTGGACTGCATCAGTAGTGCTCAGGGGATTGTAGCAGTGCATGTATCAGTGCCTAGATCATTGCATGAGTACATGGGTAGTGACTGGATGATTAGAGTGCTGCAAAGAGAGTGCATGGTGAATTTATAAGTGCTTGTGTTTTGGCGCAGTGATTAGATTAGGACATGGAAACTGTTGGGTGATTGGAGGACTGCATGGGTAGTGACAAGAAGATGGCTAGACTACGTCAGTAGTATTCAGGGGATTGTAGCAGTGCAAGTGTTAGTGCTTGGGTCATTGCATAAGTACATGGGTACTCACTGGATGATTAGAGGACTGCAAGGAGAGTGTGTATTGAATCTATAAGTGCTTCGGTTTTGGTGGAGTGATTGCAGAAGTACATGGAACTGGCTGGGTGATTGGAGGAGTGCATGGGTAGTGACAGGGCAATGGCTGGACTACATCAGTAGTGCTCAGGGGATAGTAGCAGTGCATGTGTTAGTGCTTGGGTCATTGACTGAGTACATGGGTAGTGATTGGATGATTAGAGTACTGCATGGAGAGTGTATGGTGAATTTATAAGTGCTTGTGTTTTGGCGCAGTGATTAGATAAGGACAAAGACCTGGCTGGGTGATTGGAGGACTGCATAGGTAGTGACAAGGAGATGGCTGGATTTCATCAGTACTGCTCATGGGACTGTAGCAGTGCATGTGTTAGAGCCTGGGTCATGGCATGAGTACATTGGTAGTGACTGGATTATTAGAGTAATGCAAGGAGAGTGCATGGTGAATTTATATTTGCTTGTGTTTTGGCGCAGTGATTAGATAAGGACATGGAACTGGCTGGGTGATTGGAAGAGTGCATGGGTAGTGACAAGAAGATGGCTGGACTGCATCAGTAGTGCTCAGTGGATTGTAGCAGTGCATGTGTTAGTGCCTGGGTCATTGCATAAGTACATGGGTACTGACTGGATGACTATAGTTCTGCAAGGAGAGTGCATGGTGAATATATGAGTGCTTGGGTTTTGGCGGAGTGATTGGATAAGTACATGGTGCTGGCTGGGTGATTGAAGGAGTGCATGGGTAGTACAAGGAGATGGCTGGACTGCATCAGTAGTGCTAAGGGAATTGTAGCAGTGCATGTGTTAGTGCATGGGTCATTGCAGGAGTACGTGGGTAGTGACTGGATGTTTAAAGTACTGCAAGGAGAGCTCATGGTGAATTGATAAGTGATTGGGTTTTGGCGGAGTGATTAGCGATTGGATAAGTACATGGATCTGGCTAGGTGATTGGAGGAGTGCATGGGTTGCGACAAGAAGATGGCTGGACTGCATCAGTAGTGCTCAGGGGATTGTGGCAGTGCATATGTTAGTGCCTGGGCCATTGCGTAAGTACATGGGTACTGACTGGATGATTAGAGTACTGCAAGGAAAGTGCATGGTGAATTTATAAGTGCTCTGGTTTTGGCGGAGTGATTGGATAAGTACATGGTGGTGGTTGGGGGTTTGGAGGAGTGCATGGGTAGTGACAAGGAGATAGCTGGACTGCATCAGTAGTGCTCAGGGGATTATAGCAGTGCATGTGTAAGCCTGGGTCATTGCATAAGTACATGGGTACTGACTGGATGATTAGAGTACTGCAAGGAGATTGCATTGTGAATTTATAAGTGCTTCGGTTTTGGCGGAGTGATTGGATAAGTACATGGTGGTGGCTCGGAGATTGGAGGAGTGCATGGGTAGTGACAAGGAGATGGCTGGACTGCATCAGTAGTGCTCAGGGGATTGTAGCAGTACATGAGTTAGTACCTGGGTTATTGCATAAGTACATGGATAGTGACTGGATGATTAGAATACTGCAAGGAGAGTGCATGGTGAATTTATAAGTGCTTATGTTTTGCGCAGTGATTAGATAATGACATGGAACTGGCAGGGTGATTGGAGGAGTGCATGGGTAGTGACAAGGAGATGGCTGGACTGCATTAGTAGTGATCAGGGGCTTGTAGCAGTGCATGTGTTAATGCCTGGGTCATTGCATGAGTACATGGTTAGAGAAAGAATGATTAGAGTACTGCAAGGAGAGTGCATGGTGAATTTATAAGTGCTTGTGTTTTGGCGCAGTGATTAGATAAGGACATGGAACTGGCTGGGTGATTGGAGGAGTGCATGGGTAGTGACAAGGAGATGGCTGCATTGCATCACTATGGCTCAGGGGACTGTAGCAGTGCATTGTTAGTGCCTGGGTCATTGCATAAGTACATGCGTACTGAATGGATGACTAGAGTACTGCAAGGAGAGCGCATGGTGAATTTATAAGTGCTAGAGTTTTGGCGGAGCAATTGGATAAGTACAGGGTGCTGGCTGGGTGATTGGAGGAGTGCATGGGTAGTAGAAGGAGGTGGCTGGACTGCATCAGTAGTGCTCAGGGTATTGTAGCAGTGCATGTGTTAGTGCATGGGTCATTGCATGAGTACATGGGTAGTGACTGGATGTTTAGAATACTGCAAGGAGAGTGCATAGTGAATTGATAAGTGATTGGGTTTTGGCGGAGTGATTAGTGATTGGATAAGTACATGGATCTGGCTGGATGATTGGAGGAGTGCTTGGGTAGCGACAAGAAGATGGCTGGACTGCATCAGTAGTGCTCATTGGATTGTGGCAGTGCATGTGTTAGTGCCTGGGCCATTGCGTAAGTACATGGGTACTGACTGGATGATTAGAGTACTGCAAGGAAAGTGCATGGTGAATTTATAAGTGCTCCGGTTTTGGCGGAGTGATTGTATAGGTACATGGTGGTGGCTGGGTGAGTGGAGGAGTGCATGGGTAGTACAAGGATATGGCTGGACTGCATCAGTAGTGCTCAGGGGATTGTAGCAGTGCATGTGTTAGTGCATGGGTCATTGCATGAGTACATGGGTAGCGACTGGATGTTTAGGGTAGTGCAAGGAGAGTGCATGGTGAATTGATAAGTGCTTGGGTTTTGGCGGAGTGATTGGATAAGTACATGGATCTGACTGGGTGATTGGAGGAGTGCATGGGTAGTGACAAGAAGATGACTGGACTGCATCAGTAGTGCTCAGGGGATTGTAGCAGTGCATGTGTTAGTGCCTGGGCCATTGCGTAATTACATGGGTACTCACTGGATGATTAGAGCACTGCAAGGAGACTGCATGGTGCATTTATAAGTGCTTCGGTTTTGGCGGAGTGATTGGATAAGTACATGGTGGCTCCCTGGGTCATTGGAGGAGTGCATTGGTAATGACAGGGCGATGGCTGGACTGCATCAGTGGTGCTCAGGGGATTGTAGCAGTGCATGTGTTAGTGCCTGCGTCATAGCATAAGTACATGGGTACTGACTGGATGATTAGAGTACTGCAAGGAGAGTGCATGGAGAATGTATAAGTGCTTGTGTTTTGGCGCAGCGATTAGATAACGACGTGGATCTGGTTGGGTGATTGGAGGACTGCATGGGTAGTGACAAGGGGATGGCTGGACTGCATCAGTAGTGCTCAGAGGATTGTAGCAGTGCATGTGTTAGTGCATGGGTCATTGCACAAGTACATGGGTACTCACTGGATGATTAAAGGACTGCAAGGAGAGTATGTGGTGAATCTATAAGTGCTTTGGTTTTGGTGGAGTGATTGCATAAGTACATGGAAATGGCTCGGTGATTAGAGGAGTGCATGGGTAGTGACAGGGCGATGGCTGGCCTGCATCAGTAGTGCTCAGGGGATTGTAGCAGTGCATATGTTAGTGCTTGGGTTATTGCACAAGTGCTTGGGTACTCACTGGATGATTAGAGGACTGCAAGGAGAGTGTGTGGTGAATCTATATGTGCTTCGGTTTTGGTGGAGTGATTGCATAAGTACATGGTGCTCGATGGGTGATTGGAGGAGTGCATGGGTAATGACAAGGAGATGGCTGGAGTGCATAAGTAGTGCCAAAGGGATTATAGTAGTGCATGTGTTAGTGCATGGGTCATTGTATAAGTACATGGGTAGTCACTGTATGATTAGAGTACTGGAAGGAGAGTGCATGGTGAATTTATAAGTGCTTGAGTATTGACGGAGTGATTGGATAAGTACATGGTGCTCGATGGGTGATAGGAGGAGCGCATGGGTAGTGACAAGGAGATGGCTGGACTGCATCAGTAGTGCTCAGGGGATTGTAGCAGTGCATGTGTTAGTGCCTGAATGATTGCATGAGTACATGGGTAGTGACTGGATGATTAGAGTACAGCAAAGAGAGTGCATGGTGAATTTAAAGGTGCTTGTGTTTTGGCGCAGTGATTAGATAAGGACATGGAACCTATTGGGTGATTGGAGGACTGCATGGGTAGTGACAAGGAGATGGCTTGACTGCATCAGTAGTGCTCAGGGGATTGTAGCAGTGCATGTGTTAGTGCTTGGGTCATTGCACAAGTACATGGGTACTCACTGGATGATTAGAGGACTGCAAGGTGGGTGTCTGGTGAATCTATAAGTGCTTCGGTTTTGGTGGAGTGATTGCATAAGTACATGGAACTGGCTCGGTGATTGGAGGAGTGCATGGGTAGTGACAGGGCGATGGCTGGACTGCATCAGTAGAGCTCAGGGGATTGCAGCTGTGCATGTATTAGTGCCTGGGTCATAGCATAAGTACATGGGTACTGACTGGATGATTAGAGTACTGCAAGGAGAGTGCATGGAGAATTTATAAGTGCTTGTGTTTTGGCGCACCGATTAGATAAGGATGTGGAACTGGTTGGGTGATTGGAGGACTGCATGGGTAGTGACAAGGAGATAGATGGACTGCATCAGTAGTGCTCAGGGGATTGTAGCAGTGCATGTGTTAGTGCTTGGGTCATTGCACAAGTACATGGGTACTCACTGGATGATTAGAGGACTGCAAGGTGGGTGTCTGGTGAATCTATAAGTGCTTCGGTTTTGGTGGAGTGATTGCATAAGTACATGGAACTGGCTCGGTGATTGGAGGAGTGCATGGGTAGTGACAGGGCGATGGCTGGACTGCATCAGTAGAGCTCAGGGGATTGCAGCTGTGCATGTATTAGTGCCTGGGCCATTGCATAAGTACATGGGTAGTGACTGGATGATTGCAGTACTGCAAGGAGAGTGCATGGTAAATTTATAGGTGCTTGGGTGGTGGCGGAGTGATTGAATAAGTACATGGTTCTGGCTGGGTGATTGGAGGAGTGCAGGATTTGTGACAAGTAGATGGCTGACTGCATCAGTGGTGCTCAGGGAATTGTAGCAGTGCATGTGTTAGTGCCTGGGTCATTGCATAAGTACATGGGTACTGACTGGATGACTAGAGTACTGCAAGGAGAGTGCATGGGGAATTTATAAGTGCTTGGGTTTTGGCAGAGTGATTGGGTAAGTTCATGGTGCTGGCTGGGTGATTGGAGGAGTGCATGGGTAGTGATAAGGAGATGACTGGATTGCATCAGTAGTGCTCAGTGATTGTATCAGTTCATGTGTTAATACCTGGGTCATGGCATGAGCACATGGGTAGTAAGTGGATGATTAGAGTACTGCAAGGAGAGTGCATCGTGAATTTATAAGTGTTTGTCTTTTGCCGCAGTGATTAGATAAGGACATCAAACTGGCTGGGTGATAGGAGGAGTGCATGTGTAGTGACAAGAAGACGGCTGGACTCCATCAGTAATCCTCAGGGGATTGTAGCAGTGCATGTGTTAGTGCCTGGGTCATTGCATGAGTTCATGGGTAGTGACTGGATGATTAGAGTACTGCAAGGAGAGTGCATGGAGAATTTATAAGTGCTTGTGTTTTGGTGCAGCGATTAGATAAGGACGTGGAACTGGTTGGGTGATTGGAGGACTGCATGGGTAGTGACAAGTTGATGGCTGGACTGCATCAGTAGTACTCAGAGGATTGTAGCAGTGCATGTGTTAGTGCATGGGTCATTGCACAAGTACATGGGTACTCACTGGATGATTAGAGGACTGCAAGGAGAGTATGTGGTGAATCTATAAGTGCTTTGGTTTTGGTGGAGTGATTGCATAAGTACATGGAAATGGCTTGGTGATTAGAGGAGTGCATGGGTAGTGACAGGGCGATGGCTGGCCTGCATCAGTAGTGCTCAGGGGATTGTAGCAGTGCATATGTTAGTGCTTGGGTTATTGCACAAGTGCTTGGGTACTCACTGGATGATTAGAGGTCTGCAAGGAGAGTGTGTGGTGAATCTATATGTGCTTCGGTTTTGGTGGAGTGATTGCATAAGTACATGGTGCTCGATGGGTGATTGGAGGAGTGCATGGGTAATGACAAGGAGATGGCTGGAGTGCATCAGTAGTGCCAAAGGGATTATAGTAGTGCATGTGTTAGTGCATGGGTCATTGTATAAGTACATGGGTAGTCACTGTATGATTAGAGTACTGGAAGGAGAGTGCATGGTGAATTTATAAGTGCTTGAGTATTGACGGAGTGATTGGATAAGTACATGGTGCTCGATGGGTGATAGGAGGAGCGCATGGGTAGTGACAAGGAGATGGCTGGACTGCATCAGTAGTGCTCAGGGGATTGTAGCAGTGCATGTGTTAGCGCCTGAATGATTGCATGAGTACATGGGTAGTGACTGGATGATTAGAGTACAGCAAAGAGAGTGCATAGTGAATTTAAAGGTGCTTGTGTTTTGGCGCAGTGATTAGATAAGGACATGGAACCTATTGGGTGATTGGAGGACTGCATGGGTAGTGACAAGGAGATGGCTTGACTGCATCAGTAGTGCTCAGGGGATTGTAGCAGTGCATGTGTTAGTGCTTGGGTCATTGCACAAGTGCATGGGTAGTGACTGGATGATTAGAGGACTGCAAGGAGAGTGCGTGGTGAATCTATAAGTGCTTCGGTTTTGGCGGAGTGATTGGATAAGTGCATGGAACTGGCTGGGTGATTGGAGGAGTGCATGAGCAGTGACAGGGCGATGGCTGGACTGCATCAGTAGTGCTCGGGAGATTGTAGCAGTGCATGTGTTAGTGCCTGGGTCATTGCATAAGTACATGCGTACTGACTGGATGATTAGAGTACTGCAAGGAGAGTGCATGGTGAATTTATAAGTGCTTGGGTTTTGGCGGACTGATTGGGTAAGTACATGGTGCTCACTGGGTGATTGGAGGAGTGCATGGGTAGTGACAAGGAGATGGCTGGACTGCATCAGTAGTGCTCAGGGGATTGTAGCAGTGCATGTGTTAGTGCCTGGGCCATTGCATAAGTACATGGGTAGTGACTGGATGATTGCAGTACTGCAAGGAGAGTGCATGGTAAATGTATAAGTGCTTATGTTTTGGCACAGAGATTAGATAATGGCATGGGACTGGCTGGGTGATTGGAGGAGTGCATGGGTAGTGAAAAGGAGATGGCTGGACTGCTTCAGTATTGATCAGGGGCTTGTAGCAGTGCATGTGTTAGTGCCTGGGTCATTGAATGAGTACATGGGTAGTGATTGGATGATAAGAGTACTGCAAGGAGAGTGCATCGTGAATTTATAAGTGTTTGTGTTTTGCCGCAGTGATTAGATGAGGACATCGAACTGGCTGGGTGATAGGAGGAGTGCATGTGTAGTGACAAGAAGATAGCTGGACTCCATCAGTAGTCCTCAGGGGATTGTAGCAGTGCATGTGTTAGTGCCTGGGTCATTGCATGAGTTCATGGGTAGTGACTGGATGATAAGAGTACTGCAAGGGGAGTGTATGGTGAATTTATAAGTGCTTGTGTTTTGGCGCAGTGATTAGATAAGGGCATGGACCTGGCTGGGTGATTGGAGGACTGCATAGGTAGTGACAAGGAGATGGCTGGATTGCATCAGTACTGCTCAGAGGACTATAGCAGTGCATGTGTTAGAGCCTGGGTCATTTCATGAGTACATGGGTAGTGACTGGATTATTGGAGTACTGCAAGGAGAGTGCATGGTGAATGTATAGGTGCTTGTGTTTTGGCGCAGTGATTAGATAAGGACATGGAACTGGCTGGGTGATTGGAGGACTGCATGGGCAGTGACAAGAAGATGGCTGGACTACATCAGTAGTGCTCAGTGGATTGTAGCAGTGCATGTGTTAGTGCATGGGTCATTGAATAAGTCCATGGGTACTGACTGGATGATTAGAATACTGCAAGGAGAGTGCATGGTGAATTTATAAGTGCTTCAGATTTGGGAAGTGATTGGATAAGTACATGGAACTGCCTGGGTGATTGGAGGAGTGACAGGGCGATGGCTGGACTGCATCAGTACTGCTCAGGGGACTGTAGCAGTGCATGTGTGAGAGCCTGGGTCATTGCATAAGTACCTGGGTAGTGACTGGATTATTAGAGTACTGCAAGGAGAGTGCATGGTGAATTTATAAGTGCTTGTGTTTTGGCTCAGTGATTAGATAAGGACATGGAACTGGCTGGGTGATTGGAGGAGTGCATGGGTAGTGACAAGAAGATGGCTGGACTACATCAGTAGTGCTCAGTGGATTGTAGCAGTGCATGTGTTAGTGCCTGGGTCATTGCATAAGTACATGGGTACTGACTGGATGACTATAGTTCTGTAAGGAGAGTGCATGGAGAATTTATAAGTGCTTGGGTTTCGGCAGAGTGATTGGATAAGTTCATGGTGCTGGCTGGGTGATCGGAGGAGTGCATGGGTAGTGACAAGGAGATGGCTGGACTGCATCAGTAGTGATCAGGGGCTTCTAGCAGTGCATGTGTTAGTGCCTGGGTCATTGCATAAGTACATGGGTATGGACTGGATGATTAGAGTACTGCAAGGAAAGTGCATGGTGAATTTATAAGTGCTTGTGTTTTGGCGCAGTGATTAGATAAGGGCATGGACCTGGCTGGGTGATGGGAGGAGAGCATGGGTAGTGACAAGGAGATGGCTGGATTGCATCATTACTGCTCAGGGGACTGAAGCAGTGCATGTGTTAGTGCCTGGGTCATTGCATAAGTACATGGGTACTGGCTGGGTGATTGGAGGAGTGCATGGGTAGTGACAGGGCGATGGCTGGACTACATCAGTAGTACTCAGGGGATTGTAGCAGTGCATGTGTTAGTGCATGGTTGTGAGAAGTTGGCCTGGTATATGATGCTCACTAGTTAAAGTGATCACCTTGTACCATGCCAAGCAACCCTTATGGTGTGGTTGTAAGTCAACCTTTTCGGACTAGCTGCCCTAGTGGTAGCGTAGGCTAAGCAGTCTTTGAGGCTAAACTCGTGAAGCGTGTTAAGCCAGCTGTTTTACCAAATGCAACCCCCTTTTATACCAATGAAAGGACACCACACAGATATATATTCAAAATATATATGTATTTATTTATCAAAGTTACCCCTAGTCTCTTTATGAGCACAGGAGCACAAATCGTCAAACAAGATTATCACAGAATACACAGAAGTTGCACTTTATATGGGTAGGCCCTGGTGGCCACTCAAACCATATACTAAAATAGTGGTATAAGTACCACGAACAGAAAAGGGAAAAGGCCTAGGGCCTCTAGAATCGCTGGGCCTACAAGGAGCTAACGTCAGTTAGTGACCAGGAGGTCCACGGGTGGCGTGTGCAGAGCAAATAGTCACACGCGGGCTCCCATAGGTTTCAATGGGTGCGTAAAAAGTACAAAGTTACTGCAAAAGGAATCTTCCGGATGACCTAGGAACTTAAGATTTGGAACACAGGCACTAGAGATGTATTACTACACATGGGCACCGGAGTACCAGCTTTACCTCACCCACAGGAAGCGGGTGCATAGGCCTCAAAGTGCGTCGGGTTTCTTCTATCTGTTCCGTTGAGCCTGGGACAAAGATGCTGCAGGCGGTCGGTCGGGAAGAGATGCAGTGGATCCAAGAGTGGATCGGAGATGTTGAAGACCTGTAAGCAGAGGGGACAGTGTTCACAGTCACTAGCCAGTGACCAGCGTGGCACCAGGTGGGTACCAGGCGATGTCGGGTGCAAACAGGTGATGAGGGGTAGCTTGTCTCCGCAGCCACGTGGTCCCTGAAGGTCGACGACGTCCAGGAGTCGGCTCACGAGCTGTCCCACGCAGGCTCTCGCTGTCGGCGGTGTCGGCGACTTGATCGAAGCAAACAAGCCTTGGCAAAAGCAATTGCAGGAGGATTCGGAAATCAGCTGTTGGTTCTGACCAGCAAGGTCAGAGGGATTGCTCCTTTGGAGGGGAGCAAGGGCCAGTCTGGAGCAACCAGACCAGCGGTGTTTGTCGTAGATTTCGTCGCCAAGATGGCCACTAGCCAGCGGGCCAGCAACCGGTTAGGCGCGTCGAGTGGCAAAATGCAGAAGGGCCCCACGCAGATCGTGGAGATGCTGGAGGGCTCACCTTTGGTGCAGATGCTGCTCGAGGGTTGGGCTTCTCAGGACCCAAAGCACAACTTGGAGGGGGCCTCGGTTGTTGCACTGGTCAGCTTGTCGTAGTCGTTCCAAGATGGCTGGCTCCACGTGTCTCGGTGCCTCCACGGGTCTCCTCTTTGCAGGGACTGTGGATCGGGCGGTGAGAGGTCTGGAGGTCCAGGTCTCGTCAGTCTCTGGGCTCGGGCTCCGGCGGGAGGCGGCGGCAAAGCAGACGTTGATTCGCTGGATGGTGCTTGCGTTAGCAAGGTGGTCACTCCCTGACCACAGGGGAGATTTTCTTCAGTCTTCTGTGCAGCAGAATGTCGAAGTTCCCGTCTTCTTCTTAGTTTCAAGTTGATTCCAGGATGTCTGAAGTCTTAGGACACAGCTCCTACCTTTAAGCGGATTCTAGGGGCCGGACTACCTGCTAGGTCCCTCCCTAAGGGTGGGACCAGGAAGGGGGGTGGTTACACCCCCAATCCTTTGTCCAGCTCGCCCCAGGCCCGGGACTGGTGTGCCCCAGGACCGGTTTGAACTGGCATATGCACCGAGGCTCCTTGTGAGCCACAGGCATGTCTGGTTTCTTTCAAGCCCTACCTGACCAATACACAAAATCCTGTCTGGGGTGGTGCACGCACCTCCCCTGGCAGGAAACCCTTTGTCCACACCTCCCAAGCTGGAAGGACTCCCAGCAGCAGGAGGGCAGACTTGTGTCTGTGGTGGCAGCATCCATTTTGTGGAGCTGAGGCTATGTCTGATTTTACCCGGGTTTCAGGTACTGTACATGTCGTGTCCCTCTAGAAGGGTGGAATGCTAACCCCGTCGCCAGAATTGGCGAGGGGTTAGTATTCCAATTCGTATGACACCTTACTCGACATGTTTTGATAAAGCCAAACCAAAGATAGCATTTAACCGCGAGGTTCATAATGCACTTAAGAGTATATGGTATGACGATATCTGGAAACAGTAGAAGGAAGTTGTTCCGACCACTGTAGACAGGCTCAGCTCATGCCAGAGCACCATCTCACATGGAACCAAGCACTCTGCCTTCAGGATTGTTAAGGCCTGCTATAGGAGTGACTTATAGGTTACCAGGTGTCCCATTTAAGGTTAGGTATAGGTATACTACACCTAAGTAAGAGGTGATTACACCAACTTACCCCAGCTGAGTGATCAGCCAGTTGTGTCAAATCGTTAGGCCAAGCCTGGGGTGGCATAATACATGCTGCAGCCCTTGGCAGGCCTTGGGTACACCAATGCCCTGGGTACCTAGTGTACACTGGTACAGGGGCTGACAGGGTGATCCACTTCCAATTGGTTATGCACCTAGGGTGCATAGTTTTAGTTTAGTAGAGAGAACAGCAGGCTGGGGGTCTGATTGGCAGGCCCACAGCCTCAATATGTCAAAAACCAGTGAAGCAAAAAGCAAAAATTTGGGGTGACCATAGGATAGCAGACCCTACTCTCCTACACAACCCCCCCCCAAACGCTGGGACATTAAACTAGCCTTGACCAGTCTCGTCTTCATGTCCTAAGTGGAAGTACCTGGAGAGACCATCTGCATTCCCATGGTCAGTACCTGGCCGGTGCTCCACTGTAAAGTCCATCCCCTGTAGGGAAATGGACCACCTAAGCAGTTTGGGGTTTTCACCCTTCATCTGATTTAGCCACAAGAGGGGCTTATGGTCGGTCTGAATCTTGAAGTGAGTGCCAAACAAGTATGGCCTCAGCTTCTTCAGGGCCCACACCACAGCAAAGGCCTCCCTCTCAATAGCTGACCAATTCTTCTCTCTGGGGGTCAACCTTCTGCTAATAAAAGCAATGGGTTGGTCTTGACCATCTACATTAAGTTGTGACAGCACAGCTCCCACACCCAACTCAGAAGCATCTGTTTGGACAATAAACTCTTTGGAGTAGTCAGGACTTTTCAGGATAGGTGCAGAGCACATGGCCTCCTTCAGGTCATCAAATGCCTTTTGACAGCTTACTGTCCACTGAACCTTTTTGGGCATCTTCTTGGATGTCAGATCATTAAGAGGAGTCACAATGGACCCATAGTTCTTAACAAACTTCCTGTAATACCCAGTCAAGCCCAAGAAAGCTCGAACTTGAGTCTGGGTGGTTGGAGGGGACCAGTCCTTGATGGATTGTATCTTACTCTCCAGTGGTTGAACTTGGCCTCCACCTACAAGGTGGCCCAAATATACAACCTTACTCTGCCCTATCTGGCACTTAGTAGCCTTGATAGTGAGGCCTGCCCTTTGCAGAGCCTCAAGAGCCTTCTTCAGGTGGATCAGGTGATCCTCCCAGGTGGAACTAAAGACAGCAATGTCATCAAGATATGCTGCACAAAAGTCATCCAACCCAGTAAGGACTTGGTTCACCAGCCTTTGGAAGGTGGCAGGTGCATTCTTCAGACCAAAGGGCATCACCACAAACTGATAATGCCCACCTGGGGTTGAGAATGCTGTTTTGGCCTTAGACTCCTCAGCTAATCTGATTTGCCAATAGCCAGCTGTTAAGTCAAATGTGCTCAAAAACTTTGCAGAAGCTAGTTTGTCTATGAGCTCATCTGCCCTTGGAATAGGGTGTGCATCTGTCCTGGTGACAGCATTGAGTCCTCTGTAATCCACACAGAACCTCATCTCTCTCTTGCCATCTTTGGTGTGAGGTTTGGGGACCAGAACCACTGGGCTAGCCCAGGGGCTCTCTGAGGGTTCAATGACACCTAATTCCAGCATTTTATGTACCTCAGCCTTTATACAGTCCCTGACGTGGTCAGGTTGTCTGTAAAGTTTGTTCTTTACAGGCAGACTGTCACCAGTGTCCACAACATGGGTACACCAGTCAGTTTGACTAGGTATCAAGGAAAACATATGTGAAAATGATTGTAGAACCTGTCTACATTCAGTCTGCTGATGGGCAGTGAGGTTGCCTCCAAGGGTCACTCCTTCAACTGAGCCATCTTCAGGGTTCTGAGACAACAGGTCTGGGAGAGGGTCACTCTCTTCCTCCTGTCCCTCATCTGTAGCCATGAGCAAGCCCATGTCTGCCCTGTCAACATATGCTTTAAGCCTGTTAACATGGAGTACCCTGTGGGGACTCCTGGGAGTTCCTAGGTCCACCAAGTAGGTGACCTCTCCCTTCTTTTCCAGGATTGTATGGGGTCCAGACCATTTGTCTTGGAGTGCTGCTGGGGCCACTGGCTCCAACACCCATACCTTCTGTCCTGGCTGATACTCAACCAAGACAGCCTTTTGGTCATGCCAAGCTTTCTGTAAGGCCTGGCTTGCCTCAAGGTTTTTAGATGCCTTCTCCATATACTCAGCCATCCTGGAGCGGAGACCAAGTACATAGTCCACTATGTCTAGCTTAGGCTTTTTGAGAGGTAACTCCCAGCCTTCCTTCACCAAACACAGTGGGCCTCTCACAGGGTGCCCAAACAACAATTCAAAGGGGCTGTAGCCAACTCCTTTTTGTGGGACCTCTCTGTAAGCAAACAGAAGGCAGGGTAGAAGGATATCCCATCTTCGCCTGAGCTTTTCAGGTAATCCTTTGATCATACCCTTTAGGGTCTTGTTGAATCTCTCAACAAGCCCATTGCATTGTGGGTGATAAGGGGTGGTGAACTTGTAGTTGACACCACATTCCTTCCACATAGCTGTCAAGTATCCTGACATAAAGTTGGTACCTCTGTCAGATACTACCTCCTTAGGAAACCCCACTCTGGAGAATACTCCCAGCAGGGCCCTGGCCACAACAGGTGCTGTAGTGGTCCTAAGGGGAATTGCCTCTGGATACCTGGTGGCATGATCCACTACCACCAGTATAAATCTGTGCCCAGATGCAGTGGGAGGATCCATGGGACCCACTATGTCTATTCCCACTCTTTCAAAGGGAACCCCCACCACAGGTAGTGGTATCAGGGGGGCCTTTGTTGTGCCACCTGATTTGCCACTGGCTTGGCAGGTAACACAGGAGCGACAAAACTCCTTTGTATCTTCATTCATATGAGGCCAGTGAAAGTGAGGGACAAGTCTGTCCCAGGTCTTGTTCTGGCCTAGGTGTCCTGCTAAAGGAATATCATGGGCCAAGGTAAGAAGGAAGCCCCTAAATTGCAGAGGTATAACCAACCTCCTGGTTGCACCAGGCTTGGGGTCTCTAGCCTCTGAATAAAGGAGCCCTTCATCCCAATACACTTTATGGGTACCTTGAGCATTCCCAGCAGCCTCAGCAGCAGCCAGCTGTCTGAGGGGTTCAAGAGAGGGACAGGATAACTGAGCCTGCCTCAAGTCAGCCCTTGAAGGTCCCCCTGTCCCCAGAAACTCAACCTGATCAGGTTCAAGCTCTTCAGGGACAGTTCCTTCAGGGTCCTCTAGATCAGCTTCCTGGGAAGGCTGATCATCACTCTGAGGCAGGGGGGAAGGCACAGCCTTGACCCTCCTGTTCTTCTTCTTGGTAGGTGCTTGGTCCATTGTTCCAGGATCCAAGACCTGAGGTTCAGTGAGGCACTTTTTGGCCTGTGACCTGGTCACAGCAAGGACATGTGATGATATACCTAACATCTCTGCATGAGTCCTGTACTCCACTTCTGACCATAGAGAACTCTCTAGGTCATTGCCCAACAAACATTCTACTGGGAGGTCTGCACTAACCACAACCCTTTTGAGGCCAGTTACCCCTCCCCATGAGAAGTTAACAACTGCCACACTATGTGAAGTAGTGGCATTGCTGGCATTGGTCACCAGGTAGTTCTCACCTGGTATGTACTGTCCAGGATCCACAAAGCCTGGTGTCACCATAGTGACACTGGCACATGTGTCCCTGTAGGCTTGAGCCACTTTGTCATTAATTAAAGGAGTCTGTCTGTACTTGCCCAGGTTACTGGGGCTCACAGTCAGGGACAAATCAATGTCCCCATCACAGATCAAGACTGCCTGTGTAAGGGTTCTGTCTAAGTCAGAATCTCCTTCAGTTCCCATAGTGATTCCCACTACACCCTTTGTCTGGGGACCAACACTGCTAACAGTAGTACTGGGAGCAGGTGCCTTAGGGGCAACAGTGTTGGGGGCTCCACCCTTTTTGCAATCACTAGTCCAGTGAGTTGTATTTTTACAATGATTGCACCAGGGTTTCTTCTGACCTTCTTTCTTCTTCTTGGACTGTTGGGACCCACCCTCCTTAGCAGTAGTTTGGGGCCCTGTTGAAGACTTCTGGTCTTTAGGTTTCTGATCTCCACCCTTTTGGTCTGTTTTCTTCTGATCACCCCCTTGGCCCTGGTTCTGGTTCTTTTGCTTAACCCTGGTTCTGACCCATTTGTCTGCCTTCTTTCCCAATTCTTGGGGAGAGGTCAGATCAGAGTCAACCAAGTGTTGATGCAGTTGCTGGTTTTGACAGTTATTTAAAATCTGTTCTCTCATCATCAAATTATACAATCCTGTAAAATCAGATACCTTACTTCCCAGCAACCAACCCTCCAAAGCCTTAGTGGCACATTCAATGTATTCAGACCAGTCCTGAGTCTGTGTCTTTTGGGTGTCTCTGAACATTAACCTGTACTGCTCAGTGGTTAAGCCTAACCCATCAACTAGAACACTCTTCAGGACTCTGTAGTTTCTGACATCCTCTTCTCTAACAGTGAGGAGTCTGTCTCTGCCTCTTCCTTCAAAGGAGAGCCAGAGGATTGCTGCCCACTGATCTTCAGGAACCTGCTGTACTTTGCAGGCTCTCTCAAGAGCAGTTATCCACTTGTGGATGTCATCCCCACTTTTGTAGGGGGGCACAACCTTAGACAGGTTTCTATTGTCGAAAACCCTATCTTTGTCCTTAGGGACAATGCTGCCACCAGTGGGTATAGACCCACTCTCTTTATGCTGTCTAGCCTTGCTAAGTTTCTCTTCCATCAGGGCTACTTCTAGCTCCTGCTTCCTGATCCTCAGCTGGGCCTCTTGCATCTTGGCCTCATGTTCCCTCCTCTGAGGGGTGGTCATCCTTCTCCTGGAGTGACCTTGAGAGCCTCTAGAGCCATGGGAAGCATTGGAGTCACCTGAGCGATTCCTTTGCCTTCCAAGCCCTGTGTTAAGTCCACTGGGGAGATCCAGTGGGTTGAACCCACTGTCAGTCCCCAATAGCCTTGGTTTAGCTGGGCCAAGTATAATACTTGGCACTGGGCTAGTTCTCCCTTCATCCTCACTACTGTCAGTATCCTTTTCACTCTCATCCTCTGTGGTAGGCATCCCATCTAAGGGGTGACTATTGGGAAGGGGTACTTCAGTGGCATCTTTAGAAGGGGGGCCTCCTGTTCCTGTCCCTAAGGGGGCTAACTGGGAAGCTTTCTTGAGTGCTCTCTGATTCTCATCATTCTGTAAGAGCTCTCTGAGCTCAGCAGAGTTTGGGTTCTTGGGCTGTTTAAGGCCTCTAAGAGTTGCCAAATGCCTGAGCTCATTCTGATTAAGGGTAGCATAGATGGATGGTGCCCTCGGGGGGTCACTCTCAACAGAGATGGGTACAGTGGACCCCTCTGCCCCAGCCATTGCTCTTAAGTGTGGGTGGATGTGTTGCAATCTACCTACACTTGGGTTTACCTACTAAACCTATCTAGTAGTTGTAGTCAGGGTGTGCTACTCCCTTTGCTCTACAACAACTAAGTTCAGTAGAACTTAAGTATATCTAATCTTGTTTTATATGTACCTACAGGTACCTATGTGATCTTTCAATTGGTAACCAAGAGATTACAATGGTAAAACACAGCAAGCTCAAATCCAACCGCTGCTCACCAATGTGAGAAGTTGGCCTGGTATATGATGCTCACTAGTTAAAGTGATCACCTTGTACCATGCCAAGCAACCCTTATGGTGTGGTTGTAAGTCAACCTTTTCGGACTAGCTGCCCTAGTGGTAGCGTAGGCTAAGCAGTCTTTGAGGCTAAACTCGTGAAGCGTGTTAAGCCAGCTGTTTTACCAAATGCAACCCCCTTTTATACCAATGAAAGGACACCACACAGATATATATTCAAAATATATATGTATTTATTTATCAAAGTTACCCCTAGTCTCTTTATGAGCACAGGAGCACAAATCGTCAAACAAGATTATCACAGAATACACAGAAGTTGCACTTTATATGGGTAGGCCCTGGTGGCCACTCAAACCATATACTAAAATAGTGGTATAAGTACCACGAACAGAAAAGGGAAAAGGCCTAGGGCCTCTAGAATCGCTGGGCCTACAAGGAGCTAACGTCAGTTAGTGACCAGGAGGTCCACGGGTGGCGTGTGCAGAGCAAATAGTCACACGCGGGCTCCCATAGGTTTCAATGGGTGCGTAAAAAGTACAAAGTTACTGCAAAAGGAATCTTCCGGATGACCTAGGAACTTAAGATTTGGAACACAGGCACTAGAGATGTATTACTACACATGGGCACCGGAGTACCAGCTTTACCTCACCCACAGGAAGCGGGTGCATAGGCCTCAAAGTGCGTCGGGTTTCTTCTATCTGTTCCGTTGAGCCTGGGACAAAGATGCTGCAGGCGGTCGGTCGGGAAGAGATGCAGTGGATCCAAGAGTGGATCGGAGATGTTGAAGACCTGTAAGCAGAGGGGACAGTGTTCACAGTCACTAGCCAGTGACCAGCGTGGCACCAGGTGGGTACCAGGCGATGTCGGGTGCAAACAGGTGATGAGGGGTAGCTTGTCTCCGCAGCCACGTGGTCCCTGAAGGTCGACGACGTCCAGGAGTCGGCTCACGAGCTGTCCCACGCAGGCTCTCGCTGTCGGCGGTGTCGGCGACTTGATCGAAGCAAACAAGCCTTGGCAAAAGCAATTGCAGGAGGATTCGGAAATCAGCTGTTGGTTCTGACCAGCAAGGTCAGAGGGATTGCTCCTTTGGAGGGGAGCAAGGGCCAGTCTGGAGCAACCAGACCAGCGGTGTTTGTCGTAGATTTCGTCGCCAAGATGGCCACTAGCCAGCGGGCCAGCAACCGGTTAGGCGCGTCGAGTGGCAAAATGCAGAAGGGCCCCACGCAGATCGTGGAGATGCTGGAGGGCTCACCTTTGGTGCAGATGCTGCTCGAGGGTTGGGCTTCTCAGGACCCAAAGCACAACTTGGAGGGGGCCTCGGTTGTTGCACTGGTCAGCTTGTCGTAGTCGTTCCAAGATGGCTGGCTCCACGTGTCTCGGTGCCTCCACGGGTCTCCTCTTTGCAGGGACTGTGGATCGGGCGGTGAGAGGTCTGGAGGTCCAGGTCTCGTCAGTCTCTGGGCTCGGGCTCCGGCGGGAGGCGGCGGCAAAGCAGACGTTGATTCGCTGGATGGTGCTTGCGTTAGCAAGGTGGTCACTCCCTGACCACAGGGGAGATTTTCTTCAGTCTTCTGTGCAGCAGAATGTCGAAGTTCCCGTCTTCTTCTTAGTTTCAAGTTGATTCCAGGATGTCTGAAGTCTTAGGACACAGCTCCTACCTTTAAGCGGATTCTAGGGGCCGGACTACCTGCTAGGTCCCTCCCTAAGGGTGGGACCAGGAAGGGGGGTGGTTACACCCCCAATCCTTTGTCCAGCTCGCCCCAGGCCCGGGACTGGTGTGCCCCAGGACCGGTTTGAACTGGCATATGCACCGAGGCTCCTTGTGAGCCACAGGCATGTCTGGTTTCTTTCAAGCCCTACCTGACCAATACACAAAATCCTGTCTGGGGTGGTGCACGCACCTCCCCTGGCAGGAAACCCTTTGTCCACACCTCCCAAGCTGGAAGGACTCCCAGCAGCAGGAGGGCAGACTTGTGTCTGTGGTGGCAGCATCCATTTTGTGGAGCTGAGGCTATGTCTGATTTTACCCGGGTTTCAGGTACTGTACATGTCGTGTCCCTCTAGAAGGGTGGAATGCTAACCCCGTCGCCAGAATTGGCGAGGGGTTAGTATTCCAATTCGTATGACACCTTACTCGACATGTTTTGATAAAGCCAAACCAAAGATAGCATTTAACCGCGAGGTTCATAATGCACTTAAGAGTATATGGTATGACGATATCTGGAAACAGTAGAAGGAAGTTGTTCCGACCACTGTAGACAGGCTCAGCTCATGCCAGAGCACCATCTCACATGGAACCAAGCACTCTGCCTTCAGGATTGTTAAGGCCTGCTATAGGAGTGACTTATAGGTTACCAGGTGTCCCATTTAAGGTTAGGTATAGGTATACTACACCTAAGTAAGAGGTGATTACACCAACTTACCCCAGCTGAGTGATCAGCCAGTTGTGTCAAATCGTTAGGCCAAGCCTGGGGTGGCATAATACATGCTGCAGCCCTTGGCAGGCCTTGGGTACACCAATGCCCTGGGTACCTAGTGTACACTGGTACAGGGGCTGACAGGGTGATCCACTTCCAATTGGTTATGCACCTAGGGTGCATAGTTTTAGTTTAGTAGAGAGAACAGCAGGCTGGGGGTCTGATTGGCAGGCCCACAGCCTCAATATGTCAAAAACCAGTGAAGCAAAAAGCAAAAATTTGGGGTGACCATAGGATAGCAGACCCTACTCTCCTACAATGGTTCATTGTATAAGTACATGGGTAGTGACTGTATGATTAGAGTACTGTAAGGAGAATGCATGGTGAATTTATAAGTGCTTGAGTATTGGCGGAGTGATTGGATAAGTACATGGTGCTCGCTGGGTGATAGGAGGAGTACATGGGTAGTGACAAGGAGATGGCTGGACTGCATCAGTAGTGCTCAGGGGATTGTAGCAGTGCATGTGTTAGTGCCTGGAACATTGCATGAGTACATGGGTACTGACTGGATGATTAGAGTACTGCAAGGAGAGTGCATGATGAATTTATAAGTGCTTGTGTTTTGGCGCAGTGATTAGATAAGGACATGGAACCTGTTGGGTGATTGGTGGACTGCATGGGTAGTGACAAGGAGATGGCTGGACTGCATCAGTAGTGCTCAGGGGATTGTAGCAGTGCATGTGTTAGTGTTTGGGTCATTGCACAAGTACATGGGTACTCACTGGATGATTAGAGGACTGTAAGGAGAGTGTGTGGTGAATCTATAAGTGCTTCGGTTTTGGTGGAGTGATTGCATAAGTACATGGAACTGGCTGGGTGATTGGAGGAGTGCATGGGTAGTGACAAGGCGATGGTGGACTGCATCAGTAGTGCTCAGGGGATTGCAGCAGTGCATGTGTTAGTGCCTTGGTCATTGCATAAGTACATGTGTACTGACTGGATGATTAGAGTACTGCAAGGAGAGTTCATGGTGAATTTATAAGTGCTTGGGTTTTGGCGGACTGATTAGGTAAGTACACGGTGCTCGCTGGGTGATGGGAGGAGTGCATGGGTAGTGACAAGGAGATGGCTGGACTGCATCAGTAGTGCTTAGGGGATTGTAGCAGTGCATGTGTTAATGCCTGGGCCATTGCATAAGTACATGGGTAGTGACTGGATGATTACAGTACTGCAAGGAGAGTGCATGGTGAATTGATAAGTGCTTGGGTTTTGGCGGAGTGATTGGATAAGTACATGGATCTGGATGGGTGATTGGAGGAGTGCATGGGTAGTGACAAGGAGATGGCTGGACTGCATCAGTAGTGCTCAGGGGATTGTAGCAGTGCATGTATCAGTGCCTAGATCATTGCATGAGTACATGGGTAGTGACTGGATGATTAGAGTGCTGCAAAGAGAGTGCATGGTGAATTTATAAGTGCTTGTGTTTTGGCGCAGTGATTAGATTAGGACATGGAAACTGTTGGGTGATTGGAGGACTGCATGGGTAGTGACAAGAAGATGGCTAGACTACGTCAGTAGTATTCAGGGGATTGTAGCAGTGCAAGTGTTAGTGCTTGGGTCATTGCATAAGTACATGGGTACTCACTGGATGATTAGAGGACTGCAAGGAGAGTGTGTATTGAATCTATAAGTGCTTCGGTTTTGGTGGAGTGATTGCAGAAGTACATGGAACTGGCTGGGTGATTGGAGGAGTGCATGGGTAGTGACAGGGCAATGGCTGGACTACATCAGTAGTGCTCAGGGGATAGTAGCAGTGCATGTGTTAGTGCTTGGGTCATTGACTGAGTACATGGGTAGTGATTGGATGATTAGAGTACTGCATGGAGAGTGTATGGTGAATTTATAAGTGCTTGTGTTTTGGCGCAGTGATTAGATAAGGACAAAGACCTGGCTGGGTGATTGGAGGACTGCATAGGTAGTGACAAGGAGATGGCTGGATTTCATCAGTACTGCTCATGGGACTGTAGCAGTGCATGTGTTAGAGCCTGGGTCATGGCATGAGTATATTGGTAGTGACTGGATTATTAGAGTAATGCAAGGAGAGTGCATGGTGAATTTATATTTGCTTGTGTTTTGGCGCAGTGATTAGATAAGGACATGGAACTGGCTGGGTGATTGGAAGAGTGCATGGGTAGTGACAAGAAGATGGCTGGACTGCATCAGTAGTGCTCAGTGGATTGTAGCAGTGCATGTGTTAGTGCCTGGGTCATTGCATAAGTACATGGGTACTGACTGGATGACTATAGTTCTGCAAGGAGAGTGCATGGAGAATTTATAAGTGCTTGGGTTTTGGCAGAGTGATTGGATAAGTTCATGGTGCTGGCTGGGTGATTGGAGGAGTGCATGGGTAGTGACAAGGAGATGGCTGGACTGCATCAGTAGTGATCAGGGGCTTCTAGCAGTGCATGTGTTAGTGCCTGGGTCATTGCATGAGTACATGGGTAGGGACTGGATGATTAGAGTACTGCAAGGAGAGTGCATGGTGAATTTTTAAGTGCTTGTGTTTTGGCTCAGTGATTAGATAAGGACATGGACCTGGCTGGGTGATGGGAGGAGAGCATGGGTAGTGACAAGGAGATGGCATGATTGCATCATTACTGCTCAGGGGACTGTAGCAGTGCATGTGTTAGTGCCTGGGTCATTGCATAAGTACATGGGTACTGACTGGATGACTAGAGTACAGCAAGGAGAGTGCATGGTGAATATATGAGTGCTTGGGTTTTGGTGGAGTGATTGGATAAGTACATGGTG
Organism: Triturus cristatus; assembly: GCF_964204655.1. NCBI lineage: Eukaryota > Metazoa > Chordata > Amphibia > Caudata > Salamandridae > Triturus > Triturus cristatus. The sequence goes on along the minus strand of NC_140579.1, from coordinate 1,175,683,583 downwards.
CTGGCTGGGTGATTGAAGGAGTGCATGGGTAGTACAAGGAGATGGCTGGACTGCATCAGTAGTGCTAAGGGAATTGTAGCAGTGCATGTGTTAGTGCATGGGTCATTGCAGGAGTACGTGGGTAGTGACTGGATGTTTAAAGTACTGCAAGGAGAGCTCATGGTGAATTGATAAGTGATTGGGTTTTGGCGGAGTGATTAGCGATTGGATAAGTACATGGATCTGGCTAGGTGATTGGAGGAGTGCATGGGTTGCGACAAGAAGATGGCTGGACTGCATCAGTAGTGCTCAGGGGATTGTGGCAGTGCATATGTTAGTGCCTGGGCCATTGCGTAAGTACATGGGTACTGACTGGATGATTAGAGTACTGCAAGGAAAGTGCATGGTGAATTTATAAGTGCTTTGGTTTTGGCGGAGTGATTGGATAAGTACATGGTGGTGGTTGGGGGTTTGGAGGAGTGCATGGGTAGTGACAAGGAGATAGCTGGACTGCATCAGTAGTGCTCAGGGTATTATAGCAGTGCATGTGTAAGCCTGGGTCATTGCATAAGTACATGGGTACTGACTGGATGATTAGAGTACTGCAAGGAGATTGCATTGTGAATTTATAAGTGCTTCGGTTTTGGCGGAGTGATTGGATAAGTACATGGTGGTGGCTGGGAGATTGGAGGAGTGCATGGGTAGTGACAAGGAGATGGCTGGACTGCATCAGTAGTGCTCAGGGGATTGTAGCAGTACATGAGTTAGTACCTGGGTTATTGCATAAGTACATGGATAGTGACTGGATGATTAGAATACTGCAAGGAGAGTGCATGGTGAATTTATAAGTGCTTATGTTTTGCGCAGTGATTAGATAATGACATGGAACTGGCAGGGTGATTGGAGGAGTGCATGGGTAGTGACAAGGAGATGGCTGGACTGCATTAGTAGTGATCAGGGGCTTGTAGCAGTGCATGTGTTAATGCCTGGGTCATTGCATGAGTACATGGTTAGAGAAAGAATGATTAGAGTACTGCAAGGAGAGTGCATGGTGAATTTATAAGTGCTTGTGTTTTGGCGCAGTGATTAGATAAGGACATGGAACTGGCTGGGTGATTGGAGGAGTGCATGGGTAGTGACAAGGAGATGGCTGCATTGCATCACTATGGCTCAGGGGACTGTAGCAGTGCATTGTTAGTGCCTGGGTCATTGCATAAGTATATGCGTACTGAATGGATGACTAGAGTACTGCAAGGAGAGCACATGGTGAATTTATAAGTGCTAGGGTTTTGGCGGAGAAATTGGATAAGTACAGGGTGCTGGCTGGGTGATTGGAGGAGTGCATGGGTAGTAGAAGGAGGTGGCTGGACTGCATCAGTAGTGCTCAGGGTATTGTAGCAGTGCATGTGTTAGTGCATGGGTCATTGCATGAGTACATGGGTAGTGACTGGATGTTTAGAATACTGCAAGGAGAGTGCATGGTGAATTGATAAGTGATTGGGTTTTGGCGGAGTGATTAGTGATTGGATAAGTACATGGATCTGGCTGGGTGATTGGAGGAGTGCATGGGTAGCGACAAGAAGATGGCTGGACTGCATCAGTAGTGCTCAGGGGATTGTGGCAGTGCATGTGTTAGTGCCTGGGCCATTGCGTAAGTACATGGGTACTGACTGGATGATTAGAGTACTGCAAGGAAAGTGCATGGTGAATTTATAAGTGCTCCGGTTTTGGCAGAGTGATTGTATAGGTACATGGTGGTGGCTGGGTGAGTGGAGGAGTGCATGGGTAGTACAAGGATATGGCTGGACTGCATCAGTAGTGCTCAGGGGATTGTAGCAGTGCATGTGTTAGTGCATGGGTCATTGCATGAGTACATGGGTAGCGACTGGATGTTTAGGGTAGTGCAAGGAGAGTGCATGCTTAATTGATAAGTGCTTGGGTTTTGGCGGAGTGATTGGATAAGTACATGGATCTGACTGGGTGATTGGAGGAGTGCATGGGTAGTGACAAGAAGATGACTGGACTGCATCAGTAGTGCTCAGGGGATTGTAGCAGTGCATGTGTTATTGCCTGGGCCATTGCGTAATTACATGGGTACTCACTGGATGATTAGAGCACATATTATAGATTCACCAGACACCCACCTTGCAGTCCTCTAATCATCCAGTGAGTACCCATGTACTTGTGCAATGACCCAAGCACTAACACATGCACTGCTACAATCCCCTGAGCACTACTGATGCAGTCCAGCCATCTCCTTGTCACTACCCATGCAGTCCTCCAATCACCCAATAGGTTCCATGTCCTTATCTAATCACTGCGCCAAAACACAAGCACCTTTAAATTCACCATGCACTCTCTTTGCTGTACTCTAATCATCCAGTCACTACCCATGTACTCATGCAATCATTCAGGCACTAACACATGCACTGCTACAATCCCCTGAGCACTACTGATGCAGTCCAGCCATCTCCTTGTCACTACCCATGCGCTCCTCCTATCACCCATCGAGCACCATGTACTTATCCAATCACTCCGTCAATACTCAAGCACTTATAAATTCACCATGCACTCTCCTTCCAGTACTCTAATCATACAGTGACTACCCATGTACTTATACAATGACCCATGCACTAACACATGCACTACTATAATCCCTTTGGCACTACTGATGCACTCCAGCCATCTCCTTGTCATTACCCATGCACTCCTCCAATCACCCATCGAGCACCATGTACTTATGCAATCACTCCACCAAAACCGAAGCACATATGGGATAGTGACTGGATGTTTAAAGTACTGCAACGAGAGTGAATGGTGAATTGGTAAGTGCTTGGGTTGTGGCGGAGTGAATGGATAAGTACATGGTTCTGGCTGGGTAATTGGAGGAGTGCATGAGCAGTGACAGGGCGATGGCTGGACTGCATCAGTAGTGCTCAGGATATGGTAGCAGTGCATGTGTTAGTGCCTGGGTCATTGCATGAGTACATGGGTAGTGACTGGATGATTAGAGTACTGCAAGGAGAGTGCATGGTGAATCTATAAGTGTTTCTGTTTTGGTGGAGTGATTGCATGAGTACATGGAACAGGCTGGGTGATTGGAGGAGTGCATGGGTAGTGACAAGGAGATGGCTGGAATACATCAGTAGTGCCAAAGAGATTGTAGTAGTGCATGTGTTAGTGCATAGGTCATTGTATAAGTACATGGGTAGTCACTGTATTATTAGAGTACTGGAAGGAGAGTGCATCGTGAATTTATAAGTGCTTGAGTATTGACGGAGTGATTGGATAAGTACATGGTGCTCGCTGGGTGATAGAAGGAGCGCATGGGTAGTGACAAGGAGATGGCTGGACTGCATCAGTAGTGCTCAGGGGATTGTAGCAGTGCATGTGTTAGTGCCTGGATCATTGCATGAGTACATGGGTAGTGACTGGATGATTAGAGTACAGCAAAGAGAGTGCATAGTGAATTTATAAGTGCTTGTGTTTTGGGCGCAGTGATTAGATAAGGAAATGGAACCTATTGGGTGATTGGAGGACTGCATGGGTAGTGACAAGGAGATGGCTGGACTGCATCAGTAGTGCTCAGGGGATTGTAGCAGTGCATGTGTTAGTGCTTGGGTCATTGCACAAGTACATGGGTACTCACTGGATGATTAGAGGACTGCAAGGTGGGTGTGTGGTGAATCTATAAGTGCTTCGGTTTTGGTGGAGTGATTGCATAAGTACATGGAACTGGCTCGGTGATTGAAGGAGTGCATGGGTAGTGACAGGGCGATGTCTGGACTGCATCAGTAGAGCTAAGGGGATTACAGCAGTGCATGTGTTAGTGCCTGGGTCATAGCATAAGTACATGGGTACTGACTGGATGATTAGAGTACTGGAAGGAGAGTGCATGGTGAATTTATAAGTGCTTGGGTTTTGACGGACTGATTGGGTAAGTACATGGTGCTCGCTGGGTGATTGGAGGAGTGCATGAGCAGTGACAGGGCGATGGCTGGACTGCATCAGTAGTGCTCAGGAGATTGTAGCAGTGCATGTGTTAGTGCCTGGATCATTGCATGAGTACATGGGTAGTGACTGGATGATTAGAGTACAGCAAAGAGAGTGCATAGTGAATTTATAAGTGCTTGTGTTTTGGCGCAGTGATTAGATAAGGACATGGAACCTATTGGGTGATTGGAGGACTGCATGGGTAGTGACAAGGAGATGGCTGGACTGCATCAGTAGTGCTCAGGGGATTGTAGCAGTGCATGTGTTAGTGCTTGGGTCATTGCACAAGTACATGGGTACTCACTGGATGATTAGAGGACTGCAAGGTGGGTGTGTGGTGAATCTATAAGTGCTTCGGTTTTGGTGGAGTGATTGCATAAGTACATGGAACTGGCTCGGTGATTGAAGGAGTGCATGGGTAGTGACAGGGCGATGTCTGGACTGCATCAGTAGAGCTAAGGGGATTGCAGCAGTGCATGTGTTAGTGCCTGGGTCATAGCATAAGTACATGGGTACTGACTGGATGATTAGAGTACTGGAAGGAGAGTGCATGGTGAATTTATAAGTGCTTGGGTTTTGACGGACTGATTGGGTAAGTACATGGTGCTCGCTGGGTGATTGGAAGAGTGCATGGGTAGTGACAAGGAGATGGCTGGACTGCATCAGTAGTGCTCAGGGGATTGTAGCAGTGTATGTGTTAGTGTCTGTGCCATTGCATAAGTACATAGGTAGTGACTGGATGATTGGAGTACTGCAAGGAGAGTGCATGGTGAATTTATAAGTGCTTGGGTTGTGGCGGAGTGATTGGATAAGTACATGGTTCTGGCTGGGTGATTGGAGGAGTGCAGGATTTGTGACAAGTAGATGGCTGACTGCATCAGTAGTGCACAGGGAATTGTAGCAGTGCATGTGTTAGTGCCTGGGTCATTGCATAAGTACATGGGTACTGACTGGATGACTAGAGTACTGCAAGGAGAGTGCATGGGGAATTTATAAGTGCTTGGGTTTTGGCAGAGTGATTGGGTAAGTTCATGGTGCTGGCTGGGTGATTGGAGGAGTGCATGGGTAGTGATAAGGAGATGGCTGGATTGCATCAGTAGTGCTCAATGATTGTAGCAGTTCATGTGTTAGTGCCTGGGTCATTGCATGAGCACATGGGTAGTAAGTGGATGATTAGAGTACTGCAAGGAGAGTGCATCGTGAATTTATAAGTGTTTGTCTTTTGCCGCAGTGATTAGATAAGGACATCAAACTGGGTGGGTGATAGGAGGAGTGCATGTGTAGTGACAAGAAGACGGCTGGACTCCATCAGTAATCCTCAGGGGATTGTAGCAGTGCATGTGTTAGTGCCTGGGTCATTGCATGAGTTCATGGGTAGTGACTACATGATTAGAGTACTGCAAGGAGAGTGCCTGGTGAATTTATAAGTGCTTGTGTTTTGGCGCAGTGATTAGATAAGGACATGGACCTTGCTGGGTGATTGGAGGACTGCATAGGTAGTGACAAGGAGGTGGTTGCATTGCATCAGTACTGCTCAGTGGATTGTAGCAGTGCATGGGTTAGAGCCTGGGCATTGCATGAGTACATGGGTAGTGACTGGATGATTACAGTACTGCAAGGAGAGTGTATGGTGAATTTATAAGTGTTTGTGTTTTGGCGCAGTGATTAGATAAGGTCATGGAACCTGTTGGGTGATTGGAGGACTGCATGGGTAGTAACAAGGAGATGGCTGGACTGCATCAGTAGTGCTCAGGGGATTGTAGCAGTGCATGTGTTAGTGCTTGGGTCTTTGCACAAGTGCATGGGTACTAACTGGATGATTAGAGTACTGCAAGGAGAGTGCGTCGTGAATCTATAAGTGCTTCGGTTTTGGCAGAGTGATTGGATAAGTACATGGAACTGGCTGGGTGATTGGAGGAGTGCACGAGCAGTGACATGGCGATGGCTGGACTGCATCAGTAGTGCTCAGGAGATTGTAGCAGTGCATGTGTTAGTGCCTGGGTCATTGCATGAGTACATGTGTAGTGACTGGATGATTAGAGTACTGCAAGGAGAGTGCATGGTGAATGTATAAGTGCTTGGGTTGTGGAGGAGTGATTGGATAAGTACATGGTTCTGGCTGGGTGATTGGAGGAGTGCATGGTTAGTGACAAGGAGATGGCTGGACTGCATCAGTAGTGCTCAGGAAATTGTAGCAGTGCATGTGTTAGTGCCTGGGTCATTGCATAAGTACATGGGTACTGACTGGATGACTAGAGTACTGCAAGGAGAGTCCATGGTGAATTTATAAGTGCTTGGGTTGTGGCGGAGTGATTGGATAAGTACATGGTTCTGGCTGGGTGATTGGAGGAGTGCAGGATTTGTGACAAGTAGATGGCTGACTGCATCAGTAGTGCTCAGGGAATTGTAGCAGTGCATGTGTTAGTACCTGGGTAATTGCATAAGTACATGGGTAGTGCCTGGATGATTAGAGTACTGCAAGGAGAGTGCATGGGGAATTTATAAGTGCTTGGGTTGTGGAGGAGTGATTGGATAAGTACATGGTTCTGGCTGGGTGATTGGAGGAGTGCATGATTTGTGACAAGTAGATGGCTGGACTGCATCAGTAGTGCTCAGGAAATTGTAGCAGTGCATGTGTTAGTGCCTGGGTCATTGCATAAGTACATGGGTACTGACTGGATGACTAGAGTACTGCAAGGAGAGTGCCTGGGGAATTTATAAGTGCTTGTGTTTTGGCGCAGTGATTAGATAAGGACATGGACCTTGCTGGGTGATTGGAGGACTGCATAGGTGATGACAAGGAGATGGATGCATTGCATCAGTACTGCTCAGGGGATTGTAGCAGTGCATGGCTTAGAGCCTGAGCATTGCATGAGTACATGGGTAGTGACTGGATTATTAGAGTACTGCAAGGAGAGTGCATGGTGACTTTATAAGTGCTTGAGTATTGGCGGAGTGATTGGATAAGTACATGGTGCTCACTGGGTGATAGGAGGAGTGCATAGGTAGTGACAAGGAGACGGCTGGACTGCATCAGTAGTGCTCAGGGGATTGTAGCAGTGCATGTGTTAGTGCCTGGTTCATTGCATGAGTACATGGGTAGTGACTGGATGATTAGAGTACTGCAAGTAGAGTGCATGGTGAATTTATAAGTGCTTGTGTTTTGGCGCAGTGATTAGATAAGGACATGGAGCCTGTTGGGTGATTGGAGGACTGCATGGGTAGTGACAAGGAGATGGCTGGACTGCATCAGTAGTGCTCAGGGGATTGTAGCAGTGCATGTGTTAGTGCTTGGGTCATTGCACATGTACATGGGTACTCACTGGATGATTAGAGGACTGCAAGGAGAGTGTGTGGTGAATCTATAAGTGCTTCGGTTTTGGTGGAGTGATTGCATAAGTTAATGGCACTGGCTCAGTGATTGGAGGAGTGCATGGGTAGTGACAGGGCGATGGCTGGACTGCATCAGTAGTGATCAGGGGCTTGTAGCAGTGCATGTGTTAGTGCCTGTGTCATTGCATGAGTACATGGGTAGTGACTAGATGATTAGAGTACTGCAAGGAGAGTGCCTGGTGAATTTATAAGTGCTTGTGTTTTGGCGCAGTGATTAGATAAGGACATGGACCTTGCTGGGTGATTGGAGGACTGCATAGGTAGTGACAAGGAGGTGGTTGCATTGCATCAGTACTGCTCAGGGGATTGTAGCAGTGCATGGGTTAGAGCCTGGGCATTGCACGAGTACATGGGTAGTGACTGGATGATTACAGTACTGCAAGGAGAGTGTATGGTAAATTTATAAGTGTTTGTGTTTTGGCTCAGTGATTAGATAAGGTCATGGAACCTGTTGGGTGATTGGAGGACTGCATGGGTAGTAACAAGGAGATGGCTGGACTACATCAGTAGTGCTCAGGGGATTGTAGCAGTGCATGTGTTAGTGCTTGGGTCTTTGCACAAGTGCATGGGTACTAACTGGATGATTAGAGGACTGCAAGGAGAGTGCGTGGTGAATCTATAAGTGCTTCGGTTTTGGCAGAGTGATTGGATAAGTACATGGAACTTGCTGGGTGATTGGAGGAGTGCATGAGCAGTGACAGGGCGATGGCTGGACTGCATCAGTTGTGCTCAGGAGATTGTAGCAGTGCATGTGTTAGTGCCTGGGTCATTGCATGAGTACATGTGTAGTGACTGGATGATTAGAGTACTGCAAGGAGAGTGCATGGTGAATTGATAAGTGCTTGGGTTGTGGAGGAGTGATTGGATAAGTACATGGTTCTGGCTGGGTGATTGGAGGAGTGCATGATTTGTGACAAGTAGATGGCTGGACTGCATCAGTAGTGCTCAGGAAATTGTAGCAGTGCATGTGTTAGTGCCTGGGTCATTGCATAAGTACATGGGTACTGACTGGATGACTAGAGTACTGCAAGGGGAGTGCCTGGTGAATTTATAAGTGCTTGTGTTTTGGCGCAGTGATTAGATAAGGACATGGACCTTGCTGGGTGATTGGAGGACTGCATAGGTGGTGACAAGGAGATGGATGCATTGCATCAGTACTGCTCAGGGGATTGTAGCAGTGCATGGCTTAGAGCCTGGGCATTGCATGAGTACATGGGTAGTGACTGGATTATTAGAGTACTGCAAGGAGAGTGCATGGTGATTTTATAAGTGCTTGGGTTTTGGCAGAGTGATTGGGTAAGTTCATGGTGCTGGCTGGGTGATTGGAGGAGTGCATGGGTAGTGATAAGGAGATGGCTGGATTGCATCAGTAGTGCTCAGTGATTGTAGCAGTTCATGTGTTAGTGCCTGGGTCATTGCATGAGCACATGGGTAGTAACTGGATGATAAGAGTACTGCAAGGAGAGTGCATCGTGAATTTATAAGTGTTTTTGTTTTGCCGCAGTGTTTAGACAAGGACATCGAACTGGCTGGGTGATAGGAGGAGTGCATGTGTAGTGACAAGAAGACGGTTGGACTCCATCAGTAATCCTCAGGGGATTGTAGCAGTGCATGTATTAGTGCCTGGGTCATTGCATGAGTTCATGGGTAGTGACTGGATGATTAGAGTACTGCAAGGAAAGTGCATGGAGAATGTATAAGTGCTTGTGTTTTGGTGCAGCGATTAGATAACGACGTGGAACTGGTTGGGTGATTGGAGGACTGCATGGGTAGTGACAAGGGGATGGCTGGACTGCATCAGTAGTGCTCAGAGGATTGTAGCAGTGCATGTGTTAGTGCATGGGTCATTGCACAAGTACAAGGGTACTCACTGGATGATTAGAGGACTGCAAGGAGAGTGTGTGGTGAATCTATAAGTGTTTCTGTTTTGGTGGAGTGATTGCATGAGTACATGGAACAAGCTGGGTGATTGGAGGAGTGCATGGGTAGTGACAAGGAGATGGCTGGAATACATCAGTAGTGCCAAAGAGATTGTAGTAGTGCATGTGTTAGTGCATAGGTCATTGTATAAGTACATGGGTAGTCACTGTATGATTAGAGTACTGGAAGGAGAGTGCATCGTGAATTTATAAGTGCTTGAGTATTGACGGAGTGATTGGATAAGTACATGGTGCTCGCTGGGTGATAGAAGGAGCGCATGGGTAGTGACAAGGAGATGGCTGGACTGCATCAGTAGTGCTCAGGGGATTGTAGCAGTGCATGTGTTAGTGCCTGGATCATTGCATGAGTACATGGGTAGTGACTGGATGATTAGAGTACAGCAAAGAGAGTGCATAGTGAATTTATAAGTGCTTGTGTTTTGGCGCAGTGATTAGATAAGGACATGGAACCTATTGGGTGATTGGAGGACTGCATGGGTAGTGACAAGGAGATGGCTGGACTGCATCAGTAGTGCTCAGGGGATTGTAGCAGTGCATGTGTTAGTGCTTGGGTCATTGCACAAGTACATGGGTACTCACTGGATGATTAGAGGACTGCAAGGTGGGTGTGTGGTGAATCTATAAGTGCTTCGGTTTTGGTGGAGTGATTGCATAAGTACATGGAACTGGCTCGGTGATTGAAGGAGTGCATGGGTAGTGACAGGGCGATGTCTGGACTGCATCAGTAGAGCTAAGGGGATTGCAGCAGTGCATGTGTTAGTGCCTGGGTCATAGCATAAGTACATGGGTACTGACTGGATGATTAGAGTACTGGAAGGAGAGTGCATGGTGAATTTATAAGTGCTTGGGTTTTGACGGACTGATTGGGTAAGTACATGGTGCTCGCTGGGTGATTGGAAGAGTGCATGGGTAGTGACAAGGAGATGGCTGGACTGCATCAGTAGTGCTCAGGGGATTGTAGCAGTGTATGTGTTAGTGTCTGTGCCATTGCATAAATACATAGGTAGTGACTGGATGATTGGAGTACTGCAAGGAGAGTGCATGGTGAATTTATAAGTGCTTGGGTTGTGGCGGAGTGATTGGATAAGTACATGGTTCTGGCTGGGTGATTGGAGGAGTGCAGGATTTGTGACAAGTAGATGGCTGACTGCATCAGTAGTGCACAGGGAATTGTAGCAGTGCATGTGTTAGTGCCTGGGTCATTGCATAAGTACATGGGTACTGACTGGATGACTAGAGTACTGCAAGGAGAGTGCATGGGGAATTTATAAGTGCTTGGGTTTTGGCAGAGTGATTGGGTAAGTTCATGGTGCTGGCTGGGTGATTGGAGGAGTGCATGGGTAGTGATAAGGAGATGGCTGGATTGCATCAGTAGTGCTCAATGATTGTAGCAGTTCATGTGTTAGTGCCTGGGTCATTGCATGAGCACATGGGTAGTAAGTGGATGATTAGAGTACTGCAAGGAGAGTGCATCGTGAATTTATAAGTGTTTGTCTTTTGCCGCAGTGATTAGATAAGGACATCAAACTGGGTGGGTGATAGGAGGAGTGCATGTGTAGTGAGAAGAAGACGGCTGGACTCCATCAGTAATCCTCAGGGGATTGTAGCAGTGCATGTGTTAGTGCCTGGGTCATTGCATGAGTTCATGGGTAGTGACTACATGATTAGAGTACTGCAAGGAGAGTGCCTGGTGAATTTATAAGTGCTTGTGTTTTGGCGCAGTGATTAGATAAGGACATGGACCTTGCTGGGTGATTGGAGGACTGCATAGGTAGTGACAAGGAGGTGGTTGCATTGCATCAGTACTGCTCAGTGGATTGTAGCAGTGCATGGGTTAGAGCCTGGGCATTGCATGAGTACATGGGTAGTGACTGGATGATTACAGTACTGCAAGGAGAGTGTATGGTGAATTTATAAGTGTTTGTGTTTTGGCGCAGTGATTAGATAAGGTCATGGAACCTGTTGGGTGATTGGAGGACTGCATGGGTAGTAACAAGGAGATGGCTGGACTGCATCAGTAGTGCTCAGGGGATTGTAGCAGTGCATGTGTTAGTGCTTGGGTCTTTGCACAAGTGCATGGGTACTAACTGGATGATTAGAGTACTGCAAGGAGAGTGCGTCGTGAATCTATAAGTGCTTCGGTTTTGGCAGAGTGATTGGATAAGTACATGGAACTGGCTGGGTGATTGGAGGAGTGCATGAGCAGTGACATGGCGATGGCTGGACTGCATCAGTAGTGCTCAGGAGATTGTAGCAGTGCATGTGTTAGTGCCTGGGTCATTGCATGAGTACATGTGTAGTGACTGGATGATTAGAGTACTGCAAGGAGAGTGCATGGTGAATGTATAAGTGCTTGGGTTGTGGAGGAGTGATTGGATAAGTACATGGTTCTGGCTGGGTGATTGGAGGAGTGCATGGTTAGTGACAAGGAGATGGCTGGACTGCATCAGTAGTGCTCAGGAAATTGTAGCAGTGCTTGTGTTAGTGCCTGGGTCATTGCATAAGTACATGGGTACTGACTGGATGACTAGAGTACTGCAAGGAGAGTCCATGGTGAATTTATAAGTGCTTGGGTTGTGGCGGAGTGATTGGATAAGTACATGGTTCTGGCTGGGTGATTGGAGGAGTGCAGGATTTGTGACAAGTAGATGGCTGACTGCATCAGTAGTGCTCAGGGAATTGTAGCAGTGCATGTGTTAGTACCTGGGTAATTGCATAAGTACATGGGTAGTGCCTGGATGATTAGAGTACTGCAAGGAGAGTGCATGGGGAATTTATAAGTGCTTGGGTTGTGGAGGAGTGATTGGATAAGTACATGGTTCTGGCTGGGTGATTGGAGGAGTGCATGATTTGTGACAAGTAGATGGCTGGACTGCATCAGTAGTGCTCAGGAAATTGTAGCAGTGCATGTGTTAGTGCCTGGGTCATTGCATAAGTACATGGGTACTGACTGGATGACCAGAGTACTGCAAGGAGAGTGCCTGGTGAATTTAAAAGTGCTTGTGTTTTGGCGCAGTGATTAGATAAGGACATGGACCTTGCTGGGTGATTGGAGGACTGCATAGGTGGTGACAAGGAGATGGATGCATTGCATCAGTACCACTCAGGGGATTGTAGCAGTGCATGGCTTAGAGCCTGAGCATTGCATGAGTACATGGGTAGTGACTGGATTATTAGAGTACTGCAAGGAGAGTGCATGGTGACTTTATAAGTGCTTGAGTATTGGCGGAGTGATTGGATAAGTACATGGTGCTCACTGGGTGATAGGAGGAGTGCATAGGTAGTGACAAGGAGACGGCTGGACTGCATCAGTAGTGCTCAGGGGATTGTAGCAGTGCATGTGTTAGTGCCTGGTTCATTGCATGAGTACATGGGTAGTGACTGGATGATTAGAGTACTGCAAGTAGAGTGCATGGTGAATTTATAAGTGCTTGTGTTTTGGCGCAGTGATTAGATAAGGACATGGAGCCTGTTGGGTGATTGGAGGACTGCATGGGTAGTGACAAGGAGATGGCTTGACTGCATCAGTAGTGCTCAGGGGATTGTAGCAGTGCATGTGTTAGTGCTTGGGTCATTGCACATGTACATGGGTACTCACTGGATGATTAGAGGACTGCAAGGAGAGTGTGTGGTGAATCTATAAGTGCTTCGGTTTTGGTGGAGTGATTGCATAAGTTAATGGCACTGGCTCAGTGATTGGAGGAGTGCATGGGTAGTGACAGGGCGATGGCTGGACTGCATCAGTAGTGATCAGGGGCTTGTAGCAGTGCATGTGTTAGTGCCTGTGTCATTGCATGAGTACATGGGTAGTGACTAGATGATTAGAGTACTGCAAGGAGAGTGCCTGGTGAATTTATAAGTGCTTGTGTTTTGGCGCAGTGATTAGATAAGGACATGGACCTTGCTGGGTGATTGGAGGACTGCATAGGTAGTGACAAGGAGGTGGTTGCATTGCATCAGTACTTCTCAGGGGATTGTAGCAGTGCATGGGTTAGAGCCTGGGCATTGCACGAGTACATGGGTAGTGACTGGATGATTACAGTACTGCAAGGAGAGTGTATGGTAAATTTATAAGTGTTTGTGTTTTGGCTCAGTGATTAGATAAGGTCATGGAACCTGTTGGGTGATTGGAGGACTGCATGGGTAGTAACAAGGAGATGGCTGGACTACATCAGTAGTGCTCAGGGGATTGTAGCAGTGCATGTGTTAGTGCTTGGGTCTTTGCACAAGTGCATGGGTACTAACTGGATGATTAGAGGACTGCAAGGAGAGTGCGTGGTGAATCTATAAGTGCTTCGGTTTTGGCAAAGTGATTGGATAAGTACATGGAACTTGCTGGGTGATTGGAGGAGTGCATGAGCAGTGACAGGGCGATGGCTGGACTGCATCAGTTGTGCTCAGGAGATTGTAGCAGTGCATGTGTTAGTGCCTGGGTCATTGCATGAGTACATGTGTAGTGACTGGATGATTAGAGTACTGCAAGGAGAGTGCATGTTGAATTGATAAGTGCTTGGGTTGTGGAGGAGTGATTGGATAAGTACATGGTTCTGGCTGGGTGATTGGAGGAGTGCATGATTTGTGACAAGTAGATGGCTGGACTGCATCAGTAGTGCTCAGGAAATTGTAGCAGTGCATGTGTTAGTGCCTGGGTCATTGCATAAGTACATGGGTACTGACTGGATGACTAGAGTACTGCAAGGGGAGTGCCTGGTGAATTTATAAGTGCTTGTGTTTTGGCGCAGTGATTAGATAAGGACATGGACCTTGCTGGGTGATTGGAGGACTGCATAGGTGGTGACAAGGAGATGGATGCATTGCATCAGTACTGCTCAGGGGATTGTAGCAGTGCATGGCTTAGAGCCTGGGTATTGCATGAGTACATGGGTAGTGACTGGATTATTAGAGTACTGCAAGGAGAGTGCATGGTGATTTTATAAGTGCTTGGGTTTTGGCAGAGTGATTGGGTAAGTTCATGGTGCTGGCTGGGTGATTGGAGGAGTGCATGGGTAGTGATAAGGAGATGGCTGGATTGCATCAGTAGTGCTCAGTGATTGTAGCAGTTCATGTGTTAGTGCCTGGGTCATTGCATGAGCACATGGGTAGTAAGTGGATGACTAGAGTACTGCAAGGAGAGTCCATGGTGAATGTTAGACGGCGACCTCAGAGGAGCCCGGAAAGGGGGTCCTGACTACCCTGAGACCCACCCTCAAAGTATCGTAGCCGGGCACTGGCGGGAGATTCCCCAGGGGGAGGACTCTCGCAACTAGGATCGTACTTCTGGCACCACACGACACAGAGGGACCACACTGGGTATTCTCAGAACAAGTTTTATCAAACAGGTATCACTGCAAATATGTACAAGGTGAGCACGGGCTCAAGAGTCTCGGAAAGGTAGGGGGTAGCGGGACTGTCTCTGGTAACGGTTCAAAGGAGGGACGTACCCGGCGCACAGCTCACAATCCTCGAGCTGGGGGGTAGGCTGGTTGTCGTGGGGTCCGGCGGGACCGGTGGAGTCTGTGGAAGCCGCGAGTCACTCAGCGGGCTCAGGTACAAGTTCGGAGGTCTTACGATCTTCAGGGAGCCGCGAGTCACTCAGCAGGGCTCAGGTACAAGTTCGGGGGTCTTACGATCTTCAGGGAGCCGCGAGTCACTCAGCAGGGCTCAGGTACAAGTTCGGAGGTCTTACGATCTTCAGGGAGCCGCGAGTCACTCAGCAGGGCTCAGGTACAAGTTCGGAGGTCTTACGATCTTCAGGGAGCCGCGAGTCACTCAGCAGGGCTCAGGTGAGTTCCAGTTCCAGGAGCCGCGACCACGTCGGCAGGCTCTCGTTGTTCCAGCGTCGAATCTGCCGGACAGCCCCAGAGCACCCCTTGTTATAGTTCGACCCCTCTTTGATGTCCGGAGTCTGTGCAGGCAGGGGTCTTGTCACCTGGGGGTCGCTTGTCGGGATTTCCTGCTATAGTCTTTTGATTCTTTCAGGGCCGGGTCGGGAGGAGTCCCAGACACCCAGCAGGCGTAGAGCCAGCCCTCAGGGAGGCCGGAGGGCCGATCGAAACCCATCGTCCCGGGGGAGTTCAGAGGTGCGATAGAAACTGCTCCTCCCTCTCTCATCCCCTGGAAGCGGGATGTCCTCCAGCCGGAGTGGCGCCTCTATGCCCGGGTCGCGCTGGGGCCGGGCGGCCATCTTGGTGCATGAAGTGGGCACGCGGGCCCGGGGTGGCCGAAAGGGGAGAGGCCAGGGACGGGGATGTCCGGGTCGGTGCGTGTGTCCTGGTGGGGAGGTTCGGCGGGGCCGGGGGCTTGGGCTGTATGTACCCGGTTTCGGTGGTGCGGGGGCACGGAGGGCCATTCTACGAGGCCGGGTCCAACACGCGTCCCCCCCAGCTGAAAGCCGGAGAGAACTGCCCATCAGCTTGGGGGGTTCTCTTCGCTGAGGCGGAAGAACCGGGAGAGGCCGTCAGCATTGGCGTGGTCCGTACCAGGGCGGTGTTCCACGGTGAAATCCATCCCCTGGAGGGAGATTGACCACCGCAGTAGCTTGGGGTTTTCTCCTCGCATCTGCATGAGCCAACGTAAGGGCCGATGGTCAGTTTGGACTCTGAAATGGGTGCCAAACAGGTAGGGTCGTAGCTTTTTGAGTGCCCAGACCACGGCAAAGGCTTCGCGCTCTATGGTGCTCCATCTTTGTTCTCGGGGCAACAGCCGCCGACTGAGGAAGGCGACGGGCTGGTCTAGGCCTTGGTCATTTACTTGGGACAGGACGGCCCCAATGCCATGCTCGGAGGCATCGGTTTGGACTATGAACTCCTTGGCGTAGTCGGGAGCCTGGAGGACGGGGGCAGTACACATGGCCCTTTTTAGGGCATCGAAAGCTTCCTGGCAGGCAGCCGTCCACTGCACTTTCTTTGGCTGTTTTTTAGACGTGAGTTCTGTGAGAGGGCCGACAAGGCTGCCATACCCCCGAATGAATCTTCGGTAGTAGCCCGTGAGTCCCAGAAAGGCTCGGACCTCCGTCTGGGTGATGGGTGGTTCCCAGGCCAGGATGGCGTCGATCTTTGGCTGTAGCGGGGCGACCTGGCCACTCCCGACCTGGTGCCCCAAGTAGACCACGGATCCTTGCCCGATCTGGCACTTTCTGGCTTTTACTGTGAGGCCTGCCTGGCGCAGGGCGATTAGCACCCTTCGGAGGTGCTGGAGGTGCTCACTCCACTCTGAACTGAAGACAGCGATGTCGTCCAGGTATGCCGCGCTGAACTGTTCTAGCCCGGCCAGGACTCTATTCACCAGTCGCTGGAAAGTGGCCGGGGCATTTTTCATCCCGAAGGGCATTACGCGGAAGCGGTAGTGCCCATCGGGGGTGGAGAAAGCGGACCGCTCTTTGGCCCCTTCGGTGAGCGCAATCTGCCAGTATCCGCAGGTGAGGTCGAATGTGCTGAGGAACCGGGCTGCCCCTAGTCGGTCAATGAGTTCGTCGGCTCGTGGAATGGGGTGGGCATCGGCTCGGGTAACGTCATTGAGCCCCCGGTAGTCCACGCAGAATTGGAGCTCGGGGGCGACACCGGGGGCCGCTGCCTTCGGGACCAGGACCACGGGGCTGGCCCAGGGACTGTCGGAGGGCTCGATCACCCCCAGGGTCAACATCTTCGAGACTTCCGCTTGAATGCAGGACCGGACCCGGTCAGGAACCCGGTAGGCTCGGTGTCTCACCGGCGGGCTGTCCCCGGTGTCCACATCATGAACACACCAGTTGGTGACCCGGGGGGTCAGGGAGAAGAGGTCAGAAAATTGT
The DNA here is from genome assembly GCF_964204655.1 of Triturus cristatus. NCBI lineage: Eukaryota > Metazoa > Chordata > Amphibia > Caudata > Salamandridae > Triturus > Triturus cristatus. Next base: position 1,175,666,489 of record NC_140579.1, on the reverse strand, counting down.
CTTAGGAGCTGGCGGCAGTCCGCTTGTTGCTGGGCAGTGAGGGCTGGGGAGAGGTTCACTCCTTCCACGGAGCCATCCTGCTCCTTGATACACAGGAGGTCCGGGAGGGGATCCGACTCATCTTCGGCCCCGTCATCGGTGGCCAGCAGGAGGCTCAGTTCTGTCCGCTGGAAGTGAGGCTTGAGGCGGTTCACGTGCAGGACCCGGAGGGGATCCCGAGGCGACTGGACGTCCACCAAGTAGGTGACTTGGCTCTTTTTCTCGACCACTTTGTAGGGCCCAGTCCATCGGTCCTGGAGAGCACCAGGCTTCACGGGGGCCATGACCCACACCTGCTGGCCCGGCTGGAACTCGACCAGAGTAGCATTCTGGTCGTACCAGCGCTTCATTTCTTCTTGACTCGCCTCCAGGTTGGCCTCGGCCAGTTCTCGGAACCTCCTGGTCTGGTTCCGGAGGGCCAGGACATATTGGAACACATCTCGGGGGGTGGTCTGGGGTGCTGCCTCCCACCCTTCCTTAACTAAACTGAGGGGACCTCGGACGGGGTGCCCATAGAGTAATTCAAACGGGCTGAACCCTAAGGACTTCTGGGGGACCTCCCGGTAAGCGAACAAGAGGCAGGGGAGCAGGACGTCCCACTTACGCCGGAGGGGCTCTTCTAGGCCAGCGATCATCCCTTTCAAAGTCCTATTAAACCTCTCTACTAGGCCGTTCCCTTGGGGATGGTACGGGGTGGTGAACTTATAGGACACCCCACATTGTTGCCACAGGGACGTCATATACCTGGATATAAAATTAGTGCCGCGATCGCTCACGACCTCGCGAGGGAAACCCACCCTGGAGAAGATCCCCATCAGGGCCCGGCCCACCACGGGGGCCGTAATGGTGCGTAGGGGAATAGCCTCTGGGTAGCGGGTGGCGTGGTCCACTAGGACCAAGATGAAACGGTGACCTTGGGAGGTGGGGGGGTCCAGTGGCCCCACGATGTCGATCCCGACTCGTTCGAAGGGGGTACTGACGACCGGGAAGGGTTGGAGGGGAGCCTTGCGCTTCCCCCCACTCTTCCCACTGGCTTGGCACGTGGGGCAGGACTTGCAGTGGGCCTCTACCACTGCTTTCATCTTAGGCCAATAAAAATGGGTCACGAGACGGCTGTAGGTCTTGTCCTGACCCAGGTGACCGGCGAGGGGGACATCGTGGGCTAAGCCCAGGAGGAAATCCCGGAAGCGGAGAGGTACCACCAGTACCCGTCCGGATCCCAGCTCCACTGATTTCTGCTCACTATACAGGACGTTATTCTCCCAATAGATTCGGTGCGTTCCGGTCTGGTCACCGGCGGCTTGGCCCTCGGCCTGGCGCCACAGCCCGACCAGGGAAGGACAGGTGGCTTGTTCCTGGCAAAATTCTTCTCGGGTGGGCCCGCCCTCGTGGCGCCAATGGGCCAACTCGGGTAGATCCCCCAACTCGGGGACCGGGGCGGGGTCGGATGGTGCGGGTTCGTCGCTGGCGACGGACCCTTCCGATGGGGGAACGGGAGGACCCTCGGCGGGGACGGTGCTGGCTACTTCGACCGGGGTGCTCTCGATTTCTCTCCGGGGAGTGAGTCGGGCTGTCATAGATCGGGTGGTGGCACACACCCACTCGGGGAGTCCCATCATTCCTAGGTGGGCCTTGCGCTCTACGTGCTTCCAGGGAGAACTCTCCAGGTCGTTCCCTAAGAGGCAGTCGACCGGCTGGGAGGTTCTTACGGCCACCTTGAGTTTACCTAACACCCCTCCCCACTCAAATGGCACCAGGGCCACCTGACACATACTTTCCCTGTTGTCTGCAGATATCACGGGGCAAAAGACATTGGGGAGGATCTGCTCCTCGGGAACTAGGTGCCTGAGGACACCGGTGATACTGGCCCCGGTGTCCCGCAGGGCCTCTACCTGGTGGCCATTGATCTTGACGAGCTGCCCATATTTCTGTGTGTTGGACGGTAGGAGGCTACCAGGGACCATTTCCCTATCTCCCAGGGATACTAGGGCCATCGCGGCTGGTTCCCACTCCTCGGCTTCCTCAACCTCCTCCCCTAGGGCCACGTTGGCTATCTGTCTCGCAGGGGTGACTTGGGTGGCCATGGGGCACTCTGGGTCATTGGCGTAGTGCCCGGGTTTCTGGCAGCGGAAACATGTGACGGTCACCCGGTGTCCCCGTCTCCCAGGGGGCCCTGTTACTGGTGGGGGGGCGCCGGGAAAGGTGGAGGTGGTGTCTTCGGGGTGCTAGGCTGGGACTCCCTCGGCCCTCCCTGGTTCCCTCCCCCTCTCTGGCGGGGTGGTCCCTGACTGGTTCGGGGGTACTCTCCTACCATGCCCCGGGAGACCCGGGTGTTGGTCCAGCGGTCGGCCTCCACGGCCAGCTTCCGGGGATCTGTGAGCTTGCTATCCAGCAGATGTTGACGTAGCTCTACGAAGCAGTTCGCAGCCAGATGTTCCCATAACATGAGGTCAGTGAGTTCGGCAAGGGTGGTGACTTGGCTGCCCTTGACCCACCCATCGAAGGCCCGACTAAAAAAGTTTACATACTCCACCCAGGTGGTGCCCGGGATCTTCCTGCAGTCCCGGAACCGTTGGCGGTACATTTCTGGGGTGAGGCCGTATCTTGTGAGGAGAGCCTCTTTCATGTGGCTGTAGGAGGTCTGCAGGGAGAGGGGTAGGTCGAGCAGGGTGTCCCTTCCTTCGCTCAGAAACCGTCCCCACAACCCCGCCCCCCAGTCCTTCTGTGGAATCCGATGGGAGGTCATGGCGACCTCGTAGGCCCTAAACCATTGCTGAATGTCATCGTTTTTATAATATTCTTTGACCACATCCTTGGGGATGTGGACCTTCTGTTCCGCTGGGGGGGCCGTCTCTCGGTTCCCCGAGGGCCTCCCGTCCTCATTTCGGGCCTTGAGCTCGAGTTCCTTTAAGCTCCGTTCGTGCTCCAGTTGGAGCTTTCTTCCTTCGTGCTCCCGTTGGAGCTTCTTTTCTTCCAGTTCGCCTTGTACACGCATTTGCTCTACTGCTAGCTTCTTCTCCGCTAACTTCAATTCGCCCTCGATTTTGAGTTTGGCTAACTCGAGTTCATGACTGCGGCTTCTCTCTCTGTCCGCGAGCTCTTCCTGGGATAGGCCCCCGTCTGGTACGATGCCTCGCACCTGATTGCTACTGCTTTCACTTTGGGGGGGTTCGGCTTCGTCGGGGCGCTCCCCCGTGCCTTCCGGGCGGGAGGCCCCGGTCTCCACCCAAGTTTTCAGTGCTTTCTGCAAGTCTTCCTTAGTGTTGAGGCCAGTGGTAGCGATTTTAAGTTCTTTGCAAAATTGTTTTAGCTCTTTGTGTGTGTATTCTTCTAGATGCTCCACCTGGAACACTCTGTTGGCGTTGGTTTCTGCGGAGCTCGTGGCGCTTCCTTCTGCCATCTTTTGTTGGTCGTGCGTCCATCGTTTACTGTACGATCTCTAGGTGATGGGCCCGAATCCCGTCGCTTGCCACCAATGTTAGACGGCGACCTCAGAGGAGCCCGGAAAGGGGGTCCTGACTACCCTGAGACCCACCCTCAAAGTATCGTAGCCGGGCACTGGCGGGAGATTCCCCAGGGGGAGGACTCTCGCAACTAGGATCGTACTTCTGGCACCACACGACACAGAGGGACCACACTGGGTATTCTCAGAACAAGTTTTATCAAACAGGTATCACTGCAAATATGTACAAGGTGAGCACGGGCTCAAGAGTCTCGGAAAGGTAGGGGGTAGCGGGACTGTCTCTGGTAACGGTTCAAAGGAGGGACGTACCCGGCGCACAGCTCACAATCCTCGAGCTGGGGGGTAGGCTGGTTGTCGTGGGGTCCGGCGGGACCGGTGGAGTCTGTGGAAGCCGCGAGTCACTCAGCGGGCTCAGGTACAAGTTCGGAGGTCTTACGATCTTCAGGGAGCCGCGAGTCACTCAGCAGGGCTCAGGTACAAGTTCGGGGGTCTTACGATCTTCAGGGAGCCGCGAGTCACTCAGCAGGGCTCAGGTACAAGTTCGGAGGTCTTACGATCTTCAGGGAGCCGCGAGTCACTCAGCAGGGCTCAGGTACAAGTTCGGAGGTCTTACGATCTTCAGGGAGCCGCGAGTCACTCAGCAGGGCTCAGGTGAGTTCCAGTTCCAGGAGCCGCGACCACGTCGGCAGGCTCTCGTTGTTCCAGCATCGAATCTGCCGGACAGCCCCAGAGCACCCCTTGTTATAGTTCGACCCCTCTTTGATGTCCGGAGTCTGTGCAGGCAGGGGTCTTGTCACCTGGGGGTCGCTTGTCGGGATTTCCTGCTATAGTCTTTTGATTCTTTCAGGGCCGGGTCGGGAGGAGTCCCAGACACCCAGCAGGCGTGGAGCCAGCCCTCAGGGAGGCCGGAGGGCCGATCGAAACCCATCGTCCCGGGGGAGTTCAGAGGTGCGATAGAAACTGCTCCTCCCTCTCTCATCCCCTGGAAGCAGGATGTCCTCCAGCCGGAGTGGCGCCTCTATGCCCGGGTCGCGCTGGGGCCGGGCGGCCATCTTGGTGCATGAAGTGGGCACGCGGGCCCGGGGTGGCCGAAAGGGGAGAGGCCAGGGACGGGGATGTCCGGGTCGGTGCGTGTGTCCTGGTGGGGAGGTTCGGCGGGGCCGGGGGCTTGGGCTGTATGTACCCGGTTTCGGTGGTGCGGGGGCACGGAGGGCCATTCTACGAGGCCGGGTCCAACAGTGAATTTATAAGTGCTTCGGTTTTGACGGAGTGATTGGATACGTACATGGTGGTGGCTGGGAGATTGGAGGAGTGCATGGGTAGTGACAAGGAGATGGCTGGACTGCATCAGTAGTGCTCATGGGATTGTAGCAGTGCATGTGTTAGTACCTGGGTCATTGCATAAGTACATGGGGAGTGACTGGATGATTAGAGTACTGCAAGGAGAGTGAATGGTAAATTTATAAGTGCTTGAGTATTGGTGGAGGGATTGGATAAGTACATGCTGCTCGCTGGGTGATTGGAGGAGTGCATGGGTAGTGACTAGGAGATGGCTGGACTGCATCAGTAGTGCTCAGGGGATTGTAGCAGTGCATGTGTTAGTGCCTGGATCATTGCATGAGTACATGGGTAGTGACTGGAGGATTAGAGTACTGCAAGGAGAGAGCATGGTGAATTTATAAGTGCTTGTGTTTTGGCGCAGTGATTAGATAAGGACATGGAACCTGTTGGGTGATTGGAGAACTGCATGGGTATTGACAAGGAGAGGGCTGGACTGCATCAGTAGGTAGTGCTCAGGGGATTGTAGCAGTGCTTGTGTTAGTGCTTGGGTCATTGCACAAGTACATGGGTACTCACTGGATGATTAGAGGACTGAAAGGAGAGTGCGTGGTGAATCTATAAGTGCTTCGGTTTTGGCGGAGTGATTGGATAAGTACATGATGCTGGCTGGGTGATTGGAGGAGTGCATGGGTAGTGACAAGGAGATGGCTGGATTGCATCATTACTGCTCAGGGGACTGTAGCAGTGCATGTGTTAGTGCCTGGGTCATTTCATAAGTACAGGGGTACTGACTGGATGACTAGAGTACAGCAAGGAGAGTGCATGGTGAATTTATGAGTGTTTGGGTTTTGGCGGAGTGATTGGGTAAGTTCATGGTGCTGGCTGGGTGATTGGAGGAGTGCATGGGTAGTGATAAGGAGATGGCTGGATTGCATCAGTAGTGCTCAGTGATTGTAGCAGTTCTTGTGTTAGTGCCTGGGTCATTGCATGAGCACATGGGTAGTAAGTGGATGATTAGAGTACTGCAAGGAGAGTGCATCGTGAATTTATAAGTGTTTGTCTTTTGCCACAGTGATTAGATAAGGACATCAAACTGGTTGGGTGATAGGAGGAGTGCATGTGTAGTGACAAGAAGACGGCTGGACTCCATCAGTAATCCTCAGGGGATTGTAGCAGTGCATGTGTTAGTGCCTGGGTCATTGCATGAGTTCATGGGTAGAGACTGGATGATTAGAGTACTGCAAGGAGAGTGCATGGCGAATTTATAAGTGCCTGTGTTTTGGCGCAGCGATTAGATAAGGACGTGGAACTGGTTGGGTGATTGGAGGACTGCATGGGTTGTGACAAGTTGATGGCTGGACTGCATCAGTAGTACTCAGAGGATTGTAGCAGTGCATGTGTTAGTGCATGGGTCATTGCACAAGTACATGGGTACTCACTGGATGATTAGAGGACTGCAAGGAGAGTGTGTGGTGAATCTATAAGTGCTTCGGTTTTGGTAGAGTGATTGCATAAGTACATGGAACAGGCTGGGTGATTGGAGGAGTGCATGGGTAGTGACAAGGAGATGGTTGGACTGCATCAGTAGTGCCAAGGGGATTGTAGCAGTGCATGTGTTAGTGTATGGGTCATTGTATAAGTACATGGGTAGTCACTGTATGATTAGAGTACTGGAAGGAGAGTTCATGGTGAATTTATAAGTGCTTGAGTATAGGCGGAGTGATTGGATAAGTACATGGTGCTCGCTGGGTGATAGGAGGAGTGCATGGGTAGTGACAGGGAGATGGCTGGACTGCATCAGTAGTGCTCAGGGGCTTGTAGAAGTGAATGTGTCAGTGCCCGGGTCATTGCATGAGTACATGGGTAGTGACTGGATGTTTAGAGTACTGCAAGGAGAGTGCATGGTGAATTGATAAGTGCTTGGGTTTTGTCGGAGTGATTGGATAAGTACATGTATCTGGCTGGGTGATTGGATGAGTGCATAGGTAGTGACAAGAAGATGGCTAGACTGCATCAGTAGTGCTCAGGGGATTGTAGCAGTGCATGTGTTAGCGCCTGGGCCATTGCGTAAGTACATGGGCACTGACTGGATGAATAGAGTACTGCAAGGAGATTGCATCGTGAATTTATAAGTGCTTCGGTTTTTGCGGAATGATTGGATATCTACATGGTGGTGGCTGGAAGATTGGAGGAGTGCATGGGTAGTGACAAGGAGATGGCTGGACTGCATCAGTAGTGCTCAGGGGATTGTAGCAGTGCATGTGTTAGTACCTGGGTAATTGCATAAGTACATGGGTAGTGCCTGGATGATTAGAGTACTGCAAGGAGAGTGCATGGTGAATTTATAAGTGCTTGTGTTTTGGCGCAGTGATTAGATAAGGACATGGAATCTGTTGGGTGATTGGAGAACTGCATGGGTATTGACAAGGAGATGGCTGGACTGTATTAGTAGGTAGTGCTCAGGGCATTGTAGCAGTGCATGTGTTAGTGCTTGAGTCATTGCACAAGTACATGGGTACTCACTAGATGATTAGAGGACTGAAAGGAGAGTGCGTGGTGAATCTGTAAGTGCTTCGGTTTTGACGGAGTGATTGGATAAGTACATTGAACTGGCTGGATGATTGGAGGAGCGCATGGGTAGTGACAATGAGATGGCTGGACTGCATCAGTAGTGCTCAGGGGATTGTAGCAGTGCATGTGTTAGTGCCTGGATCATTGCATGAGTACATGGGTAGTGACTGGAGGATTAGAGTACTGCAAGGAGAGAGCATGGTGAATTTATAAGTGCTTGTGTTTTGGCGCAGTGATTAGATAAGGACATGGAACCTGTTGGGTGATTGGAGAACTGCATGGGTATTGACAAGGAGAGGGCTGGACTGCATCAGTAGGTAGTGCTCAGGGGATTGTAGCAGTGCTTGTGTTAGTGCTTGGGTCATTGCACAAGTACATGGGTACTCACTGGATGATTAGAGGACTGAAAGGAGAGTGCGTGGTGAATCTATAAGTGCTTCGGTTTTGGCGGAGTGATTGGATAAGTACATGATGCTGGCTGGGTGATTGGAGGAGTGCATGGGTAGTGACAAGGAGATGGCTGGATTGCATCATTACTGCTCAGGGGACTGTAGCAGTGCATGTGTTAGTGCCTGGGTCATTGCATAAGTACAGGGGTACTGACTGGATGACTAGAGTACAGCAAGGAGAGTGCATGGTGAATTTATGAGTGTTTGGGTTTTGGCGGAGTGATTGGATAAGTACATGGTGCTGGCTGGGTTATTGAAGGAGTGCATGGGTAGTACAAGGAGATGGCTGGACTGCATCAGTAGTGCTAAGGGAATTGTAGCAGTGCATGTGTTAGTGCATGGGTCATTGCATGAGCATGTGGATAGTGACTGGATGTTTAAAGTACTGCAACGAGAGTGAATGGTGAATTGATAAGTGCTTGGGTTGTGGCGGAGTGATTGGATAAGTACATGGTTCTGGCTGGGTAATTGGAGGAGTGCATGAGCAGTGACAGGGCGATGGCTGGACTGCATCAGTAGTGCTCAGGATATGGTAGCAGTGCATGTGTTAGTGCCTGGGTCATTGCATGAGCACATGGGTAGTAACTGGATGACAAGAGTACTGCAAGGAGAGTGCATCATGAATTTATAAGTGTTTTTGTTTTGCCGCAGTGATTAGATAAGGACATCGAACTGGCTGGGTGAGAGGAGGAGTGCATGTGTAGTGACAAGAAGACGGTTGGACTCCATCAGTAATCCTCAGGGGATTGTAGCAGTGCATGTATTAGTGCCTGGGTCATTGCATGAGTTCATGGGTAGTGACTGGATGATTAGAGTACTGCAAGGAGAGTGCATGGAGAATGTATAAGTGCTTGTGTTTTGGCGCAGCGATTAGATAACGACGTGGATCTGGTTGGGTGATTGGAGGACTGCATGGGTAGTGACAAGGGGATGGCTGGACTGCATCAGTAGTGCTCAGAGGATTGTAGCAGTGCATGTGTTAGTGCATGGGTCATTGCACAAGTACATGGGTACTCACTGGATGATTAGAGGACTGCAAGGAGAGTGTGTGGTGAATCTATAAGTGTTTCTGTTTTGGTGGAGTGATTGCATAAGTACATGGAACAGGCTGGGTGATTGGAGGAGTGCATGGGTAGTGATAAGGAGATGGCTGGAGTGCATCAGTAGTGCCAAAGGGATAGTAGTGCATGTGTTAGTGCATAGGTCATTGTATAAGTACATGGGTAGTCACTGTATGATTAGAGTACTGGAAGGAGAGTGCATCGTGAATTTATAAGTGCTTGAGTATTGACGGAGTGATTGGATAAGTACATGGTGCTCACTGGGTGATAGAAGGAGGGCATTTGTAGTGACAAGGAGATGGCTGGACTGCATCAGTAGTGCTCAGGGATTATAGCAGTGCATGTGTTAGTGCCTGGATCATTGCATGAGTACATGGGTAGTGACTGGATGATTAGAGTACAGCAAAGAGAGTGCATGGTGAATTTATAAGTACTTGTGTTTTGGCGCAGTGATTAGATAAGGACATGGAACCTATTGGGTGATTGGAGGACTGCATGGGTAGTGACAGGGAGATGGCTGGACTGCATCAGTAGTGCTCAGGGGATTGTAGCAGTGCATGTGTTAGTGCTTGGGTCATTTCACAAGTACATGGGTACTCACTGGATGATTAGAGGACTGCAAGGTGGGTGTGTGGTGAATCTATAAGTGCTTCGGTTTTGGTGGAGTGATTGCATAAGTACATGGAACTGGCTCGGTGATTGGAGGAGTGCATGGGTAGTGACAAGGCGATGGCTGGACTGCATCAGTAGAGCTCAGGGGATTGCAGCAGTGCATGTGTTAGTGCCTGGGTCATAGCATAAGTACATGGGTACTGACTGGATGATTAGAGTACTGGAAGGAGAGTGCATGGTGAATTTATAAGTGCTTGGGTTGTGGCGGAGTGATTGGATAAGTACATGGTTCTGGCTGGGTGATTGGAGGAGTGCAGGATTTGTGACAAGTAGATGGCTGACTGCATCAGTAGTGCTCAGGGAATTGTAGCAGTGCATGTGTTAGTGCCTGGGTCATTGCATAAGTACATGGGTACTGACTGGATGACTAGAGTACTGCAAGGAGAGTGCATGGGGAATTTATAAGTGCTTGGGTTTTGGCAGAGTGATTGGGTAAGTTCATGGTGCTGGCTGGGTGATTGGAGGAGTGCATGGGTAGTGATAAGGAGATGGCTGGATTGCATCAGTAGTGCTCAGTGATTGTAGCAGTTCTTGTGTTAGTGCCTGGGTCATTGCATGAGCACATGGGTAGTAAGTGGATGATTAGAGTACTGCAAGGAGAGTGCATCGTGAATTTATAAGTGTTTGTCTTTTGCCACAGTGATTAGATAAGGACATCAAACTGGCTGGGTGATAGGAGGAGTGCATGTGTAGTGACAAGAAGACGGCTGGACTCCATCAGTAATCCTCAGGGGATTGTAGCAGTGCATGTGTTAGTGCCTGGGTCATTGCATGAGTTCATGGGTAGAGACTGGATGATTAGAGTACTGCAAGGAGAGTGCATGGCGAATTTATAAGTGCCTGTGTTTTGGCGCAGCGATTAGATAAGGACGTGGAACTGGTTGGGTGATTGGAGGACTGCATGGGTTGTGACAAGTTGATGGCTGGACTGCATCAGTAGTACTCAGAGGATTGTAGCAGTGCATGTGTTAGTGCATGGGTCATTGCACAAGTACATGGGTACTCACTGGATGATTAGAGGACTGCAAGGAGAGTGCATGGTGAATCTATAAGTGCTTCGGTTTTGGTAGAGTGATTGCATAAGTACATGGAACAGGCTGGGTGATTGGAGGAGTGCATGGGTAGTGACAAGGAGATGGTTGGACTGCATCAGTAGTGCCAAGGGGATTGTAGCAGTGCATGTGTTAGTGTATGGGTCATTGTATAAGTACATGGGTAGTCACTGTATGATTAGAGTACTGGAAGGAGAGTTCATGGTGAATTTATAAGTGCTTGAGTATAGGCGGAGTGATTGGATAAGTACATGGTGCTCGCTGGGTGATAGGAGGAGTGCATGGGTAGTGACAGGGAGATGTCTGGACTGCATCAGTAGTGCTCAGGGGCTTGTAGAAGTGAATGTGTCAGTGCCCGGGTCATTGCATGAGTACATGGGTAGTGACTGGATGTTTAGAGTACTGCAAGGAGAGTGCATGGTGAATTGATAAGTGCTTGGGTTTTGTCGGAGTGATTGGATAAGTACATGTATCTGGCTGGGTGATTGGATGAGTGCATAGGTAGTGACAAGAAGATGGCTAGACTGCATCAGTAGTGCTCAGGGGATTGTAGCAGTGCATGTGTTAGCGCCTGGGCCATTGCGTAAGTACATGGGCACTGACTGGATGAATAGAGTACTGCAAGGAGATTGCATCGTGAATTTATAAGTGCTTCGGTTTTTGCGGAATGATTGGATATCTACATGGTGGTGGCTGGAAGATTGGAGGAGTGCATGGGTAGTGACAAGGAGATGGCTGGACTGCATCAGTAGTGCTCAGGGGATTGTAGCAGTGCATGTGTTAGTACCTGGGTAATTGCATAAGTACATGGGTAGTGCCTGGATGATTAGAGTACTGCAAGGAGAGTGCATGGTGAATTTATAAGTGCTTGTGTTTTGGCGCAGTGATTAGATAAGGACATGGAATCTGTTGGGTGATTGGAGAACTGCATGGGTATTGACAAGGAGATGGCTGGACTGTATTAGTAGGTAGTGCTCAGGGCATTGTAGCAGTGCATGTGTTAGTGCTTGAGTCATTGCACAAGTACATGGGTACTCACTAGATGATTAGAGGACTGAAAGGAGAGTGCGTGGTGAATCTGTAAGTGCTTCGGTTTTGACGGAGTGATTGGATAAGTACATTGAACTGGCTGGATGATTGGAGGAGCGCATGGGTAGTGACAATGAGATGGCTGAACTGCATCAGTAGTGCTCAGGGGATTGTAGCAGTGCATGTGTTAGTGCCTGGATCATTGCATGAGTACATGGGTAGTGACTGGATGATTAGAGTACAGCAAAGAGAGTGCATGGTGAATTTATAAGGGCTTGTGTTTTGGCGCAGTGATTAGATAAGGACATGGAACCTATTGGGTGATTGGAGGACTGCATGGGTAGTGACAAGAAGATGGCTGAACTGCATCAGTAGTGCTCAGGGGATTGTAGCAGTGCATGTGTTAGTGCTTGGGTCATTGTGCAAGTACATGGGTACTCACTGGATGATTAGAGGACTGCAAGGAGAGTGTGTGGTGAATCTATAAGTGCTTCGGTTTTGGTGGAGTGATTGCATAAGTACATGGAACTGGCTTGTGATTGGAGGAGTGCATGGGTAGTGACAGGGCGATGGCTGGACTGCATCAGTAGTGCTCAGGGGCTTGTAGAAGTGAATGTGTTAGTGCCCGGGTCATTGCATGAGTACATGGGTAGTGACTGGATGTTTAGAGTACTGCAAGGAGAGTGCATGGTGAATTGATAAGTGCTTGGGTTTTGTCGGAGTGATTGGATAAGTACATGTATCTGGCTGGGTGATTGGATGAGTGCATAGGTAGTGACAAGAAGATGGCTGGACTGCATCAGTAGTGCTCAGGGGATTGTAGCAGTGCATGTGTTAGCGCCTGGGCCATTGCGTAAGTACATGGGTACTGACTGGATGAATAGAGTACTGCAAGGAGATTGCATCGTGAATTTATAAGTGCTTCGGTTTTTGCGGAATGATTGGATAACTACATGGTGGTGGCTGGAAGATTGGAGGAGTGCATGGGTAGTGACAAGGAGATGGCTGGACTGCATCAGTAGTGCTCAGGGGATTGTAGCAGTGCATGTGTTAGTACCTGGGTAATTGCATAAGTACATGGGTAGTGACTGGATGATTAGAGTACTGCAAGGAGAGTGCATGGTGAATTTATAAGTGCTTGTGTTTTGGCGCAGTGATTAGATAAGGACATGGAATCTGTTGGGTGATTGGAGAACTGCATGGGTATTGACAAGGAGATGGCTGGACTGTATTAGTAGGTAGTGCTCAGGGCATTGTAGCAGTGCATGTGTTAGTGCTTGAGTCATTGCACAAGTACATGGGTACTCACTAGATGATTAGAGGACTGAAAGGAGAGTGCGTGGTGAATCTGTAAGTCGTTCGGTTTTGACGGAGTGATTGGATAAGTACATTGAACTGGCTGGATGATTGGAGGAGTGCATGGGTAGTGACAGGGCGATGGCTGGACTGCATCAGTAGTGCTCAGGGGATTGTAGCAGTACATGTGTTAGTGCCTGGGTCATTGCATAAGTACATGGGTACTGACTGGATGACTATAGTACTGCAGGGAAAGTGCATGGAGAATTTATAAGTGCTTGGGTTTTGGTAGAGTGATTGGATAAGTTCATGGTGCAGGCTGGGTGATTGGAGGACTGCATGGGTAGTGACAAGGAGATGGCTGGACAGCATCAGTAGTGATCAGGGGCTTGTAGCAGTGCATGTGTTAGTGCCTGGGTCATTGCATGAGTGCATGGGTAGTGACTGGATGATTAGAGAACTGCAAGGAGAGTGCATGGTGAATTTATAAGTGCTTGTGTTTTGGCGCAGTGCTTAGATAAGGACATGGACCTGGCTGGGTGATGGGAGGAGTGCATGGGTAGTGACAAGGAGATGGCTGGATTGCATCATTACTGCTCAGAAGACTGTAGCAGTGCATGTGTTAGTGCCTGGGTCATTGCATAAGTACAGGGGTACTGACTGGATGACTAGAGTACAGCAAGGAGAGTGCATGGTGAATTTATAAGTGCTTGTGTTTTGGCACAGTGATTAGATAATGACATGGAACTGGCTGTGTGATTGAAGGAGTGCATGATTAGTGACAAGGAGATGGCTGGACTGCTTCAGTAGTGATCAGGGGCGTGTAGCAGTGCATGTGTTAGTGCCTGGGTCATTCAAGGAGTACATGGGTAGTGACTAGATGATTAGAGTACTGCAAGGAGAGTGCATGGTGAATTTATAAGTACTTGTGATTTGGCGCAGTGATTAGATAAGGACATGGACCTGGCTGGGTGATTGGAGGACTGCATAGGTAGTGACAAGGAGATGGCTGGATTGCATCAGTACTGCTCAGGGGACTGTAGCAGTGCATGTGTTAGAGCCTGGGTCATTGCATGAGTACATGGGTAGTGACTGGATTATTAGAGTACTGCAAGTAGAGTGCATGGTGAATTTATAAGTGCTTGTGTTTTGGCGCAGTGATTAGATAAGGACATGGAACCTGTTGGGTGATTGGAGGAGTGCATGGGTAGTGACAAGAAGATGGCTGGACTACATCAGTAGTGCTCAGGGGATTGTAGCAGTGCATGTGTTAGTGCTTGGGTCATTGCATAAGTACATGGGTAGTGACTGGATGATTAGAGTACTGCAAGGAGAGTGCATGGTGAATTTATAAGTGCTTGGGTTGTGGTGGAGTGATTAGATAAGTACATGATTCTGGCTGGGTGATTGGAGGAGTGCATGATTTGTGACAAGTAGATGGCTGGACTGCATCAGTAGTGCTCAGGGAATTGTAGCAGTGCATGTGTTAGTGCCTGGGTCATTGCATAAGTACATGGGTACTGACTGGATGACTAGAGTACTGCAAGGAAAGTGCATGGTGAATGTATAAGTGCTTGGGTTTTGGCTGAGTGATTGGGTAAGTTCATGGTGCTGGCTGGGTGTTTGGAGGAGTGCATGGGTAGCGACAAGTAGATGGATGGATTGCATCAGTAGTGCTCAGTGATTGTAGCAGTTCATGTGTTAGTGCCTGGGTCATTGCATGAGCACATGGGTAGTATCTGGATGATTAGAGCATTGCATGGAGAGTGTATCGTGAATTCATAAGTGTTTGTTTTTTGCCACAGTGATTAGATAAGGAGATCGAACTGGCTGGTTGATAGGAGGAGTGCATGTGTAGTGACAAGAAGATGGCTGGACTCCATCAGTAGTCCTCAGGGGATTGTAGCAGTGCATGTGTTAGTGCCTGGGTCATTGCATGAGTACATGGGTAGTGACTGGATGATTAGAGTACTGCAAGGAGAGTGCACGGAGAAATTATAAGTGCTTGTGTTTTGGCGCAGTGATTAGATAAGGACGTGGAACTGGTTGGGTGATTGGAGGACTGCATGGGTAGTGACAAGGAGATGGCTGAACTGCATCAGTAGTGCTCAGGGGATTGTAGCAGTGCACGTGGTAGTGCCTGGGCCTTTGCGTAAGTACATGGGTACTGACTGGATGATTAGAGTACTACAAAGAGAGTGCATGGTGAATTTATAAGTGCTTCGGTTTTGTCGGAGTGATTGGATAAGTACATGGCGGTGGCTGGGTGCTTGGAGGAGCGCATGGGTAGTGGCAAGGAGATGGCTGGATTGCATCATTAATGCTCAGGGGACTGTAGCAGTGCATGTGTTACTGCCTGGGTCATTGCATAAGTACAGCGGTACTGACTGGATGACTAGAGTACAGCAAGGAGAGTGCATGGTGAATTTATGAGTGCTTGGGTTTTGGCGGAGCGATTGGATAAGTACATGGATCTGGCTGGGTGATTGGAGGAGTGCATGGGTAGTGACAGGGAGATGGCTGGACTGCATCAGTAGTGCTCAGGGGCTTGTAGAAGTGAATGTGTTAGTGCCCGGGTCATTGCATGAGTACATGGGTAGTGACTGGATGTTTAGAGTACTGCAAGGAGAGTGCATGGTGAATTGATAAGTGCTTGGGTTTTGCGGAATGATTGGATATCTACATGGTGGTGGCTGGAAGATTGGAGGAGTGCATGGGTAGTGACAAGGAGATGGCTGGATTGCATCAGTAGTGCTCAGGGGATTGTAGCAGTGCATGTGTTAGTACCTGGGTAATTGCATAAGTACATGGGTAGTGACTGGATGATTAGAGTACTGCATGGAGAGTGCATGGTGAATTTATAAGTGCTTGTGTTTTGGCGCAGTGATTAGATAAGGACATGGAATCTGTTGGGTGATTGGAGAACTGCATGGGTATTGACAAGGAGATGGCTGGACTGTATTAGTAGGTAGTGCTCAGGGCATTGTAGCAGTGCATGTGTTAGTGCTTGAGTCATTGCACAAGTACATGGGTACTCACTAGAAGATTAGAGGACTGAAAGGAGAGTGCGTGGTGAATCTGTAAGTCGTTCGGTTTTGACGGAGTGATTGGATAAGTACATTGAACTGGCTGGATGATTGGAGGAGTGCATGGGTAGTGACAGGGCGATGGCTGGACTGCATCAGTAGTGCTCAGGGGATTGTAGCAGTACATGTGTTAGTGCCTGGGTCATTGCATAAGTACATGGGTACTGACTGGATGACTATAGTACTGCAGGGAAAGTGCATGGAGAATTTATAAGTGCTTGGGTTTTGGTAGAGTGATTGGATAAGTTCATGGTGCAGGCTGGGTGATTGAAGGACTGCATGGGTAGTGACAAGGAGATGGCTGGACAGCATCAGTAGTGATCAGGGGCTTGTAGCAGTGCATGTGTTAGTGCCTGGGTCATTGCATGAGTGCATGGGTAGTGACTGGATGATTAGAGAACTGCAAGGAGAGTGCATGGTGAATTTATAAGTGCTTGTGTTTTGGCGCAGTGCTTCGATAAGGACATGGACCTGGCTGGGTGATGGGAGGAGTGCATGGGTAGTGACAAGGAGATGGCTGGATTGCATCATTACTGCTCAGAAGACTGTAGCAGTGCATGTGTTAGTGCCTGGGTCATTGCATAAGTACAGGGGTACTGACTGGATGACTAGAGTACAGCAAGGAGAGTGCATGGTGAATTTATAAGTGCTTGTGTTTTGGCACAGTGATTAGATAATGACATGGAACTGGCTGTGTGATTGAAGGAGTGCATGGTTAGTGACAAGGAGATGGCTGGACTGCTTCAGTAGTGATCAGGGGCGTGTAGCAGTGCATGTGTTAGTGCCTGGGTCATTCAAGGAGTACATGGGTAGTGACTAGATGATTAGAGTACTGCAAGGAGAGTGCATGGTGAATTTATAAGTACTTGTGATTTGGCGCAGTGATTAGATAAGGACATGGACCTGGCTGGGTGATTGGAGGACTGCATAGGTAGTGACAAGGAGATGGCTGGATTGCATCAGTACTGCTCAGGGGACTGTAGCAGTGCATGTGTTACAGCCTGGGTCATTGCATGAGTACATGGGTAGTGACTGGATTATTAGAGTACTGCAAGTAGAGTGCATGGTGAATTTATAAGTGCTTGTGTTTTGGCGCAGTGATTAGATAAGGACATGGAACCTGTTGGGTGATTGGAGGAGTGCATGGGTAGTGACAAGAAGATGGCTGGACTACATCAGTAGTGCTCAGGGGATTGTAGCAGTGCATGTGTTAGTGCTTGGGTCATTGCATAAGTACATGGGTAGTGACTGGATGATTAGAGTACTGCAAGGAGAGTGCATGGTGAATTTATAAGTGCTTGGGTTGTGGTGGAGTGATTAGATAAGTACATGATTCTGGCTGGGTGATTGGAGGAGTGCATGATTTGTGACAAGTAGATGGCTGGACTGCATCAGTAGTGCTCAGGGAATTGTAGCAGTGCATGTGTTAGTACCTGGGTCATTGCATAAGTACATGGGTACTGACTGGATGACTAGAGTACTGCAAGGAAAGTGCATGGTGAATGTATAAGTGCTTGGGTTTTGGCTGAGTGATTGGGTAAGTTCATGGTGCTGGCTGGGTGTTTGGAGGAGTGCATGGGTAGCGACAAGTAGATGGATGGATTGCATCAGTAGTGCTCAGTGATTGTAGCAGTTCATGTGTTAGTGCCTGGGTCATTGCATGAGCACATGGGTAGTATCTGGATGATTAGAGCATTGCATGGAGAGTGTATCGTGAATTTATAAGTGTTTGTTTTTTGCCACAGTGATTAGATAAGGAGATCGAACTGGCTGGTTGATAGGAGGAGTGCATGTGTAGTGACAAGAAGATGGCTGGACTCCATCAGTAGTCCTCAGGGGATTGTAGCAGTGCATGTGTTAGTGCCTGGGTCATTGCATGAGTACATGGGTAGTGACTGGATGATTAGAGTACTGCAAGGAGAGTGCACGGAGAAATTATAAGTGCTTGTGTTTTGGCGCAGTGATTAGATAAGGACGTGGAACTGGTTGGGTGATTGGAGGACTGCATGGGTAGTGACAAGGAGATGGCTGAACTGCATCAGTAGTGCTCAGGGGATTGTAGCAGTGCACGTGGTAGTGCCTGGGCCTTTGCGTAAGTACATGGGTACTGACTGGATGATTAGAGTACTACAAAGAGAGTGCATGGTGAATTTATAAGTGCCTCGGTTTTGTCGGAGTGATTGGATAAGTACATGGCGGTGGCTGGGTGCTTGGAGGAGCGCATGGGTAGTGGCAAGGAGATGGCTGGATTGCATCATTAATGCTCAGGGGACTGTAGCAGTGCATGTGTTACTGCCTGGGTCATTGCATAAGTACAGCGGTACTGACTGGATGACTAGAGTACAGCAAGGAGAGTGCATGGTGAATTTATGAGTGCTTGGGTTTTGGCGGAGCCATTGGATAAGTACATGGATCTGGCTGGGTGATTGGAGGAGTGCATGGGTAGTGACAAGAAGATGGCTGGACTACATCAGTAGTGTTCAGGGGATTGTAGCAGTGCATGTCTTAGTGCTTGGGTCATTGCATAAGTACATGGGTACTCACTGGATGATTAGAAGACTGCAAGGAGAGTGCATGGTGAATCTATAAGTGCTTCGGATTTGTCGGAGTGATTGGATAAGTACATGGAGGTGGCTGGGTGATTGGAGGAGTGCCTGGGTAGTGACAAGGAGATGGCTGGACTGCATCCGTAGTGCCAAGGGGATTGTAGCAGTACATGTGTTAGTACATGGGTCATTGTATTAGTACATGGGTAGTGACTGTATGATTAGAGTACTGGAAGGAGAGAGCATGGTGAATTTATAAGTGCTTGAGTATTGGCGGAGTGATTGGATAAGTACATGGTGCTCGCTGGGTGATAGGAGGAGTGCATGGGTAGTGACAAGGAGATGGCTGGACTGCATCAGTAGTGCTCAGGGGATTGTAGCAGTGAATGTGTTAATGCTTGGGTCATTGCACAAGTACATAGGTGCTCACTGGATGATTAGAGGACTGCGAGGAGAGTGCATGGTGAATTTATAAGTGCTTGTGTTTTGGCGCAGTGATTAGATAAGGACATGGACCTGGCTGGGTGATTGGAGGACTGCATAGGTAGTGACAAGGAGATGGCTGGATTGCATCAGTACTGCTCAGGGGACTGTAGCAGTGCATGTGTTAGAGCCTGGGTCATTGCATGAGTACATGGGTAGTGACTGGATTATTAATTTACTGCAAGGAGAGTGCATGGTGAATTTCTAAGTGCTTGTGTTTTGGCGCAGTGATTAGATAAGGACATGGAACTAGCTGGGTGATTGGAGGAGTGCATGGGTAGTGATAAGAAGATGGCTGGACTGCATCAGTAGTGCTCAGTGGATTGTAGCAGTGCCTGTGTTAATGCCTGGGTCATTGCATAAGTCCATGGGTACTGACTGGATGATAAGAATACTGCAAGGAGAGTGCATGGTGAATTTATAAGTGCTTCGGATTTGGGGAGTGATTGGATCAGTACAGGGTGCTGGCTGGGTGATTGGAGGAGTGCATGGGTAGTGGCAAGGAGATGGCTGGACTGCATCAGTAGTGCTCAGGGGATTGTAGCAGTGCATGTTCTAGTGCCTGTGCCATTGCATGAGTACATGGGTAGTGACTAGATGATTACAGTACTGCAAGGAGAGTACATGGTGAATTTATGAGTGTTTGTGTCTTGGCGCAGTGATTAGATAAGGACATGGAACCTGTTGGGTGATTGGAGGACTGCATGGGTAGTAACAAGGAGATAGCTGGACTGCATAAGTAGTGATCAGGGGCTTGTAGCAGTGCATGTGTTAGTGCCTGGGTCATTTAAGGAGTACATGGGTAGTGACTAGATGATTAGAGTACTGCAAGGAGAGTGCATGGTGAATTTATAAGTGCTTGTGTTTTGGCGCAGTAATTAGATAAGGACATGGACCTGGCTGGGTGATTGGAGGACTGCATAGGTAGTGACAAGGAGATGGCTGGATTGCATCAGTACTGCTCAGGGGACTGTAGCAGTGCATGTGTTAGAGCCTGGGTCATTGCATGAGTATATGGGTAGTGACTGGATTATTAGAGTACTGCAAGGAGAGTGCATGGTGAATTTATAAGTGCTTGTGTTTTGGCGCAGTGATTAGATAAGGACATGGAAGCTGTTGGGTGATTGGAGGAGTGCATGGGTAGTGACAAGAAGATGGCTGGACTGCATCAGTAGTGCTCAGGGGATTGGAGCAGTGCATGTGTTAGTGCCTGGGTCATTGCATAAGTACATGGATAGTGACTGGATGATTACAGTACTGCAAGGAGAGTGCATGGTGAATTTATAAGTGCTTATGTTTTGGCACAGTGATTAGATAATGACATGGAACTGGCTGGGTGATTGAAGGAGTGCATGGTTAGTGACAAGGAGATGGCTGGACTGCTTCAGTAGTGATCAGGGGCGTGTAGCAGTGCATGTGTTAGTGCCTGGGTCATTGAAGGAGTACATGGGCAGTGACTAGATGATTAGAGTACTGCAAGGAGAGTGCATGGTGAATTTATAAGTACTTGTGATTTGGCGCAGTGATTAGATAAGGACATGGACCTGGCTGGGTGATTGGAGGACTGCATAGGTAGTGACAAGAAGATGGCTGGATTGCATCAGTACTGCTCAGGGGACTGTAGCAGTGCATGTGTTAGAGCCTGAGTCATTGCAGAAGTACATGGGTAGTGACTGGATTATTAGAGTACTGCAAGGAGAGTGCACGGTGAATTTATAAGTGCTTGTGTTTTGGCGCAGTGATTAGATAAGGACATGGAAGCTGTTGGGTGATTGGAGGAGTGCATGGGTAGTGACAAGAAGATGGCTGGACTGCATCAGTAATGCTCAGGGGATTGTAGCAGTGCATGTGTTAGTGCCTGGGTCATTGCATAAGTACATGGATAGTGACTGGATGATTACAGTACTGCAAGGAGAGTGCATGGTGAATTTATAAGTGCTTATGTTTTGGCACAGTGATTAGATAATGACATGGAACTGGCTGGGTGATTGAAGGAGTGCATGGTTAGTGTCAAGGAGATGGCTGGACTGCTTCAGTAGTGATCAGGGGCGTGTAGCAGTGCATGTGTTAGTGCCTGGGTCATTGAAGGAGTACATGGGTAGTGACTAGATGATTAGAGTACTGCAAGGAGAGTGCATGGTGAATTTATATTTACTTGTGATTTGGCGCAGTGATTAGATAAGGACATGGACCTGGCTGGGTGATTGGAGGACTGCATAGGTAGTGACAAGGAGATGAATGGATTGCATCAGTACTGCTCAGGGGACTGTAGCAGTGCATGTGTTAGAGCCTGGGTCATTGCATGAGTACATGGGTAGTGACTGGATTATTAAAGTACTGCAAGGAGAGTGCATGGTGAATTTATAAGTGCTTGTGTTTTGGCGCAGTGATTAGATAAGGACATGGAACCTGTTGGGTGATTGGAGGAGTGCATGGGTAGTGACAAGAAGATGGCTGGACTACATCAGTAGTGCTCAGGGGATTGTAGCAGTGCATGTGTTAGTGCTTGGGTCATTTCATAAGTTCATGGGTAGTGACTGGATGATTAGAGTACTGCAAGGAGAGTGCATGGTGAATTTATAAGTGCTTGGGTTGTGGTGGAGTGATTAGATAAGTACATGGTTCTGGCTGGGTGATTGGAGGAGTGCATGATTTGTGACAAGTAGATGGCTGGACTGAATCAGTAGTGCTCAGGGAATTGTAGCAGTGCATGTGTTAGTGCCTGGGTCATTGCATAAGTACATGGGTACTGACTGGATGACTAGAGTACTGCAAGGAAAGTGCATGGTGAATGTATAAGTGCTTGGGTTTTGGCTGAGTGATTGGGTAAGTTCATGGTGCTGGCTGGGTGATTGGAGGAGTGCATGGGTAGCGACAAGGAGATGGCTGGATTGCATCAGTAGTGCTCAGTGATTGTAGCAGTTCATGTGTTAGTGCCTGGGTCATTGCATGAGCACATGGGTAGTAACTGGATGATTAGAGTATTGCAAGGAGAGTGTATCGTGAATTCATAAGTGTTTGTTTTTTGCCACAGTGATTAGATAAGGACATCGAACTGGCTGGTTGATAGGAGGAGTGCATGTGTAGTGACAAGAAGATGGCTGGACTCCATCAGTAGTCCTCAGGGGATTGTAGCAGTGCATTTGTTAGTGTCTGGGTCATTGCATGAGTACATGGGTAGTAACTGGATGATTAGAGTACTGCAAGGAGAGTGCACGGAGAATTTATAAGTGCTTGTGTTGTGGCGCAGTGATTAGATAAGGATGTGGAACTGGTTGGGTGATTGGAGGACTGCATGGGTAGTGACAAGGAGATGGCTGAACTGCATCAGTAGTGCTCAGGGGATTGTAGCAGTGCACGTGGTAGTGCCTGGGCCATTGCGTAAGTACATGGGTACTGACTGGATGATTAGAGTACTGCAAAGAGAGTGCATGGTGAATTTATAAGTGCTTCGGTTTTGTTGGAGTGATTGGATAAGTACATGGAGGTGGCTGGGTGATTGGAGGAGTGCCTGGGTAGTGACAAGGAGATGGCTGGACTGCATCCGTAGTGCCAAGGGGATTGTAGCAGTACATGTGTTAGTACATGGGTCATTGTATTAGTACATGGGTAGTGACTGTATGATTAGAGTACTGGAAGGAGAGAGCATGGTGAATTTATAAGTGCTTGAGTATTGGCGGAGTGATTGGATAAGTACATGGTGCTCGCTGGGTGATAGGAGGAGTGCATGGGTAGTGACAAGGAGATGGCTGGACTGCATCAGTAGTGCTCAGGGGATTGTAGCAGTGAATGTGTTAATGCTTGGGTCATTGCACAAGTACATAGGTGCTCACTGGATGATTAGAGGACTGCGAGGAGAGTGCATGGTGAATTTATAAGTGCTTGTGTTTTGGCGCAGTGATTAGATAAGGACATGGACCTGGCTGGGTGATTGGAGGACTGCATAGGTAGTGACAAGGAGATGGCTGGATTGCATCAGTACTGCTCAGGGGACTGTAGCAGTGCATGTGTTAGAGCCTGGGTCATTGCATGAGTACATGGGTAGTGACTGGATTATTAATTTACTGCAAGGAGAGTGCATGGTGAATTTCTAAGTGCTTGTGTTTTGGCGCAGTGATTAGATAAGGACATGGAACTGGCTGGGTGATTGGAGGAGTGCATGGGTAGTGATAAGAAGATGGCTGGACTGCATCAGTAGTGCTCAGTGGATTGTAGCAGTGCCTGTGTTAGTGCCTGGGTCATTGCATAAGTCCATGGGTACTGACTGGATGATAAGAATACTGCAAGGAGAGTGCATGGTGAATTTATAAGTGCTTCGGATTTGGGGAGTGATTGGATCAGTACAGGGTGCTGGCTGGGTGATTGGAGGAGTGCATGGGTAGTGGCAAGGAGATGGCTGGACTGCATCAGTAGTGCTCAGGGGATTGTAGCAGTGCATGTTCTAGTGCCTGTGCCATTGCATGAGTACATGGGTAGTGACTAGATGATTACAGTACTGCAAGGAGAGTACATGGTGAATTTATGAGTGTTTGCGTCTTGGCGCAGTGATTAGATAAGGACATGGAACCTGTTGGGTGATTGGAGGACTGCATGGGTAGTAACAAGGAGATAGCTGGACTGCATAAGTAGTGATCAGGGGCTTGTAGCAGTGCATGTGTTAGTGCCTGGGTCATTTAAGGAGTACATGGGTAGTGACTAGATGATTAGAGTACTGCAAGGAGAGTGCATGGTGAATTTATAAGTGCTTGTGTTTTGGCGCAGTGATAAGATAAGGACATGGACCTGGCTGGGTGATTGGAGGACTGCATAGGTAGTGACAAGGAGATGGCTGGATTGCATCAGTACTGCTCAGGGGACTGTAGCAGTGCATGTGTTAGAGCCTGGGTCATTCAATGAGTATATGGGTAGTGACTGGATTATTAGAGTACTGCAAGGAGAGTGCATGGTGAATTTATAAGTGCTTGTGTTTTGGCGCAGTGATTAGATAAGGACATGGAAGCTGTTGGGTGATTGGAGGAGTGCATGAGTAGTGACAAGAAGATGGCTGGACTGCATCAGTAGTGCTCAGGGGATTGTAGCAGTGCATGTGTTAGTGCCTGGGTCATTGCATAAGTACATGGATAGTGACTGGATGATTACAGTACTGCAAGGAGAGTGCATGGTGAATTTATAAGTGGTTATGTTTTGGCACAGTGATTAGATAATGACATGGAACTGGCTGGGTGATTGGAGGAGTGCATTGTTAGTGACAAGGAGATGGCTGGACTGCTTCAGTAGTGATCAGGGGCGTGTAGCAGTGCATGTGTTCGTGCCTGGGTCATTGAAGGAGTACATGGGTAGTGACTAGATGATTAGAGTACTGCAAGGAGAGTGCATGGTGAATTTATAAGTACTTGTGATTTGGCGCAGTGATTAGATAAGGACATGGACCTGGCTGGGTGATTGGAGGACTGCATAGGTAGTGACAAGGAGATGGCTGGATTGCATCAGTACTGCTCAGGGGACTGTAGCAGTGCATGTGTTATAGCCTGGGTCATTGCATGAGTACATGGGTAGTGACTGGATTATTAAAGTACTGCAAGGAGAGTGCATGGTGAATTTATAAGTGCTTGTGTTTTGGCGCAGTGATTAGATAAGGACATGGAACCTGTTGGGTGATTGGAGGAGTGCATGGGTAGTGACAAGAAGATGGCTGGACTACATCAGTAGTGCTCAGGGGATTGTAGCAGTGCATGTGTTAGTGCTTGGGTCATTGCATAAGTTCATGGGTAGTGACTGGATGATTAGAGTACTGCAAGGAGAGTGCATGGTGAATTTATAAGTGCTTGGGTTGTGGTGGAGTGATTAGATAAGTACATGGTTCTGGCTGGGTGATTGGAGGAGTGCATGATTTGTGACAAGTAGATGGCTGGACTGAATCAGTAGTGCTCAGGGAATTGTAGCAGTGCATGTGTTAGTGCCTGGGTCATTGCATAAGTACATGGGTACTGACTGGATGACTAGAGTACTGCAAGGAAAGTGCATGGTGAATGTATAAGTGCTTGGGTTTTCGCTGAGTGATTGGGTAAGTTCATGGTGATGGCTGGGTGATTGGAGGAGTGCATGTGTAGCGACAAGGAGATGGCTGGATTGCATCAGTAGTGCTCAGTGATTGTAGCAGTTCATGTGTTAGTGCCTGGGTCATTGCATGAGCACATGGGTAGTAACTGGATGATTAGAGTATTGCAAGGAGAGTGTATCGTGAATTCATAAGTGTTTGTTTTTTGCCACAGTGATTAGATAAGGACATCGAACTGGCTGGTTGATAGGAGGAGTGCATGTGTAGTGACAAGAAGATGGCTGAACTGCATCAGTAGTGCTCAGGGGATTGTAGCAGTGCACGTGGTAGTGCCTGGGCCATTGTGTAAGTACATGGGTACTGCCTGGATGATTAGAGTACTGCAAAGAGAGTGCATGGTGAATTTATAAGTGCTTCGGTTTTGTCGGAGTGATTGGATAAGTACATGGCGGTGGCTGGGTGATTGGAGGAGCGCATGGGTAGTGGCAAGGAGATGGCTGGATTGCATCATTAATGCTCAGGGGACTGTAGCAGTGCATGTGTTACTGCCTGGGTCATTGCATAAGTACAGCGGTACTGACTGGATGACTAGAGTACAGCAAGGAGAGTGCATGGTGAATTTATGAGTGCTTGGGTTTTGGCGGAGCGATTGGATAAGTACATGGATCTGGCTGGGTGATTGGAGGAGTGCATGGGTAGTGACAGGAAGTTGGCTGGACTGCATCAGTAGTGCTCATGGGATTGTAGCAGTGCATGTGTTAGTGCCTGGGCCATTGTGCCTGGGCCATTGCGTAAGTACATCGGTACTGACTGGATGATTAGAGTACTGCAAAGAGAGTGCATGGTGAATTTATAAGTGCTTCGGATTTGTCGGAGTGATTGGATAAGTACATGGAGGTGGCTTGGTGATTGGAGTGCCTGGGTGGTGACAAGGAGATGGCTGGACTGCATCCGTAGTGCCAAGGGGATTGTAGCAGTACATGTGTTAGTACATGGGTCATTGTATTAGTACATGGGTAGTGACTGTATGATTAGAGTACTGGAAGGAGAGAGCATGGTGAATTTATAAGTGCTTGAGTATTGGCGGAGTGATTGGATAAGTACATGGTGCTCGCTGGGTGATAGGAGGAGTGCATGGGTAGTGACAAGGGGATGGCTGGACTGCATCAGTAGTGCTCAGGGGATTGTAGCAGTTAATGTGTTAATGCTTGGGTCATTGCACAAGTACATGGGTGCTCACTGGATGATTAGAGGACTGCAAGGAGAGTGCATGGTGAATTTATAAGTGCTTGTGTTTTGGCGCAGTGATTAGATAAGGACATGGACCTGGCTGGGTGATTGGAGGACTGCATAGGTAGTGACAAGGAGATGGCTGGATTGCATCAGTACTGCTCAGGGGACTGTAGCAGTGCATGTGTTAGAGCCTGGGTCATTGCATGAGTACATGGGTAGTGACTGGATTATTAGTTTACTGCAAGGAGAGTGCATGGTGAATTTCTAAGTGCTTGTGTTTTGGCGCAGTGATTAGATAAGGACATGGACCTGGCTGGGTGATTGGAGGAGTGCATGGGTAGTGATAAGAAGATGGCTGGACTGCATCAGTAGTGCTCAGTGGATTGTAGCAGTGCATGTGTTAGTGCCTGGGTCATTGCATAAGTCCATGGGTACTGACTGGATGATAAGAATACTGCAAGGAGAGTGCATGGTGAATTTATAAGTGCTTCGGTTTTGGGGAGTGATTAAATCAGTACAGGGTGCTGGCTGGGTGATTGGAGGAGTGCATGGGTAGTGGCAAGGAGATGGCTGGACTGCATCAGTAGTGCTCAGGGGATGGTAGCAGTGCATGTTCTAGTGCCTGTGCCATCGCATGAGTACATGGGTAGTGACTAGATGATTACAGTACTGCAAGGAGAGTACATGGTGAATTTATGAGTGTTTGTGTTT
The DNA here is from genome assembly GCF_964204655.1 of Triturus cristatus. Lineage (NCBI taxonomy): Eukaryota > Metazoa > Chordata > Amphibia > Caudata > Salamandridae > Triturus > Triturus cristatus. The sequence continues at coordinate 1,175,639,459 of NC_140579.1, read as the reverse complement.
TGGCGCAGTGATTAGATAAGGACATGGAACCTGTTGGGTGATTGGAGGACTGCATGGGTAGTAACAAGGAGATAGCTGGACTGCATAAGTAGTGATCAGGGGCTTGGAGCAGTGCATGTGTTAGTGCCTGGGTCATTTAAGGAGTACATGGGTAGTGACTAGATGATTAGAGTACTGCAAGGAGAGTGCATGGTGAATTTATAAGTGCTTGTGTTTTGGCGCAGTGATTAGATAAGGACATGGACCTGGCTGGGTGATTGGAGGACTGCATAGGTAGTGACAAGGAGATGGCTGGATTGCATCAGTACTGCTCAGGGGACTGTAGCAGTGCATGTGTTAGAGCCTGGGTCATTGCATGAGTATATGGGCAGTGACTGGATTATTAGAGTACTGCAAGGAGAGTGCATGGTGAATTTATAAGTGCTTGTGGTTTTGCGCAGTGATTAGATAAGGACATGGAATCTGTTGGGTGATTGGAGGAGTGCATGGGTAGTGACAAGAAGATGGCTGGACTACATCAGTAGTGCTCAGGGGATTGTAGCAGTGCATGTGTTAGTGCTTGGGTCATTTCATAAGTACATGGGTAGTGACTGGATGATTAAAGTACTGCAAGGAGAGTGCATGGTGAATTTATAAGTGCTTGGGTTGTGGTGGAGTGATTAGATAAGTACATGGTTCTGGCTGGGTGATTGGAGGAGTGCATGATTTGTGACAAGTAGATGGCTGGACTGCATCAGTAGTGCTCAGGGAATTGTAGCAGGGCATTTGTTAGTGCCTGGGTCATTGCATGAGTACATGGGTAGTGACTGGATGATTAGAGTACTGCAAGGAGAGTGCACGGAGAATTTCTAAGTGCTTGTGTTTTGGCGCAGTGATTAGATAAGGACATGGAACTGGTTGGGTGATTGGAGGACTGCATGGGTAGTGACAAGGAGATGGCTGAACTGCATCAGTAGTGCTCAGGGGATTGTAGCAGTGCACGTGGTAGTGCCTGGGCCATTGCGTAAGTACATGGGTACTGACTGGATGATTAGAGTACTACAAAGAGAGTGCATGGTGAATTTATAAGTGCTTCGGTTTTGTCGGAGTGATTGGATAAGTACATGGCGGTGGCTGGGTGATTGGAGGAGCGCATGGGTAGTGGCAAGGAGATGGCTGGATTGCATCATTAATGCTCAATGAACTGTAGCAGTGCATGTGTTACTGCCTGGGTCATTGCATAAGTACAGCGGTACTGACTGGATGACTAGAGTACAGCAAGGAGAGTGCATGGTGAATTTATGAGTGCTTGGGTTTTGGCAGAGTGATTGGATAGTTACATGGTGCTGGCTGGGTGATTGAAGGAGTGCATGGGTAGTACAAGGAGATGGCTGGACTGCATCAGTAGTGCTCAGGGGATTGTAGCAGTGCATGTTCTAGTGCCTGTGCCATTGCATGAGTACATGGGTAGTGACTAGATGATTAGAGTACTGCAAGGAGAGTGCATGGTGAATTTATAAGTGCTTGTGTTTTGGCACAGTGATTAGATAAGGACATGGACCTGGCTGGGTGATTGGAGGACTGCATAGGTAGTGACAAGGAGATGGCTGGATTGCATCAGTACTGCTCAGGGGACTGTAGCAGTGCATGTGTTAGAGCCTGGGTCATTGCATGAGTACATGGGTAGTGACTGGATTATTAGAGTACTGCAAGGAGAGTGCATGGTGAATTTATAAGTGCTTGTGTTTTGGCGCAGTGCTTAGATAAGGACATGGAACCTGTTGGGTGATTGGAGGAGTGCATGGGTAGTGACAAGAAGATGGCTGGACTACATCAGTTGTGCTCAGGTGCATGTGTTAGTGCTTGGGTCATTGCATAAGTACATGGGTAGTGACTCGATGATTAGAGTACTGCAAGGAGAGTGCATGGTGAATTTATAAGTGCTTGGGTTGTGGTTGAGTGATTAGATAAGTACATGGTTCTGGCTGGGTGATTGGAGGAGTGCATGATTTTTGGCAAGTAGATGGCTGGACTGCATCAGTAGTGCTCAGGGAATTGTAGCAGGGCATGTGTTAGTGCCTGGGTCATTGCATAAGTACATGGGTAGTGACTGGATTATTAGAGTACTGCAAGGAGAGTGCACGGTGAATTTATAAGTGCTTGTGTTTTGGCACAGTGATTAGATAATGACATGGAACTGGCTGGGTGATTGAAGGAGTGCATGGTTAGTGTCAAGGAGATGGCTGGACTGCTTCAGTAGTGATCAGGGGCGTGTAGCAGTGCATGTGTTAGTGCCTGGGTCATTGAAGGAGTACATGGGTAGTGACTAGATGATTAGAGTACTGCAAGGAGAGTGCATGGTGAATTTATATTTACTTGTGATTTGGCGCAGTGATTAGATAAGGACATGGACCTGGCTGGGTGATTGGAGGACTGCATAGGTAGTGACAAGGAGATGAATGGATTGCATCAGTACTGCTCAGGTGGCTGTAGCAGTGCATGTGTTAGAGCCTGGGTCATTGCATGAGTACATGGGTAGTGACTGGATTATTAAAGTACTGCAAGGAGAGTGCATGGTGAATTTATAAGTGCTTGTGTTTTGGCGCAGTGATTAGATAAGGACATGGACCCTGTTGGGTGATTGGAGGAGTGCATGGGTAGTGACAAGAAGATGGCTGGACTACATCAGTAGTGCTCAGGGGATTGTAGCAGTGCATGTGTTAGTGCTTGGGTCATTGCATAAGTTCATGGGTAGTGACTGGATGATTAGAGTACTGCAAGGAGAGTGCATGGTGAATTTATAAGTGCTTGGGTTGTGGTGGAGTGATTAGATAAGTACATGGTTCTGGCTGGGTGATTGGAGGAGTGCATGATTTGTGACAAGTAGATGGCTGGACTGAATCAGTAGTGCTCAGGGAATTGTAGCAGTGCATATGTTTGTGCCTGGGTCATTGCATAAGTACATGGGTACTGACTGGATGACTAGAGTACTGCAAGGAAAGTGCATGGTGAATGTATAAGTGCTTGGGTTTTGGCTGAGTGATTGGGTAAGTTCATGGTGCTGGCTGGGTGATTGGAGGAGTGCATGGGTAGCGACAAGGAGATGGCTGGATTGCATCAGTAGTGCTCAGTGATTGTAGCAGTTCATGTGTTAGTGCCTGGGTCATTGCATGGGCACATGGGTAGTAACTGGATGATTAGAGTATTGCAAGGAGAGTGTATCGTGAATTTATAAGTGTTTGTTTTTTGCCACAGTGATTAGATAAGGACATCGAACTGGCTGGTTGATAGGAGGAGTGCATGTGTAGTGACAAGAAGATGGCTGGACTCCATCAGTAGTGCTCAGGGGATTGTAGCAGTGCATTTGTTAGTGCCTGGGTCATTGCATGAGTACATGGGTAGTAACTGGATGATTAGAGTACTGCAAGGAGAGTGCACGGAGAATTTATAAGTGCTTGTGTTGTGGCGCAGTGATTAGATAAGGATGTGGAACTGGTTGGGTGATTGGAGGACTGCATGGGTAGTGACAAGGAGATGGCTGAACTGCATCAGTAGTGCTCAGGGGATTGTAGCAGTGCACGTGGTAGTGCCTGGGCCATTGCGTAAGTACATGGGTACTGACTGGATGATTAGAGTACTGCAAAGAGAGTGCATGGTGAATTTATAAGTGCTTCGGTTTTGTCGGAGTGATTGGATAAGTACATGGCGGTGGCTGGGTGATTGGAGGAGCGCATGGGTAGAGGCAAGGAGATGGCTGGATTGCATCATTAATGCTCAGGGGACTGTAGCAGTGCATGTGTTACTGCCTGGGTCATTGCATAAGTACAGCGGTACTGACTGGATGACTAGAGTACAGCAAGGACAGTGCATGGTGAATTTATGAGTGCTTGGGTTTTGGCGGAGCGATTGGATAAGTACATGGATCTGGCTGGGTGATTGGAGGAGTGTATGGGCAGTGACAAGAAGATGGCTGGACTGCATCAGTAGTGTTCAGGGGATTGTAGCAGTGCATGTCTTAGTGCCTGGGTCATTGCATAAGTACATGGGTACTGACTGGATGATTAGTGTACTGCAAAGAGAGTGCATGGTGAATTTATAAGTGCTTCGGATTTGTCGGAGTGATTGGATAAGAACATGGAGGTGGCTTGGTGATTGGAGGAGTGCCTGGGTAGTGACAAGGAGATGGCTGGACTGCATCCGTAGTGCCAAGGGGATTGTAGCAGTACATGTGTTAGTACATGGGTCATTGTATTAGTACATGGGTAGTGACTGTATGATTAGAGTACTGGAAGGAGAGAGCATGGTGAATTTATAAGTGCTTGAGTATTGGCGGAGTGATTGGATAAGTACATGGTGCTGGCTCGGTGATAGGAGGAGTGCATGGGTAGTGACAAGGGGATGGCTGGACCGCATCAGTAGTGCTCAGGGGATTGTAGCAGTGAATGTGTTAATGCTTGGGTCATTGCACAAGTACATGGGTGCTCACTGGATGATTAGAGGACTGCAAGGAGAGTGCATGGTGAATTTATAAGTGCTTGTGTTTTGGCGCAGTGATTAGATAAGGACATGGACCTGGCTGGGTGATTGGAGGACTGCATAGGTAGTGACAAGGAGATGGCTGGATTGCATCAGTACTGCTCAGGGGACTGTAGCAGTGCATGTGTTAGAGCCTGGGTCATTGCATGAGTACATGGGTAGTGACTGGATTATTAGTTTACTGCAAGGAGAGTGCATGGTGAATTTCTAAGTGCTTGTGTTTTGGCGCAGTGATTAGATAAGGACATGGAACTGGCTGGGTGATTGGAGGAGTGCATGGGTAGTGATAAGAAGATGGCTGGACTGCATCCGTAGTGCTCAGTGGATTGTAGCAGTGCATGTGTTAGTGCCTGGGTCATTGCATAAGTCCATGGGTACTGACTGGATGATAAGAATACTGCAAGGAGAGTGCATGGTGAATTTATAAGTGCTTCGGTTTTGGGGAGTGATTAAATCAGTACAGGGTGCTGGCTGGGTGATTGGAGGAGTGCATGGGTAGTGGCAAGGAGATGGCTGGACTGCATCAGTAGTGCTCAGGGGATTGTAGCAGTGCATGTTCTAGTGCCTGTGCCATTGCATGAGTACATGGGTAGTGACTAGATGATTAAAGTACTGCAAGGAGAGTACATGGTGAATTTATGAGTGTTTGTGTTTTGGCGCAGTGATTAGATAAGGACATGGACCTGGCTGGGTGATTGGAGGAGTGCATGATTTGTGACAAGTAGATGGCTGGACTGCATCAGTAGTGCTCAGGGAATTGTAGCAGGGCATTTGTTAGTGCCTGGGTCATTGCATGAGTACATGGGTAGTGACTGGATGATTTGAGTACTGCAAGGAGAGTGCATAGAGAATTTATAAGTGCTTGTGTTTTGGCGCAGTGATTATATAAGGACATGGAACTGGTTGGATGATTGGAGGACTGCATGGGTAGTGACAAGGAGATGGCTGAACTGCATCAGTAGTGCTCAGGGGATTGTAGCAGTGCACGTGGTAGTGCCTGGGCCATTGCGTAAGTACATGGGTACTGACTGGATGATTAGAGTACTACAAAGAGAGTGCATGGTGAATTTATAAGTGCTTCGGTTTTGTCGGAGTGATTGGATAAGTACATGGCGGTGGCTGGGTGATTGGAGGAGCGCATGGGTAGTGGCAAGGAGATGGCTGGGTTGCATCATTAATGCTCAATGAACTGTAGCAGTGCATGTGTTACTGCCTGGGTCATTGCATAAGTACAGCTGTACTGACTGGATGACTAGAGTACAGCAAGGAGAGTGCATGGTGAATTTATGAGTGCTTGGGTTTTGGCGGAGTGATTGGATAGTTACATGGTGCTGGCTGGGTGATTGAAGGAGTGCATGGGTAGTACAAGGAGATGGCTGGACTGCATCAGTAGTGCTCAGGGGATTGTAGCAGTGCATGTTCTAGTGCCTGTGCCATTGCATGAGTACATGGGTAGTGACTAGATGATTAGAGTACTGCAAGGAGAGTGCATGGTGAATTTATAAGTGCTTGTGTTTTGGCGCAGTGATTAGATAAGGACATGGACCTGGCTGGGTGATTGGAGGACTGCATAGGTAGTGACAAGGAGATGGCTGGATTGCATCAGTACTGCTCAGGGGACTGTAGCAGTGCATGTGTTAGAGCCTGGGTCATTGAATGAATACATGGGTAGTGACTGGATTATTAGAGTACTGCAAGGAGAGTGCATGGTGAATTTATAAGTGCTTGTGTTTTGGCGCAGTGCTTAGATAAGGACATGGAACCTGTTGGGTGATTGGAGGAGTGCATGGGTAGTGACAAGAAGATGGCTGGACTACATCAGTAGTGCTCAGGGGATTGTAGCAGTGCATGTGTTAGTGCTTGGGTCATTGCATAAGTACATGGGTAGTGACTCGATGATTAGAGTACTGCAAGGAGAGTGCATGGTGAATTTATAAGTGCTTGGGTTGTGGTGGAGTGATTAGATAAGTACATGGTTCTGGCTGGGTGATTGGAGGAGTGCATGATTTGTGGCAAGTAGATGGCTAGACTGCATCAGTAGTGCTCAGGGAATTGTAGCAGGGCATGTGTTAGTGCCTGGGTCATTGCATAAGTACATGGGTAGTGACTGGATTATTAGAGTACTGCAAGGAGAGTGCACGGTGAATTTATAAGTGCTTGTGTTTTGGCGCAGTGATTAGATAAGGACATGGAAGCTGTTGGGTGATTGGAGGAGTGCATGGGTAGTGACAAGAAGATGGCTGGACTGCATCAGTAATGCTCAGGGGATTGTAGCAGTGCATGTGTTAGTGCCTGGGTCATTGCATAAGTACATGGATAGTGACTGGATGATTACAGTACTGCAAGGAGAGTGCATGGTGAATTTATAAGTGCTTATGTTTTGGCACAGTGATTAGATAATGACATGGAACTGGCTGGGTGATTGAAGGAGTGCATGGTTAGTGTCAAGGAGATGGCTGGACTGCTTCAGTAGTGATCAGGGGCGTGTAGCAGTGCATGTGTTAGTGCCTGGGTCATTGAAGGAGTACATGGGTAGTGACTAGATGATTAGAGTACTGCAAGGAGAGTGCATGGTGAATTTATATTTACTTGTGATTTGGCGCAGTGATTAGATAAGGACATGGACCTGGCTGGGTGATTGGAGGACTGCATAGGTAGTGACAAGGAGATGGCTGGATTGCATCAGTACTGCTCAGGGGACTGTAGCAGTGCATGTGTTTGAGCCTGGGTCATTGCATGAGTACATGGGTAGTGACTGGATTATTAAAGTACTGCAAGGAGAGTGCATGGTGAATTTATAAGTGCTTGTGTTTTGGCGCAGTGATTAGATAAGGACATGGAACCTGTTGGGTGATTGGAGGAGTGCATGGGTAGTGACAAGAAGATGGCTGGACTACATCAGTAGTGCTCAGGGGATTGTAGCAGTGCATGTGTTAGTGCTTGGGTCATTTCATAAGTTCTTGGGTAGTGACTGGATGATTAGAGTACTGCAAGGAGAGTGCATGGTGAATTTATAAGTGCTTGGGTTGTGGTGGAGTGATTAGATAAGTACATGGTTCTGGCTGGGTGATTGGAGGAGTGCATGATTTGTGACAAGTAGATGGCTGGACTGAATCAGTAGTGCTCAGGGAATTGTAGCAGTGCATGTGTTAGTGCCTGGGTCATTGCATAAGTACATGGGTACTGACTGGATGACTAGAGTACTGCAAGGAAAGTGCATGGTGAATGTATAAGTGCTTGGGTTTTCGCTGAGTGATTGGGTAAGTTCATGGTGCTGGCTGGGTGATTGGAGGAGTGCATGTGTAGCGACAAGGAGATGGCTGGATTGCATCAGTAGTGCTCAGTGATTGTAGCAGTTCATGTGTTAGTGCCTGGGTTATTGCATGAGCACATGGGTAGTAACTGGATGATTAGAGTATTGCAAGGAGAGTGTATCGTGAATTCCTAAGTGTTTGTTTTTTGCCACAGTGATTAGATAAGGACATCGAACTGGCTGGTTGATAGGAGGAGTGCATGTGTAGTGACAAGAAGATGGCTGAACTGCATCAGTAGTGCTCAGGGGATTGTAGCAGTGCACGTGGTAGTGCCTGGGCCATTGTGTAAGTACATGGGTACTGCCTGGATGATTAGAGTACTGCAAAGAGAGTGCATGGTGAATTTATAAGTGCTTCGGTTTTGTCGGATTGATTGGATAAGTACATGGCGGTGGCTGGGTGATTGGAGGAGCGCATGGGTAGTGGCAAGGAGATGGCTGGATTGCATCATTAATGCTCAGGGGACTGTAGCAGTGCATGTGTTACTGCCTGGGTCATTGCATAAGTACAGCGGTACTGACTGGATGACTAGAGTACAGCAAGGAGAGTGCATGGTGAATTTATGAGTGCTTGGGTTTTGGCGGAGCGATTGGATAAGTACATGGATCTGGCTGGGTGATTGGAGGAGTGCATGGGCAGTGACAAGAAGATGGCTGGACTGCATCAGTAGTGTTCAGGGGATTGTAGCAGTGCATGTCTTAGTGCTTGGGTCATTGCATATGTACATGGGTACTCACTGGATGATTAGAGGACTGCAAGGAGAGTGCATGGTGAATCTATAAGTGCTTCGGTTTTGGCAGAGTGATTGGATAAGTACATGGAACTGGCTGGGTGATTGGAGGAGTGCATGGGTAGTGACAGGAAGTTGGCTGGACTGCATCAGTAGTGCTCATGGGATTGTAGCAGTGCATGTGTTAGTGCCTGGGCCATTGTGCCTGGGCCATTGCGTAAGTACATCGGTACTGACTGGATGATTAGAGTACTGCAAAGAGAGTGCATGGTGAATTTATAAGTGCTTCGGATTTGTCGGAGTGATTGGATAAGTACATGGAGGTGGCTTGGTCATTGGAGTGCCTGGGTGGTGACAAGGAGATGGCTGGACTGCATCCGTAGTGCCAAGGGGATTGTAGCAGTACATGTGTTAGTACATGGGTCATTGTATTAGTACATGGGTAGTGACTGTATGATTAGAGTACTGGAAGGAGAGAGCATGGTGAATTTATAAGTGCTTGAGTATTGGCGGAGTGATTGGATAAGTACATGGTGCTCGCTGGGTGATAGGAGGAGTGCATGGGTAGTGACAAGGGGATGGCTGGACTGCATCAGTAGTGCTCAGGGGATTGTAGCAGTGAATGTGTTAATGCTTGGGTCATTGCACAAGTACATGGGTGCTCACTGGATGATTAGAGGACTGCAAGGAGAGTGCATGGTGAATTTATAAGTGCTTGTGTTTTGGCGCAGTGATTAGATAAGGACATGGACCTGGCTGGGTGATTGGAGGACTGCATAGGTAGTGACAAGGAGATGGCTGGATTGCATCAGTACTGCTCAGGGGACTGTAGCAGTGCATGTGTTAGAGCCTGGGTCATTGCATGAGTACATGGGTAGTGACTGGATTATTAGTTTACTGCAAGGAGAGTGCATGGTGAATTTCTAAGTGCTTGTGTTTTGGCGCAGTGATTAGATAAGGACATGGACCTGGCTGGGTGATTGGAGGAGTGCATGGGTAGTGATAAGAAGATGGCTGGACTGCATCAGTAGTGCTCAGTGGATTGTAGCAGTGCATGTGTTAGTGCCTGGGTCATTGCATAAGTCCATGGGTACTGACTGGATGATAAGAATTCTGCAAGGAGAGTGCATGGTGAATTTATAAGTGCTTCGGTTTTGGGGAGTGATTAAATCAGTACAGGGTGCTGGCTGGGTGATTGGAGGAGTGCATGGGTAGTGGCAAGGAGATGGCTGGACTGCATCAGTAGTGCTCAGGGGATGGTAGCAGTGCATGTTCTAGTGCCTGTGCCATTGCATGAGTACATGGGTAGTGACTAGATGATTACAGTACTGCAAGGAGAGTACATGGTGAATTTATGAGTGTTTGTGTTTTGGCGCAGTGATTAGATAAGGACATGGAACCTGTTGGGTGATTGGAGGACTGCATGGGTAGTAACAAGGAGATAGCTGGACTGCATAAGTAGTGATCAGGGGCTTGGAGCAGTGCATGTGTTAGTGCCTGGGTCATTTAAGGAGTACATGGGTAGTGACTAGATGATTAGAGTACTGCAAGGAGAGTGCATGGGGAATTTATAAGTGCTTGTGTTTTGGCGCAGTGATTAGATAAGGACATGGACCTGGCTGGGTGATTGGAGGACTGCATAGGTAGTGACAAGGAGATGGCTGGATTGCATCAGTACTGCTCAGGGGACTGTAGCAGTGCATGTGTTAGAGCCTGGGTCATTGCATGAGTATATGGGTAGTGACTGGATTATTAGAGTACTGCAAGGAGAGTGCATGGTGAATTTATAAGTGCTTGTGTTTTTGCGCAGTGATTAGATAAGGACATGGAATCTGTTGGGTGATTGGAGGAGTGCATGGGTAGTGACAAGAAGATGGCGGGACTACATCAGTAGTGCTCAGGGGATTGTAGCAGTGCATGTGTTAGTGCTTGGGTCATTTCATAAGTACATGGGTAGTGACTGGATGATTAGAGTACTGCAAGGAGAGTGCATGGTGAATTTATAAGTGCTTGGGTTGTGGTGGAGTGATTAGATAAGTACATGGTTCTGGCTGGGTGATTGGAGGAATGCATGATTTGTGACAAGTAGATGGCTGGACTGCATCAGTAGTGCTCAGGGAATTGTAGCAGGGCATTTGTTAGTGCCTGGGTCATTGCATGAGTACATGGGTAGTGACTGGATGATTAGAGTACTGCAAGGAGAGTGCAAGGAGAATTTCTAAGTGCTTGTGTTTTGGCGCAGTGATTAGATAAGGACATGGAACTGGTTGGGTGATTGGAGGACTGCATGGGTAGTGACAAGGAGATGGCTGAACTGCATCAGTAGTGCTCAGGGGATTGTAGCAGTGCACGTGGTAGTGCCTGGGCCATTGCGTAAGTACATGTGTACTGACTGGATGATTAGAGTACTACAAAGAGAGTGCATGGTGAATTTATAAGTGCTTCGGTTTTGTCGGAGTGATTGGATAAGTGCATGGCGGTGGCTGGGTGATTGGAGGAGCGCATGGGTAGTGGCAAGGAGATGGCTGGATTGCATCATTAATGCTCAATGAACTGTAGCAGTGCATGTGTTACTGCCTGGGTCATTGCATAAGTACAGCGGTACTGACTGGATGACTAGAGTACAGCAAGGAGAGTGCATGGTGAATTTATGAGTGCTTGGGTTTTGGCAGAGTGATTGGATAGTTACATGGTGCTGGCTGGGTGATTGAAGGAGTGCATGGGTAGTACAAGGAGATGGCTGGACTGCATCAGTAGTGCTCAGGGGATTGTAGCAGTGCATGTTCTAGTGCCTGTGCCATTGCATGAGTACATGGGTAGTGACTAGATGATTAGAGTACTGCAAGGAGAGTGCATGGTGAATTTATAAGTGCTTGTGTTTTGGCACAGTGATTAGATAAGGACATGGACCTGGCTGGGTGATTGGAGGACTGCATAGGTAGTGACAAGGAGATGGCTGGATTGCATCAGTACTGCTCAGGGGACTGTAGCAGTGCATGTGTTAGAGCCTGGGTCATTGCATGAGTACATGGGTAGTGACTGGATTATTAGAGTACTGCAAGGAGAGTGCATGGTGAATTTATAAGTGCTTGTGTTTTGGCGCAGTGCTTAGATAAGGACATGGAACCTGTTGGGTGATTGGAGGAGTGCATGGGTAGTGACAAGAAGATGGCTGGACTACATCAGTTGTGCTCAGGTGCATGTGTTCGTGCTTGGGTCATTGCATAAGTACATGGGTAGTGACTCGATGATTAGAGTACTGCAAGGAGAGTGCATGGTGAATTTATAAGTGCTTGGGTTGTGCTGGAGTGATTAGATAAGTACATGGTTCTGGCTGGGTGATTGGAGGAGTGCATGATTTGTGGCAAGTAGATGGCTGGACTGCATCAGTAGTGCTCAGGGGATTGTAGCAGGGCATGTGTTAGTGCCTGGGTCATTGCATAAGTACATGGGTAGTGACTGGATTATTAGAGTACTGCAAGGAGAGTGCACGGTGAATTTATAAGTGCTTGTGTTTTGGCACAGTGATTAGATAATGACATGGAACTGGCTGGGTGATTGAAGGAGTGCATGGTTAGTGTCAAGGAGATGGCTGGACTGCTTCAGTAGTGATCAGGGGCGTGTAGCAGTGCATGTGTTAGTGCCTGGGCCATTGAAGGAGTACATGGGTAGTGACTAGATGATTAGAGTACTGCAAGGAGAGTGCATGGTGAATTTATATTTACTTGTGATTTGGCGCAGTGATTAGATAAGGACATGGACCTGGCTGGGTGATTGGAGGACTGCATAGGTAGTGACAAGGAGATGAATGGATTGCATCAGTACTGCTCAGGGGGCTGTAGCAGTGCATGTGTTAGAGCATGGGTCGTTGCATGAGTACATGGGTAGTGACTGGATTATTAAAGTACTGCAAGGAGAGTGCATGGTGAATTTATAAGTGCTTGTGTTTTGGCGCAGTGATTAGATAAGGACATGGAACCTGTTGGGTGATTGGAGGAGTGCATGGGTAGTGACAAGAAGATGGCTGGACTATATCAGTAGTGCTCAGGGGATTGTAGCAGTGCATGTGTTAGTGCTTGGGTCATTGCATAAGTTCATGGGTAGTGACTGGATGATTAGAGTACTGCAAGGAGAGTGCATGGTGAATTTATAAGTGCTTGGATTGTGGTGGAGTGATTAGATAAGTACATGGTTCTGGCTGGGTGATTGGAGGAGTGCATGATTTGTGACAAGTAGATGGCTGGACTGAATCAGTAGTGCTCAGGGAATTGTAGCAGTGCATGTGTTAGTGCCTGGGTCATTGCATAAGTACATGGGTACTGACTGGATGACTAGAGTACTGCAAGGAAAGTGCATGGTGAATGTATAAGTGCTTGGGTTTTGGCTGAGTGATTGGGTAAGTTCATGGTGCTGGCTGGGTGATTGGAGGAGTGCATGGGTAGCGACAAGGAGATGGCTGGATTGCATCAGTAGTGCTCAGTGATTGTAGCAGTTCATGTGTTCGTGCCTGGGTCATTGCATGAGCACATGGGTAGTAACTGGATGATTAGAGTATTGCAAGGAGAGTGTATCGTGAATTTATAAGTGTTTGTTTTTTGCCACAGTGATTAGATAAGGACATCGAACTGGCTGGTTGATAGGAGGAGTGCATGTGTAGTGACAAGAAGATGGCTGGACTCCATCAGTAGTCCTCAGGGGATTGTAGCAGTGCATTTGTTGGTGCCTGGGTCATTGCATGAGTACATGGGTAGTAACTGGATGATTAGAGTACTGCAAGGAGAGTGCACGGAGAATTTATAAGTGCTTGTGTTGTGGCGCAGTGATTAGATAAGGATGTGGAACTGGTTGGGTGATTGGAGGACTGCATGGGTAGTGACAAGGAGATGGCTGAACTGCATCAGTAGTGCTCAGGGGATTGTAGCAGTGCACGTGGTAGTGCCTGGGCCATTGCGTAAGTACATGGGTACTGACTGGATGATTAGAGTACTGCAAAGAGAGTGCATGGTGAATTTATAAGTGCTTCGGTTTTGTCGGAGTGATTGGATAAGTACATGGCGGTGGCTGGGTGATTGGAGGAGCGCATGGGTAGAGGCAAGGAGATGGCTGGATTGCATCATTAATGCTCAGGGGACTGTAGCAGTGCATGTGTTACTGCCTGTGTCATTGCATAAGTACAGTGGTACTGGCTGGATGACTAGAGTACAGCAAGGACAGTGCATGGTGAATTTAAGAGTGCTTGGGTTTTGGCGGAGCGATTGGATAAGTACATGGATCTGGCTGGGTGATTGGAGGAGTGTATGGGCAGTGACAAGAAGATGGCTGGACTGCATCAGTAGTGTTCAGGGGATTGTAGCAGTGCATGTCTTAGTGCCTGGGTCATTGCATAAGTACATGGGTACTCACTGGATGATTAGAGGACTGCAAGGAGAGTGCATGGTGAATCTATAAGTGCTTCGGTTTTGGCAGAGTGATTGGATAAGTACATGGAACTGGCTGGGTGATTGGAGGAGTGCATGGGTAGTGACAGGAAGTTGGCTGGACTGCATCAGTAGTGCTCATGGGATTGTAGCAGTGCATGTGTTAGTGCCTGGGCCATTGTGCCTGGGCCATTGCGTAAGTACATCGGTACTGACTGGATGATTAGAGTACTGCAAAGAGAGTGCATGGTGAATTTATAAGTGCTTCGGATTTGTCGGAGTGATTGGATAAGAACATGGAGGTGGCTTGGTGATTGGAGGAGTGCCTGGGTAGTGACAAGGAGATGGCTGGACTGCATCCGTAGTGCCAAGGGGATTGTAGCAGTACATGTGTTAGTACATGGGTCATTGTATTAGTACATGGGTAGAGACTGTATGATTAGAGTACTGGAAGGAGAGAGCATGGTGAATTTATAAGTGCTTGAGTATTGGCGGAGTGATTGGATAAGTACATGGTGCTCGCTCGGTGATAGGAGGAGTGCATGGATAGTGACAAGGGGATGGCTGGACTGCATCAGTAGTGCTCAGGGGATTGTAGCAGTGAATGTGTTAATGCTTGGGTCATTGCAAAAGTACATGGGTGCTCACTGGATGATTAGAGAACTGCAAGGAGAGTGCATGGTGAATTTATAAGTGCTTGTGTTTTGGCGCAGTGATTAGATAAGGACATGGACCTGGCTGGGTGATTGGAGGACTGCATAGGTAGTGACAAGGAGATGGCTGGATTGCATCAGTACTGCTCAGGGGACTGTAGCAGTGCATGTGTTAGAGCCTGGGTCATTGCATGAGTACATGGGTAGTGACTGGATTATTAGTTTACTGCAAGGAGAGTGCATGGTGAATTTCTAAGTGCTTGTGTTTTGGCGCAGTGATTAGATAAGGACATGGAACTGGCTGGGTGATTGGAGGAGTGCATGGGTAGTGATAAGAAGATGGCTGGACTGCATCAGTAGTGCTCAGTGGATTGTAGCAGTGCATGTGTTAGTGCCTGGGTCATTGAATAAGTCCATGGGTACTGACTGGATGATAAGAATACTGCAAGGAGAGTGCATGGTGAATTTATAAGTGCTTCGGTTTTGGGGAGTGAATAAATCAGTACAGGGTGCTGGCTGGGTGATTGGAGGAGTGCATGGGTAGTGGCAAGGAGATGGCTGGACTGCATCAGTAGTGCTCAGGGGATTGTAGCAGTGCATGTTCTAGTGCCTGTGCCATTGCATGAGTACATGGGTAGTGACTAGATGATTAAAGTACTGCAAGGAGAGTACATGGTGAATTTATGAGTGTTTGTGTTTTGGCGCAGTGATTAGATAAGGACATGGACCTGGCTGGGTGATTGGAGGAGTGCATGATTTGTGACAAGTAGATGGCTGGACTGCATCAGTAGTGCTCAGGGAATTGTAGCAGTGCATTTTTTAGTGCCTGGGTCATTGCATGAGTACATGGGTAGTGACTGGATGATTTGAGTACTGCAAGGAGAGTGCATAGAGAATTTATAAGTGCTTGTGTTTTGGCGCAGTGATTAGATAAGGACATGGAACTGGTTGGGTGATTGGAGGACTGCATGGGTAGTGACAAGGAGATGGCTGAACTGCATCAGTAGTGCTCAGGGGATTGTAGCAGTGCACGTGGTAGTGCCTGGGCCATTGCGTAAGTACATGGGTACTGACTGGATGATTAGAGTACTACAAAGAGAGTGCATGGTGAATTTATAAGTGCTTCGGTTTTGTCGGAGTGATTGGATAAGTACATGGCGGTGGCTGGGTGATTGGAGGAGCGCATGGGTAGTGGCAAGGAGATGGCTGGGTTGCATCATTAATGCTCAATGAACTGTAGCAGTGCATGTGTTACTGCCTGGGTCATTGCATAAGTACAGCTGTACTGACTGGATGACTAGAGTACAGCAAGGAGAGTGCATGGTGAATTAATGAGTGCTTGGGTTTTGGCGGAGTGATTGGATAGTTACATGGTGCTGGCTGGGTGATTGAAGGAGTGCATGGGTAGTACAAGGAGATGGCTGGACTGCATCAGTAGTGCTCAGGGGATTGTAGCAGTGCATGTTCTAGTGCCTGTGCCATTGCATGAGTACATGGGTAGTGACTAGATGATTAGAGTACTGCAAGGAGAGTGCATGGTGAATTTATAAGTGCTTGTGTTTTGGCGCAGTGATTAGATAAGGACATGGACCTGGCTGGGGGATTGGAGGACTGCATAGGTAGTGACAAGGAGATGGCTGGATTGCATCAGTACTGCTCAGGGGACTGTAGCAGTGCATGTGTTATAGCCTGGGTCATTGCATGAGCACATGGGTAGTGACTGGATTATTAGAGTACTGCAAGGAGAGTGCATGGTGAATTTATAAGTGCTTGTGTTTTGGCGCAGTGCTTAGATAAGGACATGGAACCTGTTGGGTGATTGGAGGAGTGCATGGGTAGTGACAAGAAGATGACTGGACTACATCAGTAGTGCTCAGGGGATTGTAGCAGTGCATGTGTTAGTGCTTGGGTCATTGCATAAGTACATGGGTAGTGACTCGATGATTAGAGTACTGCAAGGAGAGTGCATGGTGAATTTATAAGTGCTTGGGTTGTGGTGGAGTGATTAGATAAGTACATGGTTCTGGCTGGGTGATTGGAGGAGTGCATGATTTGTGGCAAGTAGATGGCTGGACTGCATCAGTAGTGCTCAGGGAATTGTAGCAGGGCATGTGTTAGTGCCTGGGTCATTGCATAAGTACATGGGTAGTGACTGGATTATTAGAGTACTGCAAGGAGAGTGCACGGTGAATTTATAAGTGCTTGTGTTTTGGCGCAGTGATTAGATAAGGACATGGAAGCTGTTGGATGATTGGAGGAGTGCATGGGTAGTGACAAGAAGATGGCTGGACTGCATCAGTAATGCTCAGGGGATTGTAGCAGTGCATGTGTTAGTGCCTGGGTCATTGCATAAGTACATGGATAGTGACTGGATGATTACAGTACTGCAAGGAGAGTGCATGGTGAATTTATAAGTGCTTATGTTTTGGCACAGTGATTAGATAATGACATGGAACTGGCTGGGTGATTGAAGGAGTGCATGGTTAGTGTCAAGGAGATGGCTGGACTGCTTCAGTAGTGATCAGGGGCGTGTAGCAGTGCATGTGTTAGTGCCTGGGTCATTGAAGGAGTACATGGGTAGTGACTAGATGATTAGAGTACTGCAAGGAGAGTGCATGGTGAATTTATATTTACTTGTGATTTGGCGCAGTGATTAGATAAGGACATGGACCTGGCTGGGTGATTGGAGGACTGCATAGGTAGTGACAAGGAGATGGCTGGATTGCATCAGTACTGCTCAGGGGACTGTAGCAGTGCATGTGTTAGAGCCTGGGTCATTGCATGAGTACATGGGTAGTGACTGGATTATTAAAGTACTGCAAGGAGAGTGCATGGTGAATTTATAAGTGCTTGTGTTTTGGCGCAGTGATTAGATAAGGACATGGAACCTGTTGGGTGATTGGAGGAGTGCATGGGTAGTGACAAGAAGATGGCTGGACTACATCAGTAGTGCTCAGGGGATTGTAGCAGTGCATGTGTTAGTGCTTGGGTCATTGCATAAGTTCATGGGTAGTGACTGCATGATTAGAGTACTGCAAGGAGAGTGCATGGTGAATTTATAAGTGCTTGGGTTGTGGTGGAGTGATTAGATAAGTACATGGTTCTGGCTGGGTGATTGGAGGAGTGCATGATTTGTGACAAGTAGATGGCTGGACTGAATCAGTAGTGCTCAGGGAATTGTAGCAGTGCATGTGTTAGTGCCTGGGTCATTGCATAAGTACATGGGTACTGACTGGATGACTAGAGTACTGCAAGGAAAGTGCATGGTGAATGTATAAGTGCTTGGGTTTTGGCTGAGTGATTGGGTAAGTTCATGGTGCTGGCTGGGTGATTGGAGGAGTGCATGGGTAGCGACAAGGAGATGGCTGGATTGCATCAGTAGTGCTCAGTGATTGTAGCAGTTCATGTGTTAGTGCCTGGGTCATTGCATGAGCACATGGGTAGTAACTGGATGATTAGAGTATTGCAAGGAGAGTGTATCGTGAATTTATAAGTGTTTGTTTTTTGCCACAGTGATTAGATAAGGACATCGAACTGGCTGGTTGATAGGAGGAGTGCATGTGTAGTGACAAGAAGATGGCTGGACTCCATCAGTAGTCCTCAGGGGATTGTAGCAGTGCATTTGTTAGTGCCTGGGTCATTCCATGAGTACATGGGTAGTGACTGGATGATTAGAGTACTGCAAGGAGAGTGCACGGAGAATTTATAAGTGCTTGTGTTTTGGCGCAGTGATTAGATAAGGATGTGGAACTGGTTGGGTGATTGGAGGACTGCATGGGTAGTGACAAGGAGATGGCTGAACTGCATCAGTAGTGCTCAGGGGATTGTAGCAGTGCACGTGGTAGTGCCTGGGCCATTGCGTAAGTACATGGGTACTGACTGGATGATTAGAGTACTGCAAAGAGAGTGCATGGTGAATTTATAAGTTCTTCGGTTTTGTCGGAGTGATTGGATAAGTACATGGCGGTGGCTGGGTGATTGGAGGAGCGCATGGGTAGTGGCAAGGAGATGGCTGGATTGCATCATTAATGCTCAGGGGACTGTAGCAGTGCATGTGTTACTGCCTGGGTCATTGCATAAGTACAGCGGTACTGACTGGATGACTAGAGTACAGCAAGGAGAGTGCATGGTGAATTTATGAGTGCTTGGGTTTTGGCGGAGCGATTGGATAAGTACATGGATCTGGCTGGGTGATTGGAGGAGTGCATGGGCAGTGACAAGAAGATGGCTGGACTGCATCAGTAGTGTTCAGGGGATTGTAGCAGTGCATGTCTTAGTGCTTGGGTCATTGCATAAGTGCATGGGTACTCACTGGATGATTAGAGGACTGCAAGGAGAGTGCATGGTGAATCGATAAGTGCTTCGGTTTTGGCAGAGTGATTGGATAAGTACATGGAACTGGCTGGGTGATTGGAGGAGTGCATGGGTAGTGACAGGAAGTTGGCTGGACTGCATCAGTAGTGCTCATGGGATTGTAGCAGTGCATGTGTTAGTGCCTGGGCCATTGTGCCTGGGCCATTGCGTAAGTACATCGGTACTGACTGGATGATTAGAGTACTGCAAAGAGAGTGCATGGTGAATTTATAAGTGCTTCGGATTTGTCGGAGTGATTGGATAAGTAGATGGAGGTGGCTTGGTGATTGGAGGAGTGCCTGGGTAGTGACAAGGAGATGGCTGGACTGCATCCGTAGTGCCAAGGGGATTGTAGCAGTACATGTGTTAGTACATGGGTCATGGTATTAGTACATGGGTAGTGACTGTATGATTAGAGTACTGGAAGGAGAGAGCATGGTGAATTTATAAGTGCTTGAGTATTGGCGGAGTGATTGGATAAGTACATGGTGCTCGCTCGGTGATAGGAGGAGTACATGGGTAGTGACAAGGGGATGGCTGGACTGCATCAGTAGTGCTCAGGGGATTGTAGCAGTGAATGTGTTAATGCTTGGGTCATTGCACAAGTACATGGGTGCTCACTGGATGATTAGAGGACTGCAAGGAGAGTGCATGGTGAATTTATAAGTGCTTGTGTTTTGGCGCAGTGATTAGATAAGGACATGGACCTGGCTGGGTGATTGGAGGACTGCATAGGTAGTGACAAGGAGATGGCTGGATTGCATCAGTACTGCTCAGGGGACTGTAGCAGTGCATGTGCTAGAGCCTGGGTCATTGCATGAGTACATGGGTAGTGAATGGATTATTAGTTTACTGCAAGGAGAGTGCATGGTGAATTTCTAAGTGCTTGTGTTTTGGCGCAGTGATTAGATAAGGACATGGAACTGGCTGGGTGATTGGAGGAGTGCATGGGTAGTGATAAGAAGATGGCTGGACTGCATCAGTAGTGCTCAGTGGATTGTAGCAGTGCATGTGTTAGTGCTTGGGTCATTTCATAAGTACATGGGTAGTGACTGGATGATTAGAGTACTGCAAGGAGAGTGCATGGTGAATTTATAAGTGCTTCGGTTTTGGGGAGTGATTAAATCAGTACAGGGTGCTGGCTGGGTGATTGGAGGAGTGCATGGGTAGTGGCAAGGAGATGGCTGGACTGCATCAGTAGTGCTCAGGGGATTGTAGCAGTGCATGCTCTAGTGCCTGTGCCATTGCATGAGTACATGGGTAGTGACTGGATGATTACAGTACTGCAAGGAGAGTACATGGTGAATTTATGAGTGTTTGTGTCTTGGCGCAGTGATTAGATAAGGACATGGACCTGGCTGGGTGATTGGAGGACTGCATAGGTAGTGACAAGGAGATGGCTGGATTGCATCAGTACTGCTCAGGGGACTGTAGCAGTGCATGTGTTAGAGCCTGGGTCATTGCATGAGTATATGGGTAGTGACTGGATTATTAGAGTACTGCAAGGAGAGTGCATGGTGAATTTATAAGTGCTTGTGTTTTTGCGCAGTGATTAGATAAGGACATGGAATCTGTTGGGTGATTGGAGGAGTGCATGGGTAGTGACAAGAAGATGGCTGGACTACATCAGTAGTGCTCAGGGGATTGTAGCAGTGCATGTGTTAGTGCTTGGGTCATTTCATAAGTACATGGGTAGTGACTGGATGATTAGAGTACTGCAAGGAGAGTGCATGGTGAATTTTTAAGTGCTTGGGTTGTGGTGGAGTGATTAGATAAGTACATGGTTCTGGCTGGGTGATTGGAGGAGTGCATGATTTGTGACAAGTAGATGGCTGGACTGCATCAGTAGTGCTCAGGGAATTGTAGCAGGGCATTTGTTAGTGCCTGGGTCATTGCATGAGTACATGGGTAGTGACTGGATGATTAGAGTACTGCAAGGAGAGTGCACAGAGAATTTATAAGTGCTTGTGTTTTGCGCAGTGATTAGATAAGGACATGGAACTGGTTGGGTGATTGGAGGATTGCATGGGTAGTGACAAGGAGATGGCTGAACTGCTTCAGTAGTGCTCAGGGGATTGTAGCAGTGCACGTGGTAGTGCCTGGGCCATTGCGTAAGTACATGGGTACTGACTGGATGATTAGAGTACTACAAAGAGAGTGCATGGTGAATTTATAAGTGCTTCGGTTTTGTCGGAGTGATTGGATAAGTACATGGCGGTGGCTGGGTGATTGGAGGAGCGCATGGGTAGTGGCAAGGAGATGGCTGGATTGCATCATTAATGCTCAATGAACTGTAGCAGTGCATGTGTTACTGCCTGGGTCATTGCATAAGTACAGCGGTACTGACTGGATGACTAGAGTACAGCAAGGAGAGTGCATGGTGAATTTATGAGTGCTTGGGATTTGGCGGAGTGATTGGATAGTTACATGGTGCTGGCTGGGTGATTGAAGGAGTGCATGGGTAGTACAAGGAGATGGCTGGACTGCATCAGTAGTGCTCAGGGGATTGTAGCAGTGCATGTTCTAGTGCCTGTGCCATTGCATGAGTACATGGGTAGTGACTAGATGATTAGAGTACTGCAAGGAGAGTGCATGGTGAATTTATAAGTGCTTGTGTTTTGGCGCAGTGATTAGATAAGGACATGGACCTGGCTGGGTGATTGGAGGACTGCATAGGTAGTGACAAGGAGATGGCTGGATTGCATCAGTACAGCTCAGTGGACTGTAGCAGTGCATGTGTTAGAGCCTTGGTCATTGCATGAGTACATGGGTAGTGACTGGATTATTAGAGTACTGCAAGGAGAGTGCATGGTGAATTTATAAGTCCTTGTGTTTTGGCGCAGTGATTAGATAAGGACATGGAACTGGTTGGGTGATTGGAGGACTGCATGGGTAGTGACAAGGAGATGGCTGAACTGCATCAGTAGTGCTCAGGGGATTGTAGCAGTGCACGTGGCAGTGCCTGGGCCATTGCGTAAGTACATGGGTACTGACTGGATGATTAGAGTACTACAAAGGGAGTGCATGGTGAATTTATAAGTGCTTCGGTTTTGTCGGAGTGATTGGATAACTACATGGCGGTGGCTGGGTGATTGGAGGAGCGCATGGGTAGTGGCAAAGAGATGGCTGGATTGCATCATTAATGCTCAGGGAACTGTAGCAGTGCATGTGTTACTGCCTGGGTCATTGCATAAGTACAGCTGTACTGACTGGATGACTAGAGTACAGCAAGGAGAGTGCATGGTGAATTTATGAGTGCTTGGGTTTTGGCGGAGTGATTGGATAGTTACATGGTGCTGGCTGGGTGATTGAAGGAGTGCATGGGTAGTACAAGGAGATGGCTGGACTGCATCAGTAGTGCTCAGGGGATTGTAGCAGTGCATGTTCTAGTGCCTGTGCCATTGCATGAGTACATGGGTAGTGACTAGATTATTAGAGTACTGCAAGGAGAGTGCACGGTGAATTTATAAGTGCTTGTGTTTTGGCGCGGTGATTAGATAAGGACATGGAAGCTGTTGGGTGATTGGAGGAGTGCATGGGTAGTGACAAGAAGATGGCTGGACTGAATCAGTAGTGCTCAGGGGATTGTAGCAGTGCATGTGTTAGTGCCTGGGTCATTGCATAAGTACATGGATAGTGACTGGATGATTACAGTACTGCAAGGAGAGTGCATGGTGAATTTATAAGTGCTTATGTTTTGGCACAGTGATTAGATAATGACATGGAACTGGCTGGGTGATTGAAGGAGTGCATGGTTAGTGATAAGGAGATGGCTGGACTGCTTCAGTAGTAATCAGGGGCGTGTAGCAGTGCATGTGTTAGTGCCTGGGTTGTTGAAGGAGTACATGGGTAGTGACTAGATGATTAGAGTACTGCAAGGAGAGTGCATGGTGAATTTATAAGTACTTGTGATTTGGCGCAGTGATTAGATAAGGACATGGACCTGGCTGGGTGATTGGAGGACTGCATAGGTAGTGACAAGGAGATGGCTGGATTGCATCAGTACTGCTCAGGGGACTGTAGCAGTGCATGTGTTAGAGCCTGGGTCATTGCATGAGTACATGGGTAGTGACTGGATTATTAAAGTACTGCAAGGAGAGTGCATGGTGAATTTATAAGTGCTTGTGTTTTGGCGCAGTGATTAGATAAGGACATGGAACCTGTTGGGTGATTGGAGGAGTGCATGGGTAGTGACAAGAAGATGGCTGGACTACATCAGTAGTGCTCAGGGGATTGTAGCAGTGCATGTGTTAGTGCTTGGGTCATTGCATAAGTTCATGGGTAGTGACTGGATGATTGGAGTACTGCAAGGAGAGTGCATGGTGAATTTATAAGTGCTTGGGTTGTGGTGGAGTGATTAGATAAGTACATGGTTCTGTCTGGGTGATTGGAGGAGTGCATGATTTGTGACAAGTAGATGGCTGGACTGCATCAGTAGTGCTCAGGGAATTGTAGCAGTGCATGTGTTAGTGCCTGGGTCATTGCATAAGTACATGGGTACTGCCTGGATGACTAGAGTACTGCAAGGAAAGTGCATGGTGAATGTATAAGTGCTTGGGTTTTGGCTGAGTGATTGGGTAAGTTCATGGTGCTGGCTGGGTGATTGGAGGAGTGCATGGGTAGCGACAAGAAGATGGCTGGATTGCATCAGTAGTGCTCAGTGATTGTAGCAGTTCATGTGTTAGTGCCTGGGTCATTGCATGAGCACATGGGTAGTAACTGGATGATTAGAGTATTGCAAGGAGAGTGTATTGTGAATTTATAAGTGTTTGTTTTTTGCCACAGTGATTAGATAAGGACATCAAACTGGCTGGTTGATAGGAGGAGCGCATGTGTAGTGACCAGAAGATGGCTGGACTCCATCAGTAGTCCTCAGGGGATTGTAGCAGTGCATGTGTTAGTGCCTGGGTCATTGCATGAGTACATGGGTAGTGACTGGATGATTAGAGTACTGCAAGGAGAGTGCACGGAGAATTTATAAGTGCTTGTGTTTTGGCGCAGTGATTAGATAAGGACGTGGAACTGGTTGTTTGATTGGAGGACTGCATGGGTAGTGACAAGGAGATGGCTGAACTGCATCAGTAGTGCTCAGGGGATTGTAGCAGTGCACGTGGTAGTGCCTGGGCCATTGCGTAAGTACATGGGTACTGACTGGATGATTAGAGTACTGCAAAGAGAGTGCATGGTGAATTTAGAAGTGCTTCGGTTTTGTCGGAGTGATTGTATAAGTACATGGCGGTGGCTGGGTGATTGGAGGAGCGCATGGGTAGTGACAAGGAGATGGCTGGATTGCATCAGTACTGCTCAGGGGACTGTAGCAGTGCATGTGTTAGAGCCTGGGTCATTGCATGAGTACAGCGGTACTGACTGGATGAATAGAGTACAGCAAGGAGAGTGAATGGTGAATTGATAAGTGCTTGGGTTTTGGCGGAGTGATTGGATAAGTACATGGATCTGGCTGGGTGATTGGAGGAGTGCATGGGTAGTGACAAGAAGATGGCTGGACTGCATCAGTAGTGTTCAGGGGATTGTAGCAGTGCATGTCTTAGTGCTTGGGTCATTGCATAAGTACATGGGTACTCACTGGATGATTAGATGACTGCAAGGAGAGTGCATGGTGAATCTATAAGTGCTTCGGTTTTGGCAGAGTGATTGGATAAGTACATGGAACTGGCTGGGTGATTGGAGGAGTGCATGGGTAGTTACAGGAAGTTGGCTGGACTGCATCAGTACTACTCAGGGGATTGTAGCAGTGCATGTGTTAGTGCCTGGGCCATTGTGCCTGGGCCATTGCGTAAGTACATCGGTACTGACTGGATGATTAGAGTACTGCAAAGAGAGTGCATGGTGAATTTATAAGTACTTCGCATTTGTCGGAGTGATTGGATAAGTACATGGAGGTGGCTGGGTGATTGGAGGAGTGCCTGGGTAGTGACAAGGAGATGGCTGGACTGCATCCGTAGTGCCAAGGGGATTGTAGCAGTACATGTGTTAGTGCATGGGTCATTGTATAAGTACATGGGTAGTGACTGTATGATTAGAGTGCTGGAAGGAGAGAGCATGGTGAATTTATAAGTGCTTGAGTATTGGCGGATTGATTGGATAAGTACATGGTGCTCGCTGGGTGATAGGAGGAGTGCATGGGTAGTGACAAGGAGATGTCTGGACTGCATCAGTAGTGCTCAGGGGATTGTAGCAGTGAATGTGTTAATGCTTGGGTCATTGCATAAGTACATGGGTGCTCACTGGATGATTAGAGGACTGCAAGGAGAGAGCATGGTGAATTTATAAGTGCTTGTGTTTTGGTGCAGTGATTAGATAAGGACATGGACCTGGCTGGGTGATTGGAGGACTGCATAGGTAGCGACAAGGAGATGGCTGGATTGCATCAGTACTACTCAGGGGACTGTAGCAGTGCATGTGTTAGAACATGGGTCATTGCATGAGTACATGGGTAGTGACTGGATTATTAGTTTACTGCAAGGAGAGTGCATGGTGAATTTCTAAGTGCTTGTGTTTTGGCGCAGTGATTAGATAAGGACATGGAACTGGCTGGGTGATTGGAGGAGTGCATGGGTAGTGATAAGAAGATGGCTGGACTGCATCAGTAGTGCTCAGTGGATTGTAGCAGTGCATGTGTTAGTGCCTGGGTCATTGCATAAGTCCATGGGTACTGACTGGATGATTAGAATACTGCAAGGAGAGTGTATGGTGAATTTATAAGTGCTTCGGTTTTGGGGAGTGATTGGATCAGTACAGGGTGCTGGCTGGGTGATTGGAGGAGTGCATGGGTAGTGGCAAGGAGATGGCTGGACTGCATCAGTAGTGCTCAGGGGATTGTAGCAGTGCATGTTCTAGTGCCTGTGCCATTGCATGAGTACATGGGTAGTGACTAGATGATTACAGTACTGCAAGGAGAGTACATGGTGAATTTATAAGTGTTTGTGTTTTGGCGCAGTGATTAGATAAGGACATGGAACCTGTTGGGAGATTGGAGGACTGCATCGGTAGTAACAAGGAGATGGCTGGACTGCATAAGTAGTGATCAGGGGCTTGTAGCAGTGCATGTGTTAGTGCCTGGGTCATTTAAGGAGTACATGGGTAGTGACTAGATGATTAGAGTACTGCAAGGAGAGTGCATGGTGAATTTATAAGTGCTTGTGTTTTGGCGCAGTGATTAGATAAGGACATGGACCTGGCTAGGTGATTGGAGGACTGCATAGGTGGTGACAAGGAGATGGCTGGATTGCATCAGTACTGCTCAGGGGACTGTAGCAGTGCATGTGTTAGAGCCTGGGTCATTGCATGAGTACATGGGTAGTGACTGGATGACTAGAGTACTGCAAGGAGAGTGCATGATGAATTTATAAGTGCTTGGGTTTTGGCAGAGTGATTGGATAAGTTCATGGTGCTGGCTGGGTGATTGGAGGAGTGCATGGGTAGCGACAAAGAGATGGCTGGATTGCATCAGTAGTGCTCAGTGATTGTAGCAGTTTATGTGTTAGTGCCCGGGTCATTGCATGAGCACATGGGTAGTAACTGAATGATTAGAGTACTGCAAGGAGAGTATATCGTGCATTTATAAGTGTTTGGTTTTTGCCACAGTGATTAGATAAGGACATCGAACTGGCTGGTTGATAGGAGGAGTGCATGTGTAGTGACAAGAAGATGGCTGGACTCCATCAGTAGTGCTCAAGGGATTGTAGCAGTGCATGTTCTAGTGCCTGTGCCATTGCATGAGTACATGGGTAGTGACTAGATGATTACAGTACTGCAAGGAGAGTACATGGTGAATTTATAAGTGTTTGTGTTTTGGCGCAGTGATTAGATAAGGACATGGAACCTGTTGGGTGATTGGAGGACTGCATGGCTAGTAACAAGGAGATGGCTGGACTGCATAAGTAGTGCTCAGGGGATTGTAGCAGTGCAAGTGTTAGTGCTTGGGTAATTGCACAAGTGCATGGGTACTTACTGGATGATTATAGAACTGCAAGGAGAGTGTGTGGTGAATCTATAAGTGCTTCGGTCTTGGTGGAGTGATTGCATAAGTACATGGAACTGGCTGGGTGATTGAAGGAGTGCATGGGTAGTGACAAGGAGATGACTGGACTGCATCAGTAGTGCCAAGGGGATTGTAGCAGTGCATGTGTTAGTGCATGGGTCATTGCATAAGTCCATGGGTACTGACTGGATGATTAGAGTACTGCAAGGAGAGTGCATGGTGAATTCATAAGTGCTTCAGTATTGTCGGAGTGATTGGATAAGTACATGGTGGTGGCTGGGTGATTTGAGGAGTGCATGGGCAGTGACAAGAAGATGGCTGGACTGCATCAGTAGTGCCAAGGGGATTGTAGCAGTGCATGTGTTAGTGCATGGGTCATTGTATAAGTACATGCGTAGTGACTGTATGATTAGAGTACTGGAAGGAGAGTGCATGGTGTATTTATAAGTGCTTGAGTATTGGCGGAGTGATTGGATAAGTTCATTGTGCTCGCTGGGTGATAGGAGGAGTGTATGGGTAGTGACAAGGAGATGGCTGGACTGCATCAGTAGTGCTCAGGGGATTGTAGCAGTGCATGTATTAGTGCCTGGATCATTGCATGAGTACATGGGTAGTGACTGGATGATTAGAGTACTGCAAGGAGAGTGCATGGTGAATTTATAAGTGCTTGTGTTTTGGCGCAGTGATTAGATAAGGACATGGAACCTGATGGGTGATTGGAGGACTGCATGGGTAGTGACAAGGAGATGGCTGGACTGCATCAGTAGTGCTCAGGGGATTGTAGCAGTGCATGTGTTAGTGCTTGGGTCATTGCACAAGTACATGGGTACTCACTGGATGATTAGAGGACTGCAAGGAGAGTGTGGTGAATTTATAAGTGCTTCGGTTTTGGTGGAGTGATTGCATAAGTACATGGAACTGACTGGGTGATTGGAGGAGTGCATGGGTAGTGACAAGGCGATGGCTGGACTGCATCAGTAGTGCTCAGGGAATTGCAGCAGTGCATGTGTTAGTGCCTGGGTCATTGCATAAGTACATGGGTACTGACTGGATGATTAGTGTACTACAAGGAGAGTGCATGGTGAATTTATAGATCAAACAAGTACTTACTTGCACCCACTGGGGTGAACCACTCTGGAACTTCATGTTCCAGTTTCCCTTGGGGCGACCCGGAGGAGGGGCTAGCGGTGTGCGCTCCATTGCGGTTGTTTATAAAAATGGCTCCCTCGAGCTTTGAGCTGACGAGCTCCTGGACGACGCACCTGCGTGCCTGTGCGGGCACTGAGGCCTTTGACGGTTGCTTGGCGGCCCTCTCTTCCACCCCTAACTATTTTCTCTACTGAGGAGGGAAGTTATCCCGAAACCCGAGTATTGTCTCGGGCGATATTTTAAAACCCGGGACATGTATCGGGTCTAGAGATCAAACAAGTACTTACTTGCACCCACTGGGGTGAACCACTCGGGAACTTCATGTACCAGCTTCCCTTGGGGCGACCCGGAGGAGGGGCTAGCGGTGTGCGCTCCATTGTGGTTGTTTATGAATTTATAAATGCTTGGGTTTTGGCGGACTGATTGGGTAAGTACACGGTGCTCGCTGGGTGATTGGAGGACTGCATGGGTAGTAACAAGGAGATGGCTGGACTGCATCAGTAGTGCTCAGGGGATTGTAGCAGTGCATGTGTTAGTGCTTGGGTCATTGCACAAGTGCATGGGTACTCGCTGGATGATTAGAGGACTGCAAGGAGAGTGCGTGGTGAATTTATAAGTGCTTGGGTTGTGGTGGAGTGATTGGGTAAGTTCATGGTGCTGGCTGGGTGATTGGAGGAGTGCATGGGTAGCGACAAGGAGATGGCTGGATTCCATCAGTAGTGCTCAGTGATTGTAGCAGTTCATGTGTTAGTGCCTGGGTCATTGCATGAGCACATGGGTAGTAACTGGATGATTAGAGTACTGCAAGGAGAGTATATCCTGAACTTATAAGTGTTTGTTTTTTGCCACAGTGATTAGATAAGGACATCGAACTGGCTGGTTGATGAGAGGAGTGCATGTGTAGTGACAAGAAGATGGCTGGACTCCATCAGTAGTGCTCAAGGGATTGTAGCAGTGCATGTTCTAGTGCCTGTGCCATTGCATGAGTACATGGGTAGTGACTAGATGATTACAGTACTGCAAGGAGAGTACATGGTGAATTTATAAGTGTTTGTGTTTTGGCGCAGTGATTAGATAAGGACATGGAACCTGTTGGGTGATTGGAGGACTGCATGGCTAGTAACAAGGAGATGGCTGGACTGCATAAGTAGTGCTCAGGGGATTGTAGCAGTGCAAGTGTTAGTGCTTGGGTAATTGCACAAGTGCATGGGTACTTACTGGATGATTATAGAACTGCAAGGAGAGTGTGTGGTGAATCTATAAGTGCTTCGGTCTTGGTGGAGTGATTGCATAAGTACATGGAACTGGCTGGGTGATTGAAGGAGTGCATGGGTAGTGACAAGGAGATGACTGGACTGCATCAGTAGTGCCAAGGGGATTGTAGCAGTGCATGTGTTAGTGCATGGGTCATTGCATAAGTCCATGGGTACTGACTGGATGATTAGAGTACTGCAAGGAGAGTGCATGGTGAATTCATAAGTGCTTCAGTATTGTCGGAGTGATTGGATAAGTACATGGTGGTGGCTGGGTGATTTGAGGAGTGCATGGGCAGTGACAAGAAGATGGCTGGACTGCATCAGTAGTGCCAAGGGGATTGTAGCAGTGCATGTGTTAGTGCATGGGTCATTGTATAAGTACATGCGTAGTGACTGTATGATTAGAGTACTGGAAGGAGAGTGCATGGTGTATTTATAAGTGCTTGAGTATTGGCGGAGTGATTGGATAAGTTCATTGTGCTCGCTGGGTGATAGGAGGAGTGTATGGGTAGTGACAAGGAGATGGCTGGACTGCATCAGTAGTGCTCAGGGGATTGTAGCAGTGCATGTATTAGTGCCTGGATCATTGCATGAGTACATGGGTAGTGACTGGATGATTAGAGTACTGCAAGGAGAGTGCATGGTGAATTTATAAGTGCTTGTGTTTTGGCGCAGTGATTAGATAAGGACATGGAACCTGATGGGTGATTGGAGGACTGCATGGGTAGTGACAAGGAGATGGCTGGACTGCATCAGTAGTGCTCAGGGGATTGTAGCAGTGCATGTGTTAGTGCTTGGGTCATTGCACAAGTACATGGGTACTCACTGGATGATTAGAGGACTGCAAGGAGAGTGTGGTGAATTTATAAGTGCTTCGGTTTTGGTGGAGTGATTGCATAAGTACATGGAACTGACTGGGTGATTGGAGGAGTGCATGGGTAGTGACAAGGCGATGGCTGGACTGCATCAGTAGTGCTCAGGGAATTGCAGCAGTGCATGTGTTAGTGCCTGGGTCATTGCATAAGTACATGGGTACTGACTGGATGATTAGTGTACTACAAGGAGAGTGCATGGTGAATTTATAGATCAAACAAGTACTTACTTGCACCCACTGGGGTGAACCACTCTGGAACTTCATGTTCCAGTTTCCCTTGGGGCGACCCGGAGGAGGGGCTAGCGGTGTGCGCTCCATTGCGGTTGTTTATAAAAATGGCTCCCTCGAGCTTTGAGCTGACGAGCTCCTGGACGACGCACCTGCGTGCCTGTGCGGGCACTGAGGCCTTTGACGGTTGCTTGGCGGCCCTCTCTTCCACCCCTAACTATTTTCTCTACTGAGGAGGGAAGTTATCCCGAAACCCGAGTATTGTCTCGGGCGATATTTTAAAACCCGGGACATGTATCGGGTCTAGAGATCAAACAAGTACTTACTTGCACCCACTGGGGTGAACCACTCGGGAACTTCATGTACCAGCTTCCCTTGGGGCGACCCGGAGGAGGGGCTAGCGGTGTGCGCTCCATTGTGGTTGTTTATGAATTTATAAATGCTTGGGTTTTGGCGGACTGATTGGGTAAGTACACGGTGCTCGCTGGGTGATTGGAGGACTGCATGGGTAGTAACAAGGAGATGGCTGGACTGCATCAGTAGTGCTCAGGGGATTGTAGCAGTGCATGTGTTAGTGCTTGGGTCATTGCACAAGTGCATGGGTACTCGCTCGATGATTAGAGGACTGCAAGGAGAGTGCGTGGTGAATTTATAAGTGCTTGGGTTGTGGTGGAGTGATTGGGTAAGTTCATGGTGCTGGCTGGGTGATTGGAGGAGTGCATGGGTAGCGACAAGGAGATGGCTGGATTCCATCAGTAGTGCTCAGTGATTGTAGCAGTTCATGTGTTAGTGCCTGGGTCATTGCATGAGCACATGGGTAGTAACTGGATGATTAGAGTACTGCAAGGAGAGTATATCCTGAACTTATAAGTGTTTGTTTTTTGCCACAGTGATTAGATAAGGACATCGAACTGGCTGGTTGATGAGAGGAGTGCATGTGTAGTGACAAGAAGATGGCTGGACTTCATCAGTAGTCCTCAGGGGATTGTAGCAGTGCATGTGTTAGTGCCTGGGTCATTGCATGAGTACATGGGTAGTGACTGGATGATTAGAGTACTGCAAGGAGAGTGCACAGAGAATTTATAAGTGCTTGTGTTTTGGCGCAGTGATTAGATAAGGACGTTGAACTGGTTGGGTGATTGGAGGACTGCATGGGTAGTGACAAGGATATGGGTGAACTGCATCAGTAGTGCTCAGGGGATTGTAGCAGTGCACATGGTAGTGCCTGGGCCATTGCGTTAGTACATGGGTACTGACTGGATGATTAGAGTACTACAAAGAGAGTGCATGGTAAATTTATAAGTGCTTCGGTTTTGTCGGAGTGATTGGATAAGTACATGGTTGTGGCTGGGTGATTTGTAGGAGCGCATGGGTAGTGGCAAGGAGATGGCTGGATTGCAACATTAATGCTCAGGGGACTGTAGCAGTGCATGTGTTACTGTCTGGGTCATTGCATAAGTACAGCGGTACTCACTGGATGACTAGAGTACAGCAAGGAGAGTGCATGGTGAATTTTTGAGTGCTTGGGTTTTGGCGGAGTGATTGGATAAGTACATGGTGCTGGCTGGGTGAATGAAGGAGTGCAAGGGTAGTACAAGGAGATGGCTGGACTGCATCAGTAGTGTTAAGGGAATTGTAGCAGTGCATGTGTTAGTGCATGGGTCATTGCATGAGTACTTGGATAGTGACTGGATGTTTAAAGTACTGCAAGGAGAGTGAATGGTGAATTGATAAGTGCTTGGGTTTTGGCGGAGTGATTGGATAAGTACATGGTGCTGGCTGGGTGATTGAAGGAGTGCATGGGTAGTACAAGGAGATGGCTGGACTGCATCAGTAGTGTTAAGGGAATTGTAGCAGTGCATGTGTTAGTGCATGGGTCATTGCATGAGTACGTGGATAGTGACTGGATGTTTAAAGTACTGCAAGGAGAGTTTATGGTGAATTGATAAGTGCTTGGGTTTTGGCGGAGTGTTGGATAAGTACATGGATCTGGCTGGGTGATTGGAGGAGTGCATGGTTAGTGACAAGAAGATGGCTGGACTGCATCAGTAGTTTTCAGGGGATTGTAGCAGTGCATGTCTTAGTGCTTGGGTCATTCCATAAGTACATGGGTACTCACTGGATGATTAGAGGACTGCAAGGAGAGTGCATGGTGAATCTATAAGTGCTTCGGTTTTGACAGAGTGATTGGATAAGTACATGGAACTGGCTAGGTGATTGGAGGAGTGCATGGGTAGTGACAGGAAGTTGGATCGACTGCATCAGTAGTGCTCAGGGGATTGTAGCAGTGCATGTGTTAGTGCCTGGGCCATTGTGCCTGGGCCATTGCGTAAGTACATCGGTACTGACTGGATGATTAGAGTACTGCAAAGAGAGTACATGGTGAATTTATAAGTGCTTCGGATTTGTCGGAGTGATTGGATAAGTACATGGAGGTGGCTGGGTGATTGGAGGAGTGCCTGGGTACTGACAAGGAGATGGCTGGACTGCATCAGTAGTGCCAAGGGGATTGTAGCAGTACATGTGTTAGTGCATGGGTCATTGTATAAGTACATGGGTAGTGACTGTATGATTAGAGTACTGGAAGGAGAGAGCATGGTGAATTTATAAGTGCTTGAGTATTGGCGGAGTGATTGGATAAGTACATGGTGCTCGCTGGGTGATAGGAGGAGTGCATGGGTAGTGACAAGGAGATGGCTGGACTGCATCAGTAGTGCTCAGGGGATTGTAGCAGTGAATGTGTTAATGCTTGGGACATTGCACAAGTACATGGGTGCTCACTGGATGATTAGAGGACTGCAAGGAGAGTGCATGGTGAATTTATAAGTGCTTGTGTTTTGGCGCAGTGATTAGATAAGGACATGGACCTGGCTGGGTGATTGGAGGACTGCATAGGTAGTGACAAGGAGATGGCTGGATTGCATCAGTACTGCTCAGGGGACTGTAGCAGTGCATGTGTTAGAGCCTGGGTCATTGCATGAGAACATGGGAAGTGACTGGATTATTAGTTTACTGCAAGGAGAGTGCATGGTGAATTTCTAAGTGCTTGTGTTTTGGCACAGTGATTAGATAAGGACATGGAACTGGCTGGGTGATTGGAGGAGTGCATGGGTAGTAATAAGAAGATGGCTGGACTGCACCAGTAGTGCTCAGGGGTCTGTAGCAGTGCATGTGTTAGAGCCTGGGTCATTGCATGAGTACATGGGTAGTGACTGGATTATTAGAATACTGCAAGGAGAGTGCATCGTGAATTTATAAGTGCTTCGGTTTTGGGGAGTGATTGGATCAGTACAGGGTGCTGGCTGGGTGATTGGAGGAGTGCATGGGTAGTGGCAAGGAGATGGCTGGACTGCATCAGTAGTGCTCAGGGGATTGTAGCAGTGCATGTTCTAGTGCCTGTGCCATTGCATGAGTACATGGGTAGTGACTAGATGATTACAGTACTGCAAGGAGAGTACATGGTGAATTTATAAGTGTTTGTGTTTTGGCGCATTGATTAGATAAGGACATGTAACCTGTTGGGTCATTGGAGGACTGCATGGGTAGTGACAAGGAGATGGCTGGACTGCATCAGTAGTGCTCAGGGGATTGTAGCAGTGCATGTGTTAGTGCTTGGGTCATTGCACAAGTACATGGGTACTCACTGGATGATTAGAGGACTGCAAGGAGAGTCTGGTGAATTTATAAGTGCTTCGGTTTTGGTGGAGTGATTGCATAAGTACATGGAACTGGCTGAGTGATTGGAGGAGTGCATGGGTAGTGACAAGGCAATGGCTGGACTGCATCAGTAGTGCTCAGGGAATTGCAGCAGTGCATGTGTTAGTGCCTGGGTCATTGCATAAGTACATGGGTACTGACTGGATGATTAGTGCACTACAAGGAGAGCGCATGGTGAATTTATAAGTGCTTGGGTTTTGGCGGACTGATTGGGTAAGTACACGGTGCTCGCTGGGTGATTGGAGGACTGCATGGGTAGTAACAAGGAGATGGCTGGACTGCATCAGTAGTGCTCAGGGTATTGTAGCAGTGCATGTGTTAGTGCTTGGGTCATTGCACAAGTGCATGGGTACTCGCTGGATGATTAGAGGACTGCAAGGAGAGTGTGTGGTGAATTTATAAGTGCTTGGGTTGTGGCGGAGTGATTGGATAAGTACGTGGTTCTGGCTGGGTGATTGGAGGAGTGCATGATTTGTGACAAGTAGATGGCTGGACTACATCAGTAGTGCTCAGGGAATTGTAGCAGTGCATGTGTTAGTGCCTGGGTCATTGAATAAGTACATGGGTACTGACTGGATGACTAGAGTACTGCAAGGAGAGTGTATCGTGAATTTATAGGTGCTTCGGTTTTGGCAGAGTGATTGGATAAGTACATGGAACGGGCCGGGTGATTGGAGGAGTGCATGAGCAGTGACAGGGCAATGGCTGGACTGCATCAGTAGTGCTCAGGAGTTTGTAGAAGTGCATGTGTTAGTGCCTGGGTCATTGCATTGTACTGCAAGGAGAGTGCATGGTGAATTTATAAGTGCTTGTGATTTGGCGCAGTGATTAGATAAGGACATGGAACCTGTTGGGTGATTGGAGGAGTGCATGGGTAGTGACAAGAAGATGGCTTGACTACATCAGTAGTGCTCAGGGGATTGTAGCAGTGCATGTGTTAGTGCGTGGGTCATTGCATAAGTACATGGGTAGTGACTGGATGATTAGAGTACTGCAAGGAGAGTGCATTGTGAATTCATAAGTGCTTGGGTTGTGGTGGAGTGATTAGATAAGTACATGGTTCTGGCTGGGTGATTGGAGGAGTGCATGATTTGTGACAAGTAGATGGCTGGACTGCATCAGTAGTGCTCAGGGAATTGTAGCAGTGCATGTGTTAGTGCCTGGGTCATTGCATAAGTACATGGGTACTGACTGGATGACTAGAGTACTGCAAAGAGAGTGCATGGTGATTTTATAAGTGCTTGGGTTTTGGCAGAGAGATTGGGTAAGTTCATGGTGCTGGCTGGGTGATTGGAGGAGTGCATGGGTAGCGACAAGGAGATGGCTGGATTGCATCAGTAGTGCTCAGTGATTGTAGCAGTTCATGTGTTAGTGCCTGGGTCATTGCATGAGCACATGGGTAGTAACTGGATGATTAGAGTACTGCAAGGAGAGTATATCGCGAATTTATAAGTGTTTGTTTTTTGCCACAGGGATTAGATAAGGACATCGAACTTGCTGGTTGATAGGAGGAGTGCATGTGTAGTGACAAGAAGATGGCTGGACTCCATCAGAAGTCCTCAGGGGATTGTAGCAGCGCATGTGTTAGTGCCTGGGTCATTGCATGAGTACATGGGTAGTGGCTGGATGATTAGAGTACTGCAAGGAGAGTGCACGGAGAATTTATAAGTGCTTGTGTTTTGGCGCAGTGATTAGATAAGGACGTGGAACTGGTTGGGTGATTGGAGGACTGCATGGGTAGTGACAAGGAGATGGCTGAACTGCATCAGTAGTGCTCAGGGGATTGTAGCAGTGCACGTGGTAGTGCCTGGGCCATTCCGTTAGTACATGGGTACTCACTGGATGATTATAGTACTACAAAGAGAGTGCATGGTGAATTTATAAGTGCTTCGGTTTTGTCGGAGTGATTGGATAAGTACATGGTTGTGGCTGGGTGATTGGAGGAGCACATGGGTAGTGGCAAGGAGATGGCTGGATTGCATCATTAATGCTCAGGGGACTGCAGCAGTGCATGTGTTACTGCCTGGGTCATTACATAAGTACAGCAGTACTGACTGGATGACTAGAGTACAGCAAGGAGAGTGCATGGTGAATTTATAAGTGCTTCGGTTTTGTCGGAGTGATTGGATAAGTACATGGTTGTGGATGGGTGATTGGAGGAGCGCATGGGTAGTGGCAAGGAGATGGCTGGATTGCATCATTAATGCTCAGGGGACTGCAGCAGTGCATGTGTTACTGCCTGGGTCATTACATAAGTACAGCAGTACTGACTGGATGACTAGAGTACAGCAAGGAGAGTGCATGGTGAACTTATGAGTGCTTGGGTTTTGGCGGAGTGATTGGATAAGTACATGGTGCTGGCTGGGTGATTGAAGGAGTGCATGGGTAGTACAAGGAGATGGCTGGACTGCATCAGTAGTGTTAAGGGAATTGTAGCAGTGCATGTGTTAGTGCATGGGTCATTGCATGAGTACGTGGATAGTGAATGGATGTTTAAAGTCCTGCAAGGAGAGTGAACGGTGAATTGATAAGTGCTTGGGTTTTGGCGGAGTGATTGGATAAGTACATGGATCTGGCTGGGTGATTGGAGGAGTGCATGGGTAGTGACAAGAAGATGGCTGGACTGCATCAGTAGTGTTCAGGGGATTTTAGCAGTGCATGTCTTAGTGCTTGGGTCATTGCATAAGTACATGGGTGCATGTCTTAGTGCTTGGGTCATTGCATAAGTACATGGGTACTTACTGGATGATTAGAGGACTGCAAGGAGAGTGCATGGTGAATCTATAAGTGCTTCGGTTTTGGCAGAGTGATTGTATAAGTACATGGAACTACCTGGGTGATTGGAGGAGTGCATGGGTAGTGACAGGAAGTTGGCTGGACTGCATCAGTAGTGCTCAGGGGATTGTAGCAGTGCATGTTCTAGTGCCTGTGCCATTACATGAGTATATGGGTAGTGACTAGATGATTACAGTACTGCAAGGAGAGTACATGGTGAATTTATAAGTGTTTGTGTTTTGGCTCAGTGATTAGATAAGGAAATGGAACCTGTTGGGTGATTGGAGGACTGCACGGGTAGTAACAAGGAGATGGCTGGACTGCATAAGTAGTGCTCAGGGGAATGTAGCAGTGCAAGTGTTAGTGCTTCGGTCATTGCACAAGTACATGGGTGCTCACTGGATGATTAGAGGACTGCAAGGAGAGTGCATGGTGAATTTATAAGTGCTTGTGTTTTGGCGCAGTGATTGGATAAGGACATGGACCTGGCTGGGTGATTGGAGGACTGCATAGGTAGTGACAAGGAGATGGCTGGATTGCATCAGTACTGCTCAGGGGACTGTAGCAGTGCATGTGTTAGAGCCTGGGTCATTGCATGAGAACATGGGAAGTGACTGGATTATTAGATTACTGCAAGGAGAGTGCATGGTGAATTTCTAAGTGCTTGTGTTTTGGCGCAGTGATTAGATAAGGACATGGAACTGGCTGGGTGATTGGAGGAGTGCATGGGTAGTAACAAGAAGATGGCTGGACTGCATCAGTAGTGCTCAGTGGATTGTAGCAGTGCATGTGTTAGTGCCTGGTCATTGCATAAGTCCATGGGTACTGACTGGATGATTAGAATACTGCAAGGAGAGTGCATGGTGAATTTATAAGTGCTTCGGTTTTGGGGAGTGTTTGGATCAGTACAGGGTGCTGGCTGGGTGATTGGAGGAGGGCATGGGTAGTGGCAAGGAGATGGCTGGACTGCATCAGTAGTGCTCAGGGGATTGTAGCAGTGCATGTTCTAGTGCCTGAGCGATTGCATGAGTATATGGGTAGTGACTAGATGATTACAGTACTGCAAGGAGAGTACATGGTGAATTTATAAGTGTTTGTGTTTTGGCGCAGTGATTAGATAAGGAAATGGAACCTGTTGGGTGATTGGAGGACTGCACGGGTAGTAACAAGGAGATGGCTGGACTGCATAAGTAGTGCTCAGGGGAATGTAGCAGTGCAAGTGTTAGTGCTTGGGTCATTGCACAAGTGCATGGGTACTCACTGGATGATTATAGAACTGCAAGGAGAGTGTTTGGTGAATCTATAAGTGCTTCGGTCTTGGTGGAGTGATTGCATAAGTACATGGAACTGGCTGGGTGATTGGAGGAGTGCATGGGTAGTGACAAGGAGATGGCTGGACTGCATCAGTAGTGCTCAGGGGATTGTAGCAGTGCATGTGTTAGCGCTTGAGTCATTGCATAAGTCCATGGGTACTGACTGGATGATTAGAGTACTGCAAGGAGAGTGCATGGTGAATTTATACGTGCTTCAGTATTGTCGGAGTGATTGGATAAGTACATGGTGGTGGCTGGGTGATTGGAGGAGTGCATGGGCAGTGACAAGGAGATTGCTGGACTGCATCAGTAGTGCCAAGGGGATTGTAGCAGTGCATGTGTTAGTGCATGGGTCATTGTATAAGTACATGGGTAGTGACTGTATGATTAGAGTACTGGAAGGAGAGTGCATGGTGTATTTATAAGTGCTTAAGTATTGGCGGAGTGATTGGATAAGTTCATGGTGCTCGCTGGGTGATAGGAGAAGTGTATGGGTAGTGACAAGGAGATGGCTGGACTGAATCAGTAGTGCTCAGGGGATTGTAGCAGTGCATGTATTAGTGCCTGGATCATTGCATGAGTACATGGATAGTGACTGGATGATTAGAGGACTGCAAGGAGAGTGTGGTGAATTTATAAGTGCTTCGGTTTTGGTGGAGTGATTGCATAAGTACATGGATCTGGCTGGGTGATTGGAGGAGTGCATGGGTAGTGACAAGGCGATGGCTGGACTGCATCAGTAGTGCTCAGGGGATTGTCGCAGTGCATGTGTTAGTGCTTGGGTCATTGCACAAGTACATGGGTACTCACTGGATGATTAGAGGACTGCAAGGAGAGTGTGGTGAATTTATAAGTGCTTCGGTTTTGGTGGAGTGATTGCATAAGTTCATGGATCTGGCTGGGTGATTGGAGGAGTGCATGGGTAGTGACAAGGCGATGGCTGGACTGCATCAGTAGTGCTCAGGGAATTGCAGCAGTGCATGTGTTAGTGCCTGGGTCATTGCATAAGCACATGGGTACTGACTGGATGCTTAGTGTACTGCAAGGAGAGTGCATGGTGAATTTATAAGTGCTTGGGTTTTGGCGGACTGATTGGGTAAGTATACGGTGCTCACTGGGTGCTTGGAGGACTGCATGGGTAGTAACAAGGAGATGGCTGGACTGCATCAGTAGTGCTCAGGGGATTGTAGCAGTGCATGTGTTAGTGCTTGGGTCGTTGCACAAGTGCATGGGTACTCGCTGGATGATTAGAGGACTGCAAGGAGAGTGTGTGGTGAAATTATAAGTGCTTGGGTTGTGGCAGAGTGATTGGATAAGTACATGGTTCTGGCTGGGTGATTGGAGGAGTGCATGATTTGTGACAAGTAGATGGCTGGACTGCATCAGTAGTGCTCAGGGAATTGTAGCAGTGCATGTGTTAGTGCCTGGGTCTTTGCATAAGTACATGGGTACTGACTGGATGACTAGAGTACTGCAAGGAGAGTGCATGGTGAATTTATAAGTGCTTTGGTTTTGGCGGAGTGATTGGATAAGTACATGGTGGTGACTGGGAGATTGGAGGAGTGCATGGGTAGTGACATGGAGATGGCTGGACTGCATCAGTAGTGCTCAAGGGATTGCAGCAGTGCATGTGTTAGTACCTGGGTGATTGCATAAGTACATGGGTAGTGACTGGATGATTTGAGTACTGCAAGGAGAGTGCATGGTGAATTTATAAGTGCTTGAGTATTGGTGGAGTGATTGGATAAGTACATGGCGCTCGCTGGGTGATTGGAGGAGTGCATGGGTATTGACAAGGACATGGCTGGACTGCATCAGTAGGTAGTGCTCAGGGGATTGTAGCAGTGCATGTGTTAGTGCTTGGGTCATTGCACAAGTACATGGGTACTTACTGGATGATTAGAGGACTGCAAGGAGAGTGTGGTGAATCTATAAGTGCTTCGGTTTTGGCAGACGGATTGAGTAAGTAAACAGTGCTCGCTGGGTGATTGGAGGACTGCATGGGTAGTAACAGGGAGATGGCTGGACTGCATCAGTAGTGCTCAAGGGATTGTAGCAGTGCATGTGTTAGTACCTGGGTCATTGCATAAGTACATGGGTACTGACTGGATGATTAGAGTACTGCAAGGAGAGTGCATGGTGAATTTATAAGTGCTTGGATTTTGGCGGACTGATTGGGTAAGTACACGGTGCTCCCTGGGTGATTGGAGGACTGCATGGGTAGTAACAAGGAGATGGCTGGACTGCATCAATAGTGCTCAGGGGATTGTAGCAGTGCATGTGTTAGTGCTTGGGTCATTGCATAAGTGCATGGGTACTCGCTGGATGATTAGAGGACTGCAAGGAGAGTGCGTGGTGAAACTATAAGTGCTTCGGTTTTGGCGGAGTGATTGGATAAATACATGGAACTGGCTGGGTGATTGGAGGAGTGCATGAGCAGTGACAGGGCGATGGCTGGACTGCATCAGTAGTGCTCAGGGGATTGTAGCAGTGCATGTTTTAGTACCTGGGTGATTGCATAAGTACATGGGTACTGACTGGATGACTCGAGTACTGCAAGGAGAGTGCATGGTGAATTTATAAGTGCTTGTGTTTTGGCGCAGTGATTAGATAAGGACATGGAACCTGTTGGGTGATTGGAGGACTGCATGGGTAGTGACAAGGAGATGGCTGAACTGCATCAGTAGTGCTCAGGGGATTGTAGCAGTGCATGTTTTAGTGCTTGTGTCATTGCACAAGTACATGGGTACTCACTGGATGATTAGAGGACTGCAAGGAGAGTGTGGTGAATCTATAAGTGCTTCAGTTTTGGTGGAGTGATTGCATGAGTACATGGAACTGGCTGGGTGATTGGAGGAGTGCATGGGTAGTGAGAAGGCGATGGCTGGACTGCATCAGTAGTGCTCAGGGGATTGCAGCAGTGCATGTGTTAGTACCTGGGTCATTGCATAAGTACATGGGTACTGACTGGATGATTAGAGTACTGCAAGGAGAGTGCATGGTTAATTTATAAGTGCTTGGGTTTTGGCGGACTGATTGGTAAGTACACGGTGCTCGCTGGGTAATTGGAGGACTGCATGGGTAGTAACAAGGAGAGGGCTGGACTGCATCAGTAGTGCTCAAGGGATTGTAGCAGTGCATGTGTTAGTGTTTGGGTCATTGCACAAGTGCATGGGTGCTCGCTGGATGATTAGAGGACTGCAAGGAGAGTGCGTGGTGAAACTATAAGTGCTTCGGTTTTGGCGGAGTGATTGGATAAGTACATGGAACTGGCTGGGTGATTGGAGGAGCGCATGAACAGTGACAGGGCGATGGCTGGACTGCATCAGTAGTGCTCAGGAGATTGTAGCAGTGCATGTGTTAGCGCCCGGGTCATTGCATGAGTACATGGGTAGTGACTGGATGATTAGAGTACTGCAAGGAGAGTGCATGGTGAATTTATAAGTGCTTGGGTTGTGGCGGAGTGATTGGATAAGTACATGGTTCTGGCTGGGTGATTGGAGGAGTGCATGATTTGTGACAAGTAGATGGCTGGACTACATCAGTAGTGCTCAGGGAATTGTAGCAGTGCATGTGTTAGTGCCTGGGTCATTGCATAAGTACATGGGTAGTGACTGGATGATTAGCGTACTGCAAGGAGAGTGCATGGTGAATTTATAAGTGCTTGTGTTTTGGTGCAGTGATTAGATAGGGACATGGAATCTGTTGGGTGATTGGAGAACTGCATGGGTATTGACAAGGAGATGGCTGGACTGTATTAGTAGGTAGTGCTCAGGGCATTGTAGCAGTGCATGTGTTAGTGCTTGAGTCAGTGCATACGTACATAGGTACTCACTAGATGATTAGAGGACTGAAAGGAGAGTGCATAATGAATCTATAAGTGCTTCGGTTTTGACGGAGTGATTGGATAAGTACATTGAACTGGCTGGGTGATTGGAGGAGTGCATGGGTAGTGACAGGGCGATGGCTGGACTGCATCAGTAGTGCTCAGGGGATTGTAGCAGTACATGTGTTAGTGCCTGGGTAGTTGCATAAGTACATGGGTACTGATTGGATGACTATAGTACTGCAGGGAGAGTGCATGGAGAATTTATAAGTGCTTGGGTTTTGGCAGAGTGATTGGATAAGTTCATGGCGCAGCCTGGGTGATTGGAGGAGTGCATGGGTAGTGACAAGGAGATGGCTGGACTGCATCAGTAGTGATCATGGGCTTGAAGTAGTGCATGTGTTAGTGCCTGGGTCATTGCATAAGTACATGGAAAGTGACTGGATGATTGGAGAACTGCAAGGAGAGTGCATGGTGAATTTATAAGTGCTTGTGTTTTGGCGCAGTGATTAGATAAGGACATGGACCTGGCTTGGTGATGGGAGGAGTGCATGGGTAGTGACAAGGAGATGGCTGGATTGCATCATTACTGCTCAGGGGACTGTAGCAGTGCATGTGTTAGTGCCTGGGTCATTGCATAAGTACAGGGGTACTGACTGGATGACTAGAGT
Organism: Triturus cristatus; assembly: GCF_964204655.1. Classification (NCBI taxonomy): domain Eukaryota; kingdom Metazoa; phylum Chordata; class Amphibia; order Caudata; family Salamandridae; genus Triturus; species Triturus cristatus. Next base: position 1,175,596,666 of record NC_140579.1, on the reverse strand, counting down.
ACAGCAAGGAGAGTGCATGGTGAATTTATGAGTGCTTGGGTTTTGGTGGAGTGATTGGATAAATACATGGAACTGGCTGGGTGATTGGAGGAGTGCATGAGCAGTGACAGGGCGATGGCTGGACTGCATCAGTAGTGCTCAGGGGATTGTAGCAGTGCATGTTTTAGTACCTGGGTGATTGCATAAGTACATGGGTACTGACTGGATGACTCGAGTACTGCAAGGAGAGTGCATGGTGAATTTATAAGTGCTTGTGTTTTGGCGCAGTGATTAGATAAGGACATGGAACCTGTTGGGTGATTGGAGGACTGCATGGGTAGTGACAAGGAGATGGCTGAACTGCATCAGTAGTGCTCAGGGGATTGTAGCAGTGCATGTTTTAGTGCTTGTGTCATTGCACAAGTACATGGGTACTCACTGGATGATTAGAGGACTGCAAGGAGAGTGTGGTGAATCTATAAGTGCTTCAGTTTTGGTGGAGTGATTGCATGAGTACATGGAACTGGCTGGGTGATTGGAGGAGTGCATGGGTAGTGAGAAGGCGATGGCTGGACTGCATCAGTAGTGCTCAGGGGATTGCAGCAGTGCATGTGTTAGTACCTGGGTCATTGCATAAGTACATGGGTACTGACTGGATGATTAGAGTACTGCAAGGAGAGTGCATGGTTAATTTATAAGTGCTTGGGTTTTGGCGGACTGATTGGTAAGTACACGGTGCTCGCTGGGTGATTGGAGGACTGCATGGGTAGTAACAAGGAGAGGGCTGGACTGCATCAGTAGTGCTCAAGGGATTGTAGCAGTGCATGTGTTAGTGTTTGGGTCATTGCACAAGTGCATGGGTGCTCGCTGGATGATTAGAGGACTGCAAGGAGAGTGCGTGGTGAAACTATAAGTGCTTCGGTTTTGGCGGAGTGATTGGATAAGTACATGGAACTGGCTGGGTGATTGGAGGAGCGCATGAACAGTGACAGGGTGATGGCTGGACTGCATCAGTAGTGCTCAGGAGATTGTAGCAGTGCATGTGTTAGCGCCCGGGTCATTGCATGAGTACATGGGTAGTGACTGGATGATTAGAGTACTGCAAGGAGAGTGCATGGTGAATTTATAAGTGCTTGGGTTGTGGCGGAGTGATTGGATAAGTACATGGTTCTGGCTGGGTGATTGGAGGAGTGCATGATTTGTGACAAGTAGATGGCTGGACTACATCAGTAGTGCTCAGGGAATTGTAGCAGTGCATGTGTTAGTGCCTGGGTCATTGCATAAGTACATGGGTAGTGACTGGATGATTAGCGTACTGCAAGGAGAGTGCATGGTGAATTTATAAGTGCTTGTGTTTTGGTGCAGTGATTAGATAGGGACATGGAATCTGTTGGGTGATTGGAGAACTGCATGGGTATTGACAAGGAGATGGCTGGACTGTATTAGTAGGTAGTGCTCAGGGCATTGTAGCAGTGCATGTGTTAGTGCTTGAGTCAGTGCATACGTACATAGGTACTCACTAGATGATTAGAGGACTGAAAGGAGAGTGCATAATGAATCTATAAGTGCTTCGGTTTTGACGGAGTGATTGGATAAGTACATTGAACTGGCTGGGTGATTGGAGGAGTGCATGGGTAGTGACAGGGCGATGGCTGGACTGCATCAGTAGTGCTCAGGGGATTGTAGCAGTACATGTGTTAGTGCCTGGGTAGTTGCATAAGTACATGGGTACTGATTGGATGACTATAGTACTGCAGGGAGAGTGCATGGAGAATTTATAAGTGCTTGGGTTTTGGCAGAGTGATTGGATAAGTTCATGGCGCAGCCTGGGTGATTGGAGGAGTGCATGGGTAGTGACAAGGAGATGGCTGGACTGCATCAGTAGTGATCATGGGCTTGAAGTAGTGCATGTGTTAGTGCCTGGGTCATTGCATGAGTACATGGAAAGTGACTGGATGATTGGAGTACTGCAAGGAGAGTGCATGGTGAATTTATAAGTGCTTGTGTTTTGGCGCAGTGATTAGATAAGGACATGGACCTGGCTTGGTGATGGGAGGAGTGCATGGGTAGTGACAAGGAGATGGCTGGATTGCATCATTACTGCTCAGGGGACTGTAGCAGTGCATGTGTTAGTGCCTGGGTCATTGCATAAGTACAGGGGTACTGACTGGATGACTAGAGTACAGCAAGGAGAGTGCATGGTGAATTTATGAGTGCTTGGGTTTTGGTGGAGTGATTGGATAAGTACATGGTGGTGACTGGGAGATTGGAGGAGTGCATGGGTAGTGACACGGAGATGGCTGGACTGCATCAGTAGTGCTCAAGGGATTGTAGCAGTGCATGTGTTAGTACCTGGGTGATTGCATAAGTACATGGGTAGTGACTGGATGATTTGAGTACTGCAAGGAGAGTGCATGGTGAATTTATAAGTGCTTGAGTATTGGTGGAGTGATTGGATAAGTACATGGCGCTCGCTGGGTGATTGGAGGAGTGCATGGGTATTGACAAGGACATGGCTGGACTGCATCAGTAGGTAGTGCTCAGGGGATTGTAGCAGTGCATGTGTTAGTGCTTGGGTCATTGCACAAGTACATGGGTACTTACTGGATGATTAGAGGACTGCAAGGAGAGTGTGGTGAATCTATAAGTGCTTCGGTTTTGGCAGACGGATTGGGTAAGTAAACGGTGCTCGCTGGGTGATTGGAGGACTGCATGGGTAGTAACAGGGAGATGGCTGGACTGCATCAGTAGTGCTCAGGGGATTGTAGCAGTGCATGTGTTAGTACCTGGGTCATTGAATAAGTACATGGGTACTGACTGGATGATTAGAGTACTGCAAGGAGAGTGCATGGTGAATTTATAAGTGCTTGGATTTTGGCGGACTGATTGGGTAAGTACACGGTGCTCCCTGGGTGATTGGAGGACTGCATGGGTAGTAACAAGGAGATGGCTGGACTGCATCAATAGTGCTCAGGGGATTGTAGCAGTGCATGTGTTAGTGCTTGGGTCATTGCATAAGTGCATGGGTACTCGCTGGATGATTAGAGGACTGCAAGGAGAGTGCGTGGTGAAACTATAAGTGCTTCGGTTTTGGCGGACTGATTGGGTAAGTACACGGTGCTCCCTGGGTGATTGGAGGACTGCATGGGTAGTAACAAGGAGATGGCTGGACTGCATCAATAGTGCTCAGGGGATTGTAGCAGTGCATGTGTTAGTGCCTGGGTCATTGCATGAGTACATGTGTAGTGACTGGATGATTAGAGTACTGCAAGGAGAGTGCATGGTGAATCGATAAGTGCTTGGGTTGTGGCGGAGTGATTGGATAAGTACATGGTTCTGGCTGGGTGATTGGAGGAATGCATGATTTGTGACAAGTAGATGGCTGGACTACATCAGTAGCGCTCAGGGAATTGTAGCAGTGCATGTGTTAGTGCCTGGGTCATTGCATAAGTACATGGGTACTGACTGGATGACTAGAGTACTGCAAGGAGAGTGTATGGTGAATTTATAAGTGCTTCTGTTTTGGCAGAGTGATTGGATAAGTAGATGGTGGTGGCTGGGAGATTGGAGGAGTGCATGGGTAGTGACAAGGAGATGGCTGGACTGCATCAGTAGTGCTCAGGAGATTGTAGCAGTGCATGTGTTAGTACCGGGGTCATTGCATGAGTACATGGATAGTGACTGGATGATTAGAGTACTGCAAGGAGAGTGCATGGTGAATTTATAAGTGCTTGGGTTGTGGCGGAGTGATTGGATACGTACATGGTTCTGGCTGGGTGATTGGAGGAGTGCATGATTTGTGACAAGTAGATTGCTGGACTGCATCAGTAGTGTTCAGGGAATTGTAGCAGTGCATGTGTTAGTGCATGGGTCATTGCATAAGTACATGGGTACTGACTGGATGACTAGAGTACTGCAAGGAGAGTGCATGGTGAATTTATAAGTGCTTCGGTTTTGGCGGAGTGATTGGATAAGTACATGGTGGTGACTGGGAGATTGGAGGAGTGCATGGGCAGTGACATGGAGATGGCTGGACTGCAACAGTAGTGCTCAAGGGATTGTAGCAGTGCATGTGTTAGTACCTGGGTGATTGCATAAGTACATGGGTAGTGACTGGATGATTTGAGTACTGCAAGGAGAGTGCATGGTGAATTTATAAGTGCTTGAGTATTGGTGGAGTGATTGGATAAGTGCATGGCGCTCGCTGGGTCATTGGAGGAGTGCATGGGTATTGACAAGGACATGGCTGGACTGCATCAGTAGGTAGTGCTCAGGGGATTGTAGCAGTGCATGTGTTAGAGCTTGGGTCATTGCACAAGTACATGGGTACTTACTGGATGATTAGAGGACTGCAAGGAGAGTGTGGTGAATCTATAAGTGCTTCGGTTTTGGCGGACTGATTGGGTAAGTAAACGGTACTCGCTGGGTGATTGGAGGACTGCATGGGTAGTAACAGGGAGATGGCTGGACTGCATCAGTAGTGCTCAGGGGATTGTAGCAGTGCATGTGTTAGTACCTGGGTCATTGCATAAGTACATGGGTACTGACTGGATGATTAGAGTACTGCAAGGAGAGTGCATGGTGAATTTATAAGTGCTTGGATTTTGGCGGACTGATTGGGTAAGTACACGGTGCTCCCTGGGTGATTGGAGGACTGCATGGGTAGTAACAAGGAGATGGCTGGACTGCATCAGTAGTGCTCAGGGGATTGTAGCAGTGCATGTGTTAGTGCTTGGGTCATTGCATAAGTGCATGGGTACTCGCTGGATGATTAGATGACTGCAAGGAGAGTGCGTGGTGAAACTATAAGTGCTTCGGTTTTGGCGGAGTGATTGGATAAGTACATGGAACTGGCTGGGTGATTGGAGGAGTGCATGAGCAGTGACAGGGCGATGGCTGGACTGCATCAGTAGTGCTCAGGAGATTGTAGCAGTGCATGTGTTAGTGCCTGGGTCATTGCATGAGTACATGGGTGGTGACTGGATGATTAGAGTACTGCAAGGAGAGTGCATGGTGAATCGATAAGTGCTTGGGTTGTGGCGGAGTGATTGGATAAGTACATGGTTCTGGCTGGGTGATTGGAGGAATGCATGATTTGTGACAAGTAGATGGCTGGACTACATCAGTAGTGCTCAGGGAATTGTAGCAGTGCATGTGTTAGTGCATGGGTCATTGCATAAGTACATGGGTACTGACTGGATGACTAGAGTACTGCAAGGAGAGTGCATGGTGAATTTATAAGTGCTTCGGTTTTGGCGGAGTGATTGGATAAGTACATGGTGGTGGCTGGGAGATTGGAGGAGTGCATGGGTAGTGACATGGAGATGGGTGGACTGCATCAGTAGTGCTCAGGGGATTGTAGCAGTGCATGTTTTAGTACCTGGGTGATTGCATAAGTACATGGGTAGTGACTGGATGATTTGAGTACTGCAAGGAGAGTGCATGGTGAATTTATAAGTGCTTGAGTATTGGTGGAGTGATTGGAAAAGTACATGGTGGTCGCTGGGTGATTGGAGGAGTGTATGGGTATTGACAAGGACATGGCTGGACTGCATCAGTAGGTAGTGCTCAGGGGATTGTAGCAGTGCATGTGTTAGTGCTTGGGTCATTGCACAAGTACATGGGTACTCACTGGATGATTAGAGGACTGCAAGGAGAGTGTGGTGAATCTATAAGTGCTTCGGTTTTGGCAGACTGGGTAAGCACACGGTGCTCGCTGGGTGATTGGAGGACTGCATGGGTAGTAACAAGGAGATGGCTGGACTGCATCAGTAGTGCTCAGGGGATTGTAGCAGTGCATGTGTTAGTGCCTGGATCATTGCATGTGTACATGGGTACTGACTGGATGACTCGAGTACTGCAAGGAGAGTGCATGGTGAATTTATAAGTGCTTGTGTTTTGGCGCAGTGATTAGATAAGGACATGGAACCTGTTGGGTGATTGGAGGACTGCATGGGTAGTGACAAGGAGATGGCTGAACTGCATCAGTAGTGCTCAGGGGATTGTAGCAGTGCATGTGTTAGTGCTTGGGTCATTGCACAAGTACATGGGTACTCACTGGATGATTAGAGGACTGCAAGGAGAGTGTGGTGAATCTATAAGTGCTTCGGTTTTGGTGGAGTGATTGCATGAGTACATGGAACTGGCTGGGTGATTGGAGGAGTGTATGGGTAGTGAGAAGGCGATGGCTGGACTGCATCAGTAGTGCTCAGGGGATTGCAGCAGTGCATGTGTTAGTACCTGGGTCATTGCATAAGTACATGGGTACTGACTGGATGATTAGAGTACTGCAAGGAGAGTGCATGGTTAATTTATAAGTGCTTGGGTTTTGGCGGACTGATTGGTAAGTACACGGTGCTCGCTGGGTGATTGGAGGACTGCATGGGTAGTAACAAGGAGAGGGCTGGACTGCATCAGTAGTGCTCAAGGGATTGTAGCAGTGCATGTGTTAGTGTTTGGGTCATTGCACAAGTGCATGGGTGCTCGCTGGATGATTAGAGGACTGCAAGGAGAGTGCGTGGTGAAACTATAAGTGCTTCGGTTTTGGCGGAGTGATTGGATAAGTACATGGAACTGGCTGGGTGATTGGAGGAGTGCATTAACAGTGACAGGGCGATGGCTGGACTGCATCAGTAGTGCTCATGCTCAGGAGATTGTAGCAGTGCATGTGTTAGCGCCCGGGTCATTGCATGAGTACATGGGTAGTGACTGGATGATTAGAGTACTGCAAGGAGAGTGCATGGTGAATTTATAAGTGCTTGGGTTGTGGCGGAGTGATTGGATAAGTACATGGTTCTGGCTGGGTGATTGGAGGAGTGCATGATTTGTGACAAGTAGATGGCTGGACTACATCAGTAGTGCTCAGGGAATTGTAGCAGTGCATGTGTTAGTGCCTGGGTCATTGCATAAGTACATGCGTA